>NC_141694.1:1051063212-1052388212 GCF_964263255.1 Lissotriton vulgaris
GAATGATCTAATATGTGACCTCATCAGCATTGCGGGTGCGCGAAATATAGTTAGTCCAACTAACTATATAGGAGCAATTTCAATGGTTTTGTATGAGTGAAATGTCCAGCAAACTATAACACCACTAAAACTTTTTTGGAGTGAATTTGAAAGTTTTTTTTAAAGCTAATTCCTAACTATATAAGGCCTGAAACCTATGTTTTTTTTCAGTGAATATATATATTCTGTTGTGCTAGCGAGGCAAGAAGGTCTCACCCACCTGACGGAGGCACCCGCTGCTGTGTTCGAACTACCGGTGAATGGAGTTGTGGAGATATATATATATATATATATATATATATATACAAAAGTTTCTTCAGTATCCTTCGAAGAAAGCACACAAACACTTAAATCTCCCAAAAGCCTTTTAATTAGACAGTTTAAAGGCAATCACTCAACTCGTTTCGGGTCTGTGACCCTTGCTCATATATATACATACATATGTGTGAGTGTAGAGAGAGGTAGAGAGAGGTAGAGGTAGAGAGTAGTAGAGAGAGAGGTAGAGAGAGTTTGAGAATAATTCGAAGAGAGTGAATAGTAGAAAGTGAGTAGTAGAAAGTGAGTAGTAGAGAGTGTGTAGTAGAGAGAAGTAGAGAGGGAGTAGTAGAGAGTGAGCAGTAGAGAGTAGTAGAGAGTAGTGGTGAGTGTGTAGTAGAGTAGTAGAGTGTGTAGTAGAGTAGTAGAGAGCGAATAGTAAAGATTGTGTAGTAGAGAGTGAGTAGTAGAGTTAGTAGTAGAGTGAGTAGTAGAGTTAGTAGTAGAGTGTGTAGTAGAGTGTGTAGTAGAGTAGTGAGTGTGTAGTAGAGAGTGAGTAGTAGAGAATAGAGTGTAGAGTGTGTACTAGAGTAGTGAGTGTGTAGTAGTGAGTGTGTAGTAGAGAGTAGTAGAGTGTGTAGTAGGGTAGTAGAGTGTGTAGTAGAAACTGGAGTAGAGTGTGTGCAGTAGAGACTGTAGTAGCGTGTGTAGTAGAGAGTAGTGAGTGTGTAGTATAGAGTGAGTAGTAGAGAATTGTAGAGAGTAGTGAGTGTGTAGTAGAGTGTGTAGTAGAGTAGAGTGAGTAGTAGAGTGGAAGAGAGTGTGTATTAGAGAGGGAGTAGAGAGTGTGTAGTAGAGAGTAGTATAGAGTGTGTAGTATAGAGGGTGCAGTAGAGAATAGTAGAGTGTGTAGTAGAGAGTAGTGAGTGTGTAGTAGAGAGTAGTGAGTGTGTAGTAGAGAGTAGTGAGTGTCTAGTAGTATAGTGTGTAGTAGAGAGTGTGTAGTAGAGTAGTAGAGTGTGTAGTAGAGTAGTAGAGAGTAGAAGAGAGTGAGTAGTAGAGTAGTAGAGTGTAAGTAGTTGAGAGTGAGTAGAGTAGTGAGTGTGTTGTAGAGAGTGTGTAGTAGAGTGAGTAGTAGAGACTAGTAGAGTGTGTAGTAGAGTGTGTAGTAGAGAGTGTGTAGTATTGTGTAGTAGAGTAGTGAGTGTGCAGTATAGAGTAGCAGAGAATAGTAGAGAGTAGTGTGTGTAGTAGCGAGTGTGTAGTAGAGAGTGAGTAGTAGTGTGTACTAGAGAGTGTGTAGTAGAGAGTAGTAGAGAAAAGTAGAGTGTGCAGTAGAGTGTGTAGTAGTGAGCGTGTATTAGATTTGATTAAAAATTTAAGGCGTCTTGGCGCCGAGTCAGTTTGCACTGAGGCTAAGGCTGCCCGAGATGGAATTCGAGCTATGCTGAGAAGAGCCAGGTTTTTACGGCCTTTCGGAATAGTAGCAGTGAAGGGCTATTTTTTTATTGATAGTGGTAGCTGGTTCCAGGTCTTAGGCGTATGCAGCAGAACCCCCCACCCCCCCCCCCCCATCTCAACTGTTTGAATCTGGGAGTCTGAATCAGCTTTGCAATTGCTGGATCTGAGTTTCCTTGACGTTACATACTGTTTCAAGTTGGTTTTTAGACATTGGGAACCTCTCCCCTGAAAAGCCTTGTATGCCAGGCAAGCTGACTTGAACCATACCCTTTGCTCCATCGTTAGTCAGTGGAGGTTTCTTAGTCTGTAGGCCACCGTCTCGGACCTAGGGATGTCCAGAACTAGCCTAGCTGCAGCGTTTTGAAGACGCTGAAGTTTTAACAGCAGTTGATTTTGTAGCCCAGCATACAGAGCATTTCCGTAGTCCAACCTGGATAGAGCCAGCATGGTTACCAAAGTTTTACAGGTTTCTACGGGAATAAACAGCAAGAGCTTTTTATCAACTTCAGGATATACCACACCGAGGAGGAGAGTTCGTTAATCTGGGCTTGAAATGTTAATTTGGTATCCAATACAAAGCCCAAATTCCTAACTTTGTCTACCGGTGATGGGCAAATGCCTAAGCTGTCAGGCCACCATTTGTGCGACCAAATGCTGAGCTCCGCCAACAGTAACATGACCTCTGTTTTATCACCGGTTAATTTTAGACAGTTTAGTTGCATCCAGCAGTTGACTTGTTCCATGCAGTTACTAAACCTGTCCACTGTTTCGTCTGCGTTGTTAGAGATTGACACCACTATTTGAGTGTCATCAGCGTAGCAAACGGGGAGAAACCCACAGTTTCTGATGATAGCTGCTAATGGGGCAACATATATATTAAAGAGGGTGGGGCTCAGGGAGGATCCCTGTGGCACCACCCAAGGAGACAAAGGATGTAGATGTATAGTCCCCTAGTTTGACTGTAAAGGTTCTCTCCCCCCAAGAAAGATGAAAGCAATGCGAGTGCTGAGTCATGCACTCCCATTTCTGATAGACGGGTCAGGAGTATATCATGATTAATGGTGTCGAATGTGCCAATAGATCTAATAGAATCAAGGCAACCTTCCCACCTACATCCAGTACACACCTGAGCTCCTTTGATGCCATGATCAGTGCTGTCTCAGACCGGTGTTCCTCCCTGAACCCATACTGCGATTGATCTAAGGCATGGGTAGACCTAAGAAACCCAGCCAGCTGTATATTCAAATGCTTTTCCAGCACTTTTGCCGGAAAGGGTATTCTTGAGATCGGCCTATAGTTCGCCGGGTCTAGCGGATCCAGATTAGGCTTATTCAGCAGCGGCAGAACAGATGCAGTTTTCCAAGCATCAGGGAAACAGCTTGCCTGTATTATCTTTGCAAAGAGCAACTCAAGTTGTTTGCGGAGTAGCTCTGGGAACAGATGTAGGACCTTAGGTGGACAAGTACCGGAAGGCCTCCTGACTTAGTTGTCAATATTATTCGGCGCATCTGTTCTACTGACGGGGGAGCAAACCGAAACCCTGGGTTCCCTGTTGCTGTGTGCCTGCAAGGGTTGGGGTGTACCTTTGTTTGTGACAAATTAAAGTTGTTGGTGGTGGTAATAACGGAGTGAGTGAGTAGAGAGTGTGTAGTAGAGAGTGTGTAGTAGAGAGTGTGTAGTAGAGAGTGTGTAGTAGAGAATAGTAGTGTGTAGTAGAGTGCATAGTAGTGTGTAGTAGAGTGCATAGTAGTGTGTAGTAGAGTAGTGAATGTGTATTAGAGAGTGAGTAGTAGAGAGTGTGTAGTAGAGTGTGCAGTAGTGTGTAGTAGAGGGTGTGTAGTAGTAGAGAGTGTGTAGTAGAGTGAGTAGTAGAGAGTAGTAAAGTAGTAGTGAGTGTGTAGTAGAGAGTGTGTAGTAGTGTAGTATTGAGTGTGTAGTACAGAGTAGTGTGTAGTAATGAATGTGTAGTAGAGTGTGAAGTAGAGAGTAGTGAGTGTGTAGTAGAGAGTCAGTAGTACAGAGTGTGTAGTAGAGTGTGTGCAGCAGAGTGTGTAGTAGAGAGTGAGTAGTAGAGAGTGAGTAGTAGAGAGTGAGTAGTAGAGAATAGTAGAGTGTGTAGTAGAGAATAGTAGAGTGTGTAGTAGAGAGTAGTGAGTGTGTAGTAGAGAGTAGTGAGTATAGTAGAGAGTAGTGAGTATGTAGTAGAGAGTAGTGAGTATGTAGTAGAGAGTAGTGAGTGTGTAGTAGAGAGTAGTGAGTGTGTAGTAGAGAGTAGTGAGTGTGTACTAGTGTGTGTAGTAGAGAGCAGTGAGTGTGTAGTAGTGAGTAGTAGTGTGTAGTAGAGTGTGTAGTGGAGTTAGTAGAGAGTGAGTAGTAGAGAGTGAGTAGTAGAGAATAGTAGTGAGTGTGTAGTAGAGTGTGTAGTAGTGTGTAGAAGAGTGCGTGGTAGACAGTGTGTAATATAGAGTGAGTAGTAGAGAATAGTAGAGTAGTCAAGTGTGTAGTAGAGAGTAGTGAGTGTGTAGTAGAGAGTAGTGAGTGTGTAGTAGAGAGAAGTGAGTGTGTAGTAGAGAGTAGTGAGTGTGTAGAAGTGTGTGTAGTAGAGTGTGGTGTTCTGTGAGGTGTTCTGTGAGGTGTTGTGTGGTTGTGTGTGTGTGTGTGGTTGTATGTGTGGTTGTGTGGTTATACGGTCGTGTGTCTGTGTGGTTGTGTGTGTGTGTGGTTGTGTGTGTGGTGGTTGTGTGTGTGTGTGGTTGTGGATTGCGGAAGTAGTTTTGCCAGCTCACATGTCTGAATGCAATCGTCTCCCCCCAAATCAAAAGGTGCAGTTAGGAGAGCGAGAGGCTTTAATGATTTTAAAATGTATTTATTGTTTAAACTATTTCAAAACAACTCTTTACCCTTCCGAAGACCTCAAACATCAGTGAAACACAGCACAGGTGGGGTGGCAGCCTGTTTACAGGTGCTTGCTGAACGACCCCTTTGGTTGCAGGATTGCCTTGCGAGGTGAATGTGCCTCAGATTGCACAACCTGGGACAGGACCCACATGTTGCATGTGAAAAATAGACCAGTTGTGACGTCTAGCTGTATCAATTGGGGGCTTTTCCCAGAAGCTGACAACTACCTTCACTCAGAAGCAAGGGTGATTTTCCTGGGCTGTAAACTTTCCGCCATCTGAAACTTTATGAAGAGAAAATATGCTTGTCTTAGATACGTCAGTTTCCGAATTTCCAAACTTCGCGTCGGTGCCCAGTGAGATCGCAGTGAATTCTGGTACTTGTAGTCTTTTATATTTTGTATGTAACGGGTTTCTCAGTCACACTAGTCTTGGTCAATCAGAAGGAAGGGGTTCAAGGGACACCAAGCCATACTCCTGAGATGAGAGCTCTGTGTTAAAACATTGTGATGTCTCAGTGGGGAGAAACATCACCAATTTACATTCTGCGTAGGGGAAAGTACATGACGCGGATGCCCCACTCCCAAGCCTTAATTTTCCTTAATATCAGATTGTAACAGCAATAATAACAGAAACTGCCGCGGGTCTCCCGACTGGTAATCCTCCGCTATTATTATGTTTAGTTCAAGTTCAAGTTCAGGAATTTGTATAGCGCACTACTCACCCAGAGGGTCTCAAGGCGGTTGGGGGCTCATTATTTATCGAATAGCAAGGTTTTAAATTGCTTTCTGAAGGAAATGTGGTTCTGTGTAAGGCGGAGGTGAGTGGGGAGAGAATTCCAGGTTTTGGCCGCTAAGTAGGAGAAGGATCTTCCTCCCATGGTGGATCTGTGGATGCGCGGAATTGCGGCAAGGGCTTGATTGGAGGATAGCGGTTGGGTGTCTAGAAGGACAGTCGTGTGTTAAGGCATTCGGGTCCTAGTTTGTAGAGGGCCTTGTGTGCGTGAGTGAGGAGACGGAACGTTATTCTCTTGTTGACGGGAAGCCAGTGGAGATCTTTCAGGTGACCGGTAATGTGAGCTTGGCGAGGGATGTCCAATATGAGTCTGGCTGATGCGTTTTGGATGCGTTGGAGTTTTTTCTGTAATTTGGGTGTTTCCATAGTCCAGTCGGCTAGTGACCAGTGCGTGGGTGACAGTCTTTTTTGTTTCGGTGGGGATCCAACGGAAGATTTTTTTGAGCATGCGAAGTACGTTGAAGCATGAGGATGAGACGGCGTTGATTTATCTGGTCATCGAGAGGGAGGAGTCTAGGATGAAGCCCAGGTTACGTGCGTGGTCTGTAGGTATGGGTGCTGTGCCCAGGGCCGGTGGCTACCATGAGTCGTCCCAGGCAGAGGGGGATGATCCTAGGATGAGAACTTCCGTTTTGTCTGAGTTTAGTTTTAGGCGGCTGTTTTTCATCCATTCGGCTACTTCTTTCATGCCTTCGTGAAGATTGGTTTTGGCGGTGTTAGGGTCTTTGGTGAGGGAAAGGATCAGCTGGGTGTCGTCAGCATAGGAGATGATGTTGAGGTTGTGTTGTCGCGCGATGGATGCAAGGGGACTCATGTAAACGTTGAAGAGGGTGGGACTGAGTGATGTACCTTGTGGTACTCCGCAGATGATTTCGGAGGCCTCTGATTTGAATGGGGGGAGGCGGACTCTCTGTGTTCTCCCGGCGAGGAACGAGATGATCCAGTCCAAAGCTTTTCCTTGTATGCCGATGTTGCTGAGGCGTTGTATGAGGGTGCTATGACAGACTGTGTCGAAGGCGGCGGAGAGGTCGAGTAGGATGAGGGCAACTGTTTCTCCGTTGTCCAGTAGTGTTCGGATGTCGTCTGTCGCTGCAATGAGGGCGGTTTCGGTGCTGTGTTTGGCTCGGAAGCCGGACTGTGAGGTGTCGAGGGAATTGTTGGATTCAAGGAAGGCGGCGAGCTGGCTATTGACGGCTTTCTCAATGACTTTGGCGGGGAATGGGAGGAGGGAAATGGGGCGGTAATTCTTAAGTTCAGAGGGGTCTGCTGTGGGTTTCTTCAGGAGGGCGCTGAGTTTGGCGTGTTTTCAGCTTTCTGGGAAGGTAGCGGAGTTGAAGGAGCAGTTAATGACATCACGGAGATGGTGTGCGATGATGGAGTCTGCTTTGTTGAAGATGTGGTGGGGACAAGGGTCGGTTGGCGATCCTGAATGGATGGAGTTCATTAGGCGGATGGTGTCTTCAGTGGCGATTGGGTTCCAGGCGCTAAGGTTGTTAGAGTGCGGTTTAGGTTCGGAGGTGGGTGGAGTGGACTGTTCTTTGGATATGTTCTCAAAGCTGTTATGTATGTCGGCGATTTTGTTGTGGAATAAAGAGGATAACGAATCGCAGAGGTCTTGGGAGGGAGTAATGTCGTTTGAGCCTGCGGTGGGGTTGGTAAATTCTTTGACGATGTTGAATAGTTCCTTGCTGTTTTGGGCGTTGTTGTCGAGTCGATCCTTGAATGCTGATTTCTTGGTGGATCGGATCAATTGGTGGTGTTTACGGGTGGCGGCCTTGAGGGTGGTCAGGTTGTCAGTGGTAGGGTTTTTTCTCCATGTTTTCTCGAGAGTACGGCATAGCTTCTTGGATTTCTTAAGGTCATCGTTGAACCAGGGGGCCTTTTTGCTACCCTGTTTGGTTTGGTAGTTTTTCAAGGGTGCTAATTCGTCAGCGCTGTGAGTGATCCATTGATTGAGTTTGGTGGCAGCTTGGTTTCGGTCCGATGATAGGGCAGGAGGGTTTTGGTTGAGTGATGTGAGGAGTTGGTCGGTGGTGATTTTGTTCCATTTTCTTCGAGGGATAGGTTGTGGGGGGTTGTGGGTCGTGGTTGTTTTGTAGCTGAAGTGAACACAGCTGTGGTCCGTCCAATGGAAAGCTGTGGTGTGATCGAAGGAGATGTGTTTGCTGGAGGTGAAGATAGAGTCGAGCGTATGTCCGGCTACGTGGATGGGGGTGTCAACGAGTTGTTTGAGTCCGAGATTGGCTAGGTTGTCTAGAAGGGTGGTGGTGTGGCTGTCGTTTTTCTTTTCCAGGTGGAAGTTGATGTCTCCCAGTAGGATGTAGTTCTCGGAGTTGAGGGCATGTGGGTTGATGAAGTCAGTGATGTCTTCGCTGAATTGTGTGCGGGTTCCTGGTGGTCTATAGATGAGGGTATCTCTAAGTGTGGTCCTGGGGTCGGTGTGGATCTGGAAGTGGAGGTGTTCGGCGGTAGCGAGATTATCGTCGGAGCTGGTCGTGATTCGGATGGTGTTCTTATGGACCATGGCGATGCCTCCTCCTGTCTGGTTGGTGCGGTCTTTTCGGATGATCTTGTAAGCGTCCGGGATGGCTATGGCGATGTCGGGTGCTGATGATGCGTTCATCCAGGTTTCTGTAAGGAAGGCGATGCCCGGTGATGCAGTGTCGAGTAGGTCCCAGAGTTCAGTGGCGTGTCTGTGGACCGAGCGGGTGTTCAGCAGGATGCACTTCAGGTGGTTAGAGTCGGAGCGGTGTTTAGCGGGGGAGGATTTGGTGTGGGTCTTGATGCAGGCGAGCTTGCAGGAGAGGCAGGCGAAGAGTCCGTGTGTGCGTCCTGGGGCAGCTTCGAAGCATTGTGGTGTGCGTCCGGGGTTAAGGGCTAAGAGGGTGGCGGCGTCATACGTTATGCGGGAGGAGTGGGTTTTGCGAGGACCAGGGGGTCTGGCACTGGGCGCGGTCCAGGCGCGGACGGGCGTAGACGGGCTTACCTTTGGCGCACCTTCGGCACCATGGGGCGCGACCGATGCGCGTGAACGCTGCGCGCAAATGCATCTGTCATAAGTGGAGAAGTGGAGGGGGGGGGAGGGGCGAGGGAGGATCAGCTGGGAGGCGGGAGCGAGGTGTAGGGGACGGGCTCCGAGGCACAACAACAACAAAATGGCAGCAGCAAAAACGAAACTAGAGAGAGGCTGGGGCACAAAGCCAAATTAAGCAGCTTACACAATTTGTGAATAAAGCGCTACAAATAATCAAAGCACAACACAGGCAATGCACTTTTAAATCAGAGAAACACAGCGAGCGCTAAAGCTATAATGATTTGTACAATTCGGCAAAGCTTATCGCAATACAGCGCTAATATACACAGCAGCCAGCAGATGTAAAATTCTCAGATGAGAGCAAGGAGCGCAGCCCAAACGATACCAAGAGTAGAGCAGGGAGCGTGGGGAGCGACCGCTACTGAGAGCGTCAGGACGGTCACAGCGCTTCCGAGGGCGGGAGCAGGGCAATGCAGTCAGTGGGAGGGAGGATCAGCTGGGAGACGGGGGCGAGGTGTAGGGGACGGGCTCCGAGGCACAACAACAACAAAATGGCAGCAGCAAAAACGAAACTAGAGAGAGGCTGGGGCACAAAGCCAAATTAAGCAGCTTACACAATTTAATAGCTCGATGCCGGGAAATGTATTCATGTAAATATCAAAGCGTCCGGGAGGTAATCTGCAGCCTTTGTGAAAATGCACACTCCGCTATTCAGTGCCAAGAAGGCCCCTCCTGCGGAGAGCCCCCCTGGGAGTGGGCTAAGCACAGCAGTTTGGCGCTAGCAAGGTGTAGCAGTGATGTAGAGGGGTCGGCGCTGCCTCCCTGCTTTGTAATTACATACCGTAGCTTCGGGCTGTTCGAGCATAGGAGACGTCGGACCTACTTTCGTGCAAGCATTAAGCAAGAGAGGGCATATTGCAGGATTGTGCCTTTCCGAGCAGGAGTATCTGCCCGCGAGCATGCAGCTGCCTACAGTACATTTGGTGCCGGGGACCCCTTAAAATAAAACGTCTTCATGAAACTAAACAACAAGCGCTCGCCAGACAGAGACTTTTCTTTTTGCCGTCGGCCCACTTGGACGGGTTAGTCCGAATTACTTCTGCCATGGCCCCATAAAGATTAGAAACCTTTTACGGCAGAAGTAAGTTGGACGAGCCAGTCCAAGTGGGCCGTCCAACAAAGAGAAAAGTGTACGTCACACTAACCTCTTTCCCAATGGCTGGCCACTGTTTAGCATAAACGGTGACGCCGGCCAATGGGAAAGATGGGCGGGGCTTAAAGCCCGCTCGTGAAAGCTCCTCAAGATCATAAGATCTCGTGAGTGAGACTGCGCATGTGCGCAGCCCTGGGCTTCGACCTAAAAAACGAATGTTTTAGGTCGTATCATGGTAAAATCAGATTATATGGCCACTGTGAAATTAACATTTTCCACTGTGCGTTCCCCTGCACCTCTGGTGAGCTCAGAGCTTGTAGAGAAACACACCGTCATTTCACTAACAGCACCAACTTTTCCAGCAACCACGCCGGACTCCTAAATGGGACACTGCTTGGGAGATGAAAAATGATATAACCGCCTTTGGTACTTAACAAACAAACACTGACCCATAGCTGCCAAGTTTTCAGATTGCTCATGTGTGACATTTCCGTGTCTCCAGTCTAAATATGAGTGACATTCTACTACTTTGAGTGACACTTTCTTACGAGAAAAAAAAAGTTCTGAAGCCACTGTAAAGTGACTAATATCAATTATGACCCCCTTTAGAGCAATGCAATACTCCAAACACTGCTGCAAAAAAACTTACCTGTTAAGAGACCTGACTTTCAAGCACAATACAAAAATCTACCCCTTTCAAAACAGGTTGGTCTCGTAAAAAAAAAAAATAGGAATATTAAAAGACCAATTTTAATTATTCAGTTACCAGTCCTCCTCAAACAATGCAAAAGCCTCACAGTCGCTCTTACAGCCGGCATATGTTTTTGCTAGGTAATAAAAAGCTGTAGTGGGGTGAGAAAAATAAATCGCCCATCCAGTGATGGACTGACCTGTGGTAAGGTAAGGAAAAGATTTGTCCAACCTGAGTCAGCCTCCACGTGTTGCTATTCTTGGTTGAGCTCTTCTTTAACAACCAGAGGCTGACAGTACTGTGTTTTTGCGCCACGGAGTGTGTCAGGATGCACTCTGCAGCAGCGCTCACTGCTCTCTACTATGCATTTCTCCTGCTGCAACTCTTTAGAAGCACTCACTGCAAGAGCTCAGAGGCAAGTCTGCTGGTGCTCGACTCTACAGCGGCCAGGACCCCGGGTTCGGAATCAGCCAGATATGTGCGCAGATGAGGAGTCCATTCTTTCATCATTCTTGGCTGATCTTGGGACTCTGCAGGCCCTCAGCACTGCTGGCTGCAAGAAAAACATCCTGCCAGCCCGAACCTCTCCATAGTATAGAGCACTGCGAGGGTCTGTGCAGGACCAGGTGCCAGAGAGACTTGTCTGCAGTGCTGAGTGGTGGCAGGCGTGGCAAGTACAACAAAGTTGCTAACTGTCTATGGCCTGGACTGGTCACTATAGGCGCCCCAGGATCATCCACATGAGGTGCTGTAACAGAGGCTCAGGCAGTGCAGCTGGGGAGTATTTTGAGCAACTCAAAAATTCACAGTAATGCTTGTTACCAAATCTGCACACACCTTTTACATTATGCTACTCGAGAGAAAAAAACTGGTGTGTTTGTATTCCAGCCCAAGGAGGAGGTACCCTCCTCCTTGGGCTGGAGGAGGGTACCTCTGTACTGGAACACTAGTCCGAAATGGCTGTCATGGTCTTTACTGTGGCTGAGGCTAATGATATACTAAGTCCTTTTTAGGTCTCGCCTGCGGTGCAGCGCATGCCCTGCTTCGCCTTGGCAAGATCTATTGTCGTTGCTTTTGTGTCCGGCTTCTCTGGAAGCGGGGTTGGTGTACGCCCTTTCTCCCTTAGGCCCCGCCTACCCGTCATCTGTTGCTGCAAGTTGTCATGCTGCGTTGTGTCCCTCCCACCTCCCAAACAGCATCAAGCAGCGATCGCTTTATTTCTTTCTTTATTATGGCGCCCGTATGCTTGAGTGGAGAAACACCCCTCCCACCTCCCAAACCGCATCAAGCACAGCCGATCGCTCCTCCCTCCCTCTCCCACCAGTGCAATCAACCATCCACATGTGCATAAATGGCCACACCAGCTCTCACCCCCTTCTTCATGCTTCGCAGGGCCCCAGCATTGATGCAACAGCAGGTGGGTCCGTCGGCAAGTCGGGGTAGCTCCTCCCTCCGTTCACCAGAAGGCAGGCCCCCCAAGGCACAGGAACCCGCTTGTCCTTGGTGATCGCGTCCTGTGGGGTGGGGGCGGCCCTGTGAGTCGCAGTGAGAAATGCGCCTGGACCACAGAGGGAGGCCGCAGAGTCCAATCAGGCCCCAGTCACCATGCGTCTTCTGGCACTTGGGTGCTAACGAGTGTCAGGCACGGTATCGCTGGAGTAGGGAGATGGTGCCGTAGGACCCAGCCAGCGGGGGCGTCTGCGAGTGTCGGGCCAGCCCCACAGCACAGAGCCCTGCTTCAATCCGCGAGACACGGTGTCTGCTCGATCAAGTAGCGAGCGAGGCCCCCACCAGCTTCGGCGCCTGCAGGATGAGTCCCCAGCTCCAGCCAGGAACAGCGTTCGTGGTTGCCAATGCGGGGTTGTCGGAGGGCCGCCCCCAGCCCCCAAGAGTCACCAGACTAGGCCCCCGCAGGGGAGATCTGGCCCTCGATGCACGGGTCGCTCCCTCCAGGCCCGGGCCCAAGATGGCAGATCTAGCCGCTCCCCTAGGCCGACTGTTACTCTTTAGTCCCCATCTCGAGTCTGGGTGATTTTCTCGTAGCTTGGTGTCGGGGCGAGTGACTCTGTGGACATTAGCTGAGGGTCCACATCTGCTTTCGGGCCCCATTGGGGTAAATTCCTAGGACCGGTTGCGGGAGAGCGGAGACACCTCAAGGTGAGTCCTACTCGATTGTAGTCTTGGCCATGCCCCCCACTCGTCCATTTTCAAGTAAGTATACTGCCTTTCTTCAGCCATGTCCTCAGCATTAAAACGCTTGCAGTGGAAAAGAAAAGCACACTAAAAGCCAACTGCAATCTCACCCCACTTACAGATGAAAAATCACTTACCTACAGAAGCACTCTCACACCAACCACAGTTTAGAAACAACCACCAACATTCTTACACCACTCACATAACACACTCTTACTACCTACAACGCTCCTGCATTCAGCAGTGTAGCAGTCACACATTACCGTAAGTAATATAACTCTCACATTTTAGCAGTCCCACAGTACCAAGTGCAACCCTCACAGACTAGCAGTTACATACTACCATCAGAACTCCAACACTCCGCAAGGAGCAGAAGACTTAGGTGTCTACTTAAATATTTTGTGGGCTTTGGTTAAGACATATCTAGGGGGCCAGTGTTCGACACAAATTAAAATTTTACTACACATGTCCTGCTAATTCGACTCCATATGATGCCAAACAATACTGAATTACATGTTAAACTTTCAGAAACAGGTCGCAAAAACCCAATTCAAATATGTCAAAAAGTCTATAAGACAATACTGGGTGCATAGAGAGTTGCAAGAGATGGGCAGAGAGAGAGAGAGAGGTCTGGAGATAGATTAAACTAAGGTGAAATAGAAAGACTTCACCTTACCAGGGTGCCCTTAAATGATGAGGGCCCAGGTGTGGCTCCTCAATTACAGCAGTGGAGCGTTGCCTCACTAGGTGGCAGCAGACTTAAACACTTGAAAAATAAAATAATAAACCAATTTTATTATCATTTTATTTTTCTTCTTACCTGCAGTTGGTAGCAAGCACATCATAGAGTGAGGCAGGGCAATGTGCAATAACAGTGCGGAGGAATGTGATGGGCACTACTAAGTGCGCATGACGGTTTGGCCGGCTGCATAGGCATGCCAAACCGTCATGCAAACTTAGCATTGCCCCACCCGACTGTGTTGTACAGCCGGGGGGAGAAAAGCCACAGGCTGGTAGACCCTGTCTGAGCGCCGAACCAGGGCGCTCAGACCAATCCCAGCACTTCTCTCACGCTGGGAATAGTATTCTCTCACACATCAGCAGCAGCAGTCTGACACCCTTCACAGAGTAGCAGTATCCCAACACTGACAGCAGTCTCACATCGTTCAGAGCCTAGGAAACACTCTCATACAAGTTCACAAACTAGCAACTAGTTGATTAAGTCTGTTAACTGAAGGAATCTCTTCTTTGATTGATGGATTTGTGTGTGGTATTGGGGATAGGTGAGTGGGTGAATGTAAAAATGAGTGAATGGATGGATAAATAGACACAAGCCGGGCTTTAAGTGGGCGAGGTCTCACCGTTGCTGAGCACAGGCCGTTTTTAAAGGGGGCCTCGAAACGGGTCTCTATCGGGCTCTGTTTTGAGCCCTGGCATAGGTGGACCGTTTTTTCCCGGACTGCAGTTACAGTAGGCACATCATGTGCGTGTGCACACACTACTCACTTCTCACTAGTGGAGAAGTTATGGCATGACATCATGCCAGGTGAGCGTTGTAGGGGAAGGGAAATCCATCACAGAGTCATTTTCTCTCTGGATTTCCCTTCTGTTGTTGAAAGTCAGGAGCAGCAACATTGTCATGGTGTCACCAGGACTTTAAGTGGAAGCTTTTTCAATATTACATACAAGCCATAGTTGCTTCTTATTTATCTTATGCAACTAACAACCATTGACAAAGTCAATAGTGCTGACTCGTTGTAGGGATGATTTTACTTGTTTTATCATATATCTGGATACAATGAGTATGACCGAAACAGCAAAATACAAGTCGGTGGCACACTATGCTAGGCACATATTTTTGGATTATGTGTTTTAAGCCACGCCCTTAATTACATTGACCACGCCCCTTTCAGGGACCCCCCCCCGTTTTTTCATCCCACTTAAAGCCCTGGTGAATGATTGAGTACGTGGGTGATGTGTGACTGAGCATGTTATGGTAGATAAGTGATTGAATGGATGCAACTTCTAAGAACTTTGAGTTATAAGCCAGACTTGCTTGCGCCATGTGCTTCATGTTTTCCAAACTAGCATCATTCTGCCTGAGTGTAGTTTTGGCTGCAAAGTGTTTTACAGTGACTTTTCTTTAATGGTGGTTTTCTTTGATGTTTGGAGGATTGCCATCTTTTCAGTCACTTATGTCAGCATCATGTTCAAGTACAAGGCACATTACACATCCGCCGCCTGGCCCCTTCCACCGCTCAAAACGGAAGTAAAATCTGGCCCCCAGCTTCCATTAAAAGAGTTCACTCAGTTTTGCACGTACATGCTTTTTTCCACCCTTCCTCAGTCTTTACTCTTCATTTCTCTTTCTAATTCTCTTTTTTTCAGGGTCACACTCTCTCTCTTATCTCCCATCAATAGTTCCATTTGCGTCATTCACTTCCTTTTCCATTTCTCAAGATAACTCTACTTTTACACTCTCTTGGTTTAGCTCTCTAATGTTCTTCCTTATCTGTTTCTCCAGTGCTCTGTCTCCTCCACCCCCTTTTCTCTCTCGCCTTCTCTCTCTCTCTCTCTCTCTCTTTGTTTCTTCTAAATGTATTCATCCCACTACTCATTTCTCTCCTGACCCCTCTCTTATTTTTTAGCTGCTCCTCCTCACTGTCAAACGGGTTTTTGGGCTGTGCTAACACAGTGACTAAACCCATCTTGTAATTGAACATTCCTGTGTCCTACCCATCTCTCCATCGGAGAGGGCCCACATTCAGCTACTCTCAGTGTGCAATACACAAAATCTTCATCAAATGGAAGTGCGGTCTATGTCTGACATATCTGGACGTAATGACAATTTAAACATGCATTAAATATTTGCAATTCCTGAGCATACTCTACATATGTGAAGATGTAGGCTGCATGAGTGTAGTGTATGCTGCTGATGAACGCACTATGCATGTGTAGTGTTCTACTTAATTCAAACGTTTGAGGGTTACCATTAAACATTATAGGAGAGGGCAGGGAAATATGCCTAACTAGGCCAGGTATAAATGGTGCAGACAGTCTGGAAAAGACCACAACTGACCCTCATTGTCAGGCAGTGCGCGTAAGAAGGACAGGTATTCAAATGAAAAATATTGGGAGGGAGGGGTGGTGAAGCAGACCACAGACAAAGGAATATGTGGAAAAGGCTGCTTTATTGGAACAGGTGCACATCACATATTAAATAAACCTCGGCAAAAAGCCTTCCAAAACTAAGCCTCATTAAATAAATCACATACCTAACCCCGCTCCTTCCCCTAAAATGTCATGACTCCGTCCCCACCCATACAATACAACATTTCAAACATTACAAAACATTACATCACCATATCAACCAGTATAAACCTGTAAATATAAGCCCACCATTAACCAACTCCCATGCCTGTCCCTTCACAGCTGTCAATCCCCCAAACGTGTAACCGAACTAAAAACAACCAGCCTATCCTTTCCCTGACGAGAAGACAACTTAACCATTAATCAACACACCTCTGCCAAACCAGCCCAAAAACAAATAGTGCCCGCCACCCAGAAAGACGGGGTAAGGGAACTACCCCCTTTCTGCCCCCCAAGTAGGAAAAAATCCTCAAACTCCTAACCTCTAAACATTCAAGCATCGGGACATCACTTCTCTGATCTCCAGCAAATAGAGGTCCATACCAAGCCTGGATAAATGCACTCCATCATCCCGGGAAAACTGCATTGACTCAAAACGGATATCCCTGTGTGACACTCTCCCGAAACCCAAATGACGGCAAAACCTAGAAATTTCAGAGTTCACCTTCTTCCTTGCCCTGTCAATGGCTCTGGGATTCACCGCCCCTCTCCAGATCCTCTGCGGAACCAACTCCGTCAACAACACATGGCAACCAGGCCAGCGTTCCTTAATTAAAGACAAATCCCTCTTCATTGCCCTCAGCAGGACCACACCCTTTACCCCACAAAGATCGTTCTCTCCCAGGTGTAACCATAAAATATCCGGGCATAGGCCCTTCACCATCTCCTTATTCAAACATGGCATAAGTTCCCTCCAAAGCATACCCCCCCTTTCCCTTCCATACAATGTTAAACATTTGGTCATTAAAACCCAACATTTCCCAAAATAACTCTGAACCGCCGGAACCTGCGCCCATTTGATGAACGAATGCCCCATTATCCAAACTGTCAGTTCCTTAGACTGGGGCCCAGCCACAAAACCTGTAAAGAGAAAAATACAATGAGTCTCAAAGCAAGGATGACGCATGCGCCTCCCCCGCTTTTCCCCTCACATAGCGCTGAAAACAGTTTTACGACCAGTGCGCAAATCGCATTATTTCAGCCTGAGACCAGCCCGTTTGCACTTCAGTCGCTGCACCAATTCTAAAAGAGTTCCATACTGCTCCCCGTCCAACCCAATCTTCCGCAAAGCTTTACGCAAAACCATGCGCAATTGATATGCAGTTACTCGTGCCCCATTGATATGCTGAAAAACGAAATCGCACTCTGACCCCCCTGACAAAGCCTTCCAGCGACGGGCTAAACGCAGGGGGCAAGTAGCCTTGGGAGTCCTCGCTTCCAACGAAACCCCTTTTCCGGCTTTCCTAGATCGGTTTTAGAACTAGACAGCCAAATATGCATACCTTCTTCCGAGAAAAATACTTCCTGCCAAGGGGCTTCCTTCTTTAATTTGGTACCCAATAGCTCTGATACTTGAAAGACCCCAAAAAACAAACGCCATCAGAGCGGCAAACAAACAAGCCTCAAAGTCATCCCTGCAAACCAAAGGTAAAACTTCCAATAAACGAGCCAAATTCTGCCTCGAGAGAAGAGAACGGGACAACTGAACACCTCCCTGATCCCTAGCCCAACCTTCGAGCATTCTCTTCCCTACCTCGCCAGCAGAAGGAGAATAACCCCAATAGAGTTTTCCCATAAAAGAAATACCTGCTAATTTCCCGGCGATGGTAACCCGGGAAAGGCCTTTCTCTATAAGGTCCAAGATAAACTGTACTACATCTTCAGAACAATGCCATGCTTCTTCCCGCCCAAATGCCCAAGACGCCAAAAATTCCTTCCATGCAAGGGAATATGCTGTTAGAGTGGACGCAGACAAACAGCCTACCACCAGTTGTAATACCCTACGTTGCCTACATACCAAAGATTCTCCGGCATTGGGGTCGGTGTCCTGTCCGCCTCCTTAGACAGCCCACGGAATCTCCCCCACTGCGAACGAGAAAGCATCGGCTATGTCATTTTCCACACAAGGAATGTGTAAAGCTCAAAATGTAAATTCATGTTTTAGGCAGCCTAGAACAAACACCCTCATCAACTTCAAAATCTGTTCATCTCTCGCCGACTGCCTGTTGACGATCTCGACCACTGCCATGTTGTCCACACAAAAAAGAACCTTCTTGTGTGCTAGTTCCTCCCCCCAAAGAGTCAACGCCACTAGCAATGGGAAAAGCTCCAGAAATGTTATGCTCCTCCCTCCATCCCACCAATCTTGTGGCCACTTTTGTGCACAGCACCTGCCCTGCCAGTATAAGCCAAAACCGTCACTGCCTGCTGCAGCCGACAACATTTGAACATCCCATTGTACATCCTCTTCCCTGGCCAGTGGCACTCCATTAAATGAGGTAAGAAAAATGGACCACATACGCAGATCCTCCTTCACTCCTGCTGACAAGCGGACATGGTGGTGAGGCAAATGCTGACGGGCTAAAGCTCTGCCCAATCACCTACAGAAAGTCCTCCCTGCCCTGACTACCCTGCAAGCGAAGTTCAGATGTCCCAGCAACACCTGACCCTCCTTCACCTTCTGTTTTCACAGCATACTGTCCAACAAGTCTAGCATTTTCAACCTTTTGTCATCCGGCAAGCAAGCCCGCATTGCCACTGAATCAATTTCAATACCCAAAAAGGATAAAACTGTAGCGGGTCCCATTGTTTTTTCAGGAGCCAAGGGAACTCCCAGGTCCTCCATGAGCTCATGGAAAGTGTCCAGAGCGGTCTGGCACTCCGCGGAGCCCGAGGAACCAACAAAGAAAAAGTCATCCAAATAGTGTGTTACCAACGTATAACCTGTGTGGTTGGTAAAATGCCATTGCAAAAAGGTGCTGAAACATTCGAATAGAGCACAGGACATGGAGCAACCCATCGGTAATGCTTTGTCCACGTACCAGTTACCCTCAAAATGGATACCCAGAAGAACCCAATCATCTGGATGGCCTGGAAGCAACCAAAACGCAGACTTAATGTCACATTTTGCCATCTCTGCAGTTGCGCCTGCGGTCACCACTAGTGATATGGCCACGTCAACTGAGGAATATGAAACCGTGGCAGCCTCCTCAATGAAATCATTCACCGTAGCCCCCTTAGGCCATGACAAATGCTGAATTAGCCTGTACTGCCCTTCCTCTTTTTTGGGCACCACTCCAATAGGTGATATTATCAAGTTCTCAATTGGCCAATCATCAAAAGGGCCTGCCATCCTCATCGTATTGAGCCCATGCATATCCCCTCCAACTTAGTACCCAATGCCACACCCCCGTCGTCAGTGCCTACTCCTGTGTCCTTAACATATTTACCTTTGAGCAATCTCCCTTCCGTCACCTCCCCACCCCCCTCCACCCCTGTCCCTACAGACATCATTTTTGGCTTGGCCTGTGTTCCAGCAGTCTCACCTGGATCTAAAGAGGATGCTCTAGCGGACTCAGACCACAGAACCAAGAAATCCGATCTATCCCTTGTTAGAGGAGCCCTCACCGAGGGGCCGCGCTCGTCAGTTTCCTGGTGCCACAACCTGTTGCTGATGTACCACTCCTGAAACCTGTAAAACACTGAGACAAATGAGAAGGCCCTCCCCCTTCATATCCTGCAATTCCCCTTCCTCGAGGCTGTCTTCATCATAATCAAGCAAAATCGGCTCCACCACTTGAAGCCCATCCGTATCAAATTCCACCTCATGGGTCCTACTAGACCCAGCATTACCAACACTGGCCCTCATGGCCTCCGGGCGTCCTCCTGGCGGGGGAGCAGACTGTACTCGCCAGTACTCCCCCATGAGAGGACTCTGAAAATCCATAGCCATCGGTAAGGTTGACCACCTAGACCTGCTAGTCGTTTGGGCCAGCGAGGTCGCGCCGGACCTTCGCGCGCTGACCGCGACGGGATCCCTCGTTGGTACGGAAAGTGCCACGCAAGGCTCCACTCTCCCTTCACCTCGGCGCAATTGGTCCGTTCCACGCCCTACCGAGTCTGCTACACCATGACGATCTGTATCCTGAATTGAAAAAGTTTGGACTGATGTGCTGAGTCCTTTGCTAGCAAAAGCCGACTCTGACCCCCGCCAACTAGAAATTACTGGACCCGCCGACCGCCTTCTTACCTGACCTGACTGCTCAGCCCTGCTAGTACGCACCACCGAGAGATAAATCCCCCTTCCTCGTCATCACTCCATTCTAACATAGCCTCCACCACTGATGAATCGTGTCCCCAACTCTTACCCCCCTTAGTAACGTCACTCTCCCCTTGTTGCCTCCCCACTGGACCCCCTACATCCTTCAAACCCCCCAGGCGTGCATGACGATCAGACCGTTCAACCATACCACGACCCCGAAATCCTACTGACCAAGAGGAAAAAATGTTTAGTCCCTCCCAAGCCTGACCACCGCCCGCCGGCTCCAGATCTCCTTGCACCTTTAACAAAGAACTTGGAACAAAACCTCCGGCACTCTCCCCAGGGGACGTGTCCCAAGCTCCTGCTGTTGGAGCCACAAAAGCACCACCACTACATGAAAAACTCTCTCAACCTGCCCTGCACCAAAACCTGAAAATCCCCCCTTTCCACTCACCCCCTCCACTTGTGCACATTCGCCATCTCCCTTAGAGTTCCCCCCTACTGAAAAAGCCCCCCCCCCTCAAAGATGCAGGGGGAAAAAATAGCAAAAGGCTGCCAAAGTTCCCTTCATCATCTAATTCCCCCTCTTCCCATTCTACATATTGTGTGCCACACTCCATTTTCTGCAAAGGATGGGATCGAAATACTCCCAACATGCTTCCTTGCTTTATATTTGTCATACCCTCTGTGCCCTCTGGCCAAGCGGCCCTCTGACTCTCCACCGGGGCTACATGCAAAGGAACCTTTGGCTCCCCTCCCACCTCCCAGCCGCTCCGCCTCTCCCCAGCACCAAGGTGCCTCCGCGCACCGCCGGCTCCCATCTCTGCCACATGCTCCGCGGCAGAACGCGAAGAGGAGCGCTTCTTGCCCCCCCTCCTGCCCCCACACTTCCTATTCCCTAAGGGCGATGCACCAGCCCCCACCCTTTGCTTACAGGGCCGGGCTGCATACGCGTCACTCCCCACACCAGCCGGACGCAACAAGGAGCCCTCCGCCTCGCCCTGCGCGGGCCCGTCCGACATGCCAGCGGCCTCCCCGCCACCCTCCCTACCCACACCTGATGGGGGCGGCTTCAGAATACGGGACCGGCCCCACTCACTCACCGGAGACACTTGCCGCCGTTTCGGAGAGGTACATGCAGCTACAGCAGCTGCGATGCCAGCAGAGGCCTGCCGCGATGGGTGCGCTGGCCCTCCGCCGATGATAAGGTCCATTCTGCCGGCTTCTCTCAACAAGCGGAGCGCTTCCAAAACCCTGTAGTCCTCCATATTACAGGTAAGCAGAATTGTAATATAACTAAATCGCTGCTACCTAAAATATCGAAACCTTAAATTCAGAGACTAGAGACAACAGAAAAAATTCCTGCCTAAGCTCCCAGCCACCAGGTCACCAAACCTAAAATGGTGGCTGGGAGCAGGTGCCCAAAGCATTTATGCTTGGGCTCCTTTTGGGCTACTAACTGAAACAAGACCCAAACTAAAATGGCTGGTGACCAAGCTTACAACCCCCCCCCCCCACACACCCTCCCAAATCACCCGGGGGGGGGGACCTCCCTATGGTCAGCTGCCCCCTCCCCAAGCCACCCTTACCATTGTACAAACATAAGGGTTTCCAAAGAAATGCAGCACACAGTTAATGTGCCTGCAAGGTTGGGTAAATAAGCGTAGATCAGCACTGCTTCTGTATAAATTATAAATGTGTGCATACGTATACATCTGCAAACACTCCATGAGTGAGTTAGGTGTGGACGTGCCACCAAAAGTCCTTTCCACACATACTACGGCAACCGGCAACAAGCGCAACATCTGGTCAAAAGGATGCCTAATCAGTTTGGACCAGCTCTCTGAACTCACCCACCACAGACCCAGGCACTACACCCACAACTCTTTGAAGCTGGAAAACTTGCCCGCCTCTGATACTTCCCCTCACACTACATTTCCACACTCCGCGGACTCTGGGATAGAAATCTCAGAACCCTTTGGGAAAGTCATCCCCAGTCTATCGAAAGCACTAAAATGGCGATTGTGTTCTATACAAACGCACGTAACAGTAAACATTATGCACGGACTATACATGTGTCTTTGTGAAACCACCCCTCAGCTCTAGGATTTCTTCGCCAGACGTTGCCCAATTCACCAGTCTCTTGCAAATATGTAAAAGCAGACGTTACAGTAAACCTTTAACCCCTTCCATGCTCATGACGAGCTCAGCTCGTCATGAGGCACAGTTGAGCTGTGCTGATGAAGAGCTGAGCTCGTCATGAATAAAGCCAAATAGCAGTTTCCAGCACAGGGTATAAATAACCACAGCAGCGATGTGGTTAAGGAGTCGTTGAGAATGTACAATAGATTTAAAGCCATTTCCACGGGACACTAACTGCTGATCATTACAGACTCAGGTGGGTCCTGGGTCCCACAGGGATGCATTGCCTACGTTGCTAATCTGTTTTTATTCCACGCATTTCTGTCTTCAAACGTCCATCTCAGACGCGGAGGTCAGCCGTTCATTTAGCAATATGTCTGTCCCGTCCCTTACGAATGCAAATGTAAATATTCCGCCCAGTACCTACTCCTAGCGCCCGCAACAGCTGCTTTCAGCTCAGCAGCAGTAGGCGCTGCTCCAGTTATTACAATGGTATAGCATTGACATGAGAGAATGCCTTTTGTTGTCTCGGACTGTGTTTCAATGACAACAAGCATTTGCAATGCAATAGGCCTCGCATTCACGCGAGTGTAAGAGCATTGTAAAGGACAATGCCTTTTATTTATGTTTTGGGTTTTAGCCCCTTCATCGCGGGGCTAATTTCCCCGCGGTGCTGGGGGGAGGGGGGACACGTGCAGCGCCATGGTGCCCGTGACGAGCTGCACGGTGGCGCTGTGCTCATGACGAGCTGAACTGAGCATGACCACGCCCGTTTCCCTGGAACGCTCAGGACAGCAGGGGAATTAGCCCCGCGTGTGAGCGCCGTGGCGGTCATGACGAGCTCAGCTCGTCATAAGCACAGCGCCCCCGTGCCTCATGACTAGCTGAGCTCATCATTAACATGCAAGGTGTTAAAACATAAATAAAAAGCATTGTCAATTACAATAATGATATCTCAAACTTATGTGAATGCGAGACCTATTGCATTGTGTTTGTCAAACTACAGCAGCCAGTTTTCAGGCAGAGGCACTCTACTGACTGCAATTTGAGCCAAGCTGGATTCTCATTGGCTTAAACTTTGATGTTTACTGGCTGGTGCTGTCGAGCTGAATTTGTGAAATGGCTTGGTGGAAGTCAGTGATCATCCAATGGTAGCAAGCACATGTAGTTGGTGCATAAGTATGTAGTGAATGTAAATAAAAGTAATGCGGCCAAAGTGCTTGGAGAACAGAGCAAAACTCGCAGCAGCACAGCACGCTCGCAGCTTAAATGTATTCCAGCCTGCCTGGTATCACAGCCTGCTTTTGGGTGGTCTCTGGGGTGCTATAAATGCGTAACTAATGCATTTTACTGTAATGATGTGAACACCAGCACAAAAATGTGTTAGACTAACCCCTGATGCCTGGTACTTGGCAGGTCTGCTGACCAACTACAGCAACAGTCTTTACGTTGCATCTGGACAGTGAAGGTCTTGTTTTTCTACGTATTGTGAAAAATATTTATTTGATTACGTTTTAAACACATGAATCGAGGGCTGCAGCAGCACATGCCACAACCCTACATCACAGAACCACTGTATACAACGCTCATCCACTATTGACTTTAATATTAGCAACTTTTTCTTCTACTAGGTCTTAAAAATATACAAAGCTGGGTGTGGCCTAAGGCGTCAAGATGGTGGTCACAATCTAAGAGTGCTCCAGACTCTGCCGTCATCCGCTCAGCCATCCTTGTGCATCGCTGCCTTTAAAAGTACCTCAGAACCTGGTGATACCCTCCTGGGCTGGAAGCAAGTGTCCTGACGAGTTGAGACGTCGTCTGTGGATCGGAGGGGCAGCCTGGCCGGGATTGGACCAGCAGCCCATGCAAGATGGCGATGAGGTCAAGGGGCGGATTCCCAGCACTCTAGACCGCTGTGGAGAGAGCTCAACTGCTTGGGCTGGTGCAGGTGTCTCCCGCTCCGATGTAACTCAGGGTGACGTGGCGCCTCGTCTGCGACTACTTATTGGAGCTCCTCGCGGGTAGAGGTGGAGTCAGGGCTGCTGCGGGGAAGTCCCCGACCCGTCGGGCCCTCTGATGCTGGGGCTCTGGGAGCGATCGACGGGGAGGTGGTTCCTGGACACGCCTGTGCTCCAACGCGCTACCTGACTGAGACGGAGCTAGGCGTGACTGGCCCTGAGGTGGTCCGAGATTCTGTGCCTTGAGCTGCCTTGCGTGCCCTTCTCCGGACGCCCGAGGCGGCACGCAAGGAGCCTGCGTCTGGTGAGTGCCTAAGCCTGCGGCAACTGCTCAGACTG
Organism: Lissotriton vulgaris; assembly: GCF_964263255.1. Classification (NCBI taxonomy): domain Eukaryota; kingdom Metazoa; phylum Chordata; class Amphibia; order Caudata; family Salamandridae; genus Lissotriton; species Lissotriton vulgaris. The sequence goes on from NC_141694.1 coordinate 1,051,087,581, forward strand.
TGGCGGATTGCAGGAATCCTGTGTCTCCAGGGTGCCCTGCGGCTGCCCCCACCTATAACAGCCTTCACTGCAGAGAGGGGCCGGGAACACAGACTCATCGCATGGTGTGCAGGAGCGTAGGGGATATTCAGCGACGTCTGTTGGACCCTATGTACGCCCCCTTTAGTGCTTGTGGATGGAACCGCACTGAAAGCTGCAACTCCCAGAGCTGGTACCGGATGAGGGAAGGGAGCCATGAGATCGGCCTAGTTCATCAATTCCTTATCTACACTTTTTTTTTTTTTTTTTAACAAATTCTTTTTATTGTTGCATCAGGCGAATCATAAGTACTAGGAACAAGACATCGCGGGGGAGCGTCAACATTCCGCTCTACCCGCCCTTACGCAACTTTTGAAATAGTCAGTGACATTGCATTCATCTTGACAAACTTATTTTTCATTTTCTCCCCGAACTCCCCCCCCCCCCCCCCATCAACTATAAGTAGAGGCAGTAACTGAGAGACCTCTCCTCGAAGCCCCCCTTCCCGTCCTCCCCCCCCCCCCCCAGCAGCATGAACCCTTCTCCACCACTCCCCCCCCCCGACCCTCATGGCTCTCTCGGTCCTCTAAGTTGTGATACATTGAGTACTGGCAATCCCCATGGCCCGTAACCTTCGAGGGTACAAATACTGGAATCAGCGACATGCGCACCATCTCTGTGATTCATCCTACCACCCGCCCACTCCCCCCACCGGTCCCACCCTCCTACTCCAATCCATGGTAGTGCCTCCACTTGGCCCATATTTTTCTAAATTTTCGGGGGCACCCTCTAGCTTTATATGTAACTCGTTCAGCTGCCATATACATATAGACCTCTTTTCCATTCCTCGAGATTTGGTTTCCCAGGCGCCCCCCACATTCTTGCAATGTCTCTTTTTGCGACCACCAGGGCCAGCAGCAGAAAAATGAGTAAGTATCGCGTGATATCCACCTCCGTGGACATTCCCAAAAGCGCCAGTTTGGGGTCCTTAGGTATCTCTACCTCCAGTACCGCACTCAATTCATTGAAAACCTCGTCCCAATATTCCTGTATCACTGTGCAACCCCAGATGATGTGGAAGAAGTCGCCTGTTTGGTGCTGGCATCGTAGACAGGTGGTGTTGTGAACCCTCCCCATCCGAAAAAGCCTCACTCTGTCAAAGTATGCCCGATGAAGGACCTTAAACTGAATGAGGCGAAGCCTCGATTTTATGGCCACTTCTCGGGGGTGCATGAGTATGAGTTCCCAGTCTAGGTCCTCCATCGTGCCCACATCTGCCTCCCACCTCTCCCTGAGGGCCTGTAGATCACCCAACATATTATTTGTCAGTGTTTTGTAGGTCATGGATACCGCCCCCCTCTGTATCTGTTCTTGCAGTAGGCGGCCCTCAAGTGGTGCAAACTGGGGAATGTCGGTGAGAGATATGTTTTGGGCTCCCCATGCATGCCGCAGCTGTATGTATTTGTAGTACTGGGTTTTCTGGAGTCCAAATTCCTGCTGCAGTGCCTGGAAGGTTTTAAGTTCCCCTTGTGCTATGACATCCCCAACTGTGGAGATGCCAATGTCGTCCCACCTTTGAAATCCACGCAGCTTGTTCAGTTCAGTCAGCCACCTACATGACCATAAGGGTGTTTGGCGGGTGAGCCTTTCATGCCAGCCCATTCTAACCGACGCTCTGCGCCACGCCGTCAGGGTAATCTTAGTCGCAGGGAGAAGCTGGCGGCCCCCCCTCCCCCCATACAAGAAGTGGAGCACCGTCTTATTGCCCCATTTAGATCTCTCTAGTGCATAGGTGGGGTGGTCAGCCGGGGCGTGTATCCAATCGTTGATCGGGGTGAGGTGTTCCGCCCAGTAATAGGCCTCCAAATTAGGCAATGAGAGACCCCCACTATATTGGTGGCGCTGCATAGTCGTGAGTGCCACCTGGGACTGCTTCCCCAGCCACAGGAAAGAGCGGAGATCGGTATGGATTTTCCGCAATGTCAGAGCCGGAAGGGGATAATATTCATTCTGCAGGGCGTATAAAAACTTAGGGAGTAGGATCATTTTATACAGAGCAGCCCTGCCCAAAATGGTGAGCGGGAGCGGCCTCCACCTATCCATCTCCGCCTTTGCTGCCACCAAAACTCTGTCGACATTGTCCGTGTAGGAGCGCTGCTTATCTCGGGTGATAAAGACCCCCAAGTACCGGAAGCCTGCCGTGGTGTGGATGAGCAGCTCAGGCAGCTCCTCTCCTCGCGGGGCACCTTGTGGGTCGTAGAGGACCGACTTATGCCAGTTAATAGCATGTCAGGCTACCGCCCCAAAGTCGCCTAGTTCCCTGAATAAGGCCGGTATCGTCTTAGCCGGGTCGGTCACGTACAACAGCACATCATCGGCGTATAGGGAGATCTTCTCCTGGTCAGCGGCCGATTCCCCCCATTGGAAGCCAGTCACATCTCGGTTTAGCCGGATACGGATCGCAAGGATCTCAATCGTGAGGGTAAAAAGCAGTGGGGACAGCGGACACCCCTGTCGCGTCCCCCGCTCTATCGCGAACTCTCTCGACATTCGCCCATTTATTCGCACTCTAGCCCTAGGTTTCGAGTACAGAAGTTTCACCCAGCGCTGGAACTTGGGCCCAAACCCAAACCTTTCAAGGGTTCCCATTAGGAAAGGCCAGTGGACCGCATCGAACGCTTTCTCTGCGTCCAAGGAGAGGAACCAATGTGGCTCACTCCTGTCACAGACTTCCTGGAGCCAGTTGTGGGTGCGTCGCAGGTTGAGTTTGGTGGCCCTGTCCGGCAGGAACCCGGACTGGTCTGGATGGACCAGGCCCGTTATTACCTGTCGTAAGCGCCGTGCAAGAATTGTGGCAAGGATTTTAGTCTCAGTATTTAGCAGCGAGATTGGGCGATAGGAGGAACAGTCTCCACGGGGCTTGCCTTCCTTGTGGATCGGGATTATGGTAGCTAGGGCCAGGTCCGGCGGGAGGCCTCCGGAGTCGAACGCACCCGCAAATAGCGACTTCATGTGACGCGAAAGGAGGTCCCCCGTTCGTTTGAAGAACTCCACAATTCCTTATCTACACTTAGTGGGCAGAAGTGCAGCCGTCGCGCCATGTCTGCACCTGGGGACTGCCTCTGCTTGCTACTCAACAGGCCAGTTAGTGGCAGAGAGAAACTAGCCTTTGTGGACCCGGGATCACTAATTGCGGGTGGATCCTCCGAAATGCGCATCCAGGCCTTCTTCCACCCTGCTTAACAGCAAGCATCCTCCTGGGGACCCTCTTTCCCGCCAGACACCCACCCCAGTGAAGCTGGGCAGCAGATAGTGTGACACCAAGGTCAAGGAGTGCGTGCGGCCTGTCCGAGGCCTTCCGGCGCTTGTCATCGACCCGCGGGGGCCCGATAAGTCACCTAAGCGTCTCGTGCTCACCTCCATGACTGGCTAGGTGGGCCGAGCCAGTGGGTGCACTCATGGAGACTACGCCCTGCCTCACACTGGGACCCTTTGTCCGGGTTAGCCATCAGTGTCCCTGAACAAAGCAGCTGCTGGGTTTGGGGTGGAATGAAATACAGAGGCCTGCTACCGGAACAGCCGGTCTCATCGCTATACTTTGAACACAACGTAGCAGGCCATGCACAGTCTTAACTAGCGCTCTCATTCCACTGACGATCACAGTCACTAATGCGCTTTCTCCTCCTCGGAGGTACACCGACTGGCCTACTGTGACCATTGGCGCGTGTAGGAAACATAACCTATCACCAACATGCGGAGAGACCGTGGCCCTAAAGCCCCTCTGACGCAGACCAAAATGGACCAATTCATGACTAATGAGCTTGGGGAGACTAGCGGATCCACGGAAAGGCCACCCCCTGCGGCAGCCGACCTCAAAACCATACTAAAGGCAATTTGCGCCTCCTAGACCTCGGTCAAAAATAAAATTGTTGAAGTTCAGGTTGAAATGGGCCTCATTCGGCAGGACCGACGCAATGAGACAGCCCGATTGCGGAGACTGAATCTCGTATCGCCATTGCCCTCAATTTCAAAGATGGAGACCATATCCTCGCTGAGGCACAAGCCCAGAAATCTTTGAGCAAGCGGTTTGCTAAGTAGTGTAGATATAGGTTAGTCATACCCATGACGCCATCAAAGGGTGGGATCCGACATTGGGATAGGGCTAAGCGAGGCGTCCGTCCCGCCCCATAGGAATTTGGTAGTCAGGCTGTCGAGCTCTTTAAACCATGTTCACGAAAATTGAAGGGGGGTGTTTTGTATCATGTAGAGGAACCAGGGAAGAATCATCATTTTGAAAAAGGTGACCCTTCCCAGGGGATTAAGCGGTAGCGCTTGCCACATATGAAGGTCAGCACAGGCTTTCTTCATCAGCGGGCACCAAGATGTAGAGCCCCTATGAGTTTTCTGAACAAGTTTTAACTCAATCTGAAATAAACTACTTGTCTACTCCAACATCTGCCCTCAACTGGAAGAGTGAGAGAGAGGGTGAGACCGAGAGAAAGAAAGGACAAGAGAGAAAGAAAGAGAGAAAGGGAGAGTGAGCGAGTGAGTGTATGAGGGAGTGAGTTTGTGTGTTCAGTAAAAAAAAAACACAAAGGTTACAGGGAAGTTAGAGTTAGGAAATAACATTTTAAAACCTTAGAAATTCACTGAAAAAAACAAAGCTTTCAGGGATATTATAGTTAGGCTGACATTCACTTGTTGAAACTAGAGAAATTCAGAGGTTATAGTTACTTGAGCTAACTATAACTCATGCCCCCGCAATACACTGCTTATGACCTCCCATATTAAATCATTTGGTGACAGGGTCAGTGACATCACTAATGACATCTGAAATGATTTCACTGATGACGTCATTAATGGGGGGGAATTTCAGATTTGAGTAAAGAAATATTGGTTGGAAGTGTTGACCTTTCAGAGTATGACCCTATGGAGCATCTGCCAGCGGTTGTAGTCCAACCGGGGATAAATTACCAGTTGGTCTCCACCACCCCCTTGTGTGTTAACCTTGTGGAGCACTCGCCCAACGACTATAGTATCACAAGGGGCACCCCCTCCTGCGTCCTTAGGAGAGTTTCTGGGTACGGAGGATGTCCTTTGTGGTACTGGGTATAAACTAGTGAACTGGAATATCGCCGGCTGGCGAAAAAAAGGAAGAGGCTCTTGGTTGGAGGGAGTCTGTTATTAATTATGACATACTCTGCCTCCAAGAGACGTGGTCCACGGTAGAGATACATTTTGATGGATAGGTGTCCTATAATTGTTTAGCGCAAGAATCAACCATGGGCAGGGCAAAAGGCGGGCTGGTGATTTTATGGTCTGTAAATTTCCCGGTTCGAGTAAGATCCCACACCACCATTGCATTCCATTCACAAGTGCTATGGTTGCAGTAATGTGGGGGTCGAAATATTCTGTTAATTAACCATTATAATGATGTGTTTGATTCCTCTTGCTCCACTGTAGTTAACAAACTGGAGACTGCAGTTGAGAAATTCGGTAGGGCTATCCATGCCCCCTTTGATATTATTTGGGGAGGGGATATTAATATTCGTACATGCCCCTTCTCGTTTACGAATGCCTGTGGTTTTGATGGGGCAAGTGGGGAGGACCGGGCTCACTTTGTTCACACCCCATATGGCGAGTCTCTCAATACACTTATGCTCAAATTAGATCTGTTAATCCACCAGCCAGCAGATGATAGTGAGAGCAGTACTGTCCCTACTTTCGTAGGGAGGAACACAGCTTCTGTCATTGACTATCTGTTGGTCTCAGCTAATATCAGTTCTCTCTGTGTCATACCGGAAATAGTCGATCTGGGCCTTAGTGACCATAATGGCATTACTATGTTGACGTCAATTTGGGGGAGGAAGGCTCTAGCCACTCGAGAGACCGTTGCTGAAATTATTCCCTGTAGACAGAATGGCATCAGGATTAAATGGTGCGGGGATAACTCAGAAAAGTTACTGAGCAAAATTGTGGTAGCTAGCTTCCAAGAGCTGCAACGCTGTCTAGACGTTAATACAGGTGAATCATGTATCGTTGCAGAATTTGAGGAATTAAATGACATTATTAAAAGGACTTTAACAATCACCAATGGCAATAGCAAGAGGGTGACCGTAGGCTGGTTTGACAGGGCTTGTACGAAGTCCTTACAAGAATTAAAGAAAGCTCTCTCAAACTGTCCTAGGGATAGGGAAGTTGTTAAATCTCTTAGGGCAACCTATAACCACCATCTGAACCGTAGGAAGCAGGAGTTAAGGGAGGAGGCTTGGGACAATCTCTCAAAAGCGGCAGAGCTCCGGGACAGTAAGCTTTTTTGAAATACTGTAAATAGTCCTTTCCTCCAGAAAGAGGAATTCCCTGTATTATCTTCCCAAGTCAGTGAGGAAAGCTGGGTTTTGTACTTCACTTGTATCTTTGACCCGGGCGGGGAAGATTCTACATGTTCTAGGGCTTCAGTCCTAGGCCAAAAGTTACTCCTCAATATTACAACACTTGAGGTAAATAACGCTATCCGGAATAGCAAGGGAGGAAACGCCCCAGGACCTGACGGGGTGCCGGTCGACCTGTATAAAACGGATTTATTGTTATGGGGCCCTCTTTTGACCCAGGTCTTGAATGAGACAGTCAAGGAAAACACTCCATCTACATGGGGTGAGTCCATAATTATACCAATCTATAAGAAGGGAGATAGAGGCGAGGCTAAAAACTATCGCCCTATCTCCCTTCTAGATTCATCCCTAAAAATAATGAGCAGGGTGCTCTTGCTGCGATTGGAAGAGTGGGTAGAGTCTAATGATATCCTTGCGGACTCCCAAGTTGGGTTCCGCAAGGGCCTTGGTACCATCGAGCAGTGTATTAACTTAGATTTAATTATTGGTAAATACACCAGAGCCAAGCAGGGCTCTTTATTCCTCTGTTTCGCGGATCTTATCAGCGCATTTGAACTGGTGGATCATGCTTTATTGTGGTCCACACTACTTGATCTGGGCGCCCCTGCTGCAATTATTTATTTTTTGGCCAGATTATACAATAAGTTGTCGGCCCAGAATCGATTTGGCCAAGCGGGGGAATGCACCAATAAGATTAAGGTCAAATCAGGTATTAGGCAAGGCTGTGTCCTTGCCCCACTCCTTTTCTCCCTTTTTATTAATGCCATGGATTCAGAGTTGAAACTGGTTAATGCTGATGCACCGCTTGTTGAGGGCCAAGCGATCCCTGTACTGCTCTACGCAGACGATACAGTTCTATTATCTAGAACACCTGTCGCCCTGCAGCGACTAATGGACAGTTTTTTTGATTTTATAACGGGGAGGAAACTAAAAATCAATAACTTGAAAACTTTTATTATGGCTTGTGGGAAGAAGGTAAAGAAGTTAAGATCATTCCAGTTCAAGGATCAAAAAATTGAAGTGGTGGATAAATTCTGCTACCTAGGGATTACTTTTAGTAGCAGTGGCACATGGGCACCGGAGATACTTAATATTAAGGCTAAGATGGGTAAGGGTGCTTCCGGGTTTTTTAAACTTGCTTCTAAAATAGGAAGTCGCCATATATATGATATGTTAAATGTATACCTACATAGATGTGCTCCGGTGGCACTCTATGGTTCGGGTGTTTGGGGACACTGTCATCATGGGGATCTGCAAGTGGCGGAAAATGACTTTTTAAAGAGGCTTCTTTGCCTCCCAACCTCAGCTTCTAATGAGCTGGTTCATCAAGAGGTTGGGTTGGAATTTTTGACTGATCTAATAGGATTGAGACCTTTAATGGCCTGGAGATCTATCTGGGCCAAGGATGAAACTGATTTCACTAGGAGAACCATTAATGATTGCCTCCGTCTGGATAAATATAGTCTGATCCCATGGCTTAAATATGTTTTAACATCATACAGAGACGTGTTTGATCTTGATGTTTTTGCAGATCCAGCTAGCGCCATTAATATTTACAAACAGGAGCTCAAACATGTCTATCTGGGGGTTAAAGCTAAATTGCGTAGTGAAGTGAGCCGCCAGTTTGTAACACATCAATTTTACCATTCAAATAACTTGGAAGGCTATGGCTTTTCGAAGTATCTAAAAGTGGTCACTAAGCAATCTCACCAGTATGTCTTTACAAGATTAAGATTAGGCATTGTTAATAATCTGGTGGCCTTCCCCCTGATAAAAAAAGCATACCTCAATCCCCTGTCCATGTGACGGAAATTCTAAGCAGAGCACTGTGCACTTTTTGCTTATTTGCCCTTTGTATTTGTATCTCCGTATTGCTTACCTTAAACCCCCTTTTAAAAAATATTCTGTGTCTACTGTTAAAACTGCTATGAGGTTTTTATTTGCACTTGATGAACCGGATGTGTGTTTTTTTACTGCGATTTTTATTCTGAAATCCGTGTCCGCCAGGTAAAGTATGGAATTTATAACCCAACTGTAAAGGTACTGTTTCCCGTAAATTTAGCTGCTATTGCCGATTTGTTACCTCTCCCTTCCTTCTGATTGCACTGAATTTCTCATTTTTAAAATTTTATAGCTGTCATGTAATTTTGATGTTATTTCTTGTGTGCTTTTTTGAACACTGATGACATCATCCAGTGAGTGTTTTCTAAAAATTACTGAGATAAACATATGTACTAAGGTAACTCACTGTGGAAGTGCATGTATCGGTAAGTGAGTGGGTGTGTAAAGGGTGTATAGAAGAGTGACTGGGTATACAAGAGACTGCATACACGAGATAGTGGTTGTGTGAGTTTTTATAAAGGTGAGCGCGTGAGTGTGTCAGTGTGTGCATGAGTAAGGGAGTGGTTGTGTGAGTATCTGTATGGTTGACTGAATTGGTGTATCAGTGGTTGTAAATGGTGAATGAGGGTGCGCATGAGTGGCTGAATGGGTGTTTGAGAATACATAAGTGTCTGTATGGGCAAGTGACAGGTTACATGAGCGGCTGTCAGTGCATCAATGGGTGTGTAAGTGGGAGTATGGGTGAATTAATGGGTGTATGAGTGCCTGTATGTGTCTCTGGATGATGTCATCAGTGAGGTCATGAGCGATGTCACTGACCAGGTCATGAGTGATGTAATATGCAAGGTTATAAAGCAATGCATTTTGGGACGTGAGTTATAGTTAGATCAGGTAACTATAACTGCTGAATTTCTCTGGTTTTGTACAAGCGAAATGTCTGCCTAACAATAACATCCCTGTAACTTTTGTTTTTTTCAGTGAATTTATAAGTTTTAAAAAATTCTATTTCCCCAACGTCCCTGTAACCTTTGTTTTTTTCATTGCATTTTTAAGTTTTTTAAAGTTCTATTTGATAACTATAATGTCCATGTATTTTTTTCTATAATTAGATATTGACCATTATTACTGCATGGCTCACCACTAATTGTTGTATTTGTCATCTATTTATTTAAAAAGTAATGGTTTTATTTCAAGATATTTTTGGTTTTGCATTATTCGCGATCGCCGAGAAAACACAGCAAGTACTGTGTGTTTTTGACAAAGCGTAAAGCACATATATAGGCATGGTTTACATAAAGTTGGAGTCTAACTGTTAAGTAACATTAATTTAACTTTCCCCTTTGTATTCATTTGTCAAAAAACTACATCAAAAATGCATTTTCCTTGTTCACGGCGACACCTACTTTCTTTTATACTTTTAGCACTACTACACTTTATTGGAAAATCCTCACTAGGGAATCTTACCTACATTATAAAACAATCAACCTATACGTCTCCAATTTGTTAAAACTGATACCAGTCTCCAACACCCGTCCCTCAATTTACCCCTGCACATTCCCATTAGGAACTCACTAGAGCCAGTAGGTCAGAAGTTCATTTCATAGCACATTCTAGAAGAGCCATACTACTTGCAGTGTGAACTATGGCAGATGTGGTTTACTGCACATACTGTAAAGCATATCCAAATCTGTATTACATTTTTTTGTATTTACCAGAACCAATCAAACATCTATTTACTAATCATTTACAAACACTACCAAATTTAATTCACCTGCATATTCCCTGCAACCAATCAACTTTTCTACCACCACACATGCATTTTGACATCCTTTCATTTTACCAACTGCATCATTCAGCTGCAGCCTTCTCCTGTCTGCTGCTGCTTCACTTCAAAATGCGTAGAGTGCGGATTGTGGGACACAGCTATGTCTATTGGGCTAGTGAGGCTGCAAGAAAGTGAGGTATTGATAGGGACTTGGGGTTGGCTAAAGTGCACATTACTTGGATTGGGCAGAGAGGGTTTAAGTCTCATCATTGCTGCCTTTGATTAAAAGTGTTGTGAATTTACCAGCCCCATACCTTGTGATTGTGCAATGGTGGTGGCAATGACTTAGGCACATTGACTGGAGCTGGGCTGGAAATCCTAATAAAGGATACCTTTACTGAATTTATGATGCTTTTCCCCCCACACTGTCTTGGTGTACTCCAACATATGCCAAAGGCAAAAATGGAAGTAGTCTAACCAATTTTGTCCACAAATTGACAAAGCCAGTAAACATGTTAATAAAACTGGTTCAGCATTCCTCAGACACCATAACATGGGCTCAATCTATAACAACCACCTGCGTTTTGACATGCAGGGAATTCATAGAAATGATGGGGTGCACTTTACAGATGAAGACAACAGGGTGTTTCTAAGTAACCAGAAACTCTGTATCTGGTCTTATAAGCAGCTGTCATATACACACAATCAACACTAAGGCTCTTGTCGAAGCGACCCTAATATCTAAAATATTGTTAATTTTTTAAATAAAGATTCTTTTTCTTAAACTTTTTGGGAATCTTTGAATAAGTTGCGAAATCGCAAAACAAAAGCAGACATTCAATGGCCATCTGCACATACAAAAATAACAACAGAAAATAATCCATTCTAAACATTGCACTACACATTACTATATACATGGTTCTTCAAAAAACATATTTAAACTCATGTTTTTGTACTAAGCGTTTTTAAAAACCATCTCTAAAACCTATTTTCCATTGTTGCAGGTTATTCAGGGCATCACGAAGACTTAATTAACCGCGATGATTGTGCCTTTATAATAAAGTGTACAACACACATATGGACACATATTACAGTATTTTACACTATATTGGTTTATTACTGTATTCTCTACAGTCATGTCTTTCTAGTGAGTGTCTATAAAAACCATCTTTAAAACCTATTTTCAGTTTTCACTGTGATGCCAGGAGGTGCAAAATAGTCAGTTACAGCAACAAGTGCGTCTTTTTTGTAATCTGTAAAACCCATATGCACACATTCTAGTATTTTTGGTACTAGGACTTTATTACGGTACAGTTCAAGCTCATGTTTTTCTAGTGAAAATCTATAAAAACCGTCTTCAAAACCGATTTTCTGTTTTCATAGTGACGCAGGTAGTCAAGATGACGCCTGTCACCGCGCCGGTCACGGATAGGTCGTAAAAACGCAACGCAACAGCAGAAATTCAATAACCACCACCACATAAAAAAATGATAACTATATAATACTTTCTAACCCTCACACTAGATAAATCTTTATCTAAATAATTCTATAAAAACATCTATCAGTCTCTCAATATCTCTATAACAGTGTGAATTAACGATTCACTAGGTTATGTGAGTGGGTGCATAAGTCTCTGAGTAGGTCTGGCACTGGGCACCTAAGTATGTGAGTGGGTATGTGAGCAGACTCATGAGTCTTTGAGTGAGTGTGAGTAGGTGCAAGAGTGTTTGAGTGGGTATCAGAGTGTTTGAGTGGGTATCTGAGAGGGTGTATGAGTGGATATGTGAATGGGTGTATAAGTGTCTGAGCGGGTATGTCAGTAAGTACATGAGTGTTTGGCTGCATATATGACTAGGTGCATCAGTGTGTGAGTGGGTTTGTTAGTGGGTGTATGAATGCTGGTTTCTGTAAGTGGGTTCATAAGTCTGAGTGGGTGAGTGAGTCTTTGAGTGGGTCTGTGAGTGGCTGTGAAAGTCTCTGAGTGGGTCTGTTACTGGATGCATAAGTCTCTGAAAGAGTATGCGAGTGGGTGCATCAGTTGTCTGAGTGGGTATACAGGGATGTGGAATTCCTATAGCCCAACACCCAGTATGTATTGTTTGGGGTCAAGGGCAACACGTTTTCATGTGCATTTTGTCCTTGGGAAAATAAGGCCCAAGCCCCTGAAGCACAAACACTTTGGCTGCCAGTTTGCAGTACCACATTATGGATCAGGGAAGGGGATGTCTGTAGTTAAGGCAATATTTTTGTCCATATGTTAAGGTTGTTCAAACTTGTATTTATGGTACATTAATTGAAAGTCTTTATTATTAAGGTGATCACTCTTAGTAAATGTTGGAAGCTCTCACTGCACTACTGACAGTGGTTCCAGTATGAAAATGTGTACACGTTTTCAAAGTTTAGCAATATGAGGCTATGTATAATGCTCCCAGAATGCTCTCTGATCTGATGCAAATATTTGCAGAAGCTTGAAAGCAAGATTGAGGATTCTTTGCTTTCAAAATAAAATGTTCATTAAAAAATGAAAGCAGGAAAAAAAACATTTAGCTAAATTACTGTAAAATTTCAGGTACCATTTCTTTGCAGCATCATTTAGTAATGTGCTGATGCATGCTAGTATTTCCGAAAATATTCATAATGGACAATCAGTGGAACCAGTTTAAGATTAAGGGAAACATAAATAAACAAGCTTTGGCAAAGCCAGCAGGTCTAAAATTGGTGGTCAGCTTTTTAGTTTAGTCAATTGTTTTGGCATGCTTTTTGTAAAAACTTATTGGTGTGGGAGCTGCCGGGCCCTCACCATTATAACAAACATTGGCAAAAGCAAAAATTGTTTTTAGTCTCAAAAAGAACACACTGCCACAGTAGTTACAGGCACTTAACAAAACTGTGCAGATATGCTCCTTGCTAAAGAGCAGAATGCGGTCACTCACAGTGAAGCCAGCTGATACAGAGAGAGAGACAGAGTTTTAATAAACGCAAAAGGTCATGGGCAATGCCAAACCAAATTAGAGGCCCAAATATTAAAGAAAGTCTCAAAACTGCACCTATGGTATATGTCCTTGCATTAAGGCACAAGTTACTTACCTTCGGTAACGATATATCTGTAGGAGACATTAGTTAGTGATAGATTACTTACCTTAGAATTACCCCCTGGCGTCAGACTGGATCGAGAAAGTTTTCATCAGCAGTACCCCTGCGCGTCGGAAGGTGGCTTTGTGCGGCTCCGCGTCCATGGTAGGCGTCGTGATCGCCGGGATGATGTCGCAGCAGCTTAGACGCCGCTCTCGCGGGCCGACGTCAGTTCTGTACTCTACTTTCTGCTCCAGGAATGCAGATCCATGCAGGATACGGACGACTGGTGCATTGAAACTAGGGCCCTGAAAGCGATGACCTTAACCCTAGAAATCAGTATGTAGAACGGGGAGGATGGGTGGGGTGGTAAGGAATCTATCACTAACTAATGTCTCTTACAGATATATCGTTACCGAAGGTAAGTAACTTGCTCATCTGAAGGAGACACAATAGTGATAGATTCCTTACCTTAGAATAGCTACCCCAGCAATACCAACCCGGTGGTGGGACTGCGAACCAAGATCACACCAGAAGGTCACGGAGAACAGAACGGCCAAAGAAGCAGTCTCTCCGGACTTGGCTGTCAATGCAATACTGCTTAGTAAAACTGTGCAGAGAGGCCCACGTGGCTGCCTGACAGATGTCTTGTAGGGGGACACCAATTCCCAATGCAGTAATAGTTGCTGTCGCCTTGGTAGAATGGACGCGCAGCTCCACCAGAAGTTCCTTTTTAGTCACAGAATAACCGGCTTTTATACACAACACAACCCAGCTGGAGATAGTCCTCTTGTGTACAGCCCAGTCTTTCTTGGCACCTACGTAGCAAACAAATTGCTGGTCATCCACCCGGAACTGTGGTGTGCGATTTAGGTAAAATGAGAGCGCACTTTTGGGTCCAGACGGTAGAGCCTCTCTTCCTCTCTGGAAGGGTGCGGAAGCGGAAAGAAAGTGGGCAGGGTGATAGTTTGCCTGATGTGGAAGGCAGTAACAACCTTTGGCAAGAAGGAAGGATGTGTGCGGAGCACAACCTTGTCCAGATGAACAGACAGAAAAGGATGTTCACAGCAAAGAGCCTGGAGCTCAATCACGCGCTTAGCGGAGGTGATGGCAACCAGGAAAGCAGTCTTTGGAGATGGTAAACGAAGAGGACAGTTGGGAAGCGGGTCAAAAGGAGCTCACATCAAATAAGTAAGAAACCAGATTTAAGTCCCACTGCGGCATCACAAACGAATCGGAGGGAAAAGGTGAGTAATGCCTTTGAGAAATCTATTTACAACTGGGGACTTGAAAAAAGAGGGTTGATCAGGGAGCCTGAGAAAGCCTGAAATTGCAGAAAGGTAGCCCTTAATAGTGCCCAGAGCAGTGCCCTGCCAGGCTAATGAAAGAAGGAACAAAAGGACTCTGAAAGAGGCAGAAAGGGCTGTGCACCATGCTACAAATTTGTTCCACCTGCAGGAGTGTACCGATATAGTGGATGGACACCTGGCTGCCAGAATGGTTTCACATACTTCAGGAGGCAGATGAAAATGAATCAACTGTCGCCGCTCAATCTCCATGCAAGGAGGTGGAGGCTGGACAGGTTCGGGTGGAGGATCGTCCCCTGCTCCTGCGACAGAAGATCCTCCCGAAGAGGCAGTCGGATCGGAGGATCCACGCTCATACTAAGTAGCTCGGAATACCAAACTCTTCGAGCCCAGTCAGGAGCCCCAAGAATGACTTGGGCCCAGTCGCGCCTGATCTTCTTCAGCACTCTGGGTAGAAGTGGTATAGGCGGAAAGGCGTACAATAGAGAGCAACTAAAAGCGTCGCAGAGCGAGTGCCGCCTTTGAAATTCCAACGCGCAGAACTGCTGCCATTCTGCGTTTTCTTCATTGGCGAATAGATCTTACCAAGGCTCTCCCCACTGTTGAAAGAGACCTTGCGCCACTTCAGAGTGAAGACGCCATTCGTGATCCATCATGCACCTGCAGCTGAGTCCGTCCGCCATGGCGTTCAAAGAACCCGCCAAGTGTTGAACCACCAGGAAAATGCCCTGGTGTTCCAGCCACCTCCAGAGGCGCAGAGCCTCCTGACAAAGGGTCCACGACCCCACCTAGCCTTGCTTGTTGCCATACCACATGGCAGTGGTGTTGTCTGTGAACACCTGCACTACTCTCCCCTTGACACAGGGAAGGAATGCCTTCAGTGCAAGTAGGATTGCCCGGAGCACCAGAAGGTTTATATGGAGCCTGGACTCAGCCAGAGACCAGAGGCCTCTGATCTTCGCCTCTCCCATGTGGCCGCCCCATCCCAGGAGGGACGCATCCGTCACCACTGTGTGCTGTGGGTAGAGGGATCTGCCGCTAATCCAATGCTGGTTCGTGAGCCACCACTACAATTGTCGTGCAGTGCCCTCCAAGATCTGGACGTAATCGGACAGGTTCCCATGATGCTACGCCCACTGGAACTTCAAGTCCCACTGCAAAGCCCGCATATGCCATCTGGCATGATTGATCAGCAGGATGCAGGAGGCCATGAGGACCAGCTGCCTCAAGGTCATCCTGACTGAAACCTAGGACAAGGGCTGAGAGATCTGAATCATAGCCCGAATGTCCCGGACTTGATGCTCGGGAGGATAAACCTGAAACGGTGCCATGTCCATAACCGCTCCGGTGAAGAGAAGCTTCTGAGAGGGGATCAGGTGTGACTTCGGCACGTTGATGGAGAACCCCAGCAAATGCATGAGGTCGGCCATAGTCTGGAGGTGGGAGACGACTGCCTGGGGGCAAGCCCGCCTTCAACAATCAGTCATCGTGATACGGGAAGACAAATCCCTGATCTGCGCTGATGAGCTGCGACCACCACCATCACTTTCATGAACACCCAAGGGGCGCCGGTAAGGCCAAAAGGGAGCACGAGAACTGAAAGTGCTTGTGGTTTACCGTGAACCGCATGTAATACCGGTGGACCGGTAGGACGGGGATATGAAAGTAAGCATCCTGCAAGTCTAACACTACCATCCAGTCTTGCGGGTCTAGGGCAGACAAGACCTGAGCAAGTGAGAGCATCTTGAACTTGTCCTTCTGGAGGAAGCGATTGACGTTCCGAAGGTCTAAGATAGGACACAGGTCCTTGTCCTTATTTGGAACCAGGAAGTAGTGGGAGTAACAACCACAACCTACTTCTGGCATCGGAACATGCTAGATGGTCCCCTTGGCCAAGAGGTCCGCAACTTTCTGCGGGAGAAGTGCCAAGTGATCACCCGACATGCAATGGTACCGAGGTGGCATGGCTGGAGGGGTAGTCTTGAAGGGAAGGGAGTAGCCCCTTCGGGCTATCTGTAAAACCCACCTGTCCGAAGTGATGGTGCGCCAGTGGGGGAGGTGATGGTGAATCCTGATGCCCACCGGCGTTTGATGGGCCTGAAACACCGGACTAGGAAGGTTTGGAGGCAGTGGTGGCAGGGGAGGTGGTGGACTGACCCGCCCACTGGCCCCGTGACCCACCTCGGTGGGTCCCCGTCCACGGCTGCGCTGAGACTGTTGCTACACCGGCCTGTGGCTCTGAACCGAACATGTTTGGGTGCCCCTTCCTTGGCCACGAAAGGAGCGAAAAGCAGAAGCCGAAGGAGAGCACGTGGCCAAAAGGCCCAAGGACTTGGCCGTAGTTCGCGAGTCCTTAAAACGCTCCAACGCACTATCTGTCTTGTTGCCAAAAAGGCGAGTGCTATCAAAAGGCATGTTCATCAGAATGTTCTGGACATGCCCTGAAAAGCCAGTCATCCACAGCCGGACGTGACGGCGTAGCGCCAGGGTCGTGGAAATTGCTCTGCCCAGCGAGTCGGCGGTGTCAAGGCCACAACGAATCATGAACTTGGCTGCATCTCTCCCCTCAGCAATAGCTTGTGAGAGTACTGTCCGGGCCTCCTCCGGACACTGAGGCAGCACCTGTGCCACCATTTCCCACACAGAGTGGGAATAACGGCCCAAGAGGCATGCAGTGTTCACAGACCGCAACCCTGAACTGGCGGAAGAGAAAATAGTCTTCCCAAACTGCTCCAGTTTCTTGGATTCCCTGTCCGGAAGTGCGGAAGGGAATGCGCTCTGAGACGCAGAGGCTTGGACATCCAAACTCTCAATGGTAGGGTGTTGGCAGAGGAAAATGGTGTCGCCCGGGGCAGGGTGATGGCGTCTGGCATGTTCCTATCCAAAGGAGCCCCTGTGTTGGGCCTAGACCAGGTGCCCAAAAGAACGTCTGAAAGTGCATTATTAAAGGACAGCAGCGGCTCCGCAGAGGAAGCCGCCGGATGAAGCACTTCTGTCAGGAGGTTAGTCCTGACGGCTACTGTAGGTAGCTTGAGGTGGAGATCCTCTGCTGCCCTACGCAACACCACTGAAGAAGTATCACCCTTCTTCGTAGCCACGGTAGAAGGAGTCAATGTGCCAGGTTCTGGAGAAAAATCCAGAACACCGGAGTCCTAGAAAGCCTCTGCCCAGTCTGGGTCTAACTCGTATTGGGTTGCGAGAGGGTCTTCAGACCCCTCAAAGTCCTCCCTGTCCTCCGTAACCTGCTGGGCAGGTGGGAAAGAAGGAGGATGATAGAGAAAGGGATACAAATTCCCCATCGGCTTTGATCGACACCGTCTCCATGTTGGGGTGGAAGCTGGGGACGACATTGGCCGGGAAGCCTACTGATGCCGGTGATGTAGACGTCAAGGTCGGTGAAGGTCGTACGAGGTCAACTGACATCGATTGGGATCCATGGGGGGTCTCGCGTTGCCGAGGCCGGAGCCGTTGACGTCGGGCCGGAGTTATCGACGAAGGGTGAGGACGCCCAGTGGGACCCGCGGGGCCCGAAGGCACACAGACGGGCCTGACGAGCCAAAGAGGCAGGCCATGGCTGACAAATTCCTGCAGCTGGGCTGGAGTCACTGACGGACCCGGGAAAGGCGGGTAGGACGTCGGCAACAGCGTAGGCTCCACCGGAGCCGCAGGGGTGGCACCACCCGCACCCTCAGCCGTGTCGCGCAACTGGCTAGGCGAAGAGCGATGGCGTTTCTTCGACTACTTGTGCTTCGTCTTACCTAACCCCGAGTGTGCAGACTTCGTCGAACGATGGTGGTGGCTCCGCGAACGGTCCCTCGACCTCCCACAGGACCGGGACCTTGAACGGCATGGAGCAGACTCCCGGGCCTCAAGCAACTTTCGGGACCATTCCCGCAAAGTTTTCGGGGCCATGGCCCACCAGACTGAGCACGACGTAGGGTCGTGATCACGCCCCAGGCAGTAGAGACACTCGCGGTGCAGGTCCGTTACCGACATCATGCTGGGACAAACCTCGCAAGACTTGAAATTGAGCATCCCTACAACACCAGGAGTCAAAGAATCAAAAAAGACATGGATAAAAGGCCCAAAAAACTCAGTCAAAAATTGATTGGGGATACCGCTCTCTCCGGATCTGCCCTTGCTGGCTGGGAAAAAAGAAAGAACTGACGTCGACGTGCGAGGGCGGCGTCTAAGTAGCTACCGCAACGTCATTCCGGCGGTAACGATGCCTACAATGGACGTGGAGCCGCAAAACGCTACCTTCTGATGCGCAGGGGTACTGCTGATGAAAACTTTTCGGTTCCTGGGGGTAATTCCAAGGTAAGGAATCTATCAAGAACGTGTCTTTTTCAGATTGCAGATGTATGGCTTTCGGTAATTCCCAAGAATTTACAGAAGCAGGACAAGAAATAGTACTCCTTTTGCTTCCTGTTTGGAACTTGTGGACTGAGCCTGCCCCTGTGTCAGAGTGAGGATATCATCGGATTCCAGCCAGCTCCTTGCCGGACCCGCTGTGTTTGATGCAACAATGAAGTGTGGATTACTCACATCCTGGACTTAATCAATCCTGGTACCCATTTTTAAGAAGGGAAATAGAGAGGAGGTGACCTGCTATCTCCCTCCTGGACTCACTGGGGAAAGTACTAGGTAGAGTTGTTCTCCAGCGTTTACAGGAGTGGGCAGACGATACCGGAACCCTCTCGGACATCCAGTATGGCTTCCGAGAGGGCCTCGGAACAACGGAACAAGCCCTGAACTTGGCCCTGCTGATGGGAAAATATGTGTCGGCGAAGCGCGAGAAGTTCTACATGGTATAGGTCGACCTTTCCGCGGCTTTCGACTGCGTTTCCCACGCAAAATTATGGTTGGTCCTGATCAGTATGGGAATAGACAAGGTTCTTGTGACCTTTCTCAGAGAACTCTACTCTAATGCCTCCTCCAGGGTGCGTTTTGGAGTACGGGGTGAACTGTCGGAATCCTTTTCCGTAGAGCGAGGCGTCAGGCAGGGGTGCGTCCTTGCCCCCTTCCTCTTCTCCCTCTATACCAACGGCCTTGAGGTGGAGATGTTGAGGGGGGGCTTGGACTTGCCCCGTGTGAAAGATCGACTGGTGCCCGCGCTCTTGTACGCGGATGACGCGGTGATCCTAGCACACACCCCACGTGAGCTACAAAAATCCCAGAACAGTTACGCAAAATTCATGAGCGACCTAGATCTTCATATAAACATAAATAAAACTTATGTTATGGTAGCTGGCCAAGTTTGGAAACATGGAAAAAGCATCTTCCTCAATAACGAAAAATTAGAATCCACCCTCCAATACCCCTAATTTAGGGATTACGATAGATGAGAAGCTCAACTGGAGAGCGGCCATAGAAGCGCGTAAACATCAACTTTTGCGCTCTATCGCTGCTCTTATGAAATTCGCACAGAAATTAGGGGAAAAAGCCTCCGGTTGAATTACTTCAGATCTACAGAGCCAAGTGCCATTCCATTGCACTTTATGGGGCGGGCCTGTGGGGTCACAAAAACACAAAAGCCCTCCAGGTAGCAGAGAACACCTTTACGAGATTCTTACTGGCAGTCCCAAAAAGAGTTTCCACCTTTGCCTGTCACGCAGAACTGGGATTGCCACATATCGAGGACTTGGCCAAAATTGAACCCGTACTTCTTTTGCGCCGAATATGGGTGTCAACAAAAAACACTCTCACCAAAGATATTGTTACGGACTGTATGACCCTAGATCGTGTTGAAAAAATAGATTGGTTAATATACGTAAAAAACCTTCTCACTGATCTAGGAATGTACTACTACAACCCTGAAATGATTGCTGAAATTCCAAAAAAAGAGCTAAAGGCAAAGGCGCTGAGCCATTTTGAAGAGTTACGTATTACTGCGGAGATTAAGAAATCATCTGTACAACACTCCCTAGCGGTCATGACCACCCTGGAAATGGAACCATACTTAACCTATGTTGATTCGCAGTTTGAACGATTCCTATTAGCGAGATTTAAGCTGAACATCTTTCACAGGGTCGTTGCATTCCCAACTAGAAACAGCCGGGAAGAAGGTCTAATGGCCTGCCCATGTGATGAACTATCCAAACAGTCAACAATTCACACCGTACTGTTCTGCAAATTTTACTCCGCACATCGTAAACTTTGGCTAACTCCCCTGCTCCGAACTTTAGGCCTCAGAAAGTGTCGTCCTGCCATGCTGTGGCTGCAATTCTTAAGTTCTGAATATGTATGTAAAGTTGTAAGCACCTTCCTAAAATGTATTTTTTAACATAGGCTAAATCTTAATAATATTCAATCTTCTTGATAAAGTAACAGTGATATAAATTTTAAATGAAATGAATACGTATTAGCAATGTTAAAATGTATGAATTGTATAAATGCTTTCATGGTTTTTCCATGTAAAACTGAAACCGAATAAAGATTTTACTACTACTACTCCTAGAAAATATTTGTCAACTGCATTTTAGCAATCTGCAAATATAGAACCGCGCAAAATCCGATCTTTGTGGCGCCATTCCGCATCGGTCAGATCCCGCAGGAGTACCCCGGGGGGACAGGGCCCCTGCAGCGTGTAACTGGGGTTGGCCGGCCCTGGACCTGGGAGCATCGTCACTTTTGGAGGTGAGGGTGCCGGAAATAGCGTGAAGGGCCTGCGTGGATACCGTAATTGTGTGGAATCGGCGGTGCCGGCTGAGGTCCGTGGATGGCCATTCCCAGGAGCGACGACGGGCTGAACCCATGGAGGAGTTGTTGTGGCGTGGTGGGGACAGGGCGAGGACGCCCAGGCTGGAGGACAGCCTGTGGGCCTGAAGGTGTTGCAGGCCCTGTCGCGGGCCAGTGCGCAGGTGAGGGGTGAAGTCTTCCCTGCCGCTGGAAGCTACAGGTCGTACGTGGGGGAGCGGAGGCGCCTGAAATCTCTACTGTCGTCCGGAGATCATTCGAGCCCGTTGGACTTGCTGCGGGGGCGCTGCCTGCTCACCATGAGACCCAAGGGAGGCGCGTCCACGCACACGAACAAGCTGGACAAGTATGCTGTGTCGCTGACTCAAGGACAGCCGGGAGCGGCGGCTGGGGACCAGGCGGGCCAAGCGGAACCCTCCCCAACTTCCATAATGGCTGCGATTCAGACGCTAGGTACCAACCTGGAGACAAAAATGGATAATATCTCCATTGAGGTGAACCTACTCCGCACAGATTTGGGCAAAACCACTGAGAGATCGAAGTCGAACGCGATGGACATTAAAGCGCTGCAGGACTCGGAAAAGCGTCTTGAAGGTCGGATTAATGAGCTTGTGCACCAACATCGCCAAATGGCCCTCCGACTCGAAGATCAGGAAGGGAGGGCCCGAAGGCGTGGTGGGGGTGCCGGAAGGAATGGAGGGGCAGAGTGTGGAGCTGTTTCTCGAGGACTTGATCCTCCACCACTTGAAGCCTACAAGGCTGTCCAAAATCTTTACGATTGAATGGGCCCACCGCACACCGGTCCCTAAGCTCCGCCCAGAACAATCCTCGCCAAAATACTGAATTTTAGGGATCGAGACGCTATCCTTCAGGTGGCACGGAAACAGTGAGACTTGCAGTACGAGGGAGCCACTATCCGGTTCTTTCCCGACTTCACTCTGCAGGTCCAGCAGGAACAGCGCTCATTGTTGGGAGTCATAGCGGCGCTACGTGACCGGGGCATCAAATATATGATGTTCTTCCCAGCCAAACTGAAGATCATCGTGGAAGGCCAGTTCCTGTTCTTCACCACGCCAGCGGCGGTCCAGGAGTGGCTTGACACGGCAGCGCCGACCGACCGGGCGCGACAGGACCATGACACATGGAGGGAGAGTCGGGCCCAGTCCCCCGGGTCCGCTGCAGACAAATCAGAAGGGGACGTACGGAACCAGCGATCTTGGCGCTCAAGATCGGCCAGTCCCTGATGAGACACTATCTGTGCTGCGGCTGCACGCTGAGGACTTTTGCTGCGAGACCATGACCTACTGAACTGTAAAGTATTCTGTACTGTGGTGTGTGTTTTTGTTTGATGCAAATGTAGGGATGGCAATGACATCTGCCCAAAGACTCTAGACTCTGGGGGTGCCCGGTGGGCGCTCCACAAATATGAGGGGTATCCAGTCTGGGGACAGCGCAGGTATGGCGGCTGGAGTTGGGACCGGCACACCTTTTCCCTAACAGAGTTTACCCGGGAGGGGACGGTTTCCCCACTCCTGGGTTGGGGCTGTGCGAAAGGCGCTCTGCTAATTGGGGTAGTGGGTAGTTTGAAACCTACAGAGCAGGGAGCAGGGTAGGGGGGTTGTTCTAGGGGTGGGTAATGAATCCAGTTGGGACACGATTAATTAATTAATTAATTACAGATTTGTACCGCGCTGGGAATCGACTCCCGAAGGAGTATCTCCGCGCCTCTGGCGTCATCTTTGAACAGAGCAGGTCCTGCAAAGTATGGATATTACAATATTACAGTGAGGTATAAAACTAATATTGGAAGAAAAAAGTTTTTAGTTTCTTCCTAAAAGGAAGATGATCCCTACATTGTCTGATCTCTCTGGGGAGGGTGTTCCACAGCCTCGGGCCAGCCACTGACAAGGCCCTACCCCCTTGCCTTGCCTTCTTAATCCTAGGAACACATAGGAGTTCTTGATCTCCTGATCTAAGAGATCGGGAGGGAACGTAGGCATTAAATATTTTTGTCAGGTATTCAGGGCCTTTCCCTGTAAGGCACTTATGGATGACACAACATGTCTTAAACAGTACTCTCTGTTTCACTGAGAGCCAGTGAAGCTTAGTTAACAGAGGTTTAGATGGAGTACGTGCAGGGACATTAAGGACAAGGCGTGCAGCAGTGTTTTGTACAACCTGCAATCTGGAGATGACCCCCTCGTTGGCAGCTAACAGCAATCCATTGCAGTAATCAAGCCTGCTCAGTACAAGCGCCTGTACCAAGGTTTTTCTAGTGGTGTCAGGGAGCAGGGGGAACACTCTACGGAGAAGCCCAATGACATGGAAACAGGAGCCAACCACTTGGTTTCCATGTTGTTTCAATGAAAGCTCCTGATCCAGTTTAACTCCAAGATTTTTCACACATTGTTTGGGTTCAGGGACTGGGCCTAGATCTTGCGGCCACCAGTCAGGAGTCCACAGGCATTTGGCTTCCCCAAAGAGCATCACCTCCGTTTTGGAAACGTTGCATTGTAGATAGTTTGAGGCCATCCAATGGGCCACTTCTTTCATACCCCGGGCAAAGGAGTTTTGCACTTCAGATGTCAGAGTTTTAAACGGAAAGAGGAGTTGAGTATCGTCGGCGTACGATACTGGGATAAAGCCGTGAGATCTCATGATGTTCGCCAGGGGGGCCACATAGATATTAAATAAAGTGGGGCTCAAACATGAGCCCTGTGGCACCCCCTTGGAGATCTCCAGCTCCTCTGACCGATACGTCCCCATGGTGACACTTTGGGTACGGTTAGTGAGAAAGCTCCTTAACCAGGACAGCACTCTGCCTCCCAGGCCGATGTCAATTAGTCTGGAGGTCATGATGTCATGAGACACCGTGTCAAACGCCGCTGACAAATCTAAAAGCACCAGGATAGCGGAAAAGCCCGCATCCTGGAGCATGCGAAGATTGTCAACGACGGACAACAGGGCAGTCTCAGTGCTGTGCCTAGGTCTAAACCCAGACTGGGAGGGATCCAACCCCCCTGCACTCTCAATGAAATTTGATAAGTGCCGATTGACAAACTTCTCCGTCAGTTTTCCAAAATATGGAAGGAGTGAAATAGGTCTTAAGTTTGTCAATTCAGTCCAGGGGATGGTGTTATTTTTCCTGAGGGGTTTTACCAGTGCCCGTTTCCAATCTAAGGGGACTTCCCCTGTACTGTCCCCTGAAGGAGAAGTAGGGTTGTTTGTGAGCAAGGGAGGGAGGGGGGCGGTGCTGCGGGTGTGGGGGGGGGAAAGACTGGGGATGGTAGGACTTGAGGAGGGTGAGGAGTTGGGGGAGTTGGGGAGGGGGAGCACTAACTGTTTGGACACACTTGAGAGGCAATGGAAGGATCCAGTGGCGTGCAGAGGTCTCAGGGTCTACGCAGGACGTCAGTTGTGGATATGGCTAAGAAATGGGACAAAAGCCTCAAGATACTGAGTTGAAATGTTAATGGGCTGGGGGACAAGCTTAAACGCACCATGGAACTGCAATTTGTCAAGCGTCACCAGCCTGACGCTGTGCTGCAACAAGAAACTCATCTGCTGGGCAACACCTGCCACGCTCTGAATAGGTACTGTTATGCACTGGCAGTCCACTCCGGTTTTACCACGGGATCCCGAGGGGTGGGTGTTTTGCTCTGGCACGCCTCCCCTTTCCTTCCTGATCATACTGATGCTGACCCGCAGGGTCGGTTTACCACAGTCTCGGGTAAATGGGAGGGGCGCAGACTAACCCTAGTGTCCACATACGTCCCGCCAGGCCTCCAGTAGCAGGCTTACACTGATCTTGTTAAACTCCTCCTGTCCCTCCCGGATGGGCAGTTATTCATAGGGGGGGACTTTAATGCAGTAGTCTCCGGTATATTGGACAGACATCCGCCCAGGGATACACCTTGGGGCAGAGATGGTTGAGGGACTTCCTAGAAACGTTTGGCCTCACGGACATATGGCGCTTAGCACACCCCACAGACATGCAGTACACCTTCTTCTCGGGGGCCACACCATTCTTTCTCCCGCCTGGATCATATACTTACTCCTTTGCTCCGAGACACAGTTGTGCGTGAAGCAACGCATCTGGCGAGAGGTATTTCTGGCCACTCGCCGGTCATGGCCCACATTACTGTGGGCAGTAGACGGGAGGGATGCGTGGCGCCTATCAATGCCTGGTATCTCCATAATGAGGATCTCCGCAAGGCACTGATCCTCTCCATAACTAATTACTTCAACAGCAATGACGGTTCAGTAGATTCGGCAATTACATTATGGGAGGCCTTTAAAATGGTTCTTAGAGGAGAGGCCCTCTCAGCAATCGCTGGTAGACGCAAGGAGAAAGAGGCACAGCTGGTTGCGATTGAGACTGACCTGGGTACACTGGAGGAGATGACGCGTACTGAGGATACGCCGGGGGCACGTCATCGATTTTCATTAAAAACCGCAGAGTACCAGGTGATGGTAACGGAGGCAGCAAAGAGGATGACTGCCACCAGGGAGGGTAGGATATACGACCATGGAGACAAGGCGGGTAAGCTCCTGGCGTGGCTTGACAAGAAGCAGCAAGCAAGTAAGGGGTTGGCTGATATCCGGAAAGCAGACGGCACTGTACTTACTGAACCACGAGACATAGTCACTGAATTTGCCCACCATTTCCAAGTAGTCTATAGTCGGGGTCTGACCGCCCGGAGGAGGACTCTGACGCACTATTAACGGATCTTAGGATGCCAGCCAGCCCTCTCTGATGTGGAACGAGATCGTTTGGAGGCGCCATTCACCAGGGCGGAGGTGGAGCGTGCAATCGGAGATCTTCGTTCCGGTAAGGCGCTTGGGCCGAATGGCTTGCCGAGCTATACAAGCTCAAGCCTGATAGCGTCAGCCCCTATCTTAAGCGTATGTTCGGTAAAAGCAAGACCAAGGGGGTGCTGCCACGGGACCAAAGACTAGCAACTATGGTAGCAATTCATAAGGAAGGGGAGCCTAGGGAGCAGTGTGCCTCATATAGACCCATCTCCCTGTTAAACGCGGAGCCTAAGATTTTAGCGAAAGTCTTAGGTAACAGACTCCAACCGGTCCTCACCACACAGGTCCACCCGGACCAATCAGGATTCATGCCCCACCGGAATACAGCGCTCAATCTCCGCCAATTGAACGGAGTGTTGGGAGATGTCACACGATAAGAGAAGATGCAGAGGTGGTGTCGCTCGACGCTGCGATGGCCTTCGACACCCTCGAATGGCCGTACAAGATGGCGGTCCTTCGTAAATTGGGTTTCGGCCCCAGCTTCATCTCTTGGATACGACGCCTCTATTCAGAACCGCTAGCCCAAGTGGTTGTGAACAACAAGGTCTCTGAGGCATTCACCCTGGAGAGGGGGACACGCCAGGGGTGTCCGCTTTCGCCCCTTCTGTTTGCCCTCTCCCTTGAACCGCTGGCCACCTGGATCAGACAGGACGTCTCCCTGAAGGGGCTTCGATGGACAGACGGCTGGGAGGACAGGATCTCCTTATACGCCGATGACATCCTCCTATACCTTTCACGGCCCCGGAAATTGCTAAATTGACTCCCTGCTCGCAACGTTTACTTTGATCCGCCAATTGTATAAATTGATGAATCACCACACATTCAATATTGTTGGATTAAGTTTGTCAATGCCGTGTGATTGGCTCGACTACCAGGAAGTGCAGTATTTTAATGGGAGATTTGGCCGGCTATGGTTAAACTACACGGCAGGACCGCGGCCGGCCGACTAGGCTTGAATCATCCACGGGACAGTAAGTGGGGCCTCGGGGTCATTGTACTCGGGCGCAGGGAGTCAATTTTGTTATAAAGGCTTTTTGCTGCCCTGGAACCGGAGACAGAGGAATAACTTTGGGGCATGGTCCGATATATTTGGGCTACACTAATTATGTATGGATCATGGCATCCTCTTTATATTCTTTCTCGATCTCCTAGGTTGTGTCCTCGGAGGTTCACCCAGCCCGCTGCCATTGCAAGCCCGGGATTACAATAAACTCGGTGAGTGCGACGGTCGGCTGCTAATCCTTATGTGCTATGAGGTTAATAACGATACCTCAAAGTTGCTTTTGTTATTTGGAGAGGTTGTTTGTCGGAATCACTGGGGTGGGGGGGGTGTTTTTTAATCTGTTGGGAGCTGTTACCGATACTTCGATACTGAATAAATTAATTCAGGGGTATCAGACTATGCTGTGTGGCCTATTATGGCTGTGTTTGGGGGTAGTGTACTACAAAGTTTGAAGAGTGTCTAAAGTGAATATAATGGAGACTCATTGCCTCATAAACAGGGATTGCTGCAATAACTCCTGTTGTATGTTCTTTATCTATGCAGTATATGTGTCCCGTGTTAAGGGGGAGTACCTCCACAAAGCAGGACTTCTGCATTTACTTACTCTGGATACTAACCTAAATAAGGTAACACGGTGGACTGGGCCGGATAAGGAGTCCTGAAGAAGAACGGTGTGACCCTCAAATGTGGGCACAGGGTAATTCAGTCAAAACATGTTGAATTTAGCAGTCCTGGGGGGGGGGGTTGATGTGAGTCCCTAACTTTCTCACAGATATACCCACCCATTTCTACTTTTAATCCTGTCCTTGGGGCTCCGGAATAAAATAATGTATAGAGTACCCATGAGGCAGTTTTAACCTCACTTCCCCTGCACTTGTTCTTATCACGTTTCCCAGTCAGGGTTGGTAACACTTTATACTCACCTTCTGTATATGAATGTTTTTTTGTTTGTCTGTGTTGTTTTATGTTACCCCCAACCCTATGATCTACCCTGTGTGTGGCTACACCACGGTGTATTGTAAGCAGACCCGATGATGAAGCATGTCACACACAATTTTGTGTGTGAGTGAGGGCAACTTTTACAAACACTGTGTGTGCCCTGCATGCTTTGTCTAGGTCACTTTTCCTCTCTACCCCTCTTAGTGTGTTAAGGTTATTATTGGAGGGTTGGGGTAGTGGAGTAGTAAACCCTCTCTACCTTTCTTTTGTGTGAGATTATATCTGACATTGTCAGGAGTAAATTTCCATTGTTTCTCAATATGGGAAAAGATTAGCGAAGAGGTGTTAAAACACGCAAGTTAATAGATTTGCACAGACTCAAAAGGGCATTTTAACCCTGGAACTATTGCTTACCACTACATTCAGTTCCATTATTTAGATCTGCGTAAATGTGGCAACATAAAGGGATTGCAAGTATTCAAACACTACTATGGTATGAGCCCTGGCATAATCAGAGAGGCTATACCAGAGCTCTTATATAATGAGATTGCTGCCATAATTTGTCGTTGTACTACATGGCACTAAAGGGACGTGTTGATTTTGTTACAGGACAAGTAGATTTATGAAGCAACCTCGCCAGACAAGTAGATATTTTATTAAATCCCGCAACCCTGGTATAAAAGTGAGTGCATGAGTCTCTGTATGCATATCGGAGTGGGTGCATGAGCCTCCGACAGAGTATGTAAGTGGGCGCATGAGTCTCTGAGTGAGTCTCTCACTGGGTCTTTGAGTGGGTACATGAGTAGGCACATGAGTCTCTTACTAAGTTTATGAGTGGGTGCAACAGTGTTTAAGTGGGTAAGTGAGTGGGTGTATAAGTGTCTGGGTTGGTATGTGAGTGAATATATGAGTCTTTAAGTGGTATGTGGGTAGGCACATGAGTTTTTGAGTAGGTCTGTGAGTGGGTGTTTAAGTCTCTGAGTGGATATGTGAGTATGGAGATACATTTCTCAGTGGGTATCTGACTAGGTGCAAAAGTGTCTGAGTGGGTATGTGAGTGGGTGTATGAGTATGAGTTGAAATGTGAGTGTAGGACTGTCTTATTGGGAATATGAGAGGACATATCAGTTTGCTACTGGATCTATGAGTGGGTGCATAAGTGTTTCAGTAGGTCTGTGAGTGGGTGTTTCAATCTTTTAGTGCATGTGTGAGTGGAAACATAAGACTCAGTGGGCGCATGAGTCTCTTACTACATCTGCGAGTGGGTGCATGAGCCTCTGAATGCTTATGTGAGTACACACATGGTTGTCTGAGTGAGTCTGAGTAGGTGCATTAGTTTCTGAGTCGGTGTATGACTGAGTAAATATGTGGTTAGGTACATGCCACTGTGACCAGCAAGGGTGTCTCTATAGATACTTTTTGTTTTATATCTTCACCAGTATTCGCGAGGCTGTCCTGATATTCGTGAGGACATCGCAATGTTCGTGACGTCCATGTGACGGTACACGGGGGCCGTGCAGGCGGTTGCATTGTCATCACGCATGATTTTAAAAAACTATTTTTGATACATAACTCGTCTCACTAACACCTCCATTTCTCAAATATGGGATCAGGGTACCACCACCCTGATCCCTTTAGTTTACTTTCACAGGAATCTTCAGCGCTGGAAACCTTTCCAGATCGATAAAATGGCGGGTGCAACTTTCTGTTCAGGTTTCGCCCCACCAATCACAGCATCCCTGTTGGCGCGTGCATTAACACTTAATAGCGGAATCGCCATGAAATATCAGCAGCCAGAGAGATCACTATAATTTTCAACTTAAATTTCTCAAAAACTACTCAACATATTTGCACCAAATAACAAAAAGAACAATCTGCGTAACATCACCTACCTTTCTGCCAAATTTGGTGTGATTCCGTTCAGTGGTACAGGCTGTAGTCGTGTTGACAGCTTCCTATGGATATTAACATTTCAAAAGCACCCTTTTTTCAACCCCATTTTTCTCAGCCCCTGCTTTACGAATTCCCCCGAAACTTTCCATGTGCAACTAGAATCACCGGAGAACTTTTTGGGAAACTTTCATGAAGCTTTGTCAAACTAAACCAAAGTTATAGGCGAATCAAAAAACGCTTTTCGTATGGAAACATGCTCCTAACTAGAACTTCTTACTGGCGACTGCCAGTAGGGAATATAAATATATGAAAAAGTATTACTTTCTTCATTCTTTTGTCACATAATCAAGCCATATCAGGCTTTGCACAACATTGATTCACACTCTGTTTATACCTTTGTCATCGGACAGCTTAGTGTTCTGAGATGTAGGTACCACTGGGCTGTGAGTTGTGGGTAGCTTAACGTTCTTAGATGTTGCTAGGCTTCTTTTTCCATTTCCTTTTTTAGAATAGTTTTCTGGCTCCTTGATTTTGGTAAATGTGCCTCCACAGGTCTGCTTGTGCTCTGCCCACCAAGGATCATTGGCAGATGGTGGCCTGTTCATGGCTCTTTTGACATAACCAAAAAAAGGTCGTTTTTTCTGGCAAGGCCCATTGCATAACCACCAGTGCTTTCGATACTCATCTACTTCGTCATGGAAATTGTGGTATACCTGTGAAAATAACAAAAGTAAGGATAATTGTATTCATTTCTAGACTCCAATGTCACCTACAAATTGTGTTAATTTGATGTGAAAAGAACAAAAAACTGAGCAATGTAAGAAAACATTACCTCACAAATAATTTAACAACATCATTGCTAAGGGTTTTCCCCACTGTGCAGAGTTTTTTCTTTGTTTTTGATACTCAGGTAGGTTGAGCTTAAGCCATGAGAACCTCTCTTCTACAACATATTCAGGCCAAATGTGCATCGTTCTTTTAACCACTTATTCTCAGGAGACATGCGAGACTGCAGGATCATAAGAGTTTTGCCACTGACTGGAATCTCCCGAGATTTCAGTCACACTGATGTGGCCAAAATTGCATTTTTAAGAACCAGACTGACATTTGTGAAACATTCTGGGTTAGAAAACATGCTGGGACTCACACAAACCATATCACTATTGATTATTGTTGGTGTTTAGTTTTCTAAAATGCCTCACAGTGGTAGGGTTTCTGTGGAGACCACAGAGACTGGCAGAGGGAAGAGAACACAGCCACTTCACCCAAGGGAGACTGCAACTGCCAAGGTTCTGTGAGCAATCATTTTCTGTTAATAAACACAATGTGCTATGTTTGAACTACTAGTAATACTGAACCGTGTTTACATCATCTTCCACCTTGCTTAAA
This sequence comes from Lissotriton vulgaris, assembly GCF_964263255.1. NCBI lineage: Eukaryota > Metazoa > Chordata > Amphibia > Caudata > Salamandridae > Lissotriton > Lissotriton vulgaris. The sequence goes on from NC_141694.1 coordinate 1,051,118,715, forward strand.
TGTCACAATCCGTCATGTGATATTAATGTCGTTTCTGATTCTAAAATAAACTAAAATCGTTTCAAACAGGTCAGCAGAAAAGCTCAATCAGAAAAGGTTTCCTGGATGTACTAAGCCAAGGACACATCTTGCTCTTCCTAGTTCTGTTAACATTGCATCAGTTAAACTGCATAGTCAAAACTATGAGAATGATTGAACCATCATGTACTGGTTGTGGGAAAATCACAATGTATTTCTTGTAGAAATGTTTCTTTTAGATTATTTCCTATTTGTTTGAAATTAATTAATCATGTGTTCCCAACAAATGTATTAAATCCTTTGTCCAAAGCCCAATACAAGAGTGTGCATTTCTCTCACAACAGAGACCCCTACTTCCTCCCATTCTTAGAAGGCAAATATAGGCCGGATTTCATACTGAACTGTAATGAGTTCTTTTACTTACGATGTATATGCTTTGCTGAAATGAACTAATGGCGTATTTTGACTTTAATACTTACATGAATCATTTAAAAAAGATCTATTGTCTATCATTCTTATGAGAATGTTTCAGAAGTCACCTATGGGGCCGTTTTGACTAAAGTGACAGTTCCAATCGGGGCGCAGCAAAGTACGAGCATCAGGGACTAACTACACCACTCGGAGATTAAAACTCCAGTACTAAACTGTGCGACTTTAGTTAGAAAACTTGTAAGGTTCTAATGTGCTGACCGGTCTTTCTTTCAATCTACAAAGGTACACAGCTCTAGACAAACAAACAAAGAGAAGAGAATAGAGACTACATATTTGTCTAATCTAACACACAGCATAACACACCTTTCCCTTACAGAAAAACTCAAATAGAAATAATCAAACTAAAAGGAACAACATACTGACTCCAAACAGACGAAATTGAGCCGCAGGATAACTACTTAAATACATAAGCAAACTGCTAAAATGCTGTAAACGCTCTAAATTCTATGTACATAGATTTAAGAAGTAACATGAAAGCTAATGCTTTAACCAATAGCTGCTCTATAACCCAAAAGGTCGAAAGAACTACAAAGTGTTCAAGCAAATTACTTTAACCGCACAGATTGCTGCTTTATGAGCGAATGAACACTCGCACTCATCATGAACACTACTGTCAGAAAATATTTGGAACACCGTGCATTACCATTCTCAATTTCTTCTCACAAATAATATTTGGGTCCAATCCAGGCTATACCATACCAGTCAACCTAAACAAAAATCTGACTGGGTGAGGAGGGGTCAGGACCTTGAATTGAGCAGGGTCTCGTGACGAGAAATACGTAAGAGGAATTCTTTTGAAACAAACTTCAAGTCACCCTTATTAACATCACGCATAAACTGTACATTGTTCCCAATCTCAAATCTTTACTTTTGACACAATACAAGAAGCAAAGCCACAGGTTCATGTGTGATTGCCTATTTCCCACTCCAGCATCAACAGCCAGACCTTTACATACAACACTTCCACAACTCTTAGAACAATGATTGAGCCCCTGAGGTCACATCATGGTTGTAGCCTTGCGTCCTTTCAGTATTTCTAAAGTGTGATACCGGTGGTAGTCAGCACTGGAATGACAAGATCACAACGTTTCTTGCACCACTTCATCAACTGATGATCTTTCAGCTACCGCTAATCTGACACATCCACCGACTATTCTGTTTGGTACTTTAACCAAACAGTTAACTTGAGACTATTAGAATATAGCTTTATAATACTCAATTCCTGTCCCATTTCAAACTCTGCTTTATCTCATGGTATGAAAATTGCACAGGGGAGAACTTCATGCACAAAGAAGTTCCTTAAAATTCCAGTTACTATTACTATTTTAGCATCCGGTTGTCTAACAAATGTAACTTTCATTAATTTGGTGCTGTAGCCTATCAGAACAAGGGCAAACCTGACTGCAACCCGTGGGATGACCCAAAGGAATCTGAAGCCATCTTCTTCTAATCTTGTGTTGGTACCCTCACTGTAACCATAGGTGGTGTCTTTGTGCCAAGATTCTTGTCAGCAATTTTAAAGGTAGAACATCCTCAAACTTTCTCCTTTACATCTCGGTCCATTTTCTGCCCCTAATAAGTAAAACTCGTACCTTGAAGGTGGGCCGCGCGATTTTAATGGTGGGTGGAGTTTAAAATTCTGATTATCTTGATTCTGTGTTATCAGTTTCTCCAATGCAAATTGTGGCCATTGATGAGGTGGCACATGCAATGGACCTACATTTGTCACTGGATAAAAATGTTGCAAATGTTTTCTAGGAAGGTAATAGAGTTATCTACCTCAGAACAGTAACATTCTTGAACACATCACAAAGGTAACTCAGGAAGCGGATTGGTTTTTCTAAAATGTACACAGCATGGATAAACCCAAACAATCGTACCATTTCTATGACAAGAGGGAGCCTAAATGGAACCAAGCAGCACATGAAAACAGAAACACTAGTGTGATAATGGTCTTACATTGCCCTCCCTTTAGAAGAAACATCTTACAAGATCACCTGAATCCAAGACCCAGCAATAGGAAAATAAACTGCGCCCATAAAGTAGAGCATTGAAGGAGGAGAGTGTGAATTGATCATGTTGATAGTGAACCCCAAAGATGACAAGAGGTTTGTCATAGCTTGGAAGTGGTTCGGCGAGCCCGCCTTCAACAGCCAGTCATTGAAGTAGGGGAAGATTGGCACTGCCGGCCTCCAAAGGTGCGATGCCACCACCGCAATCACATTTGTCAACACCAAAAGGATGCTGGTGAGGCCAGCGAGGAGCACAACAAACTGGGAATGTTCTCCCACCATGAACTGCAGGCAGAGCCGATGGCCAGCAGGACGAATATATGAAAAAAGGCTTTCTGTAAGTCCAATGCCACAAACCAGTCTCCAAGGTCGAGAGCAGACAGGGGACTGGGGTGAGCACCCTGAATTTCTTCTTCCGGCGGAAAACACTGAGAGGGCGCAGATTAGGATTCGTTCTTCTTGGACACAAGAAATAAATGGGAATAATAACCATGCCCTACTTCTGGCACCAGCAACCATCTCAACAGCCCCTTTGGCCATAAAGGCTTGCGCTTTCTGCCTCAAAATCAAAAGATGGTCCTCCAAGAGTCATTGTGTGGACATGGAGCAGTGCGACAGAGTAAGTCAGGAGTAAGGCTTAGCTTTTGCGAACAATTTGTAGGACCCACCTGTCTAATGTGATCACTTGCCAACCCAGATAAAATTGGTGGATTCTGCCTATCACTGGGTGGCTGCGACTCTGTAAGGGTACACTAAAGAGGTTTTTGTTTAATAGTTTTTATTGACATTTATCATTACATACATACCAGCGAAACAGCAGTACCGTTTGAACAAGGGGTAGAAAAGAGGTCCTTAGCAGAAGGAGAAATAGGGGAGGAAGAAAAGGCAGAAATAAATCGAGGAAATAGAGTGTCCACATATCCAAAATATACTATACAGTACTATATATATTACCACTTGTATTTAATGAAACACGCTTTGTCATATCAGACACAGACTAAGCAGTATCAATTGTAAATAAACCTGTATCTCCTTGGGAATTGCTGAGCAGTGAAGTGACAAAGCCAAACTGAAAGACCCAACCACCCCACTGTGTGCTAAGAAAAAAGCATAATTGACCACAGTGTATCAGTGTGTTCAAGTCAAAGACGTCGTCACCAGTGAATCGGGATTTCTATGTCGTACCCATGACATGAAGGCTCTGAGATGTCCCTGGGGCGAGAGCTGAGTGGCATAAGCATCCAAATGGTTGACAGTTGCTCTTGACAGTATGTGACATTGTGAATCCATGATTTAGTGTGGGTCTTCTGCCCCAATGAATAGCAACTCTGTGCTAAGCAAGCAAGAGTAGCATGGCAACATGGTGATAACATGTAACAGGAACTTCTTTGACGTAACCCAATAGTCCCACCAAAGGAGTATATGGGACTTCGTGCCCAGTGATCTTATGTATGTGAGCGAACACCTCCCCCCAGAAAAAAGCAACCCTCGGACATTGCTAGACCAAAAGAAGAAAGGGAGGCTAGCAGGGCTTTACATCGCTAACAGCGTGGCTCTGAAACCAATCCCATATTGAATAAATGCCAGTTTCTGCACTGTTTGTTTTGCTTGCCGCTAACCACAAGTCCCAGAGGGCCTCGTGGCCGGTGTACCGACATCGAGTGTCAGGAGGCGCATAAAACAACCACAGGACCCCCGATGCGAGCGACGCACGAAGGCCGTGCCCGGGCCAAAGGCAGGCCCGTCCACGCCCGTCGTAGCCCGGAGAAGGCTGGGCGGGGCCCCACTCTCTAATAATGGTGGCACAGGACATTTGATCTTGGTTTCTACCACCTCCAGGTAACTGTGTCGGCCCCACGTCTTTATTTCATTTTTCTTTCTACCAATCGTGTTAGCGCTGTTGTTTACTTTTGATCTTATAATGAATGAGTAAACGTAAGGGAGTGGCGGGAATCCTTGACGCTTTTATTATTAGGGCCGAATCAATGCTCAGCCACGAGATTGAAATGACTGAGAGGCGACGGTCTTTAGGACCCTTATCCCTGAAGAGGCACTCTTCCCTGGGTTCTATTTCGGGTGATGCCCTCCAAATTTGTTCGTACCCCATCACACAAGGACAGCCGCAGTCCCATCCCGTACCCGGAAGTATCTCCTATGGAGACTAAAGTCTGCCCAAGTGTAGTCACAAGGACACGGATGATCAATTCCCATTGTGAGGCGAAGTGGAAAGAACCACTGGTGAAGTGAAGGAAGGGTACGGGCTCTCAAAAATCCAAACCCAAAAACATAAATTAACTCAGCATTTTAACCCTGAGGCGCAACTCTGTGTAGTGCTTTCGGGGATGTTGCTCTGGACACTGCTGGGGAGTCTGCTTTAGATTCCGTTTTTGTACGGCTCAAAGAACTAATAGATAAACAAAAAATTATGGGATGGGCCCTTTAGAACCCCCAAATCCACACACTGATCATTTTAGTGATAAGGTGGCTCATGAACAATTGTGTCGCAGATTAGACGCTCTCCACAAAACAGTAGCAGAGCCCCTAAAGAAACTTCTGGTTAGGGTAACAGCCATTGAGGAGCTAGTTAGAAACAGCCATGGTGCTCGTCTTATTACCTTCCCTAGTAAATCCTCAATCCCTGTAGCAGATACCGGAAAGGTAGATACTCCCACTCAGGCAGATTATATCCAAATTACAGAAAATATACCCGCAGATACAAATAGTAGTGCTGTAAACAATAGAGTTGCCTAAAGTTGGCCTAAAGTAAATCACTTGTCCCTTCTATTATATACCACACCTAAGGATATGGAGAATGTGACACTCAATCTACCGCTGGAGGTTACTCCTTATACAATAATATTGTTGAATGTACCACATCTCTCCCACCAGGCAAATGAAACTTGGGAGGCATTGAGAAATAAATCTCTCTGCTGGATTAGCTCTAAAACCGGCTTAACCAAAGCACTGTTTTGTGAGTTCAAGATGGTAAGAAGAGTAGGCTGGGTTGGGATGAGGGAAAAATTGTACCCTGGTCACTGCATAGTCCTCACATTTAGAACGCCGAGACTGGTAAGCGAAGTCTTACGTAGACTCGGGAATGACTATGTGATCGACCGAGGAATAAATGTACTGCCAATTGGATATTTTTTATCCTCCAACAAATAAATTTCCTTATACCTCACAGCCGAGATTTACTAACCCCAACCACCAGCACCAATTTACCCTACCCACCCACAACAGATTTGAAACACTTACAACCCTAGAAGATATAGATTGACTCATCTCCACACACAGTTATGCAGATTGTAGCAGGGTTACGGTTAATCATCAATCTGGCCTGGAACCGGCAATTAGTTATCCCAATGAATTCAAACATTGCGTCGTAAGAGCAAGTGATGACTCATATGTTGGTCCTTGTAATGATAGCACGGGCCTAGGCTGATTATCAGCTCCAAGGAGCTGTAGCAGCTGATATTATTGTGCACCATCTTAACTAGATTGGAGCAGATTCGATAAACTTAAACACCCCTCATTCAATCCTTCCCAAAATCCTTGTTCACCACCCTGTTCTTAACAGCAAACCATTCCATAATTAGAGTATTAAACCGGCTGAAAACAGGTCTAGTACAACCTGAAATTTATATCTTGGAAAGTGGCAGGCTTAATTACTAAACTTACCAACCCTGCCTGGCTTGACTTCATAGCTGGCTATGACATTCTATGCATTCTAGAAGCCTGGGTTGATAGCCCACAGCACATTAACGGGTTTATTTTTTACACTGGCTTCATTGTCCAGGCGTGGGAGAGAAAAAAGGGTGGTTTGTGCACCTATATTTCTTATCGGCGAGATGTAAAAAAGTTAGACCTTTTGGTATCTAATACTTATTACCAGGTTATAAAAATGAACATTGATGCCTCACATAGCACCATCCTAATAAACTTTTATAATAACATTCCTACGCCGCAGTCAGAGGTAGTCCTGATTCAATTACAGATGAACCTGGATAAAATACAAAAGTCACTTAATACGGACTTGTGTTTAATTTGGGGAGGGGACATTAATATTGGCCCTTGTGTCCATGCTGACGGTGGTAATTGTGGCTTAATATCCGATGACGAAGTAGACATCTCTCCTTCTCTGCATTCCTCCCTTGGGGATTATTTAAACCTGATTAAATATACTATGGACCTGGGTTTTACGAAAGATCTATGCTCACCACCTTAACCGTTTAATAGTACTTTTAATGGTCTTTTTTTTTTATTTTTTTTTTTTTTATTGGAGTTCATGGTGCAATAAGGAAATACATAAATACATTACCATATGCAAGGTTTAAGAACATCTGATACATATATGAACAATTAAAGAACACAGTATTGTAATGTAATGTGGAGGTAAAAAATTGAATAAAAATCAATCAATAAATATAGCAATACAGTACATTTCAGATTCTTATTCTATCATCCATCCACTTCTTAACCGGGGCCCATAATCGTCTTCCCATTTCTCTTTTTTTAGCGCCTTTAAATTCATAAAGGCTAGACTCAATATTGTAAATAGCCAAGAATCTAGAGATCCACATCTGAAAAGACGGGGCTGTTACATCCTTCCAACCGGCCGAAATAATAATTCTAAGTACGGCAACTGACATAAAAACCAAAGCGGCCTCGTCATCTGTTAAAACCAGTTTAGAATCTGAGCCAAATAGCATTAGTGTTGGGGATAGATCGATCTTATGACCTAGCAGCCCCTCCCAGTATTTTGTTATTCCATCCAGGACAGGGGTCAATCGTTCACATGTAAAGAACATATGTATTAGGTCTGCTTGTCCCTTATCGCATCTTGGGCAACAATCATCATTCTTGACACCCCAGGCAAATAATTTAGCCGGTGTATGGTATAGATTAAAGACTGTTTTGAAGTGTTGTGCTCGTAGATTGGACGCCCGAAAAATCTTTTTGTTCAAGATTAATGCTAGGTCCAAATCTACATCCGGGTTTCCCAATTTAATTGCCCAATCACTTTCCACTTTTCCTACATCGTCCTGTAATCTGGACACAAACAGATTGTACATATCTTTAATCTTCCTACATCTTCTTCTCATACCTTCAACCACAGGAAAATCTACAAGGGGTTTAAGCTTTGGTCTACAAGCATGTAAAATGCCGGAGATTTGGCCATATATAAGCCAATGATTTGAGGGGAGGCCATATCTCCTTTGCATGTCCTCAAACCCGCTTATCCTATCTCCTACCATTAGATCTCCAATAGTCTTAACCCCTAAATCCTTCCAGACTTGCAGTATCCCGTCATTGTTTAAATGAGAAAAGAGGCTAGAGTTAAACAAGAGAAGAGACGGATTGACTTTAGGAATATGAAAAATTTTTTAAATTGATTTCCAAACATACCATGCACCAAGCAGGACCTTAAATCGTGCCTTTCTATAAAACCTATATTCCAGTTCGGTTAACAGTAATCCCAAAGCTTTCTCCCCCATTAGTAATCGAAAGATGGAAGGGGGACCCTGGTTGTCTACAATAATTACATCAGTGTCAGATTGAAACAGAATTGGCATCTGGGTTAGGAGACAGGTCCAATGATATAGTCTCAAGTTCGGAAGTGCCATCCCACCCCTTTCCCACGGAAGAGACATAAGGGTCGTTGAGCGTCGAATCTTGCCATACTGCCATATGAACTTGATAAAGACAGACTCTAGTTGCTTCAGAATTTTCTCCTCAATATATAGGGGAATTGCTCTAAAAAGATAAAGCACCCTTGGGAACATCGCCATTTTTACAGCATTTACTCTCCCGACCAGCGAAAGATGAAGGGCATCCATCCTTTTTAGTTCTACCTCTATGGATTTAATAAGGGGAGGGTAGTTCTCTTCCACTATCTTACCCACTGTAGCATTTATCTTAACCCCTAATTATAAAGCAGAATCAACATACCTAGGGTCGGGTCTTGATATGTTTCTAGAGCAAATTATCTGGGTTTTAGATTCATTCAGGAGATATCCTGAGCCTTTACCAAAACGTTTAGCCATCTGTACCAGTTCTGGGAGTGCTTGCTGCGGGTCTGTTGTGATAACCGCCAGGTCATCGGCATAGGCTAAAATCTTGTTTTCATAACCATTGTAGATCACAGGGGATATTCTGGGGTTCTCTAGAATCTTCTGAATAAGCGGATCGATATATAAAGCAAATAATATGGGGGAGCAGGGACAGCCCTGCCGTGTCCCTCTACTTATCTTAAACTTGTCTGTTTTCTCTCCCATTACCGTAATTGTCGCTTCTGGGTCAGTATACATAGCTTTAATAGCCCTAGCAATATTTGGACCAAACCCCCTCCCAGCCATAATCTTCCAGAGGAAGCTCCACTCCACCCGGTCAAAAGCTTTTTCTGCGTCGAGCAGAATCATGGCCATCCCATCCCCCATGACTTCCTGGGCATCAAACAGGGTTATTGCTCTAGATATGTGATCTGTCGTGCCACGCCCAGGGACAAAACCATGTTGCCATGGAGAGACAAGATCGCCTATGATCCTGCCCAGCCTCTTTGCCCAAATCCTTGAATATAGCTTAGTATCAGCGTTTATTAAGGATATAGGTCGATATGACCCCGGTTTCTCTATTGGTTTGCCTTTCTTATGAAAGACTATAATGTTAGTTTCCTTCCATGAATCGGGGACCACCCCAGAGTACAATATTCCATTAAAAAGATCTACTAGAAGAGGAGCGATCTCTTTTTCAATAGTACTTTTAATGGTCATGGGTTGTCTTCAATTATAGCTCACATTTTACTTTCCAACAGATAATCAGACAAAATTCAAAATTCATACTGTTGCATTCAGTGATCACTATCCCATTAGTGTTACCATGGATCTACTGGCTAATGTGTTATCAGGGGGACACATGGCCATGCCTGAACACGGTAAAGCCATAAATAGAACCAACGGCTATACCATTAAATGGAAGGGGGGTAGACTCACTGAAGCTAACCAAGTCAATATTAAGTTGTTGTAAAAAAGATTTTGCTGTCTGCCCTGATGAGACTGCTGTGGACCCGGATATTCTTAATTATTTTCGAAATATCACACAGGCCATACAAAATAACCTGTTATCAGACTCAAAAAACGCTATACTGCTAAGACAGGTTGGTTTGATTCCAATTGTAGTAAAGCTCATGTTGACCTAAAAGCTGCCCTATGTAAGTTCTAGAGAGACCAGGAAGCCATAAGAAGAGCGAGAGCAGCGTATAAAATGTCACTTAAAGAACGCAAAGAGGGGATAAAAACCGAACTGTGGCAGTCATTCAAGAAAGCTTCAGAGTTAAAAGATACAAAAAGCTTCTGGCAGGCTGTGAATGCGCTGTTCCTAGACCCAAAAAATATCCCCAGCATTGAAATTACGATCTAGGAGGACAATGGGTAACCCATTTTTCCAGGTTTTATTGTGACAACGCAGATCTAATTCAGTGTGAGGATCCTAGTACCGGACACACAAGTAATCCTCCAATTGAAATTAATTTTAATGTGGACGAGGTGATTTTGGCCATAAACGAGCGTGTGGGGGAAAAAAAAAGCTCCTGTACCTGATAGCATCACAGTGGACTTATATAAATGCTGTCCTCAGCTATGGGGCCCATTAAGTACTATGGTCTTCAAAGCATGTTGCACACAGGGTTTCACCGCAACATGGATAGAGTCCATACTTCTCCCTATTATTAAAAAAGGCGACCGCAATGATCCAGCCGGTTACAGACTTATTTCACTTCTGGATTACGTCGTGAAGTGGCCAGGCGTGTGGTCCTGAAAAGACTATAGATGTGGGCGGTGGACAGGGGTGTTCTTTCAGAGCTACAGAATGGATTCCGTCAAGGGCTTGGTACCATAGAGCAGGACTTAAATTTAAGCCTCTTGTGGGGTAAATATACAAAGGCCAAACAGGGGAGTCTCTTCCTGTGCTTCGTCGACTTAAGTTTGCCCTTTGACTGTGTTAACCATCTGATACATTGGAGTATTTTAGAGTCCATGGGGGTGGAAGTGCCGCTGATTAACTTTTTTAAACAGTCCTACATAGATGCCCCGGCAAGCGTCCGTTATGGGATAGCAGGTGAACGCAGCCACAATTCCCTATTAGGAAGGGGGTAAGGCAGGGATGTGCGTTAGCCTTCCCCCTCTTCACCTTATACATAAATAGTCTGGATGCCACAATTTCAATGGAAAGTCAGGAATTACCCAGCATCGGTAGTCGGCTAATTGGAGCCTTGTTATACGCAGATGATGCTGTTCTCCTGTCTCGTACCCCAATAGGTTTGCAGAAAACCGACAGGAGTTTTGTGTCTTTCATGTCTACACTGGACCTTAAGTTTAACATCACCAAAACCTTTGTTATGAAATGTAGTAAACCAAACGTTAAGTGTCGAGATATCTTCATAAATGATTGAAAACTCAATTTGTTAATTATTTGTCCTATCTGGGCATTGTGTTAGAAAAGAGGGGCTCATAGAGCATAGCTATCAACACCAGAAAATTATTGTTTACAAAAGCTATAGGAGCCCTAATAAATTTCTCTAGGATATTAGGCAAGTGCCCTATTGATGATCTGTTGACCATCTACAAAGTCAAATGCATTCCTGTTGCTATGTACGGAGCAGGCATCTGGGGTTTTGCAAACACAGCGCCCCTACAGCTGGTCGAGAATAGGTTCTTAAAATATCTTTTAGTAGTCCCGAACAGCACAGCCACGTATATTTGCCATGCTGAGTTGGGTCTACCATATTTATCCGACCTAATTAAGATCCAGCCAGTCTTACTATGGCACTATGCTTAACTGGGACGTAATTAATGATCGTCACATACTTCCAACAGGCACTTTGCATCCCATTGCTTGCATTCGTTAAAAACTTTATGAACGACCTAGGCTATTCTAAGTATTATGCCAACCCTGATAGTCTGTCCCGTGTTACCAGGAAGTAACTGAAATTATTATGCCTCTAGACCATCTGGAGACGATAAGATTGTCCACCAATGTTATGAAAACGCCTGTCAGAGAACACCAACTTCTCCCGACACAACTGGGGCAACAACCTTATTTATTCATAACACTAGGTAATTATGATAGGATGCTATTGACGCGCCTATGTTTAGGCAACTTTTATAACAGGGTTATGGTCCCTAAGATAAATGACTGGTCATGTATCTTATGCCCATGTCCATGTGACGATACATCGGCTCAGTTTACAATCCATGTTATCTTTTTTTGTAAGTTTTATACCCTTATCAGAAAAATATGGATCCTGCCCATTTAAAATAGCAAGACCTGAGACAATGTAGACCCACTTTTATTAAGTTACAATTTCTCAATGAAGAGATGCTTATTGATCATAAAGCCACATTTTTTAAAGGGGCGGTCAGATCCAGAATGAGCATGCAGGGTAATGCTTTATCTTAATTGCATATGAATTTATCGCATGTTCTGATTGTCCTTGTATCTTGTTATAAGTTCTTTTAAATTGTAATTAACATGTTTTTATTGGATTGTTGAATTTATATTACGTACTGTCCGTAACTTTTCTTTTTAATGTATTGTTTTATGATTTAACATTTTTAAATCGAATAAAGCGGAATTTGACTTGGAATAATTATAAGGGAGTACAATAGATACGTTTTAGAAATTTAAAGTGAATTAAACTTCAGCTGTAATTGGGAGAAAAAACAAGTTACTTAACCTGTACACTGTGGTTCTCCAGTATTGATATATTTTATAGATTCAAATGCTAGAATCTTCTCCGTCGTCATGGTGGCAGTCTCACGATTTTTAAAATATAGCAGTATAAAAGAAAGAATTCATGTGACACCAATGCAAAGGAAACCAAATTTTGTTAACGTATTGTCCTCCTTATAAGGTCCAACTATCAGCCAATGATATGCCTGCCGAGACCACAATCCCCTGCAGAGCCACCATACCTCAGATTTCCAGCACAAGTGTATGCAAGCTTCCCATCATGAGGTAAGAGTGGTTTGCCTTAAAACGGAGAGGTGGGCGGGTTGCATGGGAATCTATGAAAGCTATCAACACTGGAGAACCACAGTGTGCAGGTAAGTAACGTGTTTTTTCTCCAGTGTTGAATCTTTCATAGATTCACATGCTTGAATCAGAATAGTAAGCAGTACATCATTTCCAGAAAAGCATTTTAAGGGCAAGACCTCTTTTCTCCTTATGAACCAAATAACCACTTTTGCAACCTACTAGTGGAAGAAAAAGACAGCAGTTTGTCTGACTCAAAAGTCAAAATATCAAAGACTAAATGTATATTTAACTAAATACGTATGGAATCATAACACATATTTATGTATATACAGTCATACAATCCTGAAAAAGTACCTTAATAAAACAGGTGACGGAGCACAGCCTGTCCCACCGCGGAATGGCCTTTGCATGCAGTGTCCAAACAGTAGTGTCTGGTAAAGGTATTGACATCCGACCATGTTGCCGCCCTACAGATTTCCTGGAGTGACACTCCCGCGAACAATGCAGCAGAAGTAGCCATCTTCCTTGTCGAATGGGCCGACACCTTCGAAGTCAGTAGTCGTCCTGCTTTCTCATGACAAAAGGCAATTGTTGAAGATATCCACCGGGATATACTGTTTCTAGACAAAGCATACCCCTTTCTGGGAGGAGCAAAAGCAATAAGTAATTGATTTGATTTTCGAAATCTCTTTGTTCTGTCAATGTAAAATCTCAAGCAACATCTGACTTCTATCATGTAAAGGGATCTTTCCACTAGAGATGTTGGCTCCTGAAAGTATGTAGGTAGAACAACAGGTTCATTCAGATGGAATTAACTCAGGACCTTTAGAATGAACAATGGGTTTGTTCTCCGCACCACCTTATCCCTCTTGAATTGCATAAAGGGTTCAGAAATTGAAAAGGCTTTTATTTCACGGATTCTCCTGGCCGATGTTAGGGCTAGTAATAGAGCCGTTTTCCAGGACACAAACTTTATGTCAGCCTTATGAATAGGCTCGAAAAGTTCCTTCCTCATCTGTGAGAGAACAGTGTTGAGTTGCCAGGGAATCACTGGACGCTTCATTGGTGGAAATACTCTGAAGAGTCCTTTCATAAACTCCATCATTACTCTGGCAGACAAAAGGGAAACCTGTCCCAGTTTTCTCCGGTACCTCCAGATTTCAGCTATATGCACCATAAGAGATGAGAGGGCTAAGACTGTTTTGGCTAAATGCAGCATATACGGCAGTATTTGATTGGGTATCGACTGTAGAGGGTGTAAAGAGTGATCCAAACACCACTGACAGAACCTCTTCCATTTTGCAGCATACGTTTTATTGGTGGTAATTGCTCTTGAGTGACTGAGAATATCTCAACAGTCTTGATGAATATTCAGGGATTGAAATTCCTGTTCAGGAGGTTTCAAGCCGACATACCATCTGTGGATGCACCACTTGTCCCTTGCTCATGGATATCGTATTGTGTACAGGTGGAAATTGAATATGAGGGGACAGACATTCACAGAAGTTCCGCGAACCAGAACTGTCTCTGCCATACCGGTGCTATGAGGATCAGATGACACAGTTCCGATTTCATCTTGCATAGTAGGTTTGGAATTAGAGGGAACGGCGGAAATGCGTATGGAATGGAATGGAATGGAAATAGATTTATTAAGCGCGGTTGCTGCCCGGGGGCGTCCAAGCGCTGGGGGGTAAGAAGGCAAACATTCCCGTCCATCGTAGTTGAAGAGCATTCCCCCACAAGCCCTTCTGATGAAATCTGCTCCCAAACCTTTTGCATTTCTCGTTTTCTCGTGTTGCAAATAGGTCTAGACCTGGGGTTCCGCATTGATCGGATATTTGTAGAATCAGATGGTGATTCAACTCCCATTCGTGGCAGAGGTTTCAGGATCTGCTTAGGGAGTCTGCCCACTTGTGGATTCCTAGAACATGTTGAATCTGTAGAGTGATATTGTGTTTCAGAAGCCACTGCCAAATTTCTTGAGCCAGAGAGGATAATATTTGTGACTTTGTTTCTCCCTGCTTGAGCAGGTACAATATAGTGGTGGTGTTGTCTGTTCTCACTAGAACTGGGGAATCGTGGATTCTGGGGAGAAATGCTTAAAGACCTAAAAACACAGCTTTTAGTTCCAGCAAATTGATGTGCATCAGTGCTTCCTGAGAGTTCCAGTGACCCTGATTTTCCAGTTCCTGAAGATGTGCTCCCCACCCCTGCGAAGATGAGTCAGTTGTCATTATGAAACTGGGAGGTTGAGGCTCGAATAGTAGCCCTGTTGAAAGATTCGTTCTAACCCCCCACCATGACAGAACTTTCCTTTTTTGTGGAGTGGTAAAAACGAGATCCACAAATGATCCTTGAGCCTATATCCATTGCAGGTCGAGTTGTTCCTGAAGTGGCTGCATGTGAAGCCGACAATTTGGAATCAGTGGAATGCAGGATGAGAGCATCCCTAGCATAGATTTGTACATCCTCACTAAAACTGACTTTTATTTGTCTTTGACACACAAACATTAGGATTTTTTAATGCGTTCTTCTGATGTGTATGCCTTTGCCTCTGTTGTGTTCAGCACTGCCCCTAGAAACTGTAGAGTTTGAGACAGTACCAGGGAGGATTTTTCCACATTGACTCTTAGGCCTAGTGTTTTGAATAGCAGACGACAAGCTATTAAGGAGTTTTGAGCTGAATGGTATGTAGTTCCTTTTACTAGCCAGTCGTCTAGAGAAGGATAGTCCTGGTGTCCTTTCTGCCACAGACACTGGTGCCATGCATTTTGTGAACACCCTTGGCGCTGACTGAAGACCAAAGAACAAAACCTTGAACGGATAGTGGCACCCCACCACCTCGAACCTTAGATAAAGGCGATGTTTGACGTGAATAGGTATGTGAAAGTACCCATCCAAGAGATTTAATGTTGTCAAAGTCTTCTCTTTTTAACATTAGGAGAAAATCTTGTAGCGATAGCATTCTGAAGAGTTGTGTTTTGATATATTTGTTCAAACCCCTTAGATCCTTTACCTGCCTCCATTTGGTACTGTGTTTTTTCTTTATTAGGAAAAAATGGGAGTAGAATCATTTTCCTCCATGTTGCTGTGGAACCTCCTCTATTGCCCCCTTCAGAAGAAGTTCTGAAATATCCTTCTTTAGCAAGGTCTGGTGATGAGGTTTCTTGGTTTGGGAGGACGTGTAGGAGGTTTTTGAATGAACTCTAGTGTGTGCCCCTGATGGATGATGTCTAACACCCATTTGTCCGATGTTATAGCTATCCATTGCTGGTAATATTGAAAGAGGTAGTGATTCTGATGAGGTTCGCGTCGTAGCGAGGTGGCTGGGGCTCTGAAAGCGTCACTGATGTCTCCCACTGTCCTTCGACTTTCCTCGTGCCGAAGGCCTTCTTCTGGCCGTCTGTTGTTGGTAGGGCACATTATGTCCTCGATATTGCCACTGGCCATAACCCGGTTGTTGGTAGGGCTGGTATTTATAGGACTGAAAAAACGGTCTTTGTTGGTATCGGCCTCTTCTTCCTCTACCAAGAAAGGATTGAAACCACTGCTGTTGTAGTGTCCCTAGTGAGCGTGCTGTGTCCGTATCAGCCTTAATCCCTTGAAGAGCACCATCTATATGCTTTCCAAATAGATTTGCCATCAAAGGGCATGTTGACCATCTTAGTTTGAATCTCCCGACAAAAAGAAGTAGCTTTATGCCAGCCTTGCCTGCGTAAAGCGATTGCTCCTGCCATCTGTCTGAAAGCCTCTAATGAGAAGTCTGTGGCTATATCAATGATCTCCAAGGCTGCCCTAGCCCCTTCTTGAAGTACCTGTGTCACCTCTTCTTTCTTATCGACCGGAAAATCTAAAAAAGGTACCAAATCGGACCACACTTGCCTGTTGCACCGGCCTAACATGGCTAACTTATTTAATGCCTTGATGGACATGGCCGCCATTACTGCGAAACGCTTTCCTGTACTGTTCAGTCTTTTACCATCCTTATTTGGAGGAGCAGAACATGTAGCCGTAGGATTCCTAGAGCATCTTTGGGCTGCTTGCATGACCACAGATTGGGTGCTTGGATGGCCGATTAGACATGCTGGAGACAATTACAGAGCCCATATATTTTTTATCCATTCCCGGAATTGCTGCAGGTACTGAACCGGACTCTTCGTAATTTTTTTGATACCTTCTTCCCATATGCGATTCACCATTGGAATGGCCAGAATTTATTTCCTAGTGGAATCCTTAAAATCATATACAAACTGTCGGCCTGTTTCACGGTAAGAGGTAAGTCAAACCTCTTTGAGGCTCACTTCAGCA
This sequence comes from Lissotriton vulgaris, assembly GCF_964263255.1. NCBI lineage: Eukaryota > Metazoa > Chordata > Amphibia > Caudata > Salamandridae > Lissotriton > Lissotriton vulgaris. Next base: position 1,051,135,577 of record NC_141694.1, read on the forward strand.
GTTCATGAAACCCTCCAATGTCTTCTGGCGGAGAATTCGCTGGAGAAGGTGAGGGGGAAGGAGAGATTGGTGCAACGTAGTCGTCCCATTCATTGCCCACAGGTACCACATCCTGAATCGGCTCTCCCTCTTCTGACTGGACCTCCACATCACTCTCTAACATCACTCTCTATATAGTCATCTCTGATGGCTATTATTCTTGGAGGTTGTACCTTCTGTGTAACCAGTGGCGGCTGCGTAGTCTCAGAAGAAGGTGCACCCTGCTGCTTACTCAGGGTGGTAGGTGGTGGAGAATTAGATTCCGAGAAGCATTGGTAATAGTCGCTAACCATGTGTCTCAGGTCCGTGATCAAAGAGATTGGTATTGAAAGGGTATCTTTCCGCGGTGGCGGAATGTTATCTTCTTCCTCAAAATTATAACTCTCCTGAAAGCATTCGTATCTATGTGATTTTGTAGGTGGGTGATCTTCAAAGGAGAAATCTGCCTCCAAATAATCCGACTGGTCCTGATATTCGTCTACATTATCTGTATTGTGGCATTTTACTTTGAGCTGGGAAGGACTATAAACATGCCCAAACGGACCTTCCTCCTCTGATTCCTGCATTTCCAATAAATTAGAAGGAGGAAGCAGACAGGATTTTACTCCAAGATGTCAACTCTGATGACCTCCTTCCGGATTCCGGCGTCATGGACATCTTTTTTGTCTAAGTCGACTAGGTCGTCGACGGTGGCTTCCTTTTAATTGTTATCGCCAATGAGTGTTTTATCATTGTCGATTTGAAACCATCGTCGATGAGGTAGTCAACGACGAGGTTGTTGTCAAGGTGGTCGACTAAGCACGTTTCATCGTCTATGGTGTCTTCGTCGTCAACGGTATTATCGTTGACGATGTCGTCGTCTGAGCGGCCGTCGACACGGTAAGGGTTGTAACTGCTGTCATCGTCTGTGTTGCCGTAGTTAATTCAGTCAGTGAGGGACTGACTGTCGTCGATTTCGCTGCCCTCGTCGACGGGGTATTTTTTCCCACAGGTGCTTTAAGAGGAGTATGTGGTACAAAAGGGGGTGGTAATGGACGGAGCATCTGAACCAATCAAACACTCCCACCCAGTCAAAAGGTCTGGGTTGAATCCATCACCGTTCTTTAGCCCACTCTGCCACCCTAGTTCAGACATGGCTATATGCAAATCAGTCTGACCATGTGCCTCATGGGAACAGTCCAGCCCGAACTGCCAAGCCATGCCTTCCCTGGACCGGAAACAAGCTTCCAGGGACCGGTTTCTGGCATTCCAGCCGTCTTCAGCCCGGCTTGCTTGAATCCAGTGGCAAAGTGAGCAAGGGACTCACATCTGAGCATACCCTGCCACACTTATGGCGGCCAAAAGCGGTACAATAGGGGGTGGTAATGGACGGAGCATCTGAACCAATCAAACACTCCACCCAGTCAAAAGATCTGGGCTTAATCCGTCACCGTTCTTTAGCCCACTCTGCCACCCCAGTACAGTCATGCTATATGCAAATCAGTCCGACCCTGTGCCTCATGGGAACAGTCCAGCCCGAACTGACAAGCCATGCCTTCCCTGCTCCCCGTTGTCGAGCAGGGCTCGGATGTCGTCGGTGGCTGCGATGAGGGCGGTCTCGGTGCTGTGGTTGGCTCTGAAACCGGACTGCGAGTGGTCGAGGGATCCATTCGTCTCGAGGAAGGCGGCCAGCTGTCTGTTGACGGTCTTCTCGATGACTTTGGCAGGAAAAGGAAGGAGCGAGATGGGGCGGTAGTTCTTGAGGTCGGTGGGGTCCGCTGAAGGTTTCTTCAGTAGGGCGCTGAGTTTGGTGTGCTTCCAGCTCTCTGGGAAGGTGGCGGTGTCGAAGGAGGCGTTGATGATGTCCCGGAGATGGGGTGCGATGATGGAGTCGGCCTTGTTGAAGACGTGGTGAGGGCAGGGGTCGGTTGGTGATCCGGAGTGGATGGAGTTCATCGTGCGGATGGTGTCTTCGGTGTTGATCGGGGTCCAGGCGCGGAGGGTGGTGGTGGGGGGCGTTGGTGCGGTCGTATGGTGCGTCGGCTGTGTGCTGAAGCTGCTGAAGCTGTTGTGTATATCTGTGATCTTGCTGTGGAAGAACGAGATGAGCGAGTTGCAGAGGTCTTGCGATGGGGTGATGTTGTTTCCGGCGCAGGGGTTCGAGAGCTCTTTGACGATGTTGAAGAGTTCCTTGCTGTTGTGGGCATTGTTGTCCAGTCGTTCCTTGAATGCGGTTTTCTTGGTGGTGTGGATCAGCTGGTGGTGTTTTCGGGTGGCGTGCTTGAGGGTGGTCATGTTGTCTGGTCTCTGTGCCAGGCTTTCTCGAGGGCTCAGCAGTTCTTCTTGGAGCTCTTGAGTTAGTCGGTGAACCAGGATGCTTTCTTGTTGCCGGGTCTGAAGGGCGGGGGGGGTCTTCAGTGGAGCGAGGTCGTCTGCGCAGTTGGTGATCCACTTTGTGAGGTTGTTGGCGGCTTGGTTGGGGTTCGCTGAGCTGGCCGGGGGGTTCTGGATCAGGGATGTGGCGAGCTGGTCGGTGGTTATCTTGTTCCAGCTTCTGCGGGGAACCTGCTGCGGGTGGTGGAGCGTGGTCCTTCTGAAGCTGAAGTGGACGCAGCTGTGGTCTGTCCAGTGGAGTCCGGTAGTGTGGCTGAAGGAGATGACCTTGCTGGAGGAGAAGACTGGGTCAAGCGTGTGGCCGGCGTAGTGGGTGGGGGTGGTCACCAGTTGCTTGAGTCCGAGGTTGGCGGGGTTGTCCAGCAGGGTGGTGGTGTTGCTGTCGTTGTTGTTCTCTAGGTGGAAGTTGAGGACCCTAGGAGGAGGTAGTCAGCGGAGGGGAGGGCACGCGGGCTGATGAAGTCGGTGATGTCTTCACTGAATTGTGTGCGTGGTCCCGGGGGTCTGTAGATGAGGGTGCCTCTGAGGGTGGTCTTGGGGTCGGTGTGTATCTGGAAGTGCAGGTGTTCGGCGGCTGTGAGGGTGTCGTCGGAGTTGGTCGTGATGCGGATGGTGTTCTTGTGGACGATGGCGATGCCTCCTCCTATCTGGTTGACGCGGTCCCTCCGGGTGATCTTTTATCCGTCCGTGATGGCGATGGCGATGTCGGGCGCTGAGGAGGCCTTCATCCATCTTTCCGTGAGGAAGGCGACGTCTGGAGATGTGGAGTGGAGGAGGTTCCAGAGTTCGACGGCGTGTCTGTGGACGGAGCGGGTGTTGAGCAGGATGCACTTCAGGTGGTTGCTGCTGGGGGTCGGCTTGGCGGGTGTGGTGCAGGTCCGGATGCAGGAGACCTTGCAGGATTGGCAGGTGAAGGGTCCGTGGGTGCGTTCTGGGGTGGCTTGGTGGCAGCCGTGGGTCCGGCCGGTGTTGAGTGCGTTGAGGGTGGCTGCGTCGTAGGTCCGGCGGGTGGGCTGGCATCTTCGGGGGCCAGGGGTTCTGGCGCTGGGCGCGGTCAGGCGCAGACGGGCTTACCTTTGGCGTGCCTTCGGCGTGCCCGCTGCGCGTCAACGCTGCACGTACGCATGCACTCTGCCATAAATGGAGAGGGGGGGGGCGGGGCGAGGGAGGAGCAGCTGGGAGGCGGGAGCAGGGTGGCGAGTGGGGGGGAGCGAGCGGTGATGCTGGAGGGAGCGTGGGCGGGGCCGCGGGGGAGCAGCGGCAGGGAGCGGGGTGGGAAACAATCAACAGTAGAACAGTGCTAGGTTAAATGCTAGGAAACGCTGAATAAAACAATTGCGAGTGCAAAACAAACAAGCAGGCAGAGGACAGCGGAAGAAAACAAAGTAAATGCGGGCAAAACGACGACAAAACAATTTACAGAGGACGAAGCAGGCCCAGAGGGCAGGCAGGGTCAGGGGGCCAACCCAACAGGGCAGAACTCTTCGAGGCGACAGGAGGAGGCCGGGCACACTCGGGGTGGGCCACGCGGCGGGAGGAGCAACCGGGTCTGACCATAATAGATGTATAGTCTCCAGATAGTGTGTTAACTCGGCCGGGTCTACAGACGTAGTAGCAGAATAAAGCTGGGCATAGAACAGTGTCATAACTTCCAACAGGTCAGTTACAGTGTACTGGTTTGGATTTTGAGTTGAGCAATTCAGGAGCATAGGCAGTAGTAAGCGGTGCGCACAATAGGGCGGCAAGTGTCCTACCTGGTGGTCTCCCTCCCCATATTGCCGGGCCTTAGCCTGCAGGGTAGAAACCTAGTCTCTCCAAGAGCCTCCTCTGAGACCCTGTGAAAGTACTGGTTCTCCAAATTTTTAATATCACTCTCCAACCTAGTCCGGGTACCAAATATTGCTTTTAGAACCCAGGATTGCTTTGCGATGTAGGCACTTCTCACCACCACTCTGAATGTCTCCCATAGTGTAGATGGGGCCCTCACAGACCCAACGTTCTGCACGAAATATTCTATAATATTGTTGCGTATTTCCTCTCTGAATGCAGACTCTACCAGCGCTCCGGCCAGTAGGCGCGATGGAAAGGCGCAAGGGTGGGAGTCACCTGTGGGACCGGAATAGACAAACTGACCGGGGAATGATCAGATAGGGTACATGGCAGGTGAGAAACTGTTGGCCCCATGTGTGGACAACCCCCATACGAGCCAAAAATCAAGTCGGGACCTTGCATTGTGGAATGTTGAAATACAGGTGCCCTCCCTATGGTGAGGATGTGCATGACGCCAAATGTCAAACAGATGTTTGTCTTAGGCGATTGTTTTGAGCGTTAATGTAGTATGTGGGTGTAATGTTTTTTGATGCACCAAAGCAATCTAGTTGATTATCCATTACTGCATTGAAGTCGCCTCCCTCCATAGAATTGTGTGTATACCAAGATTGGAGATCTTTGCCAAAAGGCCAGTAAAAAATTCTGGATCTCTATTCAGTCCATACACCGCTGCCAGTACAACCAGACGTCTGTGCAGGGAACGAGCCAATATAACATCTTCACCCTCAGGGTCAATAAAAGAACTAGTAGTGAGCCAAGGGTGCCCCCCTACGCAGTATTAGTGACACACCTTGGGGATGATTTTAATATGAGCATGCTAGAGTAAAGCAGGTTTCTCAGATGAGTCTCCTGAAGGAGGCACGCGTCTACCTTGTGCCTATTGAGGTAGACATGGACCAGTCTCGCCTTTCTGTGGTCATTTATCCCTCTAATATTCCAGATGGGAATAGATATGGTAGACATACTATTTATAAATTGTTTGCCAAGTACGTAACGTATCGAACTGTAAACAGCGAAGAGAAACTTAAGAACAAATAGCATCCCAACCATACTACCCTGAATTCCCGCCCTTCCACACCCACCACTCAAAGATGTTGTGATTCTTTACCCTTACCACCTATAAAACCAACAGAGATGCACATAGTTGTACTGGGACACTGTCATAATCATCAGAACTCACAACGTACAGTTAGAGAAACCAACAAGTAACTACTGGCAAAGGTGCACTTAGCACCACACATTAGGCATAAACATATTAGGCCTACATCCTAAATTAGCACCAGTGCACCACCGTAACGTCTGCCACGGTGCATATCTCATTATCCCCTCTTGGGCGTAAGTATAATTGCCCATGGGTAACAAAATGCAACCACGTCCAGAGAGCCCACTGGCCCTCAAATGGCAGTCCCTGTGCTTCTCTGCTCTTTACCTGGACTGCGCGGTAGTTCTGTGGAGACTCCTTGCTCCACCCAGGCTCGGGGGCCTCCGTTGAGGCTCCACCCCACTATCAAGATCCCGAGACCTCACTTAGTCTTGTTTCCACCAGAGAGATTGCTCTCGACGTCAAAGCAAAGTGAAGCTGCCCAAGGTCATGTGGCGCAGCTCCCACATGTCCGAAACAGGCGGCCTTCTACCTCGAATGGGCACTGCGGCTCTAACTTTTTCTCGTCACTGACCCGGCCCCCAACCAGGCTACAGCCGTCTGACTTCAGGTGTTGCTCTTCACGCTGCCGCACTCTGACAGCCCACAGCTGGTGTGAGCCAGCGAGGCTCAGCTTCATCCCGCTGTCAGGGCCCCGCATACAACCAGGCAGCAGTTGCCTGGCTTCTAGCTGCTGTTCATGGGTTACCACTCATTGGTGGTGCCTAGCAACGGCACAGCGGCTCGTACCCCGCAATGGATGGAAGAATCAATGCACTTCCTCAGGGGCCCAAAACACAGGCTCCTTCTCGATTGGCGCAGAGAGCCCACACCACTGCCTCAGGGCACAAAAGCGTGTAGCACTCCAAGCCCTGGTCCAGGGCAAATAAACCAAACATGAAGCACCCTGTATGAAGACCGAACAGGGAGCAGGCAGTGCTTGTACCTTCTACCTCACAGGTCACAAGGGGCAGATCTGGGGCCAGGCAGGCCAGCTCACAGGGCCCTCTAGCAGAGGGGGAGTCCTCCGTGGTGGTTCCCCCAGACGCCTAGCAGTCCTCCAGCAACACAGCTCCCAGCAGGTACCAAAAACATGGGGTCACGGACTCAATATTTATATCAGTTAGAGTGTTTGTTCTTCCTCCTGGCACAGGCCTAAGCCCAGTCCAAACCAGTTATGTGGGGCACTTGGAAACATCTTGACAGTGCACAACATCCTCCTTTGTCAGTGTAGGGTCTGGCCCCAGACACACCACAGGGGGGCAAAGCCAGCATTGTGGAAGTCAGGCACAGTCCCATTCAGGGTCAGGTACTACTCCTCCCACTACACCCACTACTCCAAATGCAGATCGGCCTATTCAGCCTAGTGATGACTCACCCAGCCCCTCTGCAGCCACAGTACCTCCCCAGCCCCTGTCATCCAGAGCCGGAAATGCAATACACAACAGGCAGGCACAAAGACACACAGCACACAGAAATGCCCACTTCTAAAAGTGCAATTTCTAAAATAGTGATAATACATCTGCAAACGCCATTACGCAGCATTTATTACCACTATTTCAAACATACCAAACTTGACCATGCCACTCCTATCATATCAGGAATAACCACTGAAACACATACCAGGGAGTCTCCAATGCATTCCTACGATAGGGTAGCCTCACAGCAATGAGAAATCAAATAGGCTGTTTGTCACTACCAGGACATGCTGCACAGTTAAGGCACATGTCCTACCTTTTACCTACAGCGCACCCTGCCCAAAGGGCTAGCTAGGGCCTACTCTAGGGGTGCCTGATATGTAGCAAAAGGGGAGTCACAGACATGGCAGCCACTTTATGTGCCACGTCACAGCAGCAGTAAACTGCGCGTGCAGGTCCTGCAATGGCAGAGGCCTGAGACAGGAATGACAAGCTACTTTGGTGGGTGGCGCAAGCAGCGCTGCAAGACCACCAGTAGCATTTAATTTACTGGCCCAGGGTATCGGAGATACCACTTTACAAGAGAATGATTGGCCTATTCCTGTTTGGCGTATTTAATTTGGCGTATTTAATTTACCTATCTTACCATGTTTACCATAGAGAGCACATGCACTTTAACACTGGACAGGAGTGATAAAGTGCCCAGAGTCCTAAAACCACCAAACACCAGATCAGAAAAAATACTAGAAGGAAGGCAAAAAGTTCAGGGATGACCATGCAAAAAGGGCCAAGTCTAGCAAAATGTATTTGCAATTTGGCAGGGGATTACATTCCATATGGTATTTTTAGCTTTTAGATGAAGTTTTTTTTGGCAGGTAGGAAGTCACGACCAGTTGTCTGCACCGACAGGGTGAAGTCTAAGTAGAATGAAACGGTGTTTCATTGATAGTTTATGGAACCACATTTGTGCGCTGTACGAAAAACCGCATCTCAATAGTTTAACAAGCGAGCTACTATGGGACGGGACGTCGCAACCATGTGTGGTGTGGGACCGAGTGAGCGTTGGGCTTGCTCTATGATAAAGACTCCAGAAAGGCCTTCTCTAAATAGTTCTCACAGCATTGTTTTGACAAAGTATTCTATTTTGGAGATAGCGGTCGTTTCCCGAATCCCAATAATTTGAAGATTGTTTCGTCTTTATCTCAATTCTGAGACTTCGTGTTTGGCCTTTATAAGGTCAAGAACTTTTTCCATTCTTAACAGATGTTCTTTTGATTCAGCCGGCAAATCATCTGCATCAGAACCAGGGTTTTCTAGGCGGTCTATCTGTGTTTCATGTTTGTCAACGAGCTGTTAAAAATGGTCTAAGAGACTGGTACCTAGATCAAGCATGGAATCAATATTTTTTAGAATGGTTTTCAGTCTCACTAGGAGCACACAAATGTCAATGTTCTGTGCGTCACCGTCATCTGCAGCAGCCGTGCTGTAATCAGGATCCTGGCCTTGTTCAGCGTGTCTCGTGAGTCTTAATTTCAAATGGGACCATGGATAGTTTTGTATCTCTTTACCTATTTTGTGGCACAGGGCTTCAAGTATCACGTCAGAGACGGAGGGCAGCAGAGAGTTGTAGATGTCCTGGTGGTAAAAATTGGGGCTGCAATCCCAAGGTGTACTTCTAACCCAGCATGGAGCCCCGCCATAACCCGCACATGTGGGGAGGGGGGCATGAGCAGGCGTAGGTCCCTCAAAACAGATAGGAGGTAGCTTTTTATATAATCTCCCCAGTACTGCCTGTAGCATACACACAGTGACTCCAACTCGCTTTCAATTCAGTTCACACAAGATGTGAATGTAGATTAGTGAGCCCCTCTCCTTCGAACAAGCCAGAGATATTAGCTGAATGTTTGCAAGGCTTGATGTGGCCCACTATCAGGAGGCATGCTATATTTACTTTGATGTTGTGTGCAATGGAAGATTGAAATATATGCCCAAGCAAGCAGAAAGAGGGCACCGCACAGACACAGGCTGGTCCCTGGGGAGAAGGGAGCACAATCTGGTCACCGTCTGCTTTTGCAGTTCCAGCGGAGGAGCATACCTACACCATTACTTGCCGGTTCGCATTGTAACTGCTCACGCAGTTCCTCTGGGAGGGGCTGGGAGGGGCAGAAAGGGCCGGCTTGCCCGGCGCCCTAATACACAGGTGTTGCCGTCAGATGCAGGCCCGCCAGGTCTTCTCCGCCTCGCCCGTCTTCACCCTTGCTCTGTCTCTCCCCAAGGGCAGCCGAACAGCCGTGCGATGGCCTCAGCAGCAGCTCTGGGATCTCGTTGGAAGTAGGTAAGCAAGTTCTGGGGACTGGGGAGCCACAAACGGAGGGGTCGAGTCAGGCTTCCCCATTACTGCCTATTCCAACCGCTGCACACAGTTCAGCGAGCCCTCACCGGCCGGCCACAGGAAGCCGGGCCCCTCCGGCCAGATTCAACTTGGCCGATCACACGCTCTGGTCTCGAAACTCAGGCTCACATGTACACTTAGAGTTGCCAAGTTTGCCAATCCCACCCCATAGCTTAGTAGATGCTGTGCTAGTGTTGAGGAGAGTGGAGTGTCTCTCTGAAGGACTGATTCTGAGTTTGCTGGCAGAGTCCTCTAAAGAGCACCTATTTTGCTGCCTGGTGTAACCACACCCCCCACACTAAAGAGGTATGGCAGGTGTGGCAGCCGGGGGCACGAAGGGGGGCTGAGTGACACGCTGACCTTGGCCACGTGGGTGGGGGCACCTTGGCCTCCCCCACAAAACTGCTAGGTCCCTTGAGGCGGCCGGACAGGTTCGCAGCAAGGGATGCCTCTGCAAAAGCATGAAAGGGGCACTGGAGCTGGCTTGGTTAGCTAGGAAGGCAAAAAAGGCCCAGAGAGCAATCGGTGGCCGTACACTCTTTGAAGTATTCAAGGGCAGAGTCAGACTTGTCCCCAAACAGGCGAGTCCCATCAAAGAGCATGGCTATCGGGGAGAACTCAACATCGCCCAGTCGAGTGCAGCCACAAATTGCTGCGAACTGCTATGCTGGTGCTCACTGCATGGCCAATAGAGTTGGTGTTGTCCAATCCCACAACAAATTGGGAACTTGGCAGCATTATGACCATCTTGAATTGACTGAGACAGGGCAGGGCAAAGTTCTTACGGTACACCCGGGAGGACCTATGCCACCAAAACCCAAAGGTTGTGACTATAACAGCTCAACAAACAGTATCTGATAACAGAAGGCAGGCCCAAACTAGTGGACAAAAAGAGGCACTTTCCAAATGTCTTCACTAGCTTTGATCCCCTAGCAGGGGGGGTGGTAGAAGTGTTTAGATTGGAATAGCTGGTGGAAGCCTGCACCACAAGACTTTACGGAGAAGGATGCTGGGACAGGAAAGCCTGGTCACCCGAAGCAGGATGGTGGCGTCTGACAATTTGTCTATTATTATTAAAGCTACGTTTTTCAAAAGTCTATTTCCTAACTATAGCGGCCCTGTAACCTTTGGTGTTTTTAGTGAATTTCTAAGGTTTTTTTCAAGTCTATTTCGTAATTGTAATGTCTATTTTTTTTTTTAAGTGAGCCTCTAAGATTTTTGTATTTTCCTTCTCTTATTGTATATTGTAGATTATTTTAATATTATATACCACTCATTTTGATCAGAAAGTACATTAATAACTGGTTTTATTTTTAAGACTTTTTGGAGTCGGCCCAACATTGTCGCATTTACTGTGGAGAATCTGTGATAACCAAATGTTTTTCACATACTGAAAAATACACTTCAACATTTTTTTAAATAAAGTTTGAGTCGAAATAAGATACTGTTTTAACTTTTCTTTCTGAAATCAATTTAGGAGAAAACCACCTTTACAAAAAGAAATTATATTCGGGACTACCGAAGTCGTTGCGGAGACGTCAGTAGTCGCGAAGAGATAGTGGTTTGCTAAAGTGTAAAACATATATAAAGACACATTCTACAGTATATTTAACAGTAGAGCTTTAGGGTGTACTTTTCAAGCTCATATTTTTGTAGTACGTTTCCAGACAACTAGTCTTCAAATACTATTTTCAGGTTTTTCGGTGACGCCGGACATTGCCATGATATCAGTATAAGTTGTAAAATGACACTACAAATGCAGACATATAATAGCCACCACCAGATTCAAACCGAGAACTACAAAATTGATTATAATGGTGTCCACTACACTAAACGCATTACTATCTAACCCCCTTAATATCTCTGTAACACAGTGCATAACTTTTTCAGTGTAATCTAGAACTGCATGCATCACTGTGTCACTAAGTATCACTAAGTGACTGCCTCAGTACATCTATGAGTGGGTATATCAGTGTCACAATGGGTCTGTGATTGGTTGCGCTAGTCTCTCACTCCATCTGTGAGTAGGTGCACGACTGCCTTTGTAAGCAAGTATATGACTGTCAGACTAGATCGGTCAGTGGATACATGAGCGACTAAGTGGGTGTCTGAGTGAGTGGGTGGGTGGGAGGTGTAGGAGTAGGTCTGTGAGTAAGTGCATGAGTGTCTTAGTGGGTCTATGACTGGCAGCATGAGTGTCTGGTTCAGTAAGTGGGTGCTGTAGGACTCAGATTGCTACTGTGAGTGGGTACATGGGCCTCTGAGTGTACAACTGACTGGGTGCCTAAGTCTCTAAGTGGGTTTATGAGTGGCTGTGCAAATGACTGTATGGGTGTGTGAGTGTCTGAGTGGGTCTGTGTGTGGGTGTAGGAGTTTCTCAATGGGTCTGAGTGAGAGCATAAGTCTGAGTGGGTGAGTGAATGTATGCATGCAATGAGTGTGAGTGGGTCTGTGACTGGGACGGCGTGTGTCTGGGTGGGTCTATGAGTGGATGCACGAGACTTGACTGGGTGAGTGAGTGGGTGCATGTATATCTGAGTTTGTGAGTGGGTATGTGAGTTTGAGGAGTGAGTGAGTCCTTAAGTTTCTGAGAGGGTCTGTGACTGTGTGGGAGTGACTGTAAAGGTGTGTAAGTGCATGGGTGCATGAGTGTGCATGGGTCTGTACATGGGTGCGTGACTCTCAGAGTGAGTGTGTGAGAGGGTGCATGAGTGCCCATGTGTGTCTGAGTGGGTGCATGAGTACACAGGTGGGTCTGTGAGTGGATGCATGAGTACACAGGTGGGTCTGTGAGTGGGGGCATGAGTGCCCAAGTGGGTCTGCGAGTGTGCGTAAGAATCCCCAAGTATGAGACTGTAAGAATTAGTCTACAACTGAGTCTCCCTGTAGGTGACAGAGTCTCCGAGTGGGTCTGTACATGGGTGCATCACCCTCCGAGCGAGTCTGTAAGTGCATAAGTACCTGAATGGGTATGTGAGTGTGTGAGTTTTTGAGTGGGCATGTGACTGGATGTATAAGCGTGTGAGTGGGTATGTGAATGGGTGTATAAATGTCTGAGTGAGTTTGTGAGTGCGTACATGTGTACAAATATAAAAACGTATACATATATTTTCACTAAAGTACGCAATGACTTTGCAATAGCTATGATGTCCATAAGACAGTACACAGGGCCAGGCTGGCAATTGTGTCTTCACCGCAAATATCACACACAAATAAAAAGATCAAATTTGGACACATGACTTCTGTCACTAACACACCCATTTCTCAAACAAGGGTTCAGAATAGCTCCACCCTGACCCTTATGTCAGCTTTCACACACATTTTTAACAGCGGGAACTGTTTCCGAACGATAAAATGGTGGCCACAACTTTCTGTTCAGGTTGCACCCAGCCAATCACAGCATTCCCCATGGGGACACACACACACACACACACACACACACACACACATGCACACACGCAGACACATACACACACACTGACATGCGCAGACAAACACACACACTCACAGACAGACACACACACAATTAATCCACATATAGCAATAGCGGCACATGGCAAGAGGGAGAAACATACCAACGATTACATGTAGGATCTTTGTAGAAATATAAATTACATTTATATACATTTTAACAATATTCTGATAATGCATACACTCAATAGGGAATTTGTATTCCAGGTTGTCCCAAAGTGTAAGAAATTGTTTGTACATGTGCAAAGTGATAAGCAAAATTAGAAAAAATAGGCACAAAGTATATTTTAAATGCTTAGTCCACCACTGGCTCAAGTAATCCGAATTTAGCCAATGCGAAAAGCCTGTCTACAAGGGCACTATTTCTGCAAAAAGGCACTGATCCAGCTGGGTTTAAAACTAGCAGAGAGTGCCTCACGTGCAAACTGGAGAATGGACTGAGCTTTGACAACCACTTAATTGTTTGCACGCTATAAAGCTGCTGTCTGTGCATAAAGATAAACTTTTGTATATTTCATGGCATGTTTGTTTCTTACAAACTCTTTATTATCTAGATCTTTTAATTATATTATATGTTTATTTTTATTCGCTTTTATGACACAAGTTGTTGAAATAAAGCTTATATATGTAATGAGCCATAGTTCAGACATGGTTATATTATAGCTCAATCCTTGTATCCCAATCCCAAGGATCTTTCTAATCGATCCAGGGTTAATCAGGCCTCAATAAAATAACAAGCATTTACAATGCAACGGTTTCGCCTTTGCAAAAGTTTGAGCTATTGGCATTTTAAATGACAAACGTTTTATTTATGTGATAAATAAATGGCATTGTCATTTACAATGGCAATAGCTTAATCTCTCGCAAATGCAAGACCTGGCACATGGAGACACATACAGACTGTCATACAAATAAAAGAACAGGCACACTGACACTGCCACAGATGCACATACAGAAGCAAATACACAAAGATGGACAAAGACTTGAGCACAGCGGCAAGAACACACTCAGGCCATCGAAAGTCCCAGTGCACAAACACAGAAACTCAAATGGACGCAAACTGATATTCCCAGTGAAAAGAAAATAACACATTTATCCAGCACACATAACGTTACCAGCCTACGCATACACGCACATACAGAAACGTGAGCCCCGCCAGGAAAACTAAACATGCAGAGACGAGTACCGAGTTATGTTACGCTAGTTGACGCCATGGGGGTGGTGATACCTGGTATTACCAGTAGGGCAGCGCCCATAATGCTCCAGTGTGGTGTCAGTGGTACTCGGTGTGGCCTGTCAAAAATATCCCACGATGCACCTCCGTGTAATATCCGATGGCGGTGCTGACTGCGGCTAGTCGGGCAGAGCTCGTGCTAAACCAGTGTCAAGGCTCTGGCCGTGTGCGGTCTGTGGCCTTTCGGACTCCGTCCATACTGCACCCATCTGGGGCCATGGAGGGAATGCCTCGTGCGGCTGCCGGGCATAAGCCACAGTACACAAGTTTAGTGTCCGTAGCATACCCTATATATATATTTCACCAATGCAGATACTGGTTGCAACCGATCGGGTATTAATGCGGTGTCGGTTGAGGCCGCAGCAGGCCAGACAGGCAAAGACCATTCTGAGCCAGTGTGGGTCTTGAACTGTGACGCTAGTGCTGCATGCAGGTGATCAGCCCCAGCCCACACTGCATCAGCGTGGGTCTGTATTGCCAGACGTGGACTGTCAAGCACAACAGCCCACGCTGCACAAATGTGGGGGTCTGTGGGGCATACCACTGCAGACTGAATGAAACCTGCACCAGAATGAGCTCTCTGCAGCCGGTGCTGGGTGCGGCTGGTCGATGTGAGCCCACACTGCAGCAGCAGCACACAGGCCAGCTGCCACCGAGCTCGAGCTGCGTGCGGTGCCAATAGCTTAATCGCTCGCAAATGCGAGCGATTAAGCCTCTGTGCACTCAAAGGCGCTCGCTCTGTCCAAACTTCCCAGTGACCGCTGGACTCTCCGAAACAGAGTGAATAATTACTCCCGGCACACCCCTTCACTCCAAAGCTTTTCAACCGGGTCTCCACCCCTCACCTGTCCTCCAATTCGGGACTCCTCCATTACCTTCAGATCAGGTCCCAGCCCGCCCTGCGGCCCAAACAGTCCTTGATTCATTCTGTTTTCATTAATGAGCAAATACTACTGCCCGAAGTAAAATGGCAGCTGGAAACACGCCACTTGCCCGGGTCCCTACCTTCCTACCCATTGGAGCAGGCGGTTCACGGGAGCGGCCTATCGTCACCAGTATAGGGAGCAGCTGCCCATGACACGCTAGTGACGTCACCAACCCGGAAGAGCGGCCCGATGCACTTCAATGGCAGAAAGAAACTAAAGTAACTGTAACACAGGATCTTCTTCTAAAGTCCGAGTTCGAAATTCATTATTTTAAAACGTCACCAGGACGTGCATGCAACGTTTGGGAAAGCACAGAATGGAAATGAATGTAGGCGATCATTTCATGGCTGCTCTGTGCTCCCCTTCCATATCCAGCAGAACCGTCTCCCTCGTGTCCCTGCCTCGGTCTCCCACGGGCCCCAGGTTCACCTCACTGCACACGGATGGGGACAGGATCAGATGCATTAGGGAGCTCCGAAGAACCGAGCAGTCAGGAATGAATAATTCCAATATTCAGCTTTTGATATTACAAATACCTGTAGTTTAAGGATCTGCATTTTAACTTAATTTGGGCACACAAATGTTACGTTTAATTAGAAGAGGCACTTCCTCAAGGAGCTATGTTTTAAATTAACATTTCAACTTTGAAATAGGTTCATGAAGTGCAAAGAGAGAGAACATTGTTATTTTTTGTTATCTAGTCATCTAAAGGAGGGAAAACAAGTCTGGAACAGAGCAACAGGTCGTTTCGGGATTCGGGGGCGTGTTTGCGTGCTCTCCCCTTCCCATTGGCTGGAAGGTAAAATTCCAGCCAATGGGAAGAGGAGAGGGCGGGACTTAAAAAAGGACCCAGAAACGCCCCCGAATCGCGTTCTGACTGGGAAAGACTGATTGACAACGATGTCTTCCAATGGCTAGCCTCCATTTATGGAGCTAGCCAATGGAAGAAGGGGCGGATTCAAGTCCCCCATACTGTAAACAAATGTTTTCGCCTGGGCGGAGCACTGCTTCGCAGTGCTACGGCCAGGTCGAAACCTAAAAAATATTAGTAGAAATGCAGGTCTAGTGACTGTAATAATCTATTCAACCTATTTTCTAATGCTCTTGACCCATAAACTGGTTTCAAATGATGAGATTGTGGGCAAATATTTTAAATCACCAAGCCATCATTTTCTTCATTATCACATATGAGAGCACCTTCAAATGTGTGAGTTCAGCATGTCTGCTGGTCAAAAAACTCTTTTAGTTGATTTAATAGACTAAATTATTTTTTCCATATATAAAACAAACCTAGCCCCATATAGGATACACATGCCTCTTAGTTCATTACCAGCATTGTCATCAGGGTGGAGGCAGGAACGTTTCTCAAATCATATTTAAAAACTAGCCTTTTTAATAAATAATTAATTAAAACATGAAGTGATTGCACACATTTGTCATCAGCAGATTTTACATTAAAAATAGCCACAAACTTTTTATGACATGCAGTTGTACTGATAAAACTATATAGTGTATAAACAATAACGTTTGGAAATACAGTTTCTGCCAATATGAGTCATTTGCACATCATCAAGTAAAGTGTTCTGGCTTGTTTTGCTCCTATTTAACTCTTTGTTTGAATCACACTTCCTAATTACAAAACATTTGCTTTTGTAATTGCAGATATATTTTGAAAAATTAGTCATATTCATTTACATGCTATTTATTTCAATGTTATGTGTTAGAGAAAAATAACGGACATCCTCAGACAGCTCACTTGACAAAAACCTCTAACTCCAGTAAGAGAGAAAGAAAAAAAACTCAATTTTACAAGCACTGACATTTGACCTCTTTCCTTGAACAGACAGCATAAGTGTCAAGATGAAAACAAGATTTGTAATGTAATGTAATGTAAAGTCTCATTTATATAGCGCTACTACCACTCCAAGGAGCATCTTGGCGCTCAAGAGCAACCCAGCTGGAATAGGTTGGTAGACTGGAGGCAACTCAGAACATCTGTTGTTGGCATCTTTATTGCTTATTAACTTTCTGAATTGACAGAACACCCGTTCCTTTCCAGCCTCTCACAGGTCCTGACTCAAACGGTCAGCCTTGAGAGTGGGACCTGTGAGAATCAATACCGATTCAATTGTGTTTACGGAGCAGCATTTCTCTAAAAAAAAAAAAAAGAGTTCGCCTTAATAATTTTGGCCAAGTTGCCTTTGAAAATTGAGGGTGCGCTTGATATCTATATAGTGACGTTGTACTCACTAATTGATTGATGTGAGATCCTTTGGATCACATCAGATATCTCTTTGGCTCAGGAGACTTGGGCCATCTTTTACTGATATCTGCGATTGCCCCGCTATAGGTTGCCCTAATATTCCTTCGATAACGTCCCCATGAAGACCTGCATGCAAGGTCTACAATTACCTCCTGCAACAGTCAGGTCAAAACATCAACATTGATTATTGAGCCTGGATCAATTAGAAAGATCCTTGGGAATGGGATGCCAGGATTGAACTATAACCATTTCTGAACTATGGATCAGTGTCTTTGAGCAGAAATAGTGTCTTTGCAGACAGGCTTTTCACATTGGCTAAATTCGGGTTACTTGAGCCAGTGGTGGACTAAGAATTTAGAATATATTTTGTGACTATTTTTCTCCTCTTTTCCTTATCACTTTGCACAAGAGCACTTCTACAACCACTTCCTTACACTCTTTGGGACAACCTGGAATACAAATGCACTACTGAATGTAAGCATTATTAGAATATTTTTGAAAATATAAATTGAGTTTTCTACAAAGATCCTACGTGTGTTCTTTTGTATGTCTCTCTCTCTCTATTGACACTATTGCAATACGTGAATTAACACAGTATTCGTTCTCTTGAAGCAATTGCCAGTAGGACCACACTGTTGTATGTACCATACGTTACCCAGGTCCTGTGGCTTACCTTGGGTTACACCATTAGTTTACAAAGACCTATAGACAGTGGCTTGTGTTAAACAGTACTAACAATGTGTTCAGTAGCCCAGATAGAGACAATTATTTCAAACAATTTCAGTATGAAATTGCTCCCATACTAATTCTACTATTCAATTACGCGCAAGACAACAGGGTGGAAACCTAAATACATGAATACATGAATAGTGATTATTGAACAAGAGCAGTCATCTCAAGAAGGTATGTCGGAGGTATTAGTTCAACTTAGCTAAAAGAAAACAAAAAAACACAAACATCCAAACTCAGTCATTGAAAGGCCAATAAAAACCTGCTAAGTGACCCTAGTAAAAGGGCATGGTGATTCGGAATATTCCAGATTGGACTTGGAAAATGAATTACAGTTTTTTCCTACCAGACAGATGATGGAAAGACCTTTATATTGCACATTTCAGATAAGTAAAAGTGCCTAAAGATTAGCAGATGTTCTGTAAACTCTAGTGGGTTTAAAACTATAGTAAAAGGGAACGGAGAAAGCAGGTTTAGTGTTAACTGAAAACTTTTGGCAGATGCATAACACTGCAAACTGAATGGGTATCTCAGTTGGAAAGGTCCTTTAAAACGTGCTGTCTATGTAGTAAGACGAGAAATAGGCAAGCAGCTATTTTTTGCTGCAATGGTGTTGGACTGAAAAAGCGTCTGGTCGACTCCTAGCATTGTCCGATTTAAGTTAGCATTTGCAACACCATTTTGTATTCAGCCGCCATTTTGTGACATGATCGAAACTAAGCTGTCTCATACTGACTGCCTTAGCAGAAAGCAGCCTCAATTGTTTCTCTTTATTTCTCCAAGGTTGAGCTTCTCTGCACTAATGAATAGATTGTTCTGTCAATGCATACCTTTCCCAGTAGATAGGCCTGCTCCCACATTCAGGGAGACAGGCAAAGTAACCTTGAAACTAAGATAGCATGTCCCGGTCTCAGGATCGTAGCTCATCCTTCTGTACCTCCTTTGTTCAGCAGCTCCCAGAATGGAAAATTCCAGTCTGGACGGGTCGTCTGGGGTATTGGAAATGTACTTTATGTTCTACCATGTTGTCTAGAGTCAGTACCTCTGCAGTAATCTAAGGAGGCTGGTCAGACAGGACTCCGCTCGAACGCATACTAATAAAAAACTTTTGTTTGTATTCTCTATTGTCTGACCGACTCTTCATTTGTATGGAAGGCTGTGAGGTGGTCGCGAGTGACCTGGTGGCCCTAATTGGGTCACTTCCTTCAATGGCACCACTGGACCACCATGTATTCTTGGAAAGCCCAAAGACTGAATAGCCATATTGACGTTCAAAAGAACATAAGGCCTGAGGGATAGTTTTCCAGAAGCCTTAATGTAACAATGGCAAGATTTTATTAATGCCCTTCCAGCAAGATAAAGTAATGCAGTCAGTTTACTTATCTAAGCCTTAAAGGAGAGTTTATGGTCAAGGGTATTATCTAAATGTGAGCATGGTCATTAGGTGCTGGCAGACTGCCTAGTGACTAAAACCATCCTTAGTTCAGAGTTACCAACACATTGATTTTTTTCTTTTGAATACAGTTTATGTGGTTTGCCAGACAGCCAATCAGAAACGTACATTAAACAAGTCTGTATATCAGATTGGGGCTGAAGAATACAGCCTGATGGCTAAATACGTATGACAAGAAGGGTCACATTGGTTTACGAGAAAAACAAAAGCTGTGTTTTCTTCATAGATTGCATGGGGTAACATACACATTTGGCCACTCACAATTCTATAAATAAGTAAGGCTAAAAGTGTAGGTAGAATGACCGAGGTCCAAGCCAACCTGACCAAAAGTCGCACATTTCATCTTAAGTATCCCATGGCTGATTTACATACAGTTGGGTCTGAACTGGGGTGGTGAAGTGAGCTAAAGAACGATGATGGTTTCAACTCAGATCTGTGACTGGGGGTCAGTGTTTGGAAAGTTTCAGCACTCCGTCCATCATCTCCTTGGGTTTGCTTTGTTTGCCCTGAGTTGGCAGGTTATGCCCAGACGTGGGTCCCTTGCTCACTTTGCCACTAGATTTAAGCCAGCCTGGCTGATGAGGGGTGTTATCCCGAAACCGGCCCCAGGATGCTTTTTTCCGGTCCAGGAAAGACATGGCTTGGCAGTTTGGGCTGGACTGTTCCCATGAGGCACAGGGTCAAAACTGATTTGCATATAGCTGTGTTTGAACTGGGGTGGCAAAGTGAGCTAAAGAACGATGATGGTTTTAACCTAGATTTGTGACTTGGAGTGAGTGTTTGAAAAGTTCCAGCACTCCGTCCATCATCTCCTTGTGCTTGCAACCTTGTAATAAATGCAACAGTCTTCTTGGCGTACTTGCTAACTACCTAGCACCATCAGCATAATGCAGTAATGCTGTAACATGGAAATAATTGATCTCTGGTAAAACCTGTCCACAGATGGTAAAATGATGGCTCAAATCATTTATGTAAAGAATAAATAAGATCGACACTAAGATGTAACCCTGACAGTTGAGAACAAAAGACTCGGAACACTAACCGTTCGGTCCGAATCCAACCCTAGCAGTTAAATTCTGATGAAAAAGGAACAATAAATTAACCAGGGCAGGATCCAGCCCTTTGTCAATTAACACTGGCCAAAGCTTTGACTTGTTGACATGATCAAATGCGCTGGACAAGTCAATGAAAGCCAGGTACAGTGGTCAGTGTCTCGCAACAGTGTATTTGTTGCTAATGAGTTGGAGATTCAGGCACTGCTCCACAGTACCAAATAGCTTCCTGAACCAGAATTGACAGATACTAAAAATATTATGATTGTTAATCCAAGATCTAATCTGGTTAGAAAGCACTCTCCCAAATATTTTGGCTGTTGAGTCTAAAAGGCACACTGGCCGATAACAGTAAGGGTCTGAAAAGTCCCCCTTCATAACAAGCATTGAAAATGCAATAGGTCGCGCCTTTGATTAAGTTAAAGCCATATTCTTTGCTAATGGTACTGTATAGCAAAGCAAATGGCTTTAACTTAATGAAAGGCGAGACCTATTGCATTTTTAGTGCTAGTTACAATCAGTTTATTCACTTGAGAAGCAGTTGAAGAATGCTGACAGAAATAAATAAATGGTATGGACAACGGAAAGAACGGAGCATTTTAAACTGCCTCAGAAGATATGGTTGATAAGTAGGGCCATAGCACTAGTATTAAGATAATTTTGAGGCTGAATATTTTGCAAACAGATCAGTTAGGAAATCGAATCCTCTATGATACAATTGAACAGTGTAATCATTGTAAAATCTACAGTTCTTTTTTAAGGTAGCATAAATCAGCCATTCATTAAAATGCACTTACTGTTAATTTTATATGTCTCTGTAATTCGAAACAGGAAGAAAGCAGGGCAGCGGAAAGAATGACGTTTTCTAGGCCCGAGTCAGTCTGAAGAGGTGTTAATTCTATAGAAAAAACGCCAGACTAAGTTTCTAATTGTATTAGAAGCCTGGTATGAAGATGCCAGCGGTGCAGGTTGTCTGAAATAACACCCAAAAAAACCAAGCATTGGCATAGCCAATAGGTATCGCCTTTGGGACCTTATAAGTGTTTAGCCATGCAACAGTTGACGTTGTTGCAGTAAGGATATCGAACTGCATAACTAAATACTTATAAGGTTCGAAAGGCGAGACCTATTGGCTATGTCAATGCTTGTTGTATATTTGCCACTGGAATGGTGTTGGGGAGCCAGGTGCGTTCGCTTTAACTAAGATTACAACCAGTACGCTTTTAAAGGACTGGCCAAAACTGTTAGATTTTACAAAAACTAAATGTATAGCACACTTTCAGTCAGCCCTCTTCGTTCATTCCTCTGTTGGTGTGTCATTCACATTTTTCTTCCACCACCTCAGCATGGGGTAGAGGGTAGGCCCACTTCCGTCACTGAGTGATGGCATTCTGCCTTTTGATAAAGAGCACATCCATACATTAAGCAGATCCTTTAAGTGCCAATGGCAACCACTAGCAAATGGATGCTTTTTGAGACCCCAAAAATATTTTGGGTTTCAGTCTGTTTTCTAGTTTTTTTAGGATTGAGTGCCCAGCTGCTTCGTCTGCAATCAGTTTTTGGAAAAACAATGACGAAGCAAAACAAGCATTGACAAAGGAAAAAGATTGCTGGCCAATGACATATGTTGGCTTTGCCATCGCTCGTTAAATGTAGAATGGGATATCGTGTCTCCTACTGCACTGGCAGAAGTGTGATCAGGACCAAACCCGGTAACCCAAGGCACTGTGTTCACCTTTAGACAGTTTCTCTTAATGATAAAATCAAGTATCCCTTGTGGGAGTGGTGCTCCCTTCTCAACCAGTTCTGGAGTCTCGTCCTACTGGCGTGGCACACACAGCACTGGTATTCTCAAACAAAAGGTGCAAAAGGTATACAAGGGGGATACTGCAAATGGTCGGGAACACAATGTGCATGGCTTAAAGTCAGACCCAGTGGCATTAGCTACCCGAGCAAGACAAAGCCGGATTGAAACAGAAACAAAAAATAATAAAAGATTGACAAAGTTAAACATTTGGAGCTCCAAGAGGTAGCCTTCAAACGCAGCTTCACTATTCTTGTAAATTGTTTGATCCTGGGCAAAGAACTTTATTTTCCTGTTGATCAGTCCTTGGAGCAGATTTTGTTGAAAATGTGCACTATAAAAGTGTGCTCACTCATATGCCCAGTTTTATTTTATTCCCGCACCGTATGTTATTCTACACAACTTCAGTGCTGATTGCTCCTATGAATAGATCTATCACATTGTGCAGCGGGTTCAGTTGCACCAGTGCCCGTGATAGTAATTGGCATGCTGCTCGTCTATAGTGTCTGTCATTTACTGTTAAACCGAGGCGTCGGAAGGCCCACTTTGCTTGTGTAAATTGACAACTGTTGTTCCTCTGGTTTCAAGTACTGCTGCATGACAAAAGGATCGCTACTGAAAGTGATGGTATACACGCAAAATAATTGATAATATATTTCTTTTTTTTTTACAATAAAGAACATGTTTATTTATAGCTTTTTGTGATATATTCAAGTCTGTGTTTCCTTTAAACAATCTTGGAGCAACATTTGTAAGAAAAATACTTTTCTTTTGTCAGTGTAATAGCTTAATTTCCGGAGGGGCTGGACTAGAGAATGGTTTATTCTGTGTTAAAGTGAATGGACCTTATCCATCAAACAATTCATACTGTACATGTTCAGCCAAGCCCTTTCCCCTCCCTTATAAACATATTGCGAAGTTAGTTTTAAATCCATTCCTACAACTTTACGTAATGCGAGAACATTAAATCTTAGTTCTATCAGAAATTAAATTGACAGCATCTCCATGTGATTGGTTTACAAAGAGTGGGATTCCATTGCTTTGGTATAGCTTTGTCCGGTCGAGCAGTGGCGTGCACAAACACAGACAGAACGGAATAACACCCAGCAATAACAGGCGGCCTTCTTTATAACAAATTAGCTTCAGTATCCATGAGCATCTGTCAGTGGAACGCGGACAGCAATGAGATTCATCGGAACACTGATACAGAGAGTAACGAGAAGTCTTTCCTGCAAGCTGATAGCCAGCAATACATTTACACCAACTGATTATCTTTTCATGTCATGAAAAAATACAAAAGAAGATTATGAAACAAACTCAGAAGAATAAAAACATTGAATGCATGAAAAAATTGTCCATATACGAGTGCTTGCTTACACTGTAAGCAAGATATCCAACACCTTCTTCATTGCTCTCCTCTGTGACTCGTACCCTTGCTCAGGCTGATGGAAGAGGAAGCAACATCTTCTCAAGATGATCCAAGGGGCAGTGCTAGAGGGTCAGGCTCATTTCTTCTGATAATATATATCAACAACAGAACCGGCGTTTTCACTCCTCCTTTACTGTATATTATGCAGAAGGTGCAGCAGAGGGAACTGCCTCACCTTAGAATGTGTGGCTGGAGCTAAAAATGAAAACAAAGGTCATAGTTTGCTACATTATTTTCGATCGTTTTCGTTAGCTGGAGCCTTCATCACCGCCGCCTTTCTCGAATTCTCATCCTGCTTCCTCGAAAGCACCGCCTCTGTTCACAGCTATATATGTACTAATATTCATAGCCATGAAGTTTAAAGCATCAGCCGAACTATAGTATACATCACACACCAGCTGGCATGTTAAAAACAATAACAAGCGAGCGCGCTGAAAGTTAAACAAGCACTGCAGGCTTAAAATAGAGAGCACGTCATGGAACTGCAATAAAAAAAAGGTGCCCGCGAGAGAAAGGAAAAGGAAAGGCAGATGGCGGCTCTGCACGCGATTGTGCACGTAATCTCTGGCTTGTGGCCAGCAAAAGCTTGGGTAGCACTTTGAAAACCACTAACTAAATGTCTGCCAGACACGCGCATGCGCTGGTTCTAGCAAGACCTAAAAATCTACTTTCGAATTACTTGGTAAACAGAACAAGCTTACATAAGGTGAAACAAAGTTATTGAGGTAAAGCTTTGTAAAGGAAGGGTGCAATCTGTAACACTTACCTCGGAAGAGTAGTTTAAAACAAAATAAAGCAACACTGTGTATCACTCTATCCATGTGCATTTTAGTAACTGAACGCAATACATACGAGCCAGACGTGGCTTGCGTATTAAGTCCGAGTTTGGACGTATATAAAATGTTGCGTTAAAGATTGAAACTGGATCTTAATCCTTTTAAATAAAGTAAGAACCAGTAATTTAAAAACAAATAACACCAAACTCTTAATCAAGTGAGTTTAGTGACACTACATCAGCTTGATTCACCATAAACACGTTTTTAGCAATTGAAGTTAAATGTAATTTTTCAAACCGCCTGTGTACTGCAGCCTCTGTTATTGTGAAATTGTAAATATTTGCTTAGGAGTTAGTCCATGATAGGCAGCCCCGCTTCGGCTGGATGAGAGTTCAACATGATCAGAGCGAGGAAAAAGGCAATGACTGAACAACAGTTTGTTTGAAGTGACTGAAACATAATAAACGGCCTGTGGTGAGCTGGAAAACATTCAACTGTGTTTGACAAAGCGAAGCCGAAGGACTAAGCAAAGGCTGTGTCACTAAAAACTACCGAAGCAGAATTGTGAAGGGCCCATCAGAAGCTATCAGATCATTTTGCCTGACACACGCCACTTACAACAGGGGCAATGTGCGTGAGGGCGTGTGGGGTGATGCAAGCAGGAGGAAAAGGTCCAGCTACCTACGGATATGTAAACAACACCCATTATTATGCTATGTTTTGTTATGCTATGCTTTGTTATGTTATGCTATGTTTTGTTATACTAGGCTATGTTTTGTTTTGCTATGCTGTGTTTTGTTATGCTATGCTATGCTTTGTTGTGTTTTGTTATGCTATGCTATGTTTTGCTATCCTATGCTTTTTTTTGTTATGCTATGCGATGTTGTGTTATGCTATGCTGGTGAGGGTGTGTGAGGGTGAGTGAGGGTGTGTGAGGGTGAGGGTGTGTGAGGGTGAAAGGGTTGTGAGGGTGAAAGGGTTTGAGAGTGAGGGTGTGTGAAGGTGAGGGTGTGTGAGGGTGAGGATGTGTGAGGGTGAGGGGGTTTGAGAGTGAGGGTGTGTGAGGGTGACGGGGTGAGTGAGGGGGTGAGTGAGGGTGAGAGGGGGTGAGTGAGGGTGAGAGGGGGTGAGTGAGGGTGAGAGGGGGTGAGGGGGTGTGAGGGTGAGGGGATGTGAGGGTAAGTGAGGGTGTGTGAGGATGAGGGGGTGAGGGGGGTGAGGGTGAGTGAGGGTGGGTGTGTGAGGGTGAGGGTGTGTGTGGGGTGAGGGGGTGTGAGGGTGAGAGGGGGTGAGAGGGTGTGTGAGGGTGAGGGGATGTGAGGGTAAGTGAAGGTGTGTGAGGATGAGGGGGTGTGAGTGGTAGGGTGTGAGGGTGGGTGAGAGTGTGTGAGGGTGAGTGAGGATGTGTGAGGGTGAGGGTGTGTGAGGGTGAGCGAGGGTGAGGGGGTGTGAGGGTGTGAGGGTGAGGGGGTGTGAGGGTGAGGGTGTGTGAGGTAGAGGGGGTGTGAGGTAGAGGGGTGTGAGGTAGAGGGGGTGTGAGGTAGAGGGGGTGTGAGGTAGAGGGGGTGTGAGGTAGAGGGGGTGTGAGGTAGAGGGGGTGTGAGGTAGAGGGGGTGTGAGGGTGAGGGAGGGTGTGTGAGGGTGAGGGAGGGTGTGTGAGGGTGAGGGAGGGTGTGTGGGGGGGGTGAGGGTGAGGGTGTGTGAGGGTCAGGGGGTGTGAGTGAGGGTGAGTGAGGGTGTGTGAGGTAGAGAGGGTGTGAAGGGGGTGAGGGTGTGTGAGGGTGTGTGAGGGTGCGAGGGTGGGTGAGGGTCCGAAGTAAATGGTGGCAGCGCAGACATCATAAGACAGAGAGAAACACAAATGTTAAGATAACAGTGCTCGAAGGGGTTGTGAGAAGGTGGAAATGGGATTAAAGGAGAAAGGATGAAAAGTTAAGTAGGAAAGAGGCCAGAAAGGAGACACAAAGGAGTGGAGTGTGTGGCGGAAACGGGGAAAAGCGGAAAATAATGAAGATGGATCCGAGAGGGTGCAAGTAGGGTCACATGCCGGAGAAGGAAGACTCGTTAGGAGAGTGTGATGAGGGTGATGCTACAGAGAACAAACAAGAGGACACGAATGTGCAGAAAAAAGAGCGTAAATTAGACATGAGCACAGGCATGACAGGAGGAAGAGCAAGCGGTTTGTATGGGAAAGCCTGCAAGAGAGAACACACAAAAAGATAAGACGTAGAGAGAGCAATGGGATGTTACAGAATAAATAGTAGAAGGGGAGTGCGTGGGGTATGATTCGAATAAAAAAAGGACTGGGCGTGAAGGGAGAGGGAATGCCAGCAGGAAGGGAGGGGGTGACAAATGGTGAGCATTCTGGCATTGCACGGAGGGGGAGCGGCTTCCTTTGAAGTCTGATTGGGGGGGGGGGGGGGCGGCTTCCTTTGAAGTCTGATGCCGAGGCATGGTGTGGGATGTGGCTGGCGTTGTGCACGCGCCTGGCTCACATGAACTGTATTGAATCCGCAGTTTGGGTAGACTTTTCGGAAGCCTTACTATAATCTTGCCGGACAATGCTTACGCATTGGTTCAGCGAGACCTAAAAAGCCAGCCAAGCGCTACACTCCGCATGAGTGGCATAGCCCCCAATATTCCAGCACACTATCATCACAAGGCTGGGTCTTGGGAAGGTCGTGCATCTGTGAGTGAAATGAGCTTAAGATTGGAGCCACCTATTACATTTGAGCTGCTGTCAGGCGATTGCCTGAATTGTCAATCAATAACCGTTACCTCTTACAAAGTTAAAAAGTGGTTTTGAAGTGGAACTGTACTGTCGAGCCCAGTAACATAGTAACTGAGAGTTCCTTGAGTGTGAAGGCACATGGGGCGGGGTAAAACAGTTTTGAACAAGAAGACAAGGAGAAGCACACAAATATCACTAATACCACCATACATTTGATTGCAAACATAGGACAGCAAACGGCTAACAATGAGAGGGCTTTTAAAGTTAATTACAATATTGTCCCCACCAACTGTGTTTTGGGCAAACCCAATCCACGAAACCGCCTCACGATAATAATTTGATCAAAATCAGCAGGGCTGAGACTGAGATGTTTGGTGAGCCAGTCGGTGACCTTGTTCTTAAACTGAATTGGATTCCTGGTTACCCACTGATCTAGCGGTAGAATATTGACTCTCTGGCACAAATGCGGTTATTGCTGGAGCCCAACCCTGCTTTTGTACAAAGAATTAAACCAGCGACCTCTTCCAACTCCCAACACAGAATTGAAGGCTGAATCTAAATCCCTGCTCGTGACACTGGCAGGTGAGGTGGTAGGGGATATACTTGCCACCTCTAAAATATTGCTAGCTTCTACCTGCATTGATGATGTAGACCTTTTAGAGACGAAATGATGGAATTAGCTGAAGAAGTTGCCATCAACTCCTGCAGTTTAATCAGGGATGTCTAGTTGTGTGCCAATCTTTCGGATAATGGTTTAACAAGTTCACTAACTAAAGTACCAATTCTTTCATGCAATCGTTCAGTGAGCACTATTTCCGATAGGCTGGGACAAGGCTCGCCTCCTTCTGTATGTATTATTGCCCATTTCACAGGTGGTCGACGGTCTCTGCACCTTCTTCTTGCAATTGACCACTGGCTCATTAACATGGGGTTGTGGTTAGTGAAAGAAAAGTGGAGACAAGGACTGCTTGGAGCTTTGCACACAATGGTGAAAGCTTACACTAAAAACACATGCTCTACCTGGGCATAACCCTGGTTTATGATCTTCTTTCTGCTGGTTCTGTCACCTTGTTTAGCACCCCAACAGCCCGCACAATGAATGTGTTTTTAATGCTGCAATTAGCTGGTGAGCGTGGATTGCCAGCGGATTTACACTTGCATATTGTCAAAGTATAAAACTGTGTGAACCGTCATCCAACCATTTTGAAATGATCTTCCATTTTATATCTCCTAAATACTGTTTGTGTGTAATATGCTTGTTTAAAATAGAAAACTTGTTGTCGAGAAAGCTTGCAATTTCCACTAGTCCTTGCAAACGGGGATAATCCACATGCAGAGTGTGGGTTGTGCTTACTAGAGAGAAATTTTTCCAGTCTTTGGCTAAAAAATGCATGGAGAGAACAAAAAGGCTGCCCATGTCTGATGAATGTATGATTGGGGCTTTTAGAGCTTGAAAACGAACAAAATAACTAGTTGTAAGCAGTGTAAGTAATACTAAGGAATTCAATTGTGAAACTAATGCTTTCAAGTTCTGATAAAAGTGACCTTGCAGCTGGGTGTAGAAGATGAGTCTGTTATTTTAATGTATCGTAATACACAAACTCATGTATAACAAGCATTTACAATGCAATGGTTTTGCCTTTGTTAAAGTTTGAGCTATTGGCAATGCTCTTGACATTATTTTTATTTATGTTTTTTTAACATAAATAATTGGCATTGTCATTTGCAATGCCACTAGCTTTATCTTTCGCAAATGACACCCACAAACACCTACAGAGAGCCCCCCCAACACACACCCAACAGAGCCCCGCCCACACACTGCGAGCCCCCCACACACTGCGAGCCCCCCCACACACTGCGAGCCCCCCCACACACACTGCGAGCTCCCTCCACACACACTGCGAGCTCCCTCCACACACACTGCGAGCCTCCCCCACACACTGAGAGCCCCCCACACACTGAGACCCTCCCCCACACACTGAGAGCCTCCCCCACACACTGAGAGCCCTTCCCCCACACACTGAGAGCCCCTCCCCCACACACTGAGAGCCCCTCCCCCACACACTGAAAGCCCCGCCCACACACACTGAAAGCCCCGCCCACACACAGAGAGCCCCCCCCCCCCCTTGTCTGGCAATGTACATCAGGCCCTCAGAGTTAATTGTGAAGAAAGACAAGAAGGAGAGAGAAATGGAGAGATGGAAATGAAGGGTAGGAAGAAGAGAGAGATGAAAAAGGAGAGAGGGGTAAAGAAAGGGCAATAGGAAAATAGAGAGTGCAAGAAAAGAAGGAGAGAGAGTTGGTGACTGAAAGAAGAGAGTGAGAGAAGGCAAATAGAGAGGAAAGGCACGTGAGAGAGTGCAAGAGAGAGAAGCATGATAGATAAGGAGGAGGAGAGAGGACGCATGAGAGAGATCAAGAGAGAGGGAAGGCAGGAAGAAAAGTAAGGGCAGAATGGAGTGAGAAGGCAGAAAACAGAAAAAGTAAAAGATAGAAAGAAGCCAAGATGAGGAGGGAGATGGAGAGAGGACGCGGGAGTAAGAACAGGAGAGAGAGAAAGCAGGAAAAGGCGTGGTATACAACGGTACCTCAAGTAGAAATATGAAATAATATACGCAGCGACTTGAGCCTTGGGGGAAGTAAGTTTAAGGATGTTCTTTTTGGACTACGTCTGACGTGTGTTTGTGCTGAATGTGACCTAAATTACAGTTTAAGAACTACTCGGCCTACATTTTAGTGGTTATCTTTTTTCTCCGAGGTTTTTCTGCTTCTTTTGCAGGTACGTGTTCCACTGGACGCAACTGGATTACTCTGGTCAGAAAACGGGCGTAAAATGAACCCAGAAAGTGTCATAGCCAATTGAATACCACAGAACTGACAACATAAATATTATTTCACATGTTGACTATAAGCACCTAAACTTTTCTTTAAAAAAAACCACGTGCAAAGGCATGCATGATGCACGAATAAGTTAAGCCTATTGAAATAAAAATACAAATTTAAATGCACATGCTTGTTTTTATAGTTGTACTCACACACACCACACTCACTCATTTTGATATATGAAACGAATGCTACTTAAATAAGGCAGGGTTCGAATATCGTGGGAATTCCAAACTTTTATCTATTCGTTTTTTTAGCACTACGCCCAGAAATCATGTTTGAATTGCACATGCAAGGATTAGTGCAAACTCTGTCCACTAACACTGAGTTGTTGAAAACCAAGCCTAGTCTCATCACGTTAGTGGCGAGAGACAGCTGGAATACACCCTGCTCTCCAGAGAGGATAGCATTGTTGGAGTAAGAAGCATGTTTATAGAAGAATCTATCTATCTATCTGCCTATTTTTCGCTGTTTAGTTCGATGTCTGCCATCTGTTGGACAGTGTGTTTATTTTACTATCTGTTTCCTACAGAGTGGCAGATCTTGGCTGAGTGTCGCTTTCCGCACCCTCTTTGGCCCCCTCGCAACCCTAGCAAAAAAAATCAAAAGAGTTAAACACCCCCACCGGAGCCCTCGGACCCCCCTGGAAAATCTATGCGCTGCCCGCCCAGAGCCAGGCCATAGACTCCGGCACTGGAAACACGCACTGGAACACGACAAGTGTAGTATCATTATCATCATTATGATGGTGATGATGATTACTATTATTATTTATTACTATTATTAATTGTTATTATTGCTATTATGATAGGCGTCGTGGAGGAGAGGGCACTTGCTACGCCCACTTGCCTCCTGTTCAGTAAGGAGGCCCGCCCCCACCAGACATTTTATGCAGTTTTGAGGGCATATAACCAGCAGCGGAGGCCCCGCCAGGATCCCAGCAATTATGTAGCAAGTCACCTCAATTCAGGGACATAGCCTCACAGCGACGGCTAACCTTCACTTCACTTCAGAGAATCGGTCGAGCGGAAGCCGGAGCTAGGAGGGGGAAGACGCCGAGGCCGCCTGCTTCCTTCAGCCTCCCGCCATCCCCAGGGCCCTCATGAGCGCGCTGGGGGCGGCAGCGTGCGGGTGCCGGACCTCCTTGTAAGCGAGACTTTTAAGTGATTTTACCCCCCTCCTCCCCGTCGGTGTTATTGTGAGAGGCAGAGGGAAAACAATGAGTAAACTCTCCTTCCGAGCGCGGGCGCTAGACGCCGCCAAGCCGCTATCCATCTACCGCGGCACGGACATGCCCGATCTCAACGACTGCATCTCTATCAACCGACCCGTGCCGCAGATGCCGACCGGGATGGAGAAGGAGGAGGAATCGGAACACCATTTACAACGGGCTATCTCTGCACAACAAGTTTTTCGGGAAAATAAAGAAAGTATGGTTATTCCAGTTCCAGAGGCGGAGAGCAATGTCATCTATTACAATCGTCTGTATAAAGGAGAATATAAACAGCCAAAACAGTTCATTCACATTCAGTCTTTGTCAATCAAGACGGAGGTTTCGGAAATTATCCGTCAGAAAAAGAAATATCCAAAGAAGCCAAAAGCAGAAACCTTAACAACCCCGCAGCAACCCACCACAGATCCCTTGCCTGTGATCAACAAGAGCGATATAAAGCAGTACGATTTTCAAAGTTATGATGAGGATGAATATTCTCAGATGCCTTCACCAATGTCGGAACCGGAAGACAATGACCCAGATGGTGCATACGCATTTAGGAGAAGATTGGGGTGCCAGTATTATGCTCCACTTCACTTCAGACGCAGGCTGCTTCCTGCTCTCCACTCCTCCTCCGGATGACGTGGCGGAGGCTCGGCCGGCTGGGCCAATCCCAGCGCGGCCCTGGCTGGTGGCACACGGCTGCTTCCTTCGGGCCGGCTTCTCGCTGCGGGCAGCATCTCCGGTCTCCCTCACAACACGGGAGACAGGCAAGGCAGGCAATGGCTTCCCCAAGGAAGGGGGAAGCGAAACCACGTCCTCCCGGCCCCGCCCACAACCAGGCGGCGGGCTGGACATCATCTTCCGGTGTTTCTAATGCCGGACCAGATTCGGGGGCGTTCCCGAGGACAGGCTTTCGGCTGACGTCGCCAAAAGCCAAAAATTCTCGGGAACGCCCCCGAATCTGGTCCGGGATTGACGGGCAGAGAAGTCTTTCAATGGCTAGCCTCCATTTATGGAGCTAGCCAATGAAAGACGGGGGCGGATTCCCAGCCCCCATACCATACTCATTAGGTTTTTTCCTAGCACATGCGTACTTCGTACGCATTGGCTAGGCAAAACCTAAAAAGCACAACGTAAATCCAGTAAATTGAAACATTGGGCAGTCAGTCCTGCGCCTAAGGTGTTTACACTGCAGCTGGGCAATAACCTTTGCTCTATGATTATTTCCATGACTATGTATTGACTGTTCATTTCTTTCCAGATGAACTGTATCAGGTGGTGCCGAAACCCAGGATAGACTGATAGAGAATCCAGCCGGGTGAAATAAACATTGGTCAAGACACGGGGAACTCCCGCGGTCTCGGGGCGCGCCCGTCATATTGAACCTGGTTCCTGGCAAACTCAGATGAAGGAATTCATCGGAGACAGTTGATCTCATCAGCTCTATCCAGACAATAAGGGGTGAACTGCTTAAACAGTCATTAATGAGGGGTGGCCCGGCCACGTTTGGGCGAAGATAGGATGGCCTGAATGTAGTCAGGTGCGTCCTGCGCTACAGGAGTACGTTGCGAAAAAACAATGGTTCATTGAGGTCAATAGGTCTCGGAAATGTTTAAGGAACACTGCTTCCTGTATATTTTACTTTGGCACCTAAATATACACAGTATATCAAAGGCAAGTGTAAAGCAGGATTTTTTTTTTAGTTTTGGAATGCAAATAATTTATTCATTGCAGATCATCATCTTGTTTTATTATTTTTGTACAAATATGATACAGTGCGCACAAAAAAGTGAACAAAAACGTGCTCTAATGAGTAAAAAAAAGAAAACATTAAAACAGGCATCTAGTTAACAACAAGATGCTAAACTCCATAGGAAACTTTTATATAATAAAATAAGGAGTTAGTTTATTTTATGGTCGACAGCTTTTCAATCTCATTTAGTAGAGGGCATCATCAGGACAGGTGTGTAAGCACCTAGTATTTAAGGGACAGGAGGTTCATTAACGTAGCAGAGGTCCAATCGTGGGGCCCTCATTTATTCTAAAACAACTTCATAGTGCTTGGAGTGCAGTTTCACATACTTGCGGTATCGATGTATAGGCTTTTGAGCGAAATCACCGGCCTCAACGACAAGATCCCTTGGACTCAATTAGAGGGACAATGTAGGTGACCATTTGACGCTGCTACCAGGTATCTTTATATAGCGCATAAAAAAACGTTCTGGGTTATGTCACCAAGCGTACTCTTTATTATCATCCTCATACAATTCTAGGCTACACTGGTACATACTTAGAATTATTGGGGGGGGGGGGGGGTGGGGGGGGTTTACCAAGATAACGAATTACCTTCTCACGGTTAAACATAGTTGGTCTGGCCTGATGAAGCCTTTCATTTGTAATACACATGTGTCCCTTCCCACTATACACACTTTCATTATCTAAAGTTTCCCTATGAAATATTCCTTTTTTAGGTCTCACCTATGCAGCGCATGCGCGCTGCAAGGCAAAAAGACCTCTTGCTATCGCCATGGCTTTTCAGCCAAGCACGTGCAAGCGTTCCATTGCCTTCAATGGCAACGCATGCTCGTGAGGTGATTGACTTGCGGGAGCCAGCAGCCGCCGCCATATGCTATCAATTATCGCGGTGCCAGCCGCTGGCTCCCGCGAGTCAATTATGCAGGCCCCCTCCTCCCCCCCACCCTCCAACTAGCTCTTATCTGCACACTCCTCTTCTAATCCCTCGGGATGTCAAAGATTCACCCCCCCTGTTCCCCAACACCATTCACAGCTTTCAATTGATTACTTTCCCTCTATAACCAGACTGTCTTTCATCAGTCCTTTCCCCGGACTCTCATGTCCTCGTTTTATAGCCCGGTCTTTTAATTACTACCTTCCCGTTCCATCACTTCTCCTTTGTGGGAGTTTCATCTGCCCCCTTCATTTTCGCCCCCTCACCTGTCCTCCCCAGTCCTGCAGCTGCCATGCTCAGTTCTGCTCTGCTCTCTAAAACTGTGTCACTGTTCAGGGTCCGGGCTGCACACTGCCTGTGAGACCGCGAAACAAAGGATCCGGGGTGCGATGGTTCCTACTGCCTTCCTGCACGGGTGGCGGCGGGGAATGGGCGGGGTTTACAAGGTGAGATCGCGGATAATGATATGCACTGGTCTAAAAAAATATAGGTCAGTGGCAAATTTTTTTGTGTGTACATTTATATAGCGCGAACTCGACCCGAAGGTATTGGAGCGCTTTACATGAAGGAGCACCATTTACGCTACACAAGGACACATTCATTTTTGGTAGGCACGGGGAGAATAAGTGATTTGCCCACAATCACAGGATGTTGAGACGACGCCGGATGCTGGTTCCCCAGTTCCAAGGCGGCCGCTCTAGATGTTAGGCCACATCCTCTTGCCAATTGGGAGAACCTGATCACGAATATAGTTTATTTCTGTGAGCACAGGCAAAAACTGCGCATGCTTCCAAATCAGGGTATGGCTCCCTTGCTATACCGCAGCAAGTTTATGTATGTGAGTCACTCTGCACAAACCGACCGCCCTTCTAGTTTTAAAATGGGTCCCTACTCGTCACCAGCAGCTATTTCACTTTTTTCTGCTTGTTAATGTTGCCTTCACCCCAGCCCTCCCGTCCCACTGGCAAACCTGTTAATTACCCTTTACACATATAAATCTTACCCCCGGCCAACCAAACGCCTTTTTGTGCTCAGTAATTCTTTACACCAGCCGTCTGCTCAGAATTTGCGCCCCTCCCCGTGCAATCACATTTAAATGCATATTGTCTGTGGAGCTCGCGCCCATTAATAAAATCACCACTGAAGTAAGTCTCCCTCAGCCTTCAGGGGTCTCCAGGGTCGGTGCACCATCTCCCTGGTGAAGTATTGTAGTCTGAAATTACATCCTAATATTGACACGAGTAGACAATGAAAGTGAGTTTAAACACTGGCTGCACATTGTTATAGCGCTCACCGCCCTCTTGATGCTACAATAATAACGAGAGTCATTCGCGTCTACTGGTATGCCTTGTTTTTTTTGCAGGTTGAAGTAGCGTGAAAACGACTGGAAGTTATTGGAGCTGTATGTGAGCACCAGTCACATTAGATTCATAGTACGCTTTTCTAGTCTTACATTTTTATTGTTTGTCCTTTTTTTGGGGTGAAGTTCCAGAGGTTGCTGATAGCTGTTATTGAAGACCCTTTATTGCCCTGTCTGTGGCTCGGGAGGCAGCGCTCAATGGCCCATTAAGGTTTCAGCACATGTTAAACGTTGCACTTCGGCTAATAGAAAACATGCATTTATTTCAGCTTTCTCTTGGCGTGGACAGGGCTCTACCTGTTGGACGCAGCGGAGATCGGGGTTCTACACATTTGTTCCCCGCTTATAAACGAGGATGTTTAATGTTATTTTCATAATCACAAATTGATGGCCAAGCAGGGTTCCGGTATGTTTTATATAAAACAACAAAAAAAGAAATAGAAAATTGGGATGAGGTCTAAGTGGCTGCAGGACGTGGAGGCACCGACGAGCTGTGTGCATAAATGCATATATGTTTAAGTTGTCACTTAAAGCATCAGTTTGTGGTCGGCCCACCTTGGGGTGCACAGGTCTTTTTTGTAGGGACTCCAGTGACTTTTGTAAATAGGGCTATGCGGTTTTTAGGTCTCGCCTGTCGATGCGCATCGAGCAAGCGAGACTATGGGGACTTATCCACTCTTTGTCCAACTTGCAAGGAATCGTGGCGATTCCTTGCAGTGCCCGTGACTTTTAAGCTCAATGCGCATGCGCATTGAGCTTAAAAGCGCGTGCACATCAGTTCCCTCAGCCGCACTCCAGGCCCCCGCTCCGCCCCCTCCCGCCGTGTCGCATTTCTCCTCCCCACTCCCCTTATCTGCCGTCCCTTCGTCTGTTCCCTCTCCCTGCTCCGCCCCCTCCCCTGCCCGCCGTGTCGCATTTCTCCTCCCCCCTCCCCTTATCTGCCTTCCCTCCGTCTGTTCCCTCTCCCCGCTCCGCCCCCTCCCCTGCCCGCCGTGTCGCATTTTTTTTTTAAATCCCCACTTCCCCCCTACCCCCCAGCAATGCCAACACTGACGCCGTGCTCTGCTGCTTGTTTTTTTCTTCCTCACTTCTAGCTGCTGCAATTCCAGTCCAGCAGCCTGGGCGACGGAGGGAGGATTTGCAAGCAGAGCTGCTCCCATTTGCAATCAATTTCCGTAGAATTTGCCAATGATTTAAATGCTTATTTTTTCCGCATTTTTGTTAGCACAGAGCTGTGGCATTATCGAACCGGCGTCGATCTCTTTCTGCTTACTCAACAAGGCGCACTGTTGACAAACACTGATGAGCCAACTGGTTTAACGAGGATAGCGATGTTGGCCAACCCTCACCCTCACTCACCCTCAACCCCTCACCCTCAACCTCACTCACCCTCACTCACCCTCAACCCCTCACCCTCAACCCCTCACTCACCCTCACTCTCACTCATCCTCACTCACCCTCAACCCCTCACCCTCACTCACCCTCAACCCCTCACTCACCCTCAACCCCTCACCCTCAACCCCTCACCCTCACTCACCCTCACTCCCCCTCACTCACCCTCAACCCCTCACTCACCCTCAACCCCTCACCCTCACTCACCCTCAACCCCTCACCCTCACTCACCCTCAACACCTCACCCTCACTCACCCTCAACCCCTCACTCACCCTCACTCTCACTCATCCTCACTCACCCTCAACCCCTCACCCTCACTCACCCTCAACCCCTCACTCACCCTCAACCCCTCACTCACCATCAACCCCTCACCCTCAACCCCTCACCCTCAACCCCTCACCCTCACTCACCCTCAACCCCTCACCCTCGACCCCTCCCCCTCAACCCCTCACCCTCAACCCCTCACCCTCACCCTCACTCACCCTCAACACCTCACCCTCACTCACCCTCAACCCCTCACCCTCCCTCACTCACCCTCACTCACCCCCTCACCCTCACCCTCACTCACCCTCAACCCCTCACCCTCACTCACCCTCAACCCCTCACTCACCCTCAACCCCTCACCCTCAACCCCTCACTCACCCTCACTCTCACTCATCCTCACTCTCACTCATCCTCACTCACCCTCATCCTCACTCACCCTCAACCCCTCACCCTCACTCACCCTCAACCCCTCACTCACCCTCAACCCCTCACCCTCAACCCCTCACCCTCACTCACCCTCACTCCCCCTCAACCCCTCACTCACCCTCAACCCCTCACCCTCACTCACCCTCAACCCCTCACCCTCACTCACCCTCAACACCTCACCCTCACTCACCCTCAACCCCTCACTCACCCTCACTCTCACTCATCCTCACTCACCCTCAACCCCTCACCCTCACTCACCCTCAACCCCTCACTCACCCTCAACCCCTCACTCACCATCAACCCCTCACCCTCAACCCCTCACCCTCAACCCCTCACCCTCACTCACCCTCAACCCCTCACCCTCGACCCCTCCCCCTCAACCCCTCACCCTCAACCCCTCACCCTCACCCTCACTCACCCTCAACACCTCACCCTCACTCACCCTCAACCCCTCACCCTCCCTCACTCACCCTCACTCACCCCCTCACCCTCACCCTCACTCACCCTCAACCCCTCACCCTCACTCACCCTCAACCCCTCACTCACCCTCAACCCCTCACCCTCAACCCCTCACTCACCCTCACTCTCACTCATCCTCACTCTCACTCATCCTCACTCACCCTCATCCTCACTCACCCTCAACCCCTCACCGTCACTCACCCTCAACCCCTCACTCACCCTCAACCCCTCACTCACCCTCGACCCCTCCCCCTCAACCCCTCACCCTCACTCACCCTCAACCCCTCACCCTCACTCACCCTCAACCCCTCACCCTCACTCACCCTCAAC
Organism: Lissotriton vulgaris; assembly: GCF_964263255.1. Lineage (NCBI taxonomy): Eukaryota > Metazoa > Chordata > Amphibia > Caudata > Salamandridae > Lissotriton > Lissotriton vulgaris. The sequence continues at coordinate 1,051,173,658 of NC_141694.1, forward strand.
CCCTCACCCTCACTCACCCTCAACCCCTCACCCTCACTCACCCTCAACACCTCACCCTCACTCACCCTCAACCCCTCACCCTCAACCCCTCACTCACCCTCAACCCCTCACTCACCCTCAACCCCTCACCCTCAACCCCTCACCCTCTCCCCCTCAACCACTCACCCTCACTCACCCTCAACCCCTCACTCACCCTCAACCCCTCACTCACCCTCACTCACCCTCATCCCCTCACCCTCAACCCCTCACCCTCACTCTCACTCACCCTCACTCACCCTCAACCCCTCACCCTCAACCCCTCACTCACCCTCACTCTCACTCACCCTCAACCCCTCACCCTCACTCACCCTCAACCCCTCACCCTCAACCCCTCACTCACCCTCACTCTCACTCACCCTCAACCCCTCACCCTCAACCCCTCACCCTCACTCACCCTCAACCCCTCACCCTCACTCACCCTCAACCCGTCACCCTCACTCACCCTCAACCCCTCACCCTCACTCACCCTCAACCCCTCACCCTCAACCCCTCACCCTCACTCACCCTCGACCCCTCCCCCTCAACCCCTCACCCTCACCCTCACTCACCCTCAACCCCTCACCCTCACTCACCCTCAACCCCTCACCCTCACTCACCCTCAACCCCTCACCCTCACTCACCCTCAACCCCTCACCCTCACTCACCCTCAACCCCTCACCCTCACTCACCCTCAACACCTCACCCTCACTCACCCTCATCCCCTCACCCTCAACCCCTCACCCTCACTCTCACTCACCCCCTCACCCTCAACCCCTCACTCACCCTCACTCTCACTCACCCTCAACCCCTCACCCTCACTCACCCTCAACCCCTCACCCTCAACCCCTCACTCACCCTCACTCTCACTCACCCTCAACCCCTCACCCTCAACCCCTCACCCTCACTCACCCTCAACCCCTCACCCTCACTCACCCTCAACCCGTCACCCTCACTCACCCTCAACCCCTCACCCTCACTCACCCTCACCCTCACTCACCCTCGACCCCTCCCCCTCAACCCCTCACCCTCACCCTCACTCACCCTCAACCCCTCACCCTCACTCACCCTCAACCCCTCAACCCCTCACCCTCAACCCCTCACCCTCACTCACCCTCAACCCCTCACCCTCACTCACCCTCAACCCCTCACCCTCACTCACCCTCAACACCTCACCCTCACTCACCCTCAACCCCTCACTCACCCTCAACCCCTCACTCACCCTCAACCACTCACCCTCACTCACCCTCAACCCCTCACTCACCCTCATCCCCTCACCCTCAACCCCTCACCCTCACTCTCACTCACCCTCACTCACCCTCAACCCCTCACCCTCAACCCCTCACTCACCCTCACTCTCACTCACCCTCAACCCCTCACCCTCACTCACCCTCAACCCCTCACCCTCAACCCCTCACTCACCCTCACTCTCACTCACCCTCAACCCCTCACCCTCAACCCCTCACCCTCAACCCCTCACCCTCACTCACCCTCAACCCGTCACCCTCACTCACCCTCAACCCCTCACCCTCAACCTCAACCCCTCACTCACCCTCAACCCCTCACCCTCACTCACCCTCAACCCCTCACCCTCTCCCCCTCAACCACTCACCCTCACTCACCCTCAACCCCTCACTCACCCTCAACCCCTCACCCTCATCCCCTCACCCTCAACCCCTCACCCTCACTCTCACTCTCACTCACCCTCAACCCCTCACCCTCAACCCCTCACTCACCCTCACTCTCACTCACCCTCAACCCCTCACCCTCACTCACCCTCAACCCCTCACCCTCAACCCCTCACTCACCCTCACTCTCACTCACCCTCAACCCCTCACCCTCAACCCCTCACCCTCACTCACCCTCAACCCCTCACCCTCACTCACCCTCAACCCGTCACCCTCACTCACCCTCAACCCCTCACCCTCAACCCCTCACCCTCAACCCCTCACCCTCAACCCCTCACCCTCACTCACCCTCAACCCCTCACTCACCCTCAACCACTCACCCTCACTCACCCTCAACCCCTCACTCACCCTCACCCTCAACCCCCACCCTCACTCACCCTCACTCACCCTCAACCCCTCACTCACCCTCAACCCCTCACCCTCACTCACCCTCAACCCCTCACCCTCAACCCCTCACTCTCACTCATCCTCACTCACCCTCAACCCCTCACCCTCACCCACCCTCAACCCCTCACCCTCACTCACCCTCAAACCCTCACCCTCACTCACCCTCACTCACCCTCAACCCCTCACTCACCCTCAACCCCTCACCCTCACCCTCACCCACCCTCAACACCTCATCCTCACTCACCCTCAACCCCTCAATCCCTCACCCTCAACCCCTCACCCTCAACCCCTCACCCTCACTCACCCTCAACCCCTCACCCACCCTCAACCCCTCACCCTCACCCCCTCACTCACCCTCAACCCCTCACCCTCACCCACCCTCAACCCCTCACCATCACTCACCCTCACTCACCCTTACTCACCCTCACCCACCCTCACTCACCCTCAACCCCTCACCCACCCTCACTCACCCTCAACCCCTCACTCACCCTCAACCCCTCACTCACCCTCACTCACCCTCACCCTCACTCACCCTCACCCTCACCCTCACTCACTCAGCACAACCACAGCATCTTAAACTAAATATATTTAATAAACTTTAAGCTATTGGCAATATAAAATAAAATCCATTTTATTTACGTATTAATTATAAAAATTTTTTTAAAGCCATTGATTTTTTTTATTTCAATACATATAAGTCACATATAAGTCCCGTTAATACAAAACATGTTGCTTTACAAATGCTAGAGGTGTCACATTTACAAAAATTATAACTATTGGCTTTGTAAAGAAGAAAGCTATTAATTTCGCTATTTAGAAAAAACAACACATAAATAAAAAACAAAAAATAAATAACACCTATAGCTCAAACTTTACTACTGCGAGACCTATTGCATTTCCAATGCTTGTTAATTCCTGCTGCGCTGTTGTGTTCTCAGTGATGAAACTGGGTCCACCTCCTGGCTCACCCGCTGCCAACCTGTGTGACCCTGTTTATTTACATCCGGTATCTGCTCAATCCGACAGTGTTCAGAAGTCGTTTATACGCCTTATTCAGCGCTGTGTAAACTCCAACCTTTGCTTCGCCTTTTCGTTTGTTGAATTGATCAGTAGAAGAATTTTGTGGTTTCCAAGTCAGTTAATTTTAAGTTTCTGTTCAAGATTTGGTATTATGGAATATATCGTAATATCACAGTTGAATGATTCTGTGGAAAGAGATATATATCAAACCAAATCCTTTGTTCTTTTAAGGTTCGCAGAGCAGTTGAACCAGAAACAGCAACGGACTCCACTTTCTTGTGCAAAATATATATACTTTTCACAAATATTTATATATAATGTAAAAAGTGTAAACAGTGCAAAGGTAGTGTGCTGTGATCGAATACACATTCATGTGCTGCGTCCCACTGCCCTGTCCTAGAAGGGCTGACATAAAAGGACAGGACGCATCAAGGGTTCTGAGAGCTCGGACAAGTCATGCTGCAGTGCAGGGCTCTGGAGCAGTTCACTCCACTCCCACAGCACAGGTACTGTCCGGGTGTGGACAGAGGTGCCTGCATTGAATCATTCATTCATTCATTCTCCTTCTGACCCTGCTGTTCCCCCGGGCAGGGGACTCCTGCTTTTTGTCTATATTGTGGTGGGGGTGGAGTGCACTCTAGTCCCTAGGTCCCTTTGGCGCAACCCCAGCCCCACCCACCCCCCCCCCGCCACTGCCATGCTGTTCGGCAGCTGAATAGCGCTGAGAGGCCTGACACCTGGAGAGAGGCGCATATTAGTAGAATATTGCACAATATTGTTCCAGAGAATACTGGCTCTTTGCCTCCTCCTCACCCTCCTATTGCACCCAGGACCCCTCCCTAGCAAGGGGGACCAGGTCGGCACAAATCTTCCTGTGAGGAGGACAGGAGTGCTGAGCGAGAAGTTAGTGCAAAGAAACCTCTGGTGCACCTGGTTATTTTCACAACCAAACTGAATTCACATTGATTGGTAGCCGTGACCCTGCACAGCTTACAGTATGCACAATTTATGTGGTAAAGTAATAATCGTGATAACCGCAGCACACAAGGGCTTTGGACACTACTTGTGTGACGAGGCTCTGACCTCGAGCAACAGCAGAGTTAGGAATAATAACTGATCACCCGCCCAGGGCCTCAATGGTCATGTGTAACACCACTCACGTGTAACGCTTATCACTACTCGCCTCTCACTGCTCACCTCTCACTACTCATGTAACACCTCTCACTACTCACGTGTAACACTTATTACCTCCTCATAAGTCTTCCTCGCCACAAGAATTACACAGTGAGCTTCAGCTCCCAACAGAACAAAAACAAGCATTTACAATGCAATAGGCCTCGCATTGACGCGAGTTTGAGCTATTGACATTGCAAATAACAGTTATGTTATGTTAAGTGTGGTCTAATAGAGCGCTCAGCTACTCGGGCAGAGTTTCCCGGCACTATACAGACCTGCAGGGGCTGGGCCGAGAATCGCATAGGTCTACTGTCCAAACATCCAAGTCATGAGCTCCTTCCTAAAGGAGAGCAAATTATCTAGCTTCCGGAGGCAGAGTGGCAATTTGTTCCACAGTTGAGGTGCCAAAAATCTGTATGAACGTTCCCCCATATGAGCTCGTTTAAAAGCAGGAACAATAGCCAACGCTTGAGAAGCGGATCGCAGGTATCTGGAAGGATAGGAAAAGCGCACTCTTCTCCTTAAATAGAAGGCGCCGGTGCCGTGAAGAGATTTAAACACCGTGATAAGAGTCTTAAAGACCATGCGTTTGCGCACGGGCAACCAGTGGAACGAATTTAAAAGAGCAGAGGTGTTAGACCTTCGGCTGAGGCCAAAAATGGCCCTTGCAGCCGAGTTTTGAACAGATTGAAGACGGGTGAGAAGATACTCCGGGAGGCCTAGGTGGAGTATGTTAGCATAGTCCAACCGTGATCCAATCAAAGCCTGTACCATAATCCTCCTATGGGCATGTGACAAAAAGGGAAGAAATTTCCTTAGAATTTTAAGAAGGCCGTAGCATTGGCAGACTACACTGAGAATCTGGGGTTTGAGGGTCAGTCCATTGTCCCCTTTAACACCCAAATTTTTCGCCATGTGAGTAGCGGATGATGGAGGAAACATATCGGTGGGCCACCAGGATTTCAAATTAGCATCAGGGTGACAGCCCCAAAAAAAAAGGACCTCTGATTTGTCAGAGTTGCACTTCAGTTGATTCAATTGGAACCGTAAAAAGACAGCCTCGAGGCAGCTCATGATGTTAACACCGTTGAAATCTGTGTTCTTATCACAAATAAATAGAAGCTGCGTATCGTCGGCGTAAGATACAATTTAGGCTCCATGTGACTCGTCCAAGGTAGCCAGGGGGGACATGTATATGTTAAAAAGAGTTGGACTCAAAATCGATCCCTGTAGGACTCCCACCTCCAGAGGTGGAACTGAAGCTGAGAAAGGAGGAGCCCAGATTGATTGTTGGCGGCCAGATAGAAAGGACTCGAACCAGCTAAGTAACGTCCCTCTCAAACCAATCTCCTGGAGTCTTAAAAGAAGACGGTTGTGAGGGACGGTATCAAAAGCCGCCGAAAGGTCGAGCAGAACCAGCATCGCCTTTCCTCCATTGTCCAAAACCTCCTTAATAGACTCAGTGACCTCCAGCAACGCGGTTTCCGTACTCAAATTAGAGCAAAACCCAGACGGAGTGTGATGGAGTATGTCGTGAACCTCGAGAAAATTTGAAAGGGAGGAGTGGACATGTTTTTCCACAATTTAGCGAAGGCCGGGAGTAACGAAATAGGGCTGTAATTAAGGTGGGCGAGGGGGTCCAAGTTAGGTTTTTTTAATAGTGGAAGGATGTGAGCCTTTTTCCAAGTACTGGGAACAGTGCCGGTTTTAAGAGAGGAATTGAGAACCGGATTAATGATAGGATTGATGACATGCGCTATCTTATCAAGGAACTTCGCAGGACACGGATACGACGGAGAGACAGATTTTAATTTAGATAGAAGCTCCAGTGATACTTGTAGGGTAAGGGGGGCGGGGGGAGGAGTCGTGAGCAAATGGCTCTCGAAAGTGGAAGAAGGTACGGGAAAGTTTAGGCTTGAATCGCTTAATGAGCATGGTGACATAAATGAGGCCTGAATACTTTTAATTTTATTAGCAAAAAAGTTGGCCAATTGTTTGATCCAAAGTTCCGAAGGAGAACATTGGGATATTAGAGTAGAAGGGGAGGTAAATTCCTTGACAATTGTTAAGATTTCCTTGCTAGTATTTGCTGCTGCTTCAATTCTTTTAGAAAAATGAACTTTTTTCTCGGTGATGATGTCTTTATGGTAAATTTTAATAAGTTCCTTATAAACTTTTTTTAATGAAATATCATAATTTTTGCGCCAAGCTCTCTCAGCTTTCTTGCAGAGCCTTCTACTTTCATGTAGCGCCGGGGTGAACCAAGGAGTAGAGGCAGGAGAGTTTCGTTTGCAACAGGTAGGAAGAGGTGCAAGCTCGTCGAGACGTTGTGTGAGCGAGGATTGAAAGAGATCTAAGTCACTGGCCAAATCACCTGTAAGCTGGCATGGATGCAGGGCCAGGGATTGGGCTAGCATATCAGGCGAAACACGATGATAGGAGCGAGTGGCCGTTGACTGCGGGCCAGAGCCAGAAGTGGCCTCTTTGGTCACAAGCAGGATATAAAAATTCATTAAATAGTGATCCAACCACACCAAAGGTAAAGGAGGGGAAGAAATGATGGGAATTGTAGAAAAAATTTGATCCAGAATATGGCCTTTATTGTGAGTAGCTGTGGATAGGAAAGGGATCAAACCGAATGGACTTGTAACCTCCAGAAGTTTAATGGTGTCTGCCGCATCTGCCACATCCATATGGATGTTAAAATCACCCAGAAGCAGACAGTGCTTAAATTTCATGATTATTGAGGAGATAGTAGTATGAGGTTCGTCATGAAAAGACCCAACCTGACAGGTGGCCTATACAGCAATAATCCGGAGCACAAATGATGGGGCGAAAACGACAGACAAAAGCCAAGTGACTCTACCTCATGAATATCCTCATATAAGTGCCTTTTTTTGTTTTCTTTTTAAAAACATAAATAAAAGGCATAGTTATTCACAATGCCAATAGCTTAAACTCTCCAATTGCGAGACCTGTTGCATTGCAAATGCTTGTTTATAATTGCTGTGATGCACCCCATATCACATTTTGCAACAGAGTATGTGTTTATTTTTTTTGTCACTCAAATACTTGCTAGCCTTTTATAAGGGCCCTTGCAGCCCTGCTCATCAGTGATGTCATTTGAGAAGTCATTAGTGATGTAATTTGTAATTTATATTTATTGAGCGCATTATCACCAGCAGGTCTCTAAGCGCTATCAGAGGGAGTACCTATCCATGTTAGTAGGGAAGTAGCAGCTGTTGAATGATGCCCTAAGCTTCTGAGAAAAGAACTGTCTTCAGCCTCTTCCTAAAGGGAAAGAGGTTCGCTTACTTGCATAGATTTACCGGAAGGCTATTCCAAAACTGAGGGATTGATGTTGAGAAAACTCTTCCTCCCAAGGAAGACAGGTTGAGACCAGTAGGCTGACCTCTGCTGACCGGAGCGCCCTACTAGGGACGTAGTTGGCTAGTCGGTCTTTGATATTTCTTGGGGATTGGCCATACATGGTTTTATGTGCAATGCAGAGACCTTTAAACTTGATTCTCTGCCTAACCGGGAGCCAATGTGGCTTGCGTAGCAGAGAAGTGGCGTGTACTCGTCTCGGCATTCTGAAAATTAGTCTGGCCGTGTCGTTCATAACAACCTGTAGTCTGGCCAACAGTTGTAGCGGGATGCCAATATACAGGGAGTAGCCATAGTCCAGACGCGACAGAATCACTGCTGAGACCGCCCGTCTGAGTGTGGAGAAGGTGAGAAGAGGGGCCAGTTTCCAGAGCTGTCTCAACAGGCCAACACAGGTTCTTACGACTGCCGACACCTGTTGTGTCATGGATAGCTTGGCATCAAATTTGAAGCCCAAGCTTTTCACGGCCCTGGCCTGTTCCATAGATTGGAATCTGTGGTGACGGCCAGTACCTCAGTCTTATCTGGATTGATCTAGTCACTGACCAGGTCATGAATGATGTAATATTAGGGTCATAAGCAGTGCACGTTGGGGGGCGCGAGTTACAGGGGGGTGAGAGTTATAGTTAGCTCAGCTAACTATAACTGCTGAATTTCTCTGGTTTTGCGCATGTGAAATCTGAGTCCAACTATAACCTCCCTGTAAGCTTTGGTTTTTTCAGTGAATATATATCTTTAAACAAAACATCCCCAGTTAAAGACACAGTCAACTGACTGGGGATGTTTTGTTGAAAGATTTATGACCGACCGGCAGTTCAGCTGGGAAGACTGCCCCACCCCTCAAGGTCATGGTTAGGAGGACATGGAATTACTCAGATTCTTCCTTAGTGGAACAGCAGAAAAGAAAAACTAAACTGAGCATTTTCATTTCGGAGGCCACTGGAGGGCTTTTAAATCAAATGAACATTATGCTACACTGCAGAAACCCGGTCAAGGAATTATGAAAGAGCACTACTGATCCAAGCATACAACACTAAGTTGAACTCACCTGTGAGGCCCACTGAGGGCTAATTAAATAAACATGCAGAGGAGAGTACCTTTCTGCCTATCCTGCGCAGTATCATGAAGCCTGTGACCAAGGAGCTGTTGCTCTAAAACGCATAAGGCAAGATATGTATCTGAATGAAAATGACAGTTTCCTTTTATTAAAGAATCAGTGGATTTCATCTGGTCTTTGAGTGAGTCTTCAACTGGGGATGTTTTGTTGACTCACTCACACACTCTCACACCCACAGACTCACACACTCACACACACACACACACTCACACACACACTCACACACACACTCACACACACACTCACACAGACACTCACACAGACACTCACACAGACACTCACACAGACACTCACACAGACACTCACACAGACACTCACACAGACACTCACACAGACACTCACACAGACACTCACACAGACACTCACACAGACACACCTTTTTATGTCTATATATGACATATTAAAGAGTGTGCCTAAAGGACCAGGCAATGGGGTAGAAGACATGTGACCATGATATGCGTATATGCGCCGCCCACACTCCAGGCGCCCACTATGAGTAAGACTGTAGATATCCTGCTTAAGAAGTCTTTCACCCTTCACGTGATAGAAAGGGGGTGATTTCAATGATGTAATGAACCCAATAAAGGACTGGGTGGGGGGGCATTTGGGGCATTTGGGGAGGGAATTCACTGGCCCCTATTCCCTTGTCACAATTTGCTAGTCCCCTCGGACTGGCCCATATGCATCTACACTAGCATTCAGTAATCAGTAGAAGAACCAGCCGACTCGTGTTTCGTCGCATGTGGAAATTACTTCTGCGACTTCCTCAGGGCTGAATACAGATGAAAAGTATCTGGATTCTCGCTCAGCCGGTGATAATTCCAACAGAATTTAAAGAAAAAATTAAAAGGCAGAACGTCACTCAACATCTCCAAAGACAATTTCCTTTTAGTTTCATGTACTTTGCACTGTAGCGTTTACTTAAACATACTGTGTAAACTTACTATTTATGTGTGCCTAGGTTTCCATTTTGCTTGTTCAGTGAGGGTTTTCACCCACACAAAATTGGGGGGTTATAGGGCTTATCCCCTCTCATAGCTGCACCATACAGATTGTACTGCATTTTAGAACTCGTGCGTTTATAGGGCAGAGCTCCTACTATCTCTCCCGGATTAGCTAAAAACCCTTCCTCTGGATCTGCAACTACACTACCTCTATGGTGGAAAGGGAAATGCCTAATTGTTACTAGCAACACAAGTTTCCCTGGAGGTTTGGGGCAAGAACAACAAAAGCAATAGGATGGACAAACCGGGTTACAAAGGCCATCCAGCTCTGGGAAGGGCAGGGTTTCAAGGAACTGTGCAATTTAAAAGGGTTCAAAGCCTGGGATCTCTCAGGCATCTCTACGACAGGCGATATCCTGGAATGGTGTGCTCTTAATCCATGGCCCATAATTAGTCGTGAATATGTCTTACACAGATCAATCTATCAAGTATGCACAGTTGTGTCATGCATGGTAGTCATAAGATATACAGTGCATGGACCTACCGGATTATGCTCCACTAGAGGGGAGACTACTACAGGAGGAACTCGGAGAGAAGGCAGTCTACCTCATGTACAAAACCATTACCATTTAGAGGACGTAGACAGGGAAGCGGCCCTAATGCACCCCAGAGAGATAGCCATCAAAGCAAGGCTGCGCCCTGTCCAATATAAAATACAAAACAGAACATACTATGTTAGGGAGAAACTACATAAGATGGGCAGGTCGGACACACCGGACGGTCTCACTTGTAGAGATGTTAAGAGCGATTTCTATAACACAATATGGGTTTGCCCTGCTATACATGCCTATTGGGAGGCTATAATTAGTGTGCTGTAGACAATACTGGAGGTGTCACTGCCGGTTGACCCTGGATTTGTCCTACTGGTGATCCTGGTGAGGTTGACATTAACAGGGCCCAATTACTCTTCACCTGTCTGGGTCTAGCGGTAGCCAAGAGAGATAAGGCCAGATGATGGAGTTTGGTGAAGAATCAAACTGTACAGGAATGGACAAGGAGGGGGGACCTCGACATGGCAGCTGAACATACTACATACCAGAGCAGATGCTGACACAGAAAATTCCATATAGTCCGGGGTACATGGAGACGATACTATGAGTTAGATCTGTGGGACGTTGCACATGACCTCACACCACTGTCCGTCGGAGACGTCCACACTATCGTCGTGCAGGGAACCTCCCCAGTAGAGAACATACCATGTTGCCCTTGTTTCTGGACTGGATAATAGCAGGTTTCACTGAATGTCTACAGTATTTATTAACTTCAACAGGATGCACCAGGGATGTTGGGATTCCGTCGGTGGTGGTTTGATTAATGCAACTGAAGTTTGTTTTGACATCCATATGCACTTGGCATATACAAAATAAAAAGGATGTATAAATAAATAAAAAAAAATAAAAAAAGAGTGCCTACAGGAGTGTGCCTTCTGCCACATGAGCAGGATATCCGATTCACCTGAATATAGGGTAAGATGTATGAACGTGTGGTGTCGTATGGCATGTAAACTAAAAAAATGTCTGTTTGTGTCTGTAATTTCAAAAATTATATTGCATGTTTTACCCCTAACTGGTATGTGCATGCACATGTGTTAGGGTTTTGCGGTGATCTGACGTGCCTCACCTATGACTTCATTCAGTGATGTGACTTTATATGCAACAAATTTAATTTAAATTCTGTATTTAGTTTATTTCTCTTCTAAAACAAAAATATATATGTGTCTGAGTGCGATATAGTACTGGGGTACAAGTATACTGGAGATTCTCACTGATTCTTCCCACGGTGTAATGGCTTTCTTTGAGTTGTTACTGTTTGCATCATATTAAAATGCCAGTGGGAATATAATTGTCTACATGCAAGACCTCCTGGGCGAATTAGACCCTCTACCTAAAATTTTTGCATCATTTGAATACATATCTGGCCTTGCTATAAGCGTCTCAAAATCAAATGTCTCCTTTTTTCAAAACCACGCACGCCCGGAAATGATCAACTTTGGTCTGCATCGACTGCCAGTGGCGCAAACTACTTTCAAATACTTAGGCATCCATATATAACGATCCTATGTGGATATGTTGGAGGGTAATCTCAATAGGGCAATACGGTGATTATGCTCGAACATCGCTTTCTGGACCTCGCTCCCACTCTCGACAATGGGTCGTGTGGCAGTGTCAAAGATGGTGGTCCTCCCTCGACTCCTATATTATTTTACCAACCTGCTGATCATAGTACCTCCGGCCAGTTTTTTTTTTTACACACTAGATACTGCACTTTCGGACCTAATCTGGAGGTGGGCAGGAGAAAGGAGAGTCTTTAATAATTACAGCTGGAAACGCACAGAGGGGGATTGGAGGTACCAGACCTCCGAGCAAATTATTATGCATGTCGATTGCAGTGGCTATCCCACTGGACTGCAGGTCGCAATCTACAGGAGATCGGATATACATACAGAAAAATATTTGTTGTATATGAATTTAGGACCCTAGTGTAATTTTCCCGATTCATGCCCATATATAGGTATAAATCATCCTATCCTTATATAGGCATAGAAATCATAACCATATTTAGACTTAGCCTATGCAGTCCAAATTTGGCATGGCTACTTCCACTAGTTCAGAAAATCCACAACGATTTCTTGGAAAAACCCGCCTTCAGCAGTCAGGGACTTCCGCTTGCTTGAATATTGATTTATCCAAGAACTCATGGAGTTTTCAAAGAATTGAGTCTTTGATGGCGTTATTATGTCCAACCTTACGTCAATCTAAGCACCTTCAAAGTATAAATATGCCCACCTTTGCCCAGGCAAACACACACTTGTGGGTTGTTGGGAAATCGAGTCCTGAGAGAGAGATACCAGACCTCCTTCATTCTAAACCAAGGTACGGAGCGGATTAGACCCTTAGAAAATTCTTGGATTGGATTCTTGGCAAAGAATACTGAAACTAAGCTACACTTCACTTACTTCTTCCCTTGTACTAGACCTAGGTTAGGTACACCGGGGTAGGCGTATTTTAGAAGCAACAGTTGAGTACTTTTAGTCTTTATTTATTAATGTATGTATTCTATGTATTTTATGGCTTAGAAACCATATCATGCTTTAACAGTATTATTTTATAATACTCTTCGTACTGAACGCATTGTACTTTGCAACCAGTATTACGATTGTAGCAGTTCATTTCCTCTGCATGAGAAAGAAGGCTGTTCAATAAATACCTTTTTATTGAAAACGCCTGTCTCTAATTCTCTGAACCTCTGGTGAAACGAAGCATGCACGATTGACTGAGTGAAATAACTATCTATTGTTTCCGCGACTCTAGAGATACATTTCTTATTCTAGGTAAACAAACTTGTCATGTTTATGCGGTTATCAGAAACTAATCCCTTCTTGTGTATTCAAGAAAGTTTCTAGTGATCTCTGAGCTAGCTGGCACACACAATTAGGTCTAGTATATTCAATAGAGACCTAGTAGACCTCAGTCCTACATCAAATCTATAGAATATATTATTCCAATGCGCAGAGCCTATTGGGAATAAAGGATCTACAATACATATTGATCAAGGAACCCTACACACTCTACTATTGCCACCGTCTAAAATTGCCCTGGATGTACCACCCCTACTGCGGATGGCACTGCTATGCTTGAGGAAAGCGTTACAATACACGTCCCGCTGCCCCCACTACGCGAATAACATACCACCTACTTGGGATACCACTACCCACCGGAAGGCTTACGAGGGACAGAATTAGGGCATGGTCGGATGAGGTTGTGGGCACAGTTGGGGTGCTTCTTAATACTGAGATTTTAATAGATCATGAAAATGTTGTACGTGAGAAAGGGGTACCAAATCGTCTATACATGCAGTGATCCTGCACTATGTGAAACAACACTGGGCCCCCCAGAGAGAGGAACCCCAACCGCATGAATTAGTCAAATCACTGAACTACATGGGACGGGGAAGTCATCTCATCAAATGGTTATATGTGGGAATACAGGCACACGCTGCGGTAACTTTTGATGCCCTACTAGTCAAATGGGTGGAGGATGCAGGGCAGGAGATAACAGACAGGGAATGGGTGGACATTCTTGAACACCCTAAAAAAGTGACCAGGAATGCAAAGTTTAAATTTATACAATGCATGATATTACATAGGGCTTACCTTACACCACGCCGCCTTCAGCAGATTTACTCAAATACGCACCACTACCCTAGATGCCAGTTGGCGTAAGCAGATTTGGCTCACGTTATGGGCATGTCCCCGCCTGAGGGGGCTCTGGGGAGAATTCTGCCATTACGTAGAAACAACTACACACTTGAGTATCGAGGACTCACTGCTCGAGTGCCTACTGGGTCTCTGGAGGCAGTCGGCCTCCCATAAAGTCCAACTCTGTTTCCTTGAACTTGCGGTTATTCTGGCAAAAATGTCCATAACTATGAGATAGAAGTCGGCAAAACATCATGCAATACACACCTGGCACATTGAAATGTTGCGCGGGGGCTGAAAGTGCAGCTATCTGCTTGGAAGAGGCACAGGGTTTGCGAAAGAAGCAGATATCTATGGAATGGTAAGTAATGTTGGAAACCTTTAAAATTGTATTCCCTGATCACACATCTTGCACCTCAAACACACAGTAGATCATTCCGGCACCATGGCGCACAAGAACGCACAGTGTAGCTGTTAGTGCTAGGGGACATGACCACAATAGCCTGTAGTCTCATGCTGATGACATGGGACGGTAAAAACAATTCAATTTGGAACAGAATGTTAGAACGTTGGTGGGAGGGGGATCGGGGTTTTAGTTAGTTTACATCAGTTAGGAGTTTATTCATAATATAAACATCCAGACATACTGGGCGTTCCCATGTACATGTTTACCTGGTATGATTCACAGATTGTATAACTGCCTCCTATATACTGCAGACAGGTGATGTTTATCAACAAATAAGATATGTAACAATGTAATCATAGAAATGTGATAATCCTTTGTATTGGAAGTTAATGGAAAACTTAGAGTATGTTAAAAAAAACATGCCATTGGGAGTCCAATTTAACAGTGTATTCTTTTTAGTCATTTTATTTGGTTACTAATAGGGAATCTCCTAACAAAAGTGAGAGTCCTAGGTCTCATTGTTCCATGGTTTGATTGCTTAAATAGGCAGGGACACCCCAGCCCTGACGAAGACCTTAGACCCATGTGGGCGTTAAAATGGGCCACAACATGTTGGGTAAATCACGATCTTTTGCAACACTGTCACTCAACCATAAAACCAGTTCTTTGATTTTAGGTATGTGTAGGGTATCAGCCTATGAAAGGACTTTTTCCTGGGTTTACCCATAGAATAGATTAGATAGATAGAGAATAGATAGATATTAGATAGATAGAGAATAGATAGATATTAGATAGATAGAGAATAGATAGATATTAGATAGATAGAGAATAGATAGATGATAGATAGATAGAGAATAGATAGATGATAGATAGATAGATAGATAGATAGATAGATAGATAGATAGATATATCCACTATATTCTGGATGAGTCCACCCGGGTTGTAGTATCAGACCTGGGTGTGGATAGGCACCAATGATGAAGAAAGACACTACCAAGTGTGTGAGGCGTTTACTCCAAAATCTTTGGATTTCCCTGCAACAGGGCCTTTCTGGCAACCCTATACTAGTTGTCCTTTTGTGATGTTGATTGTAGTTGAAAGAAAGCAAATAGGGATTTTCTTTCTCATTGTGTTTGAAACCAAATTATAACAATATCAGTCCCCGCTGTCTTGTTCAGAAATGCCATACAGCCTTTTCTTTCACACTGGCCAAATCAAAGACCCATTTGTAGTCGGAGGGGTTCAGGATGTATGAGCGATTGCTCATAGGTCAATGGACATCTCACACCAGTAAAGTTCCCTATGTGTAATATTCATGGTTTTGATAAGTGTTGCATGCTTTCAATATATGATATCAGAGATTGGTATTGCAAGATATATCAATGTTAGACAGAAGATGACATTTCACATTTTCAGAAAAAGTCCCCTAAGGGTTGTTGATTAATTGTAAAATGTTAGGAGGATGCTTAATTTAATCTAAAAGAATTGTTTGAATCCTTTGATCTACGCGATTGTGGTACTAGCTTGTAATTTATATTGTCAGGTTATATATTGTATTTTTTTTACATGATCAAATGTGTAAATGATTTATATTTCTGTAAGATAATTGTTTGGAAATAAATACTCACTCTGTGCCAATTCAATCTTTCAGAGTGAAAAGACTTGTATTGGCTCTGGTATCTGGCTCTCATCCTATTGATAACATTGTGTGCCAAACTGACTATATGTACATCCTTCATTTATTAGCCTACAAATATATGACATTAGGAATGGAAGTCACCATATTTCACAGGCCACATGCCAATGCATATTCTAATGCATCTGTCCAACTGTGAAAATATTGTATAATAACAATGGGGTAACCCTGTGTCCCTCAGAACCTGGGTGTGTGTACAAGAAAGCTACAATGGTTCCGTAGGGTATGGGAAATTGCTAACCTATTACAGCATGAACCATCCAAATAATTAAAATGCAACATTTTCACAAAAGAGTAAGCTGGAACAAAAAAAGGACAACGGTATATGCAGAGTCATAAGAATTTGCTATTTTTCTGAATCACTTTTTTTTCATGTGGCTGTCTACAATTCAATAAAAACAGGGCGATGGTACGTTCAAGTGACAAAAGTGCTCAAGTGACATGGGTGACTGAGTGTTATAGACACATTGGTGAAAACAAAACAGAAATTCTATGAGTAAGATATACAGAAGAAGCAAATCTCTGATGTGGCCAGTATGTTGGTCAATCAATTGTCTCTGTGCAAGTATATTTTACAGTTTGGACCCAGAGACCCCGGTGAAACTGGACCACCATAGATCGTCGACGTTACGGCACTGACGTAAGCGCGACTAATAAAGCATCATGGTGGGTCTTCCTCAGGACAGGAGAATAACCAGACAGCCTATCAAGTTGTCAATCAATGGACCAAACTGTAGCTCAACGTGACTTTAGTCAACGTCAAGCCCCTAAATAAATTGGGTTATAGGAAGACGACTGGTGGCGCCAAAAGGTTGCCATCGGAATCTGAAACTGATTGACAGTGGATCGTTTCAGTGGAGGATCTGCAAACTAGGGTGGAACTCTTTTGGTATTGAGACTGAAGTGCTCCTGTCTATTGAGGACAATGTAAAAGCGTCTCCACCGGGCGGGGGCATGCTCCGAGTAATAAAGAGAGTTCCAATGCACTACTTTTAATATAAGCCAGTAACCCCTAAGGTAGCCCTCCTGAGCCAAGGAGGCAGGGTGCATTGTTTTAAAGGTGAGGATAAATAAGTGCAAGCTCATACGACTGCTTAGAAATACATTATTCGGTCATTACCACCATAAAAGTGCAAGTGTAAAGAACACAAAAGGTTCACTTATTTCCGATGTAGCAGGAGTACAATTTTGAACGAGATCGGATTTCAAATTTTAATTAAAAACAGCATCTTATAAAGGAGTATTTAAAACAAGTTCGGGGTTACACAAAAAGTGCAAATGCTAAATAGTGCAAATGTACAATGTAGCAAATATAGCAACAATTCATTAATAGCTTAACTGCAGATAAACCAATAACTTGCTCAGAGTAGCTACACAGCTAAAAACTATTTTTAAAAAAAGATGTAAAGAATAAAAGAGTGGTTAAAACAGGTTAAAAACAGTCACTTAGTTCTTTGGAGCAGTGCTTTATCTCTTCTTTAGTGCTTGGCGCCTGATGATCCACATTTTTCGTAGAAATTTTGCCACTGCGCAGACCATGGCCTACAATCGGTTTTTAAAATACGAAATGCTTCTTGATGGCAGCGGGTTCCCATCAGCCTACAGACAGGTGCTAGTCAATTAGATCTCGGAAAAGTGTATAAAGGGCACACAAAGAAAATGTGTTTGACTGTCTCAAGGGACCCGAGGCAACCTGGACAATGCTGTGCAACCTCAGTTGATCCCTGCCAGTCCGACTGTCATATCCAGCACACAGGGCCATAATCTTACATCTATCAATATGTAGTAGATTATACTCATATTCACAGTTCTAGTGAATGTGTTAGCCCCTGTCCTATCGGATTTGGTACGACCATTTGCTGCCCTTAGCCCATACTCAAAGAGTTATAGTTTGGAGCTGCAGAACTGGTTGAGTCAATTTTTTGATTGGCGGTAAGTCAAGCGGGGCAACGGACCACAGCTCATCTATCCGGTCTGTGATGGTTAGGTCTTCAGAATCAAGTGCTTTGAAGGCGACATTAAAGTCTCCTGCTATTACTAGCAGAAAAGGGGACTCCCTTCTCTTGAGGCAAACTTCCAACATTTGAAGATTTGACGAACCACAAGCCGTCTTGGTACCACGTGCATAGAAGTTGAATAGGGCCACAGACAAGCCATTCCTGACTCTAAGATTAGCCGCAAGAATATCGCACTGTTGGTCGTGAATTCTTTTATGGTACATTGTACGTCAATTCTGATCCAAATCAGGAGCCCTCCAGCCGGTCGACCTGGTCTGTTGCTAATTGCTGGGCAACATAGGGTGATATAGCCAGGAATAAAAACAAGTGCTAAGGCCCAGGTTTCCTGTAGCATACAGATATCGAAGTGTTCGATGTATTGTAGCCAATGAGATAGCTCTATCTTAGACCTTATCAGAGCCACATTCTAGGATAGAAAACGTAGTTTGGTGGTAGAGCCTCCTAAATCAAGGCTAGCAGGATTATGTCCCTCAGTTGCACATCTCATCTGTGGGCTTATTGCTATGGTTTGCTGGCTAGGGTTTATCCAGAGACTGCCTTTCACAGGTTCCGAGTTAGCGAAGGCCTCGGAACTAGGAGACTGGGGAGCCATGTCTAGCGATGGATATTTATGAGGCCTATCGTGAGAGCTGGGTGAACAGTTAAATCTGTATGGTGGGGTGGGGTGTTGTGTAACCTGGCAATGTTGGAAGTGCCAGTCAATCAATCTTGGCTAAAGTGGAGTCTGGATTCAACAAAAGGCCATGCCTTTTGCTGGCTTGAGAACAATGCGCCAGTTGAATTGTATTTAATCTGGATTCTGGTGTAGGAGGGTGGACATGTCCTTGCCTCAAGCGTTATAAGGTCATGTACGAGATTCTCATCTCTCAAGTGCAGTTTGATCGAATCCACTTAAGAGGAGCAATGGGTTATCATTTTTGTCCATAGAGATATCATCTCTGATAACAGATCTGCAACCCCTAACCTTTCGAATCCAATAGATCGATTTGTTTATTAAAGAATTATTATCTTCATATTTTATATATGGCTCGATTTTGGGCACATTCGTCATAAAAATGCTCTTGGTATTACCAGGTATCAAATCACACCTGTCACTGGGGTGCAATTCGTTGTCGGCAGCAAATGATTAATTTCTGCCCGTGTTTCTACACACTAGTGCCTGAGTCTTCCAAATGGTGCATTTTGTAGGGGTGTGTGTGGGGATTGACATATGTTGTTTGTGGGCATAGTGGAAACTATACAACCCGGATGTGTGGAAGGTTTTGTTATATGTTATGTTATGAGTACTTCTAAAGCGCATCATTCATCCTAGATAGGATATCACTGCGCTAAGACCCGGGACGCCGCCACGAGACGATACACGAAATTGGAGCACCCGACTGCAGGTGCTCAGTGGTTATTACCACGAACACCGAGTTGTACTACGGACCGGTGGCCTCTTGTTCTTGAATTTATGCCTGTACTGGAGCCTGACATTAGAGGGAAGAGCAAGAAATTATCGTTGCGAATATTAGATTCCCTGCGAATGTCCACCCCACCTTGAACCATCTTTATACCTAGTTCCTTTTTACTCTGAACACTGCGGGATATAGCATGAGAACACCTACTGGGCGTACCCACTTGTATCCAGTTTTCAATACCTTCTCTGAATAAACGAAGGTTACATGCCTTTGAAGACCCAGAATCTGCTATTGTGTGATCCACAAGGTGGGTCTGAATAGATTCCAATCCCAAAATTGAATCAATTCGCCCTGACGAAGTTCCACAAGGCTAATGGAACGAAACGCGTTGGCTGTGCCTGTATTTGAAAAAAACTGTTAAATAAAGAAGAAGATAAACAATACACTATCCTTCCTTTGGACTCTAATTGTGTGCACCTTCCACTTTTGCTTTTGCTACTGCGCTAAGATTGTTGGAGTCTGCAACGGGCTGGTACCTGAGTCTAGGTGGATTTGTCGGGTTTGGGGAAAAGAAAGGTTTTCAGTTTTTACCTGAAAGTAGGATGGTTGTCTGTGAGCCTGAGATCCGTGGGCAGGTCATTCCAAATGTTTGCAGCCAGATGGGAAAAGGCGCGCCCGCCCAACCTGGCTCTCTTTACTCGCGTGGTGGAAGCCCTTGATGTACATTGTGAGCGGAGATTCCGGTTTGGTGCATAAAACTGGATCCTGTTTTTTAGGATGTTAGGGCCCGTGTTATGCAGTGCCCTATGTGTGATGCATAACATTTTAAAGGAGGCTCTTTGCCTCATTGGGAGCCAATGTAGAGCTCTCAGACAGCTCTTGACTAAGTCAGTCATACTTTTTTCTGTTGCAGACTGCCTTTGCTGCCGCATTCTGGACCAACTGCAGCTTTGTGAATAGGTAGTCTGCCATGCCGACAAATAGGGAATTCCCGTAGTCAAGCCTGCTTATCAGCAGTGACTGGACTAGTATTTTTCTGCATTCAACGGGGATCCATGGAAAGACTTTTCTTAACATTTTTAACAGTGCAAAACGTTTGCCACATAGTATTGTAACATGGTTTTTCATGGACAGGCTATTGTCGATCTGGACTCCTAGGTTTCTCGCAGTCTGTGTTGGAATGGGGGGTGTGCCTAAGTCTGCCGGCCACCAGGTGTTATCCCAGAGCTGTTGGGATCCACCGAACAGGAGGATCTCCGATTTGTCAGGGTTTAGCTTTAAGCAGTGGCTGTACATCCAGTTGGACAATTCAGTGAGGCAGTTAAGCAGCCTGTTTTTGGTGTCCTCCTCGCCATTTAGGGCTACCATTAGTTGGGTATCATCTGCGTATGAGCAGATGTTGATGCCCCAATTTTTACCAATAGATGCCAGAGATGATACATAGACATTAAACAATGTTGGGCTCAGTGAAGCCCCTTGTGGGACCCCGTATTTGATCTTCCGGGGGGTAGATGTAAAATTGCCTAAGCGTACAGATTGCAATATGTCAGACAGGAAGGATTCAAGCCAACATAGAGCTTTTGCCTGTATACCTTTTGAGGCAAGAGTTTTTAGTAGGAAGTTGTGGGACACGGTATCAAACGCCGCTGATAGGTCAAATAGTATCAGGGCGACCGTTTTCCCCTGATCAGCCTGTGTTCTAATGTCGTCCAGCACTGCCAGTAGTGTTGTCTCGGTGCTGTTATTGGCCCTAAAGCCTGTCTGGGAGACGTCCAGCAGGTTGTTGGTTTCCAAAACGTTTGACAGCTGTTTGTTTACTAGTTTTTCCAGGACTTTTGATAAGTATGGTAGCTGTGAAATCGGTCGGTAGTTAGCAGGGTTGTTTATGTCTGCACCAGCTTTTTTCAGTAGTGGAGTGACCACTGCATTTTTCCAAATAGTTGGAAATTCTGCTAGGTCGAGTCAGAGGTTTAGTGCTTGTGTAACTGCCGGGCAGATTACAGGGGTTAATTGTGAAAAAATGTGATGTGGACATGGCTCCAAAGGGGAGCCTGATTTAATCTCCAGCATGACCTTGCTCACTTCCTCCTCAGAGAAAGGGCCAAGAGTTGAGCAACTTACCGGTGGAGTGGGGTATAAGTGATGCTCCGCTTGTTCCTGGCAATTATAGGACCCACAAATTGATCAGGAGTGTGTGCTTTTGTTGTATCTTTAGCTAGGAGAAGTTTGACCTGGTCTGTAAGCCCCAGAATTAGTGCTTTCAGGGAAATTACTTCAGCCCTAAGTTCATTATAGTCTTTATAGTGTTCAATTCTGGTACTTTACTGGAGCCCAGTCTGCCTTTTTCTCATTTTGATCTTGTTCCTCACGAATGTTAGCTATGTTTGTCAGAGGTGCTATTGTGTCAGCTCCTACCACCCTTCCCAGGAGTTTGTCTGATAGATCCTGTAATGTTAGGAATCTATTAATCAAGG
Source organism: Lissotriton vulgaris (assembly GCF_964263255.1). Lineage (NCBI taxonomy): Eukaryota > Metazoa > Chordata > Amphibia > Caudata > Salamandridae > Lissotriton > Lissotriton vulgaris. Next base: position 1,051,195,644 of record NC_141694.1, read on the forward strand.
GGCTGCAAGTATTAAAGTTATTGATATTAACAATGTCGACAGTATCCACATCTGTTGGGTCTATTTCTGCCTCTGCATGGGGAGGATGGAGGGTCCCTAGCTCGACATCACCGTTAACAACTACAGATTACATAACGTTGCTACGGTAAGACTTATTCTTTGTACTCCTTGTAGTACATTTAGTCAAAATAGAGGGGACTCCTTTGCAGATTATTCGATTTGGCCTAGGGGGAGGAGGGGTCTCCGCTGAGGTGAGCATATTTCCTGAAGTCGATGTGTTGGAATCAGAGACTAGGATACCTTGACACTCGACTCGTAGATGATCAATGCGATGTAAAATACAATTATTAGCTGCCGATCTACAAGCAACTTTAGTTTTAACGACGTCCATCTGTCTACCCACTTTTCCCCATCCTGTTAAGAATGATATAAGACAAATGTTAAAAATCAGTTTAAAAACAATAGTCTAATCTTGTAGTGATCACTTGCTTGGAAGAGGACATAAAGCACTTGAATGCAAATAAAGATAACAAAATCAGTTTTAAAACATTTGTCTAAACACATTAGGCGCTCAGTCAAAGCGCAGAAAAAAAAGTGTGTGAAAGGACAATGTCCAGCACTCGCAGTTTGGTTCTTAGCAGCAAAATGTCCAATTGTAACCCGGTGAGCAATCTCAGAGCCAAGAGGGGTGGCCCTGCCTTGCCTCTTCCTGGCAACAACAGGAAAGGACGGGCCCACCCTTGGCCAAGACACAACCCACGCCGCAGGAGTTCTCCTGTGCTTAAATGCGCCTCCGGGCGCTAACTGGTGACGGTGCGGGAAACGGAGGAGCCAGGTGGTTGTAGCCCTATGGACCCAGTGCTGCTGGCTCTTGCCCTCGATGCAGAAAAGAGGAGCGTCCCGCACTGCGGGAGCTCCTCTGTGCTTAAATGCGCCTCTGGGCGCTGGCTGGTGACGTTGCGGGAAACAGAGGAGCCTAGTGGTTGGAGTCCTATGGACCCGCTGCTGCTGGGTCTCGTCCCCCTTGCAGAAGAGAAAGCATATGACTGCATAATAGCCTTTTCAATTAAGTACTACTATAAGTGATCAGTGGCCCATGGGGTAACACGGGCTGTCAATCGGTTACTGCTGATATTTATTTATTTAGCAGTATTTATAAAGCAAAAACAATCCTCCTGAAGGGATACCACAGCGCTATCAGAAACAACACATTCAATTACTATCTAACAGGGTTACAGAACAGAGAGGAAGATGACTAATCTGGAAAAAGCCATGTTTTGAGCTTCTTTCTAAAACTGAGATAATAGTCTATGCAGTAAAGGTCCACAGGTAACACATTTCAATGAGCTGCTGCCAAGTATGTAAACAAGCATTTACAATGCAACGGTCTCGGCATTGCAAAAGTTAGAGCTATTAGCATTGTAAATGAACGCAAGTTTAAGGTCTTTACATTGTAAAAGACAAGGTCTTTTATTTATGTTTTAAAAACCAAAACATAAATAAAAGTCATTGTCATTTACAATGCCAATAGCTCAAAGTCGCGTAAATGCAAGACCTATTACATTGCAAATGCTTGTTTTCAAATGTTGGCAACTACGAATTTGTAGTATCCTGTATATTGTGTGTATGCATATTTCCCACTACTCCATCTGTAGAACACTCTGGTGTGATGTCATTTGGAATGTTGTTCTATGAAGCAGTCAGTTGGAGTAGGGCTGAGTGCCTAGCTGGGTGCTCCTGGTGGGGCTATATACTGATGTACTACTGATCTCCCATCTATCTTCAATAAATCTATCTCAACATCACCAACCTGCGTGGAGTCAGTTACTACATTTATTTGGCGACGACTAGGAGACATATCTACGCTTAAATGAAGGTACAAGTGGCTAAAGAAACCTCTACATGACTTCTACAAAACGACTGCCGCAGTTTACAGGAACAAGACATAGCGCAGATTTCAGCAAGAAGTCACAACAAGCGTGAGCCACAAGAATCAAAGAAAGAAACTAAGGAACATAAGGAGCCACAAACAAAGGAACCACTAAGAGAACATCAGCATGCCTTAAAGCCCCACCAGTGTCCATCAGACCGGACAGCCCTGCTCAAGCGTGCTGTGTGTGGTTCACCTGGACACATGGACATTAATTGCCTTTCAACAAAGTAAGCACGTTTTATTTACTTGCTTGTGACTGCTATAAACCTAATGAAACCTGCGCAAGGACATTTTTAAAAAGATATTCTGCGTCATCTAATGCGTGCTGTTCAATGTCCAAACAAATTAATTTGGCATGCGTGTTAGAAACTGCGCAGAGACACTCTTCATGTACAGTAAGCCAATTCATTTGTTTGACTCGCTTTTCTAAAAGTGTTTGGCTGTTGACTATCTGACTTCAAACAGACTTGCAAAAGACTTGCAAAAGAAAATGCTTGATTTATGTCTGTTTTCCTAATCTCATCTGTTGTGGTACCGGGAAGAGCGAAACCAGGTCACAGGATGGATTTGGGGGCACGCAGCTGCGACCTATGGAGTTAAGCTAATTGACATTGATGTGAGGGGGCAGTGCGTTTTCCACACAGGAGTGGTGTGGGATTACAAGCGTTGTGAATGGAGTCTCGAGCAAAACAGATTTGATTTATTTTTTTTGGGGTCAAATTCAATGGGGTTTTTTTTTAAGATCTTCAGGTGTGTCGCACTTTTCAACTGCCACTTCAAAATTTCAAAAACTTTGCTCGCGCTTACCTGAGAGCAGTTCTAGCTTCTCGTGCAGACTCTGGAGACTTCTTCATCTTCTCAGCTGTCGACAGTGTGACGCGTCGACAGTGTGACGCATCGACTGCAGCGCTGCCTTCAAGCGTTTTGGCGCACGCTGCTGCCTTGAGCCAAACAGTATAACGTCGATTACGTGCCGCCATTTTTCTTTGATGTTGGCCTTCTATGTGAATGTTCTGTCTTGTCAGATAAATCACGTCACACAGTGTATGTGCCGGAGATCTGCCTGCATCGCTATGAAGCTCATATTCAAACTTAAGAGGCGTAATGAGTGGCTGACAACTCTGTGTATCAAAGTAGACTTTTTCAACATCAGATTAAGTGGCTATTCATAGGTAAAGAAAGATTATTTTAGACAAGATGCTTCGCAAACGTTTGAAAAGAGGAAAAATTGCTGCAGCACACTTTGATGTTTCAAGGTACTTTTTGTGTGTCAACATAGTCAGAGGCACACTTCACGATCTTCAAGGGTCATTGTTTCACATTGTATTGATGTCTTACAAATTATTGGGCAACAACTCATTCAAGCCTTATTTAGATACTGCCACTTCAAGACATTTCTTTTTAGTATTGGCTAAACATAGTTGGAAAGGTCATCGGAGTACCTTTCTTCTCAAGAGTTATGCAAGATCGATATGTACTCCGTATACACTGCGCTGTACAATGCTGCCATCTAGTGGCTTTATTTCAAGTACAGTTTAATGCCAAATATGCTTAACAGTATAGTCTCTTTCCTAGTACAGCTTATGACTTAACTGTATTATAGTTTTACAGTTTTTGAGGGTTTGTGTTTCCTACAAGTTAACGGAACATATGTCAAGGCATGTTTTGGGGTTTATTATATGCAGAAGTAGGTCCCTGCGTGCGTAAGATACCTTGTGTCGCATGATAAATTGTTGTAGGGTTATATTCCCTATGTGCCTCCCACATGGAGAGCACATTTCTGTTGTCCCTTGGTAAATAGTTTAGGGCAGGACTTAGGGTTTTAGCCCCTTTGTTCACGTTACTTGTCTTCCTACACGGTAGTACTTATGACATTACTTTACTTTTTTTTTTTTAGCTAAACTTTTCGCACCCTTACAGGAGGGTTGACTTTAGGGTTTTATTTGCCCTGCATGCGTAAGTCACCTTGTGCTGCATTCACATGTTGTTGTTTGGGTTTTTGGTAGAGCTTTGTGTACCCTTACATGGGGGTTGGCTCTACGTTCTATCTGTTGTTCTGTGCACAATTTTGACCCCTCTGGAGGTGTGTGTTTATTGGGTCCGCCCATCATCCTGTTCATAACTTGACCTCATGTCGAGGTACGTTTATAACACATACATGTTATTTTTATACTCATGACTTTACATGTATACCTTCACTTCAGTGCACAGTTTTACCTTTCTTAAGGTGTCTAGTGTAGGTTAATGTTTTTTTTGTCTACAGTGCACAACTACTCATGGCATTCCATGTGTTTACCTATTATGACTGGGCATTTCTTTATTCTGTTTTACAAACTTATTTCGCTGTAGCCCAGTACTTTTCAATTGAATTATTTATTCTAATGTTTTTTTACTGTATAGAGAGGAAGGAATTCTAGATTGCTTTTCTCTTCTTCTCTATCATCTTATTTTCTCCTGAGGTGGTTTACTCTTTTGTGTACTTTCCTGGCCAGTTCGTGCACAGAGGGTTCTCATTGATGGTTTCTGTTTCTTCACTTTATTTCTTTTCGCATTCATCAGAAAGGAGGATGGGAAACGGGTTTTGTATTTCTGTTTCTCATTATCTAGCTTTACTTTGTTTATTATCTAGCTTTACTTTGTTTCTACACCTCACTTCTCTTTTTCTGTCTCCATGGTTATACACCAGAATATGTTCTTTTAGCTTTTATTAGAAAAGAGGATATGTAGTATCCTGTATATTGTGTGAATGCATATTTCCCACTACTCCATCTGTAGAACACTCTGGTGTGATGTCATTTGGAATGTTGTTCTATGAAGCAGTCAGTTGGAGTAGGGCTGAGTGCCTAGCTAGGTGCTCCTGGTGGGGCTATATACTGATGTACTACTGATCTCCCATCTATCTTCAATAAATCTATCTCAACATCACCAACCTGCGTGGAGTCAGTTACTACAGAATTTAATTAACTGTCGTGGACCTTTGCACTCTTGCAGTGTCAGCCACTATGTCAGTTATGGTTAATCGGTGCTAAAGTGTACATGCAGCGGATTCGGCTCCACTGCCTGAGAGTGGGCAAGTTAGATGTAATATGCAACTAGTCCAGCACAGAATGTTTTTGAAAAGAAGCACATAGTGCCGAAAACGGAAAGAGACAGGTAGTGTAACCGAGGAAAGAAAAATGTAGACTATACAGGGTATGAAAGGATAGAGAATGGGAGACAGACAATGCGTGAGAGGTGCCTGTGGTATTTCTAGAGACCCCTCTGACTTAGTCTTGCCAACCCTGCTTAATTTGAGCCATTGGTTTCCGGTGCTCCATGCAGCACTTAATTGTCAGCACTGGTGCTTGTGACAGTCTGTCACATGGCGGCGCTGTCTGGACAATTTAGAGATGACCACAACAACAGTACATTATTAATTCAATATATATCAAAAATTACTTACCGACCAAGCCATTCTTATAGGTTTGGCAGCCTGAAATAGTCCAGATTGACACACTTGTAAGGGGTTTGAAGTTAGTAGTTGTGTTGTTAAAAGCATTGGCAATGCAGGCAGGGGCAATGTGTATGGCAAACTACAGTAGCCTCCTGACGAGTGCCCTTTCACTTACACTTTTACAAATGAAAGCCCTGGCACTTTTTTTTTTACAAATTAAGCACGGGTGGTGTCCGTGTGTGCATGGCAGTGGTGGTGTCCGTGTGTGCATGGCAGTGGTGGTGTCCGTGTGTGCACGGCAGTGGTGGTGTCCGTGTGTGCACGGCAGTGGGGGAGTCCGTGTGTGCACGGCAGTGGGGGAGTCCGTGTGTGCACGGCAGTGGGGGTGTCCGTGTGTGCACGGCAGTGGGGGTGTCCGTGTGTGCACGGCAGTGGTGGTGTCCGTGTGTGCACGGCAGTGGTGGTGTCCGTGTGTGCATGGCAGTGGTGGTGTCCGTGTGTGCATGGCAGTGGTGGTGTCCGTGGGTGCATGGCAGTGGTGGTGTCTGTGTGTGCATGGCAGTGGTGGTGTCCGTGTGTGTATGGCAGTGGTGGTGCCCGTGTGTGTATGGCAGTGGTGGTGTCTGTGTGTGCATGGCAGTGGTGGTATCCGTGTGTGTATGGCAGTGGTGGTATCCGTGTGTGTATGGCAGTGGTGGTGTCTGTGTGTACACTCGTCTGGTAGTTTTTGGTGCAATCGTTTTTAAATATATGACCCGTGTCCCTCCGTTCAAAGAACATCACCATAAAGAAATGACATGAACTTTTAAAGGTTTTTTTAAAGTAAGAGCTTTTCATCTTATTGTTGTCCAGGAAGCAAAAAAAGGGAAAGATAACAGCAAAAGAAACAAGTGGACAGACGGGCCAGTAGATAGTTAATGCAGAAACAACAGAGATAGGTTTCAGTTCACACACTTCTTTGTGGAAGCAAGGGAACTGTTAACAGTGTGAGCGCACGGGGGAAACGACTATGGCTTTGTACTGCAGGTGCAAGCCTGTGGGGTGCCGGCTCTTCACAATTCTGACACAAATAATTTTCTAATCCCACCGCTCTAAGCAAAATAACCAAAGGATCTGCGTTTACGAGATCCTGATGCTAGGATTAAATTCACTTTATAAGTCCAGCCGTTTAAGATCTGAAATATGAGATTCACTCCTGTCACTTACGTGGGTGGAGAGTTAAGCGCCTGTCCATCCGCCCACGTGGGTGGGCTTGTTCTTCATAGAGGGCGAGTGAAGATATTACTAGTGCTAGTAAGTGCTATATAAATTCAGTTTACAATGACAGTATATCAGAGTCTTTTGGTTTTGCTTTGTTTTGAAGGTGTAGCCTGAAGCTGTTGTGTTGTCACGTAATCCGTGTATTTTTCTGTACTTTGTCCCCGTGAGGAGGAGGGGAGAAGTGTTTACATCTGTCGTGTGTATGCCTGAGTCCTGGCTGAATGTCTATGTTCTCCAGCCCTAGGGTAGCATGTCATATACTTCTGTTTCATGGTGATGATGAAGTGTTTATTATGATGACGTGAGAGTGTTCTAGACCACTGTAACCTCAGCCATTGCTCGCTGCCTTTGGTCCTTGATCGGAGTTGAGTGAGCATCACTGCTCCTTGCATGGTACTGTGATCTAGTTGTTGTAACATTTAGGAAAAGAGCTTCTTGCTCTGAGGCTGATGGCGATCGAAATTCTCTGTATCATGCATGCTGCATTTTAGAAATAAACTTAGTTATATGGTACAGTTTAAATCTGTTAATTTGTATCTTTTAGTCAGAGCAGGTTTTGCTTTGTGGCGCACAAGATTGCTCACAGAGACAAGGTTTTAAGTACAACGCATTAAAATAATCCATGCCACCAATTTACTTCTTGTTTATAGTGCACGTTTTGCTTAATCTTGCATTATCAAAGTGTGTTAAGTATTTTCAGGGTGTTTTTTGTTCTTCCTGTAGCATATAACTCTTGTAAACTGCATGCTTTCAACTGAGTTGCTTCCCCACGTTTTTAACAAGGACGATTAAGAGCACTGGCGGATCATCTTCAACTGACTTTTGCTTACTTACTTGCTTGTTTTCCTTTCAACACTGTGCTGTGTTCTTGGCTCGCGGCATTCTCCGGCTCGTGTTCTCTTGGCGGTCTGAAGCACAGAGAACAAAGTACGTAATTTCTCCGACGACAACATGCAGGAGCGTAGATCGTCATTTGACGCCTTAATTGACCGAAACACACCGGAATGTTGAAATACGTGTAGCGTCATTACGCTAATCACGCCAGCGGCCATTTTGTGCAAGTAAGAAATCGCGCATTGAATTACATTACAGTTAATAAAACTTACAAGGCGATTAATACTTTAAATTAAAAAAAAAATCGGAAACGAAAATGATCGTTTGCAGTGGATTTTGGTTCCTGTTCATTTGCTGATATTTGGCAACTTCTTACAAGTAAGACTTAAAAAAAAAAAATGTTTTTGTTGTTTCTTCCACATGGCTTCTTCAAATAACAATAACAGTGGAATTGTTGCACCTCCATCATTTTTAGTTGCTCCTGGCAAGCCTCCAACACCCTGGCAAAAATGGTTACATGTTTTTACTAATTATTTGGAGGCAATAGATGCTTTAGATTACTCTTCTTCAAGGAAAAGGGCTATTCTTTTTAATCATTTAGGAGATGCAGGACAACAGTTGTTTGATAATCTTGCTGTTGTTCAGAGTCCAGTGGATGATGACACTTGGAATGTATATACTGAAGCATTAAGTCGACTGGGTAAACAATTTAAAGATGATCCGTCTCTCATGGTTGAACGTCATGTTTTCTTTAAGAGGAAACAATCACAGGAAGAGTCCATAGAAGATTATTTAGCAACGTTGCGTGTTCTTGCCTCAAAATGCGACTTTGGTACTTATCTTGAAACTGCTCTAAGAGATCAATTGGTTTTCAATTGTTTCAACAAAAAAATTCAAGAGCGAATTTTAACTTGCAAAAATCCGACTTTGGATGAGGTTATAGTGATTGCAAAAAGCATCAAATGCTCGGTTGTTTTATCAAAAATTTTAGCTGAACAGAATGCTTCTTCGTCAGCTGTTTGTAATGTTTCGCAGGCAGCCAATGATAATAGTACAGTAAATGTTGTTTCCAACCGTACAAGTGGAAAAAAAGTGTGAACAGAAATCTAATGTATTTTGTTACAGGTGCGGTTCATAATTTCATGTGGGAAACAACCCTAAGTGTCCAGCACCAGGTAAAAGGTGCTCTAATTGTAAACCGATTTAGTCATTTCTTTGCATTGTGCTGTTTACCTAAGGATAAAACAAAAGTTAATATGGTGTATTCTGAAGAAGAAATTTGTGATGCTTTGAATGTTTCTTCTTTACCTTATATTCAAATTAATGCTTTGAGTGATTTGAATGTCAAAGGTTCAATTTGTAAAATATTAATTGGTGTGCAAAGTGTACAAGTTATGGCAGATTCGGGTTCACCAATTACCATCTTAGATGAACATACTTTTCATAATTCTTGGGAAAATACAAAATTATTTCCAACCGATGTGAATCCTAAAGCCTTTGGTGGGTTTGATATAACTATGCGTGGTTATTTTCCAGATGATATTGATTTTAAAGGGAGAATAATTCACACCAAGATCTATGCAGCACTTAATGGAAGAGATATTTTGGGTTGGCAGGATCAGGCTAGTCTTGGGATTATTTTAAAGCCAGGCCATCCTGAACCTGTTGTTTTAGGCGAGTTACCTATTTTTGCTATTCTAGATAATTGCAATGATCCTATTTTGTGCAATGTTTTGGAAAAATACAAAGCTGTTTTTGATGAGAGAATTGGTTTGGTAAAAGACTTTTAGCATACCATAAAATTAAAGGAGAAAGTTTGCCCTGTCATTCAGAAAGTTTGCCCTGTTCCTTTGTCAGTTAAACAAGATTTGAGGAAACACATTGAGTCTTTGATTGCACAGGACATTATTTGTCCTGTGGAATCATCGGAATGGGTTTCTGCTGCCGTTGTAGCACGGAAACCATCTGGAGAGATTAGTTTGTGTGCAGACCTTCGAGTTCTTAATCGCAACATTGTTGTTGACGTGCATCCTCTTCCAAAGATTCATTGCAGGTGATTGGGTTATTATCAAAAAACCTGTAAAAATTTCTAAAGGTCAATCCAAATTTTCTACTCCTGTTAAAGTTGTAAAGATTTCTCGTGCAGCAGCTCTTTTGCATGAAAGGGGTTGGTGGAACAAGAATGCCCTCATTAAGGTTACTGATGAACAAGCCAAAATCATTTGTTCCAACAAACAGGATTCAGGTTTCTCTGATGATTTGGATTCTGATTGGTTTGGTGTTGGTGAAACTTCTATGCCTTCACCTGTTCCTATTAATACTCCTGTGAGTATTTCTTCTGATTCTTCTTCTCTGTTAGCTGGTGGTGATTCAACAAGAAATGTGTCACTCCCTGTGTTTCAACCTGTTTTAAATGCTGATGGCAAGGGGGATGGTGTGGGTGTTGGTCGTAGGGTTAGAACTGTTCCTGTTAGATTTCGTGACTACGTGCTGAATTAGTATTTTCTTTTATTTATTTCTTCTTTCTTCTTTTCTTTTCTTTTATTTTATTAGGGGAAGGATGTGTAGTATGTATGTATTGTACTGTTTATGTAATTACTAGGTTGCTTTAAGGAATGTCTCTGTTATGTTCTATCTCATGTTCTTAGAATTGTATGATGTGATGTTATTCTCATTCTGAGCCTGTACTCTCAAGTTACTGGTCGTGGGTTATTTACTCTACGATTAAATTTTAAACTTAAACATATTTATTCTTGCCTACTTGGATTTATTCATATGAAGAATCTTACTACAGAGACGGCACAGAGAAAAAAAAGCATGGCTGATTATCAGCGCCGCGCGCCTCTCTGCAGACTCCCCCTGCATTCCAGAGAGGCGGGCAACGCGATCCGCTCTGCATGCAATGCTGTAGAGACAAGACCTGGCCGCGCGCACAACGTTATCCTATGGGGAAACGCTGCGCGCGGCCAGGTCTGGTCTCACTTCGGTGTTCACAGACTGCTGAGACGCTGACAATAGTTCTCTGGCGAGAACGCACTTTCAGCGCGTTACTAGCCGAGACCTAAAAGGTGGCCTCCGGTTCGGACTTTTCTGATCTGTGTAGTATTAGCCAAAGGTAAATTGGTGGGAGATTTCTGGAGGGAATGTAAAAATCAAGTTTAGTACAAAGAATCCTACGGCCAGTATATTGTAAAGCCCTGTGCGCATGACAAAGTAGTTGAAATGTAGCCCTTTTTCGAAAGGAAAGCCAGTGAAGAGTTTTTAGACAAGCAGAGGCTGAGCTTTATTTGTCTCCATAGCCACCATATTCTGAATAACCTGTGATCGAGTTAAAAGGTGCTTGGCCATCGTCATATAGAGAGCATTTCCCATAGTTGGTTTGCTATTTACCAGAGCTTGGACTACGGTACGGCGCCAATCTACCGAGCTCCAATGATTGTTCTAAGTTTGAGCAAGCCATAAAATTTGCCACTAGTGGCAATGACCTGCTCCTGCATAGACAAGGACTTGTCAATCAGAAGACCCACGTTTTTAGCAACTTTCTTTGGCTTAGTAGTAGGGCATAAAGAGAATGGCCACCATAAAATATCCCAAATCTGCTGAGCACCTCCAAATAGCAGAATCTCAGATTTCTCTACATTTAACTTTAAACAATGTGTTCTCATCCAGTTGGCCATCTCTGCGAGGCAGTCCGAAATATTCTGTTGGGTGTCATCATTCTTCTTCCCTATGGAGATGACAGAGTGTCACCGGCATAAGAGCAAATCTGAAATCCCCACTTGCGAATCAACTTTGCAAGGGAAGTAATGTAAACATTAAACAGGGTGGGGCTGAATGAGGGGCCTTGTGGCACCCCAAAGTTAGAGCTATTGAGAGAGGATATGACTGTATTCAGGTGAACGGTTAGTCCGTTTATCAAAGGAACAGCCAAACCAATGTAATATAGACAAGTAGAGCCCTACCTTGTGGAGTTTATTGATCAATTGGCAATATGAAGCAGTGTCAAATGCTGTAGAAAGATCAGGGGACTGTGTGCTTCATTATGGTGCTGCAGAAATAGGGGAAATTATGTAGTCAGGTGGTGTACACCCCCAAAATGCTAACCGGACCTCTGGTCTGTACAGCTAAGAAAGCTTTAGGCCATTTTTAAAAATGGCAGAATAGAAGGTTCTGGGTAGAAAAGGTGACACAAAGACCATTTAACCCCAGCCAGACAGAGGGTCCACTTTGGGAGACAAAGACAACTCCAGACTCCCTTAGACTAGAGGAACTAGTCCCCTGCAGTCCACAGGTGTGAGAAGTTGGCCTGATACAAGGTGGTTCCAGAATTGGAAACATCATATATCAGTCCAAACAACCCTTATGGTGTCTGGTTGTAAGTCAACATTATTAGACAAGCTATCCTAGGGGTAGCATGGACCAAGCAGCCTTAAAGGCTTAACTCAAGAGGTCGTGTTAAGCGAGCTGTTTTACCAATCACAATCCTGTAATATCAAATGAAAGGACACCACACAAGTATATATTATAAAAATATATGTATTTATTACTAGAATAATCCCCAGTACTCTTTATGAGCAAAGGGGCACAAGCGTTTAAACAAAAGCACAGTATAACATATGAAAGTTGCACAATTATGGATGAGGCCGGGTGGCCACTCAAACCATATATTAAGAAAGTGGTATAAGAGATACCAATCGAACAGTGGTCAGGCCTAAGGCCTAGTGCCTGGGGAATCGCTGGGACTGGTCGGGACTAGCAATGCTGAAGTCGGGAAAAGCCCGCGGGACCTGGGTGCAGCGCTAAAATCACACGCAGACACCAATGCAATGTCAATGGTGCGTAAAAGTTAGAAAGTTACTGTTTAAGGAGACTTCCGCTTAACCTAGAAGGATGAAACTTAAGACACGTACACTAGAGGTGTGTACCAGTGAGGGAACACCGGCGTTGTGGAGTTACCTCACCCACAGGAAGCGGGTGCATAGGGTCGAAGTTGTGTCGGGTTTCGTCACGCAGGTTGTTGGTGCTTGAAGCTGAAGATGCTGCAGGCGTCGTGAAGGAGAAGTGGGTGGATCGGAGTTGTAGAGTACCTGAAAGCAGAGGGGACAGAGTCTGGGTCACTCAGCAGTGACCAGGGTGGAACCAGGACGGAACCAGGCAATGTCGGGCGCAATCAGGTGGTTGTCTAGGAGCTTCTCTCCGCTGCCACGTGGGCTCTAGGGCATCTGCGACGTCCTGGAGCGGTTCACGAGATGTCCCACGAAGGCTCTCGCCGTCGGCGGTGTCGGCTTCAGGATTGGAGCAAACAACACTCGGCAAGAGCAATCCACGCAGGACTGGAAGATTGCTTCTCACTCAGACCAGGAGGGTCAGAGCGGGTGCTCCTTTTCAGCGGAGCGGGTGCAAGTCTGGAGCAACCAGAATCACAAGTCGGATTTCAAGTTTCGTCAGCACAGGGGCCACAAGCCAGCGGGCAAGTGACCGGGCCAACGCGTTGAGCCAAAAGATGTAGAAGGGCCCCACGCAGCACTCGGTGAGTGTAGAGGGGTGAGCTTCGGTGCAAGAGTGGCTCAGGGCTGGGGCTTCTCAAACCCCGATGTACAGCTTTGAGGGTCACTCGTGGGCTACACGGTCAGCATCTCGTGGTCTTTCCAAGATGGCGGGCCCCACGCTTCCGGTCGCCTCCACGGGTCTCAGCTCTGCAGGGACTGTGGATCGGGCTGTTTGAAGGCAGGCACGCTTGGTCTTGTCGATCTCTGTCGCTCGAGTTCCAGCGGGAACTACAACAAAGCAAACGTCGAGGTGCTGGATGGTGCCTGTTTGCACAGGGTGGTCACTCCTTGACCACAAGGGAGATTCTTCAGTCTTCTACGTCGAGTAGGATGTCGAAGGGTCCAGAGTTTCGTTTCTTATGTTTCATCAGGATAATCTGAGTGCGTTGGCACTGCTCCCATTCTTATACCAATCTAGGGGGGCTGGATTACCTGCTAGGTCCCCTCCTATGGGTGGGACCCAGGAAGGGGGTGGTTACACGCCTTTCCCTTTGTCCAGGTCGCGCTGGGACTGGGGCTGGTGTGCCCCAGAACCGGTTTGACTGGATTATGCAAGGGGAAGCCTTGTGCTCCCCAGGCACTGTCTGGTTTCTTTCAAACCTCCCTGCTACAATCCACTATCTCCTGTCTGGGGTGGTGTGACACCTCCCTGTGACAGGAAATCCTTTGTCCAGGCCTCCTTGGCTGAGTTTCGGTCAGCAGCAGGAGGTCAGACCCGTGTCTGTGGCAGAAGCATCAATTTTGTGGACCTGAGGCTCTTTTTAAAATGCACCGCGTTTTAGCAAAGTAGCATGTCGTCCCCCTCTAGAGGGGTAGAATGCTATCCCCGTCGACAGGACTGTCGAGGGGACAGTATTCCAAATCGTATGACACCTTACACGACATGTTTTGATAAAGCCAAACCAAAGTTAACATATAACAGCGAGGATTATAATGCACTTAATAGTATATGGTATGGCATTATCCCGGAACAGCTTAGGGAATTGGTCCCGACAGGTAGAAAGGAGAAAGCTCTCTCTGGACAGAAGGCTTGGAGGAGCCTTAGGCACATGCAGGTGGTACTAATCTTGCAGTAAAGGAGGAGAGGGTAGGCAGAAGGGGCCCTATAGCGCGAGTCTTAATTTAAGAGAAGGCAAGTCTTGCAATGTGCATAGTGTGCAGAGCGGGGCTAGTGTGCATCTTCACTAAGCTTTACCTTTGGTGAAGCTTCCATGGACACCCCTCAATTACATGCAACATAATATAATGGCCCAAATGACTTCGAACCTTATCACATTTCTAATCACTGATTAGAGGATAATTATTACATCTGAATGGGCAAAATCATACATATGCAGATTTGAAAAGAGAGCAGAAAATGAATGACTCCAGACAGTGGCAACGGAAAGGTCTATTACTCTATTGTATTTGAGCATCTGAGGTGTTTGTTTTATTATATTATATGATGAACTCAATGTATCGAAACCGTGTGCTAAGGAAGATGATATGCAGAGGAAATATACATGTGGGCAGACAGGTAACCCCCATATATGTTTGTCTGTTTTTATTACAGCATTGGCAGCACAGTGTCTCTTGCAGTGGCATTCAAATTGAGTTGCCCTGAGGAAATTGCCTGATTTAAACCACGGCAATGAAACATGTCGGCTGTAAGTAGGGTGTGAAGTGATAGGTAGTCTTCACACTCTCCTTTTTTATGTTTAAGTGTTTTACTGTTAGCAACAAAGAAGGGAACATAAGTAAAGTTTAACGTCCTGGTTACGCAGTATCTTGTATGTTTAAACGTTTAATGTTGTGAGTTTTTGTTACATATAAGTTGTGTTCACTGCACCATGCACTGTCTTTCTACTTTGGGTTTGAGACACGTTTCCGTTAAAGCTTGATGGCACCAAGGATGATAACAGGGCCATCCTGGTGAGTACCAGCAAGGGGTCACATTGGTGGTGCGCCCGTGAGGTGCCATCTCGCTCTTCACATATTTTTTGTCCGTTCAAAGTGTATGTGAGTCCTGTGATGTTTCTTATTGTTTAGATCAGAGCTAGGTTGCTTCTTATTTAAGCAATAGATTGAGACGTCGTGAGTATCCCTAGACTTAGGAACTCCCTGGTGTGATCTATGAGTAACCAGTGATGTCTATATATCAATAGATAAATATTGCGGTGAGAACTGGGACTTGTTTTGTCTGATGACTCTTTGAGTGGAGGGCGTCCTGGTTCTGTCTTTCCCTCTAGACTCCAATTTTTCGTTTGCACATGCTTTAATTGGAACCAAGACCCACTGAGGAAGGACCACAATACGTAACATGCTAATAAAGGCAGCGGTTTTCTCTCAAATACAGCGTATTTATTCAATTCACAATACTTACTGAAATCTTAGCTCCCGTTATACCGTTGATTCGACGCATGTGTTTACAAAACTCGTCTCCATGGGCGTCGTGGTCTCTATTGTTGTGTGTGACAAAAAGCAGGGCATGGATCATTTCATGCAGAAGGGTCTGTGGTATAAACAAAAAACAACTTGATGACTATTAAAATATTATATGAGAAAGAATGCATTTAACTGCAGCAGATGATACTGTAGGCTGCCATACTTAATATTTGCCTATTCTTTTGAAGTAGAACAAATGTAAACTACTACACGTTTTTCAGAAATGCATGGATTACTCCACTACCTACCATTTCATGGATAGAAATAAAGCATTTCTCTGTTCTTCCTTGCTCCAACCAAAATTACTAACAAGCATTTGCAATGCAATAGGTCTCGCATTTACGCGAGTTTGAGCTATTAACATTGTAAATGACAATCCCTTTTATTTATGTTTTGGTTTTTAAAACATAAAAGGCATTGTCATTTACAATGCCAATAGGTTAAACAGTTGCAAATGCAACTTATAGAATGCCCCCTTCATTTCCTTCTTCTGTGAATCTTGTATCGTAATGGTACTACTGGGCATGAAGCCCATTGCCAAGCGTGGGATACACCAGGTAGCCCCCAAGCCAGGGGTGAAAAATAAAACTATGCCTCCCTCTGCAAAAACAACAAGCATTTACAATGCAATGGTCTCAGCATTATTAAAGGTAGAGATATTGGCATTGCTCATGACATTTTTTTTATTTTTTTAAATCATAAATAAATGGCATTGTCAGTTACAATGCCAATAGCTTAATCGCTCGCAAATGCATGACCTATTGCATTTACACCCTCACAGAGCCACCCACACAAAGCCACCCACACACACATACAGAGCCACCCACAGTCACACACACACACACACACACACACACACACACACACACACACACACACACACACACACACACACACACACAGAGAGAGCCCCCCCCACACACATAAATGCAATGGTCTCAGCATTATTAAAGGTAGAGATATTGGCAGTGCTCATGACATTTTTTTTATTTTTTTAAATCATAAATAAATGGCATTGTCAGTTACAATGCCAATAGCTTAATCGCTCGCAAATGCATGACCTATTGCATTTACACCCTCACAGAGCCACCCACACAAAGCCACCCACACACACACACACACACACACACAGAGCCCCCCCCCCACACACACGGAGCCCCCCCCCCCCACACACACACAGAGCCCCCCCCCCCCCACACACACACAGAGCCCCCTACACACACACACCGGAATCCTTGAAATTAGGGTGATGATAGTGGAAGAAAAGGGACTATACCACCTACTTGTGATGCAATATATTTTGTTTTCCCTGTTGATGCTTGTCCCTACTAATGGTGCAACAGGTGTTGTTGAGCAGGGCAGTGAGGCAGCCATTGGAATGTGGTATTCGTGTATTTTACTTCCCCAGCAGCAGTGAAAGAGGCCTTTTTCCTTGCGTGCACTGGTGCACATTACGTCCTTGCTAGGCTACCGTCCCCCACGTGTGAAATTAACAGTGGAACCCCGCAGACCACAATGATGGGAAACGGCACATTCAGAAATGCTGCGGCCATTTTGGTAAAGAAGCTCCCCCCTGCAGAAACCCATCAATATATCAATAGGTCCTGGCGGCAGAAGGGAGGGGCAGAACCTGTCCCTTTTCAATTAAGACTGTTTCTGGCCTCTCTTTGTGTTTTTGCTTACATTATCCTTTGAAAAGAACAAGGCTTTTTCTGCAGTAAACACAGCTTCATTCCCGGTCAGAAGCAGGAGCGGGTGGGGGGGGTAGCCTACCTGCCCCCTGAGAACTTTACTTTCTACTTTTTCACGCCTTACATCAGTCGGTATTGTTTCAAGACCACCTCCTAGCTCAAAGGGTCGCTTGTTTTAAAACGTCCATATCCGCAGGTTCAATGCTGAGGACAGTTCTGTTGCAGCATCTCTTGGTCGCTTTCTTTGTCTATAGGTCGCCCGAGGTGTTTGGCCGTTTATTTGATTTAATGTGGAAGAATATTGAAATATTGAATATTGACTATGAATATTGAATTAGCAGGTGGATTGGACTATTCTCAATCGGGTTTTAGGCCCAAGCACAGTACCGAGACTACCTTGATGTCAGTCGCAGACGATCTACATATGTATCAGGACAATGGCTTCTCCGTGATCCTGGTACTACAATTGGCTTGGAACACAAGGCTTTAGCCTGGCTTAGGAGTTTCTTATCTAACCGGACCCAACGTGTGACCTTGGGGGCCTATCGTTCAGAGGAGGCTGAGATCTCAAAAGGGGTGCCACAGGGCTCCTGTTTGAGCCCCACCCTCTTTAATATCTATGTGGCACCCCTGGCTAACTTCATGAGAACGTATGGCTTCATTCCGGTGTCCTACGCCGACAATACTCAGCTCCTCTTCCCTTTTAAACACCTCACCACCGAGGTCAAGAACTCCTTTTCCCAGGGTATGAAGGCTGTGGCACATTGGATGTCCTCCAATTACATTCAATGCAATGTCGGTAAGACCGAAGTCATGTTGTTTGGAGAAGCTAAACTTCTGTGGACTCCGGACTAGTGGCCACAAGATCTTGGCCCAGTCCCAGAACCAAAGCAGGTCGTAAAAATCTAGGAGTCAGACTAGATCAGGAACGGTCATTAAAGCAGCATAGCAACTACGTTGTGGGTTCATGCTTCCACGGCTCCTACGGAAAGTATTCCCACTGCTCCCCGACTCAGTCAGAAAAACACTGGTGCAGGCTCTTGTCTTAAGCCGCATAGACTACTGCAATGGCCTGTTTCTGTCCGCTAATGAAGGAGTTCTGGCAAAACTCCAAGTGGTTCAGAACACTGCTGCGCGACTAGTCCTCAACGCCCCTTCCCAAACCCCTTCCAAACCTCTGCTGGCAAAACTTCATTGGCTGCCCATAAAACAGAGAACCAAATTCAAAACTTGCTGCATTATTCATAAATGCCTTAACGGTTCAGGCCCTGAATATCTAATAAACAAATTCACCCCCTATATTCCTACACGCTCCCTCAGGTCCAGTGACCAAGGCTTACTATGTGTCCCTCGGACTAAGAAGGCTAGACACGGTGGTAAGGCACTGTCTGTGGCAGGACCTTCTCTATGGAACAGTCTCCCTAGAGCTCTCAGACAATGCTCAGAACACTTACCATTTAGGAAACAACTTAAAACCTTTCTGTTTCAACTTTAACATCTATTCTAGCTAAGTTCCTATACATCTTGCGGTTATGGCTGCCAAAGCGCAGAGATACTCCTTCGGGAGTCGAATCAAGCGCTATACAAACCCGCAAATAAATAAATAAATGGTTGCACTTATACCCTTATTATGAGAGTACCCCTGGGGGTGTCCATGTGAGGCAGAGGAGAGTCCTGGTGGCACTGCTAGGAGAGACGTGTGGTACCTTCTTGAGCTGTCTTTTCAGACCCGCCTGCCTGCTGGGTATGCAGATTACTGAAGTACCAAAATATCCCGTGCGATCCGTCCTGATCACGTGCCACCAACCCTCCCCTGTCTGTGTTTTTAAATGCAGATGGCGGCTTCGGCCTGAGTCCCCTTGAACTCTGGGGAATCAATTACCTTAAAGCTGGCTTTTACGCAAAGTAATTGGAGGAAATAGTCAGAGAAAAGGAGCAGCAATTTAACAAAAATACAGTTATTCCCGCCTTTGGAAGGTGGAGATCTGCGGTTGGAAAGGAGAAGGGGAGGGGGTCTTTCATTAGAGGCGAAGGGGGAAATTTAAGGTCATTAATATTAAACTAGCTTGGACAAAAGGAGATGGCACCAGTAAATATGAATCGTTGGCATATATGCCTAGTGCAGGAGTTAAACATTCCATTGCATTTATCCTGTGTTAACTACATTAGGAAATGAGGAATTAACCTTCACGAAACTGTTCCCGTGAAATACGCTTCCAAATGTTCCTGACGCCCCATTTTCCAGCCGACTAGTCGCCATTGGTTTCTACTAGATGTAAGTAACTGTCTGCATAGAACATTGGGGGCATCTAATAATTTCCTATGGCGAAAATTACAATTGATTCAAGTAATATTTTGGATTTGGCTTTTGTGACTAACAGCGAAATTTCAAAATCTCATTTCACCAGTAGTATTCCCTTTGAAAACTCAGCTGCACAAAGATTCTGCGTTTCGCATAACACAGACACGTGAAACGGGTGCAGTGAAAACTATCTAGCGAGGTCAAACTGTAAACAAGACCAACTCGGTTTCATACAGTGGCGCACATAAGCGCACAAGCCGTATAGGGAATTTTGAACCCGTTTAACGAAGGAGGTGGAAGGCGACATACAGAGCCGTTGTCTCAATCTGCCCTGCGTCTACGACCTGGGAATGTCATATTTACAGACCGTAGCGCGTTGGTATTACGGACAAAGCACTGTCGTGTGTATGAGAGCAAAATAAACGTTTTAAAATGACGAAATAATGGAATATGTTATACGTTCGCCGATCAACCTCGCGAAGTAAAATCTACTGATATTTACATCACACACAGAACTGTTATTCACAATAAGTGCAGCGAAATTGCTACAATTGGAGCAATATGGGGTGCCAGCCTGTGGAATAATTGTGAGAGTGACAAAGTTGCTCTTTGTGCTAGAGAGGGAGGTCTAATGCTGGTTTCAAAGCGTCACGAAATCGCGCAGCTGTCACCAATCTCGGTGCCTCGTTGTAAGTCAGAGTCAGGAGGGCTTGTACAACCCGAGGTTGTTGCAGTGTCCTGCACCCGAAAACTTCCAGCTACGGAAGTCAGGTCGGTGCCACCCGGACAGGGTAACTCGCCCTTCGGACATGCACCACTGAGAGAAAATGAAGGCACTCTGTGGAGGCGCTCCGATGGAGAGGCAGGCAGGGCAGCAACCGCGACCGCCTTGGGGTGTGACATGTGATCGCAGCAACGGGCCGTGCTGCGCGGAACTACCGCTCTACATCAGCTACCATCTTCTCAGCACCGCTGGCCCCCGTCGTCGATCCACCCAGAAGGCTGTGTTGGTACCCCCAGCCGGCGAGTCTCTAAACCGTGGCAGGGGGAGCGGGAGGAAATCACAGCAGCAGACGCTGCCAACACCCAAGAGAGTAGCCCGGCTCCAAAGTCACATCAGCAGTAGTGTTCAGCCGCCATGTTGGGTCAGCGGCCACTCTCCGCCAGGATTGCGAACTCACGTCTAAGGCATTGTCAGGGCTCCGCTAAGGCTATTTAAAATAGAAAAGCAAAATGGATGCATTGCGTGTGACGGGGAGGCATGGCTTAATTTGAAGACGAGAGGAGCGCTCCACACGACCACGTTTTCCGAGGCGAGGCAGAAATGCCTCGGCGATCCACACGGTCATTTTGAGATTTGGGGGCGTGTTTTTAGCAGTTGAGTGACGGATGACGTCACGGCTTACAAACTGCAAAAAGCACGCCCCCGAATCGCAAAAAGACGGGGCTTGAACAGTGTGAGGCCCCTCTCCTCCAATGGCTGGCCTCTGTTTAGGAAGCCAGCCAATGGAGAAGAGGGGCAGGTTCAAGCCCCCATACTGCCAAAACATAAGATCTCGGACTCTGCCCATTGCTTCCGCAGTGCGACGCAGGCCGAGACCTAAAAATGAGCTCGGCAGGGCAGGTCCCAGCTGTGCCCCGCCGGGCTGCAGGCAGAAGTGTTATTAGGCAGCTGGAGGCCTGGGGACCACTGCTGTTCCGTCTGTAATGTGCCCAAGACCCCGGCAGGGGGTGGGGGGGGTGGGGGGGTGGGGGGGGATCACAAGTTCGACCGACCCCACCCTCGGAGGGTAATTGGCAGAACAAAAGTGCATTAAGGCAGATATAGCAGGGAGCCCCGTGCTGGCACCTTTTGTGTGCATGAGCTAAAGGCGGGTGGTTGTGTGTGTCAAATGCCTCTCAGACCACAGAACGCAGAGAATGCTACGTCCAAATCTGGAATCAGGAGTGCGCGTGTCTGTCTAAGTGTGCGTGCTTCATAGTAATAGTCTATGTGTCACTGCATTGTAGACTGTGTGCTACTTTAAGCATGTAACAGTTTGAGGGTATACATTACTGCGCTTGTGAGTTACGCGGTTTGCGAGTGGGTTTGTACCCAACAGTTACTGACCTTGCTGTTGTATGTGACCGACTCTGTGTCTATGCCACTGTATGCGTGTGTGTTTAACTTTGAGTGCGTACGTATGTGGAGCGCGATGCACTGTGCGTGTGCACAATGAGTGCGATGTACCATTTGTGCGCGCGCATGTGTGTGTACAGCAAGTTAGTGTATGTGGCCTACTGTGTGTGTATGTGTGTGTGCCTGCGTGTGAGCCACTGTGTTTGTGTGCCACTCTGTGCTGTGTATCTATCTATTTGTGTGTTAGTGTCCGTGCTCTGTTGTCTGCGTACCACTGTATGTGTACGTGGGTGCCGGAGTATATAGACACTCACACACACACACACACACACACACACACACACACACGCGCGAATCCTTCGTCTGTGTGCAGTGTACATCACACGTCATCTACAGTCCTGTTCCGCTTTATTTTATTTTGATTGCAGTATAAAAACAGATGTTACAGAATGTTAGATTTTGGGGTCTCTAGTTGGCACAGGTAGGTGCTTGTGACAAATAGGGACCCTTGCCTCTAGTCAGGGTAAGGGGGTATACTCCTAAAATAACCCCTGCTCACCACCTTGGTAGCTTGGTTCAAACAGACAGGCTTTTCTCAGAGACCGTGTGTAAAGCATTTGTGACTACATACAGTAACCCAGTGACAACACTACAAATGGACACCACACAAGGTTTATATTAAAAATAAGTGTTCTTTATATAGACTTAACACAAGACCACACATGACAAAAATCCACAATAATATACTTAAGATGGTAGTTCTAGCTTAGTTCAGTTCAGTTCTTAAGATGGGACACTTTGCGTCAATGTACCTTAACATTCGTTGAGCTTCCACAACAAGTAATGTTGCATGAAATGCGGCAAAGTTCCGGGCATAGAGATAAACACGTGAAGATCTTCCAGATGCGGCACGCTTCTCTGAGGATGCGAGAAGTCTCAGTTCGATGCGTCAGCAGCAGCGGCGACACCCTGGTTCAGCGATGTGACGGCAACAGCCTCAGCTGCGGCACTCTTCTCAGACGTTGATAGAGGCTTCTGCACAATGCGACTACAGTGGTGACATCCAAGATGCGACAGCAGCAGCTCCGACGGTGGAACGCTTCTCCGTGGATGGGAGGCGCTTTTCTTGATGCCGTGCAATACAACAGCTACAGCGGCGATATCCACGTACCGACGGCAGCAACAGCGACGGAGACACGCTTCTCCTTCGTTGCGAGACTCTTCTCCTGATGGGGTGCAATACGACAGCTACAGCGCCGACATTCACGATGCGACGGCAGCATCAGTGACGGCGACACGCTTCCTCTTCGTTGCGAGACGCTTCTCTCGATGCGGTGCAATAAGACAGCTACAGCTCCGACATTCAAGATGCAACGGCGGCAGCAGCAGCGACGGCAACACGCCTCTTCCTCGTTGAGTCGAGCTTCCAGCTCCTTGCGACACGCAGTCCCTCAGAAGGCCCCAAAACTGTAGCAGGCACTTCCAAAGAACTCTGGGGAGCTGGGGGTTGAAGTCTGTTGTCCCTGAGACTTCAGCAGGAGGCAAGCCCAGTTCCAAGCCCTTGGAGATCCTTCACAAGTTGAAAATAAAGCACACAAATTTCTTTCTCCTTTCTTTGGCAGTCAGGCAACCACTGCAGGCCAATCCCCCAAGCAGGACTTCAGCTTAGGGATAGTCTCTCCTCAGTTTCTTCAGGTTCCTCTCCTCAGCAAAGGTTTCTTCTTTTAGTCCAAAAGGGATCTAATCTCTTGGGATCAGGGTCCCAATATTTATACCCCAAATTCCTTTGTCCTCTGAGGGCAGAGGGACCTTTGCCCAGTCCAAACCAGTTCTGGAGCACTCTGTTTACATGACTCCTTCTTTCCTTTCACAGTGCAGGGCAGAAACATCAGACGCCCCACAGGAGGTGGAGCCAGCATTGTGGAGGGAAAGCACAGCCTTGGAGCACTTTGTTGACAGGATTCCTTCTCTTCTTTCACTGTGCAGGGCAGACACATCGGCCGCACCCCAGGAGGTGGACCAAGCATTGTGGAAGGCAGGCATATCCCTATTTAGGTCCAGGTGCAACTCCTCCCTCCCATCTAGATGCAGATCTCTCTATTCACCACTGGGCTGACTCATTCTGTCTCCTGGAATCTCCCTGCCCTGTCACTCACAAACTCCAGACAAGGAATACACAACCTAGCAGAGGCAGGCTTGGAAGGTTAGACAAGAAAATACCTACTTTCTAAAAGTGGTATTTTCAAACACAGAATGTTAAAACCAATTTCACTAAAAGATGTATGTTATCATTCTGAGTTCAGGCATACTAAACTCGAATTTGCACTATGTTCCGAGTCAGTTAGGATTATAACAATGTAATATTCTAACTGCCCATTCTGTCCTATGAAGACCAGGTACCCTTGCAATAGTGAAAAACGAAAATGGTTGTAATTCACTATTAGGACATGCCACACACACACCAGGGCATGTCCTACCGTATACTTACAATGCACCCTGCCCTTGGGCCTACCATAGGGGTGTCTGACTTTAAGAAAAGGGAATGTTTAGGGATTGGCAAGTGGGTGCACTTGTCCAGTCAGCATGACAGTACCAGACTGCACGCAGGCTCTGCAATGGCAGACCTTAGACACACTTTTAGAGGCAGCTTCTGTGGGTGGCACAACCAGTGCTGCAAGCCCACCAGGAGTATTTGGTTTACAAGCCCTGGGCACTCCTGGTGCACTGTACTAGGGTCTGACAGGTAAACCAAACCAGCCAATCATGGAACCACTGATCAACACATTAATTTTCAGTAGGGAGCACTGGCACTGTGGCACTGGACAGCAGTGGCACAGAGCCCACAGCATCTAGCAGCAGCAAATAACACGAGGCAACAGCAAAAATGAAAGACCGACGCCAATGGTGCCAGGTCTAACACAGAAGCTGTACAAAATAAAAGTATTATGAATGCTGAGCAGAGTATAAATATTTGATGTGCATGTCTGATGCAGACAAGTGCATTTTCTCTTCTGTTCGGTCTCTTCAGTGATCCAGCAGTTCAGAGACTGGTGTTGTCTGCACACAGAAGAGCACCAGGACTAGAGAGCCCGGCTGCCTCCGCGGCCGGGGCACATCACATGGCGCTTTAAATAAAGCAGCAGAGCGAGGCACAGTCCGAACAAGCACGCGAGTGGTGCGGACGTGCGCGAGCCTCGAGCTAAAAGTAAAAAATAATACATTTTTTAAAAAGGAGGCACGTCTGGCAAGCGATGCAGACCACTGGGAGGCACGCATGGGCAGGAAAGGGGAGGAAACAAGACGCGCAGCCGCGAGATGCGCTCTGTGGTGGGGGAGGGGTGGAGCGAGGCGCTTGGGAGAGCAAGCGAGAGGAAAGCTAGATGGCACCTTATTCCACGCTGTAAGGGTGCCGCGAGGAAAGCCAGATGGCGGCTGTGCGTGTGCCCGTGCCTGAAACCGCAAGCTTTAGGCCACAAGCAAAAGCTTGTGGTCGGATTTCTAAAGCCCACTCACTAAATGTCTCGCCAGAGCAGTACCTGCGCTGGCTCGGGCGAGATCCAAAAAAGGTATACCTAAAAACTTTAAAGTTACTAACATCCATTTTGGCATGCTTTAGTTTAGAAAAGATGGCATGTACATTAAATAAGGCTATTAAAAACAATTATGAAAGGATGTTTCTTGAGGAATACAGAATGATTCATCAATAGGTCCCCCAATTATAATATATCACACAGAGATTGATCAACGTTTGTACATATAATCAACTACCTTCTGAAGGATTCCATTATTTGGTGCTCAATGTCCTCACCCACTTCCGTGGCATGTTTCATCTTTCTTGAGCATATATCCAGCAACAAATAAGCGAGGAAGTAAATGTTTGAAAGCATTTTCAAACAGATCATGAAATCTCCCACCCCGTTAAATAAATGCATAATGTGACCTAATTACTTATAAGTACAGCACACAACTAACAATTTATAGTAGAATATTGTACTGCCTGGTCTGGCCAGGAGCATGGAATATTTAAACAAGCATTTGCAGTGCAATAGGCCTCGCTTTAGGAAAGTTTGAGCTATCGGTATTGTAAATGACATAGCTTTGTCATTTACAATGCCAATAGTTTTAACTTTCGCAAATGTGACACCTATAGCATTTGTACTGCAATATGTGTTGTATTTACGTGACTTAGATGTATTGATATTACAAATAACGATGGCTTTTAATTTTTTTTAAATAATACTTAAATAAAAGTTATTGTAATTTATAATGGCAATAGCTTAAACTTTTGTAAATGACTTTTGTGAAGATTATGTTCAGTGTATTTTATTGTGACGAAAATCCAAGAACAGAAGTGAAATATTAACATCTTTCTGTGATATTTGTAATAAAGCTTGAAACATTGAGATAAATATTTGAACCAGTTGTTGTTGAATGGTTGCACAGATTGATGCGGTGGTCGCACTAAGTGATGTTGTGGTTGCGACGAGTGATGCTGTGGCGTTCAGTGATGCTGTGGTATCGCATAGTGATATGTTGTGGTGCCCCTGAGTGAAGCTGTGGTGGTGCTGAGTGATGCTGTGGTGATGCGATAGATAGATAGAGTGAGGGCGATAGATAGATACAGTGAGGGCGATAGATAGATAGATGGATGGATAGGCAGATAGAAAGATAGATAAGATAGATAAGATAGACAGATAGAGGGCAATAGATAGATAGAGTGAGGGCCATAGATAGATAGATAGATGGTTGCGTGTGTGTGTGGGCTTGTGTGTGTGTGGGGGGTTGTGTGGGTGTGTGTGTGGGGGGGGGGGGGGGTTGGTGTGTGGGGTTGTGTGTGTGGGGTTGTGTGTGGGGGGTTGGGTGTGGGTGTGTGTGTGTGGGCGGGGGTTATGTGTGGGGTTGTGTGTGTGGGGGGTTGTGTGTGGAGGTGTGTGTGGGGTTGTGTGTGGAGGTGTGTGTGGGGTTGTGTGTGGGGGATTGTGTGTGTGGTTGTGTGTGTGGGGTTGTGTGTGTGGTTGTGTGTGGGGTTGTGTGTGAGGTGTGTGTGGGGAGTTGTGTGTGTGTGTGTGTGGGGGGTGTTTGGATATGTGTGTGGTTTTGTGGTTGTGTGTGTGTGTGGTTGTGTGTAGTTGTATGTGGGTTTGTGTGTGAGGGGGGTTGTGTGTGGGGGGTTGTGTGGGGGGTTGTGTGTGTGGGGGGTTGTGTGTGTGGGGGGTTGTGTGTGGGGGGGTTGTGTGTGGGGGGGTTGTGTGTGTGTGTAGGGGGTTGTGTGTAGGGGGATTGTGTGTGTGTAGGGGGATTGTGTGTGTGTAGGGGGGTTGTGTGTGTGGGGGTGTGTGTGTGGGGGGGGTTGTGTGTGTGGGGGGGTTGTGTGTGTGTGGGTGGTTGTGTGTGTGTGGGGGGTTGTGTGTGTGTGGGGGGTTGTGTGTGGGGGGGTTGTGTGTGGGGGGGTTGTGTGTGTGGTTGTGTGTGTGGGGGGTTGTGTGTGTGTGGGGGGGGGGGTTGTGTGTGTGTGTGGGGTTGTGTGTGCATGTGGGGTTGTGTGGGGTTGTGTGTGGGATTCTGTGTGTGTGGGGGGTTGTGTGTGGGAATGTGTGTGTGGGGGGGTTTGTGTGTGGGGTGTTTGTGTGTGGGGTGTTTGTGTGTGGGGTGTGTGTGTGTGGGGGTGGGTGTGGGGGGGTGTCTGGGTGTGTGTGTGGGGCGGGATGTGTGTGGGGAGGGATGCGTGTGTGTGGGGATGCGTGTGTGTGGGGTTATGTGTGTGTGGGGTTGTGTGTGAATGGGGAGACTTTTGAAAGCCTTACTATAATATTGCCAAACAAGCATTGCTAAAGCAATGCTTTCAGCGAGACCTAAAAATGCAGGTAATTGTTTAGGAAACACTGTGTCAAACTGCAAAGCATTTGTTGTCTTATTTTCTGATCTCAGCTATCTAAAACTGTGGTTGTGTACAGAGCAGCCTGCTTGAGGCCCTCCTTCCGCTTCTATGTGAGTAAAAAATCCTATGCCATCAGCTAAATAAGTGAACAATGAACCTGAACCAGTGGTAAAAGGAACAATCGAAAATAAAAATGATATACAAAACATGTTGGTAATTAGCATAATAAAAATCATATAGAAACTCAACAAAAGTCAAACTATAGGATGAGAATAAAATATATATCATAAAGCAACACGTACAGGTGTTATAAAAATAAGTACATTACATATAGATCATACAAAATACATTTAAAAATACATTCAAAGTTGTTATTGGTGCCTAAAGTGCTGGAGAAATATTAAAACTCGACGCGCGTTTCGGCAGAAAACGCCTTCCTCAGGAGTCACAGGTGATACTATTAAAAAACTGTATTTCAATGCAGTACATCAAAAGCGGATGGTATCTTCATATATTCATGAATAAAAGTCCCTCGATAAAGGCTAGTTCCTGATAGAGTCTGTAAATTTCTTGCTGTGTAGTGTAATAGGGTGACGTTGGTATCATACACAGATTATGTGTAGAGCAGCGAGATAAGTATTAAATAGACTTCGCCACAGGTATCAGTAGTTGTAGATGAAACTTATACATTCAAATTAGGTAACTCAGGATACGTGATGTCTGATATACATCAGCAGGCAGGGACGTCTAGTTCCAACAGTCATTTCATGGCTTAACGGAATAGTTAGTTAGTGGGCAGCAAGATGGTGCTGTTCCGACGATCGTGGTCTGGCAATCGGTCCTCCGCCGAAGCCAATATAAAGCAATAACTGACATCCCACACTTCAGCCTAGGACAGCAGGGGATGTGCCCGTGGGACAGCGGAGCGGCCATTTTGAATCAATCCACACAAAATAAAGGAGTGGATGTCTGCTTAAGCAGCTAATGATGCCTGGGTCTGTGGCCCATCAAAGCACAATAAATCTCTGAAGATGGAAGTGCTTATCTCCTGCAAGCAGAGCCAGGGTGAAATCTCCTCAGAGTCAAAGGATGCATATAACTATATATTTTCTCTTCTTTAGAGATGATTTATGTCAGGAAAGGGCAGTTATTTAACAAACTGGCGGATCATGATGAATTGGATGTGAAGGAGAAAGAGCCCTGGGCTCCGTGGCAGCGTTCAGATAAACAAAACACTTCTAGAAGTCGCATGCCATCCCGGGCTGCAATTAGTCTAAAGCTGTCACATGCACATGTAGCAAGAAGTACATCCTAAATTATCACACATAATTTATTGAGCAACTGCTACACTCCAATTTGTGAACCCCAGTGCAGGCGAATTTCATTTAATTGCACCCCCTGACGCAGGTATGGCATATTCATTAGGGAGCCCACTGACACAGACAGCAAATTATTTAGCTTTTAGATTGTGTGTTTTGTGCGCATTGCTCATGTTCCATAATCAAACAATTAAAAACAAAAAAAATATTGAAGTTATACATTATCTCCTACGGCCGTTTCCCTTCCTGCTTTCATGTCGTTGTCGATCATACTTACATTTGCAGTTTGAGAGGGAGAAGTATGAGACAAAAACATTGTTCCCGGTCTCTGGTGATGGCAGTAAAAAAAATTGGGTTAGAATAAGCAGAAAAGCACATCTTTCCCCAACTACTGCATAAAAGATAACATGTCACATTGGTGCGTGAGGATTTCTTTTTTTTCCCCCCTCCTCGACCTGAAAAAAACCTCTAATTGCAGTTTTAAATACCTAAAATGCCATGCTCATTAGTGCCAGTAATTAACTTTACAACTGTCAACACAAACACTGCGCAGCCTGACAGATAGATAGCGGGTCGGAGGATGCTAATAAATCCGAAACAACAACTTGACACACAGATGCACAAAAGGATGCAGGTGATAAAGAAATGTTGACATCAAATCTAATTATCTTGGAAGCGGCCTACCCCGGTATGAGGCGCGGTAGTGCT
The DNA here is from genome assembly GCF_964263255.1 of Lissotriton vulgaris. Lineage (NCBI taxonomy): Eukaryota > Metazoa > Chordata > Amphibia > Caudata > Salamandridae > Lissotriton > Lissotriton vulgaris. The sequence goes on from NC_141694.1 coordinate 1,051,225,094, forward strand.
CAGTTACTGCCAGCAGTGAGCCCCACCGGAAGTCGGTTCAACCAGAGCGTATGACTGATGGCACCCCCCCTCCTGTCGACTGACTGAGCGCTTCCACCCGCTCCCCGATCATATCTAGCGAGGACAGTATCAAAATGGGAAATTATGAGAGCCATGACCCCTCGGAGCCAGCACGGCGGAGCTGATTACCCCCTTAAGAGTTTCAAAGCATGAATGATGTATGACATTATTAGACGCTTTCTCAGAAATGTCACCAATTGGGCAAGTAAAGGGCCCTGAAAAGGAGGACGGCCTGAATTATGCGAGTGTAATTGCCAATCATAACCGGCGATCAACTGCAATCGCTCTGTTTTCATACTGAGGGCGGCATGAAGTTGCCGGGAGAGGCAACGGCTTTCCTAATGCGCCCAAGATGAGTCTAGGATTTCCATCATTGGTCACTTGGCTGTCGAGAGTCGCTTGTTTTCTTTAAAAACAAGCAGTCTGAGCTATACGCATTACTTTTCCAAGACGGGAGAAGCCAGTGTTGAATCAATAAAGTAACCAGCACTGGCAAAAAAAATGCGAGTTGTGCGCACGCGACAGCAAAAAGTGCTGTGCACGTCGCGCGCGCTTGTGCGCGTTCTCGCAAGCTGATCACCGGCCTGGAGCACTTCTAAAGCATCTACTTAATATCTTGCAAAACAGCGCATGCGCGCTGACTCTAGCGAGACCTAAAAAGGAACTTCACTTAGAGAGAGAATATCTAAATTATTCTTACACCAAATAGAGCATATTTGCACTTTAAGCTCATCATTGTTCAGTATAAGGATTTTAGGATCCTTAACTTCAAACCACTTCTAAAATAGGTATATATTTTCATATTCAATTTTCCAGTACATAATGACAAAACCAACCCTTGGTTAAGACTACATGACTGGCAGATGAGCAGAGTGGGAGATTTCTGTAGGGTAGAACCATTTGTGATTTCTGGTCAATTGATTTGCACTGAAAAGAGGTACAAGGGCGTTGTAGAGGTTGGGGTAGTTGAGTGGGAAACAATCTGTCCTTCCCTCCCCACCTGGACTACTTGACAGACACTTCCAGCCTACTGATAGTCATATTCTGTGTCCTCCCTCACTCTCAATGATTTTTCCCAGCCCCATTATGAAAGAAGTTTCTCCTCACCTTTCTCCTGATCGTGGACTATGACGCAGGTGGATGTTTATGAGTGCTAGCTTACGGAAATTCTCCCTTTTCAGTGAAGATACAACTGTGTCCTCGCCCAGCGCCATCTTGTGGTTTTCTTGGACATGTCAGGTTTCCCGACCACACACAGGATTATGGGGCGACTTCTTGCACAACGGCTTCTGGCATACGCCACATTCAGGACAAAGATTATAGTGCATTATTGTATGCATATTTTGCAGTATTTTTACTTATGTTGTATCACAGATTATTTTCTCAGGTCTACAATAATAATATTTATGTCTCTTTTTTCCAATCCAAGATGGTCAAACCCATTTTCTTTTTAATTTTCTTTAGATGGGCCACTTCCTGTTTTTCCGCTAAATAAGGAGTTCCATTAAGAAGCCCAGTTGTGTTGCAATTGTTACTTTACCATTGCTTGCTCTCTGCTCTCTTTTGAACACAGCTTCTCCACAGTACTGACTCTAATCTTTTCCGGAAAGGTTTAAAGGATGAAATTAAAGATGAACTTGCAAGGGTTGCCTGACCACCTACTCTTCAGGACCTCATCCAGTTAGCCCTCCAGATTGATAGTCGTCTTCAGGAACGACACCTGCAACATAGAAAACGATCTTCGTCAAAGACCACCTATATACCTCTGCCTTTTAAGACTGCGGTCAAGTCCTCTACAGGTCCTATCACAGAAGAAGAAAGGTTAAGACAAAGGAAGTTGGACTTAAGCATCTATTGTGGCCAGACTGCGGTCAAGTCCTCTACAGGTCCTATCACAGAAGAAGAAAGGTTAAGACAAAGGAAGTTGGACTTAAGCATCTATTGTGGCCAGGACGGTCACCTTTTAACTACTTGTCGTGTTCAACCAGCTCTCTCATCTCAGAAGTCAGGAAACTAATAAACTCCTCACTAGCAGAGAATAGAGGTGAGTAGTACTTAGACACTTGCCCTTCTAGAATTACGGCCTTACTTTCCAAACAGCTTGCTCCTGCAATCCAGACACTGTTTAATTTAACATTTAAATCAGGTGCTAATCCTTTAGAATGGAAATCTGCGCAAGTATTAATCATTGAAATAATATCCAATTCTGATCATTCTGATCCCAATTACCTATCTAATTACCATCCAATCTCACTACTGGCCCGTCCAGGAAAACCTTTTAAAGGTCTAATCAATAAACAAGTGACAGCCTATCTTGAGGTGAATCAATTCCTGGACCATTTGTAATCAGGTTAAGACCCTAACATAGTACAGAGTCTGCACTATTGGCTGTCACAGATTCACTAAGACTCTAACTTGATGCTGAGGTTCTATCTATGTAGGTGCTGCTTTTGACACTGTATTGTACTTAAGGCTGTTGCAGAGAATACAAGAGATAGGGATCCATGGAACAATCTTTAAACAGCTCCAAAACGTTTTGGAAAATGGAACTCAAAACCATTGCTCTTGATCCTTTTAAATCCCACAACATGCGGACTGACGAGTGTGTACCACAGTGCTCCTGTTTGAGCCCCACGTTGTTTAACATACACGTGGCTCCCATTGCTAAGATCAAAGAGACATAGTGTTTTGTAAGAATATCATCCAACGATGACACAGCTGAGCTGCTCTTTTGACTAAGACCATGATAAAAGTAAAAGATTGTTTTGCCAAGGAAAAGTGAGCTATTTCAAGATGGATGACAGCAAACAGCCTTCAACTGAACGTCGATTAGACTGAGATCATACAGTTTGGCAAAGCGAATATACTCTGGTCTGATGAGTGGTAGCCACCTGAACATGGCTTGGTTCCAAACCCCACACAGACCGTGAAAAATCTTGGTGTAAAACTAGACCAAGCACCGTCAATGAAAGAGCAGATCCTGGCTACCACAGGTATCTGTTGCCAAACCATGCGCCAAGAACGAAGAGCCTTTCCTTATTTCAGCATCGCAGTCAGAAGAGCGCTAGTCCAGGGTCTAATAATTAGTAGACTGGACTATGGCAATTCACTACTGGCTGCAGCAAGTAGTGCAAAATACAGCAGCCAGACTGGTTTTCAACCTTCAGTAGAGTGCCGCCTCTACACCACTTCTAAAACCTCTACACTGGCTACCAGTCAAGTAGAGAAGCACTTTTAAAATCTGTTGCATGGAGGGCGTGGCCAAGATGGCGGAGTAGGAGGACGTGTTCTCCCGGAGCTCCCGTACCCGTCCAGGCCCTAAGCCCTTAAACAAGCTTATTCTCCCCCCTCGACCGCCTGAAAGTGCGAGGAGAGCAAGGAGAGCTACCGGGTCACCATTGGCCTGAGACCCGGCCCCGCTGATACCCGGAACGCCGTGTGCTGTGAGCTCGGACGCCGGAACCCCAGGCCGGGGAGGCGGTGATAGCCGGAAGCCGGGGCTCGACTGGGAGTGGCGCTGGACCCACAGAGCTTCTGGAGGCCCGTTGTGGAGCTGAGTGGGGAGACGTCTGCGGCGCTGCAGCAGAGATTGCTCGTGCCCGAAGAGAGGCCAAGCCGAGCCCCGAGTGCGACACCCCGCCCCTGGAGGCCGGTCGCGAAGTAACTTGAGGCTGCGGCTGCGGCCCGGACCGGAAAGGGTCGGGAGGCCTGGAGTGGCGGAGAGAAGGCTCCCGCAGCAGGGGCAGGATCCCGCAACACAACAACGAGTCCCGACACCGGGGCCCACTCCTGATATCCCGGTCCAGGGGTATCGTGCGGTGCGCCTGAGACCCGGCGCGGAGGAGACCTACGGCCGTGGTGTGGCCGAGCAACACGAGTGACCCGGTGGTGGCACGGATCCTTCCTGGAGGCGCCGCAAGAGGTGAGGAGGAGGACTGTGGGACGAGGGAGCGCACTGGGACCCCAGGAACGGCGGTTAAGACCTCCGAAGATTGCCAGCGAGTAGCGCATCGCACACCGGAAGCGGCTGCGGCCTACCGCGAGGAAGTCTGACCCGGACGGCGGAAACCTGCCGAGGAGGGGTAGGAGTGCACAACCAGAGAACTTAAGCCTGGGGCCCCCTCTGAGAGTCTCCGCAACGCCGGAGCGGGACGCTATCGAAGGGGCGGTGAGAGACGCTAACCCGAGCCCTGGAGACAGATGGGAAGGTTCACTAGACTCAGACCGCAGGGGAAGTTGCCGCATAATGCCCTCCAGTGTCTGGGGGCCCACCAATGAACGCTCTAGCAGCAGAGCCTGAGAGGGAACAGGAGGACTGGTGTGAAACCGGACAAAGATGCTGCGCGGAGGTTGCCTGGGACGAGGGTACAGTATCGGAATAAAGACCTCCGTTGACCAGCTGGAGACCTGGGCCCAAAGACAGTGCGTCCGACCTTGCGCAGAGAGGCCGGAGCTGGCGCCGAAAGTATCCACAGCCCCCCTACACCTGGAGCTCGGGCACGGTGGACTACGCTCGATAGGGACACCGATTGGCCATCTTAGACCTGGATGAAGGTGACAGAGTACTGGTCATCAGGTCGAACACGGTACACCGCAGTTTGGGAAGACCGCCTCTGCCCGGAAGTGAGGGTCGGGATGGGTACTGTGTGCGTTGGTTGGTCGAAGCGGTTCAGGTGCGGAGCAGTAGGCCTGTAGACAAAATGGCCGGACAGAAGGGCAGCAAAAGGAATGACCGCACGCTCCCAGAGATGCTTGGCAGATCCCAGGTCAGGGGAGACAGGAATCCACTATCACAGGGCTCGGCTGGTGGCTCACAATCAGCGGGCACTGGAGAGCCCCCGGTCACCAGGTCCTTTTTAGAATCCCTTTTTGGCACATTGCGGGACGACTTCCAGGCCTTGAAACAGGAGGTAGCAGGAGAGGTGCGTGAAATACGCAGGGAAGTGGATGGCTTGGGTGAGAGGGTGGCCACGGTGGAAAGCTCCACGCAGCGACAAGACGAAGAAATTACACACTTAGCAGGAGGTACTGCGCCTCAGAGATCAGCACCTAGACCTTCAATTGCACAATGAGGACTTGGAGAACAGGTCTCGAAGAAATAACATAAGGGTCCGGGGAGTACCATCCTCGGAGGAGAACACTGACATTGCCAATTACTTGCGGGAGCTCTTCCGAGACATACTGGGTGAGGCAACGGACTTTCCCATAAGGATAGACAGGGCTCACACTGTGGGACCGCCACGGCGAGCAACGGGCCTGCCACCAGACATACTGGCCTTCCTCCCCGATTTCCCGCTGAAAGAACGGATCATGGCTGAGGCGCGGAAGAAACAATCATTAATGTTCCGTGGTCACCCGGTAGCCTTATATCAGGACCTTTCCGCAATCACACTTCAAAAGCGTAAAGCATTCAAGATAGCTACGGACTTCCTGCGGCAGCATGAAACGCCTTACTCATGGGGACATCCCTTCCGCCTAATCTTCAGATGGAATGGCGAAACACACCAATTGCGGTCCCTCCAGGACACATGTAAAGTATTGGGGATCACCGCGGAAGAGGAAGAATCTCCCACACCACGGAGGAGACGCGCCACCGACGAAGGATGGCGGAGGGTCGCAAGGCGCAGGACACCGCCTGTATCACGGAGGCCGGGCTCACCCACTATCAGAGCCGAGATGGCAAATGCCATCCAAACTGTTTCCAGAGACTTAGCGGTTGATGGTGGTGTTGCACTGACCGTGTAAAACGGCTCCGGGGGGAGAACGACATTGCATTGCTGTTGTGGCTGGCTTGGGGTGTGGCGGGGGGGGGGGGCAGAGGGAAGGGTGCGTGTGGCTGGACGTCCACTAAGGTATCATACCACAGACTTGTCCAGTAGGGACACGACTGGGACTGTTAGTACCAGGATTCTGGGGGGTTTGGAGAGGGGGGGAGGGGAAGGGGGAGTTTGGGGGCGAGTTGGGGGAATGGGAGGAGGGGAGTTAGGATTTGGGGGATCAGGGAGTTGGGGGGGGGGGGCAGGGGGGGGGGGGGAGTTCGGGAAAGTCCCGTCCAGTGCTCTTGATGCATCCGCACCGCCCTGTAGGGGCTCTCAGGTCAGTTTGGCTGATGGTTTATTGCTCTGTGACCCTAATCCACCGCTTCTGCAACATTGTCTTGCTTATGTATGGCGGACCTCAAAGTTGTGACCCTAAACGTCAAGGGGCTTAACAATCCTACGAAGAGAAAAGCGATCCTGTCATTGCTGGAGGGCACGCATGCAGACATCTGTCTTCTCCAGGAGACTCACTTACTAGCACGTGACTGCCATAGGCTGCGGTCCCGTCACTTCCCCACACAGTTCTTCTCCTCCAACACTACTAAAACAGCTGAGGTAGCGATCCTAGTGTCCAAGTCCTTTAGGGGGGAAGTGTTGCACAAATTCACAGAACAGAAAGGGAGACTTCTAGCCTACAGATTCAAGCTGGGGGCCTTGCCGTTTACTATTGGGACAATCTACAGCCCGAACGAGCATCAGGATCGCTTCCTTCACTCTGCATTAGTGGACGTCACGGCATCACCTGACAGACACATTATCCTGGGGGGGGGACTTGAACATGGTGTTTGATTCGTCGGTGGGTAGGTCGGCTCAGCGTCAGCCGCAGACTGGGGAATTGTCGCAAACGGGGAAAACACAACTGGCTGACTTGGATCTACATGATCTTTGGCGTCGGCTTCATCCCTTAGATAGGGACTACTCCTACTACTCACATGCACACAAGACATACGCCAGACTGGACTATTTAATGGTCACCGGTCCGGTCCGCGATCTAGCCACGGCATCTGACATAGGTGTCCTCTCTCTCTCGGATCACGCGCCGGTTTCTGGGACCTTTACTCTCCAGTCGAACCCGGCTCATCGCGGGGTCTGGCGCCTTCGAGACGCTCTCCTGCACAAAAAGACGGTAGTGAAACACATAATAGAGTCAGTGAGGGACTTTCAGTCGCATAATGATAACTCCGACACTCAATTGGCGACCCAATTGGCAGCACTTAAGGCAGTACTGAGGGGAGAGTTCATTGCGATCTCTTCGGCAGAAAACACAGATAGGCGGCTGAAACAGGAAGAACTAACCCAAAAATTCAGGGAACTTGAACAGGTACACCGCCGCACCGGGGCCCCCAGGATTTGGAGGCAGCTGAAGGCAGCGAGGAAACTCCTGTCGACCCTGGACTTGGACAGAGCGGAATACGCGGCGTTACGTCTGAAACATGCTTATTACACGGGAGGTGACCAATGCGGTCGTTTATTGGCGAACAAACTCAGGGTTGCACACCAATGTCGTCGGGTAAAGGAAATTGCGGTTGGTGCCGGGCTGACAGTCACCGACGATGCTGAAATAGCTGATGCCTTCCGCCAATTCTACTCTGAACTGTACGCGGAGGAGAGTTCGCGGATGCGGGAACCGGATGCCTATTTGGACACGGTGACCCTCTCATCCCTAGCACCAACGCAAGCGGAGTATTTAGAACGAGAGATACGGATCGAGGAGGTTATTGCTGCCATCTCTAGACTTAAGCATGGGAAAGCCCCGGGCCCAGACGGCTATACCACTCTTTTTTACAGAACGTTCAGCTCCACATTGGCGCCCATTTTAACCAAGCTGTTTAACTCCTTCTCCACCCCTGGGGCAATTCCACCGGATCTCTTACAAGCCACGGTGTCGGTCATACCTAAGCCGGGGAAGGACAGAGCTCAGTGCAGCTCATACCGGCCGATCTCGCTCTTAAATGTTGATCTCAAAATCTACACATGGATCCTTGCAGCGAGATTAGCGCAGTACCTCCCAGGTTTAGTTGAGCCGGACCAGGCCGGCTTTGTGCCTGGAAGACAGACCGTAGATAATACCAAGAGAGAAGTTCAGAGTTTGGAAAAGGCCTCCCGGATCCCTGGAGAGAGGATGTTACTGTCGGTCGATGCTGAAAAAGCGTTTGATCGAGTGCACTGGCCATATCTAGAACGGGTGATGGAGCGAATGGGCATAGGTGAGAAATTTCGGTCTATGGTGTTCAATTGCTACAAGTTTCCGTCGGCAGCGGTGCAAGTGAACGGCTGTAGCTCTAAGCGGTTTACCATCGAACGCGGCACAAGACAGGGGTGCCCACTGTCCCCTCTCCTCTTCGCTCTTTACACGGAGCCCTTTGCCCAGAGAGTACGACAGAACCCAGATGCGACGGGTGTGAGAATGGGGGGTTATATCCACACAGTCAGCCTTTAGGCGGATGACGTGATTCTAACACTGGAGGACCCGAGACGGGCTTTGCCCGCGTGTATTGACGAACTCGAGGCCTTCTCGAGGGTGGCGGGATTTAGGATGAACGTGGGGAAGTCTACAGCGCCGGATATCTCCCTGACGCCCGCAACGAGACGGGAGTTGCAGGGGCTTTTTCCCCTGCACTGGTCACAACACCAAGTACAGTACTTGGGTATCTTGCTGGCACCCACACTGCAGGCGATGGGGACTGTTAATTATGCGGCTCTGAGCAAGAAGATCAAGGAGGAACTGGGGAGATGGAGCAAGGGCACGATATCCTGGCTCGGCAGGATAGCGGCGATCAAGATGACAGTCTTACCCCAGATTCTGTACCTATTCCGAGCTTTGCCGCTACAACCCCCCAGGGGCTGGATTCAGCAGACGCAGGCAGATGTGTCCCGCTTTGTTTGGAAAGGCCGTAAACCCCGGATGAAGCGGACCCTGACTACCTTAGCGCCGGAGTCGGGGGGACTGGGCATCCCAGACCTTCGCAAATATTTTCAGGCGTCACAGTTGCGGTACCTGGTTGAGTGGAGCAGGTGGGAGTCAGACAAGCACTGGCTATTCCAGGACCAGGCGGTTGCGGGGCGCCCTTTACAGGAAGTACCGTTCCTGCGTAGATCACACCGCCCTCCGAACCTCTACGCGTCTTATGTCACAAGGGTCCCGCTGAAAATATGGGATGCTACCAACAAGCTCTTTGATCTCACCACGTTCCCCTCTCCGTTCACACCTATTGTGGACAACCCTGACTTTACACCGGGGATGGAACCGGGAGCCTTTACGCACTGGCGGACGAATGGTTGCAGGGCACTCTTTCACCTGTATGGTGAAGAGGGGGTCCTTCCCTTTCAGAGCCTCAAAAAGAGCTATCAGATGGCCGAAACAGATAGAATGCGATACTGGCAGGTACAACATTGGGCCCTACAGCCACAAGTGAGTGAGTCGGCAGACAGGAAACTGCTACCATATGAGAAATGGCTGGCGATGCGCTCCTTCGGACGCTAAACTCATTACAGATCTCTATTAAATGTTACAGCCCCCTCCTTCCCACTTTTATATCCCTGGCAGAGAGCGATGGTGCAGGGAATTGGGTAGGACACTTAGCCATAGGGAATGGGACCAGATTTCGTACCGAGCGAGACACTCCGCCTATCACGTCGGCCTTACCGAAACATTTACCAAGGTATCTACTTATTGGTACCATACCCCGGAACGGCTACATGAGATGAATCAGCACATAGAGAACACCTGCTGGCGCGAGTGTGGGCATAAAGGCACATTGACACATATCTTATGGGAGTGCCCACTTTTACAACCCTATTGGAAAGAGGTGATTGATGAGATTGATGCTCGTTTTGGAATTGAAATGCCCCGCTTCCCGGCTTATGTCCTGCTTGGTCGCCCTAATGGCTTGATGTATCCGTTGAAATCCCGCAGGGGTAGGCAGATTGCTATAGCACTGGGCTCAGCGGTTCAAAATATCCTAATACATTGGCGCACGACCACTACCCCTTCTATTACGGGTTGGCTACACAGGTTGTGGCATGTCCTGGGCATGGAAAAACTATCACTCATGCTGGCCGGGGAGGTGGAACAATTTGAGGAGCTGTGGCAACCTTTTCATGCACTCCTAGCTACAGAATTCAAAGAACTTACATGCCCGAGATACCTGAGGCTACTGAGACTCACGCCACCGATAGAGGACACTGTCTAGGGGGGGCCTAAGGGGTCTTTACACCAGACGGAGAAGGAGAGGAGGGATAGGGGCGAGAGTATACACACTATAAAACATAAGGCACTGGACGGGGGGGACGGGAGGGAGGGGGGGGGAGGTTAGGGCACGGGTGGGAGTTGGAGGGGTTGTTTCATTGAAAAGGGAAGGGTATGGAGGGCTTGTTTTTTGCTTTTTGTTCTTCACTGCAGCTAAGCACACGGGAGCGAAACCTAGAGAGGCCTCCTGTGAGGCTGGGGAACTCGAGCATTACTTTCAAATGGGCTCCTTGGAACAAGCATTGGTTCAATTGCATGACTGATTCTCCTTTTTGCTGCTGTACCCTTTCAATAAAATACTTTAAACCTAAAATCTGTTGCATTACTTTAACTCCTTAGGAGGTAAGGGTGCCAGTTATCTTCTGCTGTCCGATTTCTGCAGCACCTCAAACACTACTCCCTTACCAGAAATTCAAGGTCCAGGGACAAAGCATTGTTGAGCGTACCCCGTATTCAATTGAATAGATGTGGTGGCAGGGCCTTTTCTTACTTGGCTCTGGTTTACTGGAACAGCTTACCGCCTCATTTCAGTCTGTGCACTGAATGCCATACCTTCTGGAAAATGCTCAAATCATTTCTATTCTAATGATTTCTCCTACTGTGACTGTCTGCAGCGCTGAGATACCCTTCGGGTTGAGTCGCGAGCGCTATATCAAGTTTAATTAACATGACATTGCACTTAGTTAGACCGGTCTTCACTTGTAAGTTCCTCCATCTTCGTTCTCTCGCAAGGACAGTTAGTACTCCTGTGGCATCAAGTTTCTTTTTGTGGCTTTCCACGCCAGGAGCACGGAGCCACGAAGAACACTGACCACTGGCCTGAAAGGGGAAAGCCTTGTCACTAGAAATTGGTTAGCAGAGCAGGAAGGATGGGTCGGTAGGTGGGTGGGTAAGAAACTTTAGCTAGAGTGTCTACCCGATAAGTTGTTACCGAAGGTAAGTAACTGGTTCATCTGACAGACTTCTCGCTGCAGATTCCTTACCTTACAAAAGATACCCAAGCAATACCTCCCCAGAGGTGGGTCTGCAAAACAATTTCACGCTAAAATGTCCTGCAGGGCCGAACAGGCAAAGTGCCGGTCCCGACGAACCGGACTGTCAAGGCAGTAGTGCTTGGTAAACATGTATAGAGATGCCCACGTCGCTGCCTGACAGCTGTCCAAAACCAGAACTACTTATGCGAACACAATAGTCACAGCCTTGGCCCCTGTAGAACGAGCATGCAAACCCTCATGGGGTTACTTCGTGGCCAATATGTAGCAGATCTTAATGCAGAGCACAATCTATCTGGAAATGGTTTGCTTCTGCACGGCCTTTCTATTCTTCGCCCCGACATACCTCAAGAATTGTTTGACTACCCAGGACTTTTGTGCAGTGTTGTTGGGTCCAGTCAGTGAAGTCGCTCCTCTTCCTTAGAGGGATGTGGCAGAGCATAAAAAGTAGGCAGTGTGATGAACTGGCCTAAATGAAAGGGAAGAATCACTTTCGGCAGAAAGGAAGCTTTAGTGGGAAGAACCAGTTTATCTTGTTAGATACTCAGATATGGAGGCTTGGATGACAAAGCCTGAAGCTGACTGACCCTCCTGGCAGATGTTATTGCCACTAGGAAGGCCATCTTGATGGTAAGGAGACTGAGGGGGGACAGTTGTGTAAGGGCTAAAAGGGAGCGCACATCAGAACCGTCATGACTAGATTAAGGTCCCATGGAGACATGATAAAGGGAGAAGGAGGAAACCTATTGTAGGAAAGTGCCCCTTTTTGCATGGTTACCCCCACTTTTTGCCTGATATCTGATGCACTTGCACTGAGTGTGCCCTTGGTTCCTGCTCCTAAGGTTACCAGGGCCTATTTTCTTTCCCCAAACTGTACCTTTGTTTCCACATTTGGACACCTCTGGCTCACATGCATGTCCCTTGCAAGAGGTACCAGTGGTACCAAGGGCCTTTTGACCAGAGAGGGTCTCTAAGGGCTGCAGCATGTACTGTGCTAACCTCAGAGGCACCTCATCAAACGCATACACACTGCCATTGCAGACTGTGTGCTTTGGTGCAGACAAAACTTCAGAGTCAACATGACACTCATTCCTGTGTGCCATGCCCATCAGCCACTGCCAGTGGCATAGGACGGCGACCCCTCTAGCAGGCCTCACCGCCCTAAGGCAGAGTGCACTATACCTCAGGTGAGGGCACGGCTGCATGAGAAATGTGTCCCTACAGTGTTTGTGCCATTCACAGATATTTTAAGTGCATTGGAGCCATATCGAGTACATGGGTTGCAAGGTTGTCATTACGAACTCCATAGCTCCCGGATGGCTTCGCTGAATGCTAAAGAGTTTGGTATCAAACTCCTTAGCATAATAAACCCATACTTTTGCCAGTGTTGGATCTATTACAAAATGCGCCCGAAGGGCATATCAGAGATGCCCCCTGAAAAACAACCAAGTACCTTGTGTCCAGCTGACTGGTCTGCATCAGCCTGAGAGACACAGATATGTTTCTGACCCTCTGAGCTGGGAGCTCTTGTGGGTCAGGGACAAAGGCTGTTTGGGGTGGAAGTGCTTCACACCTACTCTCCAGCAGGAACAGTAGTCAGGGCAGTGAGCCTCAAAGGCTTTCTGCCCTTTAAGATGCTAGCCAGGGCCTATCCAGATAGTGGAGAAAACTGCCCCCATGACCAGGCCTCACATTTGGTAGCAAGGTCGTTGAGAAAATTAGTAGTCCGGAGAGGTGTGCCCCCTCTCTGCCACAACCACCCCTAAGGTGCCCTTGACCGAGGTGACCCCCTCCTTAGGAAATCCTACATCTTGAATGGAAGGATTCAACCCAATCCGGTTAGGTGGATGCACTCTTCTGGAAGAGAGGGACATTCTAAGAGTGTAGTCACCCTAAAGGCAAATAGTCCATCAGCTACCATATGCCAGCCCCTGTGTCAGGCCTATCGTAGCACTTCCTCGGGATTGGATTGATGCTCTATAGGGGCCCACCTCTAGATCGTCCCAAGTCTGGCTTTGTAGATCACAGACTATTAAGGAGATCAAGCGGGGGGAAAAGATGGTAGTCCGGAGGGGAACAGCTGGGCAACTGGAAATGGACACCTGAAAATATATAAAGCAGGGGATCAATGGAAACTTCACTTTCTGCCCCAACCTTCTACTACACAGCGTTATGGTTGACACCCACCTGTTGAGCTATACAGGTGATACCGTAGAATGAGTAACAGACCAAGCGTTTTCTTAATCCCCAGGCGTTCCTGCTTAGAGACATAAAGAAGACCATGAACATGCCCCTTCCTTCCCTCCCCTGTAAGATAGAACTAAGGTATTCAATGAAAGCAGAACATTCATAACCTACCCAAAAACCACAGGAAGGGAACCTAGATGCCAGTGGAGATTAACCTTGACCGTCACAGTGTAAATGAAATGATAATCCTTCCCCTCCGTTATTTACAATGAAAGGATAGTACCAGCCGGTACTCAGACACCCTAAAAGTATCTCAACCAGCACGGGAGTCAATTAGGGAGTCTTCCAGAAATGAATGTCAAGAACATAAATGTTGCCCAGCCAAAAACAATCAAGGAGGAGAGTGGCGTGCTCCCAGGCAGTACGTTAATGCACCGAAGTTTCTCAGTGCCACTCCTCCTGTAACCACAAAGACACTTAGCTTCAGTGTCTGACCAAACCTCCTGACTCAGCCGAGTAGGAGATAATAAGCATGTATACGTGCAATCCCATAAACAAAAGGAAGCCCACTGACTCCGTGGGAAAACCTGAATCCGGGTTTGATGACCCAGCGCTGTGGGCGCTTCCAAAGCCCCTCCGTGTAATCCACACCAGGCGATGCGGTACCGAGTAAAAATACCCGGGGAATCAGCAAGTCGGGACGGGCGCTTCCTAAGCCCCACCTGATAATCCAACAGAACGGAAAACCTTCCAGAGAGAGAGAGCAACCTGCCGCTCCTCTGGACCCTCGAACTCCACAAGTCTGACACACGAACCTCCAGTGAACCGCCAAGAACGAATTATCGGCAATGACTCCATTGTGCACGCTGAGATATCCTGGTTCCTGGTCGCGCATCGTCATTCAGACGCGACGCGCTAGGAACCATGGGAAATGTAGTTTTTTGGCTTGTTTCGATGTGTACTGCAGGCAGTGATTTACCGGAGGTCGGGAATTCCTGACAGAACACCCCCCCTCCACAAGATTCACTGACTGCCACCAGGTTTACCCGGATAAGACAGATGGAACTTCTTCACCAATCTAGGGGCGTGTACAGCACCCGCAGGCTCCCAAGAATTCTCCTCAGGCCCATACCCCTTCCAGGCCACCAAGTACTGAATCTGACCCCTCACCTTACGAGAATCCATGATACCTTTCACCTCGTACTCAATGTCCTGCTGTACCCACACCGGTTCCGGGGGCTTGGAACGAGGGCCCTTCGCGGGTTTAAGCAGCGACACATGAAAAACTGGGTGAATTTTGAAATTACCGGGAAGGCACAATTTCACAGCCACAGGATTGATGTGACGAAGCACCTGGTACGGGCCTATAAACCTCGGGTTGAAAACACTATACTTGCGAAAGCGAATATTCCTAGTGGACAACCAAACCCAATCACCCTTGTTGTACAGTGGACAGGGCCTACGATGTTTATCAGCCTGTGCTTTATATTTCAATTTGGCCTTCTCAAGATTTCTCCTAGCCAGAAGAACCGTTTTCCGCAACTGCACCAGTCTTGTGTGCAACTGAGGGATTGGGATTTGGACTTCAGAGGATGGGACACTCAACGGGGCGAACCGAGGATGAAACCCATATGTGCAGAAAAACGGGGTGTAGGAAGTAGAAGAGTGGGCAGCATCATTATATGAAACCTCAGCAGTCCACAACCAATCAACCCATGCCTCAGTAGTAGTGTCAACAAAACATCTCAAATATTGCTTGAGTGTTTGGTTTAATCTTTCGGTCTGCCCATCTGTCTGGGGATGAAAGCTTGTGGATAAGGAGGATGTTATGCCTAACCTGCTACACCAGACTTTCCAAAACTTTGCTGTGAACTGGGCCCCTCTATCTGAAACGATCACCTTTGGTAACCCATGTAACCTAACCACATGAAGGAGCAATAAATGAGCAAGTTGGCTGGCAGTAGGGACCCCTTTACATGCAATGAAATGACCTAGCTTGGTCAAATAGTCTACTACTACCAAAATGGCTGTCATCCCTTGATCTTTAGGGAGCCCCACAACAAAGTCCACAGAAAAGCTCTCCCAGGGACTCACAGGAGTGGGCATGCTCTGCAGAAGTCCTTGCGTTGGACGATGGTCACTCTTGGCCTGAGAACAAATGTCACACCGTTGCACCCATGCAAAGACATCCGGACGGATGGTAGGCCACCAATACGTACGTAGCAACTTCTCCAATGTTTTCTTCCCTCCTGTGTGACCTGCACATGGTACATTATGACACCAATGAAAAGCCTGTTGCCTCAATGCTAATGTGGGCAGGAGTAACAGTGAGTCTTTTCTTGGTAATCCCTGTCGGATCTTCCATTCAGGATGTAGGCGAATCCATGTCTTCCAGACAAAGGTCTGCATCCCCTTTTTTACTTTGCGAAGGAATTCCTCGGTGTGTAATACTCCTACTACCTTCCTGGGATCAATGATGCTCTTCTCTGGTAGGACGTCCATGGCTGAGGTGTTTTCTTGACGCGAGAGGGCATCGGCCTTCCGGTTGTCACAACCAGGACGAAAGGTTACCATGAAGTGGTATTCGGCGAAGAACAGCATCCAGCGTAGCTGTCGAGGAGTGAGATGACGAGCAGCTCGCATAAACTGTAAGTTTCTGTGGTCCGTAAACACCGTGATTTGCTGAGAGGCTCCCATCAGCCAATGCCTCCATTCCGTGAAGGCGTCTTTGATTGCAAGCAATTCCTTTTCTGCGATGGTGTAATTACGCTCTGCGGTGTTCAGTTTACGGGACATGAAGGCGATGGGATGGAGATGACCAGTATTCTCATTTCTCTGGGAGAGCACGGCCCCTATAGCTAGTTCGGAAGCGTCTGCTTCAACTACAAACGGGAGTTTTGGATCTGCATGAGTGAGCACTGGAGCCGTCGTGAAGGCACGTTTCAATTGTTCGAAAGCTGACTGTTCCCTCGAGCCCCACACAAAAGGAGTGTTCTTCCTAGTGAGCTTGGTAAGCGGAGTGACCATGTCAGAGAAATGAGCAATGAACCTTCTATAGAAGTTCGCAAAACCAAGGAGTCGCTGGATGTCTTTGACGTTGTTAGGTCTTGGCCATTCCACGATTGCCCTTACTTTTCTTTCAGCCATGATTTGTCCTGAAGGAGTGAGCATAACTCCAAGGAATTCCACAGTGGAAACATGGAATTCACACTTGGTTAGCTTACAATATAGGTGGTTCTGTTGTAAGGCGGAAAGGACTTGACATACATGGCTTTGATGTTCCGTCTCCCCATTGGAGTAAATCAGGATATCGTCAATGTAGACGACCACGAAGATGTCCAAAAAGTCTCTCAGCACCTCATTCAAAAAAAATTGAAAAGAGGCGGGGGCATTACACAGCCCAAAGGGCATCACCAGATACTCAAAAAGCCCGTACCGGGTTTTAAAAGCGGTTTTCCACTCGTCGCCACTTCGTACTCTCACCAAATGGTAGGCACCTCTTAGATCTAATTTGGTGTAGATAGTGGCGGATCTCACTTGCTCCAATAACACCGGTATTAAGGGGAGCGGGTATTGGTTTTTGATCGTAATAGCGTTCAAAGCCCTATAATCGATGCAGCAGCGAAGTTCCCCGTTAGCCTTCGGGATAAAAAAAAGTGGGGAAGCTGCTGGGGATCTGGAGGGTCGAATGAAACCCAGTTTAAGAAGGTCATCCAAGTATTCCCTGAGGTGTGCATTTTCCGGCTGTGACAAAGCATAAATCCTACCACACGGAACCACAGCCCCTGGTGTCAAATCGATACGGCAGTCGTATTCACGATGGGGAGGAAGAACTTCCGCTTTTACCTTACTGAATACGTCTTCATACTTCCGATAGCAACAAGGCAGCGTTACTTCCTTCTCAGCGGCTGTGGATATGTGATGAATAGCAGCTAAGGATATGGAAGGTCTCGAATTTTCTCTAATACAGTGCTCTTGACAGTATGCGGAGTGGAATTGCAATGACTGCTCCGTCCAACTGATGGTGGGCTCATGTTTTTTCAGCCAGGGAAGTCCCAAAATAACCCCGTATGTAGGGGCATGAATAAGGTTGAATGAGATAGTTTCGGTATGATAGTCCTCATACCACATCTCATAATCTGGCGTGTGTTGGTTGATTGGGCCAGATTCCAGTTCATGTCCATCTACTGCAAATACTGCCTCAGGAACAGATTTAGTAACAGGGACGACCCCCAAACGCTGGGCTTCCATTAGATCCATAAAACAGCCAGTGGCACCAGAGTCTATCATTGCGCGGATGTTCTTGGGGGTGTTGTCTATCCACAACTCAAAGGTTAAGAAGAACAGGCGGTTTTCTACTACTTCTTCTCCTGTGACTGAAGGGATGGAATGAGCGCTCGAGTTACTCCCTTCTGATAAACTCAAGCGTTGGAGTTTTCCGACCCCTTTTCCACTGTAGACCCTGCCACCTGTCCTGAGCGATAACGACCTCCCTTAGGTTTCACAGGGCATTCCCGTAAGAAGTGTCCTTTCTTCCCACAATAGAGGCAAAGCCCAAATTTACGACGATGTTCTCGTTCACTCTGGGTTAGGGATGCCCGCACCGCTCCAATCTCCATAGATTCTGTTTTCCCATCCGATTTATCTCCCGTGACGGGTTTCTCACCCAGAAGTAGAGGTCGGTCTTTACTGCTTCTTTCACCTTTTCGTTCTCGTAGACGATGATCCAGCCTTAATGCTAAATCAATGAAGGCAGCACAAGTCGTAGGCTGTGGTTCTACTTGGGCTATGATATCTTTAAGGTTTTCTGTGAGTCCCTGGTAGAACAGGACCATTTGCTTGGCTTCAGGCCAATCGGTTTCCGCTATTAGTCTCCGAAAGTGGTTCAAATATGTGACCAAGTCGGAAGAACCCTGTTTCAGCACAAGCAATTCTTTATCTGCTGAAAAGGTTTCCGCTCTTCTATCAAAAGTCTTTTCGAACTCATTCCTAAAAAGGTCCCAGTCATACAGAATGGCGTCATTACTCTTCACTATGGGAACCGCCCACTGAGCTGCCTCCCCACCCAAGTACGAAATCAAAAAGGATACTCTGGCTTGGTTAGTGAGGAAACACTTAGGTTTACAGGTGAAGTGTAACAACACCTGGGTCATAAACACTTGTACCTTTTTTCTATCACCCATAAACCGCTCTGGGGGGGCTAATGGAACAGGGGATGGCATTTCCACTACCACTGAGGCAGGGGGAGGGGCAACGGCCCCTGCATCAAAGGGGTTACGCTGCGAGGCATCAAACCGAGCCTGCAATGCTGCGGTTTCTTGCCGAGAGGTGGCTAGCTCTGTTTGCACCAAGGCAAGTGCAGCCAGGACATCGTCCAAGGTGGCCATCCTAAATCAACCCAACCAGGAGGAGATGAACTCGTGGGCCGATAATTCTGTCAGGCCTATCGTAGCACTTCCTCGGGATTGGATTGATGCTCTATAGGGGCCCACCTCTAGATCGTCCCAAGTCTGGCTTTGTAGATCACAGACTATTAAGGAGATCAAGCGGGGGAAAAAGATGGTAGTCCGGAGGGGAACAGCTGGGCAACTGGAAATGGACACCTGAAAATATATAAAGCAGGGGATCAATGGAAACTTCACTTTCTGCCCCAACCTTCTACTACACAGCGTTATGGTTGACACCCACCTGTTGAGCTATACAGGTGATACCGTAGAATGAGTAACAGACCAAGCGTTTTCTTAATCCCCAGGCGTTCCTGCTTAGAGACATAAAGAAGACCATGAACATGCCCCTTCCTTCCCTCCCCTGTAAGATAGAACTAAGGTATTCAATGAAAGCAGAACATTCATAACCTACCCAAAAACCACAGGAAGGGAACCTAGATGCCAGTGGAGATTAACCTTGACCGTCACAGTGTAAATGAAATGATAATCCTTCCCCTCCGTTATTTACAATGAAAGGATAGTACCAGCCGGTACTCAGACACCCTAAAAGTATCTCAACCAGCACGGGAGTCAATTAGGGAGTCTTCCAGAAATGAATGTCAAGAACATAAATGTTGCCCAGCCAAAAACAATCAAGGAGGAGAGTGGCGTGCTCCCAGGCAGTACGTTAATGCACCGAAGTTTCTCAGTGCCACTCCTCCTGTAACCACAAAGACACTTAGCTTCAGTGTCTGACCAAACCTCCTGACTCAGCCGAGTAGGAGATAATAAGCATGTATACGTGCAATCCCATAAACAAAAGGAAGCCCACTGACTCCGTGGGAAAACCTGAATCCGGGTTTGATGACCCAGCGCTGTGGGCGCTTCCAAAGCCCCTCCGTGTAATCCACACCAGGCGATGCGGTACCGAGTAAAAATACCCGGGGAATCAGCAAGTCGGGACGGGCGCTTCCTAAGCCCCACCTGATAATCCAACAGAACGGAAAACCTTCCAGAGAGAGAGAGCAACCTGCCGCTCCTCTGGACCCTCGAACTCCACAAGTCTGACACACGAACCTCCAGTGAACCGCCAAGAACGAATTATCGGCAATGACTCCACTGTGCACGCTGAGATATCCTGGTTCCTGGTCGCGCATCGTCATTCAGACGCGCCGCGCTAGGAACCATGGGAAATGTAGTTTTTTGGCTTGTTTCGATGTGTACTGCAGGCAGTGATTTACCGGAGGTCGGGAATTCCTGACACCCTGTAACACCCCATAATTCAGTATTTAGGGGCACCTCCGACCCTTGGTCCTTAGAATCCTGCAACATAGAAGAAGACAGATGAAGAAGACTGGGTGCAGCAAAGCAAGAAGATATCTACTGCCTTGGCCCCAGCCATACCGGCGCATCTCTTGCTTCTCGAGCCTGCGGAGAAAAGAAGCCTGTCATGTAGCCAGAGACTTCCAAGAACCCCAGGAAGACTGCCACTCTTCAGTAAATACCAGATCTCCAGAGGTCGGCGGCTCAGTCCAGAAAACTTCAATGCCATGGATTCCGGAATCAGACAGATCAGTGCCCCTATCCACTTTGCACCTGATGCCCACAGCCAGAGTAGCTCACCTGTCCAATGAAGTCTCCTTGGCGATCCTGACCTCGTCACCATTAGTGGCTGCCCTGTCCTGCACCCCACAAATTTGCCTGCAGCCTCAACACAAAGGGCCCCCCTGACCACGACAGGCTTCAACCCAGAAGCTCAATTTCCATGGTAGAAAGCAGAGCGTTGACTTATTCAGGTGGAGAAACCTCCCCTGCTACGGCGACAGAGGGGCCTCCCGAAGATGCAGCCTGATCAGAGGACCAATGGCTTAACAGCTCGGGATACCGAACTCTCCGAGCCCAGTCAGGAGCCACAGAGATGACTTGATGTTGGTCATTCCTGATCTTCTTGAGAACTCTGGGCAGGAGTGGTATGGGTGGAAAGGAGTACAGGAGGCCTGAGCTACACTCAAGACAAAAAGCGTCTCAGAGCGAGAGGCACATTTAAAACTCCAGTGCACAGACCTCCTGACATTGCGTGTTCTTGGCGGTGACGTACAGATCTAACCAAGGATCTCCCCATTCCTGAAAGAGATCTTGGCACCACCTCCAGATGGAGACGCCATTTGTTATCTGCTAGGTATCTGTGGCTGAGATGGTCTGCCCTGGCGTTCAGAGAGGCTGCCAGGTATTGAACCACCATGGATAGGCCCACACGTTCCAGCCCTTTCCAGAGACACGGGGTCTCTTGACAAAGGGTCCATGACTTACCCCACCCGGTTTGATGCAATCCACGAGGCGGTGGTGTTGACTGAACACCTGCACTAGCATTGCCTTGATGGAGGGTAAAAAGGCTTTTAATGGCAGATGGCTAGTCGGGAGCTCCAGAATGTTCATGTGGAGTCCAGATTCTGCTAGAGACCAGGGGCTTCTGATCAAAACATCTTCCAGATGGCTGCCCCATCCCAGGAATGGCGCATGTCACCATTGTCAGATCTGGTTGGGGAAGGAAGAGGGGTCTGTCGCTGACCCAATTGCGGTTCGTTAACCACCACTAATGAGCTTTTGAAGTATGCTCCAAGATCTGGACCATGTTGGAGAGATTTCCTTTATGCTGCGTGGTAGCAAGCGGTCTCTGTATATAATATACCAAAGTGAGGTATAGTGTGCACAAAGTCCAGTGGAACCCCAAAGGTAGGCAGAGGCAAAGTTAGATAGCACCTTACTCTCTATTAGTGGTATTGTGGTCGAGCAGTAAGGCAAAGGCAGTATCAGAGGACAGTGTTAAGCATTTGTTGTACCCACTCAATCAGCAAATGATTTCACACACTCAAGACTGAACGTCAGACCAATTGGTTTTGTATAAAAATATTGTTTTAGTTATTTTATTTTCTAGACCCAATCAAGCCTGGCAAAGGTAACTTGATAAATACTTTGCAGTAAATATACAGTTTGAAATGCAATTGTAAATGTACTTTGAAATGGTTACAGTTTGAATTACTGGTAACGCAATACTGTGAAATGCTGTGCATACTACTTTGTATCGACTTTGCGATAAAAATTACAGGAAAGTTACTTTTACGTTACTTTTGAGATCACTTTTTCTACTCGGTGTGATATGCCTAGATATCAAACTGGGACATTTCCTAGAGAAAAGGTAATTAAATCAGTTTGCACAATTATTTTTCTGGTTTCCATACAAATCAACTCCACACTTAGAACAGTCAACAGATTCCTATGGAGAGAAATTAAGTTAACGGTTACCAGGTAAGTAATCTGTCTTTGGAGTTAAGCTTCCGGGGTTAGAACAAGGGTTCCCCCAGGGTCAAGGATACGCTTGTTGCACGCTCAGCGGCACTAGGGCGGCCGGGTGCAGAGTGCTGAGGTCCAATGTTATCCAAAGGGGGATAGGGGACCTCCAGTTGGTGGCTGCTGGCAAGCAAGCTACTGAGTTGTCGGAGCAAAGCTCCTGGACTTTGGCTCAGGTCAAATGGGGTACCAAATTAGCACCAAAGGTACACCCTCAGCTGCACTCTGGTTGCCGGGGGCAGGGTGTTGTTTCAAAGCTGGGCGCCCTGTTGGTTTCAATTGAGAACCTCCGGTTTGAAAAGACACTGCAGGGTCGGGGACAAAGGTCTTCTGTGCGCGACCACCACTTCAAGAGGTAAGTTGGGAAGTTAGGCGTTGGTTAGGCACCGTCGATTTGGGCACACAAGGCCATCAGGTGCAGGGGTGCTTTTTGGGAGTCGGATCTTCTTAACAGCTCCTGGTCGCGGTTAGGGGGGGGCCTTCTGGATTTAGGCTGCAGGCGTCGGCTGGAGGCTTGAGGCAGGTCAGAGGTCGCCGAATCTGAGAGTTGTGCTTCACCTCACCTCCCCCACCTGAGGGGTGGAGTTGGCAGAGGTGGGCACACGTCTCTTCCTCACTTGTTTATCCCGCCGGTTCTTCCGCCGAAAGTGGGGGTCAGAACCAGTGGGGACCAGTTGCTGAGTGCAGCAAGTAGCCAGGGGAAACTCACAAAGGCGGCAAGCCTTTGAAGCTTCCCCTTCGTGAACCCTGCCCATCCTGGGGGAGAAGGCTTGTCACCTCGTCCCAGGATGTGCATTATTTCAGGCCCCAGAGAGCAGCAGGCTCTCGACCCAGGGGTCCTGAAACAGGTCTGGTGGTTGCAGGTGAAAGCAGCCACTCAGCAAGGACACTAGAGGTGGGCTAGTTTTCAGGGGGCATCTCTAAGATGCCCTCTGTGTGCATTTTTCATTAAATCCCACACTGGCACCAGTGTGGGTTTAATGTGCTGAGAAGTTTGATACCAAACTTCTCAGTTTTCAGAGTAGCCATTATGGTGCTGTGGAGTTCGTAATGACAAACTCCCAGCACCATATACTCTTAATGGCAGCACTGCACTTACAATGTCTAAGAATAGACTGAAGACACTGTAGGGGTACAGGGCTCATGCACC
This sequence comes from Lissotriton vulgaris, assembly GCF_964263255.1. Lineage (NCBI taxonomy): Eukaryota > Metazoa > Chordata > Amphibia > Caudata > Salamandridae > Lissotriton > Lissotriton vulgaris. The sequence goes on from NC_141694.1 coordinate 1,051,248,325, forward strand.
TGTACCCTCACCACTAGTATAGTGCACTCAGCTAGAGGGGTGACTGATCTATGCCAGGGCCATGGTTGGTAGGCATGGCACACAGAGATGTGTGCCATGCCTACCACAACAGACCCAGGATGTTGGGAAATTCCCCTGCATGGACAAAGGGATCAAAGCCAAAAAGGGGTATAAGAGAAGGACCCCTGAACCATGAATTCAGATCACTTCTGACAAGGAACCCTGAAACCAAGGACAAGAAGCCTGCTGATCCAAGGACTTGCCTACCCCTTCTGCCAGTGTGCTGTTTGCTGGGGGGAATCCTGCATTGCTTCTTTATTTTTGCCAAGGAACCAGGAGAGAGGAACTGTGTGTGTACTCTCAAACTTTGCTAAGAAAATCTCCAAGGGTTGGAAGAGTGCCAGCCTCCTGTTGAATATGTAACAAACCGGGTCTGGCGTATGGCACAGTAAGGCTGCGCCCGTTCAAGAAACAAACAAAACAGTTTGCCAGTACTGTGCAATTTTTTGATATGTTAGCAGAAGAGCTACTAATTACTCCTCTACAAAGACCAATCTTTCAGTCCAACCAGTTTTTGAAAACATCAGTGTTTATTTTATCATTTTATCTGAACTGTCTTTCAATTAGAGTTCATATATTTCACAATATTTTGTTCTGCAATATTTACAAACACATGTATATACCGTCTGTCAATATACAAGACACAGGGGAGGAACAGGGAACTACACGCAGGAACAGATGAATCAATGTGTTATTAGACGATTAGACAATCGACACAAGACATAGACACTGAACAACAATAAACATTCATAGCTATCTACAGGAAGTTGGGGCGGTAGGAGTTGGTGGCGTTCCTTTCAGGTTGTTTATCATAGAGACACAGGATGTAACCTAATTATATGAGCAATTCGACCTGGTTACATTTAAATCATATTTAAATTCTACTGGATATATGCTTCCATCCACTATGAAACAAAACACACAATTCCAGGCCACCTAACAAATAGCGCCTCAAATGGTCGACGCGTTTCGAATCCTAAACTTTTTATTAGGATTCTCTTCAGGACCGTGCAAAATCAATCTGTGAAAAAATCATAAAAAAGCAAACCGTCAGTGAAACAAAGAGGGACTCTCAACTCACATTCAGTATCCAACCACATTCAGACCGTTACCTGTCAGTGAAATGACTTGGGCACGATGATTTAGCTGAAAAATCAAAGGACATGTATATTCAGAATCTATCTTGATCTCTAGGATCACCTACACTCAAATGTACGGAAAAAGTTAGTGAACTCACTAGATTAAAGAGGTGTAGGGAGCCTCGTGGGAGCAACCTCGCTGTTGGAAAGTCCATCGCCACTTTTCATTCTTAATCCATTTGGGATCGCACCTCAAACCAAGTTCTAAAAATGAGAGAGGAGAAAAGCAGCTTAAAATGTGCTGTTTCAGGCTCCTTATTTTGTCATTAAACCATTCTCGATAGTCGAGATCGGTGTCAGTTTCCAAAGTGAAGAGGAGCCGCTTTCTGTGCACTGTGTTCGGGGCTTCGCACTCGACTAAGTCGATCTATCACTCATCATACAACAACGATGCAAAAAGACGGGTGGCTGTCTGGTTACCTGGGGGGTGTACGTCTTAGTCCTCCACTGGGTCGCGGTTATCAATACACGCGATGTTGATGTTCGCCGGGTTGTTCTGTTTTGAAGTAGCGGTTATTTCCGGGTCTTAGCGCTATGATTCATGGGAGTTGTGGTTCGGATAGTGGGGCTCAAGGGGATTGTAGTTCCAGCTCTACCTAGGAGAAGTTGTAGTTTTAGTGGTAGGTTTCATGGGAGTTGTAGTTTAGCGAAGCCTTGGTGCAAACATTGCACTTCATGTACATTGGGGGCTTCCACTTGGTAACGGATCTACAAGCAGATGGGTTAACATTCGAAGCGCATAATGGAGATAGGTTTAAGGAGGCACTTCGGTCTAGCAATGCTAAATCCGCGGATGTGTGACACAATCACTCAGAGGTTGAGATCACTGGTGGAAAGCCTGTGGCGGGTCTTATCTTACAGACTATATAGTTCCGACATTTCGTTAAGTCCTTGTGTAGTTGTATTAAATTTCAAGATAAGCATGGCTTCTCTTTGGCGTAGTTTGGCCTCTACATCTCCGCCTCGGGGGTCATGGTCAATTTTGGATATTATGGTCCATTTCAGATCTTGTTCGCCATGTAGCTCATCGAGCCAGTGTTGGACCAAAGGGGCGGTCACTACTTTTTTCTTTATTCGAGATTTGTGTTGGGACATCCTTTGTCTTGCTTCTTGTGTTGTTTTCCCTATGTACAACTTGTCGCAGGGGCAAATGATGCCATAGACAACATTCTTGGATTTACAATTCGTAAATTGTTTGTGTTTCCACGATATTCCCGCATGCTGAAACAGATCCCCTTCTATGGTGGATGAGCAACATAGGCACGTGCCGCATTTCCGGTGTCCAGTTATGGGAGGAAGATTGACATATTCCCGAACTGTCAATGGTCTTTGTTTTGGTATGGCTGCTCGCACAATATAATTTGCAATCTTATCTTTTTTATATGCGAACAAGGGGCTTTCTGTGAATTGACTGTTGAGGTCTTTGAGTAGGTGCCAATTTTGGTGAATCAGTCTTTTAAGCATGTTTGATGATGGACAATATGTCGACACGCAGACCACTCGTTGTTGTTGATGTTTTTTTCTTCTCTCTAATAACTCTTCTCGTGGTGTCCACCACGCCCGTTTGATTGCTTGGTTTAATAATTTTGCCGGATAGCCACGGGCTAAAAGTTTTTCTTTGAGGACCTCCGCATGTTCCATAAATTCATCCTTAAAGGTGCAATTCCTGCGGATGCGTAGAAATTGGCCTACTGGAAGATTTTGTTTGAGGCTTCTCGGGTGATTACTAGAGAAATCCAGTGCCTTATTGCGGTCTGTGTCTTTTTTGAACAGGGTAGTGACTAATTGTCCATTTGTACAATATACCTCTACATCCAAAAACGACATTCTGGTGTTTGAGGTCTGCAGTGTGAACTTTATATCAATTGTCCTGTTGTTAATCCAAACATGAAATTGTTGTAATTGTTCTGACGTTCCTGACCATGTGAAAAAAACGTCGTCAATGTATCTCACCCAGCCTCCTATCCATTGGAGAAATGGGTTATCATTGTAGATGTACCTTTCCTCATATTGACTCATATAGAGAATCGCCAATTCCGGGGCAAAAGGACAGCCCATGGCGACTCCCTTGGTCTGAAAGTAGAAGTCATCGCCAAATTTGAAGTAGTTTTTCGTTAGCGCTAATTTAGCGAGTTGCAATATGAATTCAGTTGGTATTTTTGAAGGTTTTTCCCGTTTTTCCAAGTAGATCTCTAGGACCTCCAATGCCTGATCTTGGGGAATCTGTGTATACAGTGAGACTATATCCATGCTCACTAACAGATCTTGGTTCTCATTGTATGGTATTTGCTCCAGTTTTTTCAAAAAGTCAGTGGTGTCCAACAGAAATGATTTTACCGTTAGTGTAAAAGGTTTCAAAAAGTAGTCTATAAATTTTGAAACCGGCTCGAATAGTGAATCACATCCCGAAATTATAGGTCGTCCTGGGGGAGTTTTCTCGTTTTTGTGTACCTTTGGGAGGACATAAAATAATGGAATGCGTGGGTGTTTGTTTGATAGAAAATTAAATTCATTTTTTCCAAGGAAACCTTCTTCTAGTCCATTGTTTAAAACCCGACTTAATTCCTCCTGTAATTCCAAAGTAGGGTCCTTATTGATTTTCCGGTAGCAATTCTGATCTGATAATTGTTTGGTCACCTCCGAAATGTATTCATTAGTGCCCCACACTACTATCGATCCGCCTTTGTCGGCTTGCTTCACTATAATGTGTTCGTTTTGTTTAATAGATTGCAAGGCCGATTTCTGTTCTTGAGACAAGTTAGGTTTTACATATCCCTTCCTTCCCTTTTCTTGTGCAGCTAGGGCTGAAAGTATGGTTTTTTCAAAATATGTAACCTCCTTGGGTACTTTAAATGCTGGCGGGCAAAAGCTCGATTTCTTCCTAAAGCCAGTTGTTTCAATTTGGGGAGGGCTCTCTTTGTCTGCGAAAAAAGTTATCAATCGAATCTTGCGGCAGAATTCTATAAATTCCAGTTTCAACCTGACAAAGTCGGTGAACTTTGATGGTACAAAAGTTAATCCCTTTTCCAGGACACTTATTTCTGCTGAAGTTAAAACGGTTTGGGAAAGATTGAACACTGAAGATTTTTGATATGGGATTAGTTCTTGTAGTTTTGCCTTCTTGTTGACATTTCCCATGGTTGGTTGAATCTCGTTTTTCCACGGGGCTTTTGGTCGCCCTGTCCTAAAAAAGGTTGCTGTTGCTTTTATGTCCTCCCAAAGGTACACAAAAACGAGAAAACTCCCCCAGGACGACCTATAATTTCGGGATGTGATTCACTATTCGAGCCGGTTTCAAAATTTATAGACTACTTTTTGAAACCTTTTACACTAACGGTAAAATCATTTCTGTTGGACACCACTGACTTTTTGAAAAAACTGGAGCAAATACCATACAATGAGAACCAAGATCTGTTAGTGAGCATGGATATAGTCTCACTGTATACACAGATTCCCCAAGATCAGGCATTGGAGGTCCTAGAGATCTACTTGGAAAAACGGGAAAAACCTTCAAAAATACCAACTGAATTCATATTGCAACTCGCTAAATTAGCGCTAACGAAAAACTACTTCAAATTTGGCGATGACTTCTACTTTCAGACCAAGGGAGTCGCCATGGGCTGTCCTTTTGCCCCGGAATTGGCGATTCTCTATATGAGTCAATATGAGGAAAGGTACATCTACAATGATAACCCATTTCTCCAATGGATAGGAGGCTGGGTGAGATACATTGACGACGTTTTTTTCACATGGTCAGGAACGTCAGAACAATTACAACAATTTCATGTTTGGATTAACGACAGGACAATTGATATAAAGTTCACACTGCAGACCTCAAACACCAGAATGTCGTTTTTGGATGTAGAGGTATATTGTACAAATGGACAATTAGTCACTACCCTGTTCAAAAAAGACACAGACCGCAATAAGGCACTGGATTTCTCTAGTAATCACCCGAGAAGCCTCAAACAAAATCTTCCAGTAGGCCAATTTCTACGCATCCGCAGGAATTGCACCTTTAAGGATGAATTTATGGAACATGCGGAGGTCCTCAAAGAAAAACTTTTAGCCCGTGGCTATCCGGCAAAATTATTAAACCAAGCAATCAAACGGGCGTGGTGGACACCACGAGAAGAGTTATTAGAGAGAAGAAAAAAACATCAACAACAACGAGTGGTCTGCGTGTCGACATATTGTCCATCATCAAACATGCTTAAAAGACTGATTCACCAAAATTGGCACCTACTCAAAGACCTCAACAGTCAATTCACAGAAAGCCCCTTGTTCGCATATAAAAAAGATAAGAGCATTGCAAATTATATTGTGCGAGCAGCCATACCAAAACAAAGACCATTGACAGTTCGGGAATATGTCAATCTTCCTCCCATAACTGGACACCGGAAATGCGGCACGTGCCTATGTTGCTCATCCACCATAGAAGGGGATCTGTTTCAGCATGCGGGAATATCGTGGAAACACAAACAATTTACGAATTGTAAATCCAAGAATGTTGTCTATGGCATCATTTGCCCCTGCGACAAGTTGTACATAGGGAAAACAACACAAGAAGCAAGACAAAGGATGTCCCAACACAAATCTCGAATAAAGAAAAAAAGTAGTGACCGCCCCTTTGGTCCAACACTGGCTCGATGAGCTACATGGCGAACAAGATCTGAAATGGACCATAATATCCAAAATTGACCATGACCCCCGAGGCGGAGATGTAGAGGCCAAACTACGCCAAAGAGAAGCCATGCTTATCTTGAAATTTAATACAACTACACAAGGACTTAACGAAATGTCGGAACTATATAGTCTGTAAGATAAGACCCGCCACAGGCTTTCCACCAGTGATCTCAACCTCTGAGTGATTGTGTCACACATCCGCGGATTTAGCATTGCTAGACCGAAGTGCCTCCTTAAACCTATCTCCATTATGCGCTTCGAATGTTAACCCATCTGCTTGTAGATCCGTTACCAAGTGGAAGCCCCCAATGTACATGAAGTGCAATGTTTGCACCAAGGCTTCGCTAAACTACAACTCCCATGAAACCTACCACTAAAACTACAACTTCTCCTAGGTAGAGCTGGAACTACAATCCCCTTGAGCCCCACTATCCGAACCACAACTCCCATGAATCATAGCGCTAAGACCCGGAAATAACCGCTACTTCAAAACAGAACAACCCGGCGAACATCAACATCGCGTGTATTGATAACCGCGACCCAGTGGAGGACTAAGACGTACACCCCCCAGGTAACCAGACAGCCACCCGTCTTTTTGCATCGTTGTTGTATGATGAGTGATAGATCGACTTAGTCGAGTGCGAAGCCCCGAACACAGTGCACAGAAAGCGGCTCCTCTTCACTTTGGAAACTGACACCGATCTCGACTATCGAGAATGGTTTAATGACAAAATAAGGAGCCTGAAACAGCACATTTTAAGCTGCTTTTCTCCTCTCTCATTTTTAGAACTTGGTTTGAGGTGCGATCCCAAATGGATTAAGAATGAAAAGTGGCGATGGACTTTCCAACAGCGAGGTTGCTCCCACGAGGCTCCCTACACCTCTTTAATCTAGTGAGTTCACTAACTTTTTCCGTACATTTGAGTGTAGGTGATCCTAGAGATCAAGATAGATTCTGAATATACATGTCCTTTGATTTTTCAGCTAAATCATCGTGCCCAAGTCATTTCACTGACAGGTAACGGTCTGAATGTGGTTGGATACTGAATGTGAGTTGAGAGTCCCTCTTTGTTTCACTGACGGTTTGCTTTTTTATGATTTTTTCACAGATTGATTTTGCACGGTCCTGAAGAGAATCCTAATAAAAAGTTTAGGATTCGAAACGCGTCGACCATTTGAGGCGCTATTTGTTAGGTGGCCTGGAATTGTGTGTTTTGTTTCATAGTGGATGGAAGCATATATCCAGTAGAATTTAAATATGATTTAAATGTAACCAGGTCGAATTGCTCATATAATTAGGTTACATCCTGTGTCTCTATGATAAACAACCTGAAAGGAACGCCACCAACTCCTACCGCCCCAACTTCCTGTAGATAGCTATGAATGTTTATTGTTGTTCAGTGTCTATGTCTTGTGTCGATTGTCTAATCGTCTAATAACACATTGATTCATCTGTTCCTGCGTGTAGTTCCCTGTTCCTCCCCTGTGTCTTGTATATTGACAGACGGTATATACATGTGTTTGTAAATATTGCAGAACAAAATATTGTGAAATATATGAACTCTAATTGAAAGACAGTTCAGATAAAATGATAAAATAAACACTGATGTTTTCAAAAACTGGTTGGACTGAAAGATTGGTCTTTGTAGAGGAGTAATTAGTAGCTCTTCTGCTAACATATCAAAAAATTGCACAGTACTGGCAAACTGTTTTGTTTGTTTCTTAGCCTCCTGTTGAAGTCACAGGGCTAAAGGACTTCATCTGCTAAAAGTGCTATTTGCTGGAACTTGAGAATCCAGCACCTCTGAAAGAAACCAGCAATCTCGACGCCGACGGACGTCGCCGAATCCAGCTCGACATCGTGAGTAACGGCTCCAGTGTCCCGCTTCCTCGACGCCGGCCGCCGGACCTGATCGACGCTAGCAGCAACGCCAGTGAGTAGTGAGTTCGGCTCCAGCTCCAAGGGACCTCGTGTCTGCACCGCTGCTGATCGCATCGACTTCGTGCCCTCTCGACGCAGTGAGTGCTGCTCACTCTTGCAACAGCATCATTGACGACTACTGAGGCCTGATCGACACCGACGACGTGACGCCGGATTGCTCGACGCCGCTGATCATCGTGTGCTTCATTTTCCTAAGGTACTGTGTTGTTGGGGGTCCGTGTGACTCCGGGCTCGACGTAGCGCTCCTCGCGGTCGACGCTGAACCCTTTGGATTAACTTTGCCTAGACGTCGTGTGACTCCCGTGTGGGTTACATTGTTGCCAAGAACTGTATTTCAAAGAAGGAGAGTTGCTTTTGATACTAAAGACTTTGTGCTAAGAAGAAACTACGCTTGAACTACTATTTTCCCTTCCAAGAGTATTTATTAAGATTGTGGTATATTTTTGTCGTTATTTGGTCTTGTGCTAAGCCTTATATAAAAATCCTTATTTTTATAATACTACTGTGTCGTGTCCATTTGTAGTGTATTCACTTTATTAGGTTTTGCCTGGCGAAAGCTGCGCTTTCTGCGCAGCTTTTTCGCGCAGGCGAAAACCTGATGAGAAGAGTAGTGTGGCTTTGGTTCGGCCCTCGTCATTGATTGGCTGGCTCCGTAAACGGAGCCTTGCCATTGGACGAGGGGCCTGTCCGTCAATGCCGGACCAGACACGGGGGCGTTCCCGACATTCTTTGGCTTTTGCCGACGTCACGGGACGCCGGGAACGCCCCCGTGTCTGGTCCGGCATTGCCGGCACTACTGCGTCTCTTCTCCCCCGTTTCCCGCCCCGTGACTGGCCGGCCGGCCAATCCTAGCGCGGCCGGCCGGAAGTGCCCGCCCCCCGCAGCCCGGGGGAAGAAGGAAGACGGCAAGCAGTATGGCGGCGCCCGCGGGGCTCCCGTGGCCTGGAGGGAACCGCCGCCGTCGACGTTGCCGGTCTCCCAAGCCGAAGAGGGAGACCGGAGAAGTGCCGCCGTCGCAAGGTGCAGGTGAGTCGATTTGTTTTTTTTTTTTTTCCCCTCCTCTCTTCCCCTGCCTTCCTGCCCCAACCTCTCTCCCCCTGTCTCCTACCTTCACTCCGCTGTGCCTCTCTCCCTATGCTGTTGTCTGCTGCCTCGTCTTGTTAACACTGCAGTCTCTTGTTTTTAAGCATAGCCTGTGCTGTCTGGGAAATGCTTTATGACCCAGACCAGACATAGCACCCCTATCCAAATAGAGACGGGGTTTACCATGGGGCCCGACCCTCTTTCTGGGTTATGTTTTTGAATAAACCACCTTCAGGAAACAAAGATGACGGGGACGTGTTAACCCGGGTTGCAATGGTTTGGGGAGCATTGGTTTCTTTGCCCTGGGAGGGAAGAAAGAGACTGCTGCTTGCATGCAGGCAGGCAGGCAGGCGACTTTGTTTGGCACTGGCTGTGTCTGCGGTGCCAGCCCAGGATTGCTGTATGGTGCAGTGTTTGATCAGTAGGCAAAGGTGCTGTGGCTCAGAACACCCCTTCGGTTCTTTTGTCTTTCAGACCGCAGATCGGCCGACTGGGTATATATATATTTTTTTTGTTAAACCCGTGCCTCCTACTGATTTTTTTTTTTTTTTTTTTTTGCAAACCCATGATTTTGGTTGCCGCCAGGGGCATAATAACACGGTGGCACAGATTTGAGACACCCTTTAACCGCGAAAGCTTTACCACTACCCAGAATGAATCAACTGTATTTCGCCGCACTTTTGCACCAATGTGCTCGAAATTACTGTTCTTCAAATTGCATCAATATGTTGTGTTTTCAAAACAGATTGGATTAATCTAAGTATTATAAAAAAAGACAACACAATTTGTCTGCCTCGGGAAGCTTTCGATTTGTCATGTGTAGAATTGTAGTTCAAAAGAGCTATTTAGGCAGGTGCTTTTTTTGAATTGTATGCGTGATGGATGAATGGTTCACCCGTTTTTGACCAGCGTTTAGGAGTCTCCGCCTTTCTAGGCCATTGGGTTATTGCTAATTGACGGGCACTGAAAGTCCTTTCGTATGCCAGCCCACACCGAGGCCTTTGTGAATTGAGGTGGTGATCTCACGCAATTACACAGTATGCCGGCGTCCACTTAAGTAAAACTCGTTATAATTGGCACTCTGCCTGCCACTGTTTGCAGCAGGGCCAACGACTGAAGAAGCATGACATGTGACGGCCCTCTCTCCCCGTGTAAAGTCGATGCACTTTATGAGTCTGTGTTACACCTGTTGTGTTCCGCAATGGATTGATCCTTTTTCCAGTAACTCAGTCCAGTGTTTTAAGAGATATGATCAGCTCTCCTGGGCGTGAACCGATTTGCTGTTAACGAAACTAGAAACACATGGAATAATAATAGAACCGGCTTTTTCGAGCACCTACCTTACACGTTAAGTAGTATTTCTGTTTCTGCAGCCTGTCCTTTCTAAGACACACTTTTTGATGTCGCATGCAATATTAAACTGAGTATTAAAACAAGTTAGCTGACCCAGTTTCCTTTCTGACAATTTTAAGAGTCAGTTTTAAGTTTTAATACCTGACCATACCTCTGGTTATGAAGCTCAGATTGTGTAGTACTAACTGTAGAGAGATGCTGAACGTTGTATTGCATTGATTACGTGACTGTTATGTGCTCCAAAATGAATGTCATGTAGAGTATGGATACCAAGTGACTACATGCATTAGGACACTAAGTATTGTATAGTAGTTGTATTTCTACAATACTTCATACCACTGACACACCTGACGTGACCACTTGAGATCTGTCATCAGGCGTTGCCTGCGTTTTTCACTGTTATTCTGGAAATGCTCCACTTTGAGTCACCGTGTTTATTAGTACATTTATCTGAATTTTGAAATGGATCAAAGGACACATTCAGCGTGGAGGGGCCACCGCCCCCCCCCCCCCGAAAATTACTTCACTGAATGGGAAACGTTATTTTAAGCAGAATAGGGAATAATTTTACCCGGGGCGTGGTAGCGCGCTAGAAATGCAGCTTTTTTGGCAGGCACACAGATAAAAATAAACAAATCCGGCTTAAACAGTAATGTTGTTGTTGGCAGCTTTTTATTAAAGTGCGTTTTGCTTTGTGTCCTCGGCCAAGTGGTGTTCTTATCTCTGTTGGTGGCGTGGTATCTCCTGTTCACATCCTGGAGGACGTCCCAATCTGTGACAGTCTTCCTGTGGTTTGCAGTCCAGTTTTGCCCACTGTGTATTGTTGTGCATTCACCTACTACGACAGTTTACTTTGTATGTTCAGTGCTTCAATTCTTTAGCTTCTATTGCTGGGTTTAAAAAAAAAATATTTTCATATTCTCGGTTATTGTACTTGTGTTTACCGCGGATATATCAGTGTGCCTCACTTAAGTGCCATTTCTTAGCTAAACTGCTCTTTAAAATTGGAGGCTAGCGCAGCGTACGAAGGGGGTGTTGAACGGCTCCTGTCAGGATTGGGAGGTGGGGGCTGCGTCATGCGCGCGCAGTTTATTTTTCCGGGTATCTCGCGCTCTCCAGTGACGCCGAGATTGATGGATCGAATACAGACTGCGCAGAATGATAACTAATGCACACCAGAAGGGTCTGGTATCCTCTGTGGATGAGATCTAAAGCCCTGTGACTCGCATTAAATGTAGCATACTTCTGCTCTGTGTGGGGGGGGGCTCTGTGTGGGTGTATGTGTGGAGGGCGCTGTGTGGTTGTGTGGGGGGGCGCTGTGTGTGTGTGTGGGGGGGCTCTCTGTGGGTGTTTGTGTGTGGCATTTGCGAGAGATTAAGCTATTGGCATTGTAAATGACAATGCCATTTATTTATGTTAAAAAAAACATAAATAAAAATAATGTCAAGAGCAATGCCAATAGCTCTAACTTTAACAAAGGCAAAACCATTGCATTGTAAATGCTTGTTACTGTATGTGGTCATAAATGCTTAACACACAGCCTCTGAGATAAGCCTGTCTGCTCTGCCAAGCTACCAAGGGGGTGAGCAGGGGTTATCAAAGGGTGTGATCCCCTTGCCCTGACTAGAAAAGGTGTGTCCCTAAATGTCAGAAGTGCATACCTCTGCCAACTAGAGACTGCCGGTTCTAACACCACCTATCAAGTCAAATGTGCCCAGAAACTTGGCTAAGGCCAAAGTATCTATAAGCTAATCTGCACTTGGAATTGGTCGAGCATCTGTCCTAGCGACTGCATTGAGACCCCTATAGTCAACACAAAACCTCATTTCTCTCTTGCCATCTTTGGTGTGAGATTTGCGGACTAAGACTACTAGACTAGCCCAAGGGCTATCTGAGGGTTCAGTAACTCCCAATTCTAACATCTTCTGGCCATCAGTCCTGATACAGTCACTAACATGGTCAGGTTGCCTGTAAATCTTATTTTTACAAGACAGACTGTCCCCAGTGTCCACTTCATGAGTGCACCACGTAGTCTGATTTGTAGTCAGAGAGACCATATGTCTGAACTGATTGAGAGCCTGCCTGCAATCAGTTTGCTGATGGCCAGTGAGGCTGCCTGCCAAGGCTACACCATCTACCGACCCATCATCAGGGTTCTATGAGACAGGTCAGGGAGTAGATCACTCTTCTTCCTGTCCCTCATCAGTAACCATGAGCAAGCCCATGTCTACCCTGTCAACATATGATTTCAGTCTGTTGACATAAAGCACCCTAGGGTGGCTCCTGGGAGTTCCGAGGTCTACCAAATAGGTAACCTCTCCTTTCTGTTCAACAATTGTATGGGGGCACTCCACTTGTCTTGGAGGACTGCTGGGGCCACAGGCTCCAACACCCACACTTTCTGTCCTGGCTGGTAAACAGTCAGTACAGCCTTTCTGTAATTCCTGGCTAGCCTCAAGATTTTTGGTTGACTTTTTCATGTACTCTGCCATCCAGGAACGGAGACCAAAGTAAATAGTCCACTATGTCCTGTTTAGGGTGTTTGAGAGGTAACTCCCATTCCTCCTTCGCCAGCCACAATGGTAGTCTTACAGGATGCCCAAACAGAAGTTCAAAAAGGCTGTAACCAACCCCCTTATGAGGAACCTCCCTGTATGCAAATAAAAGGCAAGGTAGTAGGATGTCCCATCTACGCCTAAGCTTTTCTGGGAGCCTCTTAATCATACCCTTTAAGGTTTTGTTGAACCTTTCAACTAAACCATTGCATTGTCGGTGATAGGGTGTGGTGAATTTGTAATTCACTCCACACTCCTTCCACATTGCAGTCAAGTAGCTAGACATAAGGTTTGCACCTCTGTCTGATACTACCTCCTTAGGGAAACCCACTCTTGAGAACACTCCCTAGAGGACTCTTGCCACCACAGGTGCTGTAGTGGTCCTAACGAAATTGCCCCTGGGTACCTCGTGGCATGGTCCACCACCACTAGGATAAACCTGTGTCCAGATGCTGCTTGAGGATCCATGGGACCAACAATGTCAATCCCTACCCTCTCAAAGGGAACCCCCACCACAGGTAGTGGTATCAGGGGGGCCTTTGTTGAACCACCTGCCTTGCCACTGGCTTGACAGGTGACACAGGAGCGACAAAACTCCCTTGTGTTTTCAGACATGTGGGGCCAATGAAAGTGAGGGACAATTCTGTCCCAAGTCTTGTTTTGGCCCAGGTGTCCTGTCAAAGGAATATCATGGGCTAGTGTCAATAGGAAGCCCCTGAATTTCAAAGGTATAACCAACCTTCTCGCTGCACCAGGCTTGGGGTCTCTACTCTGAATACAGGAGTCCATCATCCCAATAAATCTTATGGTTGCCACTAGCATTCTAAGCAGCCTCAGCAGCAGCTTGCTATCTGAGGGGTTCAAGAGAAGGGCAGCTCAGCTGCTCCTGACTCAGATCTGCCCTGAAAGGGCCCCCTGTCTCAAAGAACTCAACCTGATCACGCTCAACCTCATTTGGGACAGTTCCTTCTTCAGGAGCACAATCGTCTCCCTCAAGAGACTGATCTTCACTCTGAGTCGGGGAGGAAGGCACTGCCTTAACCCTATTGCTCCTTTCCTTGGAAGGCACCTGGTCCATTGTTCCAGAATCCAGGGCATGTTCAGTTTTAGACATTTTGGCCTGTGACCTTGTCACATTAAAAACACGTGCAGAGATCCCTAACATTTCTGCATCGGTCCTTAACTCCAAATCATTGCCAAGCAAGCATTCAACAGGGAGGTCTGCATTTACCACAACTTTCTTGAGGCCAATTACCCCTCCCCAGGAGAAATTAACAACTGCCAGGGCATGGTTGGTCCTGAGATTGCTAGCATTGGTCACTTGGTAAAGTTCACCAAGTATGATCTGTCTAGGGTCCAGAAGGTCTTGTATCCCCATTGTGACACTTGCCCCTGTGTAGAACATAGAAACCTTCTCAGGAGTCTCACTGATACACCCCCAACAAAGAAGAGATTGGCACAGAAGCTGTAATATCAAAAATCATCTTTATTAACCTCAGATGAGGGAGACTACGTCACACAGTACCCTCAGGAAACTATGCGTCAGTCTGAGGAGTACAGAGAACAGTGGCCTTATTTATTCTTAGGGTTACATAGTCAGCAGAAAACCAAGGGGAGGTACTGGCACATGTAAGCATGCAAAATGACTAATATGGGCATGCAAGATTTGCTTGCTCAACATAGTGGAAGGAGAGTCATTCTCCTTACATCAGCAAGAGTAGCCCGACAGTTATATACTAGGAGCAGGTGCATTCTTCTAGCTAGGCCCCCCTGAGCATGTGCAAGGCTCTGGAAGAGGGAAACAGCACATGGCGAGCACATGGCTAACTAAAATGACTGCCAAGTACAAAATGGCTTTCAGCTCATGCTAACAGATCCCTGCAATCTTCAACAGATGATCCTTTTAGCATGAGCTAAAGACATTCCTAGGATCCAGTAGTAACACAGAAAATATTTTGCACATTTATCTTTATAAATGTATCAATATACTAATTCATTGCTAGGTGGGCATTTTCCATTCTAAACATTTCATTAAGCGGGTATATATATATATATATATATATATATATATATATATATATATATATATATATATATATATATATATAAGGTATAAGCAGGAATACAAGGGAAACGGAGCATCGGGTCATAATTAACATACAGATAGCAGGAGAGAGTAATGACTATTATCACAAACAGAATTATCATTTTTCTAGTCTTAAGCAAATCCTAGAACCATCTAGTAAAAACATTTTCAGGGCTCCTATGCATTTCAGTGACCATTCATTTCAATGGCAGACTAGCCAACAGCACATATCTAATAAAACATTTTCAATTGACTTTTCCATGTTCCTTTTATGAGGGCTAGAACATTAATCATTTTTTAGGAGAAGAGCAAAGTAACATTGCTAACAAAAAGAAGTCAACAGATCCCTGCAATCTTCAACACCTGTATCCCTGTAGGCCATAGCCTCTTTTCCATTTATCAAAGGCTGCTGTCTGTATTTTTCCAATTTACTGGGACTCACAAAGGAGGACATATCCCTGCTTCTATCACAGATAAGTACAGCCTGAATTGGAACTCTGACTAGGCCAGAGTCCACCTCAGAACCCAGGGTTAACCCTACTATACCCTTCTGCTGAGTACCATCTTTTGGAGCTGAACTAGGGAGAACAGTTGCCTTAGGGGCGATGGTGGCTGGAGTGGAGTCTTTGGACCTATTACAGTCACTAGTCCAATGACTGTTGTTTTTACAAACCTTACACAATGGTTTCTTTTGGCCTTTCTTTTTGGAGTATTGGGAATGCCCACCATTAGAAGATGTTTGGGGGCCTTGTGAAGACTTCTGCTCTGTACCCTTCTCCCCACCCTTATTAGGATCTTGCTTCTTCTGGTCACCACCTTGGTTCTGTACATTCTGCTTCACCCTGGTTCTGAACCATTTGTCTGCCTTCTTTCCAAATTCTTGGGGAGAACAAAGCAACAGCTGATTGACAGTTATTAAGGATCTGCTCCCTCATAATCAAGTTTTATAATCCCGTATAATCACACACTTTAATGCCCAGTAACCAGCCCTCCAGAGCCTTAGTAGCACAATCAACAAAGTCAACCCAGTCCTAAGTCTGAGCCATTCGGGTATCACTGAACTTTATTCTATATTGCTCAGTGGTTAGGCCAAAGCCTTCAATCTGAGCACTCTTCAGGACTGTATAATCATCAGCACCCTCTTCTCTTACAGGGAGGAGCTTGACTCTACCTTTATCTGCAAAGGAGAGCCACAAGATAGCTACCCACTGTGCCTAGGGGACCTTCTGAACTTTGCAGGTCCTTTCCAGTGCAGTTATCCATTTGTGGATGTCATCCCCACTCTGGTAGGGAGGGGCAATCTTGTTCAAGTTCCTATGGTAATGAGATCTCTCTCTCGACCAATAGGGACGTTGCTGCCACCATGGGATTCTAGTCCCATCTTTTTTCTAGCTTTCTCAAGTTCTAGGGACTCCCTTTCTAAGGCTACTTGCTTTGTCTCCTTATCCTCAGCTGGGCTTCCTGAAGCCTCATCTGTCTCTCTCTCTTCTCCTGGGAGGTGTCCCTCTTATGAGAAGAGACAAAAGTCCCTACAGATGTGTCAGAATGGTTAGATCTCTTGGAAAGGAGATCTTGGCCATCTAGGCACACATCCAACTCTTCCTGGTGGGACAAAGAGAGGGCCACCTTGGCCGCCTTCTTCATCTCCAGTAGGAGCTGGATTGCCCAGGTCTAGGTCATGGTCACCTGCCTGGTCAGCATCAGAGTCTGAGTCCTGGTCAGGGGTGGGAAATTCCTATCTTCCGACGCCCGAGACATCTAGATTTCTTAGGAGGGCAAGAGGTTTTAATTTGTATTTTGTCCAAAGGACAAGTAGACAGTTTTATGGTAATCCGATACACAGCTGTTCAACCCTGTAGGTCACAGCCAGTTAATAAGTTGCTCTGAGCAGTTTATTGGCAGTGAAAGGGTCAATGCAAAAGCTGGGCCTGCACTTTAATTTCCCCAGAGCAGAACAAAAAATGATAAAGCAGAGCTCAAAGTTGGAGCCAGCTCCATAAGCTCGTGTGGCTTCCAGGCCCTCCCCTGTTCCCTTTATTTTCTTCAAGCAGGAGACAAATATCGAACTTCTAGCTCCAGTACACTCGCAGCAATGGCATGTAAGAGGCTGCCTTATCTGCCTCTTGGCCCCTTGCTCTGACTTGAACTGTATGACCCCTGCCTTGTATTCTCTGCTCCGCTCCTGGGCCTTATAAGGCCCCAATATCCCTGCTCATCTTCAACTCACTTTGCTTTCCCTTCTCATGCACCCCCTCCTTTGCACTTTGCCTTTCCTGTACACCTTATATTACACCCGGTGCCTGAACATGCTAAACCCACCCCACCACCCTCTGCCGCCCTCTCAGACATCCCTGACCCGCTCCCCTTGGCCTCATATCTTATGTCATTGAGGGCTTACATTAAATCTCATTAGTTTCCCAATGGGCTTTCATGCAGGCCTAAGGCCACCCCCAATTCTGTCCTTGCAATAGGCCTCTCATCTCACTTTGTGCCTGCACCAGGGGCATTGTGAACACACCGCTGTAGCAATTACAGCAGCTGTGGAGTTTTTGATGGACCCCTTCAGTCTGCTGGTCCGCAGACAAAGGCCCATAATGGACTTGAAAGGGTGGGTGGGTGAGTGAAACAGTGGATGAATAGATGCATGTATGAATAAGTGCAAGAGTGGATGACAGATGCATAAATTAATGAGTGAAAGGGTGAATGGATAGATGCATGTTTGAATAAGTGAAAGGGTGGATGGAATACGTGAAAGGGTGGATGTATAAATGAATGGATGAATACGTGCAAGAGTGGATGATAGATGCATAAATTAATGAGTGAAAGGGTGAATGATAGATGCATGTATGAATAAGTGAAAGGGTGGATGGAATACGTGAAAGGGTGGATGTATAAATGCATGGATGAATACGAGCAAGAGTGGATGATAGATGCATAAATGAATGAGTGAAAGGGTGAATGGATAGATGCATGAATGAATGAGTGAAAGGGTGGATGGATAGGTGCATGGATGAATGAGTGGATGGATAGATGCATGCATGAATAAGTGAAAGGGTGGTTGTATAGATGCATGGATGAAGGAGTGAAAGGCTGTATGGATAGATGCATGGATGAATGAGTGGATGGATGTAATGATGGATGTGTGAAAGAATTGTAGTATAAGTGCAAGGGTGAATGAAGGGATGGGTGAGTGGATGGATAGTTGGAAAGTGGATTGATGAGTGACAGGATGGATGGCTTATTGAAAGGGTGGATTAATGGGTGAGAGTAGATGAATAGATGGCTGAGTGGGTGGGGGATAGATGGGTGGGTGGCCGGATGGAAGGGTTGATGGGTAGGTGGCTGGGTGGACAGTTGAGTGTAAAGGTGGATGGAGGGATTAGTGAAAGGGTCGATGGATATATGAGCGAAAAGGAAGATGGATGGGTGAAAGGGTGGATGGATGAGCGAAAGCATAAATGGAGGAAGTGAAAGGGTATGTGGAAAGAGGAGTGAAAAGGAGGATGGCTGGGGGGGATGAATAGGAGTGAAAGGATGGATGGAGGGATGACTAAAAGGGTGGATGAATAGGAGTGAAAAGGAGGATTTGTGGGTGAAAGGATGGATGGATGAGCAAAAGGATGGATGAGTGAAAGGAAGGCGGGATGGATCAGTTGGATCAATAGGTTTGGAGATGGCAGGATAGGTTTGAACAGGGGCTTCGTGAACGCCCCGCTCTAGCAGCTGCAGTAGAGGTGGAGCTCTTGATGGGCCTATTCTGTCTGCAGCTCGGCAGACAAAGACTCGTTATTAATGTGAAAGGATGAATGGATGTGTGGGTGAAAGGATGAGTGAGTGGAAGTGTGACACTCTAGATGGATGGATGAATGAGTGACCGGGATGGTTGAGTGACGGGGATGATGGATGGACAAAGGATGTTATAATGAAGGAAAGGGTGAATGAGTGGATGGGTTACAGGGTGTAAGGATTATAGAGTGAAAGGATGGATGAGTGTAAAGGATAAATGGATGGATGAGTGGAAGGATGGATTGGTAGTAGGGTGGGTGAATTGATGAGTGAAAGGGAGGGTGTATGGATGAGCGAAAGAATGGTTGGATGGTTGAAATGGATAGGTTTGGAGATGGATGGGTAGGTTTGGATATGGATGAGCGGATGGACTGACAGATGAACAGATAGACAAACAGATTGGTGAAAGGCTAATGGATAAAAGAATGAATGAGTGCCAATGTAAAGGTGAAATGCTAGATATCAGTGGGTGAAAGGATGAATGGATAGATGCTTAGATGGAAGAGACAAGAGAGCTATTCTGGAGAGGATTTCAATGACTTTTTTTGCTTACTTAGGTTCATAAGAACTTTGGATCAACGTGGGGGGTATTTTAATTGTCTGGTTACTCACTTGGCCTACACTATGCTCCTTTCTTTACCTGGGAATTATCAGGTAGGTGTGGTGCTGTTTGCCAGCGCATTCGTAATAGACAAGCTAGTATTGGTTTCATAAAGGTCACATCGCCATAGAAATTCCTGGCCCTGAACAAAACTACTTTGTAAAAGAGCAGAATGCGGTCACACACAATGAAGCCAGCTCAAAGATAGGAAGAGACAGCATTTTAATAAAAACAAAAGGTCTAGGTTAACTCAGATTTAATTTGGGGCTCAAATGTTAAAGTCACAAAAGTACACCCATGATATATGTCCTTGTATTAATGCAGATTTACATTTTTCCTGAATTCACATGAATTTTCTTAAGGGCCAGGAAACCGTATTCCTAGAAAATATTTGTGAATTGCATCTTAGCATGAGCAAATATGAATATGCCCCAGCAGAAATCTGTTGAGTGTTTACAAGTTCACTTTTTCTCCAACAACATTTTTCCCAGCCCTGGAAGAAACTTTACTTCTGCCGTTGTCAGGGGTAAATTTCCAACTTTTCTCAGTATGAGAAAAGATTAGAGAAGAGCTGGTGAAAACCTCCAAAATTCAAATACTTCTATAGTATTAGCCTGACATAACCAGAGAGGTTATTAGCAGAGCTTTTCTATAAAGAGATTGCAGCGATTATTTGACGGCGCACTACATGGCACCAAAGGTACAAGTGGATTTTGTTACAGGACAAGTACATTTATGAAGCTACTTGTCCAATGGACAAGTACATATTTCATGAACCTCATAGCTGCTTGTATATTTTAAATGAATTGCTGCTTTTATGGTTTTATAAAAATTTAAATCGAATAAAGCATTTTCTAAGTCCAAGTATTAATGGGGTAACTCACAAAAAACTACCCGACCTGGGTCAGTATTGCAGTACAGCAAGTAAATCATTGCGGAGCAAAACTTGAATACGAACAACAAATATATTAGCATTCACACAGCCTTGTTTGCATGAAATGCACAAATGCAATTTATTGTATGGGTCATTAGCATCTAATGAGATTTAAATTCAAAGCATTGATTATGTTCGGCAACGCAGTTGCTCAAACACATAATGGTGAAATAAATATTTACAGTGCTCTTCGTGTGGGAAAAGGGAGGTACATGGGTTGGGGGTCAAGTGAGTACGTGTGGATGGAGGACAGGGAAGAAGTAGCGCAACATATATATATCAATTATACATGATCTAACCTTTCCGGCCTAAAACAGGTCAATTGTTCCCAGGTTTACACATAACCCTGATGGGCATCAACTAATTAGGCTTCTGCCGTCAGAGCTTGTGATGTAGGTATGGGTCATCAACGTTTCGACCGCTAGGAGGAGGGTTAATTCAGCCCTCATGGTGCAGTATTCATCAGGACAAAGCGGAGAAGAGCACTCTGGAAAACAGCATGTATGCTCCGCTGTGTAGTCAGAGGATGTGGGCTCGTAGCAGCTCTAATTCAACAAGAGTAAAGAAACTATTTCTGGTATGTTGGCTGTGGGTCAATCACTCGCAGTCAAATCCAACTTTCTGACTTGCGGCACGTCCTCTGACTAAACAGCGGAGCATACATGCCATTTTTAGGTTTTGCCTCGCCAAAAAGATGCGCTCTGCGCATCTTTTTCGCGCAGGCGAAAACCTGATGAGAACTGTAGTGTACTTTGGGTCGGCCCTCGTCATTCATTGGCTGGCTCCGTAAATGGAGCCTAGCCATTGGACGAGGGGCCTGTCCGTCAATGCCGGACCAGACACGGGGGCGTTCCCGACATTCTTTGGCTTTTGCCGACGTCACGCGACGCCGGGAACGCCCCCGAATCTGTCCCGGCATTGAGCCGGCACCCTTTCCTGCTTGCGTGAGTGCTTTGCCGTCCGTGTCCCCTCCCGCCCCCCCGTAGGGGCTGTTTAATTTTCTGTTCTTTTCTTTCAGGTTGCACAGCGGTGACTTTGCGTCAAGAGCAACTTGGAGCAGCAGGTTTTCGAGGCATTTTCTCGTGGAGCGAGGGATCGGTGGAACCGGGCTGCAAGGGTGGAATTGCCTGGAGCGGCTGGCGAATATCGTATTTCAAACCTCCGGTCTCAAGGAGAACGAGCAGCGTCGTCGTCAGGGAGCCGGGCTCGGAGAGGAAGGAGCAACCTGGTCAATTTAAAGTTAAGTCGCGTGGTACGGGCACAAAGTATCTTGCGGTTTGGGTGCAATACGCTGATATGTGCTGTTAGCAGTGCTTATATTAAACGTAGACAAAACCTCGCACATTCTCTTGCAGACGCTGTTTCAGTAATCTAAATACGCTACCCTTGGTCTTAATAAGCCCCCCTGATAGCTCCGTCGGTAGAGCATCAGACTTTTAAGCTAGGGGTCCAGGGTTCAATTCCCTGTTCGGGCGCATAGCATCTTGCTTCCCTTTTGTCTTTAACTGCCGCAGCCATGTACTTAACAAACGATGGCATGTAATTAACTGCGTAAGTAATGTTTGTTTTCCTACACATGGGTGCATTTTCCAATTAATGTGTCTATTTTAAGGGCTCGTGTCTTCATACACGGAAGAGCATTATTAAGCGTTAAAGTGTGCGGTAAAATAAGACTTCCGTCCATAGCCCCCCATCGTCTATCGACAGTACCTCCCCTGCTTCCCACTCATTCCTTTCGGACCACATCGCCGCCCTCTCTACAGCTGAGGGAGGCTGGGCTATCGATCGCGAGTTTTATGCAGCTCGAATAACGAGCTTGGGTGTTAGGGGAGCGACGCTGGTGAGAGCTGCTCTCCGAGCCCAAAGAGGTTGAGCCATGTGTCCGTGGGGGCCGATTGCCCCCCCCCCTTTCTGAGGCTTGCTGGCGGCAACAGGGTGTCGGCCAAGCCCGTCTGGTGTATACCTTGGTTCCTGAGCATGTCCCCCGCGTATTTAAAAATTTAAGTGGAAAATATGCAATAATGGGGCCGCGGTTCGTGGGGGGGATGACAGGTGCGCAGCACAGAACATCTACCAGAGGAAAATGTCCTGCCCCTTTCTCGTTCAAGAAACGTGTGACAGAATGAGGGCTTAAAAGGCGCTAGGTTAAGGACGCAGTTAACCCCCTCCGCGTTCTACTCGGACCTCAGCGAATATCAATCCGCTTATAGCCTCTTGAAGGTAATTGCCACGTTTTAATAAAAAATGCTTCGGCCGGTAAATAATTAAAACAGAGCAAATTTAATGATACCATGCATCAGAGCAATACCATGCATCATAATAAAGCCCGAACAGTCCTCTTATGGGTCACCTGGGGGACGTGAAATGAAAGGGAAAGAGGTAATGTAACTGGTGCTATCTAAGGCGATCTGATTCATGATTCATTTTCACGCTAGACGAACCGGGGATGTGGGTTCGAGCCTCGGTATCGACGCTAAACATCCTGTGAGTCATTGCAAAAATGAAAGGTGTATTTGTGTAATGTAAGGCGCTCTGATTCAGGTTTCATGTTTGCGCTATATAAAACCATAGCTGCCTGGGTTTCAGATTGCTATATGTGACGTTTGAAACATTGTTCTTTCCACCGCCAGCCATGAGCCGGGCCGTTCTCACAGCAGCCCCCACCGCAGGCGGGGCTGGGCACGCAGAGCAGCCAGTGAATAGTCCTGCGCATCTAATATGTGAGCAGAGAATGGCGAATTGCACACAGTTATAAGCATTATCTTCCTAGCTGAAGCATATGTTGGCTTTTAGAAGAGGAGGAAAGACAGCCACTTTCACCACTGAACTACTGTCTTAATTGCCTTTTTTTTAAAATGAGATTGGCTTATTGAATCCTATTAGTTGTTGGCGACATTACCTGTGAGCAAGGCCATCTGTTCTTTCATTCTTGCTCATTTGTTTGTATTGTTTTCAATCAGTTTGCTATCAAGGAAAAAGCTACAGTGGATGGTTCTTCGCCTAAAAATAAACTAATGTGGATAATGTATAGACATGTTCAACAGTTTTGCTTAATATATGCATAGGAGAAACTTTACAGGAAATATACAACCAACTTTCCACTGTGCTTCGTTTCCCCCATCAAATGTAGGCAACATAGGCCATTGTCCTGGACCCACAGTTCTTCATAACGTTCCCGTCTCCACAGGACTGCATTTGCAAATAGTGCAACGCTTCCAATCTAATATTACGAGGGAATTGATGCAATGTTTATGATTATGGAAAAGCGAAACAGAAAGATGTTATTCATGCAACCGTGTTGGCTGGAGCAACAGCACATGCTCGTCCCAACGCGGATTTTAATCGTAAATCAGGTACAGAACCCACTTCGCGCCTGAGTGGAGGTCACAAGTTTGGTGCTAATGGTGTAATGCGGGAGTGGTGGCAATAGCGTTTAGTTAAAAATGTCCATTCGGTAAAACCGTGCACATATCGTGCTAGAGAGTAGTGTCAATTTCAGGCGTCTGCAATTGCTGCGCTATTCTCCATTTCTGAAACTCACTACGTGTGTGCCCCTGTTGTCTGCTTGTGCCTCTGTGTGCCCCTGTTGTCTGCTTGTGCCTCTGTGTGCCCCTGTTGCCTGCTTGTGCCTCTGTGTGCCCCTGTTGCCTGCTTGTGCCTCTGTGTGCCCCTGCTTGTGCCTCTGTGTGCCCCTGTTGTCTGCTTGTGCCTCTGTGTGCCCCTGTTGTCTGCTTGTGCCTCTGTGTGCCCCTGTTGCCTGCTTGTGCCTCTGTGTGCCCCTGTTGCCTGCTTGTGCCTCTGTGTGCCCCTGCTTGTGCCTCTGTGTGCCCCTGTTGCCTGCTTGTGCCTCTGTGTGCCCCTGTTGCCTGCTTGTGCCTCTGTGTGCCCCTGTTGCCTGCTTGTGCCTCTGTGTGCCCCTGTTGCCTGCTTGTGCCTCTGTGTGCCCCTGTTGCCTGCTTGTGCCTCTGTGTGCCCCTGTTGCCTGCTTGTGCCTCTGTGTGCCCCTGTTGCCTGCTTGTGCCTCTGTCTGCCCCTGTTGCCTGCTTGTGCCTCCGTCTGCCCCTGTTGCCTGCTTGTGCTGTTGGTGTGTGTGGAGGGCTCTGTGTGGCTGTGTGTGTAGGAAGCTTTGTGTGGCTGTGTGTGTGGAGGGCTCTGTGTGGCTGTGTGTGTGGGGGGCTCTGTGTGGCTGTGTGTGTGGGGGGCTCTGTGTGGCTGTGTGTGCGGGGCTCTGTGTGGGGGTGTGTGTGGGGCGGCTCTGTGTGTGAGAGAGAGAGATTTGTTTAAATACCAGGATAATTGCCGGCAGCAGCACCCTTGCCGTGTAATGCCTTGTACTACATCTGTGTTAGCAGTCGCCTCAGGCTGTTGTTTTTTTTTATGCAGGGGACGGGATTTGATCATGCCCATTACGCCGTATTGCTTTTCAAAGGCAACTGTTGCAGAGCCAAGTGGGCTGTTGAAAATTGTGTTTTCTCCACCTGCCCCTGTTGCCTGCTTGTGTCTCCGTTTTCGTGCCCCTGTTGCCTGCTTGTGCCCCTGTTGCCCGCTTGTGCCTCCTTGTGCCCCTGTTGCCCGCTTGTGCCTCTGTGTGCCCCTGTTGTCTGCTTGTGCCTCTGTGTGCCCCTGTTGCCTGCTTGTGCCTCTGTGGGCCCCTGTTGCCTGCTTGTGCCTCTGTGGGCCCCTGTTGCCTGCTTGTGCCTCTGTGTGCCCCTGTTGCCTGCTTGTGCCTCCGTCTGCCCCTGTTGCCTGCTTGTGCCTCCGTCTGCCCCTGTTGCCTGCTTGTGCTGTGTTGGTGTGTGTGGAGGGCTCTGTGTGGCTGTGTGTGTAGGAAGCTTTGTGTGGCTGTGTGTGTGGAGGGCTCTGTGTGGCTGTGTGTGTGGGGGGCTCTGTGTGGCTGTGTGTGTGGGGGGCTGTGTGTGCGGGGCTCTGTGTGGGGGTGTGTGTGGGGCGGCTCTGTGTGTGTTTGTGTGTGTCATTTGCGATAGATAAAGCTAGTGGCATTGTAAATGACAATGCCATTTATTTATGTTAAAAAAACATAAATAAAAATAATGTCAAGAGCAATGGCAATAGCTCTAACTTTAACAAAGGCAAAACCATTGCATTGTAAATGCTTGTTAACTTTGCCTTTAAATTAGGAAATAGACTTATCGCCGCCTTGTTGAAAATCTACCAAGCTAAGAGTGTAGCTTTAGCCTCCTATGGGAGCGAAATATGGAGGCATGTCTCCTCTGACGTTTTACAGGTGGTTGAGAATACTTTTTTGAAGCGCCTGTTGGGTGTTCCCCATGACTTGTCTAACTTGTTGGTACACAAGGAACTGGAGGTGCCCTACTTTAGTGACACCCTGGCACTATGCCCCCTTACGTTTTGGCTAAATAGTTGGTTGAACAAGGGATTAACGTGGAGCTGATTTTAAAAGAGTGTATGACCCTCGACAATGCGCTCAGCATACCTTGGCTCAAATACATTAAGAGTAGTTTTATAAAGCTAGTACGAGTCGAACTATACACCAACCCTGAACTAATAACTAAGAAGGATGGGGGAATAACAAGGGAATCCTTTAGCAGTTTAAGGATATTGGAAAGTGAAGAGCTGGAACTGTGGAAACCTAGCGTCCGCAAATGTTTAATGCTAAAGACAACATCACTAGCCGAGCCTTATCTTCTGGGGCTTTTATCTGTTTATGAGCAGTTTTTATTGACCAGGTTTCACCTGGATCTTTTTCACCTCCTGCTCGCCATACCTAGGGGGAGCAGTAGAGGCCAGTTGTTAGCACCCTGTGGCTGCAACGGAGAGTCTCCACAGGATTTGCTCAACTTTATGCAGTTTTTTTGTAAATTTTAAGAGGTTCCCCGGAAGTTTTTTTGGTTCCAATTTGAAAGAATATGAACTTTAAGGAGGCTCGTCCAGCTCTCCTATTCCCACAACTGCTGAGGGATGAATGTATTTTCTTCGTCGTTAGTTACTTGAAATCTGCGGTGAAGTCTAGGGCTTGTCTTGACTAAAAGCTTATAAGGGCCAGGGTTTTAGATCATTTTTTTTACATATATGTTTTTGTGGGTCGAGATAATTTTACTGGAGTGTTGATCAAAGGGGGAGAATATTTGTATCTGAACTTTGCACCTTAATGTTACAGATTGCCATGGGCTGTTGTGCAATCTATTTTAACTACAACTAGGTTTCTTATTGTATGGAATCATGATCATTTATGTAATTTGGATGTATTGTTGATTTTTAGGGTTTTATATTTCCGAAACCGTATAAAGTTTAATTGACTTGACTCATTGCCACACAGTATAAAATAACAATGTGCTTAGTGTTGACTACTGCAAGGGTAGAACACATGGAACTCGGTGAAGACTTCTTCCTTCATGGAAGACCAAAGGTTGTTCTTGTGTAGACCAACCAAACTCATCTCATTTAACTAGAAGCAAAAATAATTAAATACAAATATTGTCACATAGTATATTAAAACCCCAAAAGTCTGCTGAATTTACAGGTCAAATGGGGGATAGCTGGAGCAGATGCTCTGCACATGGCTTGGCCAGGTCGTACTGTATGTGCTTTCTGGAAAGAAGTGGTAGGGGTGGTTGAAAAGATAGTATGCAAGATATTTCGGAGATCAAATGGTCCTAGTAGCAGGCCATACTTGGATTCAAATTATTGGCTGACCTGGCATTCCCATAGGTTAAGTGTCGCACTATCATGTGCTGAGAAGAAAAAGGTGGGGCCTAAGCTTAAAAAACTGGTTGCTATGAACTGGAAGGGAAACGCTTGCTCGAGGTAAATTCGTCTTTGTGCATAAAGGCATTTGGTTATTTTATGCTGTCTAAATAAAAAGACCGGACACAATAGTGAGATTAACAACTGATAAAGTGCTGTTGGAATCAGTGTATTTTAAGAAGGAGAATGGGGAGGTGCAGTTCGAATGTTGGGGGATGTTGGGATCAGCAGATTGTTGAATGTAACACTCGATGAAACAGAACACTAAGTATAACCTGTCTGTAATGTTTGTGAACTTGCTTAGAATTAAATAATGTAAGCTAACCTGAAACAGAAATGCAAGAGGCAGTTTGAAGAAGCACTATAGAACCTTCCTAGAATCAATGCCTTGCACACAAAACAGTAGTTAACGCAGAAAGAAAAACTTGAATCGCTAAACATTTACCAAAATGTTTCAAATGGCACCTGACTCCAGGGATCCTACAACACAGAGAAGCGCATGGTGAAAAATAACACTCCTGCATGATCCTTACACATTGTATAGTAGACAGGCCCAAGCAACTAAATAACAAGCATTTGCAATGCAATAGGTCTCGCATTAGGAAAGTTTGAGCTATTGCTATTGTAAATGACAATTTTTTTATTAATGAGTTGGTTTTGAAAATAGCGAAATTAATAGCTCTGTCATTTACAATGCCAATAGTTCTAACTTTCGCAAATGTGACACCTAAAGCATTTGTAATGCAATATGTGTTGTATTTACGTGAGTTAGATGTATTGATATTACAAATAACAATGGCTTTTATTTTTTTTAAATAATTAATACTTACATTTTAATGGGAGAGAACCAGCGCTTCTCAGCATGGGTGTAATACTTTTAATGGGAGTGTACATGTGCTTCTCAGCAGGGTGCAATACTTTTAATGGGAGAGTACCAGCACTTCTCAGAAGGGGTGCAACATTTTTAATGGGAGAGTACCAGCGCTTCTCAGCAGGGGTGCAACGCTTTTAATGGGAGAGTACAACAGCACGAGTAGAATACTTTTAATGGGATGGTTCTAAACCTTCCAGTTACTGGTGCAATACATGTATCAGCACTTCTCAGTACCAGTGCAATATGTGTACTAGCGGTTCCCAGTACTGGAATAACACTTTTAATGGGAGAGTGGCAGCACTTAAAAGTACTGGTACAATGCAAGTACCCAAGTTTTTTAATACTAGTGGAATACGTTTAATGGGAGAGAACCAGCACTTTTCAGTATTTGTACAATGCTTTTAATGGGCGAAGAGCTACTGAAGTCAGACACCCCGAGGGACAAGGACAGCCTGCTACGGAAGTCACACACCCCAAGAGACGAGGACAGCCTGGAGCTACGGAAGCGGCAAACACCCCTAGAGATTAAAGCAGCCAGGAGCTACAGAAGTCAGATACCCCGAGGGATGAGGACAGCCTGGAGCTACGGAAGTCAGACACCCTGAGAGACTAAGACAGCCTAAAGCTACAGCAGTCCCACACCCAGAGGGACGAGGACAGTCTAGAGCTTCAGAAGTCAGACACCCCGAGGGACGAGGACAGCCATTAGCTTTGGAAGTCAGACACCCCGAGGGACGAGGACAGCCTGGAGCTACAGAGGGAGGTCAGAGACAGCCTGGAGCTACAGAAGTCAGACACCTGAGAGACGAGGACAATCTAGAGCTACAGAAGAGTCAGACACCCTAAGAGACTAGGACAACCTGGAGCTGCGGAAGTCAGACACCCCGAGAGACGACAGCCAATAAAAGGCCACGGTTTTGAGGAGTTCAAGTGCCGCTGCTCTGTGAAAGTGTGAGAACAGGAAGCGCCGCTGTGGACGCGGCCCGGAGTGACTTCGTGTCGGAAGTTTAAAAAAAAAGATTAATATTGTGAAGGAAGAGGCCGGTGCAGCAGGATATCCCTTTCCATAGTCCGCGACCATTGGAATGTGCCAGAAATGTGGAGAAAGATAGAATGAGAAAGAGAGAGAAGAAGGGTGAAAGAGAGATAAAGCGAGAAGTAAAGAGAAAAATAGCGCGGAAGAGAGTGAAAGAAACAGTGAGTGGAGAGAAAGAGAGAAATGGGTACGAGTATGAGAGGGAGATGGAACGAGAAGCATGGAGAAAGAGATAGTGAGAACAAGAGAGACAAGCAATGGCAAGCAATGGGCTGACCACAATATTTCTACGTCAACAGGCAGCTAAAAGCTGTCCGTAGGCAAAATTTAAGAAGAATGGATGTAATGCAGCTCATAGTAAGTACCAGTGGCTGAATAATTTGAGCATTCAAACCCTCGCTGTATGCACTACCAGAATGTGCCATATAATGCAGACTCTTTTCCTCCCACTAAATTCCTTCCGTACACATGCATTTCCGGAGACATCCGTCACTATAGAACTACCACTGCTCAACTGAGAGATTTCACAAGCTATGGAGTCTATGGTCTGCGGCATAACTATTCTACAGAAAATAATGGTAACCTAAAACCTATATTGCGGTGCATTATTTTAAAGGTCTTTTTCTGTCTTAAACCACATGTGGGCGTCTACATCACTGCAAGCTCCAGTTCCACTCAGGTCTGGAATGAAAGGATTATGTAAGTGAACGAGGTTAATGTCCGTTTTCTATTCACATGGCCACAGACTACAGTAAAAAACGAGCTATCGGGGGGCGAACCTGCGTTTAATACCCCTGAATATACTGCCCCTTGTACGCACCGTGAGGGGGGAACAGGCTGCTCCAGGCAGGCGACAACGGGGGCTCATACATTCACAAACGAGCCAGCGCTGAGGGGCGCTCAGCCAGTGGCGCGCTATCAGGGCGGAGTCCAGGAGGCGGCCGAAGGGCAGGGGCTACGAATCCTGCGCAGCCGCTGTCCTGCCCTGCCCGTTCACCGCAGCCGCCGTTCTCGCAACACACCGCAGGTCCCGCCGGAGCAGCAGAAAGTTAGCAGGCTGGAAGTTGTCAGCCTGTCCCTGCTCGGGAGCCCCTGGCCGCGTAGCCCCCGCCCGCCCATCCAAAGGGAGCAGAGGACCCGGCGCTCCATGAATGATTGTCCCCAACAGCAGCGGTGAGGAGCGTGTGTGTGCATACGTGTGTTTTCGTGTGTGTGTGTGTGTGTGTGTGTGTGTGCGCGTGTGTGTGCCTAAGCGGGTGTGTGTGTCTGTGCATGCATGCGTGAGTGAGTGAGTGTGGCTGTTGCGCGCGTGTGTGTGTGTGTGTGTGTGTGCATGCGTAACTGTGGCTGTGTTGTGTATGTGTTATTCACTTGCTGAGAATGTGGGATAGGAGATGTGCACGGCGCTGGGCTGGGCGTGCGCGCCCACGAGGTGAAATCGCCGAGGGCTTGCGCGTGCACATCCCCTGTCCTACATTCCCGGCAAGCCAACAACAATAGGTCTTACGCTGGATGCAGCGCTTCGCGCTGCTAACACCAGCGAGACCTAAAAAATGGTTTCAACAGCACAATATGTATAGGTAAGCCTTGTTCGTTTGATGCAAATCATCCCAAACGAAAATTGTAAGCAGAAACGTTTTTGCAGCTGGGTTTCCTCAGTGAAGGAGTGCCCTCACGCTATAAACTCAAAGAAAGACTTTTCTTTTACACAAACGTTACTACACATTTCTGCAGATTCAGACTCAAAGACACGGAAAAGTGAAGGCTCTAGATTGATAGATGTGCAATTCAAAAGTCTAACGGGCCCAACCTATCTGAGAAAAAGATTTTCCCTCTATGCTCCCAACCGCCCTCTCAGATCAAGCAATCTTCACCAAATGACGGTGCCAAAGTTTAAATATAGCAGGCTTGGTGGCCAATCCATCTCTGTTAGAGCAGCGAGAGCTTGGAATACCCTGCCACTGCAGTTGAGAACAGCCCCTTCCATCATGGCATTCAGGAAAGGCCTAAAAACCCACCTCTTTAACACCACTGCCTAATGGCTGTCTCTCTTTTGCATATACTGTGATCTGTTCCCCTCTCTTTCGCGCCAGGATACTATACTATTTAGTAACAGAGCGCGCTACAAAAGCCTCTATAATAATATAATAATAATAAAAGTATTCCGGCTGTTCAATTTCATGTGCAGTGATCCATTTAACAAAGTATTCCTTTTATTATCTAACTTATCTGATAAGATTCCACAAATCAGATCTCCAATGTCCCCCCAAAAAAACACAGCTGTAACTGCTGTTTCGCAATGGTACGAAGTAGGAAAGACCAACAATCTTGAGGGTTACGTGCCCCTTTTGTGGTCATCATCCGGCATGCATGTTGTGCTATAAAAGGGCATAAGAGGTAGCTTGCGAAACAAGTGATTTAATTTCATAGAAACATTCAGATCGTGCACGGTTCACGTACCCAACAAAATATATGGGCTTTTTTATTTTTAACAAATTCAGGTGCAAACAAAGTTACCTCCACAAGATCTTTCCGTGGTCTTAGCTTGAGTAGCGGCTCACTAAGACGTATAGAACACAGGCCCCCTCTTCCTTCATAGCTGCATACTCCAGCACACCTATAAAAGAATAATTCCATCAAATTAAGTTTTGTGGCCAAAGTCAAACCTACTATGTTTGCAACAGCACCTTCCAACTAGATTTATTTAACAGGAAGCTGAGAGTTTTGAGAAGTCCACAAAGAAAAAATGTCAAATAATCAAATGTCACCAATGCAAGTTTTACTACATACCAAAAAAAAACGTACCCGACATGGAATATTCATGAGCTGTATCCCTGTGTGGGCCCTTTCTCAAGAGGAAAGAGATGGTCTTCCTACCCTGCCTGAGATGGGAGCTTGCTACATTCAGGTACCAAGGTGTCTAGATACCTTATAACGGAGCTATTCTGATAGACGATAACATCATGAAAATCTAAAGAATCGGCTAAAATTGGAAGAAACTCCCACTGTCAGTGAAAGGCAGAATTGCATTTTCTAAAACTGAGGTATTACTGAGATGATGGTATATATTAGCAACAATGCCAATGTGTCTGCCACAGAAGTTCTTTTACTTGAATGGGACCCTAGCTGATCTAATCTGGAGAGGAGGGCAGCATAGATGCTCATCAAAGAAGCTACAATTGCCAAAAACTGATGGTGGGCTAGGAGTTCCTGATTATGAACTGTATTACGTCACAGCAACAGTGGTTGGAGAAATGGGCAGCAGATGAGGAAAATGCTGAATTAAAATATTTGGGGGGAAGCGTTTCATTGGCACAAAATCATGAGACATCTCCAGGAACCGGGCACTAGGTATAAAGTCCTGCCACAATTAGTAGCAGTGGCAAAATACGACTGGAAGCAGGTCTTCGATTGTACAGCTGTGAAGGCCCATTTGCACCCCAAGTGCTACAGTGATTCTGTCTTTTGACTGGTAGAGTTGAGGTGCAGATGTGGTCACATGTTCGGGTGAAATTTATAGAGGAGCTAAGGATGATGGTCATATTATTTCCTTCCAGGACTGGACACAAAAGTTCGAGCTACAGTTGTAATAAGCAAGCTATAATGGTAAAGAAGCCGCTCTTGCAGTTCAAAGAAAGCAATTGAGTGGAAGGGGAAGGACACAATCAAACAGCCTATAACAATCGGTGAGAGAGAAGAACTTCACTAGGCGGAGCCAAGAAGTGATTACCAAAGTCTCAAGCAGTAGGCTGAATGAAGCAAGCCAATGGTCGAGAAGTGGGGCCAAGTTCTGCCCATGGTGGCTGCCCTCCGTTACAGCTCCGTTATATGTAAACATGAACAGGCCCAATTAGCCCACTTGGACCAGAGTAATCTAATATATGGTCCCGTGGGACATGTATCTCATTACCATGTGAAAATAAACTATGATAATAAAGTTAATCAACATCACATTCTGTCACAAATGTGATGACCATTCAACGGATAAACACAAAAGTGTGATGAGCCTCTACTTTTCTTTTTTACAGAAATCTATTTCTTGCATCAAAAACAGTGGTGCAATACATAAAGTGATAATAGTGCAGAAGGTGCAGTGCTCGTAGAAGTGTGCAAATTATATACAATATCAAATAAAAAGACCACTAGCACCTAAGGTTGGTACATTATTTATTGACATTAAGAATCCTGCCAACAGTTCCATGCAGTATTCCCATTGAGATAATCACAACACAACCAAGAATGGGTTGTCAATGTTTCAACCTTCACATGAATTGTAGAGTCTGAGCAGGCCTAGAGACATTTGGCTATGCACCCCGTATGGATGAAGTGGTGTGTTCATAAACACTTGGATAGGTAGGACATATTCTATCAGGCAGTCCCTAATTAAATGCAGAACTCTGCCTTATCTGCCACAACACACAGACCTGGGTGTGACAGCTTGATAAGACCGAAGTAGACAAGAGGCAGAGTGTATTCGATGTGAGAACCATCTTTGTTTGGGTGGTGGGTACTGTATTTAGTTTGAGCGCACATGCCTGCGAAAGACCATAAGCTTGGAGCCCTTTGCACATAGTGGAACGTGACTGGTTAGGAAGACTGTATACAACCCTGTACACTGAAGCCAAAAATATTATTAGTGCATATACAGGTGGGTGTACCTGATAATGTACAAGAGACGAACGAATGGCTTTTTGCTTTACCAGCATCATCCAGCTCCTACACACAATCAGTGATTCCTCTGCAGGCACACCAGCAATGAGGTATGGACTATTCTGCTCATTCTGTCTTTGAACCTTGCTCAGGTCCTGGAAACAGTACTCTTGACTAATGGTGTCACTTTGACCACACAACATACTGCAATGAAAAAGTCAGCTAATGCATACATCAAAGATCCCCACTGGGCTCACTGAACATATGTGCATTTCCCTAGGTCTAAATCTAAGCCACAGAGATAACTCCTGTTCGGCTAAGGGGTATACCAAGAGAAACAGTCCAGCCAAGCATCTACTACGATTGGCATTGTGTCCTAAGTTACATACGACTAACTGATGAATGAACTAATAACCATCAGATTGACCATGGACCAGAATAAAGACAGTACATCAGCAACGGTGCTAAAGTGGAATCGATACAATCTTTTATCAGTTCCTTCTGGTCCAAGAAGGGTGCAACAGGCAGAAAATCAACTGGACAACATAAGTAACTTGCCTGATTAAGAACAAAAAAAGCTAGCTGTAAGGTCCAGACACTCCACAAGACTCACACAGGCAAATAATCATACAGTTCCTCAGACACGATCACGCTAGACAATCACTGTAGCGAAAAGGGTCAGTGGCTTTTTCCAGTATATTGGCTACAAAATACACATCTCAGCAGATTTCTCGCTGATGTAAACTCCATTAGGCCAGACTCCATCTTGAGCAGGTCGAGACTCAATTTTTTCTATTTTTGCAGACTCATCAACACATCTGCCTTTAAAGCAGATGATTTCCCTTACCTTTCCGAGAACCTGTGAAAGCGAGAAGTCACTCAGACAATTAAATCGATATGAGCTTGTGCCGCAAAATCAGTCTGTAACAAATCATTTGTTATTTCTTTCTCAAGGCCAGACAAGAGCAATAGTAAACAGTGTAGTCAGAGTTCACATGTTTTTACCTTATTTGTTTTTTAGAATGCGACTAAGACCCGCATCTTTATGCACACAGGTTATGTTAAACTTTCCTGAAGTTATGCCAGAAATTCCTATTTTGGATAAGATGCAGTATAAAAGGGCGGCCACTTAACCACTTGTGAGGAGAGGCTCTGGTCCCCAGATTATTGTGCAAGATACTGCTAGAGCAGATCTTGACTGCCAGATTACAGAGAGGCAGTTGCATTGTGCTTCATGCTGAAAGCAGTTACCGAGCCACGTCCAGTCACGTTCCTATCGTCTTTTCAACCTTCTAAGAAGTCACACTTTTACCCGTTCAGAGACCGCGGAACTAGCGCTGGGACAGATATTGGCCGAACACAAAACCAAATGCAGGAAAATGTACCTAGTTGGGGGGGAATATCGACAATACCGGAGCCGCAGTACTGTACCGCCAGATCCCAACGACCTCGGATAATGGCCCCAACCAATAAACGTATCCTCGCAACAGACAAAGATAGTATCCCTCAACGTCAAGGGGCTAAACCACCCAGTCAAGCGCAAGAAAGCACTCTATTATCTTGCCAAGACCAAAGGGGACATGGTCCTCCTACAGGAAACCAAATTGTCCCTCGAGGATCTCAGAATAGTTAAGGCCAGATGGATAGCACAAACAGCATGCTCCCCAGCAGAAGAGGAAAAAAGGGGGATGATAATGTTGGTATCCAGAAAGTCCAACCTGACAATATAATCACAGTACCATAACACAGTAGGAAGACTCTTACTAACACACTTGAAAAGGGGGAGGACCACATACACGTAGCCAACATCTACGGCCCTAACAATGACGACTCTGCATTCTGGGAGGAAGTAACACAGAAACTAGACTCCTTACCAAAAGACGAGCTCACGGTGGAGGCAGGAGACTTTAACATTCCCCTAGATCAAACACTAGATAGACAATCCAACTGCCACTCCCAACCCGCCAAAGCACAAGCCACACTAAAAAACATCTGCGCCAAATTTAACATCAAAGACCCCTGGCGTCTCCAAAATCCAGACAAAAGACACTACACCTTCTACTCTACACCACACAACTCATACAGCAGGATAGACTACATCCTTATCACAGGCCCTCATACGCACCTGGTAGAACATACAGATATAGCACCGAGACTAGTATTAGACCCCTCATGCATTACCCTTAAGCTGAGTGGATGCCACAACGAGGATATCCCCCGCAGGTGGAGATTCAATAGCAACCTCCTGACAGACCCAGAGAACAAAAAAAAGATAGTAGAAGACATAACTGAATACCTCACACACAATGACCCACCGGACACCAAACTAAACACCCTGTGGGATGCACTCAAAGCGACAATCGGAGGCACAATAATCGAGATTAAGACCAAAATTAACAAGGCTGCAAACGTACAGCTCTCCCAGCTGGGGGGGCATCAAGCAGCTAGAAGCAGACCATATCGCGGCCACGCACTACACCTCTATCCTACGCAAACTGACTAAAAAGAAATATGAGTTTAACAAAATCTTGAGCGAAAGAGCTGGGATGTGGATCAACAAGTACAAGCCATAAACCTCTG
Source organism: Lissotriton vulgaris (assembly GCF_964263255.1). Classification (NCBI taxonomy): domain Eukaryota; kingdom Metazoa; phylum Chordata; class Amphibia; order Caudata; family Salamandridae; genus Lissotriton; species Lissotriton vulgaris. The sequence continues at coordinate 1,051,284,416 of NC_141694.1, forward strand.
CGAGGCCAATAGGGCGGGTAAACAGCTAGCATCTTACCTAAAATTCAAACAGAACCAATTTGCAATATCATCCATTACAGACGCACAGAACAAAACCCACACAAAAAACAGGGAAACCCTGAAGGCCGTTCAGGAATTCTACCAAGAACTCTACAAACACGACCAAACTTACGCCCAGAGGCGTGCACTAAATATCTCACCAGAATAAACCTACCAAAACTAACAAGGGTAGAAACGCAGAACCTAGGACAAGAAATTAGTGCAACAGAAATATAGAAGGCAGACAAGTAAATGAAAGCCAATAAGGCACCAAAGCCGGATGGATACACAACAGCTTTCTACAAAGCCTTCCTGGAACAACTGAGTCCCACCATGAAAAGCCTTTTCAACCACTGTGCTGAGAATGGGTTGGTATCACAATCCATGGCAGAGGCCAACATAGTAGTGATCCCAAAAGAAGGCAAAGATGCTCTTCTACCCAAGAATTGCAGTCTCATCTCAATAATCAATGTAGACTGCAAAATGTACGTGAAGATACTGGCAACAAGATTGAACCTGGCCCTACCTAGCTTAGTAAGTAGCTCACAAGTAGGCTTCTTAAAGACCTGCCTGTCCAGCGACAACACCAGACTCCTTTGCCACATCCTAGAACACACCTCCAAAAAGGACAGAACCTGCTGTCGCCATTGCCCTTGACGCCGAGAAGGCCTTCGATTGAGTCTTGTGGGCCTTCCTCGAGCAATGCATGCATACATTCAATCTGGAGGTGGAATACACCAGGATGGTGATAGCATTGTATGGGGACCCAAGGGCACCTATAGTAGTCAATGGATCTCTCTCGGAACCCCTCAACCTACAACCTGGCACCAGACAGGCTGCCCACTATCTCCCTCCCTCTTTCTGCTGGCCCTAAAACACTTTATCACCGAAATAAAAGGGATTAGCATAAAAGACGTTGAAATTAAGCTAGCCGCCTATGCGGATGACGTCCTCATTGTAACAGAACAGCCGGAGTCCTCTATTGCCGCCCTGATGGAATCCATAGAACTCTACTCAGTGCAATCAGGCTACAAACTTAATAGAGAAGTCAGAATGCAAACCCCTAAACATCCATACCACAAGAGTCGCTGGGAGGATCGGGACTGACCCGGCAAAAAGGGTTCATCAAATATCTAGGAATCCACTACGGTAACAACCTTATGTCAACGCTTATCGAAAATGAGAAAACTCTACTAGCAAAGATAAAAACACTCCTAGAGTCCTGGACCCCCAAATTCATAACATGGTGGGGAAGAATAGAGACAATCAGGATGATGATCACTCCAATGATAAACTACCTGGTGAGCATGCTCCCCCTGATTTCCTCCGCAGAGTGGATAAACTAATAACCACCTTCCTATGGAGAGGGGAAAAGGCGCATATAAGCATTAAAAAACTAAGGCTAGACAAGAAACTGGGAGGCTTAAACCTAGCAGACTTTAGGTCATACCAAACGGCATTCTTAGCAAAGCAAGGATCTATCTGGCTGTCGCCTCCCCAACCCTACACCCCAGCATGGATACTGGTGGAATGCGCCATACTAAACAACCTCAGCCCACTGGTGCTTTTCACAGCGAACAAAAGCACACATACCCGCCAGCCCTATCTTCAAGAATACGAAAAATGCCCTACTAAAAATAGACAGTAAAAAGGAGAATAAGGTTAAGAACTCGAAATGGGAATCCCTCTGGAACAACAGTAAGTTCAAATACAACGGTCAAGGTCTTTCCCTAGAAACATGAATGGAGAAAGGCATCTCACACCCAGCTCAGCTGGAGGAGAAGGGCCAACCCCATACTTTTCGAAACACTGAGAGGTAGACACAATCTCCCGACAGTCGAGCTCTACAACTTCCTTAAAATCAAGACGGCCCTAGCTAAAACCAAACTCTCGCCACACACCCCTTCGATCATGCAATACATCGGGAATATCCATAAAACAGGCCATCGGGTATCTCACCTATATAAACTACTCCGCCCAACTGCCACCAAACAAAATGACAAAACAAGTAACTACTGGGTAAAGCAGACCGAGACCACACTCACTGAGCAGGAACTAGCAACCCTTTGGTCTTCGCCATAACGTAACAAAATCACGCCTGCATTATCACAAACAAAATTCTGGCTCCTCCACAACACCTTTTGGGCTCCTGCCTGGTTAGCCACTCTTGGACTCAAAGAAGACAATCTATGCTGGAACTGCACCAAGGAGAAAGGGGATCTAGCGCACCTTATATACTACTGTCCAAAACTCAAAAAAGATCTGGGAGGAAATTTTGGACTTCATAAAAAACGCGCTGGGGTGCAAACTACCCCCAGTCTTTTCCTCCCTCATCACAGCTTTCATTACAGCAAATCTCCTCACGCAACTAGACAGGTATCTCCTAGACCTACTTCTGACCTCAGCCTTCAAACTGGTCCTGGCCAACTGGAAGGACACAGCTAAGACTTCATACAGATGCTGGTGTAACAGGGTGACATACCTCTGAGGCGCAGACAGCACTGCACTGCACTGCAAAACTCACCCTGGAAACTACCATCTAGGGGGATGTGGAAGTCACTGGATACTTTCCCTGATTCATATGACCCACCCAGCAGTCTCCGGGTGTTCTCATACACGAAGCAGCTACCCCACATGATAGCACTACCCCAGACTAGGCTCAGAGCGAAGCATCACTTCTTGTACCTTCTCTCTCTCGCTTCCCTTTTTCTCTACTATACTATTCTATTCTTTCCCTAATTCACCCCTAAAAAGACAACACAGAGGGCTCCAGATGGACAGGCTCAAAGAAGCACCACACAATGTTTGTAAAACCAACAAAGATCTCCATGTAATGCTTGCAAAACCAGGTAATGTCCACCTGGAATTTTTAATGGCCAAATGTATGTAGCTTTTCTTTGGAAAACGAATAAAATACTCCGAAATAAAATAAAAAAAAGAAATAAACGCTTTTTAGTTAGTGTCCTTTTCCTAGTGCAGTTTGCGCATGTGATATTGTAAAGAATGAAATCGACTTGTCAAATTACCACTGCATCCCTGGGTCCCTTTCAATGGACGGTTAGTAACCTAAAAGCATTTGGCGCTACTTCAACTAAGAATTGTGTGGAGTCATGCGGGCTACGTAACCTGTCTTTCACATTCAACCATTGGATCACTGAACTATGTTCACTTGTGTCACCCAAGGGCGTGAAAACAAACCTTGAAGGGCTAAACCAGAGTCTGAGTTTATCGAACATCACAAGACACTTGTGAGAAAGCTGAAGAAATTATTGGTGAGGCCTCAACTTAATAAATGGACAGAAAGGTACTGCCTACTGAAGCCAGCCACCATGTCACTCACTATTGACAAAGCATAAGATTTTACAAGCTTGGGTACCGGCAACGTTCCAGGAATCAAAAGAAATGTCTGCAATGCACATCTAATGCCTTGGCCCTGGAAGTACTACTACAAACATGACCTCAGCGGTGGCACAGAGCTCAGACACTTTATCCTAGCACTCAGAAAGAGACAGACTACAATCTGTCCGTAGCCGCAAGTGACTGAAAAAGACAAACTGACTAGAAACACAACTAGGATAGGGAAAAATCCAGGTTACCTCTGAAGACTTGGGCACCCCTGAACTGGCCTGCTGGTGGGCCTTTGGGGCTTCCCCGTGACATGCACACTCCAATGGCCCTACATTCTGTCTGAAAGGCGTTCGCTCCTTTCAGTACTTGACAAACCTATACAACTGACCTACCAGACTCATTGATGTGTCCATAAAGCTGTTACCAATGGCATCCGCAATTACGTTACTGTAATCCTCAGGTGGTCCAATGAGAAACTAGCATATTGCAGGAGGGTAGAAAGGGGACTAGACAGATAAAATATTAAATCTGATGGGCTGAAGCTCCAACAAAAATGCTAATTGGATGCTAATTCCTGAGTGAGCAGCCAAACATTTACGTCCTGCAGCAAAACGTGGTCCATTGGATGGCAGAACCTCCAAGGCATCCAATTTATCTAAAGTTTAGAATCGGAGGTTGATGTTTGGAGCCTTGTGTTACGGTTTGACAGCACAGGAATCCTTTCATCTTGGTCCTCTGCGGATCAGCTGCAGATTTACTCCACTGCAAACATTCCTTCTCCCTTAGATGACTTTATGTTACACCTGACCGCAGAGCTGGTGACACATGGTGTCCAAAAGCACCTTAACCATGCAGCTAGACTTTTCCCTGTACACTGCTGGGGCTGATGCCGGAGGGTGTCTCACTCCCTTTTAACAACCCGCTACTTTAAGCCTAGGCACATTCTCAATCCCGGACATCTGCATGAAGGACAAGGTGCAGTAACAGTTTGGTATGGTTGAGGGTCTTGCCCGTTGTGTACATATTTGCTGTGGTAGACACCTTATAACATCATGTTCACACAGGAAAAGGGTAGTGCCTTGTCGAGGGTTCTCACCATCCTCCCTATCTTAATATAAACATCCTCAAATACTATACATTAGGAAGAAAAAAAACTCTGCCTTTCGTGGCCTCCAATTGCAAAAACAACAGTTGATGGACAGAATGCAGAACAATGTGATACATTCACCCCAGTACAGAGATCTGGGCCTAAATCCATCGTGTTTTTGCTCACCATGCCATTCCAGTTTGAATCCAGCCATATGCAAATCAGTCATGACCCTGTGCCCCATGGGAACAGTCAAGCCCGAACTGCCAAGCCAGGTCCTCCCAGGAAACAAGCATCCTAGGAACGTTTTCGGGCATTCAGCCCTCATCAGCCAGGATAGCTTGATTCCAGTGGCATGGAGTGCACGGGACTCATGCCTGAGCATACCCGTCCCACTCGGGGTGACAATTGCAACAAGCATTGGCATAGCCAATAGGTCTCACATTTGGGACCTTATAAGTGTTTAGCCATGCAACAGTTGGTGTTGTTGCACCAAGGATAGTCTGCTGCATAACCAAAGGAGTTGGCCTAACTGGCTAGGGCGCTCAACCTCGGACCTGGGGATCTGGGTTCGAGTCTCGGTAACGACGCCAAATCCTCCAGTGATTCTGGGCAAATCACTTAATCTCCCGTGCCTAAAATGAATGTGTCCTCATTTAACGTAACTGGTGCTATGTAAAGCGCTCCGATACCCGATTCGGTTCGGGTCTAGTTCGCGCTATATAAAACTGTGCAAAAAAAAAAAAAATAGTTATAGGTCCAAAAAGTGAGACCTATTGGTTATCCCAATGCTGGTTTGTTTGTTTTTTGTTGCTGTTTTGTTTAAGTTGCCAGATCTACAATAGCTGGACATGGTTTTTGTTTTAATAGTTCTTTGCATCAAATGAACTTGTTTTCTTTGCTCTGAATGTTGTTTCCATTCTGGTTGTAGGAAGCAGTCATTCCCGGTGGTGTGGGGGCTGTCCATGCGCTGAACTTTGCAAATGAGAAAAAGCCTGGTGCAGGCGCAATATACAAGTGTGGAGTGAGTGAGCCCCAGGCAGCATGACTCACTCAAACAGGAGTTCATGCACTGCATACTCAGCATGGTTTAAGGAAACTCGACCCACTCCCTCCCAGGCATCGAACACATATTTACCAAGAAACTCTGAGAAGAGCCTGCCTGCTGCACTGATGGCTGGTGGTGTTTGTGCCCGGTGAAAGTGGGCACTGACGGCTGGTGGTGTGTGTGTCTGGTGGGGAAGCGTGCACTGACGGCTGGTGGTGTGTGTGCCTGGTGGGGAAGTGTGTTAATTGGTACTGTTTTTATACTATGCTGGTCTGGTGTGTGAAAGAACTGGCGGCATGCAATTTACAGAGTATGCCCTTATTCACTTGGGTATAGCACTTAACTATACTTTAGTAATCTGATAGTCACAAACTCTGGGAACAGAGCAACCTGGTGGAACTCACGCGATCATGCATCTGAGGCACTAAGTGTCTTAACTTATATAGGTTTCTTATAGCTTTTCAAGTGACCGCCTTTTGCTCTCTTTAGTCCTTGGTGGACTTGGAGGACTCGCAAGGAGGAATGGCCCTGTAGCTGTCAACAGTGCAAAAGGTGCAGTGGCACCGGGGCTAAAGTGCATTAGGGACCCCCTGCACGCCACCCGCATACCAGGCGATAGGGTCCATTGTCCTGGTTTGCCTTACGGCCCCTGACACCGGCCCCGGCCCGCACGTAGTGGATTAGCTAGTTTTTCGGGGTATATGGTATATCTGACGGCATGCGAGTGAGGCTCGTCGCCCTCGCGTACACGCTCCTCCCGTGACTAATGCCTGCAGCAAGTCCAGATCGCTGTAAAGAATGCTGGCTTGGCGACAGCAGACAGACATGTGTCTGGTCCTGACAAGTTCTGCCTGCAGACACTTCCCTGCCAGCGCTCGCTGCAGGCCGGCACTCATATCAGATCCGGAAAGCGAGGAACACCCACTCCGGAGGACCAGGCCGCCGGTGCACAGGTGAGCGTGAACGTGACGTGTAATGGATATTACACATCAGTGAGTGTTTAGCACTTACTAAAAGTGTGCGCTTCTCCCGGCCCCTTCTGTATTCCTTCCAAGTAACTCTCAACTGCCACGAGGCCGCCAAAAACAGTCTGCAGTTCGTCACACGTCTGAAGATTTGGTGTACACATTACAGTCTTCCGTTATTACATCAGCGCTTCCAAAGTGTACCTTCAAAATGTAACATTTTTAAAGTGACACATAAGTAATTGAAATGCTTATTGGAGACAGTGCAGTTTCTGAGTTTGCCCAATGAACTGTAAACAAAACCGCGAGTGGGCCGCCCGCGCTGCAAAGAATGTCAGGAATGCAACTGACCCAGTGCGGGCCGCTGCTCACTCCTGAGCATCCTAGGCCAGAGGACAGAGAAGGCGGGACATGCACCCGCCTTGGACCAATTGCGTGCTGTCTTTCTAAGAAAGACGCATGCAAAGGCCAATTGCGGCTGATAAAAAAAAAATGCACACACACAAGCGTGTTCAGAGTTTTAAAGCCCGAACTAAAAGCCTTGCAGCGCATGCGCGCTGGCTCAGGCGAGACCTAAAAACCCCTGCAGGATGTGATGGACATTGTCAAGAGAGCTGAACTGACCGGGAGGGGAGCTAAAGCCGTACTATCGGAAAACAAAATAAAGCCAAAGTAAGTGGAATGAAATCAGTTCCTCAAGCTTCATTCAAGAAAAAGAACAAAGAGGAGACAGAGTGGCCGAGTAATGTTAAAAGTTCATCTCTCAGGCAGTGTTCCAGATGTGGAAGCATTAGACACTTGGCCAATAACAGGAAATGTCTGTGGTGCACAAAGAATTTTACTGAAGTGTGACATTTTCAGAAGGTTTGCCAGAGGAAGCCATGTGATGAAGTGATGATAGTAGATCAGGGGAGGAAAACAACTCTGGGTCGTCAGATGATTCTGATATTAATATGTGTGTGTTGAATGTGGATTGAATCTCAACAAGACACAGGTAACTCTCAGGCCTTCATTACATCCTCTTACCAGTCCAGAGATGCCAAGGGAAAGAGTGGGTACCAATATAATGGAACTGATATGGGAGCATGGGTAACAAGTGTATGTTGTGCTCATTGACCATTTTTCTACGTGGCCTGAAATAGGCATACTTAACAGAACTGACTCATGCAGTTTAATCAAATTCCTGGATAGATTATTAACCAGAGAAGGGTTACCTAAATACATTTTGAGTGATAACTAACCCCAGTTTATGTTGGAAAACTTTAAAAAGTATGTGGAAAGAAATGGCATAGTACACACAACTACTTCTGGGTACCATCCAGCTGGGAATGGAGCAGTGGAACAGTTTAACTTGTTAAGGAGAAAGTACAGTTGGCCAATAATAAACAGCCTTGTTTGGAGAAGTGAATTACACAAAAAGGTGTGGTCATACAGGATTACCCCCTTCAAGAGTACTGTATTCAGTCCTTTTGAGTTGATGAGGGGGAGAACTCCCATGCCCACTCACTCTGGCCCCAGTACTGCCGCTTCTTTGGTCAGTACGGGCCCCTATCTGAGCCGAAGCAAAAGCTCACGTCACCAGAAGGACTGAGCCCGCACCCCGCCCAGGTAGTGATCCACATTACCTGGGGGCGCGACCCCACTCTCCTCTCCTCCTTCAGCGAACCAGGCCTTCCATGCAGAACTTTCTCAATGGGCCTCAGTGGCTCGGCCTGGCAGCTTAGCTCCTCCGGGGATGCGGGTCTGTGCCGCGACTGTTAGGGAGGTCTCAGGCTGCCGCAGGGCACCCGTACCCCATGCCTCTGAAATTAAGTTACTCCGGGTGCACATTCACCACAGAACCATCCAGGTCTCCTCTGGCACGAAACCACACCCACAATGCTGATGAGACTTCACGTCAACTCCGAGTGCACATTCACCAGGCACTCCTTCCTGCGGTCTCAATTGGCACCAAGACGCGCACACCGCGCTGAAGAGACTCACTTTCTTCTGGTGCACACGATGATCAGCCTATCACCTCCACAATCCCAGGTGGCACCAAAGCACACACACTGCTTCACTGAGACTTACTCCAAATCCGATGCCCTGATCTCCAGGCTCTTCACCAACGACTTCGGCTGCACCCCGACACGCACACAGTGTCTGAGTCTCACTTCTCCGCCAGCGCCTCTAATAATAATAATAATAATAATAATAATAATAATAGGCAGGTTTATAAAGCACCTGATTACACTCAACGGCGTGTCTCCACGCTGTAGTGGGTGATAGCGGCAGAACCCTCGCAACTTGAGCACCAGTCTACCGAACAAAAATATAGGTTTTAAGTCTGCCCCTAAATCTGGACTCTGAGAGTTCTAGGCGCAGTTCCAGTGGGAGTTTATTCCAGCTTTTTGCGGCCAGGAACCTGAAAGATCTGCCTCCCATACGAGCCTTTCTAACTCTGGGAATCTTCAGTAGCCCAGAGCAAGCAGATCTCAGTGCTCTGGGCGGATCATAGCGAGTAACAAGGTCCTGTAGAGGCAGCGGTCCCTTACCGCCCATGATGCGGTGGCACGTACACAGAGCCTTGAACTCAATTCGGCTTCTCACCGGAAGCCAATGAAGAGCTCGAAGCGCTGCCTTCGAGGCCGATCTTCTTGGCAACCTCAGGACCAGGCGGGCCGCGGCGTTCTGTAACACCTGGAGACGGTCAAGGCTCCTTTCTGTGGCCCGCAGGTAGAGGAGATTGTCATAGTCCAATCGTGCTGTTACCAGGGCATGCACCAGCGTCCTTCGGGCCTCCGAGGGTAGGAGCTCAAGAACCTTCCGTAGGCACTTCAGGACGCCAAAGCACACCCCCACCACCCTGTTAATCTGAGGCCTGAATGTCAGGTCAGTATCAAGCCAAATACCAAGATTTTTGGCTTCCTGACAGGGTATCGGTGCCAGCCCCAGACAGGGTGGCCACCATGCCGAGTTCCACACAGATGGGCACCCCAACACGTACCCAGCGCATCAGAGACTCAATCCACTTCTGATGCACACGCTGACCACGCGCTCTTCACCAACGCCTGAGGTGCACCACGACACGCACCGAGCATGTCCGAGACTCACTTCACCTTCGATGCACACTTTGACCAGACGCTCTTCACCCACGCCTCCTGAGCACCACGACACGCACCCAGCGCGTCCGAGTCTTGCTTTTCCTCTGTGTGTCCAAGATCATAGGGCACAACTTCCGAAGGTCTCAACTTGCCACAAGATGCGCCCACCACGTCGCTTGAAACTTTTCCGGAAACTTTTATGTTCCTGTGTTTCCAAACAGGGAACCAGCTCACCTCAGCCCATTGGGGTAACAAGACACAGCACAAAGCAGTCTTCTTCAAGCAGGGGGACCCAGCACACAAAGCACAGTCTCAACAGCCTCTTCCTTGGTTAAAACAGCAAACTGCAGATCAGCCCCAGATCACGAAGCAAGGGTTGGTCCTTCCCAACAGTCTCTTCAGTTGTTCCTTCATTAGCAGAGGTTCCTCTTGACCAAGAAATGGGTCTACGCCTTTTCTTCAGGCTCAATCCATTTCTATTCCAACATTCAGGGGTCTCAGCTCTCATAGTAATACCCCTAAATGTCTTTGAAGTTTGTTGTGCTCAGAAGTCCCTGACCCCTGCCTAAATCAGGTCTGGGTGTCTCCCTCTCAGTGTCACGTTTCTCCCTTTGATACTTGGGGTCTGGATCCTTAATCACTCAGCAGGAAAAGGGGCAATTGTTTTATAGCCACAACCCAGGCCTCTTCACCTGCCAGGCTTCTCCTCCGCCTACTCTCCAGATGCAGGTCAGCCTAGTGCCATCTCAACCCTTCCCTTGGGTCAAGGCCTCCCCAGCTCCTCTCACCTCTCAGATCCTGACAGTTAATCCACATTCAGCACAGACACATAGAAATGCTTAAAGCACAAAACTCAGCCACTTTCTAAAAGAGTTGTTTCTGAACACACAGTGACAAAACCACTTTCATAGAAAGATGTGTTATGACACTGAGTTCATACATACTAAACTTCACCTCTCCATTTTAAACTTATGGGAAACTAGGCTAACACAATACCCAGCCTTCCCCATTCTGCCCTATGGGCAGGATGGCCTTTCACCAGTGTAAAACCGCAATGGAGTGTTTTTCACTGTCAGGGCATAGCACACACCTCAGTATATGTCCTGCCTTTTACTTACACTGCACCCTGCCCAGGGGTTACCCGGGACCTACCACAGGGGTGCCCACTGTGTACGCAAAAGGGAAAGTAAGGCCTGACAAGTGGTTGCACTTGTCAGGACAACATGCTAAGTTAGCAAACTGCGTGCAGGTCCTACACTGCAAGCCTGAGTTCCCTTCTCGGCGCAACTTTGCATTACTAGCCCTGGCACACACTGTGCACATCACTAGGGACTTTACTAGTAAGGCAAACATACCAATCATGGCCAACCAATTACCATTATTCATTTCACAGGAACACTTGTACTTTGTCACTGATCAGCAGTGGCAAAGTACCCAAAGCATCTAAATTGGCAACTCTGTGTCAGGAAAACAGTCTAGGGGGAAAGCAAAAAGTTTCAGGGAACTTTAGCCAAAAAGGCCAAGTCCTACACATTCCCATAAAAGACCCTCATGCATATCCTCAAGTCCCAGCTTAGATAAGTATAAAAATATCAATGCCACACCAGAACTAGTTAAAAACCAGGTGAAATCCAATTAAAGAGGTCACACACCTCAGCCGTAAATCAAATTATGGAGGTTGCACTCCTCTGATGTTCCCTGTGTCCACACAATAAACATGCTTGCGGAAGACAAGTGCAGTGTTGAGGTGTCTGTGGTTGAATTTGAAGTAAATCTAAAACGAAGTTGATAAAGGGCACGGCACTCGTTGCCAAATGTGAGATTCAATAACAGAACCACACTGCGGCATAAGGGGAAAGCAATCTTTTTTATTTTATTGTTTAATGTACATAGATAAACAGTAAAAGAACTGTGAAAAACAGAGCTACAATGAGATTGTCTTCGGGGGGGGGGGTGGAGAGGGGTCATTAATGCAGAGGGGAACAATTATGGTGCTTATAAAAAAAAAAAAAAGTGTTTCTAATAATAGGTCAAGCATTGATGTCAGGATGCAAAAAGCACAGGTTGATATTTGCCCGTTTCAACAATAGGTGGTCCCCGCAAAGAAGACAATTTACATAATGAACACTTAATGTGTTCAAATAGGACATAGAATAAGAAAAAAGAGGGTGCGGAAGAAAAAAGGCCGGGAGGGGGTCTACCCGCATGGGCACTCTAGATAGACAACTATAGGGGCCAGAAAGGCTGGAGCTCCTTTGAGGTGGTGATGGAGGGGAGAAGATTGTGTAGACAGAAATATGCCAAGTGTGAGGCAGGCACGTATCTCTATTGGGGTAGTTCCTAGTGTGAATGTGGCGAGTTCATGGGTGATGTTCTATCCTGATCTGTTGAAGGCGAAGGGGATGGGGCGGAAGAGATTTGTTGCAACGGGCATAGGTAGAGGGGAAATATATATCAGATATCCTTGGGTCGTAAGGCTGAGGGTTGGAGTGAGGAGTATATCTCAGTCTGCAAACTGCAGTAGGTTATACTATCGAGCATTGCCTGTTGCCCCAATGTAATGAGAGTTCCCTTTTTAGGTCTCTCGCCTAAGCCATCGCTTTGGCGAGATATTTAGTGGGGCTTAAAAAATGCTCCCAAAGTGGTGATCGGGCACAGTGCATGTGCGCCGGGCGCGCGCACCATTTGTCCACCTGCTGATCACTTTCACAGCCGCTTTGATGTTCTCAGTGAGCCACGCGGCCACTTAGAACATCAAAGCGGCCGCGAAAGTGATCAATCACCATTTGCCATCCGAAGCCCTTTACGGCTTTGCTTGTTGTAGATAATCTCTAAAGCATCCGTTTTGAGAAGGTAACATTTAGGATTGCTTGCACCTAAGGAAAATTGGAGAACTTGAGGTCTAAGACATGCCAGACCATTACCAGCTGCCTGCGAGCAGCTTACAATTCACATCCAGGCTTGAACATGGTCTACAGTTTTACTTTGACTACTCTGCTTAACTATGTGTTCTTTCATTGCTTCTGCTGGGAGTTTTTTTTATTGAAAATCATTTCTGATGCCACTCCTCTTCTCTTCAGCTTCCTGTTTTACCGTCAGCCGCACGAACTGCTTTCCCATCGGCCGCACAGACCTGCTTTCCCGTCAGCCCCACAGACCTGCTTTCCCATCAGCCCCACAGACCTGCTTTCCCGTCAGCCCCACAGACCTGCTTTCCCGTCAGCCCCACAGACCTGCTTTCCCGTCAGCCCCACAGACCTGCTTTCCCGTCAGCCCCACAGACCTGCTTTCCCGTCAGCCCCACAGACCTGCTTTCCCGTCAGCCCCACAGACCTGCTTTCCCGTCAGCCCCACAGACCTGCTTTCCCGTCAGCCCCACAGACCTGCTTTCCCGTCAGCCCCACAGACCTGCTTTCCCGTCAGCCCCACAGACCTGCTTTCCCGTCAGCCCCACAGACCAGCATTCCCGTCAGCCCCACAGACCAGCATTCCCGTCAGCCCCACAGACCTGCATTCCCGTCAGCCCCACAGACCTGCATTCCCGTCAGCCCCACGGACCTGCATTCCCGTCAGCCCCACGGACCTGCATTCCCGTCAGCCCCACGGACCTGCATTCCCGTCAGCCCCACAGACCTGCATTCCCGTCAGCCCCACAGACCTGCATTCCCGTCAGCCCCACAGACCTGCATTCCCGTCAGCCCCACAGACCTGCATTCCCGTCAGCCCCACAGACCTGCATTCCCGTCAGCCCCACAGACCTGCATTCCCGTCAGCCCCACAGACCTGCATTCCCGTCAGCCCCACAGACCTGCATTCCCGTCAGCCCCACAGACCTGCATTCCCGTCAGCCCCACAGACCTGCATTCCCGTCAGCCCCACAGACCTGTTTCGACTGAATTGCAAGTTGAATTCCTGGGAACCAGCTCAAACCCACCACAGACATCCTTTTGTGGGTGTGACCGACTCTGCAAGGATCACAATCAAAGAACTGCTGACTGCCATTAGGTGTCACGTGCCGAGCTTTCTTTGCCCACATTCCTTCCTCCCAAAGAGAGTGCATTTAATGAGTCTCAGAGGTTCTCTTCCCAGCAGTAAACCAGGGTACACAAAGTATGGCCTGGGGGCTGCTTGCATGCGGCCCTCGTGGTAAGCAGTTGTAGTCGGCGGGTATTAACCAGGGTGACCACTAACTGAAGGATAATACTTAACCAAGCAGGCTGTAAAGCCTGGAGGGGTCCTGCTGGGATGTCCTTCTCACTGTGACCAAAAGATGTAAGGGGATGCTCGTGAGTGGTCAGCGTCTTAACCTCAGCAGTCTGGTCACTCGGCCATACACCCCGCCAGAGCCCCATCTTAACTATGTGCCAGACACTAGGGACAGGTTAGGTAATTTGGCCATGGTTTATTATGAATTCAAACAGATCATCACAAATCGGCGGGTAGATAATTGGCAGGCAAATCTGCATTTTTATTTTAAAGCTCTTAAACTCATAGTCCTATTCATGCTTTTGATAGGGGGTGTCTTTACCGCCTCCTTCTTTGTTTTTTGCAGTTAGTTTTTTAATAGCACAAACTTGACCTTAAGGTATTGGAACATGTTACATGAGCACCGGCTACATTACCAAAAGGACACATTCATATTTGGTAGGCACGAAGTGATTAATTAATTTGCCCAGAATCACAGGATGTTGACCCAGCCCGAGGCTAAAACCTTGTTCCTTAGCTCCAAAGTGGGCAGATCTGTCCCTTAAACCACATCCTCTCCTTTACCTCTTGTGCCCCACGTGCCTGGCTTCAACTTGCTACCATTGGTTAGTCTGGTCCCTTTGCCTGGCCCCTTTGGCCAGTATTTTTTGGGCAGCAAGAACCGAGCTGCATTACGGGGTAACCCTGAACAGGTTGAGCATGGGCAGCGTATACGCTGCTCTGCGAGGCATGCTGTATTCAGGTATGGAGTTGAAGCTCAGCCCACTCGCCACCCATTCATTTCATTGGCTTTGGTCATTGTCCATTATAAACTGTGGCGGTTCATTGGCCAATATGTTTAGCAGTCCCTCCTTAGTACCGCCTTTTCTCGTTTTGTAACCTCCCATGGCGATACCCCCTGTTATGTGTGTTGTTACTCGGTAGGCTTTAATTACAGCCTCCGAGCACTATTTTTTCAAATAACTTTGTCCTGCCTGATGTTGTAAGCAGGACAGGCTCTCTCCAAATGCTTTTTAATTTTTTTTATTGCACAAATGCAATTGCAAATCGATAGGTCTTGCATTTGCGAGAATTTAAGCTATTGGCATAGTAAATGACAATAGCTTTTATTTATCTGTTTTAAAAACAACACTTAAATAAAAGAACTTGTAATTTACAATGGCAATAGCTCAAACTCTCGTAAATGCGAGACCTATTGCATTGCAAATGCTTTTTGCTATAGCTGTGAATCAGCTGTAGCTGAGCGGGATATTGCTGACTATTCCCAACAAAGCCTGTTTGGAGGATGGGTCAAGCGGCGTAAAGATTACATCAGAAATCACCTGAAATATTGTGGCCCAGTACGCAGATATGAGTGGGCAGGTCCAAGTCATATGTGGAAAGTCAGCATTGGGCAATTGGCATTTGGGGCATTGGGATGATTTGGAGGGGCCGTATTTGGCCAGCTCTACCAGTGTGACGTATATTAGGTGAATGAATTTGAAATGAAGGAACTTATGCTTGTGGTTAGGGCATACCCTCTTAATTCGTTCTTGGCTGCAGGTCCACTCTTTGTCAGATAGAGGATGGCCTGGGTCCTCCTCCCAATGGTGCCGCCCCCCCCTGTCTTTCACTTGTTTTAGAGCCATAAATGCTCGATATAGGTTAGTGACCAGATGTGAGCCATCCTGGTCGGCTATTAGGAGTGTGAGAGGCGTGAAAACCTCAGTGGGTAGCAGGATCATGTGGTTTTCGTTGGATGGTGGGCATCAGGCGCCGGAACTTCAATGCCATGCAGACATCTTGGTCGCCGGCTTGGCCACGCCCCTGTGAAAGCAATCTTCTTTGACAGGTGATCATCTTCAGAGACCCCCATCAAACCAAGATCCTGGAGCAACTGACACAGAATCCCCCAATACTACATTACAAATTAGTAACCAACCCAGCCTTACACGGCGTTGTCTCATTGCACAGAAACAGAACACCACAACATCTTTATCTTTTAACTAGGGCAGCTATAGGAGGATAAATGAACCAGAGCCATGCCAACAGGTAGTTAGGAGGAGGATTTTGTTGTGTAGTATACCTTTAAGGTTTGTTCTCGTGTTCCTTCACGAGTTGCATTCACGAGCTGTACATGCTCATGCTATGGAATGTTATCATTTGATGTTGTGTTCCTTTTCTTCAGTTGTTCCCTTTGTATACACTGCGGCTTCTGCAGCAGCTGTTCAAGGAGAAGGACTGAAGAGAGGAAGCTCCGTTGGTATCTTGATGCTGAAATAAACTATTAAAATACATCATTTTCCTGCATCTTTACTTAACAAATTGGCGACGATTCTGCCAACGGAGAGAACCCACGTTTGAGGATTTATTTCACTTTCAAGGATTTATTTTTACTTTTGTTACGTATTCGTAACGAAGATTTTTTTTAAAGAAATATCCTCTTTGAACTCTTGCAATCGTATGACTTCCTGATTTGGTAACTTTGTCTTTAGTAAAGGATTTGCTCACCAGTTGCTTCTTACTCCACTGCATCTTTTAAAAGCACACGCTCGTGCAACTACGAAACCATTTCAACTCGCACAACGGATTCAGCCCAGCTTCGGAACGTCTGACCAAGGTACATCTCTTGCACTAAGCTCCTGATGACGCGCACTACGTAATTGATTTCAAAGGGATGGCCTGTTAAACACAATTTATCGGATGAATTAAAGCAATTGTGGGAGATTCGTGATGAGTTTTCTATTTTGAATGGTAACATTTTACGAAATGGAAGGGTTATTCCTCCTTCTAACTTTTAAAAAAGGATTGTGGAAATGTGTCATGAAGGTCACTGTGGTTTAGTGAAGACTAAGCAGAAAGCTAAGCAGTGGTTCTGGTGGACTGGAATGGATTTATTCATTAAGAGGATCATTAGAGATTGTGTGTGGTGTGCTAACTCTGATAAAACTTTGATAACCCTGAAACCGGCTATGGCTGAACCGATTATTCCTAAAGCACCTTGGCACACAATTGCCATTGATATTATGGGGCCTATTGGAGCATCCAATAAGTATGTTTTAACTGTTATTGATTTATTTTCAAGGTGGCCAATTTTGAAAGTGGTTGAAAAAATTACTTCTGAGGTTGTGATAAATTTTTTGGATGGGGTTTTTGTTGGAGAAGGGTTACCTGTGTTGTTGATTTGTGATAACGGTGTACAGTTTGTTTCTAATATTGCCAAGGAGTATTTAAAAAAAATTGGTGTAAGGCATTGCACTACTTCCTTACACAATGCGAGTGGCAACGGTATGGTTGAGAGGTTTCACAGAGTACTCAAAAATGCTATACAAGGTGCTGTGGCTAACGATTCCGATTGGGAATTACAGTTGGTGAAGACTATTTGGATGTATAGAACTTCACCTCATGAAGTTTTAGGTACGTCACCTTTTGAAGTTATGAGGGGAAGGTCAGTACGCACTAAGTGCAATCCTGAATGGATGGTTTCCAATATGAAACCAACGATTCCTCTTGAAGAGTTAAGGGACAGAATAAAAGACAAACATTTGAAGGTTAAGGATGTGTATGATTTGAAACACAATGTTAAGTTTTGTGATGTTAGTGTAGGATCTTGGGTTAAGGTTAAAAAACCTTGGAAGGTAAAAAAAGGTGAAAGTAAATTTTCTGAACCATTAAAGGTAGTAAATATTTACAGAAATG
Source organism: Lissotriton vulgaris (assembly GCF_964263255.1). Taxonomy (NCBI): domain Eukaryota; kingdom Metazoa; phylum Chordata; class Amphibia; order Caudata; family Salamandridae; genus Lissotriton; species Lissotriton vulgaris. Next base: position 1,051,301,870 of record NC_141694.1, read on the forward strand.
CAGTACGTTTGAGTGATGGGAAAGTGTGGAACTTAAAACGGATTTCAGTTCTCAAAAGTGACATTAGTTTGTATAAAAATACAGGAAATTCTGGTTTGTCTAAGGGAATTTCACAACATTTCATCATTGAAGATGACCTTATCAAAAATCAAAATTCAAGTGTAGGAAGTGGTTTAACTAGTTCTTCAACAGGAATGCATGGTGCTGTTGCTTCTGCTGTTACTTCTGAAGAAGGGAATAGTGCAATAACATCTAAAGAGATGGAAAGTCCTATTGTTACATCTGAAGGGGTTAACAGTGCTGTTGTATCTAAAGAAATGGAATGTGCTTCTACATCTGTAAGAACATCTGAGGAGATAAATAGTGCTGTAGCATCTAAAGAATTGGAAAATGTTGTTGTTGCTGGATCATCTGGGACAATGGAAAATGTTGATGTTACTTCTTCTATGGCTACATCTAATGATGTTATTATCGATGTTGATCGTTCTGTTAGAGCTAAATCCAAACCTTTTTGGTTGAAAGATTTTGTTTGTGATGACTTTTCTGATTAATGTTTTTTTATTTTTTTATTTTATTGTTCTATTATTAGGAGGAAGATGTGTTGTGTTGTATACCTTTAAGGTTTGTTCTCGTGTTCCTTCACGAGTTGCATTCACGAGCTGTACATGCTCATGCTATGGAATGTTATCATTTGATGTTGTGTTCCTTTTCTTCAGTTGTTCCCTTTGTATACACTGCGGCTTCTGCAGCAGCTGTTCAAGGAGAAGGACTGAAGAGAGGAAGCTCTGTAGTAGCGCGCTCTAGTGTATGCACGTCACGTAAACCACGTGACGTGCCAACGGCCGCGTAAGGCTGCGCGCGCTGCGTTATCCATTGGCGCGAAGAGCCGGTACGGGCAGTAGAGGCTCGGCGCTCTTTAGGGACAGTTATTGCTAATAAAAGGTTAACCAGCATCAAGGTTGCAGCGTCTTTATTTGGGGGCAACAAGAACATTACAATGGCGACGAGGGTGGGATAGTCGATCCCCAAACCCCCCACAGCAAGAAAACCACGCCGAGGGACACAGCAATACACCAGCGGCAGGAGACGTTCGATGCTAAATAGCACCACCGCGAACCAGAGAGCCAAGAAGAACAACGGCTACCAAACAGGTACCCTAAAGAGCGCGTCAGAGCCAAGTAGCCCTAAGTATCCCAAGGGGTCGAGTAACCGCCTAGGGAGGAGACAGAACCCGGGGAAGAACCCACAAGAAGCGCGCCAAACCAGGCCATCATCCACCTAGTCAAGGGACCGAGCTGGATACCCTAGTAAAGAGCGAGGGGGCTGACGCAGGTAGTCCCCAGAGCCACGCAGACAAGGAAGAACTAGACAGCACGCCGGGGAGCCCCAGGGGCCAAACGAGCCACCAGCCAACGGTCAAGAGCGAAAGGATGAGCGCGCAAACAGGATATGCGATGGCGCCGGTGCAGTTTCTACCCAGACCGGGAGAACCACTGATGAAGTGGGAGGACTGGAGAGAGTATATAGACAATTTCATTGGGGTTTTAGAAGATGAGAATGAAGAGGTATTTAAACCATCGAGGAAGAAACGCATCCTGCTATTGAACTTAGGCCCCGAAGGGCTGAGGGTTTACAAAAGTTTGGTGCCAAAGCAAAGAGCCAGCACGGACGACGACGTGTACGCCCATGCGATCGACGACCTCAACGAACATTTCAGACCGGCTGTGTGTGTGTCTGTGGATAGATTTAACTTTCAACAAAGGAAGCAGCGCCCAGGAGAGACAGTAGAAGAGTATGTGGCAGCATTAAAACGACTCGCAGCCACGTGCAAGTACGACAATTGGGAGGAAGAGTTCATAAAGGACCAGGTGGTGATGCACACCACATGCACATCCGTGCAAGACTAACTGTGGGCCAGCGGAGACACAACTCTGAAAGACGTGATGGTCATCGTCAAGAGGGCAGAACTGGCAAGGAGGTGTGCGGATGCAACAAAGAAAGAGACAGCGTCATGATAAACAAAGTGGACGATGAGGAGCCCCGTAAAGAGCACCAGAACAAGAAGATAGCTGACAAAGGAAACACCAGGTGGAATAGCAATGGGGGCCCACCAGGAAAGCAAGCGGGAAACAACAGGAAGTCGTGTTACAGGTGCGGAAGCTGGTCACATGAAGCACACGACAAAAAATGCCTGCCGTTTCGCGCCAAATGCATGTACTGTGGAATAATCGGACACTACGAGAAGGTGTGCAGAAAAAAGGCCTCCAAAGGCACGGTAAGATTCATTGGCCAAGACAACGAAGCCCAAGAAGAGGTGACGGAGGAAGATGTGGTCACGGTACTATGCATATACGACCAGGTACTGGGTGTAGATGGACAAACCATGCGCATCGACGGCAAAAGGACCATTAAACCCATCTTGGAGATGACCATAGGAGGCATCACGATCAGCGTGGTGGCCGACACTGGCTCTCCGTACACCATCGTCCAGAGAGCAGTATGGGAGGAGAAATTCGCACCACACTTAGGCCCGGAATTGGAAAGACTAGACATCCGCCCGGTCACGTACAATGGGGACCGCATACCAATGGCGGGTTTTAGACCGTTGAGATTTGAGTTCCGGGGCCGATCCGCCTACTGCAAACTCTACGTGTCGGAGAAAGGTCCCTCTGTGCTGGGGTGGCTGGACCAGGGCGACCTAGGCATCAAGTTGGACCCAGGAGGCGAGGAACAGATCTTGCTAACGGAACAAGGAACATGGCCAGACCTGGACAAATGGAGAAACGCATTTCCCAAGGTATTCGGAGGCACGGTGGGGAGGTTAGAAAAATTCTCACACAAGGTAATCCTGAAGGACAAGGCGGTGCCGGTGGCACACAAGGCCAGGAATATCCCTCTAGCTGTACGTGAGGCAGTCTGGGAAGAACACCAGGACCTGGAGAAGAAAGGGATCACATGCGTGGAGTGGCTGGCGCCCTTGGTGGTAGTTAAGAAACCCAGCGGCAAGGTCAGGCTGTGCGTCGACCTCAGGGAGCTCAATAAGAACATCGTGGTGGAAAGGTTCCCCCTACCCAGAATAGAGGAGATGCTAGCCAGCACCCGGGGCATCAAATGGTACTCCACCATCGATCTGACCTCCGCCTACCACCAGATCGCCCTACATCCGGAGAGCCGCCATCTCACATCGTTCATTACCCCATTTGGATGTTACCAATTCCACCGCATGCCATTTGGGCTGGCCTCAGCGGCAGCAGTCTTTCAGAAGTTAATGCACCAACTCTTTCAGAAAGCCACCGGAGTCCAATACTTCCAGGATGACATCCTCGTGATGGGCCGAGATAAGCTGGACCACGACGCAAAACTTGAGAAGGTGCTACAAATCTTGGAAGGGAAAGGCCTCACGGCTGAATGGTCCAAGTGCCGCATAGGAATGGATTCAGTGACATACCTGGGACACGAAATAGGAGTGAAAGGAGTGACCCCAAAGGCTGAAAATGCGAAGGCGATATGCGAGGCACCTCCACCTGCCAACAAAGATGAAGTCAGATCGTTTATCGGCATGGCAGAGTATTACAGCAAATTTGTGCAACATTTCGCCTCGAAGACTCACCACATGAGGCAACTGACACGAGAAAAGACAGAGTTCCACTGGTCAGAGGAGGCACAAGGTGAATTTGAAGTAGTCAAGAAGGCAATTGCTGAGGCCATTCCACTCCAAGGGTACGACCCCCAAGGAAGAACAGTGCTGACCACAGAAGCCAGCGATAAAGGACTGGGGGCGGTCCTCATGCAGGACAGGGGACTAGGACAAATGGACACCATAAGCTTTGCGTCCCGCAAGCTGACTGACATGGAGAAGAGGTACAGTGTGATAGAAAAGGAGATGTTGGCAGTGGTGTGGGCCACATCGAGATTCAGACAGTTTCTGTGGGGCACAAGGTTCCAATTAAGAACGGATCACAAGCCCTTGCTGAAGGTGCTAACGTCGAGTGGGCACGCCGATGCAACGCCTCGGATCTCCAAGATGTCACTGAAACTACTAGAGTTCAGGTACGACGTGGAGCACATGCCCGGAAACAAGAACAGAGTGGCAGACTATCTAAGCAGGGCGGCCGCCATGGAACCAAGTGAGGAAGACAACGCAGGAACTGAAGAATGGGTGGCGCTCACAGAAGATCAGGAGGCGTCCATTAGCCTCCACGAGTGGAGACAGGCATATGAGGAGGACCTGGCGTTGAAGGAAGTAAAGAAATTCGTCACCCAAGGATGGCCTGAGAAGAGGCTGATCGGGGGGGAACTCAAACCATACTTTGAAATCAGAGAAGAACTGTCAATGGACGACAAGGGAGTGTTTGTGCACAGGGGGGAGAAGGTGATTCCTCAAGCGAACGTCATTAACAAGCTGTTAGACATACTCCACGAAGGGCATCTCGGAATCTGCAAACTGAGATTGAGGGCCAGACAAGACTACTGGTGGCCGGGAATGGACTTGGGAGCGGAAAGGCACGTCAGGAACTGCAATAGATGCCAGGGGGCCAACAAAGCCCTCAAACCCCTCCGTCCAGAACTGGGGCAATTTGATCTGCCGAGGAACCCATGGGAAGAGTTGAGCGTGGACATACTAGGCCCGATCCTGGACATACGGGGGATCCAAAAATACGTGTGTGTCATGGTAGACCGGTACTCTAAATGGCCAGAACTAATGATAGGAGAGACCATGGACGCAGAAACCATCATCAAATTCCTGGCTGAAACGTTTGAGAGGGAAGGTATTCCAAAGACTGTTCTCAGTGACAACGGGCCCCAATTCAAGTCGGAGAAGTGGAACAACTTCATGCGCAGGAACGGCATCCTAGCCAAACACACAGCCATATACCACCCGCCGGGAACGGCCTTGTGGAGCGGTTTAATAGGGTGGTAATGGGGTCGATCCAAGCTGCCATATCCGATGACAAGTACTGGTAAGTGGAAATCTGGCACAAGGTTTGGGCATATAGAATCACCCCCACAAGCACGGGTTATAGCCCGTTCCAGATATTGAGAGGACGTGAACCGTTCACCCAAGACAACAGAGTGTGGAAAGAAAAAACAGTCACGAGTGAATGGTCCCCAGCTGTAGTGCGATCCAACCTTGAGAAGGCTCAAGCAGTCTACACCAAACACTACGACAACAGAAGAAATGTGAAGAGCACCGGCCTAGAGAAAGGAGAGTGGGTACGAGTAAGGTTAGCCACTGTGCAGAGGAAGGGAGAGAGCAAATATAGCAAGCCCATGCAAGTGAAAGAAGTTCTGGGCAGAGCAGCCTTACTAAGCGACGGGAACGTGTGGTCGCAGGACCGCATGGCAAGATGCAACAAGATCTTAAATTGGAACCAAAGTGCAACAGTCTTCGAAGACGAAGGGACTGAATCAGCCGAGCAGGAACCCCTAGAGACTATGCCTGGGGGGGTGGAGAAGGCCCACAAGAACTAGAGACAGGAATGAATGATCAGGAGCAGATGGCTGGAGGAGGTCGGAACGAGAGAGAAGGAGGCGCGGCTGCGCAGGCGAGTGACGGAAGAGACGAAAGTGAGACCACCAACACCCCGGTAAGACTGACCCACAGGGGTAGGGTGGTGGTCAAACCAGCCAGATTCAGAGACTATGAAATGAACAGTGGACTTTGAGTTATTGCTGCTGTATTGAAAAAAAGGGGAGATATGTAGTAGCGCGCTCTAGTGTATGCACGTCACGTAAACCACGTGACGTGCCAACGGCCGCGTAAGGCTGCGCGCGCTGCGTTATCCATTGGCGCGAAGAGCTGGTACGGGCAGTAGAGGCTCGGCGCTCTTTAGGGACAGTTATTGCTAATAAAAGGTTAACCAGCATCAAGGTTGCAGCGTCTTCATTTGGGGGCAACGAGAACATTACAAGCTCCGTTGGTATCTTGATGCTGAAATAAACTATTAAAATACATCATTTTCCTGCATCTTTACTTAACAGATTTCTATACATTCCCTAATGTGCTACCTTCTGGGGAGGAGCAACTAAGTAGGAGGCATGCAGCCACTATCAAACCGAAACATATGCACCTTTTCTGTGAGATGACCGAGGCTTTGATGCGTTGAACCTCAATGAATTACTACTTGTCCACTAAATCTCTATAGGAACTAACGTCAAATCGTACCCATATATTAAATTGATTAAATCATCTTTAAAAAAACGATTACTTGCGCATAATATAGACAGTTAACGGAGGCAAGATCACAATGGGAGGCGGTACTCACAGTGTCATGCGGGGACTCCACTTCACCTCGACACCCGCCAGTTTCCCCCAGAAGAAGAGCTGGTTGTACTGCAAGAAAAGGCCACGGATGTCTGGACTGGGATCCAACAGCTCCCAAGATGGGTCCACTACGGACAGCACTTTATCGGGGGCAGCAGCAATGCCGGATGTGTGTAGCGCCGGAGAAAGTGAACCTTTCGCACTCCGTGCTGCCGCCGCAACCTCAACCGCCACCACCTCCTCCTCCTCCTCCTGCAGGTATAGTGCCAATAACAAATCCTGGTCCATGTTGTCTAGCATTCACTGAGCTTTAACAAGAGCCCACATCCAAACGACAAACTGGAATACCTCTAATTCAAATAACTTAACAAATGTACAATGCGGGTGTGCGCACGCGCATAGTATTGGCGTATGTATTTAGACTACATACTACTTCCGCAATCCGTCGTCCATGTAGGGTCAAGCAAACTCACATGACTTGGGAATGTGCTATTTGAATGGAGGATGGTTTAGCAACAACAACGCACAAAAGATGACAGCGACTACACCACCTTATTCATAACACGAGGAATTTTTGCTGGAGGATAATACAGAAGGACTGGCGTAAAGCATTTCTAGTCGGTGAACGTTCATAAAGCAATAACAGTTTTGCCTGATTATGTAATGGAGGTATTTCCAGACACAACAAAGATTCAAGCTCGAAGTCTGCACGTCAAAGATGTTTTGACATTTAGAAAGCAGTTATCACTGCAGTCAGTGTCTGAGAATGTAGCAGAGCTAAACTACAATCTTCAATGAATTATGTATAGTAAACCTGATCGGTCTTTTGTGGCATATAGAAACAGAACTTTCATACGTATGTATCAAACAACTCCGACAACGTTCAAAGTATCCCAACTGACGTGAATTGCAAATAGGCATTAATTGACTAGTAAACCTGGGGCGGTAGTCGGTAACGGCGAAAACCGTCAAAACGCAACTGTAATACCACCTCTGCCAGTATACATATAATATTGTTTTATGACAGGATAAGTCAACTTGTATAATCGAAGTTATAAATCGAATTTACAAGTAACATAAAGACTTTACTGTGCACAAACCAGCCAAGGTCCTTGGAGCTATCGCTGTAGCACTAATCTCAACTGACTACTTAGTGCAAAAACAAGTGTTCAAGATGGATGCCACGTTAGTAGGGACGTCGCACGACACGCCATTTGGAAATGCCAGTATGCTATTCACAGTCAACGTCATCACCCCATTGCCGGAAAGGAAAGGGGCGGTGACGTGTTGCCTGGTGCCTTCAGTCAAAGTCAACAGGAAAGAGCTGGAGCCACTGCCCCATGCAAGCGGCAGGACCAGCTATCACTGTCACAGAGCCTGGTGATTCAATTCGCACTAGTGTTCTTTGCCCGTTGCCATGGCGGACGCGCGATTGAGACGACAGCTGGAGTCAGGTGGCTTTGAGCCACGGGCCTATGTCCAGCGCCTGTCGCAGCAGTCGGACGGTGACCGCGACTTGCAGGAACACCGGCAGCGCGTGCAGACCTTGGCGGACGAGACGGCGCAGAGCCTGAAGCGTAATGTCTATCAGAACTACCGGCAGTTCATCCGAACTGCACGAGAGATCTCCTACCTGGAGGGTGAGATGTACCAGCTTAGTCACATTCTCACCGAACAGAAGGGCATCCTGGAGGCATTGCCTGCCGCCCTCCGCCCAGACCGGGAGGATTTGCTTCCCGGCGGAGCGGCTGCCTTCCCTCTCCGTGAGGCTGAGGACGCAGCTGGGACGCAGCCCCAGCGTAGCCTCACCACATTACTGGAAAAAGTGGAGGGTGCGGAGCACCTACTGCGAGATTCCCCCAGCCGTCAGCTGCTGTATAACGGTGACCTGCAGGAGTACGATACCGACCAGACCGCGCATCTGCAGAAGGTGCACGTCTTTTTGTTGAGCGACTGCCTGTTGGTGGCTGTGTCTGGCAAACGTGGAGGCTACCGCCTTGACGCCCGCTACTGCCTGGACGATCTGGCTGTGGTGAATGTGAAAGATCACCCGCCTGCCAAGGACATGTTCAAGATTCTAACTCGCCCTGAGAGCCGCATCTTTCAGGCGGAGAACGCCAAAGTAAAGAAGGAGTGGTTGGAGATGCTTGACGAGGCCAAGAAGAGTCGAGCCCGCAGTGAGAAGCGCAGGAAGGAAGAGGAGATGGCAGCGATGGCCCCACCAGCACCTCGGTCGCCAGAGGCCAGTGGCAAACAGGTATCGGGAAACCCCTTCGAGGAAGGTGATGACGAGAACGAGGAAGAAAGAGTGGATTTAGACTTGGACTGGATCTTGGAGCTGCCCGAGGACTTGGATGTCTGCATCGCCCAGAGGGACTTCGAGGGTGCTGTAGACCTTCTTGACAAACTTAATAGCTATTTGGCTGGCGCACCCCTCACTCAGCCGGTGAAGGAGCTAAAAGCCAAAGTAGAGGAGCGTGTGCGCCAGTTGACGGAGGTGTTAGTGTTTGAGCTGTCACCAGACCGTTCGCTGCGCGGTGGTCCGAAGGCTACTCGCCGTGCTGTGTCCCAACTCATTCGTCTGGGCCAGTCTACCAAGGCATGTGAGCTCTTCCTAAAGAACCGGGCAACCGCTGTGCATACGGCCATCCGTCAGCTGCGCATTGAGGGTGCCACTTTGCTCTACATTCACAAGCTCTGCAATGTTTTCTTCACAGGTCTGCTTGAGACGGCCAAGGAGTTTGAGATGGACTTTGCTGGCAACAGCGGTTGTTACTCAGCCTTCATAGTGTGGTCACGTTCTGCGATGAGGATGTTTGTCGATGCCTTCAGCAAACAGGTGTTTGACAGCAAAGAGAGCCTCTCCACCGCAGCTGAGTGTGTGAAGGTGGCTAAGGAGCACTGCAAGCAGCTGAGTGAGATCGGCCTGGATTTGACATTCATCCTTCACGTCCTCTTGGTCAAGGATATAAAAGCAGCACTCCATAGTTACAAAGATATTATTATCGAAGCCACGAAGCATAGGAACTCTGAGGAGATGTGGAGGAGAATGAATCTGATGACGCCTGAGGCGCTCGGAAAGCTTAGGGAGGAGATGCGAAGTTGTGGAATAACCAACTTCGAACAGTACATTGCTGAAGATTGCTGGGTGAATCTCAGCTATACAGTGGTGGCCTTCACAAAGCAAACAATGGCCTTTTTGGAAGAAGCACTGAAATTGTATTTTCCTGAGTTACATATGGTTCTTCTAGACAGCCTGGTGGAGATAATTCTTGTTGCTGTTCAGCATGTTGATTACAGTTTGCGGTGTGAACAGGAGTCGGAAAAGAAAAACTTTATACGCCAGAATGCTTTATTCTTGTATGAAACTGTTCTTGTAGTGGTGGAAAAAAGATTTGAGGAAGGTGTTGGCAAGCCTGCTAAGCAACTTCATGAACTGCGCAATGCTTCTAGGTTGATAAGGGTGAATCCGGAAAGTACAATGTCTGTGGTTTGAATGTACCTTGAGAACAACGTTAACATCACCATATTGTCATTTTTTAGTTTTAAGTGATGGATCAATGCAAAAGTGGTTTTACAGAGAGAGAAACTATTTTGGTGAAAAAAGTACAGGGCAATGGAGCAAAGGATCAAATAACATGCAACCTTCAAAGTGCATTGCTTCGTAGTGGATTAGCCCTTGCAATGCCGTATGACCTTCATGAAGCAGGCAGCATAAGACTAGCTCTGCAGTTCTTATTAATGTAAAATTTACAGGGTGGTGTATGCCACCAGTTGCCACATAAGCACCTCCAACTTACTAGTGTGTGTCCCTTTGCTACTTCAGTCAGTGAGGAAAGTAGTATTTTTTTGGGGTTAGATTTCTGGTCACTGGTGGAGCTATGTACAAGATCTTCAATACTAAAGCAACAATAATGCTGTTCTTTTAAAGCCATTTTCTGTTTTTCGCTGGCTTTATGGTGAGGACTTTCTCATTTGCAGAATGTTCACAGGTCAATAAATAATGGGATAGTAGGCCCATATTTCTCTTTAAATGCGTTCTAAAAGAATCTTTTATTTGCTGTTCTCTTTATTGCCAGTACGGATCACTTGTCAAATGGGATCTGTTCAGAATCCTGTTTCAGATAGGCTGCCGTCCGTTTTTGGCTACACATTACATAGGTTTAACAGTTCTTATAATTGTGCTATTGACTGTTAGCAACAACATTCAAGTTGTGCTGAAATATAACGACAATATTTAAGCCCTGTACACTTATTTGCACTCCTTCAAGTCTTTTTAAAAGTTGTTTGTTTCATTACGAATTGCTCCAGAGGCACTTTTAAGTTGGCCGCAGTACGCCCTGTCCCAACATAAAATGTGCACGCATTTTTATTTTATCATTGCTTTTCATAGATCTCAGGAATTTGTTCGCTTTGCTCTCAAAATAGTAAGATATTCCTCGGACTTGCTGTTTTTTCCAGTTATTCTGTCATTACCTTCTATGTACTTCATAGCACCTGGGTCGTCCTCACATTGGACGTCTAGAACAATCAAATTAGTCTCTCCCTTACTGGAGCATTTGCAGTATAGATCACTGCTCAACCCCAATACATAATTTGATACAACGTAATATCAAAGATCACTCCATAGTGTTTCAGTTAAACTCTTTGGAAAAACATTATCATATGGTAAGTTGCAGTGTTTAGTATGCATAAGCTCAAAAGTTTCAAAACATTTATTGTTGGCGAGAATGTTTTATTTCTACTGTACAATGTTTATTGTACATTCCTTGTACACATATGGCATCTAAAAATATGCAGTTTAAATTGTTCTGATTAAAAACGTCATCAATTACGTTACTTTTAAGTGATCAGTCTTTCCTATTACTTTAATTCAAAGGTGACTGTGCATTTAATAAACTAAATGGTCTGCCTTCTAATCTGGATTTTCTGAAATGCTCTGTATTGCTTAGTCAGATGTATAATGCCGAACCAACATCTTTATTACTTGAATTGCTTGGCTATGTTCTCTTTTTTTGTGCAAATAAAAGGCAGCACATGATTTTCTTCAGTTTAAAGGTAAAATTAATCTTTTAGGGTTATTAGCTTATTTTCAGTAACAATATGAACTAAAACGTACTGTGTAATAATTGATATGTGCAAAAAGGTATATATATACGATCTCTGGTGCAGAAATGTTCTCCTTATTTCTTGCGGGTTATCAAATTAATTATTCCAGCATGCATTGATATAGCAATACTCTGCATAAGCGGAAAGTAAAAACAAGAGAAGGGGCATTATTTTAGGCATAATCATATTAACGTAATTTCCTTATACCTTTTTTATGTTTTCTCTTGGAAATATGTTGTTTTTTGCATGGTTATTAAGAGTTGGAATATCGTGTGACAAATCACTGTTGATGTAGTTACTTAATGGTCTTTCAAGACAATGTAACGCACCTCTGATGTGTGGTTCAGTATGCTTACACTGTCATGGCTCCATCATATGACGATGGCTTCATAAAACTGTGCTATTCCTCATGTTGGGTAAGATTTCAGTTGCCAAAAAAATCCAAACTGAAAGAATCGGGTCACCCAACACAAGGCTCAAAACTTCTTAAACAAGACTGTCCAATCTTTATTCAGACATCAAAAACCATCTCAGTTTATCTAGTGAAAACATTCTGAACTAGTTGCTGGGTTCTGATACAGTCCCTGTATAGCTTCTTGGACCTGGAAGTTTATGGCACATATTTATTTTGTTTTGCGGTTAATATTAAACGGTGACAGATTGCTGGCTTTGGATAAAAGTTTAAGCTGCAGCCCGTCTGCTTGTAGCCTTATTAACATGAATCTTTTAAGCAGGTACATAGCTCCAACAGTTTTACGAGTTCAGAAAGTAAGCAGCCTATTTTTTTAGTCTATTTGTACTGCTAAATCCTCGTTCACAGATTGTTATTGGGCTGATACTTGCTGTTTCCAAAGGAAGTATGTATCAGTTTATATAGCCTGTCTAAGAAGCAGAGTGGGGAAAAAGATAAAAGATTTAGCTCTGATGGATACTACTACTACTACTACTATAGATTCCTCACCATATAAATATCTCCAAGGTGCCAGACTTGATCTGAATACTTTTTTTTAGCAGAGCCTACATCACAGGCTACCACAGAACATATTTGACAAGTGATCAAAGCCGGTTCATCGCCACAGAGTAGGAACGCTGTCATCAATTTTACATGTTGGCATTTTGTGGAGCTCTTGTTAGGATGCTCGTTCTGGCTGGAATGGAATGACAGCCTTCCAGCCACTTGTATGTATGTATGTATGTATAGGCATTTATATAGCGCGCTACTTACCCGGAGGGTCCCAAGGCGCTTCGACTGCTGCGAAACCCTTCCTGGCTTCCCTGAGAGATGGTCCCTTAATGGGTTTCTCCAGGGTGAGACCAGGCATCCCCGGCGGTCTGGTGGGGCCGTTAGTGAAGATGAGGCAAGCTAATGCCCAGAGTTGCCGAGTGTGATCGCTGATCAGAGTGGGCACCGAGGCGAGAGAATTATCGAGTCCGCTGACCCTGGTCCAGAAACCTGCCGCGCCGGGAATCGAACCCTGGTCCCGGGCCGTCCTCTGCTCTCGGGTCTGCCGCCTCTAACCAGTGAGCCACACTACTTCTGCCCAAGTTCAGAAAAAGATCAAGAATGAACAAGCCCAGGTCATTCTGGTTGCAGTGGATTGGTCCAGAAGAGTGTGGTATCTGGAACACCTTTGTTCACACTACTGCTAAGTGTGGGCCTCCCGTCTCAGCCACGGGTGCTGGAGGTTTTCATACAAGCTTCTCCAACTTACACCACAATGTGTTGAGAGTGAACAGCGATAGTTGACAGCATTTGAGTAGCCAACTAAAGTGGCAGACGGCATCCTCGCTGCCAGTTGTCCTTGCACGAAATCCATTTAAGCTGCGTGCTGGGACAAATTTGTTGCCTGATGTGATAAACTAAAACACTAGTAACTTACCTGCTAAACTGTCTGTTTGTTCTATATCCCAGCAAGACTTTGCACTGGGCACTGTGATAGGTTATGTGTAAGTCGTTCGGCCTTTCTGTGTTTGCCAGACCATCTGTTCTCTTTAAGTTACCAGTTGTGATGCATGTCACTAATGGTGTGACACATGTACCCTCTCAAACTGGTTGGGATGCTAAGTGGTATTTTAACTTGGTCTTGACATTTCTTATGTGTACGCCCTTTAAGTCTATGTGTAATTGCTCACTACATTTCTTCATCTTGAAAACTGTCTTCCTCGTGATGACAGGGATAAATATGCGAGGAAGTGGGAGGGAAAAATTGGCTTAAAACCAGAGGGTTTTCAACTATCGCTTGATTTGGGTCGAACCACTTTATGCTCTACAACCTTACAGTCACAGCACTATAAAACTTTGTACTCATTGTATTATACGCCGGCAAGGATTGCACAATGGGGAGGTACAACAGGAATTACGTGTTCTAGGTGTGATGATAAGGATGCAGATATAATTCATGTATTCTCAAAATGCCCGCAATTGTACTCTTTAAAAAAGGATATTGAAAAATTTATTGACGTTTCATTAGGATATAAAGTAAAGCTGACAGATGAATTATTGTTGCTGGGGGTGGAGACAGGGGAAGATGTTATTCCCATCGAGTTTATGTTTATGGTAGCCGCGGTATATCGTATATGTGTTGCAACATTATGGCTTGATAAAGCACCACCAACGTTTCAAATGTGGATTGCTAGACTATTGGCTACATATAATATGGAGAAAGCAATATATGACAGGAAAGGGAAAAAAGGAAGATCTCTGGGTAAGAGGATTTGGGACCCAATTGAGAATTGGAAAAATAGACCAATGAGGTAGGGAGGGGAGGAGGTTAGGTAGGCTTATGAAATGAAATATGTCAGTATTTGCGAATGTTTACTTGAATAATGCGTGTTGTAAATGTAATTGTGATTTTTGAAGAAAATAAAAAATTTTAAATAAAAAAAAAAAAAAAAAAAAGAAAACTGTCTTCCTCGTGATTACGTCAGTTCGTCAAGACACGTAAACTTCAGATGCGCTCAGTGCAAAGCCTTACACCACCTTCTTTCCAGGTAGATGTATGCTGAGGACTCTAGACAGCCTTCTTCCTAAAGGTTGTGATTCCCCGTTGGGCAACTAGTCACTCTAACAACATTTTTTGTTCCCCCTATATCCTTCAAAAGAGGAGAAGAGGTGTCATTGTGTCGATCCCAAGAGGGCTTTGGCTTTTTATACTGATCATACTAAGGCTCCTCAAGTGGGAGACCAACTCTTTTTGTGGCTTTCTGGAGTGAAGAAATGGAAGGCTGTGCAGAAGAGGACCCTGTCAAGGTGGATAGTCCTCTATAGCAAGATCTGCAAATTAGTCAGTGAGTGGCCAGGAAACGGCCCCATGAGAGCTCAGCATTATTCTGCCAAGGCTGCTATAGCAGTTGTTGCACAAGTGGTGTCTGTCCTAGACATCTGTCAGGCTGCGACATGGGAATCAGTGCATATGTTCATGAAGGACTACCGCATTGACAACAAGGTCCAACAGGAAGGACAATTCTGTTCTCCACTCCACACACCATCCACCTTTGTTAGTTACTACGTTGGTATAAATTCTAAGGTGTGGAATCTGTGGTTTGAAGTATCCATCAGAAGAGCACATTACTTACCTTCAGTAATGCTCTTACTGGTGGATACTTTAACCGCAGAATCTTCCCAGCCCTCCCACCTCTCCGTTCTGTCAAGTGGCATCTGCGACATCTAAAAAGGTCCCAGTTTAGAGATCAGAACGCTGTTGCCAACTGATGTTTTACACTCTGCATCGAAGGGCATGGAAAGGGAAAAGGCAACAAAACTGATGTCCGCACACAGGAGTAGCCTTAATATATGCCTCTGCTATTTCTGGGGCAGAGTGGCAAGATGTCCTCTTCTGATGTACTGGAGCAAGGCTTAAAATTTCTGCGGATTCAGTCTGGCACCTGAGTCCAAACATAAAAATTCTGCAGTAGGGGTACCCACTAGAATGAGTGTTACTGTAGGCAATTAACTTGCACATTTATGATGAAAGACTTAAAGTTTGAATTCCATGCACATTCCTGGAGCGGAGCAAAGTACATTTTGTCATCGGAATACGTTGTTCTTAATCTTCCTCTCCAAGGTGTCGTGTTTGAACACACTTGCAATACGCTGAAATGAATAATGAACAAAAGTGGGGATTACAGCTGGTAAGCTAGAAGAAATCATTCATTTATAAATGATGCAGCATAACCTAGAATTCAACAGTGTCTTCTTTAACACCAATTCCTTGGTCCATGGTGTTGCTGGGATTGTGACTCTTACAATATTATTGCTTTTAAAGTATTGAATAGCCATACTCCCTCACTTCGTGCAACTTGAGAAATAAGACTTTTTTTACACAAGCATATAATGCACCTCTGCCTATATGTCTGGCTGTGTCACCCCGGGAGAATGGTCTCCGAAGGCTGAAGGGGTGCTCTGCTCATGCAGGGGCACCCCCTCACGTAGAACCCAGCACCCTGCCTTCAGGACTGTGCAGGCCTGCCAGAGGGGTGACTGATAGGTTTTAAGTGGAGTGACATATAGATATAGTAAACCTATATCTAAAGTATGAGGTGCATGCACCATCTTACACAGGCTGCAAAGGCAGCCTGTAGTTCCATTTTGCATGGGCTCTCATGGGTGGTATAATATATGCTTCAGCCCATGGGAGGCCTCTGGGGTACCTATGCCCTGGGTACATATGTACCATAAATGGGTTTTTTTTTTAATGCTCAGAGAGAGAGGGCGCTCTGCCTATTGTGGACGTTAGGTGTGTCTTAGTGGCTAGGTGTAGCTATGGTGCGTAAGAGCGAGCGGAAAAGACCCCTTAACCGTTCAAATGGAAAATCTGAAGAGACCTTCACAACAATGAAAACAGAAAAGCTCTCGCACACAATAAACAAGGTATTACATTGGTAGTTATGTATCAGTTAATATAATAAACATAGCCAATAAGTTGACAGATGCAGTTTCTTAAGTATATTCTTTAAGGTGGGTAGTTTAATGAGTCCACAACCAGCCGACATGTGTTTCGTCGTGTGGGAACAATTCACAACGACTCTTCAGGGCTGGCAACAAAAAACATAAGGGAGTGTGTATAGAATATTTCTTTACATACAGCGCATTTAAGAAAGACAAGTTGTCTAGTCAATATCATGCACTGGTGACTCAAGGTGATTTATTCATAAACCACTAGTGTGCCGCCTATCCCCACGAACCATAAGTGGAATTGATGTGGTTTGTGTGATCAGAGTGGTGGTTCATGGAGAAAAAGCAAACCGATTGTGACACTGTGTGTTTCAAATATACTATTTCTCCTGTGCGACATACTAGTCAATCATGTTATTGTGGGGAAGACGGAGTTTAATTTTCACCAAGGTCATATTTCTTGAGCCATATTAAAATAAATCCATCACTCGGAGGTCTCATCTGAGAACGTAATTGGTAAAGTGTCTAGTCATATGAACTCTTTTATCGAGGGACTGCATGCAGGTCCGTGAATGTTAAAGAAAAAACTAGTTGCCGGAAAGAAAGTGCCTAACTTGTGGCACGATCTACACTCATGTAGGTCAGGACGAAAATATTCACAAGAAATCAGACTCTGATTTCTTGTGAATATTTTTGAATAGTATGTCTCATAAAACTTGAGAAACTTAAGAAACAAGAAAACTCCAGCTGGTGGGATGGAACCACCTTAAAACAATATATACGGCTCAAACAAGTACCTAGGGGACTACGTTCCCAAGTCTTCCCTACATACGAATACCTAGATCTGGATCTTATGACCAAATGGGAAGATTCTCTGAATCATAATTCCATGGTACTAATGGATATCCTCATTGAAAGTGCAGACCGAATGACAGCCAAATTACAAACTGAGAATTCCATCTTAGAACAAGAGATCAAAGACCTCAATTTACCTGAGGCCACAGTTAAGAACTACACCTTACTTGACGAGATCTTACTAAAACATCAAGCAGAGATCTAGAATAGAAAGGCACGCCAAATTAAAAGAGATGAGGCAGATTACAGAGACGGTAGGGTCTTTACCTATGCACGCAAATATGACTCCATGATCCCTGGTAACAAACAAGGATCACAAACAGGTAGATCCACCACTAATAGTTCCACTACATCTAGCACTACATCGTTAAGTACAACAGGACTTAGTGAGCCAGAGACTGAGACAACAGAGAACACTGACACCACACGCTCAGCTTTTTATTAGAAATGCAGCTCATCAAGAAAGGCAACAGAATACAACCCCAAAGGAGCGCGCAAGACCCAAAACCCACAGGGGCAGGCACAGGAGCCAACGAAGACTACAGCAGGAAGCTAAGATCAGGGACAATGAGGAATTAACCACAGCAAACCAAGATGTACAGGTTATCAATCTTTCCTCTTACCCTTTAACTGCCAACATGATCTGTTTACTTAACAAGGGTCTTAGTTTCAACCCCCAAGCAACAGGTGATATTTGCCAAACGAAGATAGATGTTTTCAAATTTGTGCGTAACCTAAAATTAAAATAACATTTCGCAGGACAAAAAGACACCATGAGGCAATCAAAGAATATTCCTAATGTTTTTGACGATGAACTGCTGACAATAAAAGATGTGCAAACAACACATTTGCTTCTTTCTTTAACTGACCGAGAGGAGAGTCCCTATGACATGGAAAGACTTTTGGAAGAGCTTTTTTTATTTTAATTGTTTTTATTTCCCCCCCCTCTTTTTCTGTTAATTACAATACAGTATTTACAATACAGAGTTTTGTTTTCACACAGTTATACATGTATAATACCGCCAGCTACATACCTAAAAAAGCAAGCAAAAAGGAAAACATAGAAATGGAGAAACAAAACAGAGCAGAATCCGAAATAACCCAACAGTAGCCAGCGACAAGCAAACAAAGAAGTATGCCAGCTCCCCTATTTTTCAGTTCTTTCTGTTCTTCCACTGCTTGATGGGAAGCCAGATCCTGCCCCCCAAAATTCTTGCCCTTCTGCCTTTTCTGTCGTAAATAGCTTTCTCCAGATTATATATGTATAATATCTTTGCTAGCCACATCTGAAACGTCGGTGCCAATTTATCTTTCCAGGCTTTCGCAATAATAAGCCTGAAAACTGCTGTAACCAGGAACAGAAATTCTGTATGTATATTATTATCTCCTATGCTGATGCCTAATATTGTCAATTCATCAGTTAATTTAACTTTTAACCCCAGGGAATTCTCCAGAAATTCCTCTATTGCCAATTTTAGTGTATAAAGCTGTGGACACTGTGAAAACATATGAGTGATATTAGCGCTCGTTGAGTTACAGCGTGGGCAAGTTATTCCGGTGCTACCCCCCCATTGTGCAATTCTGGCTGGTGTATAGTATAAAGAATAAATAGTCTTGTAATGTTGAGTTTGTAATGTTGCTGAGCATAGAACGGTTCTACCTAGATCTAATGATGCTTGAAGAGCTTCAGGATGGGCCCTTACTTGTTCCACCCATTTCTCGCTATATTTCTCCGTCATCTGTTTTGTATGCCTGTAATTCTACATACAGTTGTCTAATTGAGCACCGTAAACTGCTCCCCAAATAATCCATTATCCTACAAGTAGTCATTCCTGCTGATCCCCCCTGTTTTGTATGAAAGTAGCTTCTTACTTGTAAGTATTTAAAGAAATTATTCCCAGGTTCTTTAAATTTATATTGGATATCTTGAAATTGCAAGAACCCACCTGTCACATCCAACATGTCGCCTAATTTCTTAATTCCTCTGCCATCCCACTCTTTCATAACAACATCCCTAAAAATCTCTGCCGGAAGATCGCTATTCGTGTATAACCTCAGATATCTATTATATCTTCCCAATCCTACCTTCTTCTTAATTGCACTCCATATTTTGTATACTGCACTCAAAGTCTTAAACCTTGTATGTTTGAAATAGGCAAAATCCACATGGTGACAAAGGCATTCTCTGCCATTTTTCCCAACAATGCTTCGTAGACATTCTCTGGGCATGCTCCCTCGTCCTGATGATCACTCCCTCCTAAAAGCCCCTTGGAATATTGCAGAACTGCCGCCCAATAGTAAAATCTAAAATCTGGTGCCCCCCATCCCCCCTTCTCCCTTGATAGTGTCAAAAATCTATACGCCCTACGTGTCTTACCCTGTGCCCAAATTAATCTACTCACTGTTGCTTCTATTCTGTTAAACCATGTGCCATCAAAAAATAAGGGAATTGCTCTAAACAGGTATAAGAATTTTGGGAAGGTAACCATTTTAATATAATTAATACGACCCATTAATGTCAGATGTAAATTGTTAACCCTCTCCAAATTTCTTTTAACCTTCCCTAACAGTGGTTCCATATTAATCTCTACCAGTTTCCCTAAATCCGCAGTCACCCTAACTCCCAAGTATGTTGCTTCCGGGACCACTCTTATGTCTACAAAGGTTGAGGATCTATTCTGTATTACTTGTGTCTTCCCTCTGTTTATGAGATACCCTGAGAATGTACCAAATTTTCTCGCCTCCTGTTCGATTTCAATCAGTGCTCCCTCCGGTGCTGATGTTGTGATAGACACGTCATCTGCATACGCAAATAATTTGAAGTCTTTCTCTTGCAATATAACTGGGGGGGATCCTGATATTATCTGTGAGGCTTCTTAAAAACGGGCCCAGGTATATGGCAAATAGCAGAGGCGAGGCTGGGCATCCCTGTCTAGTCCCACGCCCTATTACTACCGTCTTCGAATAGGATTTATTAATTCTTATCCTAGCAGTGGGGTGTTTATAAAGAGCCTGAATTGCTGTAATAAATCCCTTACCTATACCTGCCCATTCCATGGCTTTCCATAAATAAGCCCAAGAGACCCTGTCAAAGGCCTTCTCGGCGTCCAAAAAAATTGCCGCGACAGGGTCCCTGGAGGCCTCTGCTGCATCTAGAATAGTGATCATCTGCCTGGTATGATGAGTAGTCCCTTTACCGGGTATAAAACCATGTTGTGCCGGGGATACCACTCTCTCTATGACCTTGCTCAGCCTATTAGCTAATGCTTTGGCAAATATCTTAGCGTCAGTATTTAGCAAAGTAATCGGCCTATATGAGCCTGGTTCTGTCGGCGGTTTATCTTTTTTTAGGATCACTATAATATCCGCATTGGCCCATGATTGTGGTACTATTCTACCCCCCCTGTGCCAAACAACAGATTGCCCACAGGTCCTTACCTACCACATCCCAGAAGGTTTTATAAAACTCAGCAGGAATCTGATCTTGTCCTGTTGCTTTGCCTGATGGTAAATTAGCTACTGCATCTCTTATCTCCTGGACCGTTAATATCTCCTCTAACTTATCCCTCTCCTCTGTGTTTAACCCAGTCTGTGGCCTTTGTAATAAATATTCCGTGCTTTCTTCTTCTATGTTTCCAATACTTGTGTCTTGTTCATATAAGGCCTCATAAAACCTCCTAAACACCTCCTGTACCTCCTCCACCTTGTTTACAATTATCCCACTACTATCCCTGACTTCTTTTATCTCCCCTGCTGCTAAGGTTTGTTTGGTTCTAATTGCCAGCAGGTGGCCAACCCTATCATTAAATTCGTGGCACTTCTCTTTTTTTGCTAGATAGTTCCTTGCTATCTTCTGCGCCAATGTAGTGCCTGTTTCTGCTTTCTGTATTTCCAACGCCAGTAAAATCTGTTCAAAGGGTTCTTGCCTACTTACTGCATCAACTAGAGCTTCTTCTAGTGCCACCAAAGTTCTAATCTCCTCTTCCGTTTTCTCCTTTTCCCTTTTACTTCTTGCTATTGTGTAACTTAGTGTCTCCCCTCTTATACATGCCTTAAAGCTATCCCATACCACATCTGCTGAGGCCGAGTACCTATTCATATCCCAGAATTGTGTTATCCAAGCATTCATTCTTGTAATGTACTCCTTCTCTTTCAGCAAGCCTCGTTCGAATGTCCATGTAGATCTTGGCATTTCTTTGTTTTGGGGGACTGATATACTCAAAACCAACGGATTGTGATCTGAAAGTATTCTGGGGAACCGCTCTATTCTGCTGCTACCTGCAAGTGAGCTAGAAATAAAAAAGTAATCCAGTCTCGCTATCGTTTTGTGTGGAGCTGAATAGAAGGTGCTGCCTGTACCCACTGGATTTGCTTCTGCCCACATATCCACCAGTGCGCTATGACGACTAAGATTTTGTACAGATCTGCATATCTTTTTTTTCCTTCCAAGGTATCTACCCCCCTTTTTATCAATAAGGCCATCCAAACCGTTGATATTAAAGTCCCCACAGCATATCACAGGTTCTGACCATAATGCTAATTCCCTATCCAAATATTCAAATAAGTCAGGATCATCATCATTTGGACCGTACAATGAGATAAGTGTACATCTTCCTGCAGTAGTTTCCATATCCAGCATTACCCATCTCCCCTCACAGTCCTCCTTTTTCTTTTTAACTTTCACAGTACCTTTTCTCGCCAAGACTGCCACTCCCTTGCATCTCCCTTCCTGACCTGTATAAGCAAGAACCTCAAAACCCATTTGCTCCAACATAAACTTGTCCTTGACAGCCACATGTGTTTCCTGTAAACAGATTATATCAATTTTCCAGAAGCGTAGTAGAGCAGCCAACTTTTGCCTTATCTGTCCTCTCAAAATTAATCGCACATTTTCTCTCTACATTATAACTTTTGCAACTCTGTATTGTATTACCACTCCGACCATCACCCGTGCTCCAACCCCCCTCACCACCCCCCCTTTTGAAGCCCCCCTCCCAAACTGCTGTCCCACCCCCCCTGCGACAGGCAAATAGGTCACTCCTGACCTATGCGTGTCCACTGAGCAATGTAGCGTCGCCCCCTCTCCTCCCCACTACATAGCTTCTCCCCATGACAGTTCCTACCACCCAGGCAATTGATTATCTTTACTCTTTACCCTTTCTTCATTCTTATAATT
Source organism: Lissotriton vulgaris (assembly GCF_964263255.1). Taxonomy (NCBI): domain Eukaryota; kingdom Metazoa; phylum Chordata; class Amphibia; order Caudata; family Salamandridae; genus Lissotriton; species Lissotriton vulgaris. The sequence goes on from NC_141694.1 coordinate 1,051,324,169, forward strand.
TCCCAACTTTCTATATATCTCTTGTTTACTTCCTTCTAACTCTTTCTTGTTCTTTTAGCTCTTCTAAAAATTCCCCTGCCTTAATCTCTGAGAAAAACATTCTAATTCTACCTCCTGCAATTACTTTTAGCTTTGCTGGGAACATCAAGTATGCTTCTGCGCCATGACTCTGAAATGCTGCGATCAATTGTCTAAGTCTCCACCGCAAATTAGAACACCATAGTGGAGAAGGGCCCAAGGGGAATTATAGTTTATAGACCTCGGGGTATCTTGTCCCCCAACTAAACAATGAAACACACGGAAGATACCGAGGGTCTATCGTTAATCCAAACACAATCCAGAGCCTAATGAGTGTTCTACACAGGTAACTGGAACAGAACAAGGATTTTTATTCTACAGGAGACACACAGAGAAGAAGTGAATATAGAAATATAGTTCTAAAGAAGAACTCAGTCCAGAAAAAGATTATGAACCCATAGAAAAGTACCCATCAGCCCAGTCAATAGTGGAACTTCGTCATCTGGGGTTTTTTGTTTGAAAAATTGGTGTCCAATATGCCCTTCCTCAGATGAAACTTGAGGCAAGCTTAGGACCCAATGGTTGAACCCTCAACCAAGGCAGATGACAGAGTATGAATGCTGATAAGGCTTAGTTGCAGTGCTAAGAAAAAGTGTAACAGAAGAGGATAGTGCTCAACGTGATTAAAAATACCTATCTTCATGTCAATAAGAAAACTTTATTATATGTGCCCATCAAGACGGTATAGTTAAAAGCAGAGTGAGAATAGCAGTGAAAATATTTGCTATTTACCATAGATGTTTAATTGGTCAACATGTTTCAGCCTCTCCAGGCTTTCGTCAGGACCTGTAGTTCACTACTGCAACACTTACTTTTATGTGCTGTGAAGGACAGACTATAGAGATTCTTTGAATTTGTGTATCAACTCCCAGTATTATGGGATGAAGGACCTCACCTCACCTGGCAACGGCTCAGTCGTTACCGGGCCCGGTGAAGCACGAGGTAACGACGGAGAGTGCGTGGCCTCCTTATCCTGAGCCGTTGCCAGGTGAGGTGAGGTCCTTCATCCCATAATACTGGGAGTTGATACACAAATTCAAAGAATCTCTATAGTCTGTCCTTCACAGCACATAAAAGTAAGTGTTGCAGTAGTGAACTACTATAATAAAGTTTTCTTATTGACATGAAGATAGGTATTTTTAATCACGTTGAGCACTATCCTCTTCTCTTACACTTTTTCTTAGCACTGCAACTAAGCCTTATCAGCATTCATACTCTGTCATCTGCCTTGGTTGAGGGTTCAACCATTGGGTCCTAAGCTTGCCTCAAGTTTCATCTGAGGAAGGGCATATTGGACACCAATTTTTCAAACAAAAAACCCCAGATGACGAAGTTCCACTATTGAGTGGGCTGATGGGTACTTTTCTATGGGTTCATAATCTTTTTCTGGACTTTCTTTAAAACTATATTTCTATATTCACTTCTTCTCTGTGTGTCTCCTGTAGAATAAAAATCCTTGTTCTGTTCCAGTTACCTGTGTAGAACACTCATTAGGCTCTGCATTGTGTTTGGATTAACGATAGACCCTCGGTATCTTCCGTAAGTCTCCACCGCCTCTCCACAGTTACATGACAAAAGTCCGGTCTAGCAAAGAATGTTATTCCTTCAACCGTCTTCCTCGAATCAGGTCTTGCTTTCTCCATCAGTTCTTGTCTCGCTAAAAAGTTTCCAAAGAAGACTAGTATAGCCCTTGGCAATGTACCTGTTCCCTCATCTCTTCTTTTCTTTACAGTCAGCGGGAACCTGTGTGCTCTCTGTACTTCTTGCTCCCAAAGCCATGGCACCTCCGGGAAGGCTCCTTTTAACAGCTTAATGACGAAGCCTCTGGGGTCTTGCCCTTCCGCCCCTTCCTCAATTCCAAGGAGTCTAGCGTTGTTGCGCCTCTGGCGGTTCTCCAAATCCTCCACCTTCCAATGTAGATCCTCCACAATCTTCGTCTGCTCTTCCCTAGTTGTCTGCCAATCCGTAACTTCATCCTCTAGTCTGCCCGTTCTCTCTTCAACATCTATTACTCTCTCCTCCACTTCCTCAAACTTTTTGTTTATTTTCCTGATTGAGGCTTGAATTTTTTTGGTATCGTGCCTAGCCCTCCGGCTTTCAGCTCTGGCTTCTGTTTGCATTTGCTTTAATGTAGCAAACATTATATCCAACTTCCCACCTTCACTTTGAACATCTTGCCCATCTTCCTTGTACATACTGGAGGTAGCAGAATAGTCCCATAGCAGTTTTCTATGAGTATTCTTAAATGAGCTCATAGGAGAGCCTGTTTTCCTAGAAGACACCTTGCGCTTTTTTTGCGTACCTCTCCCCTTAGAGCCACCAGTATTGCCTGAGCTTGACCCTGAGTTTGATGAATCTCTTTCCTCTTCGCTGCTTGTTATCGTGGACTCCGACTCTTCGGGGACAGAGAAAAACCTATCCCCCTCTGCTCCCTCTGTAAATTCAGGGTCTGCCAGTTCATTTTGCTCTCTCTGTGGTCTGGGGCTCATAGCGCTGTCTCTCTGTATAGCTCTTACAAGTTGGGCTTGCTCCTCTAAAATCTCAGCCTCCACTTCTTGCAGAGCTTCTAGCATTTGCCCAGTGCTCAAGGCCTCAGTCAATCCAGCCCCGCCAGCGCTCTCTCTCACCTCTTTTACTGCATCTGAATGCTCTTCGTGGCTCTCCTGGCTCTCCTGGCTCCCCTGCTCCGATTCCCTCCCAGCAGCATTCGGCCGGCTTGCCGCCGGGCGCTCCGCAGGAAGCGTTAGAACTGTTTGGCTTGGTTGCCTGGCAACTCCTCCGCTTGCGTCCTCGAGGACGCTGCTGCTGGTTCCGTCGGGTGGAGGGGTTGCTGTATTTTTCGGGATTGCCGTGCCAGCTCCTAGAGCCCCCGGGGATGCCTTGACGCTGAAGACTTCCGACATCGAGGGCTGACGGTAGGTGGTATCGTTTTTCTTTTTATCCGGGATATCTCTTTCCGCTTGCTTGTTGTTACCGCTGCGAATGTCTTTACACAGCTTCAGGTCTTTGTCTCTCTCGCTGGCTTTCTCCATTTTTCGCTGCTGGGCTTTGGACGCCGTGGAAATTGTGGGTGTCGATCTTTTACCAGGAAGTGGCATTTTTGTTTTCGGGATGGTACCGGTCTTCCCCAAATCCTTCTGACATGTTTCTTTAGTGAAACCGCTAGGCATAGGCTGTTTATCCCTCCCGCGGGTTGCCATCCCCACCTTAATAACCTTTAGGAATGTGGCGATCAGAGACTTTGTTTTTGTAAAGGCACGTTTAAGGATGTCAAAACCGCCGCTTTGCTTCTTAGATCTTGTTAGACGGACCTGGAGGGTCGGCCGAGGACAAGGGGAGAGGTCTCCGGGGAGAGCCGTCTCCAGCGATCGTACAGACGAGTAACTTCCCCCCCACAGATGTACACCACACAAAGATAAGGTTTAACGTTCTTTATAAGCAACCTTTAAGTACGGTAGAATGGTACAAGGAGGTCTGGACTCAGGGGTCCCCTCGGTTCTAGTCTGGGATGGGAAAAGGGGGTAGCGGGACAGTCTTGTTACCAATCTGGTAGATGCGATGATAAGATGGATAGCTCACAATCCTCGAGCTCGGTGTTCTAGATGGTCGGGCCGCGGCGGAGCCAGCAGGTCCCGAGATGATCGAAGGTAGCGACGGTCCGCGGCGGCGCCAGCAGGTCCCGGTGAAGGTGGTGGTTACAACGGTCCGCGGCCACGCCAGCAGGTCCCGACGAGGATGAAGGTTTCAGAAGGTTGCGGCAGCGCCAGCAGGCAAGACAATAGTTCGCAAGGCAGGACTACGGCAGCGCCAGTAGTCCGTCAAGGATGAGTTCTTCACTACGTCTCTCGACTCCAGGATACAATTGCCTTCCTGCTCTGGAGCTGCCCCAGTTATAGGTCTGGCGCCCTTTGATGTCCGGACCCTCGCACTTGGAGGTCGGGAGGTCCGGGATGAGGGAGTCCAGACACCCAGCAGGGGGGTGGAGCCAGCGCCCGGGGGAGCTGGGGGTGATGGGCACCGGGCGGGGGAGAGCCATCGACACTTCTTTCTCCCATTGACCTGCCAAGTGGGCCGTTCACCTCCTGGGTGGATAGTGGTGCCGGGATGTCGGGGCCTGGCCAGGCCCAGGGTTAGGGTCGATCTGAGGCCACGCGGCCTCGTGGTGCAGTGTCCAAGATGGCGGCCGGGCCGGGCGAGGGAGCCGGTAGTGATTCGGCCCCATGATGCAGAGATGTCCGGGGGCAGGAGTCCCGTACGAGACGGGGTGCGGGTTGCTTCTGTGGGTAACCCTGGAGGGCCGGGGCTCGGGCCCTGTCATGCGGGGAGGGAGCAAGCCCTTCACGTGGCCTGTCCAACAGATCTCAGTCTGTTATGACACTCAAGTTGGCTCCAAGAACTCAGCTGCATACTGCCTTCAAAAGCCCATCAAGTGCCTGGGACTAGCCGTGGGTTGGAGAGGGGTCGAGGTGCGACTAACACCTACAATGCTTCAGCGGCCAACTTGCCCTCGACTTTTGGAAGAGCTTGATGTTGAAACTGATTATGGGCTGGCCAGTGGTTTAAGGTGTAAATCCAAATGGACCCCCACACTACCAGGAGGTAACTCAATAGACAACTTCCACAGACATGTTCTGGAGGACCTGAATAGAACAAACACTAAGACTCTAGATGAAAGGTTCAAATACAAAGACAACTTGACCAAAGGCGAACGCTTAGCACTTTCAACTTTGAGCAATAACTCTGACATCGTTATCAGAGAAGCAGACAAAGGGGGCAACATAGTGGTGATGAATCTTGTCGACTACAATGACGAGATTCAGAGCCAATTGAGTGATGACTCATGCTATGAGCAACTAGCTCAGAACCCTATGGGTCCGTTAACACTACTAATGAATGAAAAGTTACTAAATTGGAAACAATCTGGTCTTTTGAATAATGACACGTATCTTTACCTTAAAGTATCCAGACCAACGTTCCCCTGGTTATACTCATTACCTAAGATACACAAGGATCTTCCCTTTCCCCCGGGCAGACCAATAGTCTCAGGAATAGGGGGTCCCACGGAAAGGCTAGCTGAATATGTGGACCTTTTCCTGGGACCCCTTGTCAAGAATTTACCCTCACACATACAAGACTCGAAACATATACTGAGCATAATGACAGACATGGAGTGGTAACAGGGCACCACATTAGTGACCATGGATGTGGTGTCACTATACACTAGTATCAATCCCAAATTAGGTATGGAAGCCATGAACAAGATACTATCCAACAGACCTGCCTCATTGTGGGCTCATACCAATATGCTGTTAAGCATGATGGACTTAATCCTGGGCAACAACTTTTTCATGTTTGATCGCAGATGGTATCAACAGAAAAAGGGAGTAGCCATGGGGTCAAAATTTTCCCCCTCCTTTGCCAATCTCTTTATGGGAGCACTGGAGTCGGATCTGATCTGGGGTACTAAAGGATCACAATATATCGACTCCATTATTTTTTGGGGTCGTATATTGATGATTGTTTTTTATTGTGGTCTGGTACAGATGAATCACTTCATTCCTTTTTTGAGTATCTTAACAACACCACATGGGAAATCAGCTTCACGATGCAACACAGCAAGAGTAATATGGAATTCCTGGACTTGGAATTTTGTGTTAAAGACCACACACTACACAGAAAACTCTATAGAAAACCCACTTCCTGCAATTCCATTCTCCAGGCGTCGAGTTCACATCCAGAACATCAAATACGTTCAATCCCTTATGGTGAATATCTCAGAGCCAGGCGTAATTGCAATTCAACAACTGTATCACTAACATGAAGGACAGGTTTTATAGAAGGGGATACCCCAAAGAATCCATAAAGAAGGCAGAAAAGAGAATAAGACAAACCACAAGACCAGATTGTCTAAAGATACGCATGGAGCCTAAATCCTACAACAATCAAGTGAGACTAATCACGGAATATAACGCACTACACCAGACTGTGAGGAAGAGTTTCAACAAACATTGGAGCCTCCTCACAGCAAATTCCGTTCTTAAAGAATGGATACCTGACAAACCATCAATAACCTACAAAAAAGGACTAACACTAAGGAATAAACTCAGTCCCACTGTTCCCCTTAACACTACAGCCCAAAATTGGCCGACTAAACGAAGCACAGGCTTCTATAAATGTGGTTTCTGTTCAATGTGCAGATGGGGGAAACACGGAACTAGAACCTTTAAAGGATTTGACAAAAATGTGTACAACATCAAACAGAACATTACATGTCTGAGCAAGTTTGTTGTCTACATTATAGAATGCCCATGTGGCAAATATTATGTAGGCAGCACCATCAGGGCTCTGAAGGACAGACTGGCAGAACATATGAGAGCCATACAAAAAAGAGACCCTAAATATCCAGTGTCTTTACACGTTGCAGAATGCCAACCTATGGAGGATGAAATCAAAGTGCGCTTCTATGGCATATATGTGATTCCACTGAATATCAGAGGTGGAAACCGAGAACTCACACTAAGACGAAAGGAAGCCATGTGGATCATGCGCTTACAGTGCTTGGAACACGGGCTTAACTTTGACCCAGAATTACAATTCTTCTTGGGTGACTGAAATCTAATACTCCATAACAGAAGGGGTCCATAGAATACAATATAGACTTTGAATTACTAATACAGCCAACATACTAAACCTAATATGTATAATCTTCTGATCCAATAACAATACATGTAAATATACTGTTGTGGTTTATGTAACAATATCTATGAAATCCTATATTGCATTTAATCAAGGACACAAAAGGTCCTTTGTGGTTATTATTATTGTAATATTGTAATGTATCAAGTCACAAACCCACTAGGGGGTGGGTTAACTTCACTTCACGATAGACTAATTAGAAAATGCTCAGGGCACGTCGACTTACTGGCTCACATGCGAACACCACGGAGGACACATCCATGTCCCATGGTGTTAAACCTTAGCGGTCAGAAATATCATCTTAATTTACGAGATTTATACATAACAGTAATTCGTTGTTCGATATTTAAGTGTATTCGCTTAAATTGTGTAGTTACGTTTACAGTAGACACACAGTTTTCTTTACTGAAATTGTCGTCTTAATTTGACGCTAGACACACGTCTTCCTGATACACACACAATTGCATATTATTTTCTCCACTACTACCAATATACGGTTTCTCAAATAGAAACTCCTCCTTTCCCTGTAAAATATATTTCGGATTGTCTTGCCGCTAGATATGATGTGGGAGAACTAGGATCCTCAACATGGCGGCGGTCATATCAATACATTCGGTCTAGTGTTTCCTAGGCGTACTCCTTAAAATCGTTTCCTCCTACCGGCCACGTGTCCGTGGTTGGAAAACGGCGACCGGGAAACATAGGAGGAGGGATGCCACAGAGCGGTGAGTACGGTGCTTAACAACGCGAAATGTTTAATCTACAAGAAACAGGACCATACATGTTAAGGTCTACCGAAGTCAAAGGCAGCACTAACCGTAGCTGTTTTCGCTTTTCCTTTTTTTCCCCCCACCCCTTCCTGTTCTCTATCAGATAACTCCATGATTCCAGCCATACACGCAGGATCTGGAACCGGATTGTGGATCCCCTCCCGGTTACATTCTTAATATGTACACGTATTAAGGTACCTTTTGACTAAAAATCTATGAGAGAGAGATACTCAACCTGCACCGTTTTTCAACTTAAGTAGCAACTTTCAAACACCGTAACACTCGTTTTTCTTTTATTTAGCGTGAATGAATATAGCACTCGTTGACCCTGTGTGCTCGTGATTGCCAGACACATATATATTCTTTCTCGAATCCTTGACTTCAAAGATGAATAACCGAACCGGTGTCACTATATCAAGGGTAAGTTGTGATCTGGAATACACATAAGTTAACAGGTAGACTGTTCCTATAGTCATCAGTTGTACACGCAATCAGACTTGTGGATACCAATATAGATATCATGAAACGTACGATAATAATTGGCACTAATTTCCATAAATCTTCGAAATTTGTAGATACTTCATCTCTTCTCTCTGCTGTAAATGCTTTAGGTCTTAAATTGCCCCTTCATATGCTTCTTTTCCCTCATCACAGACTCTGATTTCTTGTGAATATTTTCGTCCTGACCTACATGAGTGTAGGTCGTGCCACAAGGTAGGCACTTTCTTTCCGGCACCTAGTTTTTTCTTTAACATTCACGCACCTGGGACCTGCATGCAGTCCCTCGATAAAAGAGTTCGTATGACTAGACACGTTACCAATTACGTTCTCAGATGAGACCTCTGAGTGATGGATTTGTTTTAATATGGCACAAGAAATATGACCTTGGTGAAAATTAAACTCCGTCTTTCCCACAATAACATTATTGACTAGTATGTCGCATAGGAGAAATAGTATATTTGAAACACACAATATCACAATCGGTTTGCTTTTTCTCCAAGAACCACCACTCTGATCACACAAACCACATCAATTCCACTTATGGTTCGTGGGGATAGGCGGCACACTAGTGGTTTATGAATAAATCACCTTGAGTCACCAGTGCATGATATTGACTAGACAACTTGTCTTTCTTAAATGCGCTGTATGTAAAGAAATATTCTATACACACTCCCTTATGTTTTTTGTTGCCAGCCCTGAAGAGTCGTTGTGAATTGTTCCCACACGACGAAACACGTGTCGGCTGGTTGTGGACTCATTAAACTACCCACCTTAAAGAATATACTTAAGAAACTGCATCTGTCAACTTATTGGCTATATGTTTATTATATTAACTGTTACATAACTACCAATGTAATACCTTGTTTATTGTGTGCGAGAGCTTTGCTGTTTACATATGTACCATATACTAGGGACTGACTAGGGTACCCCAGTATCCAATCTGGAGTGCACCTGAGTACAGGACATAACATTTTAGGGAGAAAGCAGGTAGACTGGGGTCCTGAGTAGCAGGATCCCAGTCAGACTAGTCAAAAACCAGCAAAACATCAGTCAGAGAGTGGGGGTAACCATGCAGTCAGATCCTACCTTCCTACAATGAGTGTAAAAATGTCAAGCCTATAAGGAAATTATTATGCAGCCTGTATGAACTGCAGTCAGCTGCGCAACCACTGAGTGTTATGGTATTAGTGTGGGCAGGAGGGTTATATATTGTATTGAAATTGCATTTGTAAAAGCACTTCCCTCCCTTGTTGAAGCATTAAAGCACTTATGCTTTTTAAAATACCACCCCAAGACGCCCATGCACGGTGGCCGTTTTGTATTGTTTGCTATAATCAATACCAAAAAAAAAAGCTTTGGTAAAGTAAGTGGGTGTGGACTGGCGCTGCAGAGATGAACTGTTGGCTTTGCCAATGCTTTTTTTTATAGTAGATGGTACAGTGAAGGCAGCCTCTATACCTGCAAGGATAACCAGGCTTATTGAGCACCTCTCTACTCCTAGTTGGAATACGCCTCTCCTACAGAATTGTTAATTGAATAGACTGCTCTTTCAGTGGTATCACATGCCGCATAGTTCCACTCACAAACATCTGTGTGACTTTATTCTTTTTGAGACGTAAAATAAAATGGCATGGTGCTCATCGGTTTCTAAGTAATTATGACCCACCATTGAGGAACTGTCGGCTCAAAAAGAGACATACACTTTCCCTTTGCTAATATTGCCTGCCCAGCCCACAGCCAAACTCATTAGCACACTTGTTTTGACATTATGGCTGAATAATCACTGTAAACCAGGCTTTACCATTTCAGTAGCCAATTAAGTTGGTCATCATTCTCCTGGCTGCTTATTTTGAATGCAAGTTGAGAGTTACAGGTGCTTATGAGCTTGAGTCCGGCCTAGTTGTGTTAGCACAAATGGATCTTATTTAGTATGTTAATTTTAAGGTCGAGCCTAGAACAAAGCCACGGTGATGACTAGTTCCCAAGAGCTAACCTGGGCTTAAAGCCCACCCATTGCTTACCATAGGTTGGCTTTAATGTCACTCTTGTTTGCTTGCTTTTTATTTAATTGCTTTCCATTGTTTGGCTTGTCCATCTTCTTTGTGTCACTCCCATTGAGCATAGCCTGTTTACTATCTCTGTGGATTCCTCCCACTGCAGACTTTTCCCGAATAATTTTTTTCTTGTAGCTTAAGCATTCCATTGAGTGCATGTGTTTTTCAACGCTCCCTTTTCACTTCTTTTTTGCACCTTGTTTTCTCCGCTCTTTGTTGTTTCTTCGTTTTTATTTTGTATTGCTTTTCTTCTACTATTAATTTAACTTTTAACATTATAGAAAATAGCTTTCCCTCTGCCACTTCCTTCTTTATATAGGCCGAAAGCATTCCTGCATTTTTGTTTTTAGTTTTTACTGTTTTCTGTGTTACTTAAATATTAACCTTTCCTATGTGGATTCGTATGTTTCCTCTGAAAGAAAACTTTAACTTTGTAAATATTTTCTTCCCTGTGCAGTTTCACACGTCCTCCTCCATAGAGTCCGAAAGCCATATGATGACTATTTACTGCCACAACAAAACATTAACATTTTCGCAACGCGGGTCGTTTGGTGGTGCCTCGGCGTATCATACCTGGACGAGTTCCGAGTTGCCAGCACTGCAGGCTTTTTAAGGCTTGCCATTGATGAACTACCTTAGCTGGAGCGGGCACGAACGGATTCCGATTGCTGCAGGTTCCTTATCACTTGCATTTTTACGATCGTATTTTGAAACTCTTCTACCATGGAGCTACGAATTGCCTTACACATTTTTTTTTCATTGCTAGCCTTGAGAAAGTCCTTAGGGACGAAACACGTGTTGGCTGCCTGTTGCTTATGTTACGGATTTTGTCAAGAAAATAAAGGACACATAAATGGAAATAAAGAACATCTTGTGGACTTCCTCTTTTTATATGATGATGGCTAATGCCTACTCTACAGACTTGGACTGACTTTGGATGTGCCTCTGCTTTTGTGGACCACAAAGGGAATTGTATCTCCTTGGAGAGCCAGTTTGGTCTTCTTAAGGCAGAGGGAGGCATATTGCTTGGAGAGCACCAAAATATACTAAGCAACTGAAAATTACTTTCCAACCGACGGAGTGGGTGGATGTGCATTCGCAATTTGGCAGCTCTGCCATGGTTCTTTGTGCAATAACATTTTTGGTAAACATCGCAGCATTTCTTGTCCTGTTTCAAATGTTTCCTTCTCCATAATATTCAAAAGTTTAGGTGCCTCTGTCAACCTCATTTTCATCACTTTATTTTGTATATTTCCTACTGTTAAATCAACCTTTTACATTGCAGTTCTCCAGCTTTCTCCTCCATACAATCCTAAATCCTCTGCACCGTGTTAATGTATCGTTGTCATGGTGCAATCCCTTTAGTTTTTTCTTTTTTTTTGCAGCTGTACCATTCAAACAAGCATTAGAAATGCAATAGGTCTTGGATTTATTTGAATTAGAGCTAATAGCATTGTAAATGGCAATGTCTTTTAGCCATGTGTTATGGAGTGTATGCATGTGGTGTGTAGTGGAATTGTGTGTGTTGGATTGGAATTGTAGCAATAGTGGCATGCTTCGCTTTAGATGAATATGTTTAAAAGTAAAGTGCACCATACTGCGATTGCTACAATAGTTAATTGTGGATGCGTTAACAATTGATGTGTGCACTGATGGCTGGTGGTGTGTGTGCCTGTAGAAATTGTGCACTGATGGCTGGTGGTGTGTGTGCTTGGTGGAAGCTTGTACTGCCGGCTGGAGGTGTGTGTGCTTGGTGGAAGCGTGCACAAACGGCTGGAGGAGTGTGTGCCTGGTGAAAGCGTGCACAGACGGCTGGAGGTGTGTGTGCCTGGTGAAAGCGTGCACTGACAGCTGATGGTGTTTGTGCCCGGTGAAAGCGTGCACTGAAGGCTGGTGGTGTTTGTGCCCGGTGAAAGTGTGCAGTGACGGCTGGTGGTGTGTGTGTGTGTTTGGTTGTGTGTGTGGTTGCGTATGTGGTGGTGAGTGTGTGTGGTCTTATGTGCGTGGTATTATGTATGTGGTTTTAGGTGTGTGGTCTTATGTGTGTGGTCTTATGTTTGTTGTCTTATCCTGCGCACTCACACTGCAATCATTCTGCACTCAGTCTGCACTCACTCACACTGCACTCACTCTGCACTCACTCTGCACTCATTCTGCATTAACTGCACTCACTCTCACTCTGCACTCACTCACACTCTGCATTCACTCTGCACTCACTCACACTCTGCAGCACTCACTCACACAGCATCACTCACTCACACTCTGCAGCACTCACTCTCACTCTGCAGCACTCACTCTCACTCTGCAGCACTCACTCTCACTCTGCAGCACTCACTCTTACTCTGCAGCACCCACTCTCACTCTGCAGCACTCAGCTGCAAACCATAAACTCTGCACTCACTCTCACTCTGCAGCACTCACTCTCACTCTGCAGCACTAACTCTCACTCTGCAGCACTCACTCTCACTCTGCAGCACTCACTCTCACTCTGCACTCACTCTCACTCTGCACTCACTCTCACTGTCAACTCATTCTCAATCTGCACTCTGAATCTGCACTCTGAATCTGCACGCTGAATCTGCACGCTGAATCTGCACTCTGCACTCTGAATCTGCACTCTGAATTCTGAATCTGCACTCTGATTCTGCACTCTGAATCTGCACTCTGAATCTGCACTCTGCACTCTAAATCTGCACTCTGCACTCTGAATCTGCACTCTGAATCTGCACTCTGAATCTGCACTCTGAATCTGCACTCTGATTCTGCACTCTGAATCTTCACTCTGATTCTGCACTCTGAATCTGCAGTCTGCACTCTGAATCTGCAGTCTGCACTCTGAATCTGCACTCTGAATCTACAGTCTGCACTCTGAATCTGCACACTGCACTCTGATTCTTCGCTCTGATTCTGCGCTCTGATTCTGCGCTCTGATTCTGCACTCTGAATCTGCACTCTGATTCTGCACTCTGAATCTGCACTCTGAATCTGCACTCTGAATCTGCACTCTGAATCTGCACTCTGAAACTGCACCCTGAAACTGCACTCTGAATCTGCACTCTGAAACTGCACTCTGAAACTGCACTCTGAAACTGCACTCTGAAACTGCACTCAGAATCTGCACTCCGAATCTGCACACTGCATCTGCACTCTGAATCTGTACTCTGAATCTGCACTCTGAATCTGCACTCTGAATCTGCACTCTGAATCTGCACTCTGAATCTGCACTCTGACACTGCACTCTGACACTGCACTCTGAATCTGCACTCTGAATCTGCACTCCGAATCTGCACTCTGAATCTGCACTCTGAATAGAAGGTAGAGTGATTAGACGAAAGAAGTGATGTGCCTTGCACCTAATTATTAAATGTAGGTCAGGAAAAGGAATCTAGTGAGAAAAAAAGCCAGAATTGCTGGGGACATTACGCTGCGGTCTTTCACTAACGTGTCACTGACAGCAATGTTTAATACTTCGTATTTTTACACAAATACCGAGCATTCCGGGGGGTGTGAATGATGGACCTGATTATGCATGTGCGTGTTACTCTGCAACCCTGAAATGTTTTTCACAACAAAGGCGGCGGTTCCAGAGAGGCGCTCTCATTTACAACTAAATAGAGTCACGCAAGGTGAGAATACAAAGAGCACATGACGCGCCTGACAGGACGTTAAATACACTGCAGGCGCGCGGACAGCTGAGGAGGTCAGGCGCAGTACAGTTATCTTAGCAGGCTTTCACCTCTGCACCTTTCAGACAAGGCAGGAGCCGGGGATCCGAGAAATGTGCTGACATAACACGCAGATAATGAAGGAGAAAACGTGTTGTACACACAGAGGTCGTTACCCGCGTTTAACTGTATGTACTTTGTAATTTCAGTTTTACCTCAGTGCACAAGGCAAGTGTAAACTTCTCCTTGCAAAAAATACTTTTTGAATTTATTTACATTGAATAATGAACATCGAAGCCAATGCGATTGAATGAAAGCACATTTGAGCACATTTACAAATAAAACAGTGACGAAATATAATATATAGCTGGCCCTGGTGCAAGGAAGATTTTCTTTAAAAGGGTGGAGGTCTGAATGATGGACTTCGACCTAGTATGAGCACTGAGCAGTAAGAAAAGCCAAAACGTTTCCGTGTTTCGCAACACTTTTAAACAAGCCTTGGCAGGGAGCCAGCATGCGCGCACACACAGCTGAAAAAAAAGTAACTGGAAAGTGGTGAATGCGCGCCGACCATCTGGCTTCAATTACCGCGGCCCCTGACAGCTGGTAATTGATGAAATATGGCCTTCTGCTGCTCGTGTCCGCATGGAATATGCAGGAAGCGGAGCAACTCTACAGCCTATGGCCTATTGCATGCTCTCTTCCAAAAAGACACGCACCAGAAGGCCAATTGAAATGTAGCTGGCAAAAATAAAGGACTAAAAATCACGAGCAGCCATGAATTTTTAGGTAGCAGTTTGGAAACGCTAACTACAGGACTCTTGGGCTCCGCCCACACTGCTGACGCAGTGTGACGTAGACCCGAGCCCTAAAAATGTAGCTGCTTGTTTTAGGTCTCTTTTCTCGCGCTTTGTGTGTGTTTTTCCCTGCTTGTATCCTCCTGTTAAATCAACCTTCTATGTTACAAACCAGAGTCTTCCTCGTTCAGTTTCACAGGTGTCCTCCTTTATACCATTTTATCTATACATTTTCAATACAATTTATATATTTTGAACCATTACGTTGTGTTAACACAGTGCCATCACTTTAGTGTTCTCTTGTGTGCATCTATAAATATCCGCCTTACCTGTGTGTTTTTACGGTTTCCTCACCCACACAAGCCTGCATCCTTTAATTCATCTTTCATTCTTGTTTTCATTGTGCGCCTTCTACATTTTTTCCATTTGTGTCCACAACTTACTTTCCATCAGGAACAAATTACCCTACATTACTGAATGCGGATACAAATATTTTTTCTAAAGTTCTGGCCTCCAGGCTCTCCAAAGTGATAGGCACACTAGTTAGTCAAACACAGCACAAATTTATTCCAGGGAGAGGGACAACACAACATATTCGGAGGGTCATCACTTTATTCAACGCCACAGAGGTCTCAGGAGACCCAATGTCTGTCATGCTTTTAGACGCAGAAAAAGCGTTTGACCGG
Source organism: Lissotriton vulgaris (assembly GCF_964263255.1). Taxonomy (NCBI): domain Eukaryota; kingdom Metazoa; phylum Chordata; class Amphibia; order Caudata; family Salamandridae; genus Lissotriton; species Lissotriton vulgaris. The sequence continues at coordinate 1,051,339,416 of NC_141694.1, forward strand.
GTCTCCTGGGACTATCTCTGGTCATCATTAGGATGGGCAGGTATTGGTAATAGCTATATATCCAGGTTATACAGGCGTTGTATTCAGCACCCACAGTGCGCGTCCAGGTTAACGGAGAATACACGAAGACTTTAGAAATTAAGCGATGCACGAGGCAGGGCTGCCCATGTTCCCCACTACTATTTGCGCTATATCTGGATCCACTGTTGCGTAGACTCGAAGCAAATAGGGGTATTCTACCGGTAAAGACCGTGGGCGGCGAATGTAAAATACTCGCGTACGCTGATGACATAGCAAACACACGCCGGCCCCTATAGAGGCTATTAAGGAAATAGAGGAAGAGGCTGTAGTGTTTGGCAGAATTTCTGGCTATGCCCTTAACGGACCTAAAACACAAATCATTAAAAACAACAAGGTGCTGTGCTCTGATAGTTGCGTAACGGAATCAGGAGTTTATCTGGGGATCGATATATCTGCAGATCTGGACAACATAGTTGCAAAGAACATTGAGCCGATAATTAATAAGGCAAAAAAAGACCTTGATAGACTGCACAATCTCCACCTCTCGATAGTGGGACGGGCCAGTGTCATAAAAATGATTTTGTTGCCAAAGTTGTTATACATATTCAGGGCGATCCCGTTAACATTTGAGGCAAAATGATACACTACATTGGAGCAGATGACAAATAGATTTTTATGGGCACACGGGAAGACAAGGCGGGCTCTGCGGTACATGGCACTTCCTAGAGATCGAGGGGGTTGGGCTGTCCCCGATTTTAGAATGTATCATTGGGCGGCAGCCCTCCAAGATATGTCTGGGCTTATAGGAGGTGCTTCAACAGAGGTAGAATACACATCTGACTCTACTTCTATATATTCAGTATTGCTAGGAGGAGAGGCACTTACTGTTGTTTTGAAGTATACAGACCCTAGTTATTTCAAGAGAACTAAATTTAAGACCCTGATAGCAGCATAGGCAGCATTTAGGAAGAAATGTGGACTTGGGAGATACAATGCGTATACAGGACTGTATGGAAATAATTCACTCCCGAAAGAAATTTTTGCAGACTCGGTCTTCTCAGGTTGGGGATGGCGCGGAATTGTGAAAATCAGGGACCTTATGGGACCACATGGTTTTTACCAATTCTCCGAGGTCCAGCAGTTGAATGGGGTTGACACAAACATTTTTTATAAATATTTGCAAATCAGGAGTTTCTAAGGGTCAAAAAAGGAGGGCCCAGCCGGGTTTGGGGAAAACCCAGTCATGGAATGCATTGCAAACAAACGGAGCTGCACGATTAAACTAATTTATTTTGAACTAATAGCAAGTAGAGAGGACGATTTAGGGAAGCATGAAGACCAGTGGGCTGAGAGATTGGGTGTCGGGCAGGAAAGTTTTTATCTCTCATTAGACCTAGGTAGGAAAATTCTTTGTTGTGCTGCACTACAGGCACAACACTATAAAACAACCTTCTCATTGTATTATACGCCTGCCAAGATCGCACAATGGGGTGGCACATCTGGAATCACATGTCCTCGTTGTAGTAGTACAGAAGCTGGGGCAGTGCATATCTTTGCTACGTGTCCAAGTTTACTCCCATTGCACAAAGCAATTGAAACGTTTCTGGACAAATCCCTGGGAATTAACACTGCGCTTACACCAGCAAGGGTTATCTTTGGAATAGACTGGGAAGGTACTGCTAATTATTTTATATTTGTCGCGATGGCAGTGTTGCGTGTATGTGTGGCATCGGCATGGCTAGACCCAATGCCCCCTACATTTCACCAATGGCTGTCCAGTCTTCTTTCCATTTATAATCTGGAAAGGGAGATATATGCAAGGAAGGGCAGAAGGGGAAGAAGACTGGGTCTGCAAATTTGGCAACCCATGAAAAATTGGAAGGATAGCTAAGAGCTTAGTATCTATATATGCATTATATGACTTGCTATGAATTATCTCCCTCTCTGGCAAGGTAGGGCCGCAAAGCTATTCTTGGTATATGTCATAATGTAATGCATTTCGTGATTTATTGGTTATCATTTATATGTATGTCATCATCTGTTTAAGTTTGTATTGTGCCCTGCAAGGGGAAAAAGAGGGAAAAATCTTTATTAAAAATAAAAAAAAATTAAAAAAAGGAACAAATTACCCTTATACATCGTTTCTAAATGTACAAACACAATGGCAAATTTACAGTATTAATCAGTCTTCCCGGGGCCTATTAAGGTTTCCTCCCTCCAACTTTTGTGGCATGTTTTCCACATTCTGTTTTTTCTTCCCTTGCGTCCTCCTTTTTATTTAACTTTTACATTATTGACACTTCTGTTCTTTTATTTCATTGACCTTTTTAAATTGCAAATCAAAGCTTTCCTTTTGCAATTCTCCGTGTTTCCTACTCTATACCATCCAATACACACTTTTGTGTTTCTTTCTCGTATTCATCTCTTTTTGTTACTTATTTATATATATGTGTGTGTGTGTGTGTGTGTGAGTGTGAGAAGTTGGCCTGATATATGATGTCTCCAATTCTGGGGGCACCTTGTATCAGTCCAAACATTCCCTTATGGTGGTGGTTGTAAGTCAACCTTATAGACAAGCTATCCTAGGGGTAGCATGGACTAAGCAGCCTTCAGGCTAAAATCAAGAGGGCATGTGAAGCCAGCTGTTTTACCAATCACAATCCAGTAATATCAAATGAAAGGACACCACACAAGTTATATATTATTAAAATATATGTCTTTATTCTCAGAATAATCCCCTGTACTCTTTATGAGTATAGAAGCACAAGCGTTTAAACAAAAGCACAGTAAAACATATGAAAGTTGCACAATTTGAATGAGGCCAGGGGCCACTCAAACCATATACTAAATAAGTGGTATAAGTATCACTAATCGAACAGTGGTCAGGCCTAGGGCCTGGGGAATCGCTGGGACTAATCGGGACTAGCAGTGATGAAGTCGGGAAAAGCCCGCGGGATTCAGGTGCAGCGCTAAAAGCACACACATGCACCAATGCAAAGTCGATGGTGCGTAAAAGTTATCGAGTTACGGTTTTAGGAGTCTTCCGACTGGACTAGAAGTAAAAGACTTTAGACTTAGACACTAGAGGTGTATACCACTACAGGAGCACCGGCGTTCAAGAGTTACCTCACCCACAGGAAGCGGGTGCACAGGTGCAAAGTCGTGTCGGCTTTCGTCGAGTAGATCTATGGAGCCTGGAGATGAAGATGCTGCAGGCGGCCAGAAGAGAAGTGTCCGGTGCGATCCAAGGGTGAATCGAAGATGAAGAGTACCTGAAAGCAGAGGGGACAGAGTCTGGGTCACTCAGCAGTGACCAGGGTGGAACCAGGAAGGAACCTGGCAATGTTGGGCGCAATCCGGTGGTTGTTGAGAAGCTTGTCTCCGCTGCCACGTGGACTCTGAGGCAGGATGTCCAGGAGTGGATCACGAGCTGTCCCACAAAGGCTCTCGCTGTCGGCAGTGTCGGCTTTCGGATTGGAGCAAACAAACCTTGGCAAGCGCAACCCCCGCAGGATTCAAACATCGCTTCTTACTCGGACCAGCAAGGTCAGAGCGGGTGCTCCTTTTCAGGGGAGCGAGGACCAGTCCGGAGCAACCAGACTGGCAGAGCAAATTCAAAGGTTCGTCGGTACTGGGGCCGCTAGCCAATGGGCAAGCGACCGGACCAACGCGTCAAGCAGAAAGATACAGAAGGGCCCCACGCAGCACTCAGTGAGTGTTGAGGGGGGAGCTTTGGTGCAAAAGCTGCTCGGAGCTCGGGCTTTTCAAACCCCAATGCACAGCGTTGAGGGAGCCTTGGGAGCTGCACGGTCAGCACTTTGTAGTTTTTACAAGATGGCCCGCCCCACGCTTCAGGTCGCCTCCACGGGTCTCAGACTTGCTGGGACTGTGGATCGGGCTGTTGGAAGGCAGGAACGCTGGATCTTGTTGATCTCTGTTGCTCGAGTTCTGGCGGGAACTGCAACAAAGCAAACGGTGAGGCGCTGGATGGTGCCTGTTTGCACAGGGTGGTCACTCCTTGACCACAAGGGAGATTCTTCAGTCTTCTATGTCGAGTAGGATGTCGAAGGGTCCAGAGTTTAATTTCATAAGTTTCAATCAGGATAATCTGATGTGCGTTGGCACAGCTCCTACCTTTATTCCAAATCAAGGGGCTGGATTACCTGCTAGGTCCCTCCTATGGGTGGGACCCAGGAAGGGGGTGGTTACACCCCTTTCCCTGTGTCCATTTTTGTGCCAAAGCTGGGACTGGAGGGTCCCAGCACCGGTTTGAACTGGACTATGCATGGGAAGCCTTGTGCTCCCCAGGCAGTGTCTAGTTTCATTCAACCCTCCCTGCTACAATCCACTATCTCCTGTCTGGGGTGCTGTGACACCTCCCTGTGACAGGATATCTATTGTCCAGGCCTCCCCTGCCAGAGTTTCGATCAGCAGCAGGAGGCCAGACTCGTGTCTGTGGCAGCACCATCCATTTTGTGATGCTGGGGCTTTGGTTAGATTTAACCGCGTTTAAGCAAAGTAACATGTCTTCTCTCTCCAGAAGGGTGGAATGCTACCTCCGTCGCCAGGACTGGCGAGGGGGTAGTATTCCAAAGCATATGACACCTTACACAACATGTTTTGGTAAAGCCAAACCAAAGTTAGCAAGTAACCGAGAGGATTATAATGCACTTAAGAGTATATGGTATGGCAATATCCCGGAACAGCTAAGGGAATTTGTCCCGACAGCTGAAGACAGGCTCAGCTCATGCTAGAGCACCATCTCACATAAAACCAAGCACTCTGCCTCCAGGATTGTTAAGGCCTGCCATAGGAGTGACTTATAGGTATATATGTGTCCAGATATAGGTTTAGATATAGGTATACTATATCTAAGCAAGGGGTGATTACACGACCTTGCCCCAGCTGAGTGATCAGCCAGTTGTGTCAATTTGGATATCCAGGGGTGGCAAAAGATATGCTGCAGCCCCTGGTAGACCTTGGATGCACCTATGCCCTGGGCACCTATAGTGCACTGTACAGGGGCTGATAAGGTGACCCAAGCCAATTTAGTTATGAACCTAGGGTACATGGAATCCATTTTATAGAGAGAGCAGATAGCCTGGGGCCCTGATTAGCAGGATCACAGGCCAACTAAGTCGAAAACCAGCTAAACACAAGGCAAAAAATCTGGGGTAACCATAGTCAGGTATCCACCTTCCTACAGTGTGTATATATATATTACCTACTGGCAGTCGCCAGTAGGTAGTAATAGTTAGGACAATGGGCCAGATGTAGGTGGGAGATTTTGGCCATTTACCAGCCGGTAACGGCCGAATTCGGCCGTTACCGACCGGCAAATGGCCATGGAGATGTAGGGGGATAAAAAACATGCATTTTCGGTAATTTTACCGAATCGGTAATTTTACCGATTCGGTAAAATTACCGATTCTGTATATTTTACAGAATCGGTAAATATACTGGTCGGTAAAATTACCGAAAATGCATGTTTGGTATGTAGGTGCCAATTTTAACATTGACACAGGGCTTTTTAAATCGGTATTTTACCATGTAATACAAATGCATGGTAAAATACTGATTCAGGTGTACATGCACATCTGTGCATGTACACCTGTGCCATGTGGCACACAAGCCTAAAACAGGGGTGCCAGAGGGTGTCAAAGTGACACCCCCTGCACCCATGCAAAATTCAGTATTTACCGATTCGGTAAATACCGAATCGGTATTTGATATTGAATCCTATGGGCTTCAAGGCCCATAGGATTCAATAGCAAATACCGAATCGGTATTTACCGAATCGGTAAATACCGATTTTTACCGATTCGGTAAAATTTACCGATTTGGTACCTACATTAGAAATACCTACTCTTAATTACCGAATCGGTAAAATTCGGGAATTAAGAGTCGGTATTTCTGATTTTGCTACATCTGGCCCAATGTTACCACAGGGAAATGGCAACATTCTATTCCTAATAACTTTGGCGCCGATTGACAAATCTTCACAACATTTTCAAAACAAATTCTTTGTTGAGATCAGCTCCTATGTTGAAAGTTTGGGGGTGATTCATTAAGGTGGGGGCCGAGAAAAAAGGGGGGTCTCAAAACGTGTTTTCTCAATGTTAATTTCCATAGGAAACTTTAGATAAGGCTACAGGTCGAACGGGTGAATTGAATTACCCCAAATTTGGCAGGGAGAAGGTTCTTGGTCTAGAAAGCACGCTTTTGTTTATTTCGTGTAAATCCGTTCAGTAGTTTTTGAGAAATATCGAAATTTACAGATATCGATATTTGGGAATTCTGCCATCTGATTGGTTGAGGCGTTACGAGCCAGAGCTTGCTGCTGATTGGCTACGAGCGGTTGCAACTAGGAAGTGTTGGCTGCCATTTTGTGATTCCGTTGTAGCGAGTAAGGGGAAAAAAGTTGAAAAGAGGAGGGTAGGAGTACTGTAACCTTTGTAGGGTGTTTAGGGGGTGCTATAGAGGGGGTGCAAAGCTAAGTATTCACCCCTACCGGTGTGAAAGTGCTGGGCCACGGAAATAAGTAAGGTATTGCCTAGTGTGTGATGTTGCTGAGGTGAGCTGGTGCGCGACTCGGGGATTAAAACGTGAGCCCAAACTGTGTCTTATGCTGTGAAGTCATGTGCCCTGGCCGCTCCAGTACATTGTGGAAGTAGTGTTAGCATGTGTTTATACCTACTAGGATGAACTACTGACCCGAACTGATGTGAAAGTCCTGTGGTACGGAAAATATTTGAGGTATTGTCTAGAGTCTCATGGAACTAGGAAGTTTTGGCCGCCATTTTGTTATTTCGAGTGAGGGGAAAAAGGGGCAAAAAACATAAGCAAGAGGAGGGTAGGAGCACTGTAACCTCTGTGGGGTGTTTAGGGTGTGGTATACAGGGGGTACGAAGCGAACAACTCATATTGGCTGGTCTGAAAGTGCTGGGCTACGGAAATTAAGTGAGGTATTGTGTAGAGTGTGATGCTGCTAAGGTGAGCTGGTGCGGGACTCGGGGATCAAAGTGTGAGCTTAAATTATGTGCCTTATGGTGTGAAGTCGTGAGCCGTGGCTGCTGCACTACACCTGTGGAGGTAGTGTCAGCATGTGTTTATACCTACTAGGATGAACTACTGACCCGTACTGGTCTGAAAGTCTTGGGGTATTGAAAATATGTGAGGTATTGTCTAGCATCTCTTGGTAAGCTGAGCTGCTGCCGGACTCTGGGATGAAAGCGTGAGCCCAAACTATGTGTCAAATGCTTTGAAGTCATGTGCTCTGGCTGCTGTGCCACATCTGTCCAAGTAGTACCAGCATGTAGTTATAGCTACTCGGAGGAACTTTTGTTTCGAACATTGTAGTTTGTGTATGGTGTTTAGGGGGTGTTATAGAGGGCGGTAAATTTGCGCGTTTAAAATCAATTTGGTATTTGTGAAGTTCTTATTCCTGTGGGTCTGATGGCGCTGGGGGAATAAAATGAGTTGCTGACGGACTCTGGGTAAAGCTGTTGAAGGGCTGACCCCTACCGGTCTGAAAGTGCTGGGTACGGAAATTAAGTGAGGTATTGCCTGCAGCGTCATGCTGCTAAATTGAGCTGCTGCTCGAGTTGGGTGGTTAAACCATGAGCCTAAACTGTGTGTGCTATGCTGTGAAGTCATGTGCCCTGGGCTCTGTCTCACACTTGTCAAACTTGTATATGGTGCTTAGGTGGTGTTGTATAGGGAGTGCGAAGGTAAATCAATACGGTATTTGTAAAGCGCAAACTACTCACCCCTATGGGTGAGTAGAGCTGGGGATCAAAGTGAGATGGTCTGGCTGCTGCACCACAGCTGTGTGGAGAAAAAATGTTGGTGAGGGTCAGGGAGTTGCCGTTATGTGGCCCTAAAATAGTGGGACTAAGTTGTAAGTTATAGGCTGGCTCTAAAAAGAGACCTTGTGTTCATTAGTTGGAGCTACATATAAGTGCAGATGCACAGTTTCAAGTTATTCAGGAAAACTCGGTTTCAGTTTCCATTACTTCTGTAGATATCTGCCATATCAAAACGTATGTTGTTGTTGTAGATGGACCCCATTTTGTGGTGTCTGAGGTATGCCAACACAGCTTTGTTTACTTTCTTCCAATATTTTTCAATCTAAGGACAAAATTGTTTGGACCATTTCCACTTTTGTCTTTGGGATATAATGAAATGTACAAAGACAGTTTGAGGCAAAAGTAATCAATTGTCCAAAGGTGTCTTTCAAAAGCATTTCCAAACCTACCCCAGTTAATGTGCCTAGGTTGTTTCCACCACAGTGCACAATCATGAGGTCAGGGTGTTGGAGATGCAAACAGGTTTTAACCAAAGGGAACAATTGGTGCCACTTCAACCCTATTGTGGAAACCATTTAATGTCCACATTTTGTAAACCTAGGTCTAAGTCAATACGTCTCAGTTCTGCACCAGAAAACATAGCTATGTCCTACGATCCACACCTGCATTTGGAATGTATGGAAAGATGTCTGTAGCTCATGCAGTTCCTTCGTAGATTAAGAGATATGTTTAAAGATGGGGAACTAGTTTTTTTAACATACAAAACAGTACTTGATTGGGCGATGAAAAGGATTGTTTTTTAAAAGTAGGGTGTACATTCGTTTTATGGAAAAGCATCTTTGTGATTGGTTAAGAAAAAGCAGTTTGAGTATATATTATAGGATAACATTTGCTCAACTCAACCTCACCTGCTACTTCCATTTGGAATGCAGTGTTCGAACTTAAAACAATTGCAAACTTTTAACCTGCAGGTGCTGTTAAATGTTCGAGAAAATGTGGCAAAAAATATCGTTAGGTTTAAAACAATTGATGAACTTTTAACCTCCACGTGTTGTAGAATGTTCTAGAAAGTGTGTTGATAGAATACGTTGCATTTTTACTTGTGTACTTGAACATTAAAAAAAACTCTTTATATGTATGGAAAATTAGAAAAACAGTAATGGAAAGAAGTTTTGTAACTTAAAAGAATAAAGGAACTATTCTAATGTGTTCTTTATAGGTATTTATGTGTGGAGGAGAAAAATTATAGAAGAGCAGCAGGAAGAGGAAGAAGCAGGGAGTGGGGGGAACGGGGGAGATGGGTACAATGACATACATATACAGTGAAGTACAGCACAAGTATAGATAAACAATGGCCAAAATGAAACACACAAACAAGGAGCTTAAGTTACACAACCCGGCATCATCACAGCCCTGAACAAGCATACAAGTGAAAACCACGCTGCATTCATAAAGGATGTGTACAAAGGCCGGTCATGGGTGTTGTTGGATGTGTGCGACTGTGGTCATCATGGATGAGATGTCCAGCACGTGGCACTTGGGTGGGTTCATTGTGTGTTATGTTGCGAACCAGCTACTCCTCCTTCCCTCGAGCCTCCATACTTTTTTACGGTGTGATGTTGTATCCCGTGCACTCGTACGGCACAGCATTGTAATGCGTATTTCGGCACGTTGTGCGGCATTCGAACTACACCATGAGAGTGCCAACATTGTCTGCTACAGCCCTTGTGGCAGGCTACATCATAACAGAGAGACGCACTTACCACACTTCCTGCACACGGACATGTGGGAGACACCCCGTTTCCCTTGCCGGATAGGCACACCCCTGCGCTGACTTGTGTAGGCCGGACCAGCTGTGTTGTGTTGTGGTTGCAGGAGGATGCGTGCGTAGCTACATGTCCAGGGTCACTGCTAACGCTAAGGTGACATGGGAACGTCTGCTGAAGACCGCACATTGTGATGTTGCAGGGCATTTGCTTATCATGCTAACACTAAGACCACACGGACACACTTGCTCAGATGTGGGTTTGGGGGCGCTGGTGGTCCTGGGGTTGTTGCGGTGAGTCTTGTGGCCCTCATGGGTATCCCTGTATCTTAGTCATTGACTTTATGACACCTATGGGTGTTCTGGTGTGTCTCTTCGTGGTGTTTCCTTTCATGCTGCAGGTAGTCATCCTGCTTAACACCAGCAGAAAGCATGTGTAAAATTCTTGGTGGTAACGTGGGTTATCGCCAGAATTAATTTTATATTGTAGTTGTGAAAGTTGTGATTTCATTTGTTCGTGTGTAGAACAATATATGGACTGGGTAGTGTATCCCGTCAAGATCCAAGATCTGACGCACTATTCCTAATCAATATAAATACAATGAGATTTCTTCATTGATTTTGTGTGTACACTGTAAGTGCAGGGACTACCTCCATGCAATTCAATACAGGATTTTAGTATTTAGAATAAATCACAAAGGTGCACCTCTTGTCTTTTTGCACGGGAACGGCTACTCTGCATTTCATTATTAGTACCATAATGCAACTGATGTTGAGATAAATCTAATACAGTATTTAGAAGTTGGTGCAAACTGGAGAGATTAATAGTATTCCCGCGATAAGTGCTCTAAAATGTGATACCATGGTGAATACCAGGAAATAACAGTAATAAGAACAAGAAAGAGTCACACAGCAGTTAGGAAAAAAATCGAAAAGGTTTATACGTTTTTTTTGTCAAACTTTATTTTTTTATAAAGTTATATAAACCATAAACTATTCTCAAATTTAATTTTTTTATTAATATATATATAAAAAATAAAGCAACAAATACAATTCAACAAATATAATAGAAAACAACAAGGTGGAAGATTCCTGTGGGGACCATGGATGTCGATGACAGAGCTTAGAAAATAAAGCACAAAATAGGGACGTGTGTAATGTGCATATGAAAGGACTGAGAGAGAAAAAAAAAAAGGAAAAACAAGCCAGAGAGAAAAAGAGAGGGAAGGAAAGAAAGGGAGTGAGAAAGGAATAAGGGAGAAAGAGATAGAAGGAAAGGAATGAAGAGAGAGAGAGAAGAGAGGGAAGTGAGAGAGAAAGAGACTGTCGCCTCTGTGCATCGATTAGCAAATAATTACTTGGTGCTATCGGAGTGTGCAGCAGTGGGCGGACTGCACGTGCCTGTCAAAACCCCGCCGACCTCAGATGTGATGCTGATGCTGAGTCCTAAATGGCGGACACCACATCACATTGTGCGTGCATCTTACAGATGTGGTTGAGTCTTGAATGGCGGAGACCACATCAGCTTCTTCGCGGATCTGATAGATGTCGTTGAGTAGTATATGGTAGAGACCACTTGAACTTCCGCACGGCCTGGCATATCTCACACATGTCGCTGAGTCGTGAGTCATCAATGGCGGAGAGCACCTTAGGGTTTGGTGCCGCTAAGCTTGTGGAACTCCAGTTAGTGACACATGGTGGTAGGCTCTTGATGGCCACATGAGTTTGTGGTGGCAATAACTCTATGCATATGAAGTCCGCACCAAGGGGATGGTAGGCTGCTGACGGCCATATAGTTGAGGGTGCGACTAACCTTATGTGCAAGTTTTTGTGGAGTCTTTATGGTTGAGACCGGTGGACCGTTCGCCAGCTAGTCTGCACCTGCAATAAAGGATGTGAAGTTGTCGATCTATTTTATTTACGTGGTCACATGGCCTGTGCCACATGTGCCTGATGAGTGTGGTGTGTGTGCAAACTTGCCCTCAGGGAGTGGCCATGAGATGTAAGAACTAGACCACTGACCTGCACTGCAACAGCGAGTACGCCTGCGACAGGTAGCTATGTGGGTCCAACGTTGGAACATAATCGGAACGGCGTGGCGTACCACCGAACAGGGCATGGATAGACACAATGACACAGACGGCTCATAGTACTGCGTCTGTGAGTCGTGCGGACTGGCCGCAGCTGTCGCTGTGCGAGCCTGGGTCTGAGCTGTTCATAGTTCACACTACAGAAGTATTCAAAAACTATTTTGTGATTCAGTCCGTCAGCTGGTATCTGTCCGAGGCATTTGTGAAAATATATCGGAGTTCTTTCTGTGAGTGATACCCCTTTGGAAGGTCCCTCTCCCCACATTAGGAGGTAACATACCCTTTTTCCAAATTACCAACAAACCCCCAACAACCTTCTTGGGCCCAGAAGTATCCCTGTGCGGTTGAAGAAAGAAGAATCTTAGTCATGTATAAATTAACATATAAAAAATGTATTTAAAGAAAAGAACAACAAATAAAACTGAAGGGAGTCTGGTGCTGTGGTCGCTGCCACAAAGTTGGGGTCACTGCTGTTCAGGACACAGATATGTGGGATTTGTTTGTGTTAAATAGGGTTAGTGGTACAGAAGCATTGAGAGTGTAGGAGCTTGGATGATGTTTCATGTGGACTGGTTGCACTGGGAGCAATGTGTCTTGCCTACTGGAATGTGTCATGTAGAATCGGGACTGTATCTGAATTGTGAGGACTGCTGATCGTAGTGTAGGTCAGAGGTAGTGATGAGGAAGGGCCTACAGCCAAGTGCTTTCGTTGGTGGTCCCACCGGCCTGCATAGTGCAGGTTCAGTGGCACCACTTGTCGGCAGACTTCAATCTGTAAATACTCCTCACTAATCGTAGGAAGTGAGGTGCTGTGGGTGCTGACACGAAGTTGGGGTCACTGCTGTTCAGGACCCAGGACACAGACATGTGGGATTTGTGTGTGTTAAAGAGGGTAAGTGGTACCAGAAGCATTGACAGTCTAAGAGCCAGTGATGATGTTTGATGTGGACGGGTCACACTGGGAGCAATGTGTCTTGCGTACTAGACTGTGTCATATGGAATCAGGACTGTATCTGAATTGTGAGGACTGCTGACCGTAGTGTAGGTTAGAGGTAGCGATGAGGAAGGGCCTACAGCCTTGTGCACACTTCAATCTGTAAATACTACTTACTAATCGAGTGAGGTGCTGTGGTTGCTGCCACAAAGTTGGAGTCGCTGCCATTTAGGACTCAGTTACACATGTGGGATCAGCTGGTGTTACAGAGGGTTAGTGGGACTAAGTATTGCCGCCTTGCATATGGAAATATGCCTCACTGATTGAAGGGAGTCTGGTGCTTTGGTCGCTGCCATGTACTTGGGGTCACTGAGATTCAGGACTGAGGACACAGTTACACATGTGGGATCGGCTTGTGTTAAACAAAGTTAGTGGCAGCACGTGTCGCTAGCCTTCTATTTGGCAATATGCCTCACTGATTGAAGGGAGTCTGCTGTTGTAGTTGTCTCACAGAGTTGGCGGTCACTGTTATTCAGGACTCAGGACACAGTTACACATGTGGGATCGGCATGTGTTGAAGACGGTTAGTGGCACCATGTGTTGACCATCTTTCACAGTGTAGGTCAGAGGTAGCGGTGAGCAAGGACCCATAGCCATGTGCATAAGTTGGTGGCCCACCGCCCTGCGTAGTACAGGTTCAATGGCAGCACGTGTGGCTGGCCTTCCATATGCAAATATCCTACACTGATTAAAGGGAGTCTGGTGCTGTGGTCGCTGCCACGAAGTTGGGGGTCGCTGCCATTCAGGACTCAGGAACCAGTTACATATGTGGGATGCATTGAACAGGGTTAGTTGGCACCACGTGTCTTCCACAGTGCAGGCCAGAGGCAGTGGTAAGCAAAGGTCTACAGGCAGGTGACGCTGACTTGAGCTGCGCAGATTGGGAGCATTTGGTCTTAACCCATTATAGTCTCTTACACAGTTTGCGTCGGTACTAATCTTGAATTGTGAACCGTGTAACCCATGTGTAGGGCGCAGGCAGCAGTCAGGATGGGCACACAGCCACATGTTGTTGATTTGAGCTGCACAGTTTGTTGCACCTGGAGTACTGGGCGTGTGCGCACACTGTGATTATACGTGGTCTCGGAGGTCCGGAGTGGGAGCAATGTCTTGACTTGATAAGGCCACATGGAGATGACTTATGGTGCAGTGAGTTAGTAGCACCTGAAGCACACAGCGTGTGCGCATCCTACGAGGAGTGGTGGTCTCGGTGGGCTGAAGTGGGAGCAATGTGTGTTGTAAACTGGACTGCGTCATCTGCAATCGCCACTGCATCTGAATTGTGAGCCTTGCTGTCCACAGTGTAGATCGAAGGCAGTAGTTAGCATAGACATTGAGGAATGCTTCTTGTCATTTTTTCTTGATAAAATCCGAGGACATAGAGTACAGTTCTCTGTGCAATTAATAAATCAAGGCTGAATTCAAGTTGTGAGCTCTGCTGTCCGCAGTGTAGATCGAAGGCAGTAGGTAGCATAGACATTGAGGAATGCTTTTTGTCACTTCTTGAGAAAATCAGAGGATATAGAGCACAGTTCTCTGTGCAATTAATAAATCAAGGCTGAATTTAATGCTGTCCGCAGTGTAGATCGAAGGCAGTACTTAGCATAGACATCGAGAAATGCTTTTTGTTACTTCTTCTTGACAAAATCTGAGGACTTAGAGTACAGTTCTCTGTGCAATTAATAAATCAAGGCTGAATTGTAGTTGTGAACCCTGCTGTCCGCAGTGGAGATCGAAGGCAGTAGTTAGCATAGACACTGAAAACTGCTTTTTGTGACTTCTTCTTGACAAAATCCGAGGACATAGAGTATAGGCTGAATTCAAGTTGTGAACCCTGCTGTCCGCAATGTAGATCGAACTTAGTAGTCGGTACAGACATAAGTCTGCAGTGTTGTGGCACTGGGTTCGCAGGGGGCTTGTGTGGAGGAGGCCCGCGGTCATGGCAGCAGGCACGTGCCAGGGTGAGGGCCGCTGCTTTGGCAGACAGACTCGTTTGTCTTCGCACAAGTGAACAACGCCCAGGGCGTGGTCTATTTATTTATATTCTTACGCTGGAGTTGCGTACGTTGGACCAGCCCACTCCTCTTCTGCTTCAAGGGGGGGACAACACAGCCACATGACCGAGATCTTACCCACTGTCTGAGGTAATATGGTTGCGTCTACTGTGCACTACACGTATCAATACTATATCTCCACATGGAGAGGTTTGTGCTTTGCATAGTGAGGTCTGTGCATCACATCACCGGTACACTTGGAATTGTGTGAATTATTGTTGATGGGCGACTTGCCACCTTCACACATAGTTGGTTGCCACATGTCCGAACATTCAGCTATTGTGCGGTTGAGGGGATATGGTATTTTGGGAGGGTCCGTTGTCCTGTTTTGCGCTACCTTGGTGGTTGTAGCGTGCGAGTGGTCCGGGGGGAGGTTCTGGGTGTTGTGGCGCTGGGTGTTGTGGCCTTGTTGGGTGTCGGAGCTGCACGATTAATACCTCTATCACGTGTTGGTCTTGTGATGTGGGTGTGAGTTGGGTGTAATTCACGCAGTAGATAGTTGAAGTCCTTAGATCAGTTAAAGGTTGATGTTAATTTGTTACTAGTAAGTGTGGCTATCGTCTGTTTTTAGGTAGCATTGCAGATTTGGCTGGTTGTTGAAAATATAGGGAAGTGGTGTTTTCGTGTTTTTTTTGTACGTGAACGCCTAGTTTGTATAATATTAGCTTTAGTTGTGGCTCTGGTTTGTGGCAATTTTGTTGGCGGAAGGTAACGATAGAAGAGTGTTGAGATTTGCAGTTTTTACCAGGTTGAGAATGGGATGATAATTAAAAAAGACAGAAAAAAATATATGCTTAATTAACATTATAATTAGAAATTAGTATTTAAAAAACCCTTGAAATTCACTGAAAAAACCATAGGTTTTACAGACGTTATAGTTAGGAATTAGCATTTAAGAAACCTTAGAAATTCACAAAAAAAACATAGGCTTCAGAAACATTATAGTTAGTTGAACATTTGACTCATATAAAACCAGAGAAATTCACCTGTTATAGTTAGTTGAGCTAACTAAATCTTGCGCGTCCGCAATGCAATGGTGATGACGTCACATATTTCATCACTCATGACATGGCCAGTGTCCTCTGGCTCCATAAATATCTTACATTACAAGACCATGCATTCTCTGGTCTGTATGACAGGTTTCCTCCTCCATACAATTTTTTAGGTCGAGCCTGTCAGCGCGCATGCGCTGTCTGCAAGACCTGCTGTCATCAATTAAACCATTCTATTCCCATCTCCTGCTTACCATTGGTGCGTTCCAGCATCGCTCTACTTTGCAGCTTTCAGTCGTCCTCACAGTCGAAACCTCACTTCCTTTCAAGGCTGAGGAGCACAATTAAAGGACAGTGTATTTAGCTTTCCGTCTATATTTCCTGTTTGCGTAAACTTTTTTTTCTTTATTAATGCTTTTGGCTCCTCGCTGGCTCACCACGTATTTCCCTTAAGTATTTATGTCGTTTGGGCTTCATTTAGTGCACATCTGCTCAGGAACTTAACCCGACTCACAGTCACCAGGCTTCCTTTTAACTGACCACTTCTGTCAAACAAAACAATTGAGCTATTGTACAAATTACTCCACCACTTGGCCACATAATTTCATAACTTAAAATAATCGAGTTTATAAACACTTCGGTGTTTATTAAAACAATCACAGCGAAATAACCATCTCTGTTGTTATTTGCAAGTGGGGGAACATTGAGGCCATGTTCTGCACCCGAATTGCCACGGCATAAGGAGTTAAGAAAAAAGAAAATGTTTATCTAATGTCAGTCAGTTATTACTGCATAGTTTCAGTGGCCCTCAAAATAACTGATCTCCTGAAAATTGTTAGAAATGTAACCTTAAAATATATTCACATTTTTCGTAACATGGATTTTTGCTGCTCCTTTTATGTTGGTCTATAATAAGGAGGTAACGAAAGAAGTCAACCGAGCAGCCTTTCCATCCTGGTGCTTCAGCACATCAGGAATAGAAAAGTGTAAAATAATATTAACTTCTACAGTCATTTAAAATTTGTAAAAAATCTTATCTTTTGGATAAATCTGCAGTACTTGCTAATTTTTTGCCAGAGGACAATTTAATATTACATTATAGCACCAGTGGCAGCAAAACGCAGTGGAATGAACCTCCACAGGTGCTAATGTTTTCCCGGGAAGCCTGGTTCCTAACTGCTTGTTGTCTGGTTCCCCCTGGGTGGTGGACCCTTTCATGTCTCCACTGCACTTATGTAACTTGAAAGGAGGAAGGAAACCTGCGGTGTAAGTGTTGGTTGGCTTTTCTATCATAGGGGTCATTTCATCATTTCAAGCATTTAAACTTTATCAGCGAGCATGCTTTGTGATTTTCACACCTTAGATAATATGCTTTTTTAAAAGCTATTATAATCATACGAAATCATTGGCTGAGATATCTCTCCACTGAGACCAGCAAAGAGAGGGGATTCGGTTTGCAGAGATGTGAATGCAAATCCGTATGTCCATCCACCTATGCAGCCATGCAAATATCCAAACATATCTTTCATCCTTCTATGCTTGTCTGTTCTTGCATCCTTTTAGCAGTACAAACTAACATCTGAATTAATTGAAGTATTCAGCGATCAGGCTATTCAATGTTGTTTTTTTAAAATAAAAAACTGTTTTAAGATGTGTACAGGTTTGAGAGTAAAGTGGTGCCCTGATGGACATGTTATTGTGACGCCTGATGGTACTTTAAGGACAGCCAGAATGGACAACTGGCTTCCCAGCCTTGTCTACTCGATCGGTGAGGGTTGCTTTAATTGTGTATTTGGATAATTATCTTCTTCCATTTAGATTTATAGAATGCATGACTACCCCAACTGGTTTCCCAGCGATGACGAAATAGAAAACAAAGCAGAGCAAGAGGGTAACAAGCATTTGCAATGAAATATGTCTCGCATTTACGAGAGTTTGAGCTATCGGCATTGTAATGTCGTTTATTTGGGTGGTTTTTAAACAAATAAGTAAATGCATTGTCATTTACAATGCAAATAGGTTAAACTTTCCCAAATGTGAGAACTATTGCATTGCAAATGCATGTTATCTTTTGCTCCTTGTTACTTTCTCATTGTCACTACGCTATTTCATAATTTTTCCCTTCTCTGCAAGTGTAAAGATCCACCTTCTCTATGCGGTTTCACGTTTCCTTATACATAAAAACCTATAGCCTTTCGTGTGTCTTACTTTCGCATTATTGCCTTACTTCATTTTTGGTTTTTGCCCTTTCTCGTCATTTAGAAATGCACACGTTGTGAAATGTGTAATGGTTCTGACCTTTAACTTTATTTTCTATTGTTGTGCCCTCTGTTGAATCCTCATACCAATGCATTGCTGAAAAAATGACATTCATTACTGTGAAGTGTTATATGTTTTTTTATTTTTCTGTTATGTAGTTATCCTTTGTGTTGCGGTCTTCACCTTCATGGCTCCACATCCACAAAGGTGGGAGGTTTTCTGCCATTCAACCTTTTTTTCATTGGTTCTCATCACCATTAACTCTTCACCTGAAAACATTTGTGCTTTGCTGCTGACATTTACATACATTACTTTGAAGTATTCTATGTCCCCCAAAACAGAAGGACAGTGATAATACTTTTGCATTCATACCGACATGACTTTATAAGGTATGCAACCTTTCTTTACAACACACGTTGCAACTACACTACTTTTCAGTATACTTCAATCACTCCAGAACTAACACCCATGGTCTTGCCTCTCTATTTTCGACACTTCACACATATTCTTTGTATGTCATTTTTTATCTATATTCCTACCTTACATCTTAAATGACCAGACCATGCTTCTACATTGACCCCACTCTCTTTCTCTGGTACCCAGTCTAACAATTTTAACTATTTGAATTTTCTTTTCAACACTAACCCGACATTGTGTGACTTACCAATCTCTATAGGGATCCTTTGCACATATACCGACTTCCTGGCCTGTTTGCCCACTCTTTCTAATAAATGGTTGCTTTGTTACTAAAAGAAGTGAAATAATAGATATTTTTTTAAATATGTATTTCAAAATGTATGTTTACTAAGACCTATGATAAAAAACGTTTGCAATTCACACTACAGGAAAAAACTTTCAATTGCAAACTCAGATTTATTATTATGAATGTTTGATTATCAATACAAAAAAATAAAATAGATACATTGTAACTTAGGAGGATTTAAAACTCCTAGAAACTGGTTAATTAAAACCTTTGACTTACAACACATAACCCTCCTTAGCATCCATACTGAGATGGTTGGCCGAACATAAAATTGGTATTGCACATTTCCCTTATTGCTTATGGCCTTCCCAAGTATCCATAATAAGGTGGTCACCTCAAAGAACAGAGTAAATGTATACATGATTGTGCACAATTCCTCAAAGTGCTTAGTGCATAGTCATTTTGAAGGTAAAGAGAAAATGTAATAATCATAAAAACATTTCTGTGTGCTCATTTCTCTTATTGCACATAGACCTGGAGAAACAAAAATGTTTTATAGCTGTGTTGTCAGCCTGTTGCAGTTCTTCAGCAACCGCTTGCATGAATCTTGGGAAACGACTGGGTAGCCTGCATGAGTCCCCTATTAGGCAGCAAAGAACTGTGTCCCTACAAGATCTGGTGTTCATAGGTCATAACAATTGTTATAACCAGAGCTGCCTCAGAGATTTTCGCCTTTCCAGATGCATAGCACATGGTTTCCTCCCCTTTAGCCTACATCTTGTACTGGTTTCTCCATTCTTACGTCGATACCAATAACATCTTTGTGTAATCTAGTGCTTACTTTGAGCCGATGATTTCCGGTGCTGACACCGGCACTTAATTGTTAACACCGGCACTTATTGCACTCTGCCATATGGTGGCACTGTTTGTCGAATTTACAGACTAGCAAAACAACAGTTGTTTATTAATTCAATATGCATTAAAATTATTAATACCTGCTGCCAATGCCCTTTTCAGCTCTTTGGGTGCTTGGAATAGTCAGAATTGCCACAACTGTAGGAGTGTGATGTTAGTAGTTCTGTGGTTAATGGAGTTGGCAGCGCTGACTGTGATAACGGTCAGTGTAGGCGAAAGTAGCCTCCTGACACTTTTTTATTTTTACAATTAAAGTACTGGAAGAATCCGACCAAAGCACAGTCTCATACGATTATACACAGCTTGATTGGGGAGAGGCAGGCTCAAGTAGGAAGGGCACCAAGAGTGAGAAGGTCTGCTACCCAGCTACCATGGGCCTTGATATGTAGGTCCCATAAGTCTTGGTCTGCTGATACTGATTTTGTGTTCTTCATTAACAGTTTTGCTGTCACTTTACTGGGAAGATTTTCAATAATAATCTCATCTGTCTTCAAAATTGTTAGACTCCAGAATTTTCATCCAAACAAGTTGTTTAATTGTATTGGTATTGGCAGATTTTAGTTTTAAGCAGTATGATACTTGCTTTCTGAGGAGCACCAGATCCTGTTTGTGCAGATTAAATTCCAGCCTGATTTGTCTTTGGCTGATTCAATCTGGGAGGCGGCTAAGCTACAATA
Source organism: Lissotriton vulgaris (assembly GCF_964263255.1). Classification (NCBI taxonomy): domain Eukaryota; kingdom Metazoa; phylum Chordata; class Amphibia; order Caudata; family Salamandridae; genus Lissotriton; species Lissotriton vulgaris. The sequence goes on from NC_141694.1 coordinate 1,051,359,694, forward strand.
TAAAAAACATTGCTGTTTGTACAGCAATGCCACAAAATTGATCTTTAAACGTAGTCGTTCCGAATGAGATTGTAGGCATCACTGTGTACCCCACAGCTGTCAATAAAGCGCTGGTGTTTTGACAAGCCAAGTTCTGTTTTTAGGTGTCCTATTGTGCACCAAAGGTGTTTGGCAGTAGCCTTTAAAGCTTCTTCATGAGCTATTTAGCCACCTATTTCATCCAAGAGAGAATCCAGGTATTTGAAGCTTTTCACTCTCTCTAAACGGGATACTTTGATATTCCAGGGACCCTGTTTGGTCAATTTCTTCCAAATACCAACGTTTTCGTTTTTGTTAAGTTGATCATTATGGCATTGCCTGTACAATTGGGGGAGAGGGCATCAAGCAACCTCTGGGATCCCAGACTAGACTAGTGTGATGTAATATAACTATATTATCCGCATATTGAAGGATTTTAATTGTGTGGCTGGCTAAGCATCGGTGGCAAGTCCTAGATATATCCAGACTGGTTTCTGTATTCGCCATATATAAATTGAATTGCAGTGGAGCAAGGACACAGCCTTTTTGTAGTCCCTTATTTGTGTCAATCTTCTCAAAAATGGTCCAGTTTAATGCTACCTTAATCTTCAACAATGTCTTGTTCTAAAGTAACTCAAATTCTTTTAATACTAAGGGAAGGAGTCCCCATCTACTTAACTTTGCCCACACATGCCTCTTGGGACGTTATCAAAAGCATTCATAAAGTCAGAAAAGGCCATGTAAAGTGGAAGGGATCAATACCTACAAAAGAGTTATGCATCAACATGTAATATTTTCACTGTGCCAATTAAAACATACATTTATTAAACCATTGCATGCGTCGGATGGCCGGGAGCTGCCCGATATCACAGTGAGTGTGTGTGTCAGATGGCTCCCGGACGACCTAGCACCCACCCACAGGGTAAGAGCTGGCGCTACCCCCGTGGGCCACCCATCTACGGACCTCCACCAGGGAAATGGAAATAAAGAAGACTGATGTGTGGGAATACAGAAAAGCAATTTTCTGTAGGAAAAACAATAAATGAGTCCCCACATATTAGTCCCTAGACTTATTTCTATAAATTTTACGAACTCATGAATCAACCCCAAACCAGGCTTTCAGAATGATTCTTTATCTTTTCACAGGAATACATATAGAAAAGAAAACATATATATCAAAACAATCATCAGTAGTTGATAATTCCTTTCTAACCATACATTCATAAATCAGTTGAAAAAAACAACAATTCATAAGCAATCCGTATGTAAGGTAGTCCAATACAGACAAGAGATTATTTCCAACCTCCGCACAGTCCCAAAGTGTGTATCCAGGTGTCTTGCGTGCAAATTTCAATCAGTCGGACTCCTCCAATTTGTGAGGTTGACGCGTTTCGGCACGCTTAACACTGGGAAGTGAAGAGGAAGCTCCGGGTGGTGATTGGAAATAGCGCACTCTCTGCGCTTCGCTACCGACAGGTGAAAAAATCATCAGGGAAGGTAGCGGAAACCCTTCAGCTACCCACCCCTCCTCCACATCATCTAATGACGTCAACGTGCACTGCGCGTCAATGTCATTAGAGGAAACCAAGAGAGAGGGTAAGTTTCTCCCTGGGGAGGGTGGGGGCTTTAAACTAAGAGGCATCGGAAGAGAGGGTTTTCCTTTCCTCCAAAGTCTCTTTGAACATTCTTGCTACACTGTCTTGCATGGAGCGCTGTCATGCAGCAGTAATGCCCACTAGCCACCAGGGATTAAAAAAAAAAATCCCTTTTCATGTTTGCTGGGAGCAGCCCCTGAGGCAAGCGTCGCTTCCCTTAGCGGGTCAATCATTTTTGCTGTTTCTGCCCTCTTGGGGGAAGACCGGCATAAGAATATTGAATTGTTGGGGAGCGGCCCCATCGGTAAAGGTTTCTTCCGTTTGGAGAGCAATTATTTTGGGAGTGCTGCCCCCGGGGGGGGGGGGGGGGGCAGATTGCCTTATGTAATTTGGATTTTGTGTGCCCCACTAGGCCACCAGAGTTTTCTTTGTTTGTTTATGTTGGGTAGTGGCCCCTTGGGCGAGGGTCGCTCCCTTTTGGGGAGCAATTATTTTGGCAGTTTCTGCTCCCCCTTGGGGGCAGTTCAGCCTTATGTTTTTAGACCCATCTGCCCCCAAGGGGGCAGAAGCCATTAGACACCAGGGATTTTTATGTTGTTGTTGGGGAGCGGCCCCTTGGGCAAGAGTTGCTCTCCTTTTTGGGGGTTATCATTGTTACAGGTGTCTGCCCCCATAGGTGCAGATCGTCTTACATTTTAAATCCAATCTGTCTCCAAGGAGGGGCAAGAAGCCATTAGACCCAGGGATTTTTTTATGTTGTTGGGGAGTGGCCCCTTGGGCAAGGTTTGCTCCCCTTTTACAGGGCGTGAATATTTTGACTGTTCTGCCCCCCCCCATTAGCCCCCCCCCCATTAGGGACAGATTGGCCTTACAATTTTTTGCCCATCTGCCCCCAAATGAAACAGGAGCCACTGGACACCAGCGATTTTGTCAAAATCTATAGGTGCTTTTGGGGTGGCGGCCCCTTGGGCAAGGGTCACTCACCTTTTTGGGGTGATTATTTTGGCTATTTCTACCCCTTGGGGGAAGATTGGAATTATACTTTTAGGCCCACCTGGCCGAGCTTGGCTGGTGGATTTTGTGTGTAGATGGCGGCATTATTTGCATATGTGATTATAATGTTTTATTTATCCTTTTCAGGGCTCGCAATCGAAGCGAGCGAAAAGCCCTTTTACTGGCGTTTTAAAAATGGACCTGTAAATTCCACAAATTCCACATGCTCGTGCGTGTGTTCTTTCCTTTCCGGTTTGCTATTGACCTTCACGTGTGTTTTTGTTTTAAAGTGAGCATACCATAGGTCAGAGTCGGGCGCACAGCTCCGCTCATGGCCTATTGGTGTCTATTACGCGCATTTCGTGACATATGCATTCAATTATCGGGCCAGACTCATGTACGATAATTCAAAGCATATGACAGGAAAGGCGCGCGCACCACTTGTTTTTTTTGTTGGCTCGGGGAGATTGTTTGCAAGTTGCACGAGTGCACGTTTCTACGTTGATGTTTTGCGCTTGGTGTTGCAGCGTCCGTGCAGTGTTTAGCAGCTGATTGACAGTTTGAGCGAATCTCTGGCAGGCTGGCGCGCTGAGCCGTGACCGGCAGTAACCCCACTGCAGCAGCCGGGGGAGGAGTTTAGATATCCGACGCAGCAGAACAGAAGCAGATGGTACCCGCTCTTTTAAGATTATCTCTTCTCCTACACCTGACTAATTTCTGGACCGGTTGGGACAAGTCAGTCATGTGTCAGTACCTAAAAATGTGTCGGGGAGTGATGGCCAATCACACACGTTATCGCAGCTGAAACGCTGGTACGGGGTCGGTCGCCAGTCTTTGCCTTTGAAGGGCTATGGATGGACTAGTGCCTACGGCTAGGGGTGGATCATAAATGCCAGGCCATTTTTTTTTTGAAGTTTCATGTAGCGCGAACTCGACCCAAAGGTATTGGAGGGCTTTACATGAGCACCAGTTACCTCACACAAGGACACATTCATTTTTGGTAGGCAAGGGTGATTGTGATCTGCCCAGAATCACAGGATGTTGAACCGAGACTGAACCAGATTCCCCAGATCCAATGTCGGTAGCTCTGACATTTACGCCACATCCTACCTGAATGTGTCCTTGTGTAACGTAACCGGTGCTCAGGTAGAGCGCTCCAATACCTTCGGGTCAAGTTTGTGCTATATAAATTTGCATTAAAAAAAATCCTATAAAATGCTAGGGTTATAGTTACCATATTGTCAGTGTCATGCCATTGCATCTGAAAACCCTCAGAAGCTTTCACATGTCTGGTAAAATATTGCCTCTGAAAGCTGGGGCTGGAATAGAAGTCACAATCAGGCCAGAATATTCGAGTGTGGAGTAGAACTCGTGCACAAATCTTTATTAGCATAAAAAAAATTTCAATCATATACAAGTAAAATAAAATTATGACCTGTCCCTGTCTGCCCACCCGATTATGGAGTCGGTAAGATGCCTGAACTCCTAACCTACCTGTCTCTAAATTTCCCTATCACCTGGTCCCACTCTTTATTGCCACTATCCTATCCTCTTCCTCCCGTCACCCCAACTCATGTGACAGAAAAGCCAGGGGAATGGTGAAGGCGGATGTTGAAGGGGTGCGGGGGGAAGGGCTCTCCCCAGGCCCCCACCAGGTACCCCCATTGTCAGGCAACTCTCTCTAAAAATCCGGGTGGAGTAGGTCCTGTGTTTAATTTGAGCAGGTGGTTTTCAATGTTCAGCAATGCACTTAATTGTTAACACAGGCACTACCATCATCTTCCACATGGTGGCGACAGACTACACACACTGACCCCTCACACACAGACTACACGCACTGCTCCCTTATCACCCACACCACATACACTGATGTTATCGCAGCTGAAACGCTGGTACGGGTCGGTCGCCAGTCTTTGCCTTTGAAGGGCTATGGATGGACTAGTGCCTACGGCTAGGGGTGGATCACAAATGCCAGGCCAATTTTTCTTTTTTGAAGTTTCATGTAGCGCGAACTCGACTTGAAGGTATTGGAGTGCTTTATATGAGCACCAGTTACCTCACACAAGGACACATTCATTTTTGGTAGGCACGGCTGATTGTGATCTACCCAGAATCACAGGATGTTGAACCGAGACTGAACCCGAGTCCCCAGATCCAACGTCGGTAGCTCTGATCTATACGCCACATCCTACCTGAATGTGTCCTTGTGTAACGTAATCGGTGCTCAGGTAAAACGATCCAATACCGTCGGGTCGAGTTCGTGCTATATAAATTTGCATAAAAAAATCCTACAAAATGCTAGATTATAGTTATCATATCGTCAGTGTCATGCCATTGCCTCTGAAAACCCAAAGAAGCTTTCACATGTCTGATAAAAGATTGCCTCTGAAAGCTGGAGCTGGAATAGAAGTCCCAATCAGGCCAGAATATTCGAGTGTAGAGTAGAACTCGTGCACAAACCTTTATTAGCACAAAAAAACAAATTTAATCATATACAAGTAAAATAAAATTATGACCTGTCCCTGTCTGCCCACGTGATTATGGAGTCGGTAAGATGCCTGAACTCCTAACCTACCTGTCTCTAAATTTCCCTATCACCTTGCCTTGCTGAGCCTGTAACCAGGCGAGGTCGCCCCCACACACCCCTGCTACTGCCTCCATCAGCTGTGCCCTTTGCTGTGCCCTTTGCTGCCTCGCAGCTGCCTTGTAATTTTCATTGTTTCTGTCTCCATCTGCTGTGCCCTTTGTTGCGCCCTTTGCTGCCTCGCTTCTGCCTTCGTTTATTTTCTCTGTTCCTGCCTCCATCTGCTGTGCCCTCTGTTGTGCCCTTTGCTGCCTCGCTGCTGCCTTAATTTTTGAGTTCGTTTTCTCCCTCTCCTAACCTATTTCCTTTCTTCTCAGGGTGACCCAGCCGCCGCCCTCCACCCTCCGCCCTCCTTTCCCGCCGCTGCCTCCCTGCAGCCCGCCCCCCTCCTGCCCATTTGCCGCCCGCTCCCGCCACCCAGCTGCTCCTCCCTCCCGGCTCCTTCTTAAGGAGACAGCACAGAGGTGCAGGGAGCGACCGCTGAGCCTGTAACCAGGCGAGGTCGCCCCCACACACCCCTGCTACTGCCTCCATCAGCTGTGCCCTTTGCTGTGCCCTTCACTGCCTCGCAGCTGCCTTCGTAATTTTCATCGTTTCTGTCTCCATCTGCTGTGCCCTTTGTTGTGCCCTTTGCTACCTCGCTGCTGCCTTCGTTTATTTTCTCTGTTCCTGCCTCCATCTGCTGTGCCCTCTGTTGTGCCCTTTGCTGACTCGCTGCTGCCTTAATTTTTGAGTTCGTTTTCTCCCTCTCCTAACCTATTTCCTTTCTTCTCAGGGCGACCCAGCCTCCACTGAGCCGCCCTCCGCCCTCCTTTCCCGCCGCTGCCTCCCTGCGGCCCCGCCCCCCTCCTGCCCATTCGCCGCCCCGCTCCCGCCACCCAGCTGCTCCTCCCTCCCGGCTCCTTCTTAAGGAGACAGCACAGAGGCGCAGGGAGCGACCGCTGAGCCTGTACCAGGCGAGGTCACCCCCACACACCCCTGGTCCTGCCTCCATCAGCTGTGCCCTTTGCTGTGCCCTTCGCTGCCTTGCAGCTGCCGTCGTAATTTTCATCGTTTCTGTCTCCATCTGCTGTGCCCTTTGTTGTGCCCTTTGCTGCCTCGCTGCTGCCTTCGTTTATTTTCTCTGTTCCTGCCTCCATCTGCTGTGCCCTCTGTTGTGCCCTTTGCTGCCTCGCTGCTGCCTTAATTTTTGAGTTTGTTTTCTCCCTCTCCTAACCTATTTCCTTTCTTCTCAGGGCGACCCAGCCGCTGCTGAGCCGCCCTCTGCCCTCCTTTCCCGCCGCTGCCTCCCTGCGGCCCCGCCCCCTCCTGCCCAATAGCCGCCCGCTCCCGCCACCCAGCTGCTCCTCCCTCCCGGCTCCTTCTTATGTCGCCCCCACGTACGCGCAGCGTTGACGCGCAGCGGGCGTGCCGATTGTGCACCGAAGGCGTGCCAAAGGCAAGCCCGTCTGCGCCCGTCCGTTCCTGGATCGCGGGACCCCTGGCTCCCGCCGCCGATGCAAGACAACACAACAGACCTACACCACCGCCGCACTCAACGCACTCAATACCGGCCGGAACCCCGCCTGCTGCCGGGCCGCCCCGAAACGCTTCCACGGACCCTTCACCTGCAGAACCTGCAAGTTCACCTGCCTCCGAACCTGCACCGCACCCGCCAAACCAAGCTCCAGCAGCAACCTCAAGTGCATCCTGCTCAACACCCGCCCCTTCCACAGACACGCCGTGGAACTCTGGAACCTGCTGGACACCACATCACCAGACGTCGCCTTCCTCACGGAAACCTGGATGAACGCCTCCTCAGCCCCCGACATCACCATCCCAGACGGGTACAAGATCATCAGGAGGGACCGCGTCAACCAGACCGGAGGAAGCATCGCCATCGTCCACAAGAACACCATCCGCATCACGACCGACTCCAACTACACCTTCGCCGCCGCTGAGCACCTCCACTTCCAGATTCTCACCGACCCAAAGACGACCCTCAGAGGCACCCTCATCTACAGACCCCCGGGACCACGCACACAATTCAGCAAAGACATCACGGACTTCATCAGCCCACAAGCCCTCCCCTCCGCCGACTTCATCCTCCTAGGGGACCTCAACTTCCACCTGGAGAACAACCAGGACCGCAACACCGCCGCCCTGCTGGACAACCTCGCCAACCTCCGACTCCAGCAACTGGTCAACACCCCCACCCACTATGCCGGCCACACGCTTGACCCAGTCTTCTCATCCAGCAAGCACATCACCTTCAGCCACTCCACCAGACTCCACTGGACTGACCACAGCTGCGTCCACTTCAGCTTCAGAAGAACCACAACCCACCACCACCCGCAACAGGTTCCTCACAGAAGCTGGAGCAAGATCACCACCGACCAGCTCACCACCTCCCTCAGCCAGAACCCACCCGCCAGCACAACGGACCCCAGCATTGCAGCCCTCAACTTCACCCAGTGGCTAACCGCCTGCGCCGATGACCTCGCACCACTGAAGAACCCTCCCAGCAGACTCAGAAGCAAGAAGGCCTCCTGGTTCACCGACGAACTCAAGAACTCCAAGAAGACCTGCCGCACCCTTGTGAAAGCTTGGCTCCTCGACCAGACCACCGACAACATGACCGCCCTGAAACACGCCACCCGCAAGCACCACCAGCTCATCCGCACCACCAAGAAGAAATCACTGAAGGAACGACTGGACAACAACGCCCGCGACAGCAAGGAGCTCTTCACCATCGTCAAGGAGTTCTCCAACTCAAGCACCGGCAACAACGACATCACTCCCTCACAAGATCTCTGCGACTCTCTCGCCTCATTCTTCCACTGCAAGATTGCCGACATCCACAACAGTTTCGGCGCACCATCCACGCAGCCAACCATCGAACCAACGCCCCCCACCGCCACCCTCCGCACCTGGACCACGGTGACCACCGAAGACACAGTCCGCACAATGAACACCATCCACTCCGGATCTCCGACTGACCCCTGCCCCCACCACGTCTTCAACAAGGCCGCCTCCACCATCGCACCCCAACTCCGAGACGTCATCAACACCTTCTTCGTCACCATCACCTTCCCGGAGAGCTGGAAGCACGCCGAGCTCAGCGCCCTACTGAAGAAACCTACAGCGGACCCCACCGACCTCAAGAACTTCCGCCCCATCTCGCTCCTACCTTTCCCTGCCAAAGTCATCGAAAAGATCGTCAACAGACAGCTTGCCGCCTTCCTCGAGACGAACGGATCCCTCGACCCCTCACAGTCCGGTTTCAGAGCCAACCACAGCACCGAGGCCGCCCTCATCGCAGCCACCGACGACATCAGAGCCCTGCACGACAACGGGGAAACAGCGGCACTCATCCTCCTGGACCTCTCCGCAGCTTTCGACACTGTCTGCCACCGCACCCTAATCAGCGCCTCAGCAACATCGGCATCCAAGAGAAGGCACTGGAGTGGATCGTCTCGTTCCTCGCCGGAAGAACTCCGCCTCCCCCCGTTTCGATCCGAGGCCACCGAAGTCATCTGCGGCGTTCCGCAAGGATCATCACTCAGCCCCACCCTCTTCAACGTCTACATGCAACCTCTTGCCACCATCGCACGCCAACACAACCTCAACATCATCTCCTACGCCGACGACACCCAGCTGATCCTCTCCCTCACCAGAGACCCCCACACCGCCAGAACCAGCCTACACGAAGGGATGAAAGACGTCGCCGAGTGGATGAAGGACAGCCGCCTGAAACTGAACTCAGACAAGACGGAAGTCCTCATCCTAGGACCATCACCCTCCGCATGGGACGACTCCTGGTGGCCCCCAGCCCTGGGCACCGCTCCCAAGCCAACTGACCACGCACGCAACCTGAGCTTCATCCTGGACTCCGCCCTCTCGATGACCAGACAAGTCAACGCCGTCTCCACATCATGCTTTCACACCCTAAGAATGCTTTGCAACATCTTCCGATGGATCCCAACCGAAACCAGAAAGACGGTGACCCAGGCCCTCATCACCAGCCGATTGGACTACGGAAACACCCTCTACGCCGGAACCACAGCCAAACTACAGAAAAGACTCCAACGCATCCAGAACGCCTCCGCCCGACTCATCCTGAACATCCCCCGACGCAGCCACTTCTCCGGCCACCTGAGGAACCTGCACTGGCTCCCCGTCAACAAGAGGATCACGTTCAGGCTCCTCACCCACGCACACAAGTCTCTCTATGACCTGGGCCCCAGGAACCTCAAATGCCGCCTGACCTTCTACACGCCCACCCGCCAGCTACGGTCCACTAGCCTCGCCCTCGCCGCTGTACCACGCATCGGAAGAGCAACCGCCGGAGGCAGATCCTTCTCCTACCTAGCGGCCAAGACATGGAACTCCCTCCCCATCCACCTTCGGCGGACCCAGGACCATCTCGTCTTCAGGAGACAACTCAAGACCTGGCTGTTCGAGCAGTAGCAGACCCCCCTCCCCCAAGCGCTTCGAGACACTTCCGGGTGAGTAGTGCGCTATACAAGTGTCATGATTGATTGATTGATTGACCAACCCTTTATTGCCACTATCCTATCCTCTTCCTCCCGTCACCCCAACTCATGCGACAGAAAAGCCAGGGTATGGTGGAGGCGGAGGGGGGGGTTGCGGGGGGAATGGCTCTCCCAAGGCCCCCACCAGTTACCCCCATTATCAGGCAACTCTCTCTAAAAATCCGGGTGGAGTAGGACCTGTGCTTAATTTGAGCAGGTGGTTTTCAATGCTCAGCAATGCACTTAATTGTCAACACAGGCACTACCATCATCTTCCACATGGTGACGACAGACTACACACACTGACCCCTCGCACACAGACTACATGCACTGCTCCCTTATCACACACACCACATACACTGACCCCTCCTCACACACTGCCCCCATTTCACTGCTCTCTCACACATTACCCACTCATAGTAGTTTAGCCACATCCACTGCACACTTACAACCTGCGCACGCACACAGCCCGCACCCTTACATACTTACACTTTGCCCTTATACAAATCACCCTCACACACTGCTTTCTTATGATGTCAGTATGTTTTTATTCAAAATTTACAATAAAACACACACGTTACAGGATCAAAGCGTTTCCAAAAGGCATCATTACATTTTTTTTTTAATTGTAGGGGTTTGTAAATGCTTGTTGATGCTATGTGTTTTGTGTGTCTTTTTTGTATAACTTGATTTTACAAATAAGTGCACATGAACGTTGCAGTCTAAAAATGTGGTGGCACCCACACGCCGAGCTCTCACTCTCTTACCACAAGCATTAAACTCACAAAGCAGAACACCCCCTCCCTCCCAATGTGGTCGCTAGAGTTTTCTTTGATCTCCGCTGGCTCCTCTCCGCCCATGCGTCTCTCAGCTTCAATGAAGTTCCGTCCCGCCTTGTACGCTCCCAAACTCGATTATTGTTTTACATGCAAACATTTTGCCTGCGTATATTACATTTATTTACTTACATTGCTTTAGTAAGTCACATTTACGCGCACAAATTAGTTCTTCATTGTTTTGTATGCAATCTTTTTCTTTAGACAGATTACATTATAATGCAAATTAAAAATAGACATTCTACGCAAACAACACTGTTATTATTGGATTCACTACCACATCACTCGAGGGCACCACCACGTCACTCAGGGACACCACCACATCACTCAGGGACACCACCACATCACTCTGGGACACCACCACATCACTCTGGGACACCATCACATCACTCTGGGACACCACCACATCACTCAGGGACACCACCACATCACTCAGGGACACCACCACATCACTCGGAGACACCACCACATCACTCGGGGACACCACCACATCACTCAGGGACACCACCACATCACTCAGGAAAACCACCACATCACTCAGGGACACCACCACATCACTCAGGAAAACCACCACATCACTCGGGGACACCACAACATCACTCTGGGACACCACAACATCACTCTGGGACACCACCACATCACTCAGGTACACCACCACATCACTCAGGGACACCACCACATCACTCAGGTACACCACCACATCACTCAGGGAGACCACTACATCACTCAGGGACACCACCACATCACTCTGGCATACCACCACATCACTCTGGCACACCACCACATCACTCAGGTACACCACCACATCACTCAGGGACACCACCACATCACTCAGGGACACTCCAACAGCACTCAGGGACACCACCACACCATTACATTTATTTACTTACATTGCTTTAGTAAGTCACATTTACGCGCACAAATTAGTTCTTCATTGTTTTGTATGCAATCTTTTTCTTTAGACAGATTACATTATAATGCAAATTAAAAATAGACATTCTACGCAAACAACACTGTTATTATTGGATTCACTACCACATCACTCGGGGGCACCACCACATCACTCAGGGACACCACCACATCACTCTGGGACACCACCACATCACTCTGGGACACCATCACATCACTCTGGGACACCATCACATCACTCTGGGACACCACCACATCACTCAGGGACACCACCACATCACTCAGGGACACCACCACATCACTCGGAGACACCACCACATCACTCGGGGACACCACCACATCACTCAGGGACACCACCACATCACTCAGGAAAACCACCACATCACTCGGGGACACCACCACATCACTCAGGAACACCATCACATCACTCAGGGACACCACCACATCACTCAGGGACACCACCACATCACTCAGGGATACCACCACATCACTCTGGGACACCACAACATCACTCTGGGACACCACAACATCACTCTGGGACACCACCACATCACTCAGGTACACCACCACATCACTCAGGGAGACCACTACATCACTCAGGGACACCACCACATCACTCTGGCATACCACCACATCACTCTGGCACACCACCACATCACTCAGGTACACCACCACATCACTCAGGGACACCACCACATCACTCAGGGACACTCCAACAGCACTCAGGGACACCACCACACCATTCATGGACACCACCACACTACTTAGGGACACCTCCACACCACTCAGGGACACCAGCACATCACTCAGGGACACCACCCTATCACTCAGGGACACCACCATATCACTCAGGGATACCGCCACATCACTCAGGGACACTCCAACACCACTCAGGGACACCACCGCATCACTCAGGGACACCACCGCATCACTCAGGGATACCACCACATCACTTAGGGACACCACCACATCACTTAGGGACACCACCACATCACTCTTGGACACTACCACATCACTCTGGGACACCACCACATCACTCTGGGACACCACCACATCACTCAGATACACCACCACATCACTCAGGTACACCACCACATCACTCAGGTACACCACCACATCACTCAAGGACACCACCCACTCAGGGATACCACCACATCACTTAGGGACACCACCACATCACTCAGGGACATCCCCACACAGCACTCAGGGACACCACCACACATCACTCTCCACCAACACGCCACCACCCTATCCGCCACCACCCGAACCAACACCACCCTATCCGCCACCACTACATACAATACTAGTAGTTGCATCCCTGTGCTACATTAACTTTACTCCAGGTCAAGGAAAATCTACCTTCAAGAGAAAAATAATTTTTTGCTACAGAACGAACAAGAACATGCCGCCAGCTGGCATAGAAAAAGAAATGCAAAGCTCTAATGCAGAGAACTGAGTATATATGTATCTTCCTTTAGTTCACCTGATGCAACACATATCTTCTTTCTGATCACAATCAACTAAAGTACGAGCAAAAATGCAGCACATCGGTGAGCACAAATAAAAGAGAATTGAGGGACAATTAACTCACATCATCCATCTGAAAATCATACATGTAACACACATCAGATCAAAGAAGTCAATGCAGCAGATCTTATCGAGGGCACAAGATGAAAAAAAAACCTTAATGTTAAAAGTACAGGCAAAAAATGTTGTTATTTGAAATTACAATTAGGATTTTAATTATTTACGAAAACAATGGTCGTTAGAGCAAGAGTAGGGAGAACAAAATAAAGTATAGACCTAAATAGGTACTATATGTCTTGTCAATGTCCAGCCAGACAAAGAATTTTAATATGCAATATAGTTTAGAATATCAAATGATACAAAAAGGAAGAAAATATGTACAACGGGACACAATCCTGCACCCGATACAGAAGACAGAGGGCAAACAAATAGACAAAACAGGTTTAAGGCAAAATTGGAGCTAAGGTAGCTTGTGCGAGTCAAAGGATAAAACAAGCTAGCAAAAATAGTAACCACATTAATTATATACATTGGAACACAGTGGTACTATTTTCAATTATCGACGACGTTTCGATCCCAAGCTCATTAGTTAAGGGGATCATCATCACGACTGAATAATTAGAATTGCCTGATATAAACCACAATGCCGCGTAAATTACCTTCTACTCCTGTGGTGAGGAAGGTTGGAGTGGCTCCATGGAGCAAATAGTTCAAGTTGGGGTCATGGGTTTTAGCACGGTTTGGCACTCACGAATTGAGAAGGAGTTCAATGATACTCCAGCCGTGGCGGGGAAAGTACGGCCGCTCCCTCGAACATCTGCGAGGTCTGTAAGTGGCGTAGGGCTGGGTGACTTAGTAGTCGAATGGCATCGATCTGCCAGAATTTCCTCGGCACAATGGCAGGATTTTAATGGCACATGGAAAAATACACACCAGCACCCACACACACAAACACACACACACACACACACACACACACACACACACACACACACACACACACACACACACACACACACACACACACACACACACACACACACACACACACACACACACACACACACACACACACACACACACACACACACACAAACACATATATATATATATATGAAAAATCCAAAGATGTAGCTTTCCTTCTTATATGAGGATCCAGTATATTAAAAACTTTGAGGCTTGGGTGTGGAAATGACAGGAAGAGGTTTTGTTGCAAATGCAGTTCTCCAACTGAATGTTTTGTATCTCAATTCTTGCAACCATTGACCACATACTACACCTTCTTGGGATTAGTCTTGAGTGTGGCTGGGGTGAGCAAACCCTTTATGGTACCCCATAAAAAGTGGGGAGGGAAGATTTGTTTTTGGAGGCAAAGGGTTGCATGTCTTGTGAGGCGAGGAATAATGTTTGTCAAGATATCGGTGACAAAATATTGTCTGACCTAATTATTGTGCCCTAAATCTCTTTTACAAAAGTATCATCCCATTGAACATAGTTTTTATATTATGAACTCTAATGTAGCAATATTTTTGTAAACAATGTTTAGTACACAATATTAGTGTCACATGATATTCTGGTACCACATTATGTGCCCTGGAACAAAGAAATCCAGAGGCTGTTACTGGATTACTGTACAGCAATCCTAGCATACTGTGTAACTCTGCAGACTCAAATCAGGGTGCACATGTTTGATAGGGTGGCAGTGGCGGCTGTAGGGCAGTGAGGGGTTCTTGAAACACAGTCACAAACCAATATACATGCATACTCACACAAGCTCACACCAACCCATTTACAAACAAAAACGTGTGCTCATTTGCACAGGCTAACACTTATCCATTCATAAACAGAAACATACATACTCACACACACCAATTCACAAGAGTACACATATACATATTCACACACACCCATTCACAATCACCCATCCTTGCACACTCACGGCCGTCCACTCATAAGCACACTTGCGGAAATACTCACACACGCATTCATACATAGACACATGGACCCAAATATTCAATGCTTAACTGGTGGGCCAAGGCTTTGATAATGGTTCCCCATAGAAGGCAGCACAAGTGTGGGGTGGTAGGCAGAAGCTTGATAGACCAGGAAGGAACTGGAAGCTTTAAACAGGCTGCAGGAACCGGAAGATCCCACGACTCCTCTCATTGTCAAACATTGTCAAACTTGAGCTGATGAGTGTGGTACCTTTCCTAACTTCTGACTAAGTATGGGCGAAATTTGCGAATTCGCAATCCACGAATTCATGCGAAAGCGAACTCGCAATTCGCAAAATTCCCGAATTCGTGCGAATTTACGAATTTGCTGTTTTTGCCAGTTCGCGAGGGATTTGTACAAGTACGGGAACGCAAACTTACTTGTGTGGTCGCAACGGTCGCCACCATGTTGTTTCTACGTGTCCAGCCTGCTTGCGACCCTGTGGTTCATCGCGGCCACCCTCCGGTTCATCACTGCCACCCTCTGGTTCACCAATGCCACCCTCTGGTTTGCCACTGCCACCCTCTGGTTTGCCACTGCCACCCTCTGGATCATCACTGCCACCCTCTGGTTCACCAGTGCCACCCTCTGGTTCATCACTGCCACCCTCTGGATCATCACTGCCACCCTCTGGTTCACCACGGCCACCCTCTGGATCATCACTGCCACCCTCTGGTTCATCAATGCCACCCTCTGGTTTGCCACTGCCACCCTCTGGATCATCACTGCCACCCTCTCGTTCACCACTGCCACCATATGGTTCATTACTGCTATCATCTGGTTCATCACCTTGTGGTTCACCACTGCCACCCTCTGGTTCATCACTGCCACCCGCTGGTTCATTACTGCCACCCTCTGGTTCGCCACTGCCACCCTCTGGTTCATCACTGCCACCCTCTGGTTTGCCACTGCCACCCTCTGGATCATCACTGCCACCCTCTGGTTCACCACTGCCACCATCTGGTTCATCACTGCTATAATCTGGTTCATCACCTTGTGGTTCACCACTGCCACCCTCTGGTTCATCACTGCCACCCTCTGGTTCATTACTGCCACCCTCTGGTTCATTACTGCCACCCTCTGGTTCGCTACTGCCACCCTCTGGATCATCACTGCCACCCTCTGGATCATCACTGCCACCCTCTGGTTCATTACTGCCACCCTTTGGTTTGCCACTGCCACCCTCTGGATCATCACTGCCACCCTCTGGTTCACCAGTGCCACCCTCTGGTTCATCACTGACACCCTCTGGATCATCACTGCCACCCTCTGGTTCACCACTGCCACCCTCTGGTTCATCACTACTACCCTCTGGTTCATCACTACTATCCTCTGGTTCATCACCTTGTAGTGTAGTTCCTATATTCCCAATAGGCTCTGCGCATTGGAATAACATAAACAGCAGTGTAGACATAGGACTGAGGTCATCTAGGTCTCTACTAACTATGTTAGACTTAATTAGTTTTGCCAGCTAGCTCAGAGGTCACTAGAAACTTTCTCAAATGTTCAGGAAAGGGTTAACCGTCCAGATTTAGACAAGAAGGGATTAGCTTCTGAAAACCATATAACATGACAACTTTGCTCCCTCAGAATAAAGAGTGTATCTCCAGAGTGTGTGAAACAATAGACAGCTATTTCACTCAGTCAGTCGTGCATGCTTAGTTCCACCAGATTGCAGAGAAATAGAGAGACGGGCATTTTCAATGAAAGGTGTTATTTTATTGAGCAGCCTTCTTTCTCATGCAGGAGAAATGAATTGCCACAATTGCAATACTTATTGTAAAGTAAAGTGCTTCAGTAAAAGTAGTATTATGAAATAATACTGTAAAAGCATTGATATGGTTTCTTAGCCATATGATACTTTAAAATGGATAAAATATATACATACATAAAAACATTGACTAACAAACTCAACTGGTGCTTCTAAGATACACCTACCCCAGTGTACCTGACCTAAGCCTAATACGTGGGAAGGAGTAAGTAAGTTGCAGTTTTAAGTTAAGTTAAGTTTTGCCAAGTATCGGAATCAAGAATTCTCTCTAAGGTTGTATCAGCTCCGTACCTTGGTTATAGAATGATGGAGGTCTTGTATTTCGCTTCTCAGGACTCGATCTCCCAGCAACCCCCGAGGGTGACTTGGGAACACCGGAGCTGGATTTTCTCGGCTGGAGGAAAAGACAGCGTCTCTCTCAGTGCGTCAAGGGGAGGGGCAGTCTCCGTCGGCTCTCATAACAGCTGGGCTCCTGGGAAAGTAGAACATTGCTCTGCTCCCAACCACCGTGTGTTTGCTTAAGGCAATGTTGGTATATTTATACCTGAAAGGTGC
Source organism: Lissotriton vulgaris (assembly GCF_964263255.1). NCBI lineage: Eukaryota > Metazoa > Chordata > Amphibia > Caudata > Salamandridae > Lissotriton > Lissotriton vulgaris. The sequence continues at coordinate 1,051,376,991 of NC_141694.1, forward strand.
CGGGTTTGACGTAAGGTTGGCCATAAAACGTCACTAAGAACTAACAGTTCTTTCTAGACTCCAGGAGTTCTTGTGCAAATCAAAACAAGAGCAGTGCTTTTCCCGGGCTGCTGGAGGCTTGGTTTGTTTAAAGAACGCGTTGTGCTTTCTAGGAGTCTATGGGAGTAGCCGTGCTGTGTTTTGGACTGCATGGGCTATTACTGAATATGGATATGATTCCTATGCCTTTATAAGGATATTATTAATTATAACCACATAAGGGCATGAATCGGGAATATCGAATTAGGGTCCTAGATAGAAATACAACACGTATTAATGTCCATCATTACTAAATAATAAGCAATATAAACATATAACGATGCATGTGTGTTTTCCAACCCTCCCCAAAATACATAATCGCATTTGAAATGGTGTATGGTTTATACACGAAAATGAGTATTGGTACTGTACGCTTTTCAAGCAGGTTTATCATTCAGTTAAATGCATATATATATATCAGCTGAATGAATTGCGAAAATTACACATGAAATGGCTCAGTTTACAGAAAAGAAGGTCAAGACCACTTCATCACATATTTATACGATATTGTACATGTGCTAGAGGCTGAGGTAAACTTTGTATCTAACGTCTCAAAAAATAGAAGCTCTGTTCTCTAAGAATAGTTTTACTTTAAGCAGAGTACCATGTACCAGAAAAATGGTAAATATTTTTGAAGTGAAAAAAAAATAATTTCGCTTTCAGGGGAAGTGAGAAAAAAAAAAATAGTCCCAAATGTTTTTTAGTAGCATTGTTAAAAAAACTGAAGGCCGAATTCAGAGTTCAGGGAACGCTGGGTGATCATTGTTTTCAAATGTTTTTCTCGTTGTTAGGAGAGAACATCATATCAGACAGACTCGCAAAAAATTGGTCTACAACATCAGGTGAAAGTTCGACCAAGTTCTAAAATGCTGTAACTGTGCAGTTTGGAGCGTGATTGCTATCATCGATGTTTGGATCAGCAATGCTCACAGAAGATTGTACCTTTTTGGTGCTGCTTTCCTCTCATACTTCACCACCACCTACTCGTAATGTGAAGTCTCAACGGATGCCCTCATCAGAATAGGTAGCCGCTGGGGACAACACGTTGCATGAGTCGTTACAGGACAAAGCAAAGAGTCGATATCCATTGGTATTGCTGATGGTAGTGTAAGACAAACGTCCAACACGCATTCTTCTCCGCATAGCAGATCTCGAAGAACAGGTAAGATGCAATCTTGCCAGATAGGTCTGAATGAAAGAAACCAGGTTGTATTCAGATGTCTTAGCCGGGCCAATCCGAGGACCTTGGTGATACGGTCTCGGTATCGTATTGCTAGGATTGTTTCTTCCATCGTTGCTAGAGTCTTGTCTGTGGATTGGCTTGCCATATCGGAGCAGAAGGAACAAAAATAAAATTCCTGCCACGAGTCCCAAGATTAAGGGTAGGCCGCCAAAGACAGAATGGCCAAATTTTGGGAAGATGCCCAGAACTGTTTCAAAGGGTACTAACAGTCCCGAAAAAATTGTCCTAAATACATTTGCGATGCCACTGGTATCAGACATGTTTAAGATTTGACTTAACTTTTCTACGAAATGCACGGGGCAATTTGTTGATAAAAGGGTATGTATCTCTGATGCCGTCCTTGCAACTTGCAGATCATACGTTTCTTTGGACGACGTCAGAGGCACAGTAGTCTGTAAAAGAATAGACTTCATTCTGCTTAAAGTATCAATTCGAATAGAAGAGATATTCACATGAGGCCATATTGCCGCCTCCATGTCTGGATTGCTGTTTGGATACAATACTTGCATACAGCAAACGACCCTGGAAGTAACAGTAACGAGATAACATTCTCCTGGCACCATTCCACAACAGCTGTGGTCATTTATTAAAATGTAACTTTGGTTCGAAAGTTGTCTGAAGAATGGCTCTATCTGTTTTGCAGGAGTGCCTTGCAGGTGAGAAGAAAGGTTATTTGAAGACCCTTTGCAAGCTCCATGCAAGTTAATACCTTGACACAGAAGTGTACCGCCTAGTGATTTTTTACAATAAATGCCACTAAGAAATACCTCCTTTTTGCCTTCACTATAACATTTGTGTGTGTAAGGTAAATCCCAGGTTGATTTGATGTATCCTTTACCCAACCTTTCATACTGGCCTGCTGGTATATATTCTTGGCAATTTTTAAACTGGAAAGTTGTTATCGGAATTGTAATTGTTCCGTGTATTATCCATTCAATGACAGGTCTCTCTGACATTGTCAATGGTAATCTCTCAAGTTTTTCAATGCTCAGAATCGAATAATCTGCTCCTTTTTGTGCCAAACTGATTTGTTTATCAGTAAGGTTAAAGATAGAAAATAAGGATGTTACGTTGATTAGACGCCATGGTACGTAGCCTGAACGTAGGTTTTGCAACGTCCAGCCAAGCTGTACAATAGAACGTAATTGGGACTGACCATGTTGTAACATTAGTAAGTCTTGCTCTATGATATCAAAGGCAGATGACACAATACTGTCCAGTAAATATATTCTGGAAGACAGAGTCGTTAACCCATTGTCCACAACAGAAAGTGATTTTTCCAAATTTATACGATCAATTTCTCGTATTTTTTCTGCTGTCTCAATTTGCATTACTTTCCAAGCTTCGTTGTATGCAGCATATATACCGACCGCTATGAAACGTTTTTGACGCTGTTTGCGAGGTCCCATTATGAAATCTCGCAAGTCAGCACCTTCTTTAAGTAAAGTCAAGTGTTGCTTGATTTCAGCCAGTGTGGATTTCTGTAGCCACTCAAGGCATATTTTCCCTACACTGTATGTTGTAACTATCCCTGGATATTGTCTCTGGGAGTATCATGGGTCTGGCCTGGTCATTTTTAACCCCTGATTTTTTGTTCAGGAATCTATCTTGACAGTTGTTTGTGTCTGTGGGCCAGATCAACCATTTTTTTCCAATCAGCATTTGTTCTGTTTTAGTGAAAAATATGGGATACGTCTATTTCCACATCTGTAGAGCTATTGCTATCAGCTATGGGCTTCGGAATACTTTTGTGTTTAAGTCTTTTATCTTAGCTAGGCCAAGACAAGTAGTTTGTTGAATGGTATCATTCAGGAATATTATTTGTTCTGGGATCATGCAGGCTCTAAATAATGATTCTAGACCATGTACCTGCCAATCTTTTGTACCCCAGATGGTTTTTGTTTCGTTGTTATTTTTCCAGAACTCAAAACCAAATGTAGACATTTTGTCATAAAATTTTTCAGAATAAATCAATTTAGTATTTGTCAACATTCTTTTCATTCCTGTTCTGTTTAACAGTTTAAAATAAAATGTTTCTGGATCACTATTATTGAACCATGAGAAGTATGGAAATTTCTCATAGAATGTCTTCGAGCTGCCTTTTGGTGGAGTTGGACAATGTTCCCATTGATTATAATTAAAAACATTTCTAGGCTGTGCAGATTTATACAAATAGTGATGACCATAGTGATTGTAACAGTACAACTTTTCATAATTTGATGAACCCTTTAAATAATCATGTTCTGTGAATTTAGCTGACATTGCTAAATCTGATATCATATTATTGATATTTTCAAAGTCCCAATCATCAGAAAAAGAACTTGGTATCACAAAGTCACTTAAGGAAACTTTGAACTGGTGTGTATACTTCAAGAGCTCAATCGAGCCATAAATATCATAGTCAGTTCTGTCCCATGATATACCACCAGGTATTGGATTGGCTGTGATGTTCACTGATGATATTTCTCTTTCCTCGATGTGAGAGGATCTGTGAGACTTTAAGACCAAGTTGATGTTCTGACTTGCTGTGTCCATTGTACTATATTTCCCATCAATGAATCTACCTAAGCACAAAACCATGATGAGCCAAAGCAGGAGAAAAAGTACACCTAACACAGTCCAAAAATCAATCCATGGTGAAATCAGATATGTTTCATTTAGTTGATGTAAAAGCTCGGTCATTTTCTCTTTGAAAGTTTTTGTTGCTGGCTTGTCTCCATGTTCACTTGGATCATCCGAAAAGTCATCAAAGTTCATAAAATAGCCAGATGCTGTTCTGTCAATTGGTGGGATTGCTTCCGGATTTCCATTGATCTTTGCAATTTCTTTTGTTACATTTGTACAGTCTGATGCTACATCGTTGCAGATCGGTGTATCATCACGAATTATTGCAATTTGGGTTTCAAGAGGCACAAGTTCCATGGCTTTGTTGCATAGTTCCTTGTTATTTACTGCAGGTTTATCGAATGTGATTAGTCTCTCAGTTTGAACCTCTTGGATAGTTGCAAAGTTTGGTCTTCTGTTATTTCTTGGCAGTCCACTGGGCCTGCTATTTATTATCGGCCACATGTTAGTGGTTTCACCAGATCGATGGAAACAATTCTATTTTCCTTTTTATCAGCAAGTGGCGGTAGTACTACTGATCTTGTTCCGCTGACAGCTAAGACAGGTACGGCTTTTCTGTAAGAAGGCCCAAATTCCTTCTTTACCGCGATCTTTTCTCTGACCAGATCCCCAATCTTTGGAATCCAGACAGGTCTTGCTGGAACAGGTGGTTCTTCAGTGGTTGTTGGCTTAAACTTTTTGTTACTTATACTCTTTCTTGTTTCATTCAAGTCCTGTAAAACAGCCAAACGATCTTTGATATCAAAGGTTTTTTCTTCTACCACTGAAGTCTGACTATCCAGATCCTGGATTATCATTCTAGTTCCGAACAATAGTTCGTATGGACTGATACCTCCTAGAGAATTTCTTGGCATGTTATTAAGACTACGTTGGACACTTATTAAATGTTTGACCCACCAATCACCCGAACCTAATACCCTCGCCGTTATAGATTGCTTTATGTCACAGTTTTTTCTTTCCACTACCGCATTTCCTTCAGGATGGAAGGGAGAAGAGTACCGCAATACGATGCCCATGCTGTTCATGGCCTCTTTGTAAGCTCGAGAGCTAAACGCAGGACCCTGATCAGAATGTAGCATGCCAATTGCGTATGTGCCGATAAAGACTCGCAAATCTTTTTATAACAGTTCTGGCGTCAGCCAAGTATTGGTGGTCTACATTTTTAAGTTAATTTTGTCTTAATAATTATGGGGACGCGTTTCTCCGGTTGGATTTCTACGTTATAGATTGCCTGATGCTTTCTAATAAAGGTGTCCTGGCAATAGTCTAGTCCGGTTCACAACTGCGATCTCTGTTGCAGTCTGGACAATTCATTGCAAATTTGTAGATTTGCAAGCTCATCCCCGGCCACCAGTATTCTGATTGTAATTCTATTAGAGATTTCAAGATCTGTTGGTGCCTCGGACCCAGTCCCATGTGTGCGTCCTCAATCAAGAAAACTCTCCGGTTCGTGTTTGGAATTACTCTATCCCCCACCCCAGGGATTTGAGCAAAAGGAACGGAGTTTGCATCAATTATGCATGTATTACTGAGCGGATAGTTGAGAGGTAATGTTGCACAATCGCCTTTTAATGAGGCTTTTACTGCCAGCATGGTTTCCCCATCTATGTGTTTATCTGAACGCTTTTTTGTGGCTATGGAAACCGGTTGAACCGCTTCCGCTGTGGCTGTGTTAGCCAATGAATTCCCTGCAACGTGAACGCCATCACGTTGATGACTCAGTGTGTGTATCACGAGAGTCTTTTGTAGTTCTTTTTTAAAAGAACTACTTGTTCCCAAAGCGTTTTATGCTTTATTGTGGCACCGGTGTCATCTTTGTAAACGTTTTTACTCCATGTCTACATGTCACTGTTGTATGACTGATACAGAAATGCGAATCGCACACTATCAGTGTGGGGAATTCGCGATCGGCATTTTCAAGCGCCATCTTTAAAGATCTTATTTCAGCACGCTGAGCTGAACAGTTTCTGAGTAATTCAGTTTTGGTAATCATCGGTTTGCATTTACCAGAACGCCAGCGACCTTTAACAATCACGCACGCTGCATTGTAGGATTTTTTATCTACATCGTAGTTTTGTGCGAATCTGTCCATACGGATTACACAGGTATATTGTTCCAGAGGCAGAATTTCGATTGGCAGAGGATATTCTTGTTCATATTCTAGATCATCTAGTTTTTTCAGTTTCGGGTCAAAATAGTATTTCACGTCTTCTGTAGCAAGAGAATTTTCCCATTGTATCCATTTCGGATCTAATGCCACTGTATTCAGATTGCGTGGACCTGTTAATTCCTCAAGCACTGATTCTGCTGTATAGACAGTTATTCTTTTGCCTTGGGCTAGGGCTCTTTCTTTTGCTACAGGAGTTTGAACCGCTGTCAGAATTTTTCCTGTAGAGCTGAATTTCATTTCAGCTTGAGTGTACAAATGTGATTTGTAAGCTATAGGTACCGTTTCTCCCTCATTAGAGGTCAGGTATGTGAATCCGCATCTTCCTGGGATGACTTGGATTACAAGGTTGCGTATGTTGTCGCAAGTTTGCAATTTTGTTTTAGCTAACATGTCTGTTTGTAGTGATCTTAAAATTTCTGTGTGTTTCTGAGTCCAATTTATTGGTTTGAAATCAGGTCTTATTAATTCATAGAGAGGTTTAACCCTCCCTGTGTAATATAGAATGTATGTTCTACCGAAAATCAGGAAGTCTAGTATTGATTGTAAGTTTTTCAGCGTTTTTGGTGCTTGGAGTACTGCACACTTCTCTAGGAAGTTGTCTGCCAGGCTTTTGCCTTCACTGGATAATTCATATCCTAAAAATAGGACTGTTAGATGGGCAATTCTTGACTTTTTAAAGTTGAATTTGTAACCCTCTGATGCAAACCCAAGTATTATGGTGTTTATTCTCTTTAAGTGAGTCTCCAGGTCATCATCTGTAAGATAGATGTCATCGACATATGATAATGCCTCATCATCATATATTTGTAGTAACTCTGTTACCCTTGCTGAGAATAATACTGGGCTATTCTTGAATCCCTGTGGGAGTCGGCAAAATTGTTTTTGCGACCCCATTCTTGAGAAAGCGGTCAAATATCTGCTTATCTAATGTCGTTTTATATTTTTTGCGCACAATGTTATTCATTAGTGCTGCACTGTGTGAGTTTTGTACTGCAAAAGTTTTGCAGCAGGAGTTTAAATGTCTGTAGTCCAAAACTAGGCCATATGAATCCTCTGGCTTGGAGACAGGAAACAAAGGATTGTTCATTTGTGAGGTGCATGTTTCATATATTGATATTCAAGTTGATCTAAGATCTCCCTGACTTGCTTTCTAGCTTCTTGTTTAACTGGGTACTGCCTTTGTGCAGTGGGTTGATTTTTTAACTGGATTTTGTGGGGAGGGGACTCCTCATCCCATCCTACATGATTTTTGTATAGTGCAGGGGCTTGGGCCACTGCCCATTTTCTTGCCAATGTGTATATTTTATGAATCGGAATGTGATTTGAAAAGGCAGGCATAATCATTTCTTCGCCATGAGGGCACTCTCTGACAAACTCTGGTGGCCATTCTTTTTCCGCTAACAGGATGTCATAGCCTTTTGAAAGTTTCTCCCATAAGAGACCTTTTATTTTCCTGGTTTTATCTCCCTCTATGCGTAATGTTATTTCATATAGTTTATGAGGCACACTGACTTGTGTGTCTGCAGTTTCCACCTGGATGTATTCATTCGTGTCCACAGTCTCCAGATGATTCATCAGGATCTTGCGAGCTATTGTCACTTCTGCTGCGCTGTCTAGCATTGTCTGTGCCCACTCTCCGTTTTTCAGTTGTGTCCTCAGAATCCTCGGCATGTTTAATTTTAATACTTGCTACCTTCTTTCTGGGAACTTGTGATTTATTACTTTGATGAGCAGGTTCTTTGTCTTTGGACTTGACGTGCTCTTCCTTGTGTTCTGAACGCCCTCTTCTTTCCGATTTCTGTGAGGAAGTCTGAAAAGATCAAGAGGGACATGTATCAATATCTTGATATCTATCAGGTTTTCTCAATTTATCCCTATCTCTAAGGTGTACATTTTCTCAGAGGGTTCCCTTTGGGGAGACTTGCCTCCTCGGCCTGGAGATCTTTCTCTCCGTTGAGGTGACCTTCCTCTGGACTGGAAACGTTTTTCCTTGGGAGTGGATTGTTTATTACACTCCCAACCCTTTTTTGGAGTATTTAAATTTTTTTTAATAAATGTTTTTTCAGGATTTTCAGTTAGTTGGGGTTTTACCGGTTTCCCACCCAAACTATCTCTTCCTAGCTCTTCATAGGATTTTTCTATGATTCTGGCAAGTTCAAATGGTTGGTCTGTTATATCTGTCTTCTTCAATTTCTGGCGGATTGTCACACATGCTGCTTCTCCTCTTATGTTGGCCAATAGTATAGCCGAGACCTGTTTAAAGTCTTTTAGTAATTTCATACCCAGATTTAAGGCAGGTTCTGGACCGTATTCGTTTTGAATTTGTCTTAGTACATCTGGTATTACCGCCATAGACGGAACACCATGTGTTTTTGTGTAGATGGAAGCAAAGACCGTGCCCCAAGTGTCATAGTCCTCCTCATGTGGTGCAACCCCCATTGGGAGGCAGATAGTCAGAATTCTGTGTTTCTCATGAGGTGTAGTATTGGGAAATACTGCCTCTATTTGAGTTATTTTCTGAGCTAACCAGAATGGAATTTGTTCCCATTTTATGGGTGTTTTACCCAGACATGATTGTATGTTCTGTGGTGTAATTTTGTTTGTATTCCCCTGATGAGAGGTCAGTTGTGGGATGTTAATTGCTGGTTGGACTGTTGCAGTCCGCATGACATATTGGACTAATTGTCTATGTATTTTAATTAATAGTTTCAGCTGAGCTAAAAGTTCCAAATTTGACATGTTATCAATGTCTGGATGTGGTGTGTAGCTGGCTAGAACCGGCCAAGTGGCTCCTGGTCTACCTAGTGGACCGTGCCTGGTGATGTGATTATTATGTTTTAGGGCGCCTTTAAACCAGAGCAGGTGCTCTAGGTAAGTTAGTGGGATTTCAACATCTTCGAAAGGAGTGTATATATCCGGAGGTTCCTCTATTTTGTAATAGTGGAAATCTTTTGTCACAGCGTGTGCTGCTGGAAAATGTATCCATGTGTAGAATACCTCTGTCTGCCGAAACTCATGTGCCTCTATCACGAATATGACCGCACCACCTCTGGATGATAGTCCATTTTCTATAAGTTTAAGAGTTATATTTCTTCTTATGTTGACCGGAATGATTATAGCATTCGGGTCAGTTTGCTGGAGACTTGTGTCTTCCTCTAAGAGTTGAGCTGCTAATGTTTCTCTTTCTTCTTCACTTTCCTTCATTTTATTGACTAAAAATGTTTTGTTGCAGAGCGAGAATCAATGAAACAAAGATTAGGTGCACAATACTTTTTGGAACACTGTATCCTTCAACGTTGACTAAACCAAGAACTAATACATAGGATTCTCATCCTACTAAGTTCCGGCGGATATTTAACCTTTTACCCACTCCAGACGTCTATTGGAGTTTTTACGGGAGAAAGGGGTCTGTGTGAAAAGCACGACTGAGTTACTCTAGTGTTTTGCTTTAGTTTTATCGCCTTACCAAACGTTGGGCGCCATGTAGTGTAGTTCCTATATTCCCAATTGGCTCTGGGCATTGGAATAACATAAACAGCAGTGTAGACGTAGGACTGAGGTCATCTAGGTCTCTACTGACTATGTTAGACTTAATTAGTTTTGCCAGCTAGCTCAGAGGTCACTAGAAACTTTCTCAAATGTTCAGGAAAGGGTTAACCGTCCAGATTTAGATAAGAAGGGATTAGCTTTTGCCAACCATATAACATGACAATTTTGCTCCCCCAGAATAAAGAGTGTATCTCCAGAGTCGTGTGAAACAATAGACAGCTATTTCACTCAGTCAGTCGTGCATGCTTAGTTCCACCAGATTGCAGAGAAATAGAGAGATGGGCGTTTTCAATGAAAGGTGTTATTTTATTGAGCAGTCTTCTTTCTCATGCAAGAGAAATGAATTGCCACAATTGCAATAATTATTTTAAAGTAAAGTGCGTACAGTAAAAGTAGTATTATGAAATAATACTTTAAAAGCATTGATATGGTTTCTTAGCCATATTATACTTTAAAATGGATAAAATATATACATACATAAAAACATTGACTAACAAACTCAACTGGTGCTTCTAAGATACGCCTACCCCAGTGTACCTGACCTAAGCCTAATACGTGGGAGTAAGTTGCAGTTTTAAGTTAAGTTAAGCTAAGTTTTGCCAAGTATCGGAATCAAGAATTCTCTCTAAGGTTGTAATCAGCTCCATACCTTGGTTATAGAATGAAGGAGGCCTTGTAATATGCTTCTCAGGACTCGATCTCCCAGCAACCCGCGAGGGTGACTTGGGAACACCGGAGCTGGATTTTCTCGGCTGGAGAAAAAGACAGCGTCTCTCTCAGTGCGTCAAGGGGAGGGGCGGTCTCCGTTGGCTCTCATAACAGCTGGGCTCCCGGGCAAGTAGAACGTTGCTCTGCTCCCAACCACCGTGTGTTTGCTTAAGGCAACGTTGGTACATTTATGCCTGAAAGGTGCCGGGTTTGAAGTAAGGTTGGACATAAGATGTCACTAAGAACTAACAGTTCTTTCTGGACTCCATTAGTTCTTGTGCAAATCAAAACAAGAGCAGGGGTTTTCCCGGGCTGCTGGAGGCTTGGTTTGTTTAAAGAACGCATTGTGCTTTCTAGGAGTCTATGGGAGAAGCTGTGCTGTGTTTTGGACTGCATGGGCTATTACTGAATATGGATATGATTCTCATGCCTTTATAACGATATTATTAATTATAACCACATAAGGGCATGAATCGGGAATATCGAATTAGAGTCCTAGATAGAAATACAACATCCTTGTGGTTCACCACTGCCACCCTCTGGTTCATCACTGCCACTCTCTGGTTCATTACTGCCACCCTCTGGTTCGCCACTGCCACTCTCTGGATCATCACTGCCACCCTCTGGTTCATCACTGTCACTCTCTGGTTTGCCACTGCCACCCTCTGGATCATCACTGCCACACTCTTGTTCACCAGTGCCACCCTCTGGATCATCACTGCCACCCTCTGGTTCACCACTGCCACCCTCTGGTTCATCACTGCTATCCCCTGGTTCATCACCTTGTGGTTCACCACTGCCACCCTCTGGTTCATCACTGCCACCCTCTGGTTCATTACTGCCACCCTCTGGTTTGCCACTGCCACCCTCTGGATCATCACTGCCACCCTCTGGTTCATCACTGCCACCCTCTGGTTTGCCACTGCCACCCTCTGGATCATCACTGCCACCCTCTGGTTTATCTCTGCCACCCTCTTGTTCATCACTGCCACCATCTGGTTGATCACTGCCATCCTCTGGTTCATCACTGCCACCCTCTGGTTCATCACTGCCACCCTCTGGTTGATCACTGCCATCCTCTGGTTCATCCCTGCCACCCTCTGGTTCATCACTGCCACCCTCTGGTTTGCCACTGCCACCCTCTGGATCATCACTGTCCCCCTATGTTTTGTTATCACAGCACCCTCTAGTTAATCACTGCCACCCACTGGTTGATCACTGCCATCCTCTGGTTCATCCCTGCCACCCTCTGGTTCATCACTGCCACCCTCTGGTTTGCCACTGCCACCCTCTGGATCATCACTGTCCCCCTATGGTTTATCACAGCACCCTCTGTTTCATCCCTGCCACCCTATGGTTGATCACTGCCATCCTCTGGTTCATCTCTGCCACCCTCTGGTTCATCACTGCCATCCTCTGGTTCATCACAGTATAGGAAGGTGGATACCTGACTATGGTTACCCCAGATATTTTTGCCTAGTGTTTAGATGGTTTTCGACTTAGTTGGCCTGGGATCCTGCTAATCAGGGCCCCAGGCCTTCTGCTCTATCTGTAAAATTCATATACATGTACATTAGGTACATTACCAATTGGGATTGGATCACCTTATCAGCCCCTGTACAGAGTACTATAGGTACCCAGGGCATAGGTGCATCTAACACCTACCAGGGGCTGCAGCATATATTTTGCCACCCCTGGCTGGCTATCCAAACTGACACAATTGGCTGATCACTCAGCTGGGGCAAGATGGTGTAATCACCCCTTGCTTAGATATAGTATACCTATATCTAAAGCTATATCTGGACACATATGCACCTATAAGTCACTCCTAGGGCAGGCCTTAACATTCCTGGATGCAAAAACCACAGTTGATGGACAGAATGCAGAACAATCAGTTGAAAATACGAAAAATAGTTGAAAATACGAAAAACTAGGAACAGGTTAAGATTATGGACTACGACTGACATTAGACAACAAACATTATGTCGGAACCAAAATTCGGGTACAAAAATATTCGTTCTTTATTAAATCATAATAGGTTTAAAAAGGGAGAATTACATGTGAAGAACTTTCTACCTGTATTGAATACTGTAGATTCCAATTTGTGGATTTTTAAAGTGCATTACAGTACATATTAAAACATGGCTATAGGTTACAGTGTACTACGCGCGTTTCGGCTGTGAGCCTTCATCAGGAAGCCATGACTCTTTCCAGTTACCCTATATGGGGAAATACATAAAATAAAAAAATACAAAAATGTATATCAGTATCATTTTATACAAATCATAATGTCAGTCTATTGTCCTATACAGTTAAAATATATGAAGTACGGAACCTTAACGGTGTCTATCTATGTACAATATTTACAAGTGTCTTATATACATTTCTACCTATCTACAGCTATACAATTCTAAACACACAAAATGCTAGATTACAGTCATGCGAAAGTAAGACACAGTATTGCTTCACTTTCTTACATACATATGTACAAATTTACAACTATACATGTACATAGAGGGTGCAGGTACATTTGCTATACCTGGTTACACATTTAGATGGGCCCATGTGGGGGGTGTGAGAATGGGAGAGGGAGAGAGAGAGGGCGGGGAAGGAAGAAAAAAGGGGGGGAAGAAAGCCTGCAACAATATAAGTGCGAGGGCATACCTTGCAAGTAGATGGGGATCTGCCTAGGCCGTTCTTGAGACTTGATGTTTTAATTAATTCTGGAGAGGGGATGGAACAAGATAGGGAGGGAAAAATTACAAAATTGGATGAATTAAATAATCCCTTTCATCTCTCTCTAGAAATTAATGTGAAATTTAATTTGGTACCTGCCCATGGGCTGTATGGTGTGTTCCAATATTGGTGTCCAGTAGAAAAGTAGGTACGGATAAAAGATGCAGAATCACGGAGGGGTTTAAGGTTATATCTGCAAACAGATGAGGAATATGAATCAAATGTCGATATTGTATGTTCTCAGATGGAACGAAATAAAGCAGTGCGGGCACTTAATTGTGTTGACATGCTGAGAGTCATGGGGAAAGTGACTAGAAAGAATACACTTTAACGGTACCTGGAGTATCACTGTTAGGTTTTTCTCTATCGGTCACTCGATTTTCCAAAATATGTGTGGTGCCCCATGTTGAAGGTCCGCTATGTTAATTCTGAGTATGAACAAGATAATGTCGCGTTAAATCTACAGAAACCCTCAAAGGTGTTTAAAATAAAGTAAAACGGGGTAGGGCACCGATAAATACCCGTTTGGATGGTGCACAAAGCAATCCAATAATGGATTCTGTGTGATGTTTTCCGGAGTAGTCCCCGGAGTCAAAGGGATGAAATGGCCTCAGTCTCAGGTCCGTAATATTGGATGCTGGGGAGACATACGGCAGCGTTACGTTAGGTGTGGTCAAAACCATATGACGCCCAAAGTAACAGGGTAGGTGGAGGCAGCGGGCGGGGGTGGGGGAAAAAAGGAAAGGGAGCAGATAGCACGGGCTGTCGGGGCAGCCGTTAAATACCTGTTCAGACGGTTCCGCGGGTGATCCAATGGTGGGTTCTGTGTGGCGTCTCCGGTAGAAGTTCCGGTGAGCCGAGAGCGCTGTGAGAGGGCGTATTTAAGTTTGCAATTGGCGCGTTAGGATGATAGGGGGCGGGCGTTCCTGGCAGGAGTAACGGAAAGGGAGAAAGGGCAAGTGCCCCAAAGGTCGAATGTTGAGCCGTTTTCTGTCGGACATCTTGAGCAGGGAGAAGGGAGGAGGGAGAAGGGAGAACCTTGTATGCCGGACAGCCTGAACATGCATACGTTTTCTTCCCATGTGTGTAGTATGTGGAAAAGTACATGGCTAATGATGAGAATATGTATGCTTGTGTATAAATCTGAGGATAGACTGTGTAGATGACAAACCAGCCAAGTTTCAAGGGTTAGGGGAAGGGCTAAGGGTCAGCAGGGAGAGGAAAGTAAGGGCCAGTAGTGAAAGCTAGATTCAGCCATAGTTGTACTTAAGAACCTGGTCCCAGGGGATCTCATTATTTAGTCCTTTGGCATATGTATCTAGAGTAAAAAGCCAGAACACTTCTCTACACTTACGCACTTGTGTGCTTAAGGTTCCAGATGATTTGCGTATCTTTTCCAGAATAAACCAACGTATGTGGTTTGGGTCATGCTTTGCTTCAATGTAGTGTTTGACTAAAGGTGCTTGCAATTTGCCTGTACGTATGGCTGATTTATGTTCAGATAGGCGCGTGGACATCATGCGGGATGTTTCACCTACGTATCCCATGCCACACGGGCATACCAGTAGATATACTACATTTGTAGTTTTACAGTTGGTTAGTGTTTGGGATCGTAGTGTTTTTTTGTTGAACATCCATTCTTTAGTCTCAATGGCAGAATCACAGGCAGAGCAAGAGAGGCATTTAAAATTGCCTACTACCGGGGTCATGCCAGTGAGGGAACGCTGGGTTGGAGGATTGATTTTGGGTTCCATTCTAGATCGAACAACTAGGTCTTTGAGGTTTTTGTTTTTTCTATACGCAAAAACTGGTTTGGGCAGCTGGTTTTCTCTGGCTTTCGTGGCATTCAGAATGTGCCAGTTACTGAAAATTATTTGTTGAAGTTTGGCGTTCATTGTGGAATGTCTTGTCACAAAGACTAATTTGGGATTTGGTTCTTTGGTACTGGGTGTCAGTAAATGCTGTCTATCAAAGAACCTGGCACTTTTGTATGCATCACGGACTAATCTTTTGGGATATCCTCTAGATATAAATTTCTTTTGCATTTCGGATGCTCTTTTATCAAAGTCTGTAAGTGAGGAGCAATTCCTTCGGACTCGAAGGAATTGGCCAAAGGGGATGCTGGATTTTTGGGATTTGGGGTGGTAACTTGTGTAGTATAGAAGTGTATTGCGAGCGGTAGGCTTCACAAACAGATCTACATTCAAGCAGTTGTTGGTGCTGATTATATTAATGTCCAGAAATTCTACCCGCGTTTGGCTGGATGTAGCTGTGAGGTGTATATTTTCATCGCATAAGTTTAGCCAGGATACAAAACTAGAAAGGGGCGCAGTTTCTGAGGTCCAAATGAAGAAAATGTCATCTATATAGCGAGCCCATGATGTAACGGACTCGCTGAAGGGGGCAACTTCATTGTATATGAATAAAGATTCATATTTGGCCATATATATATTGGCTATAGAGGGCGCACATGATGCCCCCATGCTTACCCCTGGATTTAGGCCCAGATCTCTGTACTGGGGTGAATGTATGACATTGTTCTGCATTCTGTCCATCAACTGTGGTTTTTGCATTTGTCACCCCGATTGGGATGGGTATGCTCAGACGTGAGTCCCATGCACTCCACACCACTGGATTCAAGCAAGCCGGGCTGAAGACGGCTGGAATGCCAGAAAATGGTCCTCGGAAGCTTGTTTCCGGTCCAGGGAAGGCATGGCTTGGCAGTTCCGGCTGGACTGTTCCCATGAGGCACAGGGTCTGACTGATTTGCATATGGCCATGGCTGAACTGGGGTGGTGTGGAGTGCAAAAAAACGATGGATTTAGGCCCAGATTTCTGTACTGGGGTGAATGAATGACATTGTTCTGCATTCTGTCCATCAACTGTGGTTTTTGCATTTGTCACCCCGAGTGGGATGGGTATGCTCAGACGTGAGTCCCATGCACTCCACACCACTGAATTCAAGCAAGCAGGGCTGAAGATGGCTGGAATGCCAGAAACCAGTCCTTGAAAGCTTGTTTCCGGTCCAGGGAAGACATGGCTTGGCAGTTCGGGCTGGACTGTTCCCATGAGGAACAGGGACAGACTGATTTGCATATGTCTGAACTGGGGTGGTGTGGAGTGCAAAAAAACGATGGATTAAGGCCCAGATCTCTGTACTGGGGTGAATGTATGACATTGTTCTGCATTCTGTCCATCAAATGTGTTTTTTTCATTTGTCACCCCGAGTGGGATGGGTATGCTCAGACGTGAGTCCCATGCACTCCTCACCACTGGATTCAAGCAAGCCAGGCTGTAGACAGCTGGAATGCCAGAAACCGGCCCTCTGAAGCTTCTTTCCGGTCCAGGGAAGGCATGGCTTGGCAGTTCGGGCTGGACTGTTCCCATGAGGCACAGGGTCAGACTGATTTGCATATGGGCATGTCTGAACTGGGGTTGTGTGGAGTGCAAAAAAACGATGGATTTAGGCCCAGATCTCTGTACTGGGGTGAATGTATGACATTGTTTTGCATTCTGTCCATCAACTGTGGTTTTTGCATTTGTCACCCCGATTGGGATGGGTATGCTCAGACATGAGTCCCAGGCACTCCACACCACTGGATTCAAGCAAGCCGGGCTGAAGACGGCTGGAATGCCAGAAACCGGTCCTCGGAAGCTTTTTTACGGTCCAGGGAAGGCATGGCTTGGCAGTTCGGGCCTGACTGTTCCCATGAGGCACAGGGTCAGACTGATTTGCATATGGCCTTGTCTGAACTGGGGTGGTGTGGAGTGCAAAAAGACGATGGATTTAGGCCCAGATCTCTGTACTGGGGTGAATGTATGACATTGTTCTGCATTCTGTCCATCAACTGTGGTTTTTGCATTTGTCACCCCGAGTGGGATGGGTATGCTCAGACGTGAGTCCCATGCACTCCACACCACTGGATTCAAGCAAGCCGGGCTGAAGACGGCTGGAATGCCAGAAACTGGTCCTCGGAAGCTTGTTTCCGGTCCAGGGAAGTTATGGCTTGGCAGTTCAGGCTGGACTGTTCCCATGAGGCACAGGGTCAGACTGATTTGCATATGGCCATGTCTGAACTGGGGTGGTGTGGAGTGCAAAAAAACGATGGATTGAGGTCCAGATCTCTGTACTGGGGTGAATGTATGACATTGTTCTGCATTCTGTCCATCAACTGTTTAGGTCTCACAGAGAGACCTATTGCGGTGAAACCAGAAAGCTAAAACCCAACCAGCGGATTTCCAGAAGTTCAAGACCTCGTGCACGAGCTTGCCCGAGCCTTCCAGCAGCATTTCTCCTCCCCTTACAATTTGCTCCGGCCTCCGAGAGCTTCAAAGGGATCTGCTTCCCCGCCCACTGCTTCACACTTCACGGCCACCAGGCTGTGACTCGCATTTCTCCTTCCTTCGTGCCCAGAACCCCTCCCAGGTCTGCCTTGAAGGCTTCCCCATCCTTACCTCCAAAAAGCGCTACATAACACACTCGCCTTTTGTTTCATGCTCCAATCCTTCACCCTGCTTTGGCCTGTCTTTCGTTCTTGTTTTTTTTTGCTGCTTTATTTTTCTTATGCTCTGTTCCTAGTTCAGAATTCTTTCTGTCAAGCGGTTCATCCATTTGGTGTCCCTTTGTCCCCTCTCACAGATTTGCTTTGGTATTGTGTTTCCTGCAATATTTACTAGCTCCTGTCTTGAAACCTGCAAGTCATGTAAAAAAAAAAAGGCACTAATAAGCTATAAAGGGCACGGTATTATGATCTCGGCTGCAGCTGGTAAAGCGAATGCTCGCCTAGCCCTTTCTTGCAGTTCATGAATGCAGTGCTGCCGGGGTTCTTTTTTTAAAAGAAAGAGTATAGAAAAGTTGTTTTCTTTACCCAGTTGCGCCCCGCTAACAATCACCGGCAGTAAGCATTCTAGAAAGTTGCTTTTTTTTAATGTCAGATGGCTCTTGTTAAGTATGGTGATATCATTCATTGGGTCCCCTTTAAAAGTTTACACACACAATCACGCTGTATGTGCATCCAAATTCCCTCCTCTATGCTTTTAGCAATGACATAATTTGACGAGCTAATGTGAGTGTCACGTGTGCTTAAACACACGTTAAAACACATGGAGATTTGCTTACAAATTATTTTATATGAAATCCGGCATGAGCCCCTGTATCACTCATCTTAAATGGCAGTCTCATTGTTCTGATTATTGGCTGTTAAGTGTCCAAATAATACAGAAATACATGCAGGGGAGCCGGTGCTAGCAGGCAAAGGGAGGGGTTTCAACTGCCTGGACTGTTCAGACACCTCGCACCTCACACGGGGATAGGGTCCTGCCCCTTAGACACCCTCTTAAGTACTTATTTTTTCAGTGCTCACTACAAATACGTTCTTTCTGTTGTTTTAAACTGTACATAAAGTGCTTTTTTCTGTTCCTTGGTGCCTCATGGCGCTTCACGGAGCAACTGCGTTGTGTGTGCTGCAGAGAGAATGTGCCTGAAGGAGTCACCCACATAGATATTCAATGACTGACTGGAAAATTGGGCCGCAGGGCTCAGGTGCAGTGCGTAATTTGTGACAATATACGTGTCAGGAGGGCACTTCTGCATGCATCACTCATTGGCCCTTGCCGGCGCTGCAGGCTGCAGTAGCAACACAACTACTACTAACCATCACACTCCTACAAGTGTGACAATTCTGACTACTCCAGCCTCCCAAGGTATAAGAGCAGGTATTAGTCAATTTTATTTTATACTGAATGAATAAACAACTGTTATGCGATAAATGAGTCAAACATGGCCACCATGTGGCAGACTGCCAGAAGGGCCGGTGTTGCAAATGAAGTGCCGGTGTGGAGCACCGGAAACCATCTGCTCAAATTAAACACTGCTCTGGTGCCTGTTTTCCCACCAGATGCAATACCTGTACCCCCTGCGTAGACGTCACAGTTTGCGTCTCTCAGGGCCCCCTTCCTCTACCATAACATAAGGCTTTCAAATAACTGCACATTGCCAATGACGCGGTGCTCAATGTTTGGGTTTTCTTAAAGCTAACCCAATGCTTTCTGGGAGTTGTAGTCCTGGTTCACTTCATTTGTTACATTTGAAGTGACACCTAAAACAATGATTTGTGATAGGGAAGTCTAGGGCCGGAGCTGCCCGATTGATGACCTGGGGTCATCTGATAATGGTAATCACACAGGGTGCAGCGCCTGGAGTTCTATTCACAAGCCTCAAAGCGGCAACATCACACAGGTTGTGTCCCTGATGACCGCAGTTCACCAAAGGCTAGTGCCCCCCCCCACACACACACTCTAAGCCTCCTTCCCCCGACTAACCAACACCCCCCCTCAACTATTTGAGGTTTACCCTAAGGAGCGCGCACCATTAGTCCGCCTGCAGCTTTGGGAGCAATTTCGTGGCCGCTTTGATGTTCTCAGTGAGCCGCGCGGCCACTGATAACATCAAAGCAGCCACAAAATGCTCACCATTTGCTTCTCCCTCTAATCTGTTTTGTTTTTGCTTGGCCTCGAAATCTCCTCCCCTCGGTTTCACTTTCTCGTTATAACAACTGACCATCTTTCTTTGCCAAACGGTTTCCCATTTACTGTTTAAGCGTATATCTTTGTTCCACATTAAACTGCCCAAACACGTTCAAATACGGACTACTACGCTTTATTTACTGTATCCTCTCTGGCCTAAGGTTAATTCATGATAGACAAGTAAGTGTTGCTGCATTACTCCATGGCAGCCGCTCCCGCTAACATTTGTCGGACTTTTTTTAAAACGTACTACTTTTCTTTGACAAACGTTTCTCATTCATTGCTTAAAGCGTATATCCTTGTTCAACACTAAACTGCTCGAATATGCTTTAATACGGACTATTACGGTTTGTTTTCTGCATCCTCTCTGGCCTAAGGTTAATTCACAGTCTAGAGTGGTCGCGCTCCCTCACGCACTTCCTTGATGATTAATTGATCTATCACAGTTCAGAAGTAGTGTCCTCCTTCTTCTTATTTTTTTTTTTGATATGCCTTGTATATTGAGTTTGATTATGTAAACATACAGTAGGTTGATCCTTCTAAATGAATAGGTGATAACTGTCATGTTAAAACCAGTTGTTTATTTATATCTATTGCGTAAAATATATGCACTCTCTTTTTTTAAAGTTTTAGTTTCCCATATATGTATAAATTAACGAATGTATTGCTTTTGACTTCACTGCAATATTCATTGGAAAGAGAATTACATAGCTATGGATACTGTTTTGGGGGGACCACATAATTATGCTCCACATAATTACACTGCGCATAATGCAACATACACTCCAAATCCCACTCAGTGCCACATAATTACACCCCACATAATTACACTGCGCTCAATGCAACATACACTCCAAATCCCACTCAGTGCCACATAATTAAACGCCACATAATTACACTCCACATATATACACTGCACTCAATGCAACATACACTCGAAATACCACTCAGTGCCACATAATTACACGCCACATAATTACACAGCACTCAATGCAACATACACTCCATATCCCACTCAGTGCCACATAATTACACTCCACATAATTACACAGCACTCAATGCAACATACACTCCAAATACCACTCAGTGACACATAATTACACGCCACATAATTACACTGCACTCAATGCAACATACACTCCAAATCCCACTCAGTGTCACATAATTACACGCCAGATAACTACACTGCACTCAATCCAACATACACTCCAAATACCACTCAGTGCCACATAAGTAAACGCCACATAATTACACTACGCTCAATGCAACATACACTCAAACTACCACTCAGTGCCACATAATTACACAGCACTCAATGCAACATACCCCAAATACCACTCAGTGCCAGATAATTACACGCCACATAATTACACTGCACTCAATGCAACATACACTCCAAATACCACTCAGTGCCACATATTTACATGCCACATAATTACACTGCGCTCAATGCAACATACACTCCAAATCCCACTCAGTGCGACATAATTACATGTCACATAATTACACTGCACTCAATGTAACATACATTCCAAATTCCACTCAGTGCCACATAATTACACACCATATAATTACACTGTACTCAATGCAACATACACTCCAAATACCACTCAGTGCCACATAATTACATGCCACATAATTACACTGTACTCAATGCAACATACATTCCAAATCTCACTCAATGCCACATAATTACACGCCACGTAATTACAAAGCACTCAATGCAATATACACTCCAAATGCCACTCCGTGCCACATAATTACACCCCACATAATGACACAGCGCTCAATGCAACATACACTCAAAATCGCACTCAGTGACACATAATTACACGCCACATAATTACACAGCACTCAATGCAACATACACTCCAAATCCCACTCAGTGCCACATAATTACACTCCACATAATTACACTGCACTCAATACAACATACACTCGAAATACCACTCAGTGCCACATAATTACACGCCACATAATTACACAGCACTCAATGCAAAATACACTCCATATCCCACTCAGTGCCACATAATTACACTCCACATAATTACACAGCACTCAATGCAACATACACTCCAAATCCCACTCAGTGCCACATAATTACACGCCACATAATTACACAGCACTCAATGCAACATACACTCCAAATCCCACTCAGTGCCACATAATTACACTGCACTCAATACAACATACACTCGAAATACCACTCAGTGCCACATAATTACATGCCACATAATTACACAGCACTCAATGCAAAATACACTCCATATCCCACTCAGTGCCACATAATTACACTCCACATAATTACACAGCACTCAATGCAACATACACTCCAAATCCCACTCAGTGCCACATAATTACACGCCACATAATTACACAGCACTCAATGCAACATACACTCCAAATCCCACTCAGTGCCACATAATTACACTCCACATAATTACACTGCACTCAATACAACATACACTCGAAATACCACTCAGTGCCACATATTTACACGCCACATAATTACACAACACTCAATGCAAAATACACTCCAAATACCACTCAGTACCACATAATTACACGCCACATAATTATACTGCACTCAATGCAACATACACTCCAAATCCCACTCAGTGCCACATAATTACACGCCACATAATTACACAGCACTCAATGCAACATACACTCCAAATCCCACTCAGTGCCACATAATTACACTGCACTCAATACAATATACACTCGAAATACCACTCAGTGCCACATAATTACACGCCACATAATTACACAGCACTAAATGCAAAATACACTCCATATCCCACTCAGTGCCACATAATTTCAATTACACTCCACATAATTACACAGCACTCAATGCAACATACACTCCAAATACCACTCAGTACCACATACTTACACGCCACATAATTATACTGCACTCAATGCAACATACACTCCAAATCCCACTCAGTGCCACATAATTACACGCCACATAATTACACAGCACTCAATGCAACATACACTCCAAATCCCCCTCAGTGCCACATAATTACACTGCACTCAATACAACATACACTCGAAATACCACTCAGTGCTACATAATTACACGCCACATAATTACACAGCACTGAATGCAAAATACACTCCATTTCCCACTCAGTGCCACATAATTACACTCCACATAATTACACAGCACTCAATGCAACATACACTCCAAATACCATTCAGTACCACATAATTACAGGCCACATAATTATACTGCACTCAATGCAACATACACTCCAAATACCACTCAGTGCCACATAATTACACGCCACATAATTACACAGCACTCAATGCAACATACACTCCAAATCCCACTCAGTGCCACATAATTACACTCCACATAATTACACTGCACTCAATACAACATACACTCGAAATACCACTCAGTGCCACATAATTACACGCCACATAATTACACAGCACTCAATGCAAAATACACTCCATATCCCACTCAGTGCCACATAATTACACTCCACATAATTACACAGCACTCAATGCAACATACACTCCTAATACCACTCAGTACCACATAATTACACGCCACATAATTATACTGCACTCAATGCAACATATACTCCAAATACCACTCAGTGCCACATAAGTAAACGCCAAATAATTACACTATGCTCAATGCAACATACACTCCAACTACCACTCAGTGCCACATAATTACACAGCACTCAATGCAACATACACTCCATATCCCACTCAGTGCCACATAATTACAATCCACATAATAACACTGCACTCAATGCAACATACACTCAAAATCCCACTCAGTGCCACATAATTACACGCCACATAATTACACTGCACTCAATGCAACGTACATTCCAAATTCCACTCAGTGCCACATAATTACATGCCACATAATTACACTGTACTCAATGCAACCAACACTCCAAATACCACTCAGTGCCACATAATTACATGCCACATAATTACACTGTACTCAATGCAACATACATTCTAAATCCCACTCAGTGCCACATAATTACACGCCACATAATTACACAGCACTCAATGTAACATACACTCCAAATGCCACTCCGTGCCACTTAATTACACGCCACATAAATACACTGCGCTCAATGCAACATACACTCCAAATTCCACTCAGTGCCATATAATAACATGCCACATAATTACACTGAGCTCAATGCAACATACACTCCAAATACCACTCAGTGCCACATAATTACATGCCACACAATTACACTCTACTGAATACAACATGCACTCCAAATCCCACTAAGTGCCACATAATTACACAGCACTCAATACAACATACACTCCAAATACTACTCAGTGCCACATAATTACACGCCACATAATTACACTACACTCAATGCAACATACACTCCAAATACCACTCAGTGCCATATAATAACATGCCACATAATTACACTGAGCTCAATGCAACATACACTCCAAATACCACTCAGTGCCACATAATTACATGCCACACAACTACACTCTACTGAATACAACATACACTCCAAATCCCACTAAGTGCCACATAATTACACGCCACATAATTACACTGCACTCAATGCAACATACCCCAAATCCCACTCAGTGCCTCCCTCTATCTAACTATCGCCCTCCCTCTATCTATCTATCGCGCTCCCTCTATCTATCTATCGCCCTCCCTCTATCTATCTATCGCCCTCTCTCTGTCTATCGCCCTCCCTCTATCTATCGCACTCACTCTGTCTATCGCACTCACTATCTATCTATCTATCGCACTCACTCTATCTATCACATAACCACAGCATCACTCAGCACCACCACAGCATCACTCAGGGGCACCACAACATCACTCAGGGGCACCGCACCATCACTCAGGGGCACCACAACTCGACGATGCACTACAACAGCATCACGGAACGCCACAGCATCACTCGTCGCCACCACAACATCACTCAGCCTGACCACAGTATCAATCTGTGCAACCATTCAACAACAACTGGTTCAAATATGTTCTCTCAGTGGTTCAAGTATCAATAAATCGAAGTCATGTAAATACAACACATATTGCGTTACAAATGCTATAGGTGTCACATTTGCAAAAGTTAAAACTATTGGCATTGTAAATGACAAAGCTATTAATTTCGCTATTTTCAAAACCAGCACATAAATAAAAAAGTGTGTCATTTACAATACCAATAGCTCAAACTTTCCTGATGCGAGACCTATTGCATTGCAAATGCTTGTTGCATTTGTCACCCCGAGTGGGATGGGTATGCTCAGACGTGAGTCTCATGCACTCCACACCACTGGATTCAAGCAAGCCGGGCTGAAGATGGCTGGAATGCCAGAAACCGGTCCTCTGAAGCTTGTTTCCGGTCCAGGGAAGGCATGGCTTGGCAGTTCGGGCTGGACTATTCCCATGAGGCACAGGGTCAGACTGATTTGCATATGGCCATGTCTGAACTGGGTTGGTGTGGAGTGCAATAAAATGATGGATTTAGGCCCAGATCTCTGTACTGGGGTGAACGTATGACATTGTTCTGCATTCTGTCCATCAACTGTGGTGTTTGCATTTGTCACCCCGAGTGGGATGAGTATGCTCAGACGTGAGTCCCATGCACTCCAGACCACTGGATTCAAGCAAGCCGGGCTGAAGACGGCTGGAAGGCCAGAAACCGGTCCTCGTAAGCTTGTTTCCGGTCCAGGGAAGGCATGGCTTGGCAGTTCGGGATGGACTGTTCCCATGAGGCACAGGGTCAGACTGATTTGCATATGGCCATGTCTGAACTGGGGTGGTGTGGAGTGCAAAAAAACAATGGATTTAGACCCAGGTCTATGTACTGGGGTGAATGTAGGACATTGTTCTGCATTCTGTCCATCAACTGTGGTTTTTGCATTTGTCACCCCGACTGGGATGGGTATGCTCAGACCTAAGTCCCATGCACTCCACACCACTGGATTCAAGCAAGCCGGGCTGAAGACGGCTGGAATGCCTGAAACCGGTCCTCAGAAGCTTGTTTCCGGTCCAGGGAAGGCATGGCTTGGCAGTTCGGGCTGGACTGTTCCCATGAGGCACAGAGTCAGACTGATTTGCATATGGCCATGTCTGAACTGGGGTGGTGTGGAGTGCAAAACGATGGATTTAGGCCCAGATCTCTGTACTGGGGTGAATTGTTCTGCATTCTGTCCATCAACTGTGGTTTTTGCACTTAACAATCCTGGAGGCAGAGTGCTTGGATTTATGTGAGATGGTGCTCTAGCATGTCTGCAACTTTCGGAACCATGTCCTTTAGCTGTTCTGGGATATTACCATACCATATACTCTTAAGTGCATTATAATCCTCGCGGTTACTTGCTAACTTTGGTTTGGCTTTATCGAAACATGTCGTGTAAGGTATCATACGCTTTGGAATACTACCCCCTCGCCAGTTCTGGCGAGGGGGTAGCATTCCACCCTTCTAGAGGGAGAAGACATGTTAGTTTGTTTAAACGCGGTTAAATCTAACCAGAGCCTCAGCATCACAAAATGGATGCTGCTGCCACAGACACAAGTCTGGCCTCCTGCTGCTGACCGAAACTCCGGCAGGGGAGGCCTGGACAATAGGTTTCCTGTCGCAGGGAGGAGTTACACCTCCCCAGACAGGACATAGTGGATTGGGGCAGGGAGGTCTGCATGAAACTAGACACTGCCTGGGGCACACAAGGTCTCCCATGCAAAGTCCAGTTCAAACCGGTGCTGGGGCTCTCCAGCCCCAGCTCTGGCGTGAAACTGGACAAAGGGAAAGGGGTGTCCCACCCATAGGAGGGACCTAGCAGGAGATCCAGTCCCTAGATTTGGAATAAAGGTAGAAGCTTTGCCAATGCAAACCAGATCATCCTGACTGAAACTTTGAAATGAAACTCTGGACCCTTCAACATCCCACTCGACGTGAAAGACTGAAGAATCTTCTTTGTGTTCAAGGAGTGGCAACCCTGTGCAACTAGGCACCATCAAGACTTTCTTTGCCATTGCTCCCGCCGGAGCTCGAACGACAAAGATCGACAAGACCCAGACTCCCAGACATCCAACAGCTTGACCCACAGTCCTGGCAAAGCTGAGACCCGTGGAGGCGACAAGAGACGTGGGACCGGCCATCTTGAAAAGTCAACAAAGTGCTTCCTGTGCAGCTCCCGAGGCACCCTCTATGCTGTGCTTTGGAGTTTGAGAAGCCCCATCCCTGAGCAGCCTGTGCTCCAAAGATCACCCCTCCACACTCACCGAGTGCTGCGTGGGGCCCTTTTGCACTTTTCCTGCTCGACGCGTTGTCTGGTCGCTTGCCTGTTGGCTAGTGGCCTCTGAGATGATGATCCATCAAAACAACACTGCCAGTCTGTGTTGGACCCGGCCTTTTTGGCAGGTTCACCCCGAGACTTTTTGCTTTTTCCTAGCCTGTTTCTGGAACCTGGTGGTGGTGATTTTAGGCCTCTGCGCACTTTTTCACTGTGGTACAGTGTAAAGTGCGTGAGCTCTCTGTGTATGTGTGGTCAGTGGCGTCACTAGGGGGGTGCGGGGGGTGCGGGGGGTGCGGACCGCACCGGGTGACACCCTCACATGGGGGTGACACCATCTGTAATGAGTAATGTTTTGTTCTTTCTAAAAGCGACCCCTATGAAACGTAAAATGCCAAAATAAACCAAGCAGGTGCTCAGTTTCGAAAGCCTAAAAGGCATTCACCTTTGCCGCGTAGCTAGGGGGGGCAGGGGGGGCGGACCGCCCCAGGCGGCACTGTTTTGGGGCGGCCATGGCCGCGCGGTACTAGTGGCCCGTTGCGGCCGCCTTTATAATTTATTTTGGGGCACTGTCAGTGTCTCCAAATAAATTATAAAGACGGCCGTAACGGTCCACTAGTGCCGCGCGCGGGGCGTCGTTTCCATTTCAACGTGCTTAGTGCTCAGATCACTGCATCCAATTGCCGCCGAGGCGTACCGCCTAATTGGCCAGTGTGTGTAAGTGCAACCGCACTGCACGCATCACCCGAGAATATGTAACAAGTTTCTTTGGGTCCCAGGGCCGTCAATCAGCGCGCAAAAGCGCTACCAATTACGGCCCTGCAGGGCCTGCAAACTTTATACTTCGGAGCCCGCCTTCGGCAGTGAACCGTGCT
Source organism: Lissotriton vulgaris (assembly GCF_964263255.1). Taxonomy (NCBI): domain Eukaryota; kingdom Metazoa; phylum Chordata; class Amphibia; order Caudata; family Salamandridae; genus Lissotriton; species Lissotriton vulgaris. Next base: position 1,051,404,766 of record NC_141694.1, read on the forward strand.
GAAATTGAGCGTGCACCACGCACGTCACGTGATGGTGTGTGCATGCCTCCAGGGATCAACAGGAACATAACTGATTCCAGTTTTTGGACCAGGAGTGAGTGACTTGTTTTACTTGTCACTTTAAGTGAAGGCCGGCGCAGATCATGTGAGAGAGACATTAACTCTCTCTCCTTGTGGTGATGGTGCTGATCTTTGGGTCATTGAAGCAACACCAAGTAAGTTTTCTCCATCGATTTTGCACTGGCTTTGATGGTGGTACTTCAACTGGACGACACGCCCGTCTCTCTGCTCTCGTCTCCTCCTCGTGTGCCCTGGTATGCGAGGCTCACTCCCAGCGCTGCAATAAGCAAACATTCAGTCTGTCCGTTGCTAAAATAGACCACCATTCCCTGATTTTTAGGAACATTTCAGACGAAAAACACAGCCTCTTTTACTGTGTTTATTTTAGACATGCGAGCTTCCACTTCATTTGCCCCAAGCCTCCTCGGTGTACACGATTCTGCCCATGCAGGGAAGACACTGTGGAGGTGACAGAAGCTGTCCTCGGTGACTCAGCTGGCGCACGCCCCCATTTTCCAGCACATTTCTTCACACTGCGCTTAACTATCCCTATGCTTCTGTCCATATTCTCTTTCTCAGCACCCTGCCCCTTCCTTCCACTGTCCTTTTCTGACCACCCTTAAGCCCTCTGCCCCTCCCCCATTTGGTTTTGCAGGGTGCCTGGGAGTTTTGCATAGCCCAACTCCCACACCCCCAAAAAAACTTTAAGTGTTTTCGCACAGTGTTTGTAGTGAATGCTCTGCTTCACCGTGATCCAAGAATGGGCTGTTTAGTGGTTTGTTGCTGGATGGTGCGGGCTCGCTCAATAAATCCAGACATTACAGATCATGTAGGTGCATGTTTAGTTTTTGACATGCAGTCATGTCTCACGTGGAAACCGGAAGCACTCCCACAGCCACAGAGAAAACCCGACTGCTGGGTAAATAGAACAGGGAAAGAAAGAAGGAATGTTGGAAGAAAAGGGTGAAAAAAAGGAAGTAGGGATGATGGAGTAGGAGGATGAATGGATATGTGGATGAATGAGTGGGTGAAAGAAGAAGTGAATGATGATGGATGGACACATGAAAGTATAGTAAAGGGATGGGTGGATGGGTGAGTGCGTGAATGGATAGGTGGATGTACAAGTGAAAGGAAGGCAGAACAAATCGATGAATAGTTGAGTGAATGAATAGGTGGAGGGACAGCTAAAAGGAGGATAGAGTAAAGGTCTGGATGAGTGGGCGAAAGATCTGGGAATGGAAGTCGTAGTGGATGGATGATGAATGGATGGCAGGGTGAATAGATGCGTGGCAAAGTGAATGAATGTATGGATGGATGGCAGATTGGATGGATGGCAAAGTAAATGAATGGTTGCATGTTAGCGTGAATGGATTAAAGGCAAAGTGACTGAATGCATGATTGGATAGCAGAGTGGATGGATTGATGAATGAATGGCAGGATGGATGGCAGAGTGGATAAATGGATGGATGGATGAGCAGATAGATGGCAGAATGGATAGATGGTGGAGGGGATTGATGCATGGCAGAGTGGATGAATGGGTGGTTGAATATCAGAGTGGGTGGATTGATGGATGAATGAATGGCAGAGTGGATGGGTGGTTGGATGAATAGATAGAAGAGTTGATGAATGGATGGGTGGCAGAGTGGATGGCAGAGAGGGTGAATGACAGAGTGGATTGATGGATGGATGGAAGAGAGGATAGGAGGATGGATGGATGGATGGCTGAGTGGATGAATGGAAGAGTTAATGAATTGATGAAAGGATGTCAGTTGATCGATGAATGGCAGAGATGATGGTAAGATAAAAGACTGGAGGATGGATGCAAAGAGAATGGATGGCAGAGTAAATAGATCAAGGGTGGCAGAGTGGATGTTTGGTTTTTAGACTGTATGGATGGGCAGATGGATGGCATAATAGATGGATGGCAAATTGGATGGATGGATAGATAGATAAATGGATAGAATGGGGAAATATTGAATGATGGATGAAAGAATGAATGAATGACAGAATCTAAAGGTGAAATAGTGGATGCCAGTAGGTGAATGGAAGGGTGAAAGAATGAATAGATAGATGCATGGATGGAAGAGATAATGAAGCTGTTCTATTGCTATAGCTTTGCTTATGTTTCCAAATACTGTCGTTGTTTGGTAGAGTGTTGGCGTAAAGTGTGACCTATGTGGGAGTTGTTTTGGTGTTGTGCTTGATGTCTAGCGGGTGGTTTTACTGCTGTGGTATTGTAGCAGCAGTTCAGTATGGAGAGGTGTAAGAGGAGGAAGGGAAGGAAGGGATACATTTACTTATGCATTTAGCTACCATTTTAGTGCTGGTGGGCCTTCATCAACTGAGACTTGACCTTCGAGGTTTGCTCTAGGCTTACGCCGCAGTTTCACACCCTTTCTTATGCAGTGGAGTAGAGAGTGGCATTGTAACTTAAACCCTGCCAATCCACCCCTGCTGCTCGCCAAACATTTTCCCCAGATCCACCCTCCTTGCCGCTACCTGCCATGGGCGGCAATCTGGGGGATAGCCCCGGGCGCCAGAAGCTCTAGCTACGCCCCTTTGAATTAATAAATACATTACCGATTCCGCTCGCAGGTACAGATTAGTTGTATCCATTAATTCAGTATGTGCATAAGAATGAATAAATAATGCCAACATTAGGGATTTTACAGAAACTCCGAGGCTTATGGTCTTCTTAGCGGATCTGTGGAAATCTCAGATATAACTAAACTGATTTTAATTCCACTTACATTTCAATTTATATTTTTATATCTATATAGCAGTACTAAAGTAATATATCGCATCCAGGCACTAGAACAGGAAGGAGGTTTAACAGTCGGATGCAGGAGGAGTTTTAGTAAAGTATTATTTAGGGAATAGTTGCTTTATGGCTTTTCTAAAGACAATTAGAGACGGGTGTGAACAATCATTTGAGACCTGGAAATCAACATTTTCTGTCACTTTTGGATTCACTTCGGGAGGAAGGGTGAATCAAAAGATGCCAGCCTGGGACACAGAGGCCAAGTGGGTGAACCGCGCCCAATTCTGCAGGGTACGAGAGAACAAAAGCAAACAGCAGTATAGTTAGCAAAGATGGGCTGGCGAGGCATAGTGTAAACCTTTGACCAAGCAGTCTTCTAGCTCTTTGCATTTATGGCAGGAAAAGAAAGAAACTTTGAAAGATTTCTTTCAGGGTAAGAAAATTCTTAATAGTCGGGCCAGCAATTGCCAGGTATATGAAGAGGGTGAGAAAATGGGTAATTTCCTGGCCTGGATGGCCAAGGAAAAAAACAATCAAAATCAAATTACTGGCATAAAAGATCCCGGTACGGGAGAGATAGAAAGAGACACCGGGAAGATGGGGCATATTTCTGAATTATTCTGACTCTCTGTATAAGGGGCCCCGAGTCAAGCACGTGACCTGATACAAGTCAAGCGACACAGGACCCGCAGGTTTAAGCAGACACCTGGGGCGTGTCACGAACAACGTTCGTCTGCGCAAACATTTGCACATATGTGCGCTGCAAGATGGTGCAGGCAGAGGGTGAGATGGTGCAGGCGGAGGGGAGATGGTGCAGTCAGAGGGTGATATGGTGCAGGCAGAGGGGAGATGGTGCAGGCAGAGGGTGAGATGGTGCAGGCAGAGGGAGGGATGGTGCAGGCAGAGGGTGAGTTGGTGCAGGCGGAGGGGAGATGGTGCAGTCAGAGGGTGAGATGGTGCAGGCAGAGGGGAGATGGTGCAGGCAGAGGGTGAGATGGTGCAGGCAGAGGGAGGGATGGTGCAGGCAGAGGGTGAGTTGGTGCAGGCGGAGGGGAGATGGTGCAGGCAGAGGGGAGATGTTGCAGGCAGAGGGTGAGATGGTGCAGGCAGAGGGTGAGATGATGCAGGCAGAGGGGAGATGGTGCAGGCAGAGGGTGGGATGGTGCAGGCAGAGGGAGAGATGGTGCCGGCAGAGGGTGAGATGGTGCAGGCAGAGGGGGAGATGGGGCAGGCAGAGGGAGAGATGGTGCAGGCAAGGGAGAGATGGTGCAGGCGGAGGGGAGATGGTGTGGACACAGGGAGAGATGGTGCAACCAGAGGGGAGATGGTGCAGGCAGAGGGGAGATGGTGCAGGCAGAGGGTGAGATGGTGTTGGCTGAGGGAAAGATGGTGCAGACAGGGGGTGAAATGGTGTAGGAGGAGGGGAGATGATGCGGACAGAGGGGGAGATGGTGCAGGCAGAGGGGACATGGTGCAGGCAGAGGGTGAGTTGGTCCATCCGGTAAATTGTGAGGGGGTGACACCATGAGTTACCCGCACCGGGTGACACCAACCCTAGTGACGCCACTGTGTGTGGTGAGTGACCTGCCCTCCCATAGGAATGAATGGGGAATATGTATGACCATGGTAGTTCCTGATGTGTGGGGAGTGCAGGGTCGAGTTTGGTATGTGCGAACTCGTGAGATTGAATGCTGCGCAATTGGTATATGCGGCATGATTGTGTCTAGTGTAGAAGTGCCACTTTTAGAAGTTGGCATATTTGTGTAATTTGTGTCTGGCGTGTGATTGGCTGAGGCTGGCTGATGAGCCTGGCTCCAAGAGTCTGGGAGGGTCTGCCCCGGTGGTGAATGGAGTGTTTAGCATGCTGATGTGAGGGGAGGAGTGAGCCTGGGCCTGCTTGTGGATTGGCCGTCTGGTTTAAGGGTCCTGAATGAGGCTGGGTTTTCCCCACACAATGCTGGCTCCACCCCCTGGGGTGCGTCTGATGTCCCTAGCCTGGCCATTGAAAGGAAGTCCCTATAACCAGTTCTAGCTGGTTCTCACACTGCCTGCACCCTGCTAGACAAAGGAATTTACAGTATAAAAAGGGGCTGTGTCCCCTCACAATTTGTTCTTGTTTCTGACTTGAATCCTGCCAGGGGCGTGCTGCTGCTTGGGCTCAGGGGAAGGCTTGCCTCCCTGGGCCCTGCCCAGCCCCTGGATACCTGATGGACTGGGAGAGTGATGGACTTTCCCTGGGGACCTTTGCCTGTGGTCCCTTCCTTGCAGACTCTTGGGAAATTTTTCTTGCTTTTACCAAGGCTTATTATAGCCTAAAGCGCCTGGAAGCGCTTTGTCTGCTGCTATAGCGCCTGGGAGCGCTGTATTTGCCCTTAAGCGCTTGGAAGCGCTTTATTTTGGGCCCCTAGTGCTTTGGAGCGCTGAAATTGCCTTAGCGCTCAGAGCACTTTATTTTTGCTCTAGCGGCTGCCCATGCCGCATTTGCCCCGCGTCCTTGCCGCTAGATTTATCCTTTACTTAATTGCGAGCCAACCCCGAGATTGTCCCCGTCGCCGCCCGGCCGAAACGGAAGTCAGGCAGGCAGGGGGCGGGACGACAGAGACAACAGGAAGTGACCGTGCTTCCCCCGGGGCTCCCAGGAGGAGAGAGAGCCCCGGAGTGCACCAGCAAAGGCAGTCGCTAGAGCGAGGCCCCGGAGGAGAGGAGCCCCGCCCGCAGCACCAAAGCGGCCCCCGGAGGAGTGCTGAAGGGAGCGAGACTCCCTCCTGGGAGAGAGAGTCCTGCTGATGCAGGAAGCCAGGCGACGACCTCCAGCCGCAACCGGAGTCCCGGTAAGTGCAAGGGCAGCAGAGTGTGCAGAGCCTGCGAGGCTCCACAGACACCGGGGCATTACTTGGCTTCAAGCCCACGAGGGGCTCACGGCGCCCCATTGCCTTTGGGAGTCCCCAAGAGGGGGACTTCAGCTTACAGCGCCACAGTTGTTCTTGGAGCCCGGAGAGGCTCGTGGGTGCCGCAGTTGTTTTTCGGGTCACCAGCAGGGGGACTCCAACGTGCAGGGCCATTTATAGTTAGAGGGGGCGCCGGGGCACATTGTCGGTGCCCCCCTCCCCCTGCCTGTGAGATCCTTGTATTGAGAGCCCACGAGGCTCTAGCATCACGGGGGCAATTTTCTTTACGTAGAGCCCCGAGAGGCTCAAGGCAGGCACCACATTTGTTTTCAGGTCCCGAGAGGCTCGTGGCACCATTTCTTTGAATTAAGAGCCTAGGAGAGGCTCAGGGGGCCATCTCAGTGATCTCGAGCCCCAGAGGGGGGCTCCAGCGACCTCACATTCTTGCAGAGAGTCCAGAGGGGCTCTTAGGGGGCATTTCCTTTTGTTCAGAGCCTGTGTGGCTCCCACGTGGCCCCATCATTATTGATGTCCCAGCTGCCCAGCAATTAATGGGCAGCTGCACCGTTTAGGCCTCTGACTTTTGGACACAGGGCGTCCTAGCCCCAACAAGGCCAGTTGGCCTAGGGACTGCCACAGGTAGTGGCTTATGTAAGTTTTGCACAATGTGATGTGGTGCTAGGAAATGTAATGCATTTAATATGATTACGCACCTTGATCTTACACCTCTGAATGTTTTTAGGCATCATGTGTTTTTGCGCTATTGAGTTATGTTCTGGCACCTCTGAATGTTTTTATGCATCATGTGTCTTCCTTGATTTTACACCTCTGAATGTGTTGGTTTATGCATCATGTGTTTTTCCTTCCCGGTACCTCTGAATGTGTTATTGATGCATCATGTGCCTTGTCCTTACACCGCTGAATGTATGTTTTATGCATCATGTGTTTTCCTTCCCTATACCTCTGAATGTTGTGATGCATCATGTGTAATGTGTTCTTGCTTATACCCCTAATTGTATTGTGATCCTTAGGTGGTTGTTCTTTCTAGTACAGGTGTCCTAGCGAGGTCCTGGTTCCCTGCGTGACATTCTCCTAAGGTGTTTAGGGTTGCATAGGTGGTACTTACCTGTTACCAGTAGTTACTGGTTGTGATTTATAATTGTTATTTTGTGCTATACTTATTCTAAGTTCTAGAAGTGCTATTTCTACTAAGTGCTGATTCTGAAAGTGGCCCATGTGGCCCTGTCCTGGTGTAAATAATCCCTTGTGAATTTTGCCTGTGCCAGTTGGCACAATGTACATGTGTGATTCTATCTGATGTGTTTTGACAATACAGAAGTTATTTTTATATAACCTTGTGTGGAGTTCCTTTTGTGGTGTGCCTAGGATGTTGTTGCTGTTGTGTGCTGGCGCAAATGCTTTACACATTGCCTCCGGGATAAGCCTGTCTGCTCGTGCCAAGCTACCAAGGGGGTGAGCAGGGGTTATCTTGGCGTGTGACTCCCTTGCCCTGACTAGAATGGTGGTTTCTGCCTAGCTTTGGCGTCAGCCTTAGCCAACCGGAAATAGCCAGTTCTAACAGTCTGATTTCTCCAGACTGGCCCTAGCACCGATGAAAAGGAGCCATCGATCTGACCTTCCCGGTCCGATCCAGAAGACATCTTTGAGTCCTGCTTGGGTTGCATTTGCCAAGGTTTGGTGACTCCAATTCGAGAACCGATACCGCCGACAGCAAGAGCCTTTGTGGGACAGCTCGTGTCCACCAGCTGGTCATCTTCAATCCTTCCTGGTCCACGTGGCAGCGGAGACAAACTACGCGACAGCACCTGATCGCAACCCGACACTGCCTGGTTCCATCCTGGTCACTGGCTAGTGAACTAGACTCTGTCCCCTCTGCTTTCAGGTACTCTACACCTTCGATCCACCCTTGGATCCAACCGGACTCTTCTCTCCTGGACGCCTGCAGCATCTTTACCTCCAGGCTCCATAGAACTCCATGAAGAAAGCCGACGCACTTTGGCACCTATGCACCCGCTTCCTGTGGGTGAGATAACGAGATTACACCGGTGCTCCTATAGTGGTTTACACCTCTAGTGTCCTAGTTTTTAGTGGCTAAGTTCTAGTCCAGTCGGAAGACCCCTAAACCTATAACTTTCTGATTTTTACGCACCATTGACTTGTATGGTAAATGCGGTTGCCTATAGACACTGCACCCGCATCCTGTGTGCCTCCTATGTCCTAACCTTTGTTAGTCCAGTGTAGGCCCAGCAATTCCCTAGGCCCTAGGCCTGTTCATTGTTCATGATGTGGTACTTATACCACTTTCTTAATATATGGTTTGAGTGGCCACCCGGCCTATCCATAATTGTGCATCTTATTGTATGTTATACTGTGTTCTTTGTTTAACGCTTGTGCTCCTGTGCTCATAAAGAGTCAAGGGGATTATTCTAGAAATAAATACATATATTTTATAATATATAACTTGTGTGGTGTCCTTTCATTTGGTATTTAAAGGATTGCATATGATAAAACAGCTGGCTTCACATGCCCTCTTGAGTTTAGCCTAAGACTGCTTTTGTCCATGCTACCACTAGGATAGCTGGTCTATAAGGTTGATTTACAACCAATCACCATAAGGGTCATTTGGATTGGTGCAAGGTGCTCACTACAATAGTGATCATCATATACTAGGCCAACTTCTAACACACAGCACCCTCTGGTTCGCCACTGCCACCCTCTGGATCATCACTGCCACCCTCTGGTTCATCACTGCCACCCTCTGGTTTGCCACTGCCACCCTCTGGATCATCACTGTCCCCCTCTGGTTTATCACAGCACCCTCTGGTTCATCACTGCCACCCTCTTCTTGTTGACTGCCATCCTCTGGTTCATCCCTGCCACCCTCTGGTTCATCACTGCCACCCTCTGGTTTGCCACTGCCACCCTCTGGATCATCACTGCCACCCTCTGCTTGTTATGTTAGTATGAATTTGTAGAGCGCACGTTCACCCTGGGGTTTCTTGGCGCTGTGTACCGCTGGGGAACCTGTCCTGGCTTTCCCTGTGAAATGGTCCCTAATTGGCATCCCCAAGGTGAAGCCAAGCATCCCCGGCAGCGAGGGGGCCGTTGTGGAGATTAAGCAAGCTATTGCCCAGAGTTGCAGCGTGGGACCCATGGTTAGAGAGGCACCGAGGCGAGATTTATCGAGCCCGCTGACATTGGTTCCGTACCCTGCCGCGTTGGGAATTGAACCCTGGTCCCGGGCCGACCTCTGCTTCTGGGTCTGCCGACTCTAACCGGTGAGCCACACTTTCTCTACTTCACCAGTGCCACGCACTGGTTCATCACTGCCACCCTCTGGTTGATCACTGCCACCCTCTGGTTCAAGGCTGCCACCCTCTGGTTGATCACTGCCATCCTCTGGTTCATCCCTGCCACCCTCTGGTTCATCACTGCCACCCTCTGGTTGCACGCCAGGAAGTGATACTCTTTACCGACTAACCCGGTCTCCTGGCAGCCGACGAACACCACAGATTACCGCGGCTCCCGCCGCCCGATTGCGGGTGGACGTGTCTACATCCGCTACCCTAGGACCAAGCCTCCACTTCATGAGGCACTCCGGCATTTAGAGGCTAAAATACTTTAAGGCTTTTCATTGTATCTGTCCTGACAATGGACCTTGTGATTTACTAAGGGTCCGAAACGCCGTCGACCTTACAAGCACTGAAACCGAACTGTGATTACTATAGGATGTGAAGTGCTTAGTTGTAATACTCTGTACAATTGTATTGTTGGTAGAGTAACTTGTTTTGCCTTATAAAGCCCTTCTTTGCTGTTTATATCAACCCTATGTACCTGCTCTGTTAGTACTGGACACAGGCTTGTGGTCCACACTAGCTGATTGTTGGAAGGTACTTCGTGTGATTTAAATACATGAATTTTGAGTAAAATCTCTGAAAGACCACTGTCTGGCTGGACATGCCTTTCTAAAATATAGATTGACTCTGTCTATATTTCATTTTGTGCTGAAACTTTCCAATGTTGGGGACCAATGTTGTTTGATAAAAGTATGCTCCCCGAGGTCCCTGCTGACTAATATTGGGGTCCCTTGTTGTTGTTGAATTACCCTCTGGTTGATCACTGCCATCCTCTGGTTCATCCCTGCCACCCTCTGGTTCATCACTGCCACCCTCTGGTTTGCCACTGCCACCCTCTGGATCCTCACTGTCCCCCTCTGGTTTATCACAGCACCCTCTGGTTCACCACTACCACCCTCTTGTTCACCACTGTAGATTATGGGGGCAAAGCAAAGCACACCTTCCCAGCCTAATTGGCATCCCCAAGGTGAAGCCAGGCATCCCCGGCAGCGAGGGGGCCGTTTTGGAGATTAAGCAAGCTATTGCCAAGAGTTGCAGCGTGGGACCCATGGTTAGAGAGGCACCGAGGTGAGATTTTTCGAGCCCGCTGACATTGGTTCCGTACCCTGCCGCGTTGGGAATTGAACCCTGGTCCCGGGCCGACCTCTGCTTCTGGGTCTGCCGACTCTAACCGGTGAGCCACACTTTCTCTACTTCACCAGTGCCACCCACTGGTTCATCACTGCCATCCTCTGGTTGATCACTGCCACCCTCTGGTTGGTCACTGCCACCCTCTGGTTCAAGGCTGCCACCCTCTGGTTGATCACTGACATCCTCTGGTTCATCCCTGCCACCCTCTGGTTCATCACTGCCACCCTCTGGTTGATCACTGCCATCCTCTGGTTCATCCCTGCCACCCTCTGGTTCATCACTGCCACCCTCTGGTTTGCCACTGCCACCCTCTGGATCCTCACTGTCCCCCTCTGGTTTATCACAGCACCCTCTGGTTCACCACTACCACCCTCTTGTTCACCACTGTATATTATGGGGGGAAAGCAAAGCACACCTTCCCAGCCTCAACTGAGATGAATTCATTTGGGGCTGGGTAATGTGTCACTGAATTTGAGCTTCAAGTCTGGCACCTGCTTCCTTGGCTGTAAGTGCTTCCTGTTGCAGTTTAAGGTTTTTTTACAGGACCATTGTGCCGTACTTGTAACTATTCTCTGACCCTGATTTGAGGGTCAGACCAGGGTCAGAGAATAGCTGCAAGTAGGCAATTGAACTTTGGAGGGGCCCCTCAGGAAGCACTACAGGGAGGGAATGGTTACACTACAGCGAATGGTTACAAATTAGCTTGAACTTTTGCACCTGCTAAGTACTTTCAGTTTTGCAAAATTAGTTTTTCTGCAATTTCGCGAGATTCGCGGGGCGCGAATTCGCGCTAAATCGAACTCGCAATCCGTGAATTCGTGCAAAATAGCGGAATTTATTTTTGAGTGTTCGGGGGTTTTTTTGCATCTTCGCAAGCCGCTTGCAGCGCACCGACCGCGAAGTTACCCATGCGGTCGTACATCTTGTGCACGTTGCGTATTTCCGGTTCCGGCGCTATTGGCAATCTCGCGTTGTGTGCGGCGCGCTATTACGAGTTCGCCTGTGTTTTTGCGTGCTCGCGGGCAAAATATTGCGCAAACTTACCCACGCGGTCCTCTATGGGCGCAGTCATCTTGTTTTTCATCATTGCTATGGTTTTTGGGCATGCTACCTTTCTATCCATCTTACATCTTTGTAATCCTCTGTTTTTCTGAACTTTTTTTCGTTTTTTTTGCTTATTATCTAACTCTACAATTTACTACATCTATATTTTGTGTTTTTTTTTCTTTTTATTACTTTATTACCTACTTTATTTCTTTTGCTCTCTCTCTTATTTTGTTCACACCTGTTCTTCTTTCCTTTTTCTTGTGCCCAGGACCATGGCAAAGGGAGCCGACAAGGGCAAGGGGAAGGGCCCAGCACCCCTTACTTGCGGGCGTTTGAGGGGGTAGCTAGTCCAGGCCAGGGAGATCTTCTCTGCGCTGGAGGTGGCCGCCTTGCTGTTTTTTTTCCAAGTCCACCTCCCTAAGACCGTGGCAGCAGGTGGGCGGATTGCTTCCGGTTACGGCCTCCGGGAGCGTCGCCAGCTGTGGGAGAAGGTGTGCCGGCGCATGCGGAAGGAGTCTGGGGTCCGGCGCACCAACCAGCAAATGAGGCACCGGTGGAGTGACATCCTGGACCGGGAGCATGACATACTCGACCTGCTAGGATTGGAGATCCCTGGCCTTGGTAAGTAGCTATTTAATAACTACTTCTTTTTCTTTTGCTCTGTTATATTGCTAATCTATTTCTTTCCTGAAGAGTACGAATGCTGCTGATTCGATTACATTGCAGGTAAATTAATCTTTAAATAGCTTCTGTCATTGCAGGTGCTCGCCTGGGTATTGGCGTTGCTACTATGCTTACTTGTTTGCAACTTTTTACTCATTTGAGAGCATTACTGCGTAATGGTAGAGACAGCAGACTCAAGTGTAGTCCTTCTTTGTACTCCTGCTGCTGCCACTTTGAAGAGATAGCGGTGGATGGATACGTTGAGTATATTATTTATTACTTGTTATAGGACATTTGTTAGTGGTCTGCAATCATAATGACGGACTGTGTCTGTCACGCGACGTCCCGTGCTGCTGAGTGATGGCAGTCATACTATAACCTTTTTGTTGTTGGTGTAGTTAGTGAATTACGTAACTTTCCTATTAGACGGTCTGCGAATCCTGCAACACTGTACTACTATCCTCCTAGTTGACCAGATCAGATGCAAATGTTGTTAATTTGCTTCCCCGAAATAATTTTAGATTGTGTTCAAAGAAATCAAATATTTCCCAAAAAACAATCATCCATGTTGTGTTTCTTTATTTCATGTTCACCAGAAGCTCCCAGGGGCAAGGCAGCGACGGCGACTGAGACTCCGGTGGAAGAAGGTGGACAGGATCAGTCCCTTGCAGGCTCTTCTGCTGGCCCCAGTAAGTTGTTCTATTGTTATATTAATACTTATACTTCCCTAACTTTTACAGCTCCTATTCATTACAAACTGTTTCCTAATAATTCTATGTTTTTGTCAGGCCCAGGGGCGCTTGCGGTCTAGGGCCCGCCCCATTTGGCCTTCGGCCATGTCCCAAACGTTTATGTGGAAAGACTCATGGGTCTTCCCCTGCTGGACATTGGTGGTTGCTTTGTTATAGGGCTAGGGCAGGCTAAGCTTTGGAAATGTATTTTGCCCTAAAAATTCCATTGATTCCCTATGGTCCGCGAGATGAGTGAGGTTTGGCAGGGTACGTGAGATGAGTGAGGTTTGGCAGGGTACGCGAGATGCGTGCACTTTGGCAACTGCGTACCGCGAGATGCGTGCAATTTGGCATGCTGTCGCATTTCAACGCCGCAAGCAGGGGAAATTACGCGCGGGTGTGGTTACGTTGATGTACGTGACCACACCCAAGGATCTGTGCTCACTATTCTGGAGATTTCTGAGAAGGAGGTTGATTCCAGGCAGGCTCTGTGTTTTGGTATGCTGTTTAACCCTTTGATGCAGATTTGTGTGTGCCGCGCTGGAGCAGACCTTTCCGGAGGAGCTTCTTGAGTTGGTAACTTCTCCGGCAGTCTTTGAGAAGGTGGTTTTGGACCGGATTTCTTTGAGGAATTTCTTCCTTTGGGGTCCAGAGTTTGCAGATGAACCTATAATTAAGAGTAGGTCGTACTCTTTAGGTATGAAGGCGATTTAATGCACAAAAAGGTTTTTATTTTTTGTATTTACAGAATCTAAAGAGCAAGAAAGATTTAAAGGCTGTTTCAGTTTTTTATATCATGTTATTTAAGGAATTAGAAATCTTCAATGTTTTTGGTATGAAGTAAACCCAACATAATATTTCGAATAGAAAGTTATTGTTTTAGCACAGAAACAAGATACATCTCTTGCTTATGTTTTCTACATGTAACTTGATTATGAAGCTATAACAAGACAAAATTAGAGTGTTTTGCAATACACAGTTTCGTGCTATGTGAACAAATTCCAAGGTTTTGATACTATCTAACAGTGAACAATTTACAGAAGATAATGTAAATCGTGCTATTTTTTCTGAGAGAGTTTTATCAGAAAAGTACAGATGTTTTATGTGCAAAGAAATATCAAGCATTTGGAGAATAATTAGTATAAAAGGTCAAATTGCAAGAGGTTTAATTGCGATATTATTCCACAGAATTTTGTGAAGTGAATCTAATTTTACATGAAAACTCCATGCTTAGATTGCTGCTTGCATTAAGGAAAATTTACTGAAATATAAGTAAATAGGTATTAGTGTGTGTCTAACTTTTTCCTTTTCAGATCTCCCTCTCAGCTGTTCCCTTCCCAACTCCCCTTTTCTCCCCGCTTGATCACTTCAATATTCTGTGTAATAATTACAATCAGAATTGGAGGTATCGAGAGGTGGGCCCTTATATCATCGCATCAGATTCCGAGGAAGACTTCTTCTGACAGAATAGTGAGCCCACAAATTATTTTCCTCCCGATCTGACTGTGTTGACATAATGGCCACCATGGATGATTTACTTGCGGCAATAGTTAAAATGCAGGCAGATTTAAATGAAACTATGGCTGCTACAGCATTGTTGTCTGATAAAGTAGATAATATTCAGATTTTGAACACTCCCCTTCCTGAGGAGGCGCAAGACACTAGAGCTTCCACAAATATATCAGTAACTGTTCCACCACAAATTCCTCTGGCTGCGCCAGAACGTTTTTCAGGAGACCCTTCTAAGGTTCAAATATTTTTAACACAAATAGAATTGCATTTCTCTTGTAGACCTGCAGCATTTCCCACCCCTCAATCCAGAATAGCTTTTCTAATTTCTTATCTGTCTGGAGATGCTGCAAATTGGGCAGTTCCGCTAGTACGTCAAGATAGCGCTCTATTGTATAACTGGCGGCGCTTTGTAGAAGAATTTGAGAAAGTATTCGACAGACGAACAGTAACTTTGTCTGCAGATCGAGAACTGTTACAATTAAGACAAGGAAATCGAGATCTCATTGCCTACTTGTCACATTTTAATAGATTGGTCGCAGAAACCTCTTGGCCTGAAGAAAAAAGAGCAGCACTTTTCTATCAAGGGTTGAAGGACGATCTGAAAGATGTGTTAGCTCAAATTGACCCACAACCAACAACTTGTTCAGATTTAATTAATCTAACTTTGAGATTGGATCACAGACTATCAGAACGAAGGGGTGATAAAAAAAGAGGAGAGAAACCTAATTGGAAAAGTGAAACTAAACCCAGAACTCAGTTCACACATTCTGAATCTAGCTCTGAACCAATGGAAATTGGAACCCTTAGACAACCATTGTCAAAAGACGAGAAAGAGAATAGACGTAAAAATGGACAGTGTCTCTATTGTGGACGCAAAGGACACTTTGTGAAAGATTGTATGTTGAAACCTAAGAATAAAACTCCAACCACAGGTAAAGTGTCAGTTTTGGAAACAAAAGACTTTGAGTCGGGAAACTAACATGCCCAGTATTGGTAGAAGGGGATATCTTGGGAACCATTGCTTACCTTTCAATAAACTCTTGTGTAAGTAATTACAAAGCACATTTTCGATTAGCAGTTCAAATACAACTGATTCACAAAATCTGGCAAATGGAAGTTTTAATTGACTCTGGGGCCACAGGAAACTTTGTCGATTTAAAAACCGCCCAGCGATTGAGTATCATCTGTGAGAAAAAAGACACTCCTGAAATAGTCCAAGCCGTAGATGGAAAAGTTTTGTCCGGAGGTCCAGTCACCATGCAAACCTCAAAGGTAATAATGTGTTGTGAAGACTCAAAAAAGAGATATCATAGAGAGGAGGTTCAATTCGATGTAATCCAAGCACCTCAATACGGCTTTATTTTAGGAATGCCATGGCTCTGTCTACATAATCCAATTATTGACTGGCAAAAGAGAACTTGTATTATAATCTGATTTTTGTCAATCATCTTGTATGGGAACTCTCGCAAAACCAATCAGTCAAATTGCTACTGCAGAAGAAAAAGAGACAATTCTACCCAAATGTTACAAAATGTTTCAGGAGGTATTCAGTGAAGAGAAAGCAGCAGTCCTTCCTCCTCATCGCAGCTATGATTGCCAAATCGATCTCATGCCGGGTTCATGTGTACCGAACTGTAGGATTTATGCACTCTCTGAAACAGAAAATCAACACTTGAGAGAATACTTGGATCAATATCTGGGTTCATTCGTCCTTCAAAGTCACCAGCCGCCTCCCCTTTGTTTTTTATTCCAAAACGCAAATGGTGAATTAAGAACGTGCATTGACTATAGGGCTTTGAACAAAATCACCATCAAAAACAAATATCTCTTACCATTAATCCCAGTTCTTTTAGATCAAGTAAAAACAGCAGTAATTTACACCAAGCTTGATCTAAGAGGAGCATACCATCTGGTGAGAATCAGACAAGGAGACGAATGGAAAACTGCATTTAAAACTAGATATGGACTGTTCGAATATTTGGTAATGCCGTTTGGTCTTTGTAATGCGCCAGCAGCCTTCCAGTTTTTCCTCAATGATGTTCTACGGGAATTTCTAGATTTATTTGTTATTGTCTATATAGATGATATCTTAATTAATTCCGATTCAGAAGAAAAGCACGAAGGTCATGTCAAACAAGTTTTAAAGGCATTACAATCACACAATCTGTATTGCAAGTTATCCAAATGCGATTTTCATGTCTTTGAGGTCGAATTTCTTGGAGTACTGCTCACACCAACGGGCATGAAAATGACTGATAGAAAAATAAAGGCAGTAGCAGAATGGCCAATCCCAAAATCTGTTCGAGATGTGCAATGTTTTTTGGGCTTCGCAAACTTCTATCGACGATTTATCGATCACTTTTCAGCAGTCGTAGCTCCCATAACTCGTCTGTTACGAAAAAAGGTGAAGTTCGAATGGACTACAGAAGCAAATGAAGCATTCCAAAGTTTGAAAAAAGCTTTTACTGAAGCCCCAATTTTGATGCATCCTGATGTGAATGAACCTTTTATAATCGAAGCGGATGCCTCAGATGTTGCAATTGCAGCCATTTTATCTCAGAGACATCACAAAACTGGTCAAATGCATCCTGTCGCTTATATGTCTCGTAAATTGAATGCAGCTGAACAGAATGACATAATTGCAGAGAAAGAGTTGCTCGCAATACTTGAAGCATTCAAGGAATGGAGACATTATATTATGGGAGCAAAATTCACAGTAACAGTGTATACAGATCACAGAAACTTACAATTCATGAGTTCAGCCAGAATGTTAACTCCACGACAAATGAGATGGATGATGTTCTTTGCAGAATATGATTTCATAGTAACCTATCGACCTGGACAAGACAACATAAAGGCGGATGCTTTATCTAGGAAAGACTCAACATTACATAAGTGTGAAGGAACTCCACAAGCAATAATAGAACCTGACAAAGTGATCTGTTTGTTGAATGCTGATCAGTTCTTAGACAGTATACATGAGAATTTTCCTCCATCACAATGGGAGAAATGGAATAACAAGAAGAAAAACCAATCAAAGAAGGAATACCATTTCATGGAAAACAAGTCTACCTACCAACCAAGGAATTACAAGAGACGGTCTTTAATTGGCTACATTCCCATCCTATGGCAGGACATCCAAGTCCAAAAAAGACTGTAGAAAAGATTCAAAACTTGTTTTGGTGGCCAACTCTCAAAAAGGATGTTTCTTTGATGGCTCAAAACTGTGAAACATGCGCTAGATTTAAAACTGATCATAGCAAACCAAAAAGTTTGTTACAAGTCTTACCAACACCAATCAAACCATGGGAACATGTTTCTTTAGATTTCATCACGAATTTACCACTAGTGAATCTTCATTCAGTAATTTTGGTAGTAGTGGACAGTTTAACAAAATATGCCCATTTCATTGCTTGTAAAAAATTGCCAACAGCAGGACAATTAGCGCAAATACTACTAACAAACATTGTGCGATTACATGGTTTGCCTTCAGTGTTACTGTCTGATCGAGGGTCTCAGTTTTCATCTAAATTCTGGCAGCAATGGTGTCAAAGTCTATAAATCACATCTAATATGTCTACTAGTTACCATCCCCAAACTGATGGTCAAACTGAACGATTAAATCAGACATTAAAGCAATACTTAAGATGTTACGTAGAAGACTCCAAGAGATCTTGGTATGATTTGCTTTGGATTGCAGAAATGGCTTATAACACATCACCGCATTCTTCAACTGGGTCATCTCCATTTGAGGCTCTCTATGGCTATTTACCAAACACAATTCCTTTAGTATTGCCCAAACATGTAAGTGATACACCTGCAGTACAGGATGCTATACAACATATGCAAACTGTTCACCAACAAACTCACCAACGTTTACTACAAAGTAAGGAAAAGTACAAACAGCAGTATGATAAACATCATAGACCTGGTCCAAGATATGTTGCTGGGGATAAAGTTTGGTTGTCTACCAAGAACTTAACCTTCAAAAGAAAAAGTATGTTTCATCCTAAGTTTATTGGACCATATTCAGTACTTCGTCAAGTCAATCCAGTAACGTACAAATTGTTACTTCCAAAAACTTTGAGAATCCATCCAGTGTTCCATACATCCCTTTTGAAACCAGCTAGACAAAATGTTGCAACTAGGCCAGCGCCAGTTTTGGTTCAGAGTAACTGGGAATACGAGGTAAAGGACATACTGGATTCTAAACTAAGGAGAAGCAGATTGTGGTATCTTGTCTCCTGGAAAGGTTACGGAGCTGAGAACGATTCTTGGGAACCGGCAGAGAACATTCATGCCTCTCGCTTGGTGCGACGTTTCCACCTCCTTCATCCCTCGAAGCCGGGCCCTAGACCGCTCCAGGGAGGGGGGAATACTGTCAGGTCCAGGGGTGCTTGCGGTCTAGGGCCCGCCCCATTTGGCCTTCGGCCATGTCCCAAACGTTTATGTGGAAAGACTCATGGGTCTTCCCCTGCTGGACATTGGTGGTTGCTTTGTTATAGGGCTAGGGCAGGCTAAGCTTTGGAAATGTATTTTGCCCTAAAAATTCCATTGATTCCCTATGGTCCGCGAGATGAGTGAGGTTTGGCAGGGTACGTGAGATGAGTGAGGTTTGGCAGGGTACGCGAGATGCGTGCACTTTGGCAACCGCGTACCGCGAGATGCGTGCACTTTGGCATGCTGTCGCATTTCAACGCCGCAAGCAGGGGAAATTACGCGCAGGTGTGGTTACGTTGATGTACGTGACCACACCCAAGGATCTGTGCTCACTATTCTGGAGATTTCTGAGAAGGAGGTTGATTCCAGGCAGGCTCTGTGTTTTGGTATGCTGTTTAACCCTTTGATGCAGATTCGTGTGTGCCGCGCTGGAGCAGACCTTTCCGGAGGAGCTTCTTGAGTTGGTAACTTCTCCGGCAGTCTTTGAGAAGGTGGTTTTGGACCGGATTTCTTCGAGGGATTTCTTCCTTTGGGGTCCAGAGTTTGCAGATGAGAACCTATAATTAAGAGTAGGTCGTACTCTTTAGGTATGAAGGCGATTTAATGCACAAAAAGGTTTTTATTATTTGTATTTACAGAATCTAAAGAGCAAGAAAGATTTAAAGGCTGTTTCAGTTTTTTATATCATGTTATTTAAGGAATTAGAAATCTTCAATGTTTTTGGTATGAAGTAAACCCAACATAATATTTCGAATAGAATGTTATTGTTTTAGCACAGAAACAAGATAAATCTCTTGCTTATATTTTCTACATGTAACTTGATTATGAAGCTATAACAAGACAAAATTAGAGTGTTTTGCAATACACAGTTTCGTGCTATGTGAACAAATTCCAAGGTTTTGATACTATCTAACAGTGAACAATTTACAGAAGATAATGTAAATCGTGCTATTTTTTTCTGAGAGAGTTTTATCAGAAAAGTACAGATGTTTTATGTGCAAAGAAATATCAAGCATTTGGAGAATAATTAGTATAAAAGGTCAAATTGCAAGAGGTTTAATTGCGATATTATTCCACAGAATTTTGTGAAGTGAATCTAGTTTTACATGAAAACTCCATGCTTAGATTGCTGCTTGCATTAAGGAAAATTTACTGAAATACAAGTAAATAGGTATTAGTGTGTGCCTAACTTTTTCCTTTTCAGATCTCCCTCCCAGCTGTTCCCTTCCCAACTCCCCTTTTCCCCCCGCTTGATCACTTCAATATTCTGTGTAATAATTACAATCAGAATTGGAGGTATCGAGAGGTGGGCCCTTATATCATCGCATCAGATTCCGAGGAAGACTTCGTCTGACAGTTTTACAAAATAGTCTTTGATCTTCTTCTAATGTAGACTACTTTCTACATTCTTATCCTGCCTCTACCATCACTCTCTGTGCTACTACTATTTACGATTATGAGTCGGACTGTGTAGGTAGCTAAACTTGCCCAGTCGGCAAACGGTGCGAAACAAAACTCTGATCCAGCAATAGCTCTAGGCACTGAGTGCAGTCCTCTGGGTTGCCCTTGCTGTCTATTCCAGTCTTCTTAATTTAAATGCTTTGACAATTTCCAACAACAAAATGTCATTGTTCACACCAAGTAAAAGGTAGCAGTTGCCTTTTTGATTTGAGAGGAGCACATCCCATACCGCTAGTGTTTCAGGGACTATTCTGCACACAAAGAAGTATGGACAAGAGAAATAGGACATTGTTGATGATAGGTGCAGTTGGACTTTCGTCATAGCTCAGTCCGAACAGAAGTTGAACCCCCAATCCTCTGACCGACTATCTAGTGTGTCTGACCAATGATTTTACGACCCAGAAGAACAGAAGACTACCGCCGAGTCCTGGCCTATCTGAGTCACTGAAACATGACTGCCAAGTGCAGTAGTTCAAACCCTTCCGCTCATTCACTCGTGAACAAAAACCACACAGTGTTTGTTAGTTTTAAAGTTTTATTTTCAATTAAGAAATGAAAACATTATTTCTTTATTTTTAATAGCGTAGTATTCGGAGTGGGCAATGGATGAAGACAACATTAAAGTTTAAACAACATTACCATGAATTAAATTACTATGACTCAAACGTAATAATAGCTAACAGACACATGAAATTATTAGAATAACTGTGCGGGAGCACCCACCTTCTTTAAAGTACTTAAAGTACTGCTGGTGATGACTTACTAGTAGTTGGTGAATCATCTGGCAGAAGGGTAATGGAATCTTCTTTCTGTAATGAGAAAAATGGTGCACGTTAAGCAAGCATTCATCAGATGTCATAAGAAGAAGTGTAACATTTAATGGAATAAGCATAGAAAAGGTTAAATTATACAACAAAACTTGGTGGTAGTGTTCCTCACTCAGAGAAAACGTCCGCACCTTCTGTAAAGATTATTCTCACTGAACATATTATGCATGAAGTATCAGAAAGAGGTGCACTGCGAACTTGATAAAACACCCACCACCAAGGGTGTTTGAACAATGCAACTTAATGCAAGTACCATGAATCAAAAGACAACCAAGTTGCACAAGCACCCTCCACAAAGTCAATTTTCAAAGACGCATTTCCGTAGGATAATGGTATTGTTCCAAGGTTGTTACACCAACTTCAACCGTAGATTCAATCGGAGCTTCAAAATATGGATCCAAAAACAAATGTTTTACTTCAAGTTCTTTATTAATCAAACATAGTAAAAGTTTTCCAGCTTTACACTGCCGACACGTGTTTCGCCCTCTCCAGGGCTTTTTCAAGGCTATCTTTGTTAGTCTATACAGGTCTGGCGTCGGAGAGGTCTATGTTTCAAAAGATACAAGTATGAAGCGTCGATATTAAAGATCCTATTAGGTGTGGTGATCACAGCGAGCTATTTCAGATATAAGTTCCACCTTTGTGCCTTCAAAATATTAGGCCCCACGAAGAGTGTTATAAGACATAGGGACAGTTGTAGAGATATGCCTTTGTAGGGTAGTACGACTCGCTGCGTGGAGATGATTCTTATCTTACTGGGGTAAAGGTTCCTAGAAGACCTTGATAAGTCTTTACGTTCGTTCTCACCAGCGTCACGTCTCCACTGCCGGGCACTGATGAGTGCCCGGCAGTGGAGACGTGACGCTGGTGAGAACGAACGTAAAGACTTATCAAGGTCTTCTAGGAACCTTTACCCCAGTAAGATAAGAATCATCTCCACGCAGCGAGTCGTACTACCCTACAAAGGCATATCTCTACAACTGTCCCTATGTCTTATAACACTCTTCGTGGGGCCTAATATTTTGAAGGCACAAAGGTGGAACTTATATCTGAAATAGCTCGCTGTGATCACCACACCTAATAGGATCTTTAATATCGACGCTTCATACTTGTATATAAAAGGTTAACACTTCCTCCACAAAACCATTACTTTTTTTCAATCCCAGTAATAAAAAGGTGTTATGTAACATTTTCTTCCATTACGAGATAAAATAGGGGTTGTATATGGCATCTGAAAATATGACATGTTTTTCCTAGACGTCACAACATCTGATGCGGCACAGATGACCACCAGTGCCGGGGCCAGCAGTGCGGAGGGGTCCACTCTGGATGCGGCGGCGCCAACAGGAGGAGCTGGGGGGGAAGACTCAGCGGCAGCGGACGGTGGTAAGTTATTATACCCCTTACTCATTGAAATGTTTTTGAGTAGGCTCGCAAAGGAGTATATGATGTACTGTACAGTAGTACACAGTACACTATTATAAGTAGACTGTACTGTTAAGAACAGTTACTAATTTCGAACTACTTTTTGGGCTACTATCACGGAGAAGACAGTCAACCTTGACTTGTAATGGCATTTGCTGCGGTACTTCTCGGGTAACCAATGGCCCCCTCTATTTCACTGCAACTCAGCTGGCAAATTTTTATTGTGAAGCAAAGTCATATCAGATGTAGTTTAGGGATGTGAAGAACGAAAAGTTAAAGAAGGGTGAAACGAAGGACGAGTGAGTCTTAATATTTATGAATTTAAAGAATGCTTTTGTTGAATGCAATTCAAGATAAGAAGACGGCGGTTTCCAAAATATAATGAAACAGGTGTTAATTGGTTGTTGACAAAAAGAAATTTTGGTACATTTGAGACATTAAGAAGAATCCTAGACGTACTTTGGAAGCCTGGGTGTTATCTTCTTTATCTTCTTTATCCCCATCGATAGCAGAGGTGTATGATGTAGTAGAGCAGACGCTGAGTGGATGAAGTATGACCAGTGGCAGTGCCACCCCTATAGAAAAGTAAGACATTCATCTCCCCACCTGCATGTACTGCTTAAAGTACTGCGAATCTGCATCATCATGGCCGGTGTCTGTACTGTGGAGGTTCTCTCTGATTCGTCTCAGCCGTCCGTGTGATGGTTAATACCAAAGATGCGACAAACCATAGGAGTATCCGTGTGCGCGGCAGGTTATGTCCGGATTTGCTTCACGGAATCCGATTGATGCTCATAAGGGTCCACCTCCAAATGTCACAACACCTCTGATATAAATACACAGAGGGCTTGAGCCATTAGGCGAGGGAAAAAACAACCAGGAAGGGAAAGGGAAGGGCCAGCAGGGAAGGGAATTCCTGTAACGACAAAAAACATACACTCTGTAAATACAATGATATCAACAAGCTACTCTCAGATGGTCTCGCTAAGGAACAGGACATGTACCTTGTGGTCTGAATAAAGAACGATGTTGGACAAGCGTCTCCTCTATTGCCTTCTGCCACTTCAAGCAGCCTAAAGACACAAACACAGGTTAGCCAAAAGTCACACTCAACAGAAGACCTATATAACTGTGTATGCAAGCCCCTATATTTGGCATACCATGAGGTTAGGCAAGAGACATTATAACTGGATTCTGTTGTAGGCACAATTCCATACTGCGTCAGTATTCAAACACGTAAGACCACAAGAATAGGAATACTTCAAGTGTCCTTATTATCAGACACAGTGGTGCGTGGGAGGCAAGAACCACTGCACTCCGCTCTGTGAGGCATAAGGAATAAACATTAGTTGTAGTCCCTTCCAGTTAAGTCAATAAGTAGAACACCGTCTTGAATAATCACAACAAGCAGTGAATCTCACCGCTTTGCTCCTGCTGGCAGACAAGGAAATAATAAACACGGTGGCGCGTAGTTGCGACCACCACTACGCCCCGCGAATCAGACACACGCTGGGCCCAAATCAAAAGAGAAATACAATAGTCCTATTCCGGAGTACTTTACTCCGGTGACAAGAGAAAGAACGGTAACGCGTGGCAGCTCACCACCGCGCTCCGCTCTGTAAGGCAAAACCCAGAGTTGGCGGTTACAGGCTCTTCGCCCATCGAGGAGGCTTCCTGACTGAAGCCGATCCTACCTGGCCCCACGTCTGGAAAGGAAACGAAAAGCGGCTGAAGACCACTCGCCGAGCAGCGACCTCCTCTCCTCCTGTGCGGGCACCGGAACAACAACGAATAACACGCAACTGGATGCGTGTCTACAGTCTACAAATACCTTCCTCCTCCGGGGATGATGGGAGTTGTAGTTTCACTCCCTAATTGATCGGTGACGGGCTTCCTTGTACACAAACCCGCCGATGACAGTGCAGGCGCAATCATCCGCAACCTGACAGGTTAAGCCGTACTGCTTTCCAGCGTCTCCGCGTGTAAATGCGGAAGTCATTTTGATGCAGAGATGCTGGAAAGCTGAGACGGCTGAGATGAATCAGCGAGAACCTCCACAGTACCCGGTAGCCAGGTCGGAATTAGAACCGGCTGAGAGCACATAGCCATTGTGGCAATAGCTTTGGAACCGCTGCCCGCGGGAGCCCTGATGAAGTCGTGGGCTACTAGCCCTGACGAAACATTTGTTGGCTGGGCGTGGTGAATAAAATCTGAATTGAAGACAAACTTCCATCAAGACTACTTCCACATTGTTTGTCTATTGGTTGTGTTGTTTGATTACCTACAGCATTTACTCTGTAAAAGGCGACGTGTGCACAGATACCTGTTGTATCACTTATGTTTGGATCTTGGTCCTAATTGGAGGTTTAGGTTCTTCCTCCTATCTGGGGCACCCTCACAATAGTGGTTAGAAATTATAAATAACGTCACACGCGGGAGGCGCCAGTTGTGGATCGACAATCAAAAAAAACCTTGTCCGTTATCTTCAAAATGTTATACTGTGTTTGCTACTTGCTGGTGTTACTGATGCTGGTGTTACTGAGTATCAACTTTCCGTTGAATTATTTTGACTTTATGTTAAAGACTATTGGCTACAGTATTTTTCTTTCTTTCTTCATAGATGCCTCTCCAAAAAAGATCACCCGTAAGGAGATGGCTGTCCGGGTCAGGGCCCGTAAGCTGGAGGCTATTTGTGCCGAGTATCGCCGGTTGTGGGCTCGGGAGCATGAGGACACTACAACAACCAGTACATCCTCCTCCACTGCCCACGGGTCCACCAGCCACAAGCCTCCAGCCAAACGGAGCCGTGTCCCGACAGCCTCCCGCCGCCGCTGCACAGCAGCAAAAACAGCTGCCCCCCCAGAGCCTGGATGGTACGTCAGAGCCGCCTCCGAAACCGAGTGGACTACCTGGAGTGGTTGGGCGAAAAACATCAGCTCCAGCTCCGGGACCTCCGCAAAGAGCTGCGGGACGTGCAGCACCAGCTGTCCACACTACGCCACCGGAGGAAGTGACTGTCCCCTGCCCTTTTTTAAAGACTGTTTGGGGGGGGGGGGTGGGAATTGGGTTTTTGGGAAAGGGGACTTTTTGATTTTTGGACATTGGTTTGGTTAGGGAGGTGGGGTGAGTTGGGGTAATTTATTTTATTTTTGTGACAACAACATCCATAATTTATATTTCTTAATAATTATATTTTTCATTCCAAAACACAGTGTACGCGCTTATATTATTTTGTGTGGGAGTTGGCGGGGGTTACTGGACGTTTGGTTTTTCAAACTTACCAGCATGAATGAAAGATCTTGTCCTGAAATGTACCAAAATGCAAGTAACCGAGTTAGTCAATTCAGTAGCCCTACTACTGTACTTTACTAGTAGTTTTGTCAGTCTCTGCTCTCCTCCCAACTTAGTCCTAGCCCATTATTCTACTACCTCTCCAATATGCTTATCTTACCTGTGATTTGTAGCAGTAGTGGTACACACTGGCAGTATCACCATATGAAAAAAAAGGAAACGAAACATTGAGTGGGCTGAGCGTAGCATTAGAAACAGTACATTAGATAGTACGGTAGAGAACAGTGCCCTAAATTGTAGCCTAAGCAGTGTTAAATTAATGTAAATATAAGAAGTAGTTGTGTGGAGTTGGACTGCTATATGAAATGAAGGCAAAGGACACGTAATCAACGTAACGTAAGCATTAAGCATTTGATTGTTCACGTCGTGTAGGAGGAGAATGTTCTTATCAATCCACGACGGCGCACATTAACTTCTGATTGTAATGATTTTGGCTGCTTTGACCTTATCCTCCCCAGCAAGTGTGTGGAATTTATTGTTGTTGTCAGTCACACCACAATGAAATACTACACAGCCCGGGGGAAGAGGGTTAGGGTTTGAAAATTGGATGGGAATGGGTTTTTTTGGGAAAGTTTGGTAGAGAGGAAAAAAACACAGCATGGACAGTCAAACAACAAATAAGGAGAAACACATTTTTGGATTTGAACTACGAAGGAACAAGTTGAGAGTACAGGGCTGCAGTCATTACGCAATTTCACTTGTCTCTCTGCCCTCAGAAAGAATAAACGCTTAGAACATTAAATTACTGTTAAACATAGCAAAAACATAGCAAATTTAGAAGCGGAGAGAAAAGAAATGCAGATTCACACTCATAGAAGTTCACAGCAATAACATTACTTAAAAGATAGGTAGAAATGAATGGATACTGTTACTGTATGTTGTTGTAATTGTCCTGTTGAATTTGGGAAGTTGCATCCACCAAGCCATTCCAAGTTATTTGCGGTATTCCTCTGTTCCATCTGACGCTCCGTAGATCAATGTTGGTGACCAGAAGACACCCTGTCCACTGCCTGCCTGGCGGATGCTGAATTGCGTGTCGCTTATGTGATGCCTGACTTCATCCATTTTTCGATTGCACAGGGTGAAAGCCGCCCTGTAAATGTTGATGCAAAAACAGGAATTGATATTAAAACACCACTGAGAAAAAAATATAAGGTGCGTACGCTGTGTAGTGCAAAATGTCACACTTTCAGTTTCAGAATCGGCAGTACAATAGTTTCGAAAGGGGGTACTCTGAGTCTCCTTTTGAAGGATAAATAAGTATGGGCGAATTTTGCGGATCTTTCCCCTCAAGCTAGGTGTAGTGTAAACTACGATTTTAGAACAAAATTAGACCTTCTCAGCAGTGCTCCCAGACCCTTAAACACTGACGCTAAAATGTAGATTACCCCCAATCAGACCACAAAAAACATGCGATACTGCTACCTGTCTGAGGCCTAGTGGAAAATTGCCTGAAAATTGAAAACTTTTTCACCTTGTATTTTCTCCAAACCACTTTTATCTGGTATTAGACCTTCACAGCAATGCCCCCAGACCCGTCAACCCAGGCGAAAACAAGTTTAACCCCCCCCAAACATCCAAAAAGCAAAAATGGAAAAATGGGCACTTTTACATATTTCTGCATATTTCCCAGATCACTCCGTGCGTGCTCTGCAGCTAGGCCCTAACTCCCCTTTGCCACCATGGATTTTCTTCAAACCTCTTGCAATCAAAAGTATCCATACCCAACATTGCTCCAAGACCCCAAAACCCACCCACAAACACCAGGAACCCCCCCAAGCAGGCCCCCAAAAACACGAAAGTGAGCGAAAACTTTTTCACCTCCGATTTTCTCCAAACCACTTTTATCCGGTATTAGACCTTCACAGCAATGCACCCAGACCCATCAACCCAGGTGGAAACAAGTTTAACCCCCGCCTCAAACAGCCAAAATGCGAAAATGGGCCTACTACCTTCAATTCAGTCCAAATACGCTGTGCAGCTAGGCCCTAACTCCCCTTTTCCACCATGGATTTCCTGAAAAACAATGCAATCAACATTAGACTTTGCCAGCAGTGTTCCCAGACCCCAAAACCCACCCACAAAAACCTGGAAGCCCCCCAAATAGCACCCCAAAGACAGGCAAGAGAGCAAAAAAGCAACAACTTTTTCACCATGGATTTGGTCCAAAACACTTGATTCCGATATTAGACCTTCCGAGCTATGCCCCCAGACCCCTGCAGCCACCCGAAAAAAATCAGAACACCCCTAAATAGGCAAAAAGCAAAAATGCAATAACTCATACTTAGATCGTTTTCAGCCAACCAGTCATTATCGGTCCAAAGGCGCTCTGCAGCTAGGCCCTAACTCCTCTTTCCCACCATGGATTTTCTTCAAATCACTTCCAATAAAAATTATGCTATCCCAGCAGTGCTCCCAGACCCCCACACCCTCCCCCACAAATCTAGAACACCACCAAACAGCCCCCCAAATACAAGCAATACTGGTATATTCAAAACATGGCAAATTGCGCTGTTCACAAAACATTGCTGTTTTCAGCACTTCCACTACTTTGATCCTCTTGAAACTCACCTGGACAGTCACTTGTTCCAGCGATTCACAAGAATTTCAGCAAGGCAGAACAAAATCGAACCACTGCGCTCTTTGAAGAAGAAGAAGAAGAAGAAGAAGGTCTACGACTAGTTTTCACCCAAACACACGCGCCCGCAAAACACCCGAAAAGGCCAAAATTCTGCCAATTCTGGACCAAAGAACACCAAACCCCCCCTAAAACATTGCCAACATCATTATGAACGAGCCTGCATCGGGCCCGAGCCCTAGAATCAGCGTGAACCATACCAACTTAAACCCAAAAAGCCTAGTAAAACGCACTGGACCGTAAACCGTAGATATGATTTGTCTGTCTGTGTCAAAGAGCCTAAGTATGCTACATCAGAAGGATGCTTCACTCAGTGGTGCCTGCCTTGACCGTCTGCATGGCCCTGCCGCAAGCATGGGCCAAAAATCTGTTCCGCTCAAGAATTTGCGATTTTTCGGTACTTTCGCGACATTTGCGAAATACCGAAAAACATAAAATTTTGCAAACGTAAGGGATGTTTGGCCCAAGCTTGAGGCAGTGCCATGCAGAGGGTCAAGGCAGGCACCACTGAGTGAAGCAACCTGATGTAGCATACCTAGGCTCTTTGTCAGACAGACAAAGCATATCTAATTGTGTGCAGCATGCCACATAGGCCCAATTTTACATGAACTGCTGTCTGGAGTGGACTCTGCCTGGCATAACAACAACAGTACACTGCCTCGCCCACGACCAATACATACCACGAATAGACAGACATGTAGTCCTGCTGTAGTAGTTGTTGTAGACTGGTTTACCTGTTTGCCACTCACGCATTGGCCATAGTTCTTCCGTAAATCGACGCTGATGGTCCATCCATCCCAGTGAGTGACTGTAAAGAAAAAAGATATAATATTTAATCAATCATCATGGTATATTGGCAAGTGAGTCCGCTCCAAGGACATTTTGCATATTTTGTGAAATGCAATATAGTGGCCCCTGAATTTGAAGTACAATTTTAATTAAACAAGGTAAAAATAAAAGAGTTGTTGATTGACATGAGTTACAATTACTGTGTGAAAGATTAGATAATAAGTAAGACAAGACATATGAATAATCATTTCATGCACAAAAAACAAACAGCAATTGATTTCATCAGAGCCAGACAGCCATTGCTGTCTAGTGCATTCCATCTTCTCAATTATTCATTACCTGTTCTACTTTTTGTCTGCATCTTCTTCGGAAAGTGAGGGCCCACAGGGCCGCCACTCCTGTCAATATCAAAAGTAACTCTGTCAGCAATCAGCAAGCATGTAGTCAGTCAGTAATTTCAGTCCCACTTGAGGGGACTCATTGTAATCCATCCATCTGCCTTGAGGGAAATGGATAGGGGGAGTCTGGAGGAGGAGTATAAAGGAGCATGATTGAGTTGTGAACTTGTAAACCTCAGGAATGCAGACTGCGGCACCTTCAAATCAATAAGGAATATAAGATGAAGACAGTGCTGCTGATGGACTTGTTGTGATTATGTGATTAGAGTTTTGTTGTGGTAAAAGTTGCAAAACAAAGAAACACACACAGGAATAAAAGTGAATAAAGACGAAAAAAAAGGAAGTCATTTTCAGGGCTCGGTGTCAGGGAAGTAGAGCTCGTCCTCCAACCCCATGATTTGAGACCGGAGTAGGTTAGGTAACAGAGAAGAACATCCGTCACCTAAGTCGTTGTCCTCTTCTTCCTGCGTGCATTCACGTACTTTGTAATCTGGTGGTATCAAGTGCTGATTCATCTTGATCAGTGTTAACCTCTCCACATTTTTGGCTGAGAGGCGGGACCTTTTTGAAGTTACAATGGCACCAGCACTGAAAACACGTTCAGAAGACACGCTTGCGAGTGGGCAAAGACAAATAATTTAGAGCCAGGTTGGCGATCAGTGGCCATAGAGCCATTTTCCTGTACCAATACAGCAATGGGTTCGTATGAACAAAGACCTGTGTTGGCTCATCCAGATAGGCCTGCAGCATCAACTCAAGGTTCTCCAAGGTTGCTCCACTTTGCGTATCATCTGTGGCCTTCTCAGCACTGGAACAAACAAACCCTTGATCAGTTAGCCAATCCGCTTCCGACAATATTATGGCTGTGCCTGGTGCAGGTGAGCATGATGATAGGGTTGCTGCTGGTGTCGTTAACGGCTGTGAGGGAAAGTGACTCCCTTCGGCCACAGATTCAGAAGTGGAACCTGACACTGGATCGCCTGCTGATT
Organism: Lissotriton vulgaris; assembly: GCF_964263255.1. Taxonomy (NCBI): domain Eukaryota; kingdom Metazoa; phylum Chordata; class Amphibia; order Caudata; family Salamandridae; genus Lissotriton; species Lissotriton vulgaris. The sequence goes on from NC_141694.1 coordinate 1,051,435,254, forward strand.
CAGTTGGACTTCTGACGGCTCCTTGAATTTTCTGCCGATCTTTTTCGAACCGTCTGGCTGACACAGCTATCCAATGTTTGTACTTTGAAACATCTGCCTCATCAAAAGGAATGAATGCTTTGCTGGCCACTGCCTTTTTGTACCGTGGATCCAGAATAGTGGCACAAATGTAATGTTGATCTGTATGTATCTTTTGAAGCCTTTCATTGGCAACTAGGCGGCTTAATAAGTTCTCCGCCAACAGATATGCAGCTTGCTTTCCACCATCATCTCTCAACGTTGAAGACACCGCGTTCAGTTGGTGCTCTAGCATGTGCAACAATGGGATAGCTTTGCTCAAAGAACAGTCCTCCCTGCTGACTTCACGCGTGAAGACCTCAAAAGGACGAAGCATGTCTGCCAGGCTTTTAACTAGCTGCCATTCCTCCGACTCTAGCCTCATGTCATTAATAGTAGAACCTACTGTAAAGATATAGTCATTGATTACCATGCACTGCTCAAACAGACGCTCAAGCATGTAAAAGGTTGAGTTCCAACGTGTTGCCACCTCCTGGATGAGTCCCTTGACTGGTACTTTACGTACATGTTGAATGCTCCTCAGCTGCTTCCGGGCCTTAAAAGAATGGCTGAAATGTGTGAAGATTCTTCGGCACATAGACAGTAACTTCTTCACTTGGGTTTCAGTTTTCAAGAAATCTTGAACAACCAGGTTTATACAGTGCGCCAAACAAGGCACTCTGAAATAGTCACCGTCCTGCATGGCCCTAACTATATTACTGCCATTATCCGTGGAAACATAACCAACTATGCAATTTCTTGGTTGCAGCCATTCAGAGACCTTACTGTTAAACTCATCCAAAATGTTTTTTGCAGTATGACTTTTCTCCATGGCAAACATGGCTAATGTTGCATGTTTCCGAGAAGCTTGAAAAATTGTGTCCAGGTCAACAACTGCACTTGACTTGTCTCTAACCCCTGCAAAAGACCCTGCAAAACAGACCCAGTGTGCAGTGATGCACATGTAATCAAGGGCTTGGCAACTGGTCCACATGTCTGTTGTAAAGTGGATAGTGTGAACAGCACTCTTCTGCAAAGCTGCCCCAATCACCTCCAGCACATCTTGATGTAGTGCTGGAACCGCAACTCTGGCAAAATAGGACCGGCTAGGAACCTTCCATTTAGGGAAGACTGTTGTCACTAATTCTAGAAATCCCACCCCTTCCGCGAAAGAAAAGGGAGAAGGTCCAGCGCTAGCATTTTAGCCAGCTTTGCGTTATACAGACGTACCGTTGGGTGGTTGCGTTCAAATGCCGCCTCCGACCAGAACATTCTGCTAATGGTGGGCTGGGTCATTTTACGTGATTGATGACCTCTTCAAACCAGTTAGGCCCATTGATCCCCCTCCAGGCTGGCTTCAGGAAAAACACATCCACCATGGACCAGATTTTCCGCCTCGTTCTCCTCTATTGGAAAACTGTGAGGATCGAGGGGGGAGGCTGTACATGGTGTTCGTGGACCTGAGGTCAGCATTTGATTTGGTCCCTCGAAATAAACTTTGGGAGGTTCTAAAATAGCTGGGTGTCCCTATCCATCTTTTACGGGCCATAATTAGGCTTCACGACAGTAACTTTGCTCTGGTCAGGTGTGGGAGGGACGGAGTATTGTCAAAAAGGTTCCCAGTCCTTAGGGTGGTAAGGCAGGGTTGCGTCTTGGCGCCACCCCTGTTTTGCCTTTATGTGAATAGTGTCATATACCACCTTGATAATGTGGGGGACAACGACGCTCCCGTTCTGGCAGGCAGGAGGGTACCGGCCATCATGTTTGCTGACGATACCCTCCTGCTTTCCAAATCCCCGATGGGGATTCAACGGATCCTGGATGGATTTGGTCTTTTTTGTAGACAGCATGGTCTACAGATCAATACAGGGAAGACCAAGTTCATGATATTCAACTCCTCACCCAAGACTAGACCCAACCCCCTATTGAGCTCAGTAAGATTGGACAGGGTAAAAACATTCCAGTATTTGGGGGTAACCCTACATGAGAATTTGTCTTGGGAACCACAAATAGCAAGATCCCGGATAAAGCTGTCACAACTGTCAGGGGCAATTTTGAAGGTTGCGAACACTTCTACTTTTAAACCCATCACCCCGGCAGTAGAAATGATTAAACACAAGCTAAAGCGGCTGCATCTTATGGTAGTGAGCTATGGGGGTATAAAGCAGGGACAGCGCTGGTCAGTGTAGAAAACAACTTTCTTAGACGTCTCCTGGCCCTTCCCCGTGGCACACCTCTGCTACCCCTAAGATTAGATGTGGGTCTCCCCTCCATTGGAGAGGATTTGGAATTAAAGCCACTAAGATTCTGGCATAGGCTCTGGTCCACCAGTGAGCTTGCACACTATAGGCAAGACCTCATCCACGTAATGAATTTGAATCAGTGTGATAGAATTCCGTGGCTGGCTTCTATAAAGAAAGAACTTTACCGGCTGAGTCTCCCTGAGCTATGGGAGGCCCCTGAGCTAGGCTGCCAAAAAGTCTCTCGAAAAAGACTGGTGGAGATATTTAAGGAGAGAAGTCTTGCTTCCCTAGTGTCTGCACCACAAAATGGAATTTTAACTGATCGATTCCTGGACTCCAAGAATTCTTATCACTTTGAAAGTTTTATGGATATCATTTTCCCGATCATGGCAAGAAAATTGTTCATCCAATGGATGCTAGGCACTTTGCCCATCAAATCTTTTACATGCAAATGGGCAAAGGGGGATGATAAAACTTGCCCGGGGTGTAGCAACTAAGATGAGGAGGAAATTCATGTCCTGTTTTTTTGCCCAGCCTACAATAGACCAAGGAAATATTGGCTAGTGCCTCTATGTAGGAATTTGAGCGTAAGGAGCCTTTCGACTTCATACAGAATATTGAAAACAAACACTTCCCCTCATATAGTATTTGCGGTTGCCAAATTTTTAATGGCCATGTGGCAGAACAGGAGAAAACTATTAAAAGCCTGACCATTAAAGGACGGAACACTGAGATGATTGTAATGACAATTCGCCTCCTGAATACCAAAGGGAATTGATTTTTCACCTTTTTTTTCTTTTCTCTTTCAAAGTAATGTTTTAATATAATGTGGATGTTTTTATGATGTATGTTTTTATATGTATCTTTTATGGTCTAAATGGCCGAAATAAAGAATTTTTGGATTGGATTGGATTAAAGTTAGGCCCATTGATGTAGTTTTTTGCATTGGTGTCTCTACAACACTCTTAGTGTGCCCCATAGATGTTGCAGGAGTAGAGGGCGATACCACTGCAGTGCTGCTGCCAGCAGAACTGGGTGTACCAGAAAAAATGTCTGTCGCTTCTTCACTTCCCCCTGCACGATCAGATTCTCATCATCATCAGATGCAATATCAAGGGATACATTTGGATTTTTTTTCTTTTGGCTTCCTCGATCTTCCTCATGTGTGCTTCCCACTGGATAGGGTGGTGTAGTTTGAGATTACCTCTCTGGCCTCCGTTACCATAGTTGGTACCAAGCTTACCCCGACTAACTAATACTTTACAAATCGAACAAACAACCATGTTTTCCGCCTTTGCGCTAACAGTAAAGAAGTCCCAAACTGGGGACGGGTGATATCTGCTGGTGGTGGAGGTGCTACTTTGACTTTCAATGCCAGATGAAGTGGAGGATGGGCGTGGCTGAATTTGTTTCTGTTGTTCACTTACAGTACCACTACTTGAGGTCGAGCTGGATGGAGGTCCCTGCCGGCCTTTCTGACTAAAAAATATGGAAACTGTAGGTCGTGTTGATGTTGTAGTTAACTGCGTTGGTGGTGGTACCAGTGCCATGCCGCTCACATCCCGCTCAGCAGCCATTCGGGCTAGGGTTAAAATGTCTGTCTGCTGCATGCCTGCTGGTGCTGGAGTGACGGCTGTGATGACTGGGTCATCGTCAGACTGTTCATCAGCAGCAGAAGATACCACTTCTTGTTCGTCATCATCACCCGTAAGTGGAAGCTTTGCGGGAGCCTTCCTTTTAGGCTTAGCTACCTTTGTCGGCTCATCATGGGGTGACTAACTCTCAGACTGCATTGGTGGGTTCCAATCAACATCAACATCATCAGAAGGAAGGGGGCTTGAAGAAGAACTTGTAGTATCCCACCTTGACCTTTTTCTTGCTGGGGATCTGGAAGGCAATGGATAATCATCATCAGGAGGAGTGGCTTCCTCGGATACCTCCTCTTGAATAGCAATTTCCTGATGTGCCCCTACATCTGGAGGAACAAGCGTTGTAGGCAGTTGTGCCGCTCCATGAACCTCTAGTCGCACCTCTCCATGCCCCTCTCCTTGCGGCTCTACTTGCGCCTCTCCTTGCGGCTGTACTTGCGGCTCTCCTTGCGCATGTACTTGCGCTTGTACTAGTTGCACCTGTGTTTGTGGCTGTGGTTGTTGAACACTCGTCAGCTGAGTTACACCCGGCGTTGATTGGATGGTACTTTCTTGTGATGAACCAAGATCACTGGTCGATGGTGATTCAACAACCAAAGTGGCTGCCGCAGCATCACTCATGGTGGTCTTGGACCTAACTTGGCGTGGTGGCACTGAGCCCAATGAAGCGGAGGTGCTGCTTCCAGCTTGGTCCCCGGCAGAAACCGCTGCTGCTGCAGGCGTAGTTTTTTTTCTCAAAAAAAAGGTGTTGGTGGGCAAACCAGTCTCCTTGGTAGGTGGTGCCACTTGCTTCTTCTTCTCCTTCTTACTGGCAGTGGCACTGGCAACTTTTTTCGCTGAGGCGCTACGGCCAACTTTCTTTGGGGCCATCTTCTTGAGATGTCAGAACAGCAGGCCGCAGTTGCACGAGTTGCAGAGTTGTCTTGTCTGTGGCCACACGTGACGTCACGTGACGTTGTGCTGCACACACCGCTGCAGGACTTCCTCCTGGCACTGGTGGTTCTCTTGTGCACCTGAAAGCAATGGAAGCCAGAGGAACATCCGTTATATACCCCAAAAAGTCGAAAAACACTCAAAAATCCCCACAATCCCATGCCATCCATGCCCTCAATTATGTTTAAATTCAAGACACCCCAGAGAAAGACTAGGCCCATGTACCACTGAGTACCCCTGGGCATAATGGTTGAAAGCAAGGCAAAGTGGGTGCAGGCCTGAGCACACTGCCTGGCTTAAAAATGCCCCCTTGACCCCACCACATGGCCAGGCCCTGCCTGTCCCAGGTCTCAAAATGGCCCCCACCAACATGGCCAGGCCCCAACAACACCCCAAAAAGTCGAAATACACTAAAAAATCACCACAATCCCATGCCATCCATGCCCTCAATGATGTTTAAATTCAAGACACCCCACAGAAGGACTAGGCCCATGCACCACTGAGTACCCCTGGGCATAATGGTTGAAAGCAAGGCAAACTGGGTGCAGGCCTGAGCACACTGCCTGGCTTCAAAATGGCCCCTTGACCCCCACCACAAGGCCAGGCCCTGCCTGTACCAGGCCTCAAAATGGCCCCCACCACATGGCCAGGCCCCAACAACACCCCAAAAAGTCGAAATACACTAAAAAATCACCATAACCCCATGCCATCCATGCCTTCAATGATGTTTAAATTCAAGACACCCCAGAGAAAGACTAGGCCCATGCACCACTGAGTACCCCTGGGCATAATGGTTGAAAGCAAGGCAAAGTGGGGGCAGGCCTGAACACACTGCCTGGCTTAAAAATGGCCCCTTGACCCCACCACATGGCCAGGCCCTGCCTGGCCCAGGCCTCAAAATGGCCCCCACCCACATGGCCTGGCCCCAACACCACCCCAAAAAGTCGGAAAACACAAAAAAATCACCACAATCCCATGCCATCCATGCCCTCAATGATGTTTAAATTCAAGACACCCCAGAGAAAGACTAGGCCCATGCACCACTGAGTACCCCTGGGCATAATGGTTGAAAGCAAGGCTAAGTGGGTGCAGGCCTCAGCACACTGCCTGGCTTAAACATGGCCCCTTGACCCCCACCACATGGCCAGGCCCTGCCTGTCCCAGGCCTCAAAATGGCCCCCACCCACATGGCCAGGCCCCAACACCACCCCAAAAAGTAAAAAAACACTCAATAATTCCCACAATCCCATGCCATCCATGCCCTCAAGGATGTTTAAATTCAAGACCTCCCAGAGAAAGACTGGGCCCATGCACCACTGAGTACCCCTGGGCATAATGGTTGAAAGCAAGGCAAAGTGGGTGCAGGCCTGAGCACACTGCCTGGCTTAAAAATGGCCCCGCCTTGACCCCCACCACATGGCCAGGCCCTGCCTGTTCCAGGCCTCCAAATGTCCCCCACACACATCGCCAGGCCCCAACACCACCCCAAAAAGTAAAAAAACACTCAAAAATCACCACAATCCCATGCCATCCATGCCCTCAATGATGTTTAAATTCAAGACACCCCACAGAAAGACTAGGCCCATGCACCACTCACTACACCTGGGCCTACTGGCTAGTGAGGCTTTACAGGCACCCCAAAATTAAAAAAAAATCAACATATAACATTGAGCTAAAATTCCATGACATAAATGAGAATTAAGTTAAAAACAAATCACAGAAACAGTTGTATCATGCACCCATGACTAACCCTGGGCCTACTGGATACTGTGGCTACCCACCACAATATATATTTTGTTAAAGTTGTGAAAAAAGTTTTAGAACTGTAGTTGCCTCAACTGCAATGCCCCAAACAAACAACACCAACTTACTTGTAAAATCTCAAGTCCAAAAGTGATCCAAACTCCAAAGTCCAAAAAGTCCTCAAATACAAATCCAGCAGCAGTCACAGAAAGTAATCCTTCCAGCTCAACAGCCAAATGAAAAGTGACCAGTACATGCACAAAGCACTAGGAGGAGCCTGCTGGACAGGAGCAGGAAGTTGGAGACTCTGAGACACTTCCTTCTTCCCGCCCCACCCCAAGAAATGGACTCCTGCACCAAAAAGTGCAGTCAAATGTCAATCTGAGGAGTTATTCTGATCAAAATCATAATTATCACAAGGTTCATGCTTCCTGCGGTGGATTTCTTGTGCAGAATTGCAACTTTTGCAATTTCGAGAACGCAAGCTGTTCGAATCTCCCGCCGGAAGTCAGCTGCGCGCCGTCGCAGGCTTTTATGACGTACTCGCGTTGTCAAACTCTCGTCGTGCAAGATGGCAAGCCGCGGTAACGTAATAGCGTTCAAAAAACTCTTGCGCGATCAGGCAGCAAGATCGAAAATGGCGCCGCACACGCAAAACCTGAAGAAAAACAACTCGGCGGACTCAGAATCAGAGTAAGACAACGCCGCGCACGCGATATTGTATTTTTCAAGCGCGACCAAGCAAAATAATTCGTAGCTTGCGAATTTGCGGATTATTGGGTAAATTCACGGATCGCGAAATCGTCAAAAATCCGCAAATTCGCCCGCAAAACGGATTTTACGCCCATGCTTACTTCTGACAGGATGCATGGATGTCAGTGAGACATGCTGATCCGATCCCACTCTGGGACAAGTTGAGACAGGTGATGTGAGGGTTCCCGGATAGACAGTCAGCCCTGGGCGCTTCAAGTCTTAAACCTAAAGCACCCAGGGCTTGGTGTGTGCTGTGTGTGTATTATGGCTATCGTGTTGCACACCTCCAATGACATGATTTAAGAAGGCGGTATCCAAAAATGTTTTGTTGAATATGCATATAATGTTCTCAGACATTATAAGGTGCTAAGTAGACTTACTCGAGGGAGAGCCAGGCCTCTGCTTCCTAGAAGCCGAAATGTAGTTGATACACTGCATCCCCTATCAGTCAGTCAGTCAGAATACTTTATTTCGATAAATCAATAACATAAAAAGACAATAGTACTATACAAAGCTCACATAAAATACATTACATTAGTTATACACAGTAAAAGCAGAATATAAAACCCGTTAAAAATTTTCCATAAAAATTCATAGAATGAGATCATGATAAAAAGAATAAAAACATCAGTCAATTTAGTTACCCTGACTACCATTATCCATAGTGCAAACATTATACAGAATTACATCCAAATTCATTTAGGAGCAATCAGTCATTTTTCTATTCCTCATCCTAACTGCACCCACTAAAAAACTAGCAACATGGAAAATGATCCTGGGGGTCTGTAGTAATTGCAAGTACAAGAGAGCAGGCTTAACCTGCAAGAACCCAGCCTCCTTTAATATTGGGACCAAGAATTTCTACCTTAATTCCGTGTAATGACCACAGAACATCAAAAAATGCATTGTGTTCTGGGTAGAAAAGTTGTCACATGAACACGGCATTGCATTTTCAGGGGTACTCCAGTTGGGAAAGTAACCAAGGTTCAGATGAATCATGTTAAAACAGAATCGAGTTAAAAGAAACCTGTGGTATGGGCGGTTCACCACATTAAGATAGATTTCAGGTCCTAGTTGGCTGGATATAATGAGGTTAGTCCTTACAGTGTTTTTTTTAATTCCAGTTCTTCTCTCTCCAGGGTTAGCATTTGTCCCATTGCACCCTTAATTAGTTCAATGTCATTTGATGTTATTGACTCTGGTGAGGAAAAAAGCTCCGGTCTCCCTAGTTTAAAAAGACTGTTTTTAATATATGTCAGCCACTGAATCTTATTGTTGTTATCTAAATGGAGACAATCTTTCAGGATAATATGATTCAGGGGATTTCCTGATTTAGCCAGGTCTTCATCCAACATATTCGAGGAGCCATTCTTATAATGTCTGAAATAAAGCCTACCCCAAGTTCAGAGTGAATAGTATATGAGGGAGTAGACTGTGGCACTAAAAGGACAGATCTCCAAAATTTATTTTCAGTAATCTGTAAACAATCCGGGGCACTATAGCCCCATATTGAGCTACCGTATGTGGCCACTGCAAGGCATGTCGCTTTATAGATCTTCATTAATGCTACTATAGGCCCCCAATTTTTTTGTAAAACCCTGGAGTGCAGAACTGGTTCTTACGAGGGAAATGTTTCTGTTTTTTAGCTGCGGCCCCAGTTCCCTCTCTCATCAAAGGTAATCCCCAGATAAGGGAATGTGGGCACTCTACAAAGTTCTTCTTTACCGCAAAAAAAGTTTTAGATTGCTTCTTCCTAGAGCACCTCCCCATAATCATAATCTGAGACTTCTTTGCGTTTATTTTAAGGTCCAGGGAACCCATAAAATTCCCGAAGACGTCTAGCAGCCGTTGTAGTCCAACCCCGGTACGCGAAAGAAGGACAACGTCATCCGCGTAGAGGAGAACTGGGATACCAAGTTCCCCTATACGCGGGATGTCAAGGGTGGCCTCCTTTAGTGCAGGTTATAGGGCATTAATGTATATCGCAAAAAGAAGGGGAGCCAGGATACACCCTTGCCTGACCCTGCTTTCCGAATTAAAATGGCTAGAACAGCGCCCTTCCGTAGTGACCCTGACGGAAGCTAGTAAACCAGAATGTAAGTCCGCCAAAAGGTTAACTAAGGCCCTATCAAGTCCCATGTTAAGTAAAACTTTCCACAGCTTTGACCGGTTTACAAGGTCAAAAGCCGATGAGAGGTCCATGAACCTCAGGTACATGGACCCCTCCTTGGCCTTGGTATATTTATCCAGTAGCAATTGCAAATTAAGACATTTGTCCAATGTACTCCTTTTCGGTCTAAACCCATATTGCACATTGGACAGGACCCCTCTATCATTCACCCATTCATTTAATTTAAACAAGATAACCCGTCCCAGAATCTTGACCGAGGAGTCAATTAGGGAAATGGGTCTGTAACAGGAGGGGTCCTGCCTGTCTTCCTTCTTGAAGACTGGAATGATGATAGATTTTTTCCAGGAGGCTGGTATGTTATTTTGATTTAACCCTTTCGATTCTCATGACGAGCTCAGCTCGTCATGATGCACAGTTGAGCTGTGCTGATGACGAGCTGAGCTCGTCATGAATAGAGCCTAAGTGCAATTTCCAGCACAGGGGGGGAAAACGCCTAGCAGCCAAGGTGTTAAAACATTAAAAACATTACACAGGATCTTCGACCAGAATTTTGGCACACATTTAAAGACATCTGCGGGGACCCCGTCCGGACCAGGAGCCTTCTTTTTTAGGGTCAGTTCAATCGCTCTTTCTACTTCTAAGACCTCAAAGGTTACATTAGAGCCCTCGGGTCTAGGAGGGATATCACCCATTTGTGTTTCATTGCTTGGGTCAGAATATATTTTACCAAAGTGTGTTATCCAGCCCTCATCTGGGATGTTAGCCTCAAGTAGGGAATACTCCTCACCCGAGTATAACGGTTGGTTTACAATTTTCAAAAAACTGCCCACTATTTTTTAGGGTATCAGGGGCAAGTAATTGTGACCAGGCCTCGTCTTTCAGCTCTTTTTTGCTATCTAGGATAGCTTTCTTGTAGGCAGATCTTAGGCTGGCTATTTGGGCTCGATCTTTAGGGGTGGCCTTCAAGGCCTTAAGTAAATCACCATGTGCTCAAGAACATCTTTTGTTAAACCATCTCTTACCATAATGTATCTTCTGTCTTGAACCGGCAAGTAAACTTTGGTTGATTTGTCTACAGATGTTATCAAAAGCAATAACCACGTGTGTGTTTTGAGCCTGTTTCTCTAGGCCTACGGCCACCTCGTCCTCAACTTTATCCAATACTTCTTGCAAAAAAGTTTCAGGGACTATATTTGACCATTTTAGCCTACGTCCTTGGTCTTTAACGACCATGTTTAGGCCACCCTTATGTGTCACAGTTTTCATGGTTAATAAGTCCGCAGACAATATTTCTATTAACACCGGATTGTGGTCACTAAAGACCGAAACCTCAGTTTTATACATTAAAACTTTACACAACAAAAAAGAGGACATAAAAATATAATCAATAATAGTTCCATCATCTGTTCCTTTAAATGTTGGGGACCTACCTCCACCTTCCCCACAACCCGACTCGTAAAGGTTCCATCTAGCCAGGAAGTTTTCAAGGGCCTCCCCCGTTTAGAATGTTCGAAGTGCTTGGGTGAAGAATATGGGGCGCCTTCTTCTTCTAAGCTGGCACACGGTAGGTTACAGGGATGAATGTTAAAGTCCCCAAGGAATATTATTTCAAAAGTATTCACATTTACGCTATAGACTGTTCGAAATTTCTCCAGTAAATCCAGATTATAACTGGTACACTTGTGGGCGCTTGAATTATAAAAATTAATGAATAAAATCTTAGGATTATCAGGAATGGATAGTTCCACAATTAAACAATTCTCGCATCCTGAATTACACTGAGTTAGTGTACCCTTTAGGTCAAGTTTAAATAGACTTAGTAAGCCTCCCTTAGCTCTACCTGCAACGCTACTAATTGCTGGGATGCAAAAGTGTCTGTACCCATCTAAAGAGAAACTGTTTACCTGGTCCCATGTCTCTTGAAGTGCTATGATGTCATACATTTTTAATGAATTAATCCAAGAATCATTCCCTGCTTTAGCCTTAATGCCAGCAATGTTCCAAGTCACAATTCTAAAAATAGGATGTGGGGGCTGTACATTAGTCCTCGATTCATTTGACAGTCAATCATTTTCCTCCAAAGATGATAGGGGGGTATAGCGATTGGCCAATGGAAGGGCTTGATCAAATTGGTTATATGGCCTAGCCAACCTGTAACAATATGGGTCCAGTCTATTTGAAGATTGATGTCCATTTTGCGGAGGAGAAACGAAGCCACGCCTTGGTAGGGAAACGGGAAATTTGGACTGATCAAAATGTGAATGCGGAGTATTATTGAGATGATTATAGAAGAAACCAAGGGGGCGTGCACATACGATTTTATCCGCAACAGGTAAGGAAGCTGCTCTAAGTAAAACTGTGGCAACATGCTGCGGATACTTAAAATTATTAATAATACAGTCCCCTGTTATTCTTCCTAGAATTTCCTATCCAACTAACTCTTCGGGTAGAGATTATGTCATTAGAAAAGGCAAGTGGAAAACCACAATTCCTCCTTAGCCACGATAGTGATTTATTTTTCAAGGCCTCGTGGGTTTCTAGCCGAGAGTCAGTAAGATGAGAATCCACCTCAGGTACATTTGTTAATACAACAGTATATGGAACACACCCTGGGGGGAGATTAACTGATGCTCTTCTCTTAGCCACGCTCCTCCCTTCATTATTCCTCCCAACTATGGTAGGTTGGTTACTAGAAATCACTGGGGGAGGTTGAATAGCTGGTGCAGGGAGTGGTTGAGTGGGTGGTACCGGTGAGGATTGAGTGGCTAGTACAGTTTGTGCAGTATGTGTGACCCTATTCCCCCCATTGCTAGAAGCAACTGCATCCTTATTGACATTATTGCCAACCTTGAAGCTCTTATGTGTTTTAGTCAAGGTTAGATGAGAATTCAAGAGACCACCCAATCTAGATACTTCTTGTGTTACCTGGTCTAATTTTGCCACAAGAGGTTTGATCATGAGTTCTAATTTAGATTCAATAATGCTTGCCAAGAGGTCAATATGGTCAGGATGCAGGTTAATCATCTCGGCCTTATTTGAGGTCTCATTTATACCCCCTGAGCTGATCGGTAGAGTCCCAACCTTTTTAGATTTCCTAATCCCCCCCGCTTTACTGGTGCCTTCCTACAAGCCCTTACTACTCTTCGTACAGGCGAGGATGCTGGTGAAGGTATCGGGGAAGGTTGTAATGAGATATCCGGGGATTTATCCTGCACTTCCTGCCTCTGTTCTGGGAGTGTTTCGTTATCACTGATTAGATCCGGGCCTTCATTACAGCTACGATCTAGGACAGGGGTAACTAGGGGGACATGCAAGCTAGTGGGTGACGCCTTTCTTTATTGATTTTACTAACTACCTTGACCAAATAATTGTCCATTGTACAAGAGGAGTTTTAGCCGATCTAAGTTTAGACACTTTTGTGTTCCTAGATGACAGTTACAGACACAAAGTTTTAGAGGCACCGTTACTTTTGCAGCAAGCGAGCTTTGCTAAAGGTGGCTGCAACTACAGTTACACCTGTAAGGGTCCACAATACGTAACAAGATAAGTCTCACAGTTTTGGGGTGTCCACAGGGAAAATGAACCAAAGTCCATGGCCCACCCTAGCCTCGGTCTGCCACGGACGGCCTCAGACGGCCCTGCCCTTGTCCCGGGCTTCTCCCGGGATGCTCCCGTGCCAGCGGGTATGGTGATTGGTTAAGAGGCTGCTGTGCGGTGGGCGGCGCTCAGGGAGGCAACCAGGTGTGTAATCTGCCCGTGTGCTCCTGGGCGTTGTAGTTCCTCCGATGTTCAATCAGCGCCCTCCGGCCCTGAAGATGGCAAAGTGACGTCTGTGTGGCCCCCCAGCAACCAGGGCAGACAAGGTCAACAGAGTCTGTGCCCCCAAGCCTCTTCGATGCTGTGGCACCCGCGCCAGCGGGTGCGGTGAGGCGTTAAGAGGCTGCTGTGCAGTGGGCGGCGCTCAGGGAGGCAACCAGGTGTGTAATCTGCCCATGTGCTCCTGGGCGTTGTAGTTCCTCCGATGTTCAATCAGCGCCCTCCGGCCCTGAAGATGGCAAAGCGATGTCCGTGTGGCCCCCCAGCAACCAGGGCAGACAAGGTCAACAGAGTCTGTGCCCCCAAGCCTCTACAACGCTGCGGCACATCCGCTATTAACCAATGGTAGAATTCCCCTGGAAAGCCGTCTTTGCCTGGGGCCTTATTTTACGGTAAGTTGGAGATAGCTTTTGCCCCATCATCTATAGTGATTTCCCCCTCTGCCCTCGTCAGTGAAACTGAGGAGATTGATGGTGGATAAAAAGGCAGCTGTCTGGTCCGTGCCATCACAAAGTTCAGAGCTGTAAAGTGCGGCATAGAAGCAGGGGCAGCTGGTGAACTCTGAAAATGGTAAGGCGGTACTGCCTGACTCATGTTGAAACAAGCAAGCGAAGCAAGATAACAACCTCTTGCAGTACACAACCTTAAAAAGACACCCAAAGTAGGATAACCTGCAGGATGTAGGATTATTAACGTGCACAGGGTAGTTGCAGTTTATCACTCACATCAGACATTCTCTCTAAAAGCACGACTGAGTTGGGAGTAGCAGAGGGGCCCCTTGGCAGGGCAGAAAATTATATGGTAGAATGGAATCTGATCTTTGGACGTGTACAAGGACTCCTGGGTCTGCATGGGGGTCACAGGTCAGAAAAGTACATATTTTTTGTTGGCAGAACATGGAGAGTGCATAGAGAATGCACAACAAGATGATGACATAATCTGAAGATGGATAACCGGTATAATAGAAAAAAAGAAAAAATGCTGCCAGCATAAAAGCAAATCCTGTTAAATTTGCTAAGTGTGGGTCAGCTATCTCATCTGGCATTACAACTACATTAAAGATAATGTGCACAGGATAAAAAAATCATTGTTGTCTTAGACTAAAAATTAAACTAATATTATTTTCACCATGAAGATACAGATCGCAAAATCATTTCAAGCGAAATACAGCAGAGATGACACTCTAGAAAAGTAGTCATGTTAGAATGGATCATTAGGCAAAAATGTTTATGGCAATGCGAGCATGTTCTGTCTCTGAGGTGTACAAGAATTGATCACAATTCATTGGCAGCACTAGCTAAGACACCTGTTTACTTATTAGTTTGATCAAAGAGTGCTGTCTTTGCCTGCCTGGAAATGTAACTTATTCTCTGAATTGCTGGCTGCAATCTTCCCCTACCCACTACACAGTCCCTGTTCCCCTGACTCCCCCAGGTCTAACGCCATTTCCAATTCTGTGGTCTCTCTCCCCCATCTTACCTCTGCACACTCCCCTTCCGCTGTTGCACTCCCACATACACAACCTGCCCCCACTGCTAATCTCTATGACATGTCCCAGAACTCTGACGCCCTGCCTAGGATTTCTCTCCCTCCTCACCTGGACACCAGTCCCACTTCTCCTCCTCTGAACTCCCCGAATGGGAACATTACAAATCCGTCTCCCTTCGCCAAACCCCTCCCCTCTCCTAATCCCAGGGACCCCACAGGCCCTACCCTCTCTACCCCTGATAATCTGAACCCTCCCTCACTATCTTCCCCTACCGCCTACACAGACCCTATTACTATTTATTTATTTATTTATTTTAAGGTTTTATAGAGCGCGAACTTGACCCGTGAGGGTATCAGAGTGCTTTACATATTCAGAAGTTATTACCCCGACCCTTACTTCCCACTTGTCTAACGTCATTTCCAATCCAGTGGTCTCTCTCCCCCCTTCTTCCACTGAACACTCCCCTTCCGCTGACGCACTCCCACATACATAGCCTGGCTCCACTGCTAATCTCTCTGACAATGCCCGGAACTCTGATGTCCTTCCTAGAACTTCACTCCCTCCCCACTTGGACTCTAGTCCCACTTCTCCTCCTCTGAACTCCTCGAATGCGAACATTAAAAATCCGGCTCTCTGCGTACAACCTCTCCCTTCTCCTAATCCCAGGGACCCCATCCTATCCCTGACCCCTGTTCAATCTCCCTCTATAGACCCAAGTCATTCTCGATCCCTGCCTAAAACCTTAAACTTTTTCAGCTCAATAGCACAGCAACTGAACAGAATGGAGATGAAAATTACCTCCCTTGCTGCTGATTTTCTTCACTTACAAGACCTCCTCAACAGGACCAAGCCACTGTGCTCCCTCCCTCAGGGTAATTTTGCACCTACCCCACTCAATACACCTCCCATGGCCCACTCAATACACCTCCCATAGCCCCACAGAGCACCCCTCCACCCAGCAGTCCATCAGCGAGTCAGGCATTTAGACCCAACTGGGATAGCCAGCCTTTTTCGGTACCGAAACCAGATGAGATCAATTACTCTTACCTCGATTCGAACCAGATGTCTGCCCCTTTCCACATCCCTGTTATTATCGGCACTAACAGAACCCCTAATTCCATCCACTCACCTAGACCTCCTGCTCAATACTCCGCTATCCACCTAACTCCCCCCCATCATTGAGTCTCCCCGTCCTCTCTCTTGCATGCTCCTAAACTGCAGATCAGCAGTACAACACGCCACTGACATTGCTGAAGCTCTACTTGCTGAAGAAATTGACATTGCTTTCCTCACAGAATCCTGGCTCAATGTCCACTCCACCCCCATTCTTGACATTCTCACCCCTCCAGGGTACTAAATCATCAGACAAGACAGGCCGATCAAAACTGGGGGGGACTAGCCATCATTCACAAAGCTGGAATACAGATTACCAAACTCAAACCTGCTGAATACCTATTGTTTGAATGCCTGGGTGTCGAACTCATTACCAAGGGCACCTCACCCATCAAAATCAACACCATCTACCATCTGCCTGGAGAACGTACCCTTTTCCCTGAAGAACTAACAGACCTAATAACACATTTCTCCTTGACAGACACCAAAGACATGTTCCTGGGTGACCTCAATATACACTGGAATAACCCAAAAGACTCCACTGTCCTGAACCTATCCAACCTACTGGAAATACATAACCTCAAACAACTCTGCAATAAACCAACTCACATCAAAGGTGCAACACTAGATGCGATCATTACCAATAACAAACTGGTCTCTCTGAGAGCGATTTCTCCCGTTGACTGGTCCGACCACCATCTCATTCTGTTCAGGATTGACACACTTATCAGCCACCAACCTACTTGTGATGTCAAACCAAAACTCTTGACCAGAAACATCAAAAAAGTCCCTTTATCTGAACTTAAATCCATGATTATTCCCCATCTTCAACTCCATTCCTCATCATGGACAGCTGATGACCTCACTACACACTTTAACTCAAAAACTACTGAGGTTTTAGAGCAAGTAGTTCCTCTCCAACTCAAACAACCAAGGCGAACCAAATCTAAACCCTGGTTTAACGTGGAGCTGAATGATGAAAGGCGGCAACTCAGACAAACGGAAAGGTCTTGGAGACTAAACTCCTCGGCCTTGCACCTGACGCAACTTAGATCTGCTCGGCGGGCATTCAAAAAAACTCACATTTTCAGTGAAAAAGCGTCTTTTTTCCGCAGCCAACTAGATCTGGCAAAAAACAGACCCAGAGAACTCTTCAGCATTGTCAAAAGCCAAACTAACTGCACTCCCTCTCAAGAAATCGAAGCCACCAATGAGCGATGTGAAGAAATCGCCACCTTCTTCACTAATAAAGTCTCTAAAATTGATTAATCCTTCATACAAACCGCCAACCCTCCTTCCCTCTTAACCTGCCGCCCTTCAACCACCCTCGACCACGCAGAAAGCGTTCTGAATAAGGACAATTAGACCGACCTCCAGCTAAACAACAAGGCGCATTGGTCTGACTTTGAGCTAATGTCGGAAAACGAGGTCTTCAATATCATTTCTAATCTAAAACCTTCCTCCCACCCCATGGACCTCTCCCACCCACAATTATAAAAGAACTCAACCACACCATTTCCCCTTTCTGGACAAAAATCAGCAACGCCTCTCTCACCTCAGGCTGTGTCCCAGACTCCTTCAACTAGGACAAATCACACCCATTCTCAAGAAACCTGGGGCCGACCCTAATGATCTTAACAACCTCAGACCTATCTCGAACCTCCCATTCATTGCAAAACATTGGACAAATGTGTTCTCCACCAACTCAATAAACACATTGATGAGTTCAACCTCCTCGATGCCTTTCAATCTGGATTCAGGAAAGGCTGTCGCACGGAAACAGCTATACTCAACATCTCTGACGACATTCACAAGACCTTAGACGATGGTGATGCCTGCCTAGTCATCCTTATTGACCTATCTGCTTCATTTGACACAGTAAATCATTCAGCTCTTCTGGAGACCTTGTCGAAGCGCTCCGGCATTAATGGTACAGTACTAAAATGCTTGACCTCCTTCCTCCAACATCGCTCGCAGAAAATTAAAATCAACTCCTGTCTCTCGAAACCAACTAAAGTCACACTTGGGGTCCTATAAGGCTCGATCCTCGCCCCGTTCCTCTTCAATCTCTTCACAGAGCCCCTCACAATCATATTGAAAAAAGCTGGACTGAATTACAGCCTTTACGCGGATGAGACCAAAATCTATTTCAAAATCAAGTCTCCCAGCGACATCCAACACCTCCATTCCACTCCAACCGAGATCCAAACCTGGTTCAATGTTAACCACTTAAAGCTCAACCCAGATAAAATGGAACTAATCCTATTCTCTCCAAAAAGCAACCATCGTCCTATCCAAGAATGGCTCAAGAATCTAGTTGCCCTAAGCTGCCTCCTCGTCCTATCCGGCTCAGTTTAGTCTCTAGACATCGCCCTTGACAAGAACTTATCAATGGAGGCCCACATCAAAAACTCTGCAAAAAGTGCTCTTTTCTCTCTAAAACACCTCAAGAAATTGAAACCTTTTCTTCCCCATGATGACCTCAAGATAGTAGTCCAATCCCTAGTTCTCTCTAAAATCGACTACGGGAACGCCATCCTTACAGGGACTCCAAAAGCTCACCTAGCCCCCCCTAAAGGCAGTGCTGAACATGTACGCACGACTTGTATCTGGAATAAAAAGATTTGAACACATCACTCCAGCTCTCAACTCCCTCAATTGGCTTCCCAGGAAGGGAGATGTATTTAACCCCTTCACTAGGGGGTGGGGGGTCGCGCGGCGGTCCCGTGCTCGTGACGGAACCGCTCCGTCACGGCACGCGGGTGAGCTGTGCTTGTGACGGAACGGTTCCGTCACGGCCCCACACACGCTACAGAACGTTAGTGCAGGCGCGGAATTTGCGCCGCGCAGGTGCGGCGAGAGGGCCGTGACGGAACCGTTCCGTCACCAGCACAGCCCACCCGAGGCTCGTGACGGAACGGTTCCGTCACGAGCATGGGAGGGGTTAAAAACTGGCCTGCATCACACACAAAACTCTCCACTCTCTGGCCCCCAACTACCTGAACAACAAACTGGTAAGAGCAGGTCAATCTAGAACACTGAGAAGCTCCAATTCACTCCTTATTCTGCCAAAAATAAAAAAGAAAACCACCCAATACTGATCGTTCTCTGGCAACGCTCCCAGGATATGGAACGCTCTCCCGGAGTCCTCATATGCAACCCCTCCTTCTCCTGTTTCAAAAGAGACCTGAAACTCCAACTCCTTAACAAATACTTTCCTGAGCAACGTCAAGTAACCTAGACTTCAATATCCGAGTTGACTCCCATTCAAGGATAGTTGGTGACTGAACTATGCTAATCACCTTTCTCTTTTTATTGTTCTCTCCCCCTCCGTTGCACTGTTATTTATTTTTCATGCCATATTATTTATTCTTGGTTTGCTTACTTACTGCCTGTCTTCTATGTAATGTAATGTCCTTCTGTTTTTCACAGTGTGTATGTAAAGCGCTCTGATAGATTATTTGGGATTTGATGGCCGCATCAGGCGAGAAGTTTGTAAAGTCACAATATTGGGACTGTCGTTGCAGTCGATGTATGAAGGAGCTCAGTGGTTCCTCTTTGCCCTGGCGCTGCTGGTGGAACTTGTGTCGCTCATAATCAACGTTTCTCTTATGCAGAAAGCGGTTATTTAGCACGTCTCTCACTTTGGCATAGGTGTCGCCTTCTGTGGTTGGGATCTCTCACACAATATTGCTATTTCACGCCCCCCTAGGTTGCGAAGGGCAATTATCTTGTCTTTTTCCGGTTAAATTTTGGACCCTTCAATGTAGTCCTTAAAGTCCTCGAGCCATTCTTGTCATTTTAGGCCCATGCTGCTTCCAGTAGTAACGGTTAGTGGTTCCGGTGCTCGTATATGCGTTCCTCCTTTGACTTCCTTTTGCGCGGGAGGATTGGACATCTTGCCGGTGGGTCTTCAGAGCTTGCTTCCAACTTTTATTTTATTTTATTTTGGCTACCAATGTACGTTTTCAAGAGTTATTGTTGTTTTAGCTACCAATGCTTGTTTAGTTCTTGTTTGTCTGGCTTCACTTGTCAAAGTTTGCTGGGTTCACTTGTCTCGGCTTGTCAATTTACACTGCCAGTGCTTATTTTCGGTTCTCGCCTGACTTAAAGATGGCCGCCGCCCATTCACATAGGGTTCATCTTCTAAATTGCCTGACTTTAAGATGGCCGCCGCCTTTGCAGCACACGAGGTTTTCTCCCTCGCTCCAGGCATACACACTCAGGGCCACAGGACTCACGGTTGCAGGCCTCCGCTCTTCCAGCAAGGTTGAGGTGAGTTTCCGCTGCTCGGCGTGGCCTCTGATCTCGCGCGCCGACCTGATGCTACGTCTCACGCATCAGGCGGCAAGGCTTCACTTTTCCGACGGTGTCGGTGCTGGCTGTGGGGCGCTTCGCTGCTCGCTTGTGGGGGCACTTTCCTTCGCGCTCGCAGTGCTTCCGGAGGTGCTGGTGCAGTGTCGGAGTAGGCTCCCGACCTTCGCTCGCGCGTCCAGCGCGACTAGCGCTCTTTCCTCTGGCACTTCAGCGCTTTCACTCGGTGCTCTTTCTCTGGCGCTTCGGCGCTTCGCTTTGCTCTTCCTTCTTTCCTCGGTTCTTCCCGCCTCCGAGGGGTGGTCAGGTCACTCCTGGAGGGTCGCGCTTTTGGCGCCGCAGGGTCACGGTCGCAGCGGAGCTCTGGACGCTCTACGGTGCGGGACGGGGCTCACGCTGGTGGATTTGCTTCAGGATCCCACCTTCGTCGCCAGTTGTAGTGTCCTACTACAATGATACACAGACACGGATATAGGTGCTCTGCTTAACTCTTTATTAATACGTCCGTGCTGTTCCCCGTCCCTACTCTAACTAACCCCTTCCTGTCCTGTCCCCACCTCTTCCCCTCTGCCCACCTAGCTCCGCCCACCCCAGCTACTGGACTGCTAACTCCTTTACACCTACGGGTCATGCTAGTGCTATATAAAACTTTTAAAATAAAAATAAAAAATAAAAAATCCAGCAGCACCGTGACACACTTCTTTCACAGCGTCAAAAGATGTCTGTTTTTCAGTCTGGTCAAGAAGCAATAACGTGGGCTGAAAAGACACACAGTCCTTTGCGCGCACACTCACATTCAGTTACTGGCCTTTGATGTGTTTTTTTCAACCCTGTATGGCTTGGTTGTAGTCGCTATGAGGCCCTGGCTAAGTCACACCCAGGGCCTCCTTCTCTGGTGCACAGCTCTCGCTCTGAGGCCACCCCTGGCTCCCTCTTAACTACTTGTCGTCCGCAGTTGCAGCACCTTCATAGGGGCAAAAGGGCAGCAACCCCCCGCCCATCAGGTCTCACTCTGCATCTAATTGCTACGATATTACAGCTTTTACATGAATTAAACTATCTCACCGATCATTTGCTTATATGTAAAAGCTGTAATATTACCTTGCACCGGAAGAGGGCTCCTGGGGCTGTATTGCGCATGTGGCAGGCGTGGGCTGTTATAGCCAATCCTTTCACAGAAGCAATACATATCTGACATGCTGTACTAGCTGAAGGCAGTGCAGCATGTCAGATAATGGTAAATTGGAGCCTGTCAGTCATGCGCCCTTATGCCCAATCAGAAGGCACAGTAATGGAAAAGGACAGCCTCCCATCCTATTTGAGCTTCTGATTGGGCATATGGTTTTGAGCCTTGCTCTGGCGCCCTGTTTGTTGAATCTGGGGACTTGGGCTGTTGAGAATCGTGATACGTGATGTGCGTGTTAAGAACTACCTCAGGTAAGTTTCACATTGTGTGCATGACTGAAAGCATGTCTATATTATGTGTGCCTGTACCAGTGTATGTGCGTGAGTTTCAACACAATTGTGTCCGTATAATACATAAAAAATGTGCTTTGTGGCAATGCTGCCTGGGTTGCTCTTCCTCGCCCCTTCACTCTGGCAGTGCAGTCTAGGTCCAAAGAAGCAATACATATCTGAAATGCTGCACTAGCGGAAGGCAGTGCAGCAGGTCAGATAATGGTAAATTGGGGCCTGTCAGTCATGTGTCCCTATGCCCAATCAAGGGGCCCGCTCCTACTCCAAAACTCAGCAATGCTGTTAGAGAGAATGTCTGATGTGAGTGATAAACTGCAACTACACTGTGCACGTTATCAGATAGCTATGTAGTCATATGCGATTGTAGAAGCTTCTTTTTCGGGGAGATCTATAATGCGCTACATTAATGCACCATGGTTTGCAAATGGGGAGACCTAGGTTTAAGTCTAGGTCCAACCGGACAGGGTACGAAGGGAAGCTCTCCAGAATAGTGCAGTCTAGAGCCATCGGGGCGATCAGACGTGACACAAGGTAGTAGTTGAGGTGGGATTAAGTGCCATGAACCACAGAAAAGAAGAAATGGTCTTTGTCCATAGGATGGAGAAGACGCCA
Organism: Lissotriton vulgaris; assembly: GCF_964263255.1. Classification (NCBI taxonomy): domain Eukaryota; kingdom Metazoa; phylum Chordata; class Amphibia; order Caudata; family Salamandridae; genus Lissotriton; species Lissotriton vulgaris. The sequence goes on from NC_141694.1 coordinate 1,051,457,583, forward strand.
CATGTCTGTGGTCTTTGCATAAGTCTCGTAAGAGGATTCTGTCCGTGTTATTTGCCTTATCGGTGTGATCCATTCGATCCATAACCACATCTGGTGCCAAATTCCAGCTCTCTTAAAGTACTACGTTGGAAGTATTAAGTTCATTTAGTGGCCGGTGGAGTCAGGGGGGGAATGGAAGTTTCCGGCCTATAGGGGCATAGATGGAACCCACCCTGAGAAGGGTAGTGCCCACTCTAGGCTTCGCAAAATGGTATCAACCTGTAGTGTAGTTCCTATATCCCTTATAGGTTCTGCGCATTGGAATAACATACACTATAGGCTTGGCATAGGACTGAGGTCTGTATGCCCCTATCATGTATATTAAACTTAATTACTGTGTACCAGCTAGCTCAGAGGCCACTTGAAACTTCTTGAAGACAAGAAGGGAATAGCTTCTGGCAACTACATAACATAAAACCCACATCCCTCAGGATCATGGAAACAATATACTACTTTTCATTCAGGCACTCATCTCAGAGAAGTACATAGAAGAAACAGTCGGGTGTGTTTACAATAAAATTTATTGCACAGTTGTTCTTCTAGTACTGATTATATGTGCTGTGACAACTGTTGGACAGTAGCAGAGAATTATGACCAGCAGTGCAGTTAAATAAAAAAGCTTTGTATAGTTATACCATTTTGCAATAGTAATGAACAAATACATGAAATACAGAATGCATTAAGATAAAGCCTATATTCCTATGATGCCTAACTAGATGTACCTAAGTGTACCTAGCATGTGTGTAGGTCTTTAGAGAGCCAAGAATCCCCCTAGGAGTTAGTCTAACCCCTTTACCTTAGTGGGACTTCATCCTGATCTTGAGCTGGACACCCACAGATGGGTGATGGGGTGTAGAGCGGGAATATCGTCTGGAAAATATCGAGTAACCTTAATATCGCCGCAGAAATATCTACAAGAAGAAATATCGATGTCAAAAATATAGTTTGACCAGAATATCGACAGACAGGTAAGTAATATCGATAACAATAATATAGTTGTAATAAATATCGTTTACAAAAAGATAGTTTACAAAAATATTGTTTTTTAAATAATTATAAGTAATTTAGTGTTTTTAATGAGTATTGTTTGTCAAATTAGTATATTTTGTAGCATTTTATTAGTTAATAATGTATTTTATGTTGAATTTAGTGTTAATAGTTCCGTAGCGGGTTGTGGGTTTATAGGGGAATAGGGTGGGAAGTAATTTAAATATAATAAAATAATTGATTAATTAATGTGTTAATTTAATATAAATAGTGTAATAAATATTAGTTACTTAATTTCAATTAGTTAATTGATAATTAATTATGTTAATTAATAATGTTAATTTTTAAAATAATTTTAGGTGTGTGTACAGGAATTTTTAAGTGAAAATGTAGTGAAGTAATTACATTTTAATTGAATAATTAATTAATTAATGATTAATTAATTATAATTAAATAATTTTTATTTTTAAACGAATAAATACATTTTAGTTTGTGTTGTTGTGTTTATAAGTGTATATGGTGTGAAAGCTGTCAAATAATTAATTATGTAAATATTTTGAAAATACAATACTAATCAATAATTAATTAGTAAATATTAAATGTAATTGAGTAATTAATTTTAGGTGTGTAGGTGTTTGTTAATAATAATATATTTAAACGTATATATTAAATAGGTTTATAATCTACATTAAATTTAATACTAAATTTGACAGATGGATTATTTTTTTTTTGAGTTCCTGGGCTTTCCCTACTGTTGTACTCACTGGAGTGGGAATAGTAATTTTTACCCCTACGCTATCCAACGCTTTCCCTACTGTAGCACCCTTTGGAGTGGGAATAGTAATTTTTACCCCTACGCTATCCAACGCTTTCCCTACTGTTGCACCCTCTGAAGTGGGAATAGTAAGTTTTACCCCTACGCTATCCAACGCTTTCCCTACTGTTGCACCCTCTGGAGTGGGAATAGTACTTTTTACCCCTACGCTATCCAACGCTTTCCCTACTGTTGCACCCTTTGGAGTGGGAATAGTAATTTTTACCCCTACTCTATCCAACGCTTTCCCTACTGTTGCACCCTCTGGAGTGGGAATAGTAATTTTTACCCCTACGCTATCCAGCGCTTTCCCTACTGTTGCACCCTTTGGAGTGGGAATAGTAATTTTTACCCCTTCGCTATCAAATGTTTTAACTAATAATATTTTTCTTATTTTAATTATATGTATGTATTATTGTTGTTATATAATTTTATGTGTTAAATATATGTATATGTACACATTTATTAAGTTTATAATGAAAAAGTGTAGTTAATTTTTTATAAATAGTTAAAATATAAAAGTAATGTAATGTATTTTGTTAATAGTACTTATATTTTTTAATTATTTAATGTAATTTTAATTAATTTAAAAAGTCGATATTTTTTACATCTATATTTATTACATCGATATTTTTGAGTAGATATTTATGTACTTACCTGTTTAGGTATAGGGTGTCGATATTTTTGTAAACGATATTTATACAACTATATTTTTGTCAACTATATTTTTGAAATCGATATTTAAACACCCTACCGGTTGATGGACCTCTGCCAGCTGGAGCTGTGGCATGACGCAGGTTGCAGCGCCTCGGGCAGAGTGTCGGCCTGGAAGTCTCTGTCTCCTCTGGTTTGCTTGGGCAAAGGGAGTTATACTTATACTTGATCGGTGTCTTTGGATTGACGTATGGTGGTCAGAGGAAGATGTCTCACAGGAAGATGTGTCAGAGGAAGTTCCAAGAATTTATTGTGACATAGGTTAGTCAATGTTGAACATGGAGATTACGTATTTAGGATGGAGCGTCTTCTGCGCACAGAGCACACAGTGTTCAGATAAGGGGACATCCTCTCTGTTGCTCGTTATTGTGAAATGAGGGCTAATCTAGGTCAAAGGGCCTGCCTGTTTCAGTAACACAAAGGATTTGTGCTTCTGAGACAGGGTACCTATGCAGGGCCTCAATTTCACTCATGACACCCACTCCACTCTATGGACAAGAGTTAATAACCCATTTAAAGCAAACCACGTGACTAAAATAAGCATTTGCATATAATTGGCAGGTAGTTTGCATGAGAGTGTTTTATGAGTTAAAATATGTAAAATTACTATAGACTCTGTGGAGACAGGAAAAATCTATAGTGTCATTAAAAAATATATATATACTCTTTAGAGTAAGTAGTTACTTATAAAAGTTTCTGTTTATAAAATTGAAAACTCTTTCATGCTTTTTTCAGAAGACCATGCTTTCTTTAAAAAAGTCAATTTAGAGGGAAGGCTCCAAGCACTCGGTGAAACAATAACAGAAAAAATGTGTTTCAGGACATGTTTTGAAGAACTAGAGATAAAAAGTGCTGGTAGTCACAACATTTCTCGTAGCCATTTGCTGCAGTGAACAGACCTTTTTATTACCTCGCATAGTCGTTGTGGAAGCACAGAAAGACAGTGCTGCCAGTTGCTTGTTCTGAGGCAGCCGGTGCTGAAGATTGTACCTGTGTGCCTGGATTTACTCGTACCTCACCTTCAGCCATATTCGCCAATGAGGTCTCAAACCATACCTTGGTGTTGCTAAATGAAGCACCAGGCACCCACTGGATTGGCAAGGAATGCTTTGGTTTGATGGGAATACGCTTGGGACACAGCCAAGCATGGGACTTCAGCAGACGCTGCATGGTGGTAATTGCCACTGGCGTTTTCCTTTGGAAGAGGTACGTTGCAGTCTTTTCAGACTATTCTTTTAAATATTAGAAACCATGAGAAACAGAGCTCCTGTTCGAGGTATTCCCAAGGTGTATCACACTGCTTGTATGGGAAAGACCAAATTCATCAAAAAGGAAAAAGGGGCAGTCTGTATTTACGAGTGCCATTTTGCAAAAAGGAAATAAATATTTCTTTAGCTGATGTAAAGTGAAAAATTAAAAGATGCTGCTCAAGCATGGTTTTCAGATTGCCTTTAAGCATTGAATTTTATAAATGAAACTTTCGTTTTTACTACTGTCAGTGTTGGGGCTTTTTTTTTTTAAAAAGGCACAGCTTTCCTACACTGTAGGATGTCACTACCTCTGGATGTTATCTGTACATAACGTAGGTCTGGCCTATGCATACTGAGTCCCTTGGTGATGTTCAGGAATCATTATTGTGACAGGTATTTGTGTCAAAAGGCCAAACCACCCATGCTTTCCTAACTGGGTCTGCCCTGTTGTGTTGTAAATAGCATCTAATGTTGCCCCTGCTGATGTATGTATGGTGGTGTTTGGCAACGTTCCTACTGGTATTTAAACAACCACTTTTCTAGATGCATTTCAATTCTGTATGAGTTGATAACCTTAATGAAGGTAACAGGTATAAAGCGTTGCAATATGAATAAATCTCTAACATTTCATGATCTGAAAATGTAGCAATTATTCTTAAAACAGACAGCATATTATACACTGTATCAGTAACCCAATTTTCAGAAAAATGTACTGAAGGTAATTACATCACTGAATGTATGATAAAAATAAATGAAAATGAATGAAAGTTCAAAATACATCAATCAGAATTAAAAACTGGATGATTAAGTACATCATTTAGAATATAAAGGTTTGTTCAGGTCGAATACATTTATAAATCTCTTTTGCATTTGAATTGAAAATGGACGTGGCTTCAGTTGTATGTTGATCCTGTATTGTAGAAAGTGTCCATAAGAGTCATACTAAAAGCTAGCTCTAAGCAAAGCCAGAACAGAAAAAGATGAACCCAGAAATACCACATAGTTCTACTCATGGTGAAGCCAGGTCTGCATCTTTTGGAAAGGAAAAGGTTCAAAAGTTCGTACTTGTATGTTTGTTGTTTGTTTTTGGGCTGGCTGTCGCTTCCTGTTCACGTGGAGCCATGGAAAACGTATCACAGTTAATGAAATAGCCAGTAGCTGTAAGTTCAATTGTTGAAATTGCATCATATTTAGTTGAAGTTATTTCTGCTGTTTTTGTTGAAAACCTTGAATTGTTGAAGTTTAATAGTTGATGTCTTTGCTGAAAAAACTTTCAGATGTTGAAGTTATTATTTGATGTTTTTGTTGAAAAACTTTGAAGCTTTTATTATTTGATGCTGTTGTTGAAAAACGTTGAAACGTTTATTATTTGTTGTTTTTGTTGAAAAACGTTGAAGCTTTTATTAATTGATGCTTCTGTTGAAAAACATTGAAGCCTTTTTTATTTTATGTTTTTGTTGAGAAAACGTAGAAGCTTTTATTAATAGATGCTTTTGTTAAAAAAAAAACGTTGGTGTACACATTTGTTTTTGGCCAAATTGCAACTTGAGTGTAGTCTTGATTTTTATTTTTAATTTGAAAGGTTGGTTCAAGGAGAACTGGTTCCATTGCATTGTTTCATAGTCCCCCACTCCATGGATTTAATTGCTCAAACCTGATGAGCCTTTCAGTTTGAATTTCTGGAATAGTAGTGAGAGGGACTTCTGGGACGTCTACTATTGTGGAATTCACGAGGCCTACTGCTCAGTATTGGCCACATAGGTTTTGGTTGATTCTTTCATTTGAAATAAATCTGGTGTTTTTATCACGGCAGGATGCGGCAAAAGTTCAGTTCTTGTTCCTTTCACTTTAAGGAGTGGCACATGTATTTCTGTATGAGGGCCCAAATTCCTTTGTGTCCGCGATCTTTTTCTCTCTCTGCCCAGATCCATGACTTTTGGATTCAGACAGGACTTTCTGTGATTACCTCGACTTCCCAGTGGCGGCCTGTTTCACTTTGACAGAATCTTTGTTTGTTTCTTTGTCTCCTTTAGTTCCTGTAAAACAGCCAAACGATCATAGATACAGAATGGTTTTCATCCGCCACTGTGCCTTCACATGTATGATCAGGTTCCCATATTTGTAAATGAGGTGACACCTCCTAGAGAGCTTCTTGGCTGAGTGTGTATTTCCCCCTGAATCCATATAAGTGTTTGACCCCACTAATACCCCGCTAATACCCTAGCTGTTAAGGATTGCTCTATGCCCCAGTCCTTCCTCTCCTCTACCTTAATTCCCTCAGGATGGCGTTGGAGAGGAGTACCGCAATACTACGTCCATCCCTTCCATGGCCTCTCAGTAGGCTCGAGAGCCAAGTGTGGGGCCACAGTCAGGGTGTAACGTTGATTGCGTATCTCCTGTTGTGGACTCGCAAATCTTTCTATAACAGTTTTGAGCGTCAACCAAGTATTGAGGCCATACTTATTGGAAACTTGAGCAAGGACCCACTGCCACTAAGATATATTTTTAAGCCACCTCAAAATGTGAGGGGCCGCAGTGGTCCTTTACACGACACGATCAAATGGACAGTCTGAGGCTGTCTAGCAATGGGACCTGCGCGGGTCTTGTGATGGTGTTTGTTTACTGATGTTGCAGTTTAAGACAAAGCCAATAGTCTGTCTTCTGATCCCAGGCCACCAATAGCACTGTTGCAATGAAGAAATAGTAGCTATTACCCCTGAATGCGCGGAGCCCAAGCCCTTGTGTGCTTTAAATGATTAATTCCTGCCTACTATCCATATTTTGAAAATACTCTATCCCCCACTCCAGGAATCTGAGCATATGGAATGTTGTTTGCATCTAACTTGTAGGAGTATTTGAGTGGAAATTTCTTAGGCACTGCTGTGCTGCTTTTGGTGAAGCAATTACAGCCACCATATTCAACCGTCTATTCTCGTTGTTGGACGAGTGTGCGCAGCTATGGAAGCTGTGTGAACAGCCCCCCTTCATGGCTTCAACAGCCACTGAATTCCCTTCAACGTGCACGCCATCACGTTGATGACTCAGCGTGTTAATCGCGTGAGTTTTTGGTAGGTTGTTTCTCAACTCCACTACCTGTTCCCATAATTTTGTATTTTAATTGTGCCACCTTGTTTCATCTTTAAACCCATTTCGTTCCCAATGGTGTAAATTTTTATTATATCATTGCACAGAGTAAAAGGAATCACACAGAATGAGTGTGGGGAATTCTCGATCCGTGCTTAAAGGTGCATGTATCAGGGCTTTAAAAGCTGCCAACCAAGCCGTGCTATTACCTAGAGCAGAGGTCTTCAAACTGTGGGGCCCGACCCCCAGGGGGGTCGTGGAGTCCTTGGAAGGGGTCGCAGATTCTGTCAGAGTGCAGTTCCTGGCTTGGGCTGATCGAGGGTGCTCACGGTGGAGGCCTAATTCACACCGAGGTGAGAAAAGCATCAAAGCCTCATTAACAAGTAAAAGGTCTTCTAAAGACCTGTCAAGTACGGGTGTGGCTGTGTGTGTGTGTCCCTGAAGCCGTTTCGAGCTGGGGGAGGAGGGGAAGTGGGGGCTGGGGCGGAGAGGGGCTGGGGGAGCAGGCTGTAGTGTAGCCCTTTTAGGTCAATGGATATTGCGCGCCTGGAGAGGTGGGTCCCGTGACACGTCCCCGCCTCCACCAGGTAGGCACAGAGATGCCCTCCCATGATGGGGAAAGAAGGAAGACGCAGAGAGATACTGACCCCCCCTTCCCCATGAGAGAGGCACAGAAAAGGTAGGTGGGTGGATGAATGATGGGTGGATGGGTGGATGGGTGGATGGGTGGATGGATGGATGGATGTAAGGATAAAGTATGGATGGATGTGTGAAAAGGTGGGTGGATGCATGATGAATAGATGGATGAAAGGGTGGATGGATGAAAGGATGGATGCAAGGGTGGATGGATGGAAGGATGAAAGGGTAGATGGATGAAGGATGTATGGATGGATAAAAGGTTGCATGGATGAATGATGGATGGATGGATGTGTGAAAAGATGGGTGGATGAATGATGGGTCAATGGATGGATGAAAGGGTGGATGGATGAAGGATGGATGTATGGATGGAAGGATGAAAGGGTGGATGGGTGAAGGATAGATGGATGAAGGATAGATGTATGGATGTAAGGATGAAAGGGTGGACGGATGAAGGATGAATGGATGGATGAAAGGGTGGATGAATGGATGAAAGGGTAGATGGATGGAAGGATGAAAGGGTGGATTGATGAAGGATGGATGGAAGGGTGGATGGATGTATGGATGGATAAAAGGTTGCATGAATGAATGATGGATGTGTAAAGAGGTGGGGGGATGAATGATGGGTCGGGGGATGAATGATGGGTGGATGGATGGATGAAAGGGTGGCCGGATAAAGGATGGAAGGATGAAAGGGTGGATGGATGAAGGATGGAAGGGTGGATGGATAAAAGGTTGCATGGATGAATGATGCATGGATGGATGTGTGAAAAGGTGGGGGATGAATGATGGGTGGATGGATGGATGAAAGGGTGGATGGATGAAGGATGGATGTATGGATGGATAAAAGGTTGCATGGATGAATGATGCATGGCTGGATGTGTGAAAAGGTGGGGATGAATGATGGGTGGATGGATGGATGGATGAAAGGGTGGGTGGGTGGATGAAAGGATGGATAGATGTATGGATGGGAGGATGAAAGGGTGGATGGATGTATGGATGCATAAAAGGTTGCATGGATGGATGTGTGAAAGTGTGGGTGGATGAATGATGGATGGATGTGATGAGGTCTAACAGGCGCATTTATGGTTGTCAAAAGTTGATGATGAGGAGTACCAGTTTCTGGAAACTTTTGTCGGAAGGGGGTCCTTACCCCTAAAAAGTTTTTACAAGGGGGTCTCGGCATCAAAAAGTTTGAAGACCTCGGACCTAGAGGTAGTTTTTTTTTGGTGTAATGAGGACGGAACTTACCATCCAGCATTTGATCTTTAACAAAAGCGGCTGGTGGGACAGACCCATCAGTGTAGATTTTTAAAATTCATACTGATCTAGAGGCAAGATTTCATTTGGTAGATGGTGTTCTTTTTCATATTGCAGGGATGCCTGTGTTTTTAAACTTGGATCAAATCTGCATTCAAAGTCTGATGCAGCAAAAGAGATAGCTCTTTGTATCCATTCTGGATGTAAGGCTTTGGCATTAGGAATGCTAGCCCATGTACTGGGGTGACGACAATCATGCCTCTTCCCCTTAGCCAGTGCTCTTTCTTTTGCTACTAGACAAAATAATAATGGTTCTGTCGGACAAAAATACACACTGCTTTAGTATTTCAATGTTTCCTTTTGCAGGTCTCATTCCTAACCAGGATATCAAGACAGGTGTACTAATACATTCACAAACGAACACACTGACCACAAAGAAAAATGAAAGCAAATTTTTACTCAAATACTTTCACATGTGAAGACAAATTACTTCAATCACTGTCCCAAAACGAATATTTAAAACATATATGGCACAAAACCTTTGTGCTAAAGCATAATACACACTAAAAACAACAAGTAAAATGTGTTACTTCATATACGTTTTGGAATCAACAACTATATATATACAATAATCCTGTAGGTACATCAATTCAATCTTGGATCCTACAGGGTTTTGAATAGTTTGTTCACGCCAAAAGCGGGGATTGCGTCGACGTTTCGACCCTGGGGGGCGATGCAGTGTTTTCAAGCATCAGGGGCGGGTCTTCATCAGGACTGTATATATATGTGGGACAGCCTGTTAATCATAATGGACATGTGTCAGATATTGGTCAGTGTTTTAACATTAAAGCAATTATGAGCATGCGAACATTGCTCACCTCTTGCAGACCTAGCTCTGCATGGAGTCCTGGTCTCTTTCTGAATCCTATTGTCGGTCCGTCTTAGTCAGGCCGGCTAGATGTTGAATGAACCTATAATTAAGGAGTAGGTGTTACTCACTTCCTAATTATGCTGTCCTTTAACCTATTAATTCCACGGTCAAAGGTTTCCCATACATACCTCTGTAATGATTTAGTCTATACAGATGGTTGAAAGGTTGCTCCTTTGCATCTGTAATAAAGGAGTGATGTATACCATTACCTTCTACAACTGTTTGTCATTCAAACAACACAGATATTATTGTTGTGGCTCCAGTGCACATGCAGATGCTATAAGTTTCAAGTGTGAGACTATTGGTGCACCAGGGATTCCTAATACCCATCCTCTCGCATTAAGATGCCTTGTATATTTAGTAATGGGGTTACGTTTCACTGCGGTTATTATTCTGGCCTGCGCATCCAACCCACCCTCATTGTGGTGCGCTCCTATTGCTTCCTAAATGCTAATCATACTAGTGCCCTTCTAAGTTTCCAAACTATCGTAAAGCTAATTTTCGTCTTGCCCCTCTTAGTTTTCTTTGACATAAAGGAGGTTAGGAACGAGACCTGCAAAAGGAAACATTGAAATACTAAAGCAGTGTGTATTTTTGTCCCACAGAACCTTTATTATTTTGTTTATTACCCACCCAGGTTCTGAGGGTTACAGGGTTACCCCATTACATGTAATGGCTTTCTTTTGCTACAGCCTGAATGGTTGTCAGAATTTATTTTATTTTTCTGTTGAATTAAAACTCATTTCTGTGTTTGTGTACAGTTGAGAATCGTATGTGAATGGTACAATTTCACCTTTATTAAAAGGAAAAAATAAGTGTAACCATATTGACCCAAAATGATACTGAGTACCATGTGGTGCAAGTTTATGCGTGTGTGCATGTGTTCGGAAGCAATAATATCTTCCTGGAGTAAACAAAGTTCTGCCAAAATCTAGGAATCCCAGTACTGATAGGAAGTTGTTTAATGTATTTGGAGGCTGGAGCAGCGCACATTTGTCTAAAAAGTTAGCTGCCAGGCTTTTGCCTTCACTTTGAAAGCTCATATCCCAAAAATAGAATACTGAGGTGGGCAATTTCTGATTTTCTCAAAATTAAATTTGTAGCCCCCAGAGGGCAATCCCATAATAATGGTGCTCACCCTGGTCAAGTGTTTCCCCATAAGGTTGTCTGTTTAGATAAATATCACAGAATATAGGACAACACTTCTTCATCAAAGTGCTTTATTAATTCAGTAATTCTTTCAGAAAATACCCCTGAGCTGTTCTTATACCCACATGGGAGATGACAAAAATTTGTTCTCTGGGACTCTAATATACTAAATACTGTTAGGTGCCTGTTTTCAGGTGCTATAGTTTGACAGAAACATACATTTGAGATAACAAGTGTTGATTTGTATTTTCTCCCGCATAATGTTATTCATTAACTGCGGCACTATCTGCATGTTGGACAGCATGTGTCTTTGTGCAAGTGTTCAAGTGCCTGTAAATGAAAACTAGACCAAATGTATTATCAGGTTTTGATAAGTGATGCAAGGGTTTGTTCATTTGTGAAGTGCATTTTTAAATGATCCCCTTGGATTCAAGTTGATCTAAGATCTAAGTGGCCTGTGATTTAGCTTCTTTACGATATTGTCTTTGAGCATGTGGTGAAACTATTAAAGGGATCACATGGTGGGTTGAGTCCTCATGCCATCCAGCGTAATTTTTATACAATGCTGGAGCTTGGGCTACTGCCCACTCCTGTGCATGTTTATGTCTAAGGTGCATGGTTGAAAAAATTCAGGAAAAATATACTTTCTCCCTTTGAACGCTCCCTGATGAATGCTGGCTGCTAATCTTATTCTGCTTACAGTATGTCAAAATCAGACTATAGGTTCTTCGCAAAGAGACCTTTTACCTTCCTGTGTTCGTCCTCCTCCATGCGGAGTGTTATTTCATATAACTTGTGTGGGACGCTCACCCTTCTGTCTGGTGTTTACAGGTTGATGTAATCATTAAATTTTGCTGTCCAGAAATTCCTTCAGGTTCTGGTGAGCTATTGTTACTTCTGATGCTCTACCTTAGCATTGTCTGAGCCCAATCCCCGTTCAGAAGTTGAGTCCTTAGGATTCTGTGCAATTCTAACTTTGAGACCTGCAACTTTCTTCTTTTTATTATAATTTTTTCATTTTTTAAATTGAGGTGTGGCTTGTCTTCTGTTTCAGAAGAGTCCTGAGCGTGCTTGTCCCTGGACTGCTTGCGCTTTTCTCTGTGTGCTGACTTTCCTTCTCCCTGTGTTGTTTATTGGGAGGAATGTGTATCAGTATCCTGATACCTGTTAAGTTTCCAGTGCTTAATTTGTGCCGGGGCTTATGACTGTCTGCCACATGGTAGTGATGTCTGTCAATTTAGGTACAAGCACAACAACTTCTGTTCATTATTTAAATTTAAATTAGTAGTGTTTGCCCCCAAAGCCATTCTTACTGTTTTGGGGGGCCTGTTATAGTATGAATTGTCACACTTTTAATAGTGTGATGATTAGTAGTGTGTTTGTGCTGTCATTGGCAGTGCTGCCAGGGGCAATGGATGGTGCAAGCTCTAGTGTCCTCCTGCTGAGAGCCCCGGTACTACTTTCTTTTTTTTTTTTTTTTTTACAAATTAAGCACTGCAGTTTTCCTAATATTATCCCTATTCCAAAGGTTATACCACTTTGCAGAGGGCTCCTGTTGAGGAGACCTACCTTGGGACTGAGAATCTTTTCTGAAAATTGTTTTTTTTAAATTATTTTCCCACTTCTTCTTTAGAAGAAGTATGTGTCTGCTTAGAAGTGTCCTTCTCAGGACTTCTTTAGCTGTGATTTTAAAAAGTTTTTCCACCCAAACTGTCCCTTCCCAGTTCTGCACATGCAGTTTTAATTTTTTTGGGAAGGTCTTGTCGTTGGTCTATAAGACTGGCCTCTCTTAGGTTTTGACGGATCGCCACTGAAGCTGCTTCCCCTTTAATGTTAGCTAGTATTATTGTTGATAGCTGGTCATAATTACCTAGTAATTTCATACCTAAGCTCAGAGCTGGTTCAGCCCCATACTTGTTCTGTATCTGTCGTGAGACATCTGGAATTATTGCTAAGGAAGGAATACCATGAGTTCTGGTATATATGGCAGCAAAGACTGTACCCCAATTGGTGCAGTCCTCTAACTGTGGTGTTATCCGTATGGGCAAACAGAGTGTTAGCATTATATGCTTTCAAATGGTGTGTTATTTAGAAATACTTCTTCTAACTGGGTGATTTTCTGAGCTACCCAGAAAGGAATCTGTTCACGTTTCATGGGTAGTTTACCCATTACTGTGTGTGTGTTTTGTGGAGTGATTTTAGTAGCGGTGCTCTGTGTAGGAGCTGTATTATTTGTAGCTACTGTGGGCTGGACACCAAGTGTCCTCATGACGAGTTACCAACTCTTTGTGTTGTAAGAGCAGTGCATCTTGTGGCATTATTTCAATGTCAGGATGTGGTGTGTAGCCGGTTAATGTCGGCCATGTAGCTCCTGGTCTACCTAGTGGACCGAGCCTTGTTTTATTTATTTGTTTGTAGGGCGCCATTAAACCAGAAATTGTGATTCTGGTTAGTGAGCGGAATCTTAATCTCCTCAAAAGGAGTGTTGCTAGACTTTTTTATGTATGTAAGAATAAAAAGTCTGAGTTGTTGCATTTGCTGCTGGGGATGTAACCCAAGAATAGAACACATCTGTTTCATAATCTTCGTTTACCTCTATAATAATCACTATACCTCCTCGGTCTGTTAAACCATGTCTGAGGTGTTTTTGTGTGAGTGTATGCCTGACTTTGGGTGCAAAATGTTTTGCATTTGCTTCCTCTTCGTCGTTTGAGACCTGTGTCCCAGTGACAGAAGCAGCTGCCTTGGCAGACATTGTGTTGTGAAAACAAAATGTCCTATAAAAGGGTTTTCAGATAAGGTTTTAAAAAGGCACAGTTGTTCGGGAACTTTTTCCTTCAAGCTTGATTTAACCAACAGCCAATACATAGGAAGTTTGCCCACTCAGCTGTGGCGGAATTTTGTGCCTACCCACTCCAGACGTCTCTGGCGTTTTGTGAGTAGGGTCTCTGAGAATAAGCATGACTGAATTACTCAGATTTTACTGTTAAATAGGTGCCACTTTCACTGTTGGGCGCCATGTAGTGTAGTTCCTATATCCCTTATAGGTTCTGCGCATTGGAATAACATACACGATAGGCTTGGCATAGGACTGAGGTCTGTATGCCCCTATCATGTATATTAAACTTAATTACTGTGTACCAGCTAGCTCAGAGGCCACTAGAAACTTCTTCAAGACAAGATGTAAATGTAAATGTATAGGCATTTATATAGCGCACTACTTACCCGTAGGGTCCCAAGGCGCTTCGACCGCTGCGAAACCCTTCCTGGCTTCCCTGAGAGATGGTCCCCTAATGGGTATCTCCAGGGTGAGACCAGGCATCCCCGGCGGTCTGGTGGGGCCGTTAGTGAAGATGAGGCAAGCTAATGCCCAGAGTTGCCGAGTGTGATCGCTGATCAGAGTGGGCACCGAGGCGAGAGAATTATCGAGTCCGCTGACCCTGGTCCAGAAACCTGCCGTGCCAGGAATCGAACACTGGTCCCGGGCCGTCCTCTGCTCTCGGGTCTGCCGCCTCTAACCAGTGAGCCACACTACTTCACCCAAGAAGGGAATAGCTTCTGGCAACCACATAACATAAAACCGACATCCCTCAGGATCATGGAAACAATATACTACTTTTCATTCAGACACTCATCTCAGAGAAGTACATAGAAGAAGCAGTTGGGTGTGTTTACAATAAAATTTATTGCACAGTTGTTCTTCTAGTACTGGTTATATGTGCTGCGACAACTGTTGGACAGTAGCAGAGAATTATGGCCAGCAGTGCAGTTAAATAAAAAGGCTTTGTATAGTTATACCATTTTGCAATAGTAATGAACAAATACATGAAATACAGAATGCATTAAGATAAAGCCTATATTCCTATGATGCCTAACTAGATGTACCTAAGTGTACCTAGCATGTGTGTAGGTCTTTAGAGAGCCAAGAATCCCCCTAGGAGTTAGTCTAACCCCTTTACCTTAGTGGGACTTCATCCTGATCTTGAACTGGACACCAACAGATGGGTGATGGACCTCTGCCAGCTGGAGCTGTGGCATGATGCAGGTTGCAGCGCCTCGGGCAGAGTGTCGGCCTGGAAGTCTCTGTCTCCTCTGGTTTGCTTGGGCAAAGGGAGGTATACTAATACTTGATCGGTGTCTTTGGATTGATGTATGGTGGTCAGAGGAAGATGTCTCACAGGAAGATGTGTTTGAGGAAGTTCCAAGAATTTATTGTGACATAGGTTAGTCACTGTTGGACATGGAGATTACGTATTTAGGATGGAGCGTCTTCTGCGCACAGAGCACACAGTGTTCAGATAAGGGGACATCCTCTCTGTTGCTCGTTATAGTGAAATGAGGGCTAATCTAGGACAAAGGGCCTGCCTGTTTCAGTAACACAAAGGATTTGTGCCTCTGAGACAGGGTACATATGTAGGGCCTCAATTTCACTCATGACAAACCTTCTTTATTCATGCACATCTGGTGGACTATACTTGGAAAGGCCTTGTGGATAAGAATAGCCATGCCCGAATTCAAGGACCCAGTGTAAGTAGGATCGGAGGGAGGTTTGCAGCTATTTATGACCTTTCCCTTCCACCCAGTCCCTTCAAAGTTTATCTGCCTCTGTGGTTGACAGATGGGACTCTTGTAAAAGGGCAATATCAAGTTTGCAAGAGTCAAAATAGGACAGAATCTTTTTATGTTTCATGTACTTAGTCAGCCCATTCACGTACGTGAAATAATGGAGAGAGGGCGGGTCGCCATGGTGGCAGAGCAGTCATAGCAACAGCAGGGGGTGGGGGTGGGGTTGGTAAGGATATGTGCTGTCAAGAACACCTACAGGAGGAAAGGGGGGAGCAGGAGTGTGGTGCAGGGTGTGTGTGGGTCTGCTGACCGAGTGGAGATGGGGGGGTGTAATGTGATGAGAAAGGTTAACAACACAGGGGAGAACAGGTCAGATAGAGGAGTATATACAGTGTGCACTGCTATTGTAAGCTAATAGCGGTGTGTCTAAACCTCCTCCAGAGTCATAATCTGCCACGGGGGAAGAAAGAGGGTCTGTGGGTGGTAAAGACCAGGTAAAATAAAAAAAGGTTTGCTGCGACAAGGGCCCATGAGGGGCCAGGTGAGTGCATGCAAAGGAATTCCAATCACAGTGGAGGCCGGCATTGCTTGCGGCTGGTTGGGTGGGAGCGGGAGGTCACAGGGAGGGGTTGTGTGGGGGAGTCGCGTTTGTGGGTGGGAGCATAACAAATAAAAAAACTTACCTTTCCGCTGGGTCCCGCATCTCTGCTCCTGCTCTCCTGCTTCCGACTTCAGGAACAGGAAGCAAGCAGCCAGGCTCCCTCCCCTATGCCAATCACAACACTGCAATGCAGCATTGTGATTGGTCTGAGCTCTTTGACACAGCACTCAGCTAGGGGCTGGAGTGGTGGGCATGTTCTCCATGTAGACTGTAATGCAGCCTACATGGAGAATGTGGCAAGTTTGCATAACTGGTTTGAGCAGCCTGAGGGTGCCGCACAAACAGTCATTTTGCATTTAGGAGTGGGCAAACCACTTCTTCCCTGCTCTGCTCTGAGAGCAGAGCAGTCCCAACACCACGCAGCACAAACATAAAATGATAATAACTGAAAATTATTATCATTTTATATTTTTGTTTCTCGCACTGCTTGAAAGAAGTGGGGCAACGCTCCTCCACCATAGTGGAGCAACCGCCACTGCCCAATCCCTTAAGCATCGGATACAATGGCCGCACACAGTCACAGGGACGTCATGGCAAGGACAAGAGGGGCTGGTTAGTACATGTGCAAGAACAAATTGGGGCGAGGGGAGTCCAGGAGTAGAGGAAGGCAATGTCCCAGGAACAGCTCATTGGTGCCACGGGGGATATCTCCTCATGAGATGTTGACAGTTTGAGAAGTGATCTGTATTTATCACAGGGAAAACAGAACAAGGTGGCTGGACAGGGAAATTAACAAAAAAGTTTACAGACACGCAGTCAATATGTACCATGTGACCACAGGGTTTGTATCCCAAACAAATTTATTTTCTTTTTGACTAAAGTTATCAAAATTTCAAAAACACAAGCACAAACAAAGAACTATCACGACAGTGAATTCATGTGTACAATATCTACAAATATACAAGTTTACAAATGTACAATACTTACAACAACGAATCAAGCGAAACAAATGAGAATGACACACCAAAAAACAATGAAAGAATTCAGTGATCAAAATAAATTGCAATTATGTACAGTGCAAAATTAGTGCATGAAGCAAAAGTGCAACCAGTCCTTAGGACTATGAAACCAAGGGACAGGCGAGGTAGATGGAATGAAGTGCCTGCCTGTCTACCAAAACCTGTGGTTAAATGTTTGTGTTGGGTTGCACAACTAGGATCCAAAGTAGTAAGGTGAATTCTATCCTAGAGGCACCCTTTGAGATTGCCACAGGGTGGAAGTGTCGACACGTTTCGAACCTGGATGTTATAGGTTCTCTTCAGAACAGGGACTGGGAACAGTGAGTCTGTAAAGATATACGGAGTTGGTGTCAGAATTGTATATCATAGTACTGTAACAGTTTACTCTGACTCCACAAAAAAGGAAAAAACGATTACCTGCACAAGGGCATAGGGGTTGCCGTAGTGTCGGTAAATCTCAATGGACAGTCAATTCTGAAACAACATAAATAAAATGGGCTCAGCACAATGGCAAACCGGGACTTCTGGGATGGTACGAGCGATAGTGCAAGGCCATGAAAAATTGTGAATCATACCTGTAGTTCACACAGTGGTAAACTGGAGATGTGATGCCCGCCAAGCGGTGCACACTCAGGATTGAGGACAGCTCACATTTTGCAGCGCAGGTGTTAAAGGCTGAGAGAGACCACAAAAGAAGGAATCCCAGGGTTAGCGAAACTTGCCAAGTGTACGGGCCATACAAGACCACCCAGTCGCAGTCACGGAAACAAGGGGGAAAAATCCTACCTGAATTCACAACTGACGATAATGGGGGCGCCTGGTCACAGAACCAAATTCAGGCCGGCAGGCGGTTTTTTAATTTTACCGGGACCTGCTGCAAAAGGAATGGATAATTTTTTAGTAGAGGTCTCATGGGCTGATTGCCGAACGCTAAGAGCACAGGAGAGCGCGCACAATGTGCGCGAAACACTTACTCGTGTGAAGGGAATCAATCCGTCGTTTCCTGTAAAAAGTTCAGTCTGTCGATAAGGCGCGGCGCTATACAGGGGTATTTAAAAACCACCGGGTCAAGAGGCTAGTGGGTGTGTCTAATGGTGGGCTGCTAAGGGATGCTGGTAGATGTAGTTTGAATATGCCACGCTCATAGTGGTGCAAGCGGAGGCAATTTCACAATTGTGGGAGTTGGAAGGCATGTGACAT
Source organism: Lissotriton vulgaris (assembly GCF_964263255.1). Taxonomy (NCBI): domain Eukaryota; kingdom Metazoa; phylum Chordata; class Amphibia; order Caudata; family Salamandridae; genus Lissotriton; species Lissotriton vulgaris. The sequence continues at coordinate 1,051,475,833 of NC_141694.1, forward strand.
TTACCATAATAGACAGATTACATCAAGATCAGCACAACGCATTGGGAAAGAACTTCGGTCTCATACATGGTTACATGGTCTTCCCAGAGACATTGCTGTTTTCATAGATGGTTCGTCGCAAAGGCATCTCGTGAGCATATTTACAACATCAGTTTGGAACACTGAAACGGAACATATTCACAAGTTTTAAAACCAAAACTCTATAATCCCATACCTGGTTAGATCATCGTGCCAGGAAAGGAAAGTTAGAAACCGAACAGTCGTTCGGAATTAGTGGGAAGGGGGAAAGCAGGTCAGAGTTGCAACACAGCCAAGCTCAGCCGGAAAGATCGACAACAGTTCATAAGCTGGCAATTTCAGACATTTCATTCAAACCGGAGTTGGATGTATCAAACTTTAGTATGAGGTACGCCTCTTTTTGAGACAGGCGGAGATCGGGGTCACCATTGCAACCCCTGATGACCGCTAGAACCGTCCATCTTATGTCGTGACTGGAGTGTTTTTGTTGTAGGAAATGAGAGACCAGGGGTGCTGTCATGTTTTTGTTGTTGATTCTTGAACGGTGTTGAATAATTCTCTGTCGGACCTCCTGCGTGGTTTTGCCGATGTACAGCATCTTGCACGGGCATTGTATGGCATACACTGTATATTTGGTCTTGCAGTTCGTGTGTTCATTGTGACGCCAAAATGTATTCCCATCCGTGAAAAGAGAACCTTCTATTGTCAGATCACAGACGGAACATGTCCCGCATTTTCGGTGCCCTGTGACTGGATTGGCTCCGAAAATTGTGCTTTGAGAATCCCTTTTTGGAGGCGGTCTGGTGGATGTAATCATTTGGCCAATGCTCCTGTTCTTCTTGAGGGCAAAGAGAGGGGCACCTATATCTGGAAGGATTTCCTGCACCAAGTGCCAACTTCTTCTGATGATTTTTTGGAGTTGTTTGGTGTGGGGGCCAAAGGTGGATACACATACCATCCTCCCAGTCGCGGGCCTGGGTCTTTTTTCAAGGAGATGTTCCCTGGGTGTCCATCTCGCTCTCTTCATGGAGTGCTTCAAGAGTTTCTGAGGGTAACCCCGTTCTTGTAGCTTCGAGGTAAGACCTTGTCCGTGCAACTCGAACTGCTCGATGGTGGTGCAGTTGCGTCTCACTCGGAGGTATTGGCCATAAGGGAGGTTGTCCCTTAGGCTCCGCGGATGGTAGCTCTTATAATGAAGAGCATTATTCTTGTCCGTCTTTTTCTGATACAGTGAACAAGACAGCACATTGTCTCTGACTGAAATTTCGACATCCAGAAATGGAAGAGATCTTTCGTGATAGCTCAAGCTGTACGTGGAATTCTTCCAGTTGTATCGATGTTCCGTTCCACACACACCACACGTCATCTATATATCGGAGCCATTGTCCAATGAAGCCTCTGTAGGGGTTGTTATTCAGAACGTATTTTTCCTCGAATTGGCCCATATACAAGATGGCCATGCTCGCGAGGTTCCCCCTTCGTCTCGACATAAAAATTTTGGTCGATTCTGTACATTAACTGTGTTAGGGAAGGCTCGCCTTCCTCCAAACTTAACATGGCCGAACAGGACACGTTATCGTTCAGTGAGGATCATGTAAAAAAACTCCTCTCTGACTCCACTCTTTTCTCTTCTGTCAAACTCAGCAGCACAGCCAAACAGCTCAATTATGCCGAAAAACTGACTAGACTCCGAAAAAAACATGTCCGAACGGAGCTACATGGCCATTTCCTACTTGCAAACCTTAGAGCTGGAACAATCCCTTGGGGCCTCCAGATCAAGAACGTCCCTGTCATTTTCACCGACGACCCAGTCTACCGTAAAGGGTTCAGCTTTATTAGTACCAAATGTAGTAGGGATTTGATGGTACACACAGTGGAAACTGCCCAGCGAATCCTTAAAAAAGAAGAGGAAGAAATTGAAGAACAACTCCAAGCCATCAGAGATAACCACACTGAAACTGAGGCAAAGGCCCTTCTAGAAAAGATCGAAAAGGAACTGGTCACATTTAGAGATAACACCATCAACTTCAAGACGTCAAAGTTTGAAAAAGATCAAAAAAACTTTAACATCGACACTGTGTATCCCTATTTAAAAGATGAATTCTACAGTAGATCTGATTCTATTAGGTATTTGAATTCCAATCAGGGGAAATCTAAGAGAAGATTCACTACATTCTCTGAAACATCCTCTTCTGAATCCATGGAGGACTCCGATGCAGGAGAGGGCACCTCGAATAGAAATCAGCAGAAGAGGAACACCCCTAAGAGGCCTTTTTTAGGCCAGGGCCAACAGCCGAAGCGGACAAGATTCAAACCCCAATGGGAGATGACCACACGCAAGAAACACTACAACTCGTGAAACCATCTGCCATTATTAACATCTCTGAGAAGATCTTGTCAAGAGCGGAGCAAGAAGTTCTGGAAATGGGTCTTTCTTTTGTACCTGGGGTTGCCATGGATTTTACCAAAATCAAACTGGAAGTCATGGAATTCTTCCGAAAGGTTCGTTTGAGATGGTTTTTCAAGGATGCGACCGAACAAGTTTCCACCGAGGCCTCAGGATTGAGAAATAAATCCTCTTTTTGTCCACCTAACCACAACGTCTCCAAAAACATTCTAGCCTTCGAACGTTCAGTAATGTCATCCCTGAATATGTTGGAGAAAAAACGTCCTTTTGTTCCCAGAAACATCACGAAGAAACACAGAGAAGCCATTCAAGAACTTAAGACTCAGCAGGAAGCCGTCATCAGGCAAGCTGATAAAGGGGGCGCGGTGGTCCTTTGGTCTAAAGACTTATATCGTTCAGAGGGGCGGAATCATGTGTACAATCAGGAGTGGTACCGCCGGATCACCCACGATCCAACTGCCCAGATTCAGGATGAAGTAAGAAGACTTGTCAACGCTGCAAAGGAGGCAGGGATTCTTGGACCGAAAGAATCGGAATATCTCATCAAGCAACACCCACGGACCCCGCATTTGTACTTCCTCCCCAAAGTACATAAAGACCCCAAAATACCACCAGGACGCCCAATCGTGTCCGGTTGTGACTCTGTTTTTGAGCCTATTTCCAAATTCGTCGATGTGTTTTTGAAACCCCTTGTGGTGCAGGTGCCATCCTATTTGAGGGATACCATGGACTTTATAAACAAAGTCGAAGGTCTACCGTTCGATCCTTCCAGTCAACTATTAGCCTCTATGGATGTGTCATCTTTATACACACAAATACCTCAACAAGACGGCTTGGGTGTTATGGAACTCTACTTGGACAGTCGACCACGCCCCCGCAGAGTTCCCACCGAACTTATCATCTCCTTGGCAACTGTGGCTCTTAAAAAAAACTTTTTCACCTTTGAGAACGAGATGTTTCTACAAATCAAAGGCTCAGCAATGGGCTGTCCATTTGCCCCTGAAATGGCCATCTTGTATATGGGCCAATTCGAGGAAAAATACGTTCTGAATAACAACCCCTACAGAGGCTTCATTGGACAATGGCTCCGATATATAGATGACGTGTGGTGTGTGTGGAACGGAACATCGATACAACTGGAAGAATTCCACGTATGGCTGAACAATAGGAGTCCAGATATAAAGTTTAGCTTGAGCTATCACGAAAGATCTCTTCCATTTCTGGATGTCGAAATTTCAGTCAGAGACAATGTGCTGTCTTGTTCACTGTATCAGAAAAAGACGGACAAGAATAATGCTCTTCATTATAAGAGCTACCATCCGCAGAGCCTAAGGGACAACCTCCCTTATGGCCAATACCTCCGAGTGAGACGCAACTGCACCACCATCGAGCAGTTCGAGTTGCACGGACAAGGTCTTACCTCGAAGCTACAAGAACGGGGTTACCCTCAGAAACTCTTGAAGCACTCCATGAAGAGAGCGAGATGGACACCCAGGGAACATCTCCTTGAAAAAAGACCCAGGCCCGCGACTGAGAGGATGGTATGTGTATCCACCTTTGGCCCCCACACCAACCAACTCCAAAAAATCATCAGAAGAAGTTGGCACTTGGTGCAGGAAATCCTTCCAGATATAGGTGCCCCTCTCTTTGCCCTCAAGAAGAACAGGAGCATTGGCCAAATGATTACATCCACCAGACCGCCTCCGAAAAGGGATTCTCAAAGCACAATTTTCGGAGCCAATCCAGTCACAGGGCACCGAAAATGCGGGACATGTTCCGTCTGTGATCTGACAATAGAAGGTTCTCTTTTCACGGATGGGAATACATTTTGGCATCACAATGAACACACGAACTGCAAGACCAAATATACAGTGTATGCCATACAATGCCCGTGCAAGATGCTGTACATCGGCAAAACCACGCAGGAGGTCCGACAGAGAATTATTCAACACCTTCAAGAATCAACAACAAAAACATGACAGCACCCCTGGTCTCTCATTTCCTACAACAAAAACACTCCAGTCACGACATAAGATGGACGGTTCTAGTGGTCATCAGGGGTGGCAATGGTGACCCCGATCTCCGCCTGTCTCAAAAAGAGGCGTACCTCATACTAAAGTTTGATACATCCAACTCCGGTTTGAATGAAATGTCTGAAATTGCCAGCTTATGAACTGTTGTCGATCTTTCCGGCTGAGCTTGGCTGTGTTGCAACTCTGACCTGCTTTCCCCCTTCCCACTAATTCCGAACGACTGTTCGGTTTCTAACTTTCCTTTCCTGGCACGATGATCTAACCAGGTATGGGATTATAGAGTTTTGGTTTTAAAACTTGTGAATATGTTCCGTTTCAGTGTTCCAAACTGATGTTGTAAATATGCTCACGAGATGCCTTTGAGACGAACCATCTATGAAAACAGCAATGTCTCTGGGAAGACCATGTAACCATGTATGAGACCGAAGTTCTTTCCCGTTGCGTTGTGCTGATCTTGATGTAATCTGTCTATTATGGTAAATGTCACATGCCTTCCAACTCCCACAATTGTGAAATTGCCTCCGCTTGCACCACTATGAGCGTGGCATATTCAAACTACATCTACCAGCATCCCTTAGCAGCCCACCATTAGACACACCCACTAGCCTCTTGACCCGGTGGTTTTTAAATACCCCTGTAGACCGCCGCGCCTTATAGACAGACTGAACTTTTTTCAGGAAACGACGGATTGATTCCCTTCACACGAGTAAGTGTTTCGCGCACATTGTGCGCGCTCTCCTGTGCTCTTAGCATTCGGCAATCAGCCCATGAGACCTCTTCTAAAAAATTAGCCATTCCTTTTGCAGCAGGTCCCGGTAAAATTAAAAAACCACCTGCCGGCCTGAATTTGGTTCTGTGACCAGGCGCCCCCATTATCGTCAGTTGTGAATTCAGGTAGGATTTTTCCCCCTTGTTTCCGTGACTGCGACTGGGTGGTCTTGTATGGCCCGTACACTTGGCAAGTTTCGCTAACCCTGGGATTCCTTCTTTTGTGGTCTCTCTCAGCCTTTAACACCTGCGCTGCAAAATGTGAGCTGTCCTCAATCCTGAGTGTGCACCGCTTGGCGGGCATCACATCTCCAGTTTACCACTGTGTGAACTACAGGTATGATTCACAGTTTTTCATGGCCTTGCACTATCGCTCGTACCATCCCAGAAGTCCCGGTTTGCCATTGTGCTGAGCCCATTTTATATATGTTGTTTCAGAATTGACTGTCCATTGAGATTTACCGACACTACGGCAACCCCTATGCCCTTGTGCAGGTAATCGTTTTTTCCTTTTTTGTGGAGTCAGAGTAAACTGTTACAGTACTATGATATACAATTCTGACACCAACTCCGTATATCTTTACAGACTCACTGTTCCCAGTCCCTGTCCTGAAGAGAACCTATAACATCCAGGTTCGAAACGCGTCGACACTTCCACCCTGTGGCAATCTCAAAGGGTGCCTCTAGGATAGAATTCACCTTACTACTTTGGATCCTAGTTGTGCAACCCAACACAAACATTTAACCACAGGTTTTGGTAGACAGGCAGGCACTTCATTCCATCTACCCCGCCTGTCCCTTGGTTTCATAGTCCTGAGGACTGGTTGCACTTTTGCTTCATGCACTAATTTTGCACTGTACATAATTGCAATTTATTTTGATCACTGAATTATTTCATTGTTTTTTGGTGTGTCATTCTCATTTGTTTCGCTTGATTCGTTGTTGTAAGTATTGTACATTTGTAAACTTGTATATTTGTAGATATTGTACACATGAATTCACTGTCGTGATAGTTCTTTGTTTGTGCTTGTGTTTTTGAAATTTTGATAACTTTAGTCAAAAAGAAAATAAATTTGTTTGGGATACAAACCCTGTGGTCACGTGGTACATATTGACTGCGTGTCTGTAAACTTTTTTGTTAATTTCCCTGTCCAGCCACCTTGTTCTGTTTTCCCTGTTGCTGAGATCCGGGCTGGGCAGATGTAGGATCCAAAACCTTTACTGTTCCACAGTCTGGATTTATCACAGTCGTCTGAGTGAGTCACTTCCTCCACAGTTTTCAGCAATTTCTCGCCCTCTTGTTTCAGTAGGGGTCAGTCAAGGAGACGTGTGTATCAGAGTAGATCGGATCCGGGCATGTTATAGCTATTCGAGCCTGTGGACAGCGGGAGATATGTATCCATTGAGTGATTCGGTCAAAGAGTCCAGGAATGGCACCAATTCGGTGGGATAATGAACGTCTCTCGAATGGCCATCCATAGTAATCCACATCACAACTGGTTCCAGGCTTGATGTCCCACCTCCTCAGTTGGGGCTGGAGGGTGATGAAAAGCCTGTTTATCACTAGTGTTTGATGAAAAATCCACAGTGATGTGGAGTTGGCCCCCCTCAATGTCCTGTGGCCCACACTTACGCACCTCCATAAGAATCTGCCTGGTGTGGGCATGGTTTAGGAAACATGCTATTATGGGACAGGGTTTGGCTTCTGTACTTGATGTCAAGGATTGCGCCCTAATCCAGTACATTTGTTGAATTTCAAGGCGGGCGTGAAAGAGAGCCCAGTCACTGTAGGGAGGAACTTAAGCAGGAGCGTGCATGCGTCAGGACCCTCCATTTTCTCCAGGATGCTTTACAAATTGAGGTTGTCACTGCGGGAGCGGTCTTCTAGGTTGGTGAGCTTCCATTGTAGGCAACAAATGTCCAGGCGAGAGGCGACAAGCCCCAACACTTTCTCCTCTGTCGTCTAAGTTGGTTACGGTCCTGTGGAAGAGGCCCATATCTATTTTTATGGTCCGCACGACCTAGACAAGGCTCATGTTTTTCGTTTCCATGGCGGTGAGGCGGGAACCAATGGAGGCAAGTTCTTTGAGAATGGATTCCAGAAGCATCTCCAGTGGAGAGGGTGAGGCCTAGTGAGCAGGCAGAGCAGTAGATTTTCTGCCACCTACTACCTCAGTGAAAAGCATTTGTCTGGAAAGTTTGCCGGCTGCCATGCACGTGTGGGGCACGGATTCCAGATGTCGCATGCGACGAGGGTGGAAAAGCCGGGGAATGGAAGTGGGGGTACTGCCATACAGAACGAAACAGCCAGCCCTTCTGGAGCAGTCAGCAGAGACCAAAACGAACCAATGGAATTGTAATCCAGGTTCTGCCATGGGAGCCATTGCAGGCCAGGTCAGGGAAGAGATATCGCCGGTAGGGCAGTTCACCATAGTGGCAGCTTCAAGTAGCCACAGGGAGAAACTACACGGTCCCAGTGCCGATCGCAGCAAATCCATATGGGAACAATGCCAGCCAGATGGATCTATCTGTGGGTAGGCAAAAGTGTATGGACCACAGGAGCAGGTGCAGGTCACCCTGGAGCGCCAGAAGTAGGACAGGTACTCAATCTACCAGGGAGGGAGGCATCAAAGAAAGTCAGGGTGCTACAAGCAAAGTCCCATGCATCCGTGGCTCGGTTGGGGGGGAGAGGGACAACCCTGCAAAGGCCCTACAAGGTGCAATCCTCCCCAGATTAGCGCGCTGCTGAAAAAACACGCACACACAGCGTTCTCGGTGTGGTCCAGACTGCCTCGCTGCTCCGCCCTGCTTTATTTTATACTCGCGCCGGCCGGCATGAGCGCAGGGTTGGTAATTATTATGTGCGAGCCAGCGATAAACGCTGGTACGCTAACCGTCACATCCCATCTCAACTCAGTCCTTGACTGGATCTCAAAAGTCTCATGGTCCACTTACTTGGCAGGCAAAGCCCCTCAGGCGAGTGCGCAAGGGGGACTCTCTCTTAGGGCATACCTGGCGGGACTACGGCCGGTGGTGGGGACAGGGACCAGTGTGCTGTGTCTTGAAGGTGGCCTGAGGGTCTCACCGGTGGTTTCCGGACTTGCCGGCATCGGGGTCACCTCCGACCGTTGGCCATCAGCTGCTCGAGCTCACAGGGTCAGGCCTCAGGCTACTTGGTGTGGTCTGCGACAGAAGGGATGGGGTGGGACCTGTCCACTCATTTGAACCACGAGATGTTGCGGGTCACTGTTTCTCCTGCCTTCTCGACAGTCACCATGGTCCCTTGCCTGTTGATCACTATCCAGTACCCTCGTTTATACCTGGTCCGTAATTTCCCCCGGGTCTCCTATCCTTCATGATGACAGTGTCTTTTTGCTGTAATTAGCAAAATGTAGCTCTTTGAGCATGGATGGCAGTGTTGTTGCGCTAATCTCTCCTCCGGAAGGCACCTCCTTCGTCAAATGGGGGGGAGACCACCTGGGCATGGTGGGGAGGCCGTCTCGGCGGGTGCCGTGAAACATATGCCCCCAGGGCACTTGGCGTGTTGAGCAGTGTGGCGTGCTCGGTACTCCCACTGGAACTTTTGCAGAACATGTTCCGAGTTACCTTGCTCTGCCAAGGCGATGCGGAGGGCTTTGTTTATTGTCCTCATGAAGTGTTCAATCTCCCCAGTGGCTTGGGGTTATTGTGGGGTGATGTGTTGGTGCCGGATGCCATGGTGGTGCATGAACTCATGGAACTCGTGTCCTTGAAATTGGGGCTCATTGTCACTGCGGAGTTCATCTGGAATTCCGAACAGGCCGAATATTTTCTCTAGAACAGGGCCAACATGCATGAAGGCGGTTGACTGTACAACTTCTACTACTGGGTATTTTGAGTAGCTGTCAATGAGAGAAAGCGTGACACGCCAGTCAGGGAAGCTCCCAAAATCCACGCTTACTGGGCGTTGGCAGTGCTCCTCTGTGAGTATGGGTGCTGGTTGTTCTGGTCCGCTCATTAGTTGGTAGGATGGGCACCTCCGTACTGTCTTTTCTACTTGAGTGTCCATCCCTGGGAACCAGACCTTCTCTCCCATGCGGGCTTTCATTTTCTCCACTCCTTGATGTCCCCCGTGGGCGAGTTGCGTTACACGTAGCTGTAGGGAGGCCGGGATGACGATACGGGGTCCTCTGAGGAGAATACCCGCCCTGGATGAGGCTTAGTTCATTTCGGACTCTCCACATATTAATCAGTCTCTCTTTCTCCGGGCTTGACCGAGTGTTTGCAGCTTGTAGGAATTGGCGCCAGAGCCCTCCTTGGATGGTTTCTCGGAATATAACTATGACTGGGTCTTGCTCAGCGGTGGTAGTGACTTCTTCGAGCTCCAGTGCTCTGGGACACATCAGTGTCGCGATCATGTCCATCTGTGCCTCCGTGTCGTAGTTGCTGGGTTCTTCTTCGCTTTCTCCTGTTGTGTCTGGATGTCGTAACAGGAAGTCGGCTGGGTTCTTGCCGCCGGGCCGGTATACTACATCAATGTCGTAGTGCTGGATCCCGTTGACCCACATTTTGAATGCGTGATGGCGGGTGGGGCGTTGAGCCTTTGAAGAGCGGTACTAGTGGTTGATGATCCGTGACCACAGTGAATGGGTGTCTGCATTTGTATAAGTGGAAGTGTCTGCATCCCCATCGAATGGCCAGGGCCTCTCTCTTGATTTGAGAGTATCGCTTTTCAGTCGGGGATAGCGCTTTGCTGGCATACGCTAAGGCAGTTCATCGTTCTGGCTCTTGTTCCTGGGTGAGGACAGCCCCTAGACCTGAGGGGCTGGCATCTACCAATATTTCCGTCTTCTTTGTCGGGTCGAAATATACCAGCGTGGTATGGTTGAGGAGGGCTTTCTTGACGGTTTGGAATGCTGTCTCTTCAGCCAGACCCCACTGCCACATGGCATCTGCCCTGGTGAGGATACGGAGAGGCTCTGCAAGAGTTGCTAGGTCCGGAAAAACGTCCACAGTAAGTGGCCATTCCCAGGAAGCTGCGTACTTCCGCCATGGAGAGTGGGGCAGCTGCGGTCTTGATTGCTTGGGATTTCCTTGGGTTGACCTGTATGCCTTCTTGAGTGAAGGTGTATACAAAGAATTCTATATTTTGTTGGAACAGCAGACACTTCTCTCTATGGAGGGTGACACTGTGGTCTAGGAGTCTCTTAAGTGTGGCTCTCACGTGCCAGTAGTGTTCTTCCGCTGTCTTGGAGTGGATGAGTATGTCATCACTTACGTTGAGGATGCCAGCTAACCCTACCAGGATTTCTTTGACAACGTTCTGGAATATTTCCACGGCAGAGGATATTCCGAAATTCAGCCGTTTGTACCTCCGGACACCTAGGTGCGTGCTGAACATTGTGATGTGCCGACTGTCTTTGGCAAGGGCTAGTTGATGATAGCCCGTGTTCAGGTCCAGCCTCAAAAAACATCTGGATACGTTCAGGTCAGCCACAATGTCGTCCATGGTTGGTGTTATGTGGCGCTCACGCCGAATGGCCTTGTTGGGAGGGCGCATGTCAATGCAGAGTCTGATCTTCCCTGGTTGGCAAGGCTTTTCTGCAATCACCATGTTGTAATATCCACGGTGTGGGCCCGGACACTTTCTGTATGACCCCTAGGGGGGGGATAGGGGGGTCTCCCCCCCAAAAAAACAAGCGGATATTAATAAATAAATTAGAAGAAAACTTTAAAAAAACGCTCTACAATGCCTCAAAACGAACAAGGAAAGAGCCTCACCACCAAGGAGACGTGTACGCCATAATAGAAGTCCTTTATCAGTTTTGATAGACGTGTTTTGACGCTTGTTTCCGTGGTCGGTGGAAGAAAGGGCTGATGGTGAAAGACGTACAGGGGTCAGATAAGAATCTAAACTTTGTTAATTAAGGTATTATTTAAGCGCTTTATGAAAAAAATAAAAATAAAATGTAAGGGAATCTGTTGTTTTTATTGTTTAAAACATCGATCTTTTTCGTTCGTATTGCATGAAGCCCATCAGTATCATTATGTAAATTTCAATGGGATGTGAGATGTTTCGTAACGTTGATATTGCGGTGTAAAAATATGCGTTGTCAAATGCTGCGTGGTAAAGACACATGCGAACTAAAATTTGCGTGGTAATGCCATGCCTGGAACTTGTAATCGTGGAAAAATCATATATTCAAGTCAAAATTTGTATAGCGCACTACATACCCAGAGGGTCTCAAGGCGCTTGAGGAAGGGGGGAGGTTTACTTATCGAATATCCGGGTTTTAAGCTGTTTTCTGAAGGCTAGGTGGTTTTGGGTAAGGCGGAGGTGGATGGGAAGGGTATTCCAGGTTTTGGCAGCTAAGTAGGAGAAGGATCTTCCCCCCATGGTGGCTGTGTGGATGCGCGGAACAGCGGCGAGGGCTTGGTTGGGCGAACGCAGTTGGCGGGTGGGAGTGTAAAAGGAAAGGCGCGTGTTAAGACAATCAGGTCCAAGTTCGTAGAGGGCTTTGTGTGCGTGGGTGAGGAGACGGAACATTATTCTTTTGTTGACGGGGAGCCAGTGAAGGTCTTTCAGGTGAACGGAAATGTGGTCTGTGCGGGGGATGTCTAGTATGAGTCTAGCTGAGGCGTTTTGAATGCGTTGCAGTTTTTTCTGCAGTTTTGCGGTGGTGCCGGCGTAAAGGGTGTTTCCGTAGTCCAGACGGCTTGTGACCAGTGCATGGGTGACCGTTTTTCTTGTTTCGGTGGGGATCCAGCGAAATGTTTTTTTGAGCATGCGTAGGATGTTGAAGCAGGATGATGAGAGGGCGTTGACTTGTCTGGTCATCGAGAGTGAGGAGTCCAGAATGATGCCCAGGTTTCGTGCGTGGTCCGTCGGTATGGGAGCTTTTCCTAGGGCCGTTGGCCACCAAGAGTCGTCCCAGGCGGAAGGGGAAGTTCCTAAGATGAGGACTTGCGTTTTGTCCGAGTTCAGTTTCAGACGGCTTTGCTTCATCCACTCGGCTACTTCTTTCATCCCTTCATGTAGGTTGGTTTTGGCGGTGTTTGGATCTTTTGTTAGTGAAAGGATCAGCTGAGTGTCATCAGCGTAGGAGATGATATTGAGGTTGTGTTGACGTGCGATGGTTGCGGTGGTGCCGGCGTAAAGGGTGTTTACGTAGTCCAGACGGGTTGTGACCAGTACGTGGGTGACCGGTTTTCTTGTTTCGGTGGGGATCCAGCGAAATGTTTTTTTGAGCATGCGTAGGATGTTGAAGCAGGATGATGAGACGGCGTTGACTTGTCTGGTCATCGAGAGTGATGAGTCCAGAATGATGCCCAGGTTTTGTGCGTGGTCCGCCGGTATGGGAGCTTTTCCTAGGGCCGTTGGCCACCAAGAGACGTCCCAGGTGGAAGGGGAAGTTCCTAAGATGAGGACTTCCGTTTTGTCCGAGTTCAGTTTCAGACGGCTTTGCTTCATCCACTCGGTTACTTCTTTCATCCCTTCATGTAGGTTGGTTTTGGCGGTGTTTGGATCTTTGGTGTGTGAAAGGATCAGCTGAGTGTCATCAGCGTAGGAGATGATGTTGAGGTTGTGTTGACGTGCGATGGTTGCGAGTGGGCTCATGTATACGTTGAAGAGGGTAGGGCTGAGAGAAGATCCTTGTGGGACGCCGCAGATGACTTCGGTGGCCTCTGACTTAAAAGGGGGGATGCGTACTCTCTGAGTTCTTCCAGCGAGGAACGAGATGATCCAGTCCAATGCTTTTCCTTGAATTCCGATGTTGCTGAGGCGTTGTATAAGGATGCTATGACAGACTGTGTCGAAGGCTGCGGAGAGGTCGAGGAGGATGAGGGAGACTGTGTCTCCGTTGTCTAGTAGTGTTCGAATGTCGTCTGTTGCTGCGATGAGGGCGGTCTCGGTGCTGTGTTTGGCTCGGAAGCCAGATTGTGAGGAGTCGAGTGATTTGTTGGTTTCGAGGAAGGCGGCGAGCTGATTGTTGACGGCTTTCTCAATGACTTTGGCGGGGAATGGGAGGAGCGAGATGGGGCGATAGTTTTTGAGTTCGGTGTGGTCAGCTGTGGGTTTCTTCAAAAGGGCGCTGAGTTCGGCGTGTTTCCATCTTTCTGGGAATGTGGCGGAGTTGAGGGAGCAGTTGATGACGTCTCGGAGATGGGGTGCGATAATGGAGTCTGCTTTGTTGAAAATGTGGTGGGGACATGGGTCTGTAGGGGATCCTGAGTGAATGGAGTTCATTAGGCGAATGGTGTCTTCTGTGGTGATTGGGTTCCAGTCGAGGAGGTTATTCGGAGGAGGTATAGGTTCGGAGGTGAGAGGGGTGGACCGGTTTACGGGTTGGTTGTCAAAGCTGTTATGAATGTCGGCGATTTTGTCATGGAAGAATGAGGCGAGGGAGTCGCAGAGGGCTTATGAGGGGGTGATATCGTTGGAGCTGGCGGTGGGGTTGGTGAATTCTTTGATGATGTTGAAAAGTTCCTTGCTGTTCTGGGCGTTGTTGTCTAGCCGGTCTTTGAGTGCTGATTTCTTGGCTTTCCGGATTAGTTGGTGGTGTTTGCGGGTGGCGTTTTTGAAGGCGGCTTGGGTGATAGTGTTTGGGTCTTTTTTCCAAGTTTTCTCAAGGGAACGACAGAGCTTCTTGGATTTCTTAAGGTCATCATTGAACCAGGGGGCGTTCTTGCTTCCTTGCTTGATTTGATGGTTCTTCAAGGGTGCTAGTTTATCGGCGGTTTGGGTTAACCATTGTGTGAGGTTGATGGCGGCTTGGTTAGGGTTCGTTGAATAGGCAGGGGGTTTCTGAAGAAGTGATGTGGAAATCTGGTCTATGGTGATTTTGTTCCAATTTCTTCGCAGAGTTGGTTGAAGGTGGTTGTGGATCGTGGTCTTTTTGTAGTTGAAGTGAACACAACTGTGGTCCGTCCAATGGAGAGCTGTGGTGTGATTCAAGGAGATGTGCTTGCTGGAGGTGAAGATAGGGTCGAGTGTGTGTCCTGCGTAGTGGGTGGGGGTGTTAACAATTTGTTTGAGTCCAAGATTGGCGAGATTGTCCAGGAGGGTGGAAGTGTTCCTGTTGTTGCTTTTTTCCAGATGGAAATTGAGGTCTCCCAGTAGAATGTATTCTTCTGAGGGGAGGGCGTGTGGGGTGATGAAGTCAGTGATGTCTTCGCTGAATTGTATGTGGGGTCCTGGGGGTCTGCAGAGGAGGGTGCCTCTGAGTGCGGTTTTGGGGTCGGTGTGGATCTGGAAGTGGAGGTGTTCGGCGATAGCAAGGTTGTCTTCTGAGCTGGTTGAGACGTGGATGGTTTTCTTATGGACGATTGCGATGCCTCCTCCTGTTTGGTTGGTGCGGTCCTTACAGATGATCTTGTAGCCGTCCGGGATGGCTATGGCGATGTCTGGAGCTGATGAGGCATTCATCCAGGTTTCTGTTAGGAAGGCGATGTCCGGGGAAATGGTGTCGAGTAGGTTCCAAATGTCGATGGAGTGTTTGTGAACTGAGTGGGTGTTGAGAAGGATGCATTTTAGGTGGTTGGTGTCGGATCTCTGTTTGGTGTTTGTGGGTTTGGTGTGGGTCTTGATGCAGTTGAATTTGCAGGAGGGGCAGGTGAAGGGTCCATGGGTGTGACCCAGTGCGGCTTGGGCACAGTTAGGGAGTTGGCCGGGGTTAAGTGCTAAGAGGGTGGATGCGTCGTATGTCATGCGGGAGGGGTGGGTGATGCAGGGACCAGGGGGTCTGGCGCTGGGCGCGGTCCAGGCGCGGACGGGCGTAGACGGGCTTACCTTTGGTGCACCTTTGGCACGGCCGCAGCGCGTGGACGCTGCGCGTTGGTACATCTGTCTTAAATGGATGGTGGAGGGGGCGGAGCGTGGGAGGGTCAGCTGGGAGGCGGGAGCAAGGTGGAGGAAGGGCCAGGGACAACAAACAAAATGGCAGCAACAACAACAAACGCTGCTTGGGGCACAGGCAGTGGGAGCAATGGGGCGCTAAGAGGGCGAAGTCTAGTCAGGATAATGCAGCAATTGAAGCGGATTAGAAGCGCAGAGTCAAAGCGCTATGAAAATATGCAAGTATCAAACAACACACACACAGCCAAATAAATGCCCAGAAGTGCGCGCTAGCGCTACAAGATATCAATCAGAGGTCAAGCGCTACGATATTAATAAGGAATGTGCAGTAAAGCGCTACTTTGTAAATATCCAATGCCGAGTTAAGCACTACAAAACCACGAGTATCAGGAGAGGAGCCAAAGAAATGTCCAGAAGTGCGTGCTAGTGAAACAAAATGCCAATCAGAGTTAGGCGCTACGATATTAATAAGGAATATGCAGTCAAGCGCTACGTTCTTAATATTCAATGTAAAGCAAAGTCAAGCGCTACAATACCACCAATTTCAGGAGAGGAGGAGGCGAGGGGAGCGACCGTTCGTGTCCAGGTGTCTTGTGGTGGGCCTAGGCCAATAGGCGCTGGCGCAAGATCTGGGTAACATGAGGCCTTGCGTGTTTTCAGTTGTGTGCCATTCACCCGGCTGGCATGGGCCAGTGCTGTGTCTTTTGGCTCCCCTGGGTGTCCACGATTCGCCCCCCCGTAGAGTGGCAGATGTAGTTTGGCAGGAGGGGGGCAGCTATGTGTGCTGCTGTGGCCAGGTGGCTGCTCGTGACAGGAGTTGAGGCGAGGCAGGGTGGGGACCTTCTACACTCTGGCACTCTGGAGCAGGGCAGGAGCAGCAAGTGTTGCACTCTGGATCAGGGCAGGAGCAGCGTGTGTTGCTCCCCACCCTCGTCGCAAATGTTTCGGGGGGCCTCTCTCCGGATGCTAAGGCTCGTGCTGGGCCTAATTAGCGCGCCGTTGAATAAACGCACACACGCGGCTCCGCTCATCTCTATTTTATACTTGCGCTCACGCCAGCTGGCGTGAGTGCAGGGGTGGTAATTATTCTGCGCGCACCAGCGATAAACGCTGGTGCGCTAACAGTCACAGGTAGCATAACAGTGGAATCATATTAACTAATATTGAAATATATGGGCAATAGTATCCATAAGCACACAGAACACTTCTTTTATTCATAAGTGGGGGACCCAAAATAAAGGGAAACATGAGTGGCCCATATGTATTTTATGTTTAGACCATATCCCGAGAAGATATCTTCAAAGTGCTCCCTCTACCTAGGTTGGGACTGTGAGAAGTTGGCCCGATATGCAGCGTTCGCTATTCTAGCGACCACTATGCATCGGTCCAAACGACCCCTATGGTGATTGGTTGTAAGTCAACCTTAGACCAGCTATCCTAGTAGCGTGGATACGAGCAGTCTTCGGGCTAAACTCTAGAGGGCGTGTTAAGCCAGCTGTTATACCATCACATACCCCTTGAACACCAAGTGAAAGGACACCACACAAGTGTTATGAAAATAAACAGTATATTTATTCGAATCACAACAGCCCTGTACTCTTTATGAGGACAGGGTACTAAGCACAGAACAAAACTCTTAGGAAAATACTTCAAGTGCACAATCAATACAAGTGCCCGAGGGCACGGAAAGTTTAGTGGTCTCGGGCGGACCCGATAAGGCAAGTCGGAAGCGAGGGACTCGGGACCCTTAAGTAAGGAGGCTATGTGGGCACCGAAATGCCGAAGTTACCTAGCCACAAGGGCTGCGGCTGCGAAAGTATTACAGGCGTCGGGGTCTTCGCTGACGAGCCAGGAGCCGGAAGAAAGGAGTTGCTGGCCGGCGACCAGTGATGAATAGTTCGTAGAGATCCAAGCCTGGATCAGAGATCGATGATACCTGAAAGCAGAGGGGACCAAGTTCGTACTACTAGCCAGTAGTCAGAGGGTACCAGGAGGGCACCGGATGATCGTCACCTCGACCAGGTGAGTGGGCGACGCTAGGCTCTGCAGTCTCACGGACCAGGAGGCGTTGTCGGTGACCAGGATGGAGGTGCGAGCTGTCCCATGAAGGTTGTTGCTGTCGGCGTCGCTGGGCCCAGGATTGGGGCAACAAGCCTTGGCAGATTTCAGGGCCAAGTGGTGGGCCTAAAATGGCGTCTGGAGTGGACCAGGAGGATCCGGGGTGCTCCTCTCGCAGAAGGGAGCAAAGGCCAGTCTGGAGCGACCAGACCAGCAGCGTTGGTTGTCGGGTGTCGTCAAGAAGGGCACAAGCCAGCGGCTTGTGACCAGACAACGTGCTGAACGGTAAAGAGCAGAAGGGCCCCACGCAGATCGTGGAGATGCTGGGAGGCTGCACTTCGGTGCTGGAGCTGCTCAGGGTCGGGGCTTCTCGGACCCCAGAGCACTCACCAGAGGATTCCTTCGGGGGCGTGCTGGTTAAGAAAGCGTGCAGGTTTTGATGATGGCCGGTCCCTCGAGGTCTCGTCGCACCCACAGATCTCAGCTGAGCTGACGACGTGGGTAGAGGTCAGAGGTGCCAGGGAAGCCGGTTCTCGTCGAGCTGGGCAGTCGGATTCCTGAGGAAGGACTTGCAGCAAACCGCAGAGTTCTTAGATGGTGCCTGTGGATGCAGGGTGACTACTCCTTAGCCACAAGGGAGAAATCTTGAGAAGAGTCTCGAAGTCCTTTCGTAGAAAGTATTCTTGATTCAAAGATGATCTACTTTGGAAGGGTCCCCGCTCCGGCCTTTATCCTAAAGAAAGGGGTGGGTACATGACTAGGTCCTGCCCTAGGGGTGGGACCAGGAAGTGGGGTAGTTACACCCCTCTCCCCTGCCGGACTTTCCCCAGGTCAGGGGCTGCGCGCCCCTGGAACTGGTTCTAACCGGCAGATGCGTAGTGAGCACCGGGGTGCCACTCCGCAGTCACCTTCTTGTAAGCCCTACCTACCCAGAATACACAAAACCCTGTCTGGGATGGTGCGAGCACCGCCCCGGACAGGAAACCCTTTGTCCAAGCTCTCCTCGCTGGAAGGACTCCCAGCAGCAGGAGGTCAGACTCGTGTCTGTGGTGGCAGCATCCATTTTGTGGAGCTGAGGCTTCAGTTAACTTTAACCGGGGTTCACAGTTACGTACATGTTGTGTCCCTCTAGAAGGGCGGAATGCTAACCACGTCGCCAGCATTGGTGAGGGGTCAGCATCCCAATTTGTATGACACCTTACTCGACATGTCTTGATAACGCGATACCGAAGTTACCGATATGGTACGCGTTATCATGGAACAGCCATTGGGTCTTGGTTCCGCAAGCTGCAACCGGGCTCAGCTCATGCCAGAGCCCAATTCACACGATTCCACGCACTCTGCCTTCAGGATTGTTAAGGCCTGCCATAGGAGTGACTGATAGGAACTCGGGTGTCCATTTTCGGGTTAGATATAGGGATACTATACCTAAAGCAACGGGCGAGTACGCCACGTTAACCCAGCTGTCGCGCAGCCAGTTGTGTCAGATTTAGATGGCCATCCAGGGGTGGCATAATACATGCTTCAGCCCCTGGTAGGCCCTGGGTACACCGATGCCCTGAGTTACAGGGTCTGACAAGGTGGCCCAGTTCCAATTGGGTAATGCACCTAGGGTACACATCAATTTAGCGAGAGAACAGCTAGGCTGTGGGTCTGATTGGCAGGCCCACAGCCCGAGAAAGTCGTAAACCAGTGAAACAAAAGCAAAAAATCTGGGTGATCATAGGATTGCAGACCCTACTCTCCTACATGACCCCCCCCCCCCAAACGTTGGGACAATAAACTAACCTTGACCAGGTGAGTCTTCTTGTTCTAAGTGGAAATACCTGGAGAGCCCATCTGCATTGCCATAATCAGTGCCAGGTCTATGCTCCACTGTGAAGTCCATCCCCTGTAGGGAAATGGACCACCTAAGCAGTTTGGGGTTTTCACCCTTCATCTGATTTAGCCATAGGACGGGCTTATGGTCGGTCTGAATCTTGAAATGAGTGCCAAACAAGTATGGCCTCAGTTTCTTCAGGGCCCACACCACAGCGAAGGCCTCCCTCTCTATAGCTGACCAATTTTTCTCTCTGGGGGTCAGCCGTCTGCTTATAAAAGCAATGGGCTGGTCATTACCATCAAAATTCAGTTGAGATAGAACAGCTCCCACACCCAACTCAGACGCATCTGTTTGGACAATGAATGGTTTGGAGTAGTCTGGACTCTTGAGGATAGGTGCCGTGCACATGGCCTGTTTTAGGTCATCGAATGCTTTTTGACAGCTCACTGTCCACTGAACCTTTTTTGGCATTTTGTTACTTGTCAGTTCATTAAGCGGAGTCACAATCGACCCGTAATTTCTGACGAACTTTCGGTAGTAACCAGTCAGGCCCAAGAAAGCTCGAACCTGAGTCTGGGTGGTTGGAGGAGCCCAGTCCCTGATTGACTGTATCTTGCTCTCCAGTAGTTGAACTTGGCCTCCACCGACAAGGTGGCCCAAGTACACAACCTGTGTCTGCCCTATCTGGCACTTGGTGGCCTTGATAGTGAGACCTGCTGCTTGCAGAGCCTCTAACACTTTCCGCAGGTGGACCAGGTGATCCTCCCAGGTGGAGCTAAAGACAGCAATATCGTCAAGATACGTCGCACAGAAGTCATCCAGCCCAGTGAGAACGTGATTCACCAACCGTTGGAAGGTGACAGTGCATTTTTCAAACCAAAGGGCATTACCACACATTGATAATGCCCACCAGGGGTAGAAAATGCTGTTTTAGGCTTGGCATCCTCAGCTAACCTGATTTGCCAATACCCAGCTGTCAGGTCAAACGTACTCAAGTAGTTGGCCGAAGCCAATCTATCGATAAGCTCGTCTGCCCTTGGTATTGGGTGGGCATCAGTCTTAGTGACTGCATTGAGACCCCTGTAGTCTACGCAGAACCTCATCTCTTTCTTACCACCCGGGGTGTGAGGTTTCGGCACTAGAACTAGGGGACTAACCCAAGGGCTATCCGAGGGTTCACTGACTCCCAACTCCAACATTTTCTGCACTTCAGTCTTGATGCAGTCTCTAACGTGATCGGGCTGCCGGTAGATTTTACTCTTGACGGGCAGGCTGTCACCAGTGTCAACCTCATGGGTACACCAATTGGTCTGACTGGGTGTTAGAGAGAACATATGCCGGAAGGATTGAAGAACCTGTTTACAATCCTCCTGTTGATGTTCGGAGAGGCTGCCACAAAAGACAACACCGTCTACCGATCCATCGTCAGGATTCTGAGTGAGCAGGTCTGGGAGAGGGTCACTCTCTTCCTCCTGTCCCTCATCTATGGCCATGAGCAAGCTCATGTCCTTCCTGTCGACATATGCCTTGAGCCTGTTGACATGGAGCACCCGATGGGGGCTCTTGGGAGTTCCAAGGTCCACCAGGTAGGTGACCTCTCCCTTTTTCTCCAGGATGGTGTAGGGCCCGGACCATTTGTCCTTGAGTGCTGCTGGGGCCACTGGCTCCAACACCCACACCTTCTGTCCGGGCTGATAAACAGTCAAGACAGCCTTTTGGTCATGCCAAGCTTTTTGGAGTTCTTGGCTGGCCTTAAGGTTTTCAGACGCCTTCTCCATGTACTCAGCCATCCGGGAGCGGAGGCCAAGCACATAGTCCACTATGCTGGTTGCAGGCTTTTTGAGAGGTCTCTCCCATCCTTCCTTCACCAAACACAGGGGTCCTCTTACAGGATGCCCGTACAAAAGTTCAAAAGGGCTGTAGCCAACCCCCTTCTGTAGGACTTCTCTATAAGCAAACAAAAGGCAGGGGATTAGGACGTCCCATCTACGCCGGAGCTTTTCAGGTAGTCCATGAATCATCCCTTTCAGGGTCCTGTTGAATCGCTCAACAAGCCCATTGCATTGTGGATGATAGGGTGTAGTGAACTTGTAGTTGACACCACATTCCTTCCACATAGCAGTCAAGTAGCTCGACATGAAGTTTGCACCTGTCAGAGACGACCTCCTTAGGGAAGCCCACTCTGGAGAATACTCCAACTAGGGCCCTTGCCACAACAGGTGCTGTAGTGGTCCTAAGGGGAATAGCTTCAGGATACCTGGTGGCATGATCCACTACCACCAGTATAAACTTGTGCCCTGATGCTGTTGGTGGTTCCATTGGACCGACGATGTCAATCCCCACACGTTCAAAGGGCACCCCCACCACAGGCATTGGTATAAGGGGGGCCTTTGTAGTGCCACCTGACTTACCACTGGCTTGGCAAGTGACACAGGAGCGACAAAACTCCTTGGTATCTTCGTTCATGTGAGGCCAGTGAAAGTGCGAGACAAGCCTGTCCCACGTCTTCGTCTGGCCTAGGTGTCCTGCTAAGGGAATCTCGTGGGCCAAGGTAAGAAGGAAACCACGCTGAGACAAGGGGATAACCAGCCTCCTGGTCATGCCAGGCTTGGGGTCTCTTGCCTCAGTGTACAGGAGTCCATCCTCCCAGTATACCTTGTGGGTACCTGTGGCGTTCCCAGCAGCCTCAGCAGCAGCCTCAGCAGCAGCCTGCTGTCTGAGGGGTTCAAGGGAAGGGCAGTCTAACTGGTCCTTCCCCAGGTCTTCTCGTGTGGGTCCCCCTGAGCCCAGAAACTCAACTTGATCAAGTTCGAGTTCTTTAGGTTCAGTTTCCCGCAATTCCTGGAGGTCAGCCTCCTCTGAGACTTGATCCTCGACCTGGGGCAAGGGGGAAGGCGATGCCTTAACCCGACTGCTCTTCTACTTGGGAGGTGTCTGGTCCGTTGTTCCAGGATCCAGCACCGGTACAGTGGGGCATCTTCTGACCTGTGACCTAGTCACAGCAAGCACATGTGCTGGCAAGCCTAACATTTCCATGTGAGTCCGGTGCTCCACTTCTGTCCATTGCGATGACTCCAAATCATTGCCCAACAAACAATCCACTGGGAGGTCTGAACTAACAACAACCTTTTTCTGGCCATTTACCCCTCCCCAGGAGAAAGCAACAATCGCCATACTATGACTGGTAGTGACGTTGCTGGCATTGGTCACCAGGAAATCTGTACCTGGCATGATCTGTCCAGGGTCCACAAAGTTAGGCGTCACCATGGTGACACTGGCACCCGTGTCCCTATAGGCCTGAGCCATTCTTCCATTGATCAAAGGCGTCTGTCGGTATTTGCCCAAGTATTGGGACTGACATCAGGGGATATATCCACATCCCCCGTACAGACAAGGACAGCCTGAGTGAGTGTACCAACTAGGTTGTCACACCCCTCAGAACCCAAGGTTAACCCAACTAGTCCCCTGGGAGGCGCACTGCTATTGCTGGCTGTACTAGGGGGCACAGGTGCCTTAGGGGCTGCAGTAGCAGGAGTCTGCCCTCCTTTCTTGGTGCACTCACTAAACCAGTGAGTTTTACTTTTACAGTATTGGCACCACCTTTTCGATTGGCCTTCTTGATTCTTCTTTTTCTGGGAAGCCTGACCCCCCCCCCCCCCCCCCCCCCCCCCTCTTTGGGTTGTTGGGGACCTGCCGAAGACTTCTGGTCATTTTGTTCCCCTTTCGAATCTTTACCCTTCTGGTCTGCTTTCTTCTGACCACCCTGGTTTTGGCCCTGGTTTTGCTTAACCCTTGTTCTGACCCATCTGTCTGCCTTCTTTCCCAATTCTTGGGGAGAGGTCATATCCGAGTCGACAAGGTGCTGATGCAACAACTGGTTCTGACAATTGTTTAAAATCTGTTCTCGCATGATCAAATGATACAATCCTGTGTAATCAGTAACCTTACTGCCCAGCAACCAGCCCTCCAAAGCCTTAGTGGCCCAATCAACTAAATCAGACAAGTCCTGAGACTGAGTTTTCTGGGTATCCCTGAACAGCAACCTGTACTGCTCAGTTGTTAGGCCAAACCCATCAATCAGTGTGTTCTTCAGGACCTGGTAATTGTTAGCATCCTCGACTCTAGTAGTGAGGAGCTTATCTCTACCTTTACCTTCAAAGGAGAGCCACAAGATAGCTGCCCAGTGACTCTGGGGGATGCACTGAACAGGGCAGGCCCGCTCCATAGCAGTAATCCATTTGTGGATGTCGTCCCCTTGCTTAAAGGGGGGCACTATCTTACTCAGGTGCCTAGTGTCTAAACTCCTGTTTTCCCGTGGGGGAATGCTGCCACCAGTGGGAATTGTCCCACTCAATTCTTGCTCTCTAGCAAAGGCGAGTCTTTCTTTGGCTAGGGCAAGTTCTTCCCTTTCGATCCGCAGATTGACTTCCCGCTCCTTAGCTTCGTACACTCTCCTCTGAGGGGATGTCATCCCTCTTCGAGCAGAGCCTCGAGAGCCATTGGTTCGAGCGGATCTGTTAGAGCCTCTTGACAGAGACCTAACTCGTCCACTCCCAATGTTAATCTGGCCTGAGAGGGGCCCCAGGGGTCTCCTAGTACCATTCTCGTGCCGGCTTAAGTTGTCCCTAGTTAGCTGGCTAACCACTATTGGACCTTTGTCTGCCTCGTCCCCAGATGTCTCTGGCTCCTCGTCCTCCTCTTCACCTTCCGCGGAGAGATGGATAAGGTCAGGGTCACCTCGGGTTCCCTCGAGGGGAGGCATACTCTCTTCTGGATGAGAAGGGTCGGTGTTACCCGCCCTCCTAGAATCATAAGTCTCCAAGAGACCAATCAGAAACGGAGTTGTAGGGTTTGAACCCTGTTTTAACTTCCGAGATGTACAGAGTTGTCGCATCTCTTGGAAGCTAAGTGCAGCATATCTGGACGTGACCTGTGGAAGGTCGACTGACACAAGGGGAGACTCAGAGTTTCCTCCTTTGTCGGACATGCTGCTTCTAGTGTGGTGTAAGTGATGCACCTACCTACACTATATGTTTACCTACTGATCCCTTGCTAAGAGTTGTAGCCAAGGTGTGCTAGGCCTTGAGGAGCTACAACAGCTGGTTCAGTAGAACTCAGAGTATTCTAAGCTAAGTTATATGTACCTGAAGTACTTATGCGATCTTTCACAAGATATTCTTAGGATACGCGTGGTAAAACAACAGCAAGCTCAAATCCCAACCGCTGCTCACCAATGTGAGAAGTTGGCCCGATATGCAGCGTTCGCTATTCTAGCGACCACTATGCATCGGTCCAAACGACCCCTATGGTGATTGGTTGTAAGTCAACCTTAGACCAGCTATCCTAGTAGCGTGGATACGAGCAGTCTTCGGGCTAAACTCTAGAGGGCGTGTTAAGCCAGCTGTTATACCATCACATACCCCTTGAACACCAAGTGAAAGGACACCACACAAGTGTTATGAAAATAAACAGTATATTTATTAGAATCACAACAGCCCTGTACTCTTTATGAGGACAGGGTACTAAGAACAGAACAAAACTCTTAGGAAAATACTTCAAGTGCACAATCAATACAAGTGCCCGAGGGCACGGAAAGTTTAGTGGTCTCGGGCGGACCCGATAAGGCAAGTCGGAAGCGAGGGACTCGGGACCCTTAAGTAAGGAGGCTATGTGGGCACCGAAATGCCGAAGTTACCTAGCCACAAGGGCTGCGGCTGCACAAGTCTTACAGGCGTCGGGGGTCTTCGCTGACGAGCCAGGAGCCGGAAGAAAGGAGTTGCTGGCCGGCGACCAGTGATGAATAGTTCGTAGAGATCCAAGCCTGGAGAAGAGATCGATGATACCTGAAAGCAGAGGGGACCAAGTTCGTACTACTAGCCAGTAGTCAGAGGGTACCAGGAGGGCACCGGATGATCGTCACCTCGACCAGGTGAGTGGGCGACGCTAGGCTCTGCAGTCTCACGGACCAGGAGGCGTTGTCAGCGACCAGGATGGAGGTGCGATCTGTCCCACGAAGGTTGATGCTGTCGGCGTCGCTGGGCCCAGGATTGGGGCAACAAGCCTTGGCAGATTTCAGGGCCACGTGGTGGGCCTAAAATGGCGTCTGGAGTGGACCAGGAGGATCCGGGGTGCTCCTCTCGCAGAAGGGAGCAAAGGCCAGTCTGGAGCAACCAGACCAGCAGCGTTGGTTGTCGGGTGTCGTCAAGAAGGGCACAAGCCAGCGGCTAGTGACCAGACAACGTGCTGAACGGCAAAGAGCAGAAGGGCCCCATGCAGATCGTGGAGATGCTGGGAGGCTGCACTTCGGTGCTGGAGCTGCTCAGGGTCGGGGCTTCTCGGACCCCAGAGCACTCACCAGAGGATTCCTTCGGTGGTCGAGCTGGTTAAGAAAGCGTGCAGGTTTTGATGATGGCCGGTCCCTCGAGGTCTCGTCGCACCCACAGATCTCAGCTGAGCTGACGACGTGGGTAGAGGTCAGAGGTGCCAGGGAAGCCGGTTCTCGTCGAGCTGGGCAGTCGGATTCCTGAGGAAGGACTTGCAGCAAACCGCAGAGTTCTTAGATGGTGCCTGCGGACGCAGGGTGACTACTCCTTAGCCACAAGGGAGAAATCTTGAGAAGAGTCTCGAAGTCCTTTCGTAGAAAGTATTCTTGATTCAAAGATGATCTAATTTGGAAGGGTCCCCGCTCCGGCCTTTATCCTAAAGAAAGGGGTGGGTACATGAATAGGTCCTGCCCTAGGGGTGGGACCAGGAAGGGGGGTAGTTACACCCCTCTCCCCTGCCGGACTTTCCCCAGGTCAGGGGCTGCGCGCCCCTGGAACTGGTTCTAACCAGCAGATGCGTAGTGAGCACCGGGGTGCCACTCCGCAGTCACCTTCTTGTAAGCCCTACCTACCCAGAATACACAAAACCCTGTCTGGGATGGTGCGAGCACCGCCCCGGACAGGAAACCCTTTGTCCAAGCTCTCCTCGCTGGAAGGACTCCCAGCAGCAGGAGGTCAGACTCGTGTCTGTGGTGGCAGCATCCATTTTGTGGAGCTGAGGCTTCAGTTAATTTTAACCGGGGTTCACAGTTACGTACATGTCATGTCCCTCTAGAAGGGCGGAATGCTAACCTCGTCGCCAGCATTGGTGAGGGGTCAGCATCCCGATTCGTATGACACCTTACTCGACATGTCTTGATAACGCGATACCGAAGTTACCGATATGGTACGCGTTATCATGGAACAGCCATTGGGTCTTGGTTCCGCAAGCTGCAACCGGGCTCAGCTCATGCCAGAGCCCAATTCACACGATTCCACGCACTCTGCCTTCAGCGTTGTTAAGGCCTGCCATAGGAGTGACTGATAGGAACTCGGGTGTCCATTTTCGGGTTAGATATAGGGATACTATACCTAAAGCAACGGGCGAGTACGCCACGTTGCCCCAGCTGTCGCGCAGCCAGTTGTGTCAGATTTAGATGGCCATCCAGGTGTGGCATAATACATGCTTCAGCCCCTGGTAGGCCCTGGGTACACCGATGCCCTGAGTTACAGGGTCTGACAAGGTGGCCCAGTTCCAATTGGGTAATGCACCTAGGGTACACATCAATTTAGCGAGAGAACAGCTAGGCTGTGGGTCTGATTGGCAGGCCCACAGCCCGAGAAAGTCATAAACCAGTGAAACAAAAGCAAAAAATCTGGGTGATCATAGGATTGCAGACCCTACTCTCCTACAGGGACCATCCTGTTTTATAGGAACCAGGATGAGACCCGATGATGAACCATGCTACTAATAGATTGGGTGAATGTCTTTAAAAACAACAAAATAGTTTATAGATGGGTTCCACTCTTCTATTTTTATGCTTTGGATTCTAGGACACCTTCTGTGGATAGATTAGATGACAAAGTATCCTCGGCTCTGTAGGCAACCCTATTTTCTCCTTTCATGTTGATCATTGTAAGTGCCACAGTTAAGCCTAAAGTGAGGTGCACTGTGCCTTATGCCAGTGATGCACATACAGGGAAAAGATTTCTCTTCAAACAATGAAAATTATCAAAAAAAAGATGTTGTTGTTTTGCTGTATCAGGATCGATAATGCTAGCACTCCTGCTCCTTCAATTTGTTTCCTTTGATTTACAAAGCGATTAAACCTTTCACCCGGGCACGATTTTTGGTAAATTTTTGAGGACTGTCAACAGTCATTCAAAATAATAGCAACTGGAGATAGAAGATTAGTAAGTTAATCAATCACACAGGAATTTACCGTGTCCCATTTATTACTGTAACTGTGAGTACTCATAATGAACACTAGAGCGCGCTAATGCTTTACTGAAAATGGTCTTTGCTGCCTAATAACGGAAGAAAGTAGGCATCACGAATACAGCTTGACAGTGGCAACCGGAACGAACAAAAGCTACTCTTTTTGTTTTTAGTTGATGTGTTGAACAAGGGCATATTTAACAGTTAATATGCAATTATTGTTACAATCAATGTGACGCCTGCAGCTGAGTAAATTTAAATTCTTGCCTAAGTTGTGTTGCTGTTATTTTTTCCCGCACATGTTCGGTGTTTTTACTGGTTGTGGGCTCAAAATGTATCTTATCTCTCCAGCCGCGGCCCTCATGAAGTCACAAGGTAGTCAAGTCCTTGCACGCACCCCTTCAGTTGGCTTTTTTCGCTTTGACAAGCTGCTGTATAGAGCAAGCATTTACAATGCAACGGTCTCACCTTTGCAAAAGTTAGAGCTATTGGCATTGTAAATGACAACAGTTTTATTTATGTGTTGTTTTTGAAAACATATACATAAAGCATTGTCATTTCTAATGCCAATCAATAGCTTAAACTCGCGTAAATGCAAGACCTATTGCATTGCAAATGCTTGTTAAACTGAGCAATTGTTTTGTCTTTGCTTCATGGTGAAGGGAAGATACAAATTGAGTGTGTGCGCCAGAGAAAGACATAGAGAGAGAGGTAAAGTGGAGACGAAAATGAAAGAGGGCCAAGGAAGAGTGGCAAGGGAGAAAACAGAATAGAAAAAAAAGAGGATAAGTAAGAAAGAGAAAAGGAAAAGAGGAAAAAATAACAGAGAAAGTGAGATAGAGAGAAAGAAAGATGAGAGAGGGTTAGTACAAAATGTGGCAAGTGTAATTGTTATGCAGCCACATACACACACACACACACACACACAGAGCCACACACACACACACACATAGAGCCACACACACACACGCCCACGCGCACACACGCACACGCGCACACACACACACGCACACACACACACACACACACACACACACACAGAGTCACACACACACCCCGAACATAATTCCAAGAGCCAAGGTAGTTAAAAAACAAGAGTGAGCAGCCGGTTTTAGTGACCTGGAGATTTGTGCCCCTTCCCTCTCACGCTATCTTTAATCCAGTAGAAAGGAGACAGTTTTAGTGACCTGGGGATCTGTGCCCCCCTCCCTGGCCCTAACTTTAGTCCAGGCGGGAGCCACCGGTTTTAGTGAGCTGGGGAACAAACACCCCATCCCCCTCCCCCTAAGCAGCTTTTTTTTTTTAATCCTCATTTACGTTCATGGTTTCCAACTACCAAACAGCGAAACAAGGGAGAAAGGTTTAAAGGAGTACAGTCATGCTGCCTCAGTCTAGGCTGGCAGGGATGGCGGATAGAGGGTAGCAACGTATTCCCAACAACAACGGCTGGCTCCACACCAATCAACACGCCTTGTTACCCAGATGGCAGGTAACAACCAATGTTTCAGTTGCCACCATTGCTATTACCTGGCCAAGAACCAGCAGTGAGGGAGAGACTGGCATAGCAGGGAGGATGAACCATGGCTACGTAATCATCGGATCCTGTGGGGAAAAAAAAGAGAGAAAAAAAAAAACCGTTCAATGGGACCAATCAAGCAAATGCCAGAAAGCTCTCTTATCTTGTTTCCCAGCCCTGGCAATATCTAATTTCGAGATTTGGAGGATTGAAGTGTGCCAGTCATAAAAGGAAGGGATAGAAGCGTCCTTCCATCGCTTACAGATTTATCTGCGAGCTGCCAGGATGGAATAGAACAGAAGATTCTTGGCTGGATTGCAAGTTTGGTCCCCAACTCCAAAGATGGCGATGCGAAGATCAAGCACTACTGTGAAACCCAGGGAAGATGAAAGTTTGCTGCTGATTGAGTCCCAAAAAGGTGCTAGTTGAGGACAGTCGAAGAACATATGCGTGTCCGGGACTCTTTTAAGCCACAACGTGCACAAGCCACTGGGCCTTCGGGTAAAACTTGGACAACCTCTGTGGGGAGTAGTATGCCCTATGCAGGGTAAAAAGATGGTTTCTGCGAAGCCAGGCTGGTTTGACTAAGTCCCACAATACATTGCAAGACATTAACCACAGATCTTTGACATTCGAGCCTGGCATCAAATCTCCCCACAATAGCTCGGGAAGGTGGAATTCACCGTCAATTCCTTCCAGTATTAGATTGTACCATAGAGAAATCTCTTTTTTTTGCTGGAGGTTTATCTAACAAAAGAGATTCAAGTTCGCTGCCTCCCCCTATTGGCAAGTTGTTCCGGCGTGCAGTTTGGGGGGTTACTGCTTGAGCCCAACTCAATATTTGCAAGTATTTAAATCTAGAGAGATTGGGCCCCACCTTGCATACTAGATATTCCCAAGGAAGCAGGGTCCCTTCCAAAAACAGATCTCCCCAAACTGTTATTCCAGCCTCTCTCAGTGGGAGTGCTAATATGTCGCCCACGCAGCCTGGAGCCAAGGGAAGATCCCATATTGGAGATCTGCTAGAGTAGTACCCCAATTTTATTGAAGTCCTCACCTTAGCCCAAGTTCTTGCCAGGCCCTGCAGCACCTTCAGTTTTACTTTTTTAAAGAATTTGGGGTCCCCAAATTTAAACAGGTAGCCAGACTGCCCAACTCCTTCACACTTCAATAAAGCCACAAACATACTCCCAATGCCCTCAACTGTTGGCGTTTTTAGCAGCATACGTGAGTGTGATAAATCAAACGCCCACGCATAAATCTGCAAATCTGGGCCCGCCAGCCCCCCCCTTCTCCCTACGACGCCTGATTTTCTTCCAGGCTATCCTTGGATTTTTATTATTCCAAATAAATGAAGTGATTTCACCCTGTAACTTAGCCAACAAAAGGGGGTCAAAATGAAGTGGAATTGTGTTAAATAAAAAAGAAACCTTCGGTAGGATAGACTTTTTCACCAAATTTACACTGCCTAATAAAGACAGGGGGAGGTGCTGCCAGGCTCTCATTAGCTTCCGACACCCAATTGATGTTCAAGCTTACGCCCGACCACAGTGAAGATGCCACCAATTTCTTCAACTGTCTCTCTTCCGTGGCAGCTTGGATGAACAACAACTGCCTTCGCCTTAATGGCGACAAAACCGAGCTGCTGGTGGTAGGAAAATCATCTTCCGCATGGTCTCACATGTGGTGGCCTGTGGAATTAGGCAGTCCACCTTGTCCTGTGGCTTCGGTGCGTAACTTGGGCATAATATTGGACTCTAACCTTTCATACAAACCTCATGTCAGCAAAGTCACAGCCAGATGCTTCAGCGTACTGAAGGTTCTTCTGAAGGTATTAGACCTCCTCCCCATGGATTCTAGAAAGACCATTGTCCATGCCCTAGTAACCCCCCATCTGGACTATGGGAACGCCCTGCTACTGGGTTTGAGCAAAAAGGGAATTCACCAACTCCAGTGTGCTCAGAATGCAGCTGCGCGCCTTGTGCTCAAACTTCCTCAAAGAGCCTCAGGAAGATCTGCCTTGTCCAAACTCCACTGGCTCCCCATCAAGGAGCGAATTAAATTTAAGTCTTTATGCTTTGCCCGCCGTATAGCCCATGGCACCGGTCCAGGATATCTACATTGCTTACTCACAATACATCGACCCACCAGGAACCTGAGATCTTCTGGAACGATGTTGTTCAAAATCCCTAAAATCACCAGAGCTAGGATGGGTGGCTCCTCGTTCAGATACCTGGCTGCCAAGGGCTGGAACGAACTCCCACTCGAGATTCGTATGGAACCCTCCGAAATTAGATTTCGGGGAAAACTTAAAACTTTTCTTTTCCCTCGCATTTAATTCCTATCCCTTCCCTTGCCCATGTTTGACCTACCTGTGTTCATTCCTCTGAGCTTCTTTGCAGTTTTCAGCGCGGGGACACACTGTTTCTGAGTAACCAGGCGCTTTACAAATGGCTTCTATTCTATTCTATTCTTTTGCAGCTAAAGAAAAGTTCGAGGGGGCGATCAGGCTGATATCTTTAACAATGTTTAGCCCTAAGTAACGTAAACATGTGCTTAATTGCTCATTAAATTCGCTCACGTCATCATTCCACACCATTATCTCAGTCTTCGAGGCGCTTACCTCATAACCTGAGACTTCCCTGAATTCCAAGGCTAACTTGATGGCTGCAGGAAACGCGGTGCTAATCTCTGATGTCATTATCATAACATCGTCCATGTAAAAGACCACCCTCTTTTCCCAATTTCTATAGATAAAAGGCTTGACGGTATTGTCCTCTCCTAATTTTTGAGCAAAATGCTCAATATAGAGATCAAACAACAGAGGGGATAGAGGGCAGCCCTGCCGTGTTCCTCTTGTAACTGCAAAGGGCTCAGACAGGCCCCATTTACCAATACACAAGCAGTTGGGCTATGGTACAACAGTTTTACCGCTCTACGAAAACCCTCACCCACGTTGAATTTAGCCAAGGCTCCCGACAGGTACATTCAATTGACCCTGTCGACGGCCTTGGTGGCATCCAACGTGAGGATAGCCAATGGGATGGAGTCCTTGGTTGCGATGTCTATAGCACCTATTAGGTCGGAGGTTAATTCGAAAAGTTCGCGACCCCTGACAAAACCCTTGTGGTTAGGATGTAAAATATCGGGGGCAACCTGGCCCAACCTATTTGCTAGAAGGGATGAAAAGATTTTGTAATCTGCTTTCAAGAGGGGGTGCGAGGCGTTGGTACCATCGATCCCAACAGCGCACCCCACTTGCTGGTTAGTCTTGGTGTTTCTCTCGGCTGAGAGGGACACATTCACCAGACGCCTTGTTGAGTTCACCAGAGGGTTGTTGGGCCATCTTCGGCCACAGGGATAGAGACCCTTGTGTTTGCGGCCACACCCGGTGATAACTACTTTTGCCCTAAAGAATTATTCATTTATTTCCTGTGTGGAACAGAGGAGAAGAGTGGTGCGATAGGACTCATATGTGGGATATTAACACTGAGCCTCGCAGTCCATCAAAAACTCAGCACATGTGAATACAGAACTATTGTGTGTTCATGTTTCATAGGGGGAAGTAAACCTTTGTGTGAAGCTATAACACGAAGGAAATTACACGCCTGCATTCTCCTTGTGGGCTCTTAATTTATGCAGGGTTCATTATTCTTTCCTTATTTCATTTCTTCAGGAGACATGAGGGGTATTGCAGTATTGGAACAGAGAAGTACCCATATTAGGAGAATTGTTGCATAGTAAATGGTATGTGTCATATGCTTTCACATATGTGTTTGGACTTGTGGTTACTTAGCAGAGAACCTTGAATGTGTTTTGTTTTATGTTCACAGTTGGGTATAGTTCCAGATACCTCCTCAAACAACTGTCTCCATTGGATTTGGCCTGTTGTATTTTCCTTTACAGGTATAGGCTACGCGCCTTGGGGGTTATCTTATAAAGGGCTTAAGGAAGGTGACATTTGTAGATTTAGGGAGGTAGGGTGTTCTAATTCCCTGTTCTTTGTCATTTCAGATCTCCCTCCCCGCTGTCCCCTTCCTTTCCCGCGACGTCAGCATTGTCTCAGTTGTCTGTATTCTTGCATTCGGACTCTGAGGCGGTTCAGAGGGGGCGGGTATTGGACTCTCAGCACTGCCCCGAGGAAGACGGAAAGCGGAGCCTGATAAGGACAACAAGGAAGGGAGATATTTCTACCACCAGATTTTTATAGATCTCAGCTGGCAAGCCATCAGGGCCTGCAGCCTTGCCCCCCTTGCTGCCCTGTACAGCCAACACGGCCTCTTCCTCTGTAATCACTTTATCTAAGAAGGGACTTTGTTCAAAGGATAGTGATGGTAAAGAGATACCATCCAGCCATCTCTCTATACTATCCAAAGTGATGTTCCTGTCCTCCTGATAAATGCTCTGAAAGAAGTCTTTAAAGGCTGTTCTAATATCTACATCCGAGAGAAAGGTACCTTGACTCGTTGTAACAGAATCTATGATGTTACGTGCCCGGTTATCATAGATTCTGTTACACCGAGTCAAGGGAAGTAGATACTGAGACGTCTATCCACCTATTCTTCTTGACCAACTCGAGCATCTCAGCCTCAATTAAGTGTGTCTCCTGGAGTATAATGACCTGCGCATCCGAATCTTGCAGATATTGTACGATCCTATTTGCTCTTGGTTTGGTGCGCAGGCCATTTACGTTCCAGGAGAGGATCTTAAGATTGCTCATGAGTCATAAATCGTGCCTTGCCCACTGAGACCACTGAATCTAGCTAAGAGAAAAAAGTCAACTATCCTTGTTTTATCTAAAATATTGTCAGAAACCAGTCCGGTAATGAGGAAAATGTTATGCTTTTTTACCCAGTCCCCTTCACCCCAGTGCCCCAACCCCTCTTCCCCCCTTCTCGCGAGAAACCCTCGTACAGTCTAACCGGATCAGATCTGGTTGGTGATACCCCCTACCCTACCCAACCCCCCGCAGAGTGAGTATTAGAACAACATTTTTTTATATCTTCTTATTTTCTCAGTCATTGTTTTTCCTTTTTTTCCCTTTAATTGGATTACCCTTGTTTGTAAAGGCTCATATTACTTACTATTACTTTAACTACCCCTTTTCTTTAGCCCCCTGTATAACCTAACCTAATCATGATGTACCAAACTAGAAAAATTAGATAGCTAGAAAGCTAGATAGCTAGAAAGCTAGGAAGCTAGAAACATGCAGGGCCTTAGACTATTGAAGTCATATCTCTACCTTTTAACCAGAGCCTCTTTATCCCCCCCAAAGGACATCAGTAGCTCATCTGCCGCCTGAATCGAGCGGATATTAAACATCTTGTTGTTAAACATAATTTTCAAGGCGGCGGGAAAGCCCATCTGGACTGTTGCGCCTAGTTTCCGGAATGCACCATCCTCCTTCCCAGTTCCCATTGCTTTTCCAGAGTTGCCCTGGATAGATCGGATCATTCTGGAAAGTGAACCCTTTACCTGTTAAGGATTTTTGCCTTAGGGCTAGGTTGAGAATTTGCTCCTTAAGAGCGTATTTGTGGAAGTTTACTAAGATCTTTCTTGGCTTAGTCCTTTGGGGGTTACGCCTGAAAGGATCTCTGTGCATCCGTTGGATGTCTTTAGCTAACTCATCTTCGGATTGATCCAGGTTCAGAGACTGCTTTAAAAGCGGAATGATGAAGCATTTAATATCTGAACCCTCGCTACCCTCCGGTACGTTCAGGATTAGAATATTATTGCGCCTTGCATTGTTTTCCAATATTTCCATTCTTTCCGCTATTTCCAGATCCTCCTTCTTGAGTTTCAGTATATCTTCTTTTTCATTATCAAGATGCAAAGATAGCCCACCAACTGTCTCTTCTAAAGCTTCAGTTCTTGAGGTGAGACCGTCTATTTTGCTGTCTAGGGATTCACAGTAGCTTCTGATCTCTCTCTGGTTCGGTGCAGACTCTTCAAACCCCCTTTTAATGTCAGCCGATAAGGTAGTAAACATGAGCTGCAAGGAGGCAACTGAAATGCAAGTAGTGGAAGTAGACATAGAAATGGTATCACTACCGCCTTCTATTGTGAGAGGAGTGTCAGAAGTTCCTTGCAGCGAACTGCCAAGGTTTAGCTGCACCTCCCGAGTTTGCCCCTCCTGACCTACTAGGTCTTGTTCTGTGCTTGCCCTGCTGCATGAATCGATAGCGGAAACTGCAGGTGGTGGACTGAGGGAACCCAGATTGATATTACAAGCTGCATCACCTCCCACCATAGTCACCTTAGTTAGGGGACCCAACGGTACCTCTACCGTAGAGACGCTTAAACCAGTTGGAGGTACTCCAATTTAAGGATTAATATGAGTTATTGACATTAAAATACATTCACAAAGAGGGATATGTTTCCAATCACAGAATGTTCCAAATAAGCTTAAAAGTGGAATCAAAAACCATTTGTCTCCAAGCCATGCAGTTCTGTCATCTGCACTTCTCCTTTTTTTCCACAAGACCAGTTCAAACAGGAATGGCAAAATATCTAAGTTTGCAAATGTTTTCCACATAATTATGGCTTTGCCATATTTGCCACATAATACATCATCAGCTACATAATATGGCGATTTTATCTAAAACATTGTTTGTAGCTCATTCATATCAAAGTTACAAAAAATGTGACTTTGTTTGCTGCGAAGTAGAGGGTCCTTTGCAAAGGTTGACTGGTCACCTTTCTCACTGATGCATTTCAATATTGCACTGCTATTAATGAGGCCAAATCTTTGCAGAGACTTCTATAAAAGTATGTGTAAAAATGTCAAAATAATAAAGTATCAGAAAATGTACCGCATTACGCTGCAGCCTTTTATTGCTGCTCGATTTAGTCAACACTGCAACATAATTTTGTTCTCCATTGCTGTATAATTCTAGTGGCCCTAATCAGGCAGCCCATGTTAAAAGTGCTTGTGCATGAAGCAGAGAGACCGTGTAGTTTGCAAACTTAGTTTGGTGTGCGTGCAAATCCTGCATTGCTGATCCCTGGTGAGTTGCATTGCTACTGCTGAAACAAGGCCAATGGAGGTACCAATGGGTGATTCGGACTGGCCTCAAGGGTCCTGTGAGCTCAATGACATAGTACCAAAAGAGAGTACACAGTTCCCCAGAATTAAAAACTCTGTAGACAGTTGAAACCAAAGTGAGTGAAGGCACATAGGAGGGGAATCCTCCTTGTTGGAACTAGAGTCCTCACACACCCAGCAAGCTAGGTGTCATGCTTCATCATAAGGGCTCGCTCCTCGTCGGGTCAGCGTTGCAATACCCGACGGGCACACATAAAGCGGCTCTTTAGCGGAGATCTTTTGTTCCTGTTGTATGGTGCCGTGGGTGTGAGGACTCTAGAGAAAGAAATGAAGGGTGTAGATGTGTATAAGTGGTTAAAAAAGGTTGGGTTATCCACACTGGACTTTAATAAAGTGGTGACCCACCTCACTAAAAACAAAAAAGAGTGGCTGTTTTCTGGCTAAAGGGTCCAGGGAAGCAGTAACCTACTCTATATAGCAATGGTCGACATGTTTCATGCAATAATGTTCAAATCGATACAGTGCATTTCTTCAGGACTGAACCAAACTATCTACACTATTGGGTTTAAGGTGAGGAATGTTCACACCCGAATGTTCAAAGGATAAACATGGGATCTCGCCATAACTGAAACCCCAGTCAGCAGAAGCTGACGGGGAAACCGTTGAAGCAGACGCTTCTGCTGACTGGGGTTTCAGCCATGGCGAGACCCCATGTTTATTCTTTGAACATTAGGGTGTAAACAGTACTCACCTTAAACCCAATAGTGTAGATAGTTTGGCTCGGTCCTGAAGAAATGCACTGTATTGATTTGAACATTATTGCATGGAACATGTCGACCATTGCTATATAGAGTAGGTTACTGCTTCCCTGGACCCTTAAGCCAGAAAACAGCCACTCTTTTTTGTTTTTAGTGAGGTGGGTCGCCACTTTAGTAAAGTCCGGTGTGGATAACCCAACCTTTTTTAACAACTTATACACATCTACACCCTTCACTTCCTTCCCTAGGGCCCTCACACCCACGGCACCATATAGCAGGAACAAAAGATCTCCGCTAAAGAGCCCCTTAATGGGTGCTCGTCGGGTATTGCACCGCCGACCCGACGAGGAGCGAGCCCATATCATGAAGCATGACACCTAGCTTGCTGGGTGTGTGAGGACTCTAGTTCCAACAAGGAGGATTGCCATCCTTTGTGCCTTCACTCAATTTGGTTTCAACTGTCTACAGAGTTTTTAATTCTGGGGAACTGTGTACTCTCTTTTGGTACACTGTAGTCAGGGCACGTACACTGGACCCGGTAAAACAGCCCTCTCTGTCCCTCTTTTTGTTAGAATAGCTCAGTGACAGAGTCCCTTTCGCTCTAGGGTGTGCTGCTTCGTAGGCTTGCTCGCAAAACTGAAGGTGAACTTCAGTATCGATTATGGTGGCAGGCCTTCAAGGTTTACGTGCTGTTGCCACCGGTAGTGTTCCACTGGTGGTGCAAAGACATCAGGGCTTCAAAGAACTAGTGGGCCTTCTAATGTCTAGCATGGGAATCTCCTCCTTCAGGAGAGTGGTTTGGAGGACTGGTCATGAAGGCTGAATCTGTTTCCCTAGTTCCAAATTCAGCAGCTCTGGCCATAGTACCACATTCTCTCCTACAGTGAACACCATACTGCCCCAATGAGAGAAACTTGCATTGCCAACTACAACCCAATTGTGACCCGCTTTAAACCCCGGGATGTGACTCAATTCAAATTATGCACTAGACAAAAGTAATATGCTGCCAGAAAATAAGTAAAAATGTCCTGGAAAAAAAATCACTATTAGGGATTGCAAGATTAAGTAAAGCTTGTGAAATGTAAGCATGAACAAACATGGTTACCTTAATGCTTTTACACTTATTATTCAGAAATGAAAAAGTGTGTTTGCCTAAAAAGTTAAGGACATGACTGCAGGGCCCAGAAGGGACCCGTTTCTATGCCCATTGCTTATACCCTAACAAAACATAAGCAGTATGGGTTAAAAAGACCACACCCCTGAACATAGACCTGCAGTACACGTTTTATAAACTAAAATAAGGAAAACAGCTGATAAGGATCACATTAAACATTTTCCACTGCTCGAATCACCAGGTATTCCATTACCACCAGAAATGGTGCACTTCCCCACCTAGGGAATACATGCTGTTCAAAGAAAGAGGAGAAAATGAAAGCAGCACTTCACTGGCAAACTCTGTAAAGTGAAAGTAGTGTGTTTGGGTGTGAATAAAACCAATCTGGCCATTTTGCAGCCACTCTGTCTTGCTTTATTTAGTTATTTTTCATATTTTGAACCTTTTTTCTCTTTGTCCCAAGACTGCACTTTGAAATAGAAAGATTTCAGAAAAAGACGGCATTTCCAGCAAAAAATGTTTCTTTCTCTTTTGGATCCATTTCACAGAGGAATGAATGAAGGAAAGGTGTAACGTTGTGTTTACTTAAATATGCACTTTTCCTTTAAGATTCTTGCATCCCTTCTCGGGGACACTTCTTAGAACAAGAATGTTATATAGTTCTTAGAACATGAATGTTACTAGATTCTAGGTCAGTTATGATCTGGAGCTGTTGGTGGATGAGGCGATTAAACCATACTGGAGAACTTCACTTCGTTTCTGTTTAACTTATTTGAGAATACACCACATTAATATTGGCGACGATCCTACCTCGACGACGCCTCAACACACAGCCTTCAAAGAATCCATTTTCCTCCCCAGCGGCTGATTTAAATGAGAAGGAAGCGTTGTCTTCCCAGCGGCAGTTTAAGTGATTGAGAAAGGCGATCATCGAAACAATGGTCCGGTGAGGAGTACAGCGGGAGGATACTTAGTCATAAGGGGACTTTTTTAAGATAAAAGGAAAGAGTAACGCGCTTCGCGTTAACACTACAGTTTGGACTTGCTCGCGCTGCTCGTGTGAAGCCGCGCGATTGTGTACGCAATGCGTTCCAGCTTTCCTGCGTTTCAGTGACGCATTGCGCATACGTGCGTTCCAGTGGCTTTCCTGCGTTTCAGTGACGCATTGCGCATACGTGCGTTCCAGTGATGTAAGACGTTCTGGGCCCTTTGTGTTCCACGGGCAGACTCGGCTTGCAAAAGAACGTCTATTACTTGAACGTTCCCCTCGACAATGGAATAAAGCCTTGCTCTGAGAAACAGAGAAATCCATTATTTTAACGTTCTCCATGTTTATTTTCTCCTCGACAATGGAATAAAGCCTTACTCAAAAAAAAAAAGAGAAATACATTGTTTTAACGTTCTCCATGTCTATTCCAGTAAAGAACAGTGAATATAGAAACTCACAATAAGAATAATAGCTATGTTCTACCAATAAAAAAAAGGAAAATAAAACAGTACAGTGCTTAAAAAAAAAGTTATCTATACATGGCAATATCTATCTGAAGACTAGTATTGGATATTGGATACAAATAAAATCACATAGTAAAGAAGAATTTTAGAAGGAGACCCAATTTAAAGATTTAAAAAGAAAACGAACACAGTCTGCATTCCAATTCAAAATTTATTTTATTTAATTTTATTTTTCAAAAAAAAGAGAGTAAAATGCAAAATGTAACCCAGCCTGCGTTCTTTTTGATAAGTCCTGGTGAGCCAAACGTAAAATGGCAGAAATGGAAGAAAATTTTTGCAAATTATGCAAGAGTATGTGGCACAAATTTAAGTACAGAAAGAAAACACTCATTATTATTGCACTGCCTAGGAGGAGAAGGTCAGGATGTACTAGAACACCTACCAGAACTCACAGCAGCGGAACAGAGGAACTTAAATGAGTATGAAATAGCCATAGAACAGTTAGATCGTCATTACCTCCCAAGGTTGAGCACGATAATGGAGAGATACCATTTTGGACTAAGAGGTCAAAAGAGGGATGAGTCAGTTGAGGACTATGTATCTGCTCTAAGAAAATTGGCTTCGTCATGTAAGTTTGGTCAAACGCTGGAGGAAAGGATCAGAGATCAGTTCGTATTGAAATGTGCTCATGACAGTATTCGTAAGGAACTATGGCTGAAAGATGAACCACCTTTGGAGGAAGTACTTGTAATTGCAAAGAAGGCTCCATGCTTGTAGGCATTTGTCCCTGGCTTACCTACATATGTATTCACTGATGCAAGTGATAAGGGTTTGGGAGCAGTTCTAGTTCAAAACAAACATGGTCATGATTCTTTAATTGCCTGTGCTTCCAGATGTCTTCGTGGTCCGGAATTAAACTATTCCGTTATTGAAAAGGAATCTTTGGCTATATTTTGGGCACTCAAAAAATTCAAGAATTTGGTTTGGGGAACTAAATTCATTGTCAAGTCTGATCACAAACCATTAAAAGAAGTTTTTTGTAAAAAGGGATTAGATTCTATCTCTTCAAGAATTAGAAGGTGGATAATATCTTTACAGGAGTTTGACTTTGAAGTACAATATTTACCTGGTGTGTCAAACAAGGCTGCAGATTGTTTCTCAAGGTTGGTGAGAGGTGATAATTTATGTTGTGATGAGGAATACATTGATGAGGATGACTTTCCTAATGTTTGTGAGGTTACAGAAGGTGTAGTAGGAAAAGATGAGTGGAAGGAAGAATTGTTAAAAGATGAAGAGCTTGTTAGAGTATTAGACTTATTAAAGGAGAATAAACGTCTAGACAAACCTTGGTCTCTAGTCTCCCAGGAGTTGTCCATTTCTGATGGTATGTTGACTCGTGGTTTGAGGCTTGTGCCTCCTTCTTCTTTGAGAAAAAGGTTATTGTTACATGCTCACTCTGGTCATTTGGGCATAGTAAAAACCAAGGAGATGATACGCACTCAATTTTGGTGGCCAGGTATGGATTTAGAAATAGAACGCATGGTCCGAGATTGTGTTGAGTGCTGCGCAAGTGACAAAATTTTAAAAGTCAGACAAATGCCAATGGTTTGTAGAGATTTACCCAATCATCCCTGGGATGAGTTAGCAATAGACATTTTGGGTCCTCTCTCGGGAGTATCTGATACTCCTTATCTGATTGTTTTAATTGATCTATATTCCCATTGGATAGAAGTTTGTGCTGTCAATGACATAACATCAAGTTCTATTATCAAATTTTTATCTGATATATTTATGAGGGAGAGTTTTCCCAATAGCATACTATCGGATAATGGTCCACAATTTTGTTCCACCATGTTTGATGATTATCTTAGCAAATGTGGCATAGTACATAAACGTTCATCTTTATACCATCCGGAAACAAATGGTGCTGTTGAGAGGGTCAACCGTACGATAAAGGAATGTATTCAGTTAGCTAGAGCTAGTGGTTTGAATTGGAAAGAGGCTTTAAAGGAAAGGATTGATGCATATCGTTGCTCCCCTCACGTAACCACTGGAAAATCACCATTTGAACTATTCAAGGGTAGAGTTCCAAATACAATGTGGTGTCCAGGTTGGATGAATCTGAAAAAGGGGTTTGTTGATAATCGTGTTGGTGCTTGGAGAGAGAGAGAGATAGAAAAGCAAACTTGTAGGAAAGCATATTTTGATACGGTTAAACATGTCAAGTTTCATGACGTTAAGGTAGGTGACCTGGTAAAAATAAAGACACCTGTTGGGAGAAGGCCTTGGTCGAAATATAGTAATGTCAGGACTGTCATTAAAGTTTTTGGTAATGCAATCAAAACACAAGATGGGAGGATTTGGAACAAAAGTCGTGTTGTAGTTGTTAAGTCAAAGGACATTGCTCATACTGTCTGTGATTCTGACTCAAATCTTCTTGGCACTATCAATCATTCTCCATCCTGTTCCAACCTTTCACCTAATAATCGTGGGAGGAGTCAGAGATTACGTAGTGCTCCTATGTACATGAAAGATTATGTGTAGACTATGTTCATTCTTTACTGCATTCGTTAATTCTTTTTATTTCTTTTTCTAATTCAAGTTTTTGGTGTTATAAGTTATTGTAAAGAAGGGAGATGTGTAATGTTGTGTTTACTTAAATATGCACTTTTCCTTTAAGATTCTTGCATCCCTTCTCGGGGACACTTCTTAGAACAAGAATGTTATATAGTTCTTAGAACATGAATGTTACTAGATTCTAGGTCAGTTATGATCTGGAGCTGTTGGTGGATGAGGCGATTAAACCATACTGGAGAACTTCACTTCGTTTCTGTTTAACTTATTTGAGAATACACCACAAAAGGCAGTGGCGGGTCCTCCCCTATGGTGGAGGAGCGTCGCCCATTGCCTGATGGAGATGTGGTAAAATCTAATTACCCATGCTTAATTTAAACGGTAAAGTCAATACGAATAACTCAGATACATAAGAGGCAAAATCCGTGATATTGAGGTTTACTCAAAAAGGGTTTTATTCCTTAAAAAGGAATTGGGTATTTGGCTCGAGCCAAGGTGGCATACCATTCCGTCACCACATAGGTTCGGGAAGGGACTGACAGACAACATTTTATTGACAGTTATTCATATATATAGTCAATGCATTACAATACAGGCATATGCAGAAGGCGTAACAGCTGAGAAGAGAGATAAAATGCTCATACGTAACAGAAAAAGGCGTTGCAATAGGCGTGCATGAAGGCGTGTACTAGAAACGTCATTTATCATGAGGTCACAAGTAGGTGGATCCATAAGAGAATCCTACAGTGTCAGCAGAATTACATGGCAGAGATGCGCGCGCAGCAGCATGACGTGCGATTGACGTATAACTGGAGGGCGAAGGGGACTTGACATTTAGCTCTGTAAGTGTAGACATAAGTCTGGGATGTCAGATCAACCTAATCCCAAATCGTATCTGATATCTTATGTTTAAGGAACTGTAGTATCTGGAAGGGAAAGGTCTCTCGGACGGAGGCTTTTCTATACTGGTTGTGAGTGCGTGTATAAGCGTCTTGTGTCTACGTGTCTGCATGAGAGGTGAGGGGGGCATGGGCCTACCATGGCAACGGAGTCTATGAATTACTTGCACGGAGACAGAAAGGCCGGGCCCATTGCCCCGGCAGCTGGGAGGATGTTTACTTGAACGACGAGACAGGAATGTATTTTCGAGGAGTGGAACAGATAATTCAAAGGTTGAAGACAGTCTTGGCAGGCAGAAGGCTTGGTTAAGCGCCGTGAGCCGCGCAAGAAGTAAGGCAGGGGTCACTGGTACAGAGGCAGCCTGGGCTGAGGCCTTTAGAGTCAGAAGGCAGGAAAAAGAGGCTCGATGACAGAATTAGGGCCTACTTCGCCAGAGCTGAAAAACGTGTAAAGTATACCACAAAAAGACGTTGGCATAGCATATTTAGAAACTGAATATTCAATCCGTTCATGGCGGATCTGAAAGAGGACATGTTAAAGATGGACGCAAATGCATTTGCGTCTTCATAGCTGGCACAGGAGGGAAATTACATGCACTTCAAGCTAGTACATGGAGACGGTGGGGTACGCGTTAGGGAACATTACTTGACCAAAAATTTACATTTCCTCCTTCCCTCCTTGTTCCCTACGGACCCTTCATGATACATCGATCCTCATGAATCGATCAATCTGTTCACGTAACATCATTTGCTCTTCTTTCTTCTTTTCGCGTTTTGAATGGGAATTTGAATGCGGAATGCATGATGTGGCGCACAGGCCACAAATCGCCGGCCCACATTGTAAACACAGGCAGCAACTGAATACTATGAGAAGGGCAATGCCTAGGAAGGATAGGATCTTCCATCCCCAAGCGGTCAACGTTGTCCAAAACCAACCGGACCAAGTCCAGGTGCCTGGATTCTGGTGTATCAAACTTGCAATTTTATGAAGACGTGTGATAGCTTTATATACAGTGGGCGCGTTTTCTGGAATGAAAACACAGCAACTTGACCCGATGACCTTACAAGCTCCACCCCTATCTGCCAAGATGACGTCAATAACGAGACGATTCTGAAGAAAAACAACCCGCATGGCGGACTGCTCCTCCGTTAGGTTACCTAGAGCTGAAGTGGTCTCATTCACTACTGCTTCGAGAGTTCTGGTTAATCTGCGTATCAGTTTACTATTAAAAACAGCACCTAGATAGGGGAAGAAACCTTTATTGAAGTCTGTATATTGCTCCCATGCCGTTTCAGTGTAATCGACAAGCGGGAGATCTCTTCGGAGTCGATGATTTACTAGATTAGTATTTCTATGATAATCAGGAGGGGCTAGGAAAACAGGTGGCAAAAGGAATGCAATGTAACAGGTACCATCCCAATCTAGAGGTAAGCGTATGTATGCGGTATGGCCACAAACAAAATAGGAATGACGTGAAGCTCTAAATGTAGATTTGCCTTGGTCACTGAATTCGACCACAGTAGTGCATTTACTATGACCTAAGTGTACTGAACCATTTTTCCGGACACATAACTCGCCTGTGACTGGTAATACTGTCATAGCTGGTATGGCGGGTGCAGCTTCAGATTCAATAGTTAGAATCATGAAATTAACGGTGTAATTACCTAACCCATACACTTCATTTTCTAAATCAGTTCCTGTCCCAACGGGAAGTCCCTCCTTGTCAGGGTAGCAGGCTTTAAGCAAGACTAAGTTCAGGTTTCCCCAAACCCAGCTTCCTTCATATACAGCAGTATCAGGATCTAGGGAATTAATCAATTTAAACCATGCGCCACATGAACCATTGTGAGTGAACGGGTACGGAAAGAGGGGCAGAACTCCCTTGTATTTCTGATAGGGAGGGAGTCGGCCAC
The DNA here is from genome assembly GCF_964263255.1 of Lissotriton vulgaris. Taxonomy (NCBI): domain Eukaryota; kingdom Metazoa; phylum Chordata; class Amphibia; order Caudata; family Salamandridae; genus Lissotriton; species Lissotriton vulgaris. The sequence continues at coordinate 1,051,520,287 of NC_141694.1, forward strand.
ATATCCAACAATTGGTAGCGTTATTAGTCTGATGGGAGTGATGTAACATACTAATGAAAGTGTTGTTGCGCAGCGCAAGTCTGTAAGACAATTCATGGGGGGGTAATTCACTAAAAGAATGTTCAGCAGTGACGTTATAAGCAGATTGTACATGCTTGAAAATAGGGTAGTAGATGTGCAGCAAGATACTAGCAGCAATAATCAGAAGGCTTAAGAAAAACATAATCAGCAGCGTCACTATACAGTGACTACGAAGTGATTTACAATATGCACGCTTCTTTTGTTGTCTTTGTCTATCTCTCTCTCTATCTCGATCTAGGGGATACATGTCAGAAACTAATTTAACCGATTCACCTAGGGGAGGACTTAAACAATTAAACTGTCTGACTTGCTAGATCGTAATTTTAGTCTATATTCCTCAGAGGCGGTTTTCTCAACCAAAGGGAGTTTTGAATCAGTTTGTGTAGGAGGGCAGGGCTTAGAGTCCAAGTCCGAAGGAAGTCCGTGGAATTTCTTGACGTGGCTGGAATGCAGCCACCATTTCCTGCCCTCAATCTTTACAGCTGTCCTCGTTGTTAGAAGAACCAATTTCGGGGTTTGCCAGCGGGGCTCCAACGGACTTCTCCGATCGAAGTTGCGCACGAAGACAAAATCCCCCGGGACCACTTCATGGGGTTTCACCTCGGTGTTGTCGGGAAAGGCTGCAGCTACCTGTGAACGACAAGATTGTAGTGCAGACATCAAGGAGGCAAGGTAATCTGTCAGCATAATACAGTCAACATCTGTAATTTTACGTGGAATAGGCGTCCCCCACATATTTGGTGGCCTTCCAAAGACCACTTCATACGGGGATAGCCCAGTTCGAGAATGGGCCACCATCCTCATATAGAAGAGGGCAACCGGCAAAGCAACTATCCAGTCAATACCCTTCTCTCTACAGATCTTGGAAAGTCGGATTTTTAGAGTCTGATTATGGCGCTCCACGAGACCTGCTGCCTCGGGATGCCGGACACAGTGGAACTTCCACTGATAGCCTAACAGGAGTGTAATGTGTTTCACAAGCTCGGATGAGAATGGCTGACCGTTATCTGAGTACACGATACGGGGCAAACCATACCGTGGGAAGAATTCACGAACCAGCTGCTTGGCAGTGGTCGGAGCAGTATAATCTGGGACTGGGTATGCTTCTGTCCATCGGGAAAGAGCACATACGACTACGAGGACATATTTGAATCCTCGACAACGTTCCATCTGGATATAATCCATCTGGAGGACTTCAAAAGGGTGTTCGGGAGGCTGAAATCCACCTTTCTCTACGGGAATGCTTTTACCTGGATTAAACTGACCACAAATCATGCAAGTACGTACTTTCTGCTTGGCTGCTGCTCGTAAGTTATGATTGGACCATATGTGTTGAATACTGTCGAGCATTGCTTTCTCTCCTAGGTGTGCAGGACTATGTATCGTGTTAATGATAACCTGAACCATAGAGTCGGGGAGAAACCATGTAGATTTTCCCTTCGTCATCCATCCCTGGTCTGTTTGGATCCCTCCTAGTTCAGTCCACTTTTTAATTTCATCTGGCGTGGCATGTGTTTGTATGTCAATTACATCACGTGCGGGATCCCTGACTGTCATGCAGTGTGTTGGTACTACTGTTTGTGTCTGGTCAGTTACATGAGTATGGTTTTGAGCAGTTTGCTTTGCTGTTCGGTCTGCCAGGTCGTTACCCTGGGAGATGGTATCGATAACTTTTGTATGTGCCTTACATTTCATGATAGAGATTTCAGTGGGTAGATGTATTGCATCTAACAGAGCTTGAATGAGGGGACCATGTTGGATGTTGGCACCGTGAGAAGTTAAGTAACCTCTCTCTCGCCAGAGGACTCCAAAGTCGTGAACGACTCCGAATGCATAACGTGAATCAGTATATATATTGACTTTCTTATTCTTGGCTTGAATACATGCTTGTGTCAGAGCGATGAGCTCTGCTGCTTGAGCTGACAAGGTGTCGATACAATTGGTTTCAATAACATCGGTGTCCGTCGTGACTGCGTAGGCTGCCACTAATTCACCTGTCTTTGTTCTCATACATGAACCGTCCACATAAAGTGTCAGGTCTGGATCTGATAATGGAACATCTGTCAAGTCTTGTCTGGGTTTTGTTGTAATAGTAATGACTTCAATACAATCATGTGCCAATGGATCTACTCCATTGAGTGGTAATAACGTGGCAGGATTTAATGTGCTGCAGCGTCTAATTTCTATGTGTGGTTGAAACAATGTCAATTCGTAACCTGTTAATCTTGCTATGGTCAGGTGTTGGGTCTGAGTTCGATTTAAAAGGACTTCCACGGAATGTGGAACCTGTACTGTCAATGGATGTCCTAACACAATGGAATCACTCTGTCTAATTGCTAAAGCTGTCGCTGCAACTGATTTCAAACACGCCGGGAGGGCCTGGGCTACTGGATCTAATGTGCTAGAAAAGTAAGCACACGGTTTGTGTGAACCTGCTTGTTCCTGAGTGAGGACTGACAAGGCAGTACCTTCACGTTCTGTGACAAAAAGCGTAAAAGGTTTACTGTAACATGGTGTTGCTAAAACAGGTGCTTGACATAGGGCTTTCTTCAAGTCTTCAAAAGCTTGTGTATGTTCCTGAGTCCAAGGGAGGACAGTCGAAGTCGCTGCCTCCTGTGTTGTCAACTGAATGCTAGGAATGCATATTGGGGAATCCATTGTCTGCAGTATGAGGTGAGGCCTATGAAAGCCCGCACCTCCTTTTGTGTTTTGGGTGGTGACATGTTTACAATTAACTGAATGCGATCAGGAGTGAGCTGTCTCCCCACTTTGGACAGCAAGTGACCCAGGTACACAACTTGCTGAACACAGAATTGCAGCTTCGAAGGGGATACCTTGTGCCCCTTGTCCGCCAAGAAGTTCAAAACAGTCAGTGAGGCATGTTCACAATCGGGTTCGCTTCGAGCGGTGATCAGCAGATCATCGACATATTGAAGCAGGGCAGTGTTAACTGGCATGTGGATACTGTCGAGTTGTTTTTTCAACGCTTGACTATAAATACTGGGGCTTTCTGTGAATCCTTGAGGTGCGCGTGCAAATTTGAAAGATCGTCCATTTAAACTGAATCCGAACAAGTATTGGCTTTCCGGATCGATCGGGACACTGAAGAAGGCGTTCTTGAGGTCAATTACAGTGAAGAACGTCGCTTCTGAATCAATAGCTGTCAGTAACGAAGAGATATCTGGGACTACAGGATACTGCGGCACAATGCATTGAATAAATGCATTTATTCAATTCGCGCAGATCAATAACTAATCGATAAACAGGTGGTGCATTTGGGTCAGTACGTTTAAGAACTGGAATAATAGGAGAATTACATACATTGGAGTCAGTTTCCACAACCACTCCTTGTGCAATCAGCTCGTCAATGATTCTCAGTAAAGCCACTACAGCATCTGGAGGTAACTTGTATTGTCGAATACGTGGTAATATCACTCCTGCTTTTAGTGTGACTCGATATGGTGTAATGTGCATACAACCTACATCAGTGGGGCCTTGCGCCCACAAATGTGCAGGGACATCCTGTAACCTGCGATCCATGTCTCTCAATACATAATGGCCTTTGAAATCTCGCAAAAACAATCGCACTCCTTCCGGAGAACAGCATATAATAGCTCCTAGAGCTTTCAATGTCTTTATGCCTAACAGGTTTTCTGGACATGATTTTGTAAGCAATAAATCTGTAGTCCGTGTCAAAGGACCAACTGCAAGAGGAAGAGGTTGTGATACCTCATTAATAATGGGTTTTCCTGAAAATCCAAGGGACACGTTCTGTGAGCCTGAGAGGGGTGCCCCTGGTACTTCATTGTGACTTATCGTGGTTCTGCTTGCCCCTGTATCAATGAGAAACTTTCTGTCTTTTCCAAATACTTGACTGTGTACATAAGGACCCCTTTGATCTACAGGAACCTCAATAAGAGGCAAGCGGAACTCCCTCTCCAGGCTGTTTCATGTGTATCGTTGATAATCGGGGTAATCATTTTGTGCATACTGGTACATCTGCTGTGTCGTGTTTTGTGTTGCGGTGATAGGCTGCTGTTGTGGTATCGCTACGGTCTGTGATGAAGCTGGCATAGGCGGAATATGTTGTATATTCTGGGGTACTTGTTGTTGAACCTGATCTTGTCGGGGTGGACGCGGTCTCTCCTTGGTCTTACCCGTGGCGATATTATGTTTCAGAACTGCACAATCGTTTATATAATGACCTGGCTGTTTACAATAGTTACATATTCCCTTTACAGGAACCATTGAATTACCGGGCTGGGTCGCACCCTTTTTGTGACCGTCGGCAGGAACCGACTGAGCAACTAACATTTTCATTTTCGTATCTTTCATACGTCTTTGTTCGTGTTCTTGTTCTTCTCTAAGTCTATTTTGATGGTACTGTAACATTTGTAACATTTGTGAAGGAGTATTAGCTTGCCAAGTGCTTTCTACTTTCATTACTCTGTTCTTAACCTGCGGCAGGGAATTCTCGACTAATTTCGTTACAAAAAGATATGGATATGACTAGCTACTTGCTTTCAGACCGCTATTAATACCAAAACACTTCTCAAATCGGGTGTAGAAATCACTAGTGTCTTCATCTGGTTTCTGTTTGCAGGCTGAGATTGCACCCCAATCTTCCTTTTTCGTACTCAATAAACGTGGCAATACTTGTACTAACAGCCCTGGTAACGCCTTGACTTTGTCTCCAAGCCCTAGGCCTGGAACTCGAGTATTTTCTTCATCTTCTAATGCTGCCCAATCAATCTTTGTGTCTCCCACCTCCCACTCTTTTTCTTTGAGTTTCTCGTATATACCTGGAGGCAGTAATACTTTCAGTATTTTCATAAGGTCTGGAAAAGTGTAATCGCCCATTAATAACATATCCTTTATTTCACGGTGAAAACCTGCGGGATCTTTATCATGACTAGGTACTAATTTCTTCATCTCCAATAATTCTATTTTAGTTACGGGCGCGTATACAAACACGCGTCTAAGCGTATTGTCTGCGTTCTGTACTGGGTGCACTTCTCGCAACGGATTCTGTCTGTCCATGTAATACATTTTTCTTTCCATGACATGTGTTGAGTTAATCTGTGGACATAAGAAGGTACTATACTTGTGACGATGTTCTAGAATTATTTTAATTAGATCAGTACCCAGACCACTCCATCTGTTCATGAGCAGTTCTATTAATATATCAGGAAGAGGGCCTGGATCGGAATGTTGGCTTCTATACAATAAGAGCAGGTGTTGTATCATGTATGTACCAGCTAAACGCTGTTCACTTGGTGTCAGGTTCAAAAACGTATGTGCTAACGCATCATCACCATATTTCTCAGAATTGTCAGCCCATTGCACGGCTGACCTGGCTAATTCTTGTTCGTCCATAGAATCGAGTACATGGTACCCCATTCGTTCTTGAAGTACTTTATCAGTGGCCTGGAATAAGTGTTCGGGGGTTCTCGGATTACACATGGCTTCCTGAAAAATCCTTTTACTTTCTGGGCGTACTGGGCGCATTGAATTATTGAATGGTCTTCCTTTACCTACATAAGCTATCATTTCTCTAGCCGGTGTCTGTGTTTGCTCTGGTGTCTCTGCTTGATCGTCCTCCTCCTCCTCCGAGGATTCATGTTTGTCTGAATCTACTTCCGGTAGTGGCTGTCTTTTCTCATGCATTTTATTTATTGCAGTTCTGATTCTTCGGTACATATTTTCTATACAGGCCTGTTTATCATGATTCCCATCTGCTATATTCTGGCCCCACCTGTGAAGTGCTTTTACGTCATCCGGGTTCATACCCGGCCTATCCACTTCTCTTATGAAACAGTTTATAAGAAACCGTAATATCTTGGCTTGAGTATCTACTTTCTGGTAGGCCATGGCCTCCTTAATACTTTCAGGCCCTACTCCTGTCTGGACAAACCGATATATTCGATCTAGATGATCTATCATTCCAGGTAGTGTTAATAAGAAGTTCGTGACTCTCCGCAATCGTACTGATGCGAGCAACATTCTTTCATCATTCTTTTTACCAGGTACTGGATCATATCTACAGTCTGCAAGACGATCTCCATAGATGGTAATATCGCCTGTTCTAGGTGTACGTTGTTGTGCTTGTTCTCTAAAAGTCATCCGATGGGTGGGTGGCGGGGTCTGGAAACCTACCGCCCCTCCGGACGCGCCACCTGAGGCGCCGGCTCCGAAGGGGTTAGTTGGGGCCATATCAAGGGGTGCGGGTCCAGGAAGAGGTGGAAGGAGGATTGGAAGACCAGGAGGAACAGCGGGAGGAGGAGTAGCTTGTCGGGGAGGCAGGGGCTGACCATCTTGGCCGCCAGGCGGAGGTGTGCGTGGCGGTACGGTATTAACATATGCAGGAGCTACATCGTCTAGATAGGAAGAAAGGAAAACGTCCTTTGCTGTTTTCTGATGCTTTTTAGTCGGGAGCAGTGGGGGTGGTAGGTTTGTCGGGATTTCCGGGGTGGCTTTAGGCAAACCCTCAGTCAAGAGGGGATACATGCCATTCATGAGTGTGTTTCGCTGTCTGTCTACTTGTTCTAATTTTACTCGGATACCTTCCTCAACTAATGCGTTTTCTCGGGTCTTTTCAGGCTCCTCCTTCTTTTTCTCTTCTAGTCTGTGTGCTTTTTCTGTGCGCCTATGCGATTCTTTACGCCATAACTCAATGGCATCTTTCTGTGACTGTCTGGCTTTCTTTTTCCATAATGCTTCCTCTACTCTCATGATGCAATCTGCATCCCATGTCCCAGCAGCGGGCCATCTCTGATTCTCTGATAGGTCTTTAGTGTAGTCCACCCATAAGTCGAGAAATAAAACGGCATCTAGGCCGTGCTTGTGGTACATAAAGTACCCTGGAGTGTCCCTGGGTGGAATGGGGACGGCTTCTTCTAGTACCCCTTTTCTAGTTTTTATTTGTCTTAACTTGGAGAATAACGGCATTCTGAAATCTAGCTACTTGGTTCCTACTCAGATATGAGCACACTGAACAAGGACACAATAATCACAATAAAGAAGATCGAACATTCACTCATACCACGACATTTGAATGACACATTAAAACATTTCAAAACGAACAACGGTAATTATAATAAACCTACTAACTGCGTGAAACTGGATGTACTGCTAAACAGTACAGATACACTGCTAAACAGTGCAGACCAGGTCTGTGTACCCAAACCTGTCTTGACCGGCACAAACTAATGCGCACGTCTAGATGCGTCCCTAGCAACGGTACTCACCGGGAAGCACGGAAACAGAAGGCCTCGGAAACCCTGGACTGGACTGGATTCGGACTGGATTCGGACTCAACTAGTGACGCAGATACTTCGGAACATCGGAACCTGGTGGGCCTCCGTATACCTCGGATCTTGCTCTCTCAGCTAGGCTCTAGTCGGGATCCTCCGCACTCCTCACCGCCTCGTCTGGGTGTCGATCGCAGCCTCAGTCACCTCCGTTGGCCTGAGGGAGATACAGGAAATCCTGCGGGTACGCGTAGTTGTCCGTCCGGCTATGGCAGGGGGCCAGGCCTGCAACGCACCGCCGGCGCGTGAGATGGGGGAGGGGTCCCTATTCGGGCGCCAGTTCTGTGGTAAAATCTAATTACCCATGCTTAATTTAAACGGTAAAGTCAATACGAATAACTCAGATACATAAGAGGCAAAATCCGTGATATTGAGGTTTACTCAAAAAGGGTTTTATTCCTTAAAAAGGAATTGGGTATTTGGCTCGAGCCAAGGTGGCATACCATTCCGTCACCACATAGGTTCGGGAAGGGACTGACAGACAACATTTTATTGACAGTTATTCATATATATAGTCAATGCATTACAATACAGGCATATGCAGAAGGCGTAACAGCTGAGAAGAGAGATAAAATGCTCATACGTAACAGAAAAAGGCGTTGCAATAGGCGTGCATGAAGGCGTGTACTAGAAACGTCATTTATCATGAGGTCACAAGTAGGTGGATCCATAAGAGAATCCTACAGTGTCAGCAGAATTACATGGCAGAGATGCGCGCGCAGCAGCATGACGTGCGATTGACGTATAACTGGAGGGCGAAGGGGACTTGACATTTAGCTCTGTAAGTGTAGACATAAGTCTGGGATGTCAGATCAACCTAATCCCAAATCGTATCTGATATCTTATGTTTAAGGAACTGTAGTATCTGGAAGGGAAAGGTCTCTCGGACGGAGGCTTTTCTATACTGGTTGTGAGTGCGTGTATAAGCGTCTTGTGTCTACGTGTCTGCATGAGAGGTGAGGGGGGCATGGGCCTACCATGGCAACGGAGTCTATGAATTACTTGCACGGAGACAGAAAGGCCGGGCCCATTGCCCCGGCAGCTGGGAGGATGTTTACTTGAACGACAAGACAGGAATGTATTTTCGAGGAGTGGAACAGATAATTCAAAGGTTGAAGACAGTCTTGGCAGGCAGAAGGCTTGGTTAAGCGCCGTGAGCCGCGCAAGAAGTAAGGCAGGGGTCACTGGTACAGAGGCAGCCTGGGCTGAGGCCTTTAGAGTCAGAAGGCAGGAAAAAGAGGCTCGATGACAGAATTAGGGCCTACTTCGCCAGAGCTGAAAAACGTGTAAAGTATACCACAAAAAGACGTTGGCATAGCATATTTAGAAACTGAATATTCAATCCGTTCATGGCGGATCTGAAAGAGGACATGTTAAAGATGGACGCAAATGCATTTGCGTCTTCATAGCTGGCACAGGAGGGAAATTACATGCACTTCAAGCTAGTACATGGAGACGGTGGGGTACGCGTTAGGGAACATTACTTGACCAAAAATTTACATTTCCTCAGAGAGGCAGCAAACGAGAAAAAAAAGATCCTCTAGCATCGTTTTATTTTTTGTTTTCTGGCTCTGAGCCAGCTTGTGTATGGAGGGGCGGGGCATGGGAGGGGGGAGGAGGAGTGCTTTTGCGCTCTCTAAGTACGCATATGACTTTGTCCGGCTCTTTCAGGCCGGCCAAAACACACATGTGCACTTAGGTTTCTCCAGCCCGGCTGCTGAAATCCCACAAACTCCATGACCTGAGCAGAGTGTCTTTCCTGCCTGCTCAGGCCAATCCCTGCGCTACTCTGCAGCACAGGGATTGGAGGGGGTCTGTCTCAGGGGCTGCTGGGATCTAGAAGGAGGCCAGCAGGAGCGACATGGGCAGTGGTGTCAGGTACATTTTAAAAATTGTTAATATTAACCAGCCCGCCCCGTGCTCGCTCTTCCACCATCCCGTTTCCCCCACCCGCACAACCACCCTTTGTTAGTGGCAGCCGCCACAGAGGAAAGGAGAGGAAAGAGAGGGTAAGAGCCGTTTCTTGAAGTCACGGTTTTCATTCATCAAGTGAGGAGTGAGACAGAGACAGAAAGAGAAGGAATAAGAGGAAGAAAGAAAGAGAGGGAAGAATGGTAGCTGACAGTGACTGAGCAGGTGTATTGAACAATGTACTTGTCTTCTCTGGGCAAGAAGGCAGAGACAGTGTCCTTTTCCTTCTTTGCTCTCCCTGCCTGTCCCCGAACGGACAAGCCTTATCTATAGGCCTTGGCTATTTCTGTCATCCTGGGACACATTTTTAAAACAAAAATAGTAGGAGTGCTATTAAATGGAAAACCTAGGGCCACGCCGTGCCCTGCCTAGCCTGCCAAATTCGACCACTCCTGGCACCACTTAATCCGAGCGCATGACGTGAATGGGCGATGATTGGGTAAATACCAGGCCAAGAGTGGCCCGTCTGCGCCTCTCACAGCCAGGAAGAAGCTGGACTGGTTCGCCCCTCGTGGCTCTGTTACTCAGCAGGTACAGAGAGGGCCTTTTTTCTTTGTCATGCTATGAGTACAAGAAAAACAGTGACTCCATGAGTTAGCAAATCATGTCTCCCAAATAATGATGTGATGAACTTTCTATCTAGTGCCATGAGGGTGATTAACAGGGAGATTAAAGAAGTGGACGAAAGACTTGAAGCAACTCATAAAACAGTATCTGAGTTGCAGGGCTCCTAGGACGACTCAATGATGAAGAACAAGAGGGATCATGATCAGAGTGAGGACCCTCCTACGTCGAAAAAAGGGTCAATGCCTGTGTTTTGGAGTCTGCGAATCATCCAAGACCCGCCATCTTTCACAGTCAATCCTCCCCCAGACGAAAGAAAAAAGAATTTGAGAAGTAACCTGACAGACTGAAAGAACATATGGGAAGGTTATGTCAAAAAACTCAAGAAACTGGCGTGGCTATGTAGGACAAAGAAAAGAGGGCCTTTTGGAACTCCAGTCTAACATTATTATTATTAAGGAAGTTAATGAGTTCATGACCACCATCACAAGGAAGATTATTGATTTTTTTCCACAGGGTCAATATCAGACTATGGACAATGGAAAATAGGGTACTAAGATGTCATGAGGGGGTTGCTGAGGAAACAGGAAATACCATGTTAGCTTCCTTAAACACAGAGAAGGTTTGTACAGTTACTGGTCTGCCCAATTAATACAAATGTTAACAACACCAGCCCGCGACAGGATGCGGAAAAGCCTAATGCTATGTGTACCCCTAAGAGCTCTTCAGTAGGTGCTGCGGAGTTAAGGCGGTTGCATACTACCAATGAAGGGACGAGGGTCCATGTGAGTGACCAAAGTTCCCAGAACAACAATCCGGTCACACCAGATTTACTACTACAAGCAACCCTCCCACGTTCTGGTCCTAACAAATGTCCCCCTGCCACAGAAATTAAAAGTTGAGAAAGGGTTGCAATTAAAAATAAAGCCATGCAGTTGATGGGTAGAAGGATGGGCCTACACTATGGCCTATATAAGGATATTATCGTGGCGTGCAGAGTATCGTGGATTGGGACGGGTGACAAAACAGGCATGGGGGGGGGACTGTGTGATTTTTAACTTTCTATCGCCATTACTAGTTGAATTTCTTCTTTTGCGGCTAACTGGCACTCAGAGTTTACATGCACAAACTAGTGTTGCCCCTCTAGGCTTTTTCTATAAACCTGTACCATCCATAGGGCTGACATAACAGCTGATAACCCCAGGGTTTGGAACTCGAAGCAGGAGGGATTTAGGGTGGTTACCAGCACCAGATTTTCATCCTTAAATGTCAATGAAAAAGTCGAATGACAATGTAAAACTATAAAACTATAGGCGGAGATGGTTGGAAATAAATATATGACCCAGGGTCACTGCTGATCTTGGAATACTTAGCTTGCCTTGTATTCTGGGGGTCTCTAGGGAAGGGGAAACAGAGTTGACTCCTACTGTACCTAAGCAGTCAATTTGCGTGCCAGAGAGGGGGTGGGGCTCCTACTCAGAGTATAAGGTCATCGCATATATATGTGAGCCTACCTAATTTAGAAAAAAAATCTGTTTTGGAATGTAGCCGGACTCAAGGCTAAATTGGCTAACACAGATTGGTTGAATTGCATTGCCAATTTTTCTATAATTTGCTTTCAGGAAACATGTGGCTCCGACACGTTTATGCAATTTATAATACACTAGTAGAACTGGGGAGGGCGGGGGGGGGCAGAAGGTGGCTTTGTACATTAATTTTAAGCATCTTACCTTGACCTACTATAAATTATTCGGGGTGTCACCAGTAAAGGGTCTCTTATTTACGATAAATAACTATTATAATAATCTTTTTTAACAGAATAGGAGGGCGGTGGTAGAAGAGCTAAAGAGTGTTTTGGAGACATAGGCATAGATTCATCAAGCAAAAATCCGCTCTCAAAGGGGCAGATTCTGAGAATCTGCCCCTTTGCGACCGGTATTTTTGCATTTGGGATGCATCATCCCAAATGCAAAAATCGCAATTTAAGAAATCGCAAAATTGCGATTACTTAAATTGCTATTGCATTTAAGTTTAAAAAATAGCGATTTCGCTAATAGGGCTCGCAAATTACCATGAAGTTGAACTTCATGGTAATTTGCAAAAACTTTGAAAAATGCACTAAAGTGCATTTTTCAAAGTTTCATGTTGCGCACACACATGCCCTAAGGGCATGTGTGTGCGCAACATATGTGCACAGATCAATTTCAGGGGTGCAACAGGGTGTCCTTTGGACACCCCTGCACCATTGAAATCGCATTCTCAATTTGCAATTCGCTAATTGTGATTCGCAAATTGAGAATGTTTCCCATTCATTCCTATGGGCCTCTAGGCCCATAGGAATGAATGTGGGGGTAATCCCCAATTGCGACTCACAATTTGCGAGTCGCAATTAAGGAATTTTAAGATATCGCTATCCCCCAGATGCATCAAGAACTCATTTTGCTATTCCTCAATAGCGAAAAATAACGATTCGCTATTAAGGAATAGCAAAATGCAATGCATGAAGAAATCCCTAAAACATAGCGATTTCTTAAAATTCCTTAATTGCGACTCGCAAATTGCGAGTCGCAATTGAGGAATACCTCTCCATTCATTCCTATGGGCCTAGAGGCCCATAGGAATGAATGGGAAGACATTCTCAATTTGCGAATCGCAATTAGCGAATCGCAAATTGAGAATGCGATTTCAAGAGTGCAGGGGTGTCCAAAGGACACCCTGTTGCACCCCTGAAATTTATCTGTGCACATATGTTGCGCATACACATGCCTTTAGGGCATGTGTGTGCGCAACATGAAACTTTTAAAAATGCACTTTAGTGCATTTTTAAAAGTTTTTACAAATTACCATGAAGTTCAACTTCATGGTAATTTGCGAGCCCTATTAGCGAAATCGCTATTTTTTAAACTTTAATGCATTGCATTTAAGAAATCTCAATTTGAGATTCCTTAAATGCAATAGCAATTTAAGTAATCGCAATTTTGCGATTTCTTAAATTGCGATTTTTGCATTTGGGATGATGCATCCCAAATGCAAAAATACCGGTCGCAAAGGGGCAGATTCTGAAAATCTGCCCCTTTGCAAGCGGATTTTTGCTTGATGAATCTATGCCATAGTTTTTAGTGATTTCTTCATGCATTGCATTTTGCTATTCCTTAATAGCGAATCGTTATTTTTCGCTATTAAGGAATAGCAAAATGAGTTCTTGATGCATTTGGGGGTATAGTGCCATAATGAGGACACTGAGACATACATCATCTGGGGTGGCGACTTTCACTCTCATTTATGCAGTATACTTGCAAAATAAGTTTTTGGCTACCTCTAATAATAGTACATTTCATTCATGACGAGTACAGGGAGGCAATACAAAAGTGTTTTATGAACAATTATCACGCTTTTGCCATTGAAGAATGTGACCTGCCTTCACATTTTTTACCAATGTTCAAAGGTCAGGTGAGGGGTCCACATTTGACTTTATTTTGGTGATGGAGAATTGTAGACCTTATGTAATTAACTGGAAAACCCACATAAACTGTGCAAGTGACCCCACTTCCTTAACATCAGTATTCAAGTGGGAAGCAAGGATGTGGTGGTGACCCACAGCATTATGTGGAAGATATTGAGATGTGGAGTAATAATAGAACTACGGTGAAATAGTGCAAGATTAATCCTGTGGGTTTGTCGTAATTTGACAATGGCCGGGTTAGCGCTTAGCTTTGCTACACGTTATTTCCCTTAACTTGGCCTTACTCGAAAACGCCATTTTGTATGTTACGGCGGCCATTTTGGGGAATGAGCGGCCTCGTGGTCAGCATGCCCTTTAGTCCTTTGTCCGTGCCACTGACCACTCGAGTTTGCCCAGCAACAGGCTATTTTTAGTAACGGTCAAGCCTGTGCATGCGCAGTTCTCGTTGACCAGTCACCCCTTAGGAATGTTCCGCCAAAACTGACCAGCGGAGTTATAACCCCTCCCATGAGTTGGCTGTGTTCCAAAAATGGCCATATATGTACCTAAACTCTGTAAACCTTGTACCGCCTATTTTTTATTACCTGTAAATCGTATAAAAGAAGGATTCGCACCAGTGTTCGGTGTGATACTTCTTGCATTACCGAAGGGTGCTGTAGGAATGTACCACCACCCCATGGGGTCTTAATAAACTTGTCTTTTGTACTTTTCAGTTTCCGTGCCAACAGTTCTTTGGTGTAAGTGGGTATTTCTGCGGAGCATGTAGGCCTTGGGAACCCAATACCACAAATTGGCGACCACGAAGGGACTCATCGGCGACTCGGATGCCCGAAGGAGAGGTCGTGACGAAGGATTGGAAACTCGCCATGGACGCGTACGCTGCCACTGAGTGACCCGAGTCTTGGCACCCACGGTGTTTTCTTCCCTTCCTTCTGATCTGACCTTCCAGGTGGCGCCGGTCTCCGACTGAGATCCTGATCGTCTGTGTTGCTGTACAGTGCCCGTTTGGCTGATTCGATTAAAGACCTTGGCAGTTGGAATCTGGATATTTGAGATTTGGGTAAGATTTGTGATCGGTAAGGTAGTCTACGGACGCTTACTGAAGTTCTATGATTGTGACTATGATTTGAGTTAGCTAACATTTTGACTTTGTGAACTTTGAATATATATGTGTAGTGCACTTCACATGGGCAGGCATGTAGAGATGTTTCTCTAATTTCGTTTGTATTCTGAGCGGCACATTTGTGTGAAGTACTGTAGGTGCCATTTTTTACGGTATCACTCTTTCGTGGTACTTTTTGAACATGCCTGTTTTAAGCACACTCCGAGGGATGTGCTGTTTTGGAAATGGTACCACAATTAGGTTAGCGGAATCCCAGCCGGCTCCCCCAGAGGGAACTCCAAACCGTGAGATGTATGTTAAATTTGGCCTTCCCCCTATACTGTACAGTAAATTATGGCATAAATACACTAGAACTGATCCCGAGTTGCAATGGCCACTACATGGGTCGTTTGATTTGCGAAAGGTTCAGTTTGTGGAGCAATGTTTGTTTCAGCGCAGGTCTAGACAGGATATGTTTGATTGTGTACGAATGTGGGAGAAAGAGGTGCGTGAACGTATGAAGCGTAAAGTTGCCTTGGCGGACAAAGAGCAGCGCAAGGCTGCTCGAGATAAAGCTTTACAGCTTGAGGAAAAGGAGGCGCAGGAAAAGAAAGAGAGGGAGGCACGGGAACGTAATTTGCAAACGACCGGTCAATTTCCTATTCGACGACTGCTTTATCCTGTCCTTAATAATGAAATTGATGATTTTTCGTTACTAGATCGGTCTCCGCCTCCGTACGTTCCTCCTACGGCTCCGATTGAAGATTCTGGTGATGAAGAACAGGATAAGTCGGAAAAAGGGGATAAGTCAAGTGTCAGGTTATCTGCGGAGAGATCCGCGGAACTGCGTAGTTGTGCTCGGAAATTGAATTTAAATCATATAACTGTGTCAGACGTTGTTACCGAAAGGGGTAAATGGACAGAACGAGAATTGATGTGTTTTTTGAATACTTTTGCCGATTAAGTTTGTTGGACCTAGTTTACCCAAGTCTACATAAGGTAGCTTGGCACAGTAGTGGCTACAGCTAACTCAAGGCGTTGGTTAAGTACTTACAAGTCTCACTCACAGTAACTCAGTGATGAACCACTAAAATAAAGACACAACACCACTGTTTGGAAAAATACCGTTACCTTTTATAAAAATAATATGCTTTTCTTGTTATACTTTTTAGTCAGGGATAAAAGACCATCAAGTTACACCTTGTACATGAAATTCAGATCACACTTCAATATTTTTCCTGGTCAGAATTTGAGAATCAAAGGTACATTTAAGGTCTGTAGTTATTCAGGTCACAATACACTTCACTAATAAATTTACAGAAAGGAAAATGCAGTCTGACAGTGCAATACGTTTTTAAAGACTCATTAGCAGGTACATTACCCCACAGCTCTTAAGCACTGCTCAACTCAACAGAATGACCTGGTTGTAGATCTTCACAGCATTACCCACCAGTAATGTAACTAAAAGGGAAGACACAATAATATTAGCAAGGTACCCCTCACTCTAATTTACAGGCACACCTATCTGGTAGAGGTTCTACTTCTTCAATTATCAATAAACTATAAGGGTTTTTACTCAGGAACCCTGTGGTTCTCTGCACAGCTTCCACCTCTCTTTTCTGAGCCAGTTATTGATTACTTAAGCCTGGTTTAGGCAGTTCAGTAGCCCGCTTCCTGAAGTCAGGCTTCTCTGGTCTGTTCAGTCACTTGCGTGGGTCATAACCCCACTGTCCTGCTTCCTTCACCCGGTGCTGCCGCCTCCCGTTCCCACACTACCCGGCTTACTTGTAGGCTTGTAGGCGTGTCGCGCTTGGGTCCTCCACACGCGATGGAGCCTGGCAGCAGACGGCTGTTGGGGGAGGTCGGGGAAGGTTTTCCTGGCCCCAAGGCTCCCTACCGCAACGTCCGCTGTGGCGCTTCTGCCTCCTCAGGGGGGGGGTCGAACACCTGAAGCTCCGACGCGGTCGGCTTCCTTGTTGACGCGACCGGCTCTCAGGCGGCACTACTCCGCCGGGCATGCGCGGAAGCGCTCGCTCTTCTCCCGCCTCCGCACTCACTCCAAGGAAGGACGCTGCTCTTCCGGTGACGCTGCTCTCCCGGGCCTGCCCGATCCTAGGCCCCTCCTGCCTCCACAGAAGCGTTCGCGCTCAAGGCATGTGCGGCAGCGCTTCCTTCTCGGATTGACACGGCTGGTGCCCCCGGGTCCCACAGCCGATCGCAGCAGCGCCGCTGCTCCTGGTCAGTCACTTCTCACTCCGGCCTCTCAGGAAGGATGTGCACACACGGCGCCCTCGCTCCTCAGGTCGCTAGGGTGCCACAGACACCCGCCTTCAGTACAGCTGCTCTACAGCACCGGTAAGCGCAGCGCTGGGTGTGGGAAGTCAGGGATACCCTCAGTTAAGGGTGTCCTGAGAGGATTCACTGGGGCTCCAGTGCAGAAGGATCTTCTTCCTCAAGTAGCTTACTGTTCTTATCAGCAATTGTTGTTTTGAGAGAGGGATCGGTCAAAGGTTGAAGGGGGAACAATCCTCTGAAGAAACTGTCAGCCTCAGAGACAAACTAGCTGCTCTCAGTGTGTCCACCTCCTCTCACCACTGCCTCACTCCTCTACTCTGGGGTCAGCACAAAATGGCTGCTGGTCACTGGCCTTATATAGGGTGGCCTGAGACCTGCAGAAGTCTCTAGTTAATTCCAGAAAGTTCCCTAATGTTATCCTATGGACCTGTCCTCCAGTAGTGTCCGTTATGGCAGTTGGTGGACACCATTTTAGGTCTCTGGAGATCCCTAGATTTTCAAGGGGCTGACTAGGCCTCACAAGTTATGAGGGAAAAATGGCGTCATCGCCAAGGAACACCTAGCCCCCTGACAGCATTAAAAAAATTCCTGATGGACATATGTAAAAATAAAAATAGAAACTCTGGGAGTTCCACCCTAAAGTCCATTCCCTGTAGGGAGATGGACCACCTTAGCAACTTGGGATTCTCCCCCTTCATTTGCATCAGCCAACGAAGGGGGCGATGGTCAGTCTGAACTAGGAAGTGCGAGCCAAACAGGTATGGCCGCAGCTTCTTCAGAGCCCAAACCACCGCAAAGGCTTCTCTCTCAGTTGTACTCCACCTCCTTTCCCTGGGGAGTAGCCTTCTGGACAGGAAGACCACTGGTTGATCCAAGCCCTCATCATTTAGCTGCGATAACACTGCCCCAATGCCATGTTCTGACGCATCTGTTTGGACAATGAATTCTCTAGCAAAATCAGGGGCCTTGAGAATGGGAGCGGAACACAATGCTTGTTTCAAGGTCATGAAGGCTCGCTGGCAAGCCTCCGTCCAGACTACCCGTCGGGGTTGCTTCTTGGAAGTAAGTTCAGTGAGGGGTGCCACGATAGTGCCATACCCCTTCACGAAGCGACGGTAGTATCCAGTGAGGCCCAGGAAGGCTCGGACCTCTGTTTGAGTCTTGGGGGGCTCCCAGGCGATGATAGCCTCAATCTTTGCCTGGAGGGGCTGCACCGTCCCTCTGCCCACCAAGTGACCTAGGTACACCACCGACCCCTGTCCGATCTGACACTTGCTGGCCTTGATTGTCAAGCCAGCCTGTTGCAGGGCATGAAGAACAGCTTGCAGATGCTGCAAATGGTCCTCCCAGCTGCTACTGAAGACAGCAATGTCATCCAGGTATGCAGCAGAAAAAGCTTCCATTCCAGAAAGGACCCTGTTCACCAGCCGCTGAAAAGTGGCAGGGGCATTCTTGAGCCCAAAGGGCATCACACGAAATTGGTAGTGTCCCTGAGGTGTAGAGAAGGCTGACCTTTCCTTCGCCTCCTCGGTAAGGGAAATCTGCCAGTACCCTGAAGTTAGGTCAAAGGTACTTAAGTATTGAGCAGCTCCCAGCCGGTCAATAAGCTCATCCGCCCGTGGGATAGGATGTGCATCAGTTTTGGTTACTGAGTTCAAGCCTCGGTAATCCACACAGAATCTCAACTCAGGTGTGGTGCCTGGTGGGGCAGCTTTTGGTACCAGAACCACCGGGCTAGACCAAGGGCTTCCAGAAGGTTCAATCACTCCCAGCTCCAGCATCTTGGCGACTTCACTCTTGATGCTGGCCTTCACCTTGTCCGACAGCCGGTAGATTTTAGACTTCACGGGTGGGCTGTCTCCTGTGTCCACGTCATGGGTACACAGGTGGGTCCTACCCGGGACAAGGGAGAACAGAGAAGAAAATTGCTCCAGGATCTGGCGGCAATCACTCTGCTGTTCAGGAGTTAGGGATGGCGAGAGAATTACTCCCTCCACCGACCCATCCTTTTCTTGGGACGAGAGTAGATCAGGGAGAGGTTCGCTTTCTTCTTCCTCTGCTCCATCGGTTACCATCATTAAGACAACCTCGGGCCTCTCATGATGTGGCTTGAGGCGATTGGCATGCAGCACCCTGTGGGGCTGCCTCGGGGTCTTAAGATCCACCAAGTAGGTGGACTTCCCCTTCTTCTCCAAAACCTCAAAGGGGCCTGTCCAACGGTCCTGGAGGGCATTTAGCTCTCCAGGTTCCATCACCCACACCTTCTGTCCAGGCTCCAGTTCCACTGGGTGAGCGTTGTGGTCATACCACTCTTTCATAACTGCTTGGCTGGCCTCCAAGTTGTCTGAAGCTTGCTTCCACAACTTAGCCATTTGGCTCCGGAAGGCCAGCATGTAGCTCACCACGTCCTGGGGAAGCTTCCTGGGAGTCCGTTCCCATCCGTCTTTCACCAGGCTGAGAGGTCCTCGTACAGGGTGCCCGTACAAAAGTTCGAAGGGGCTGAAGCCCACTCCCTTTTGCGGCACTTCCCTGTAAGAAAACAAGAGACAGGGTAGGAGGATGTCCCATTTCCTCCGCAGGCTCTCAGGTAGACTCCGTATCATACCTTTCAAGGTTTTGTTAAACCTTTCCACAAGACCATTGGTTTGTGGGTGATAAGGAGTGGTAAACCGATAGGTAACTCCGCACTCCTTCCACATAGCCCGCATGTATGCTGAAAGGAAGTTAGTCCCCCTGTCGGACACAACCTCCTTGGGGAAACCCACTCGGGTGAAGATCCCCATCAGGGCCCTTGCCACCACAGGTGCAGTGATGGTCCTCAGAGGTATTGCCTCTGGGTACCGTGTGGCATGATCCACCAAAACCAGTATGAACCGGTGACCAGCTGAAGTTGGTGGATCCAATGGCCCCACAATGTCGATGCCCACCCTCTCAAAGGGGGTGCTAACGACAGGTAGTGGTTCCAGGGGAGCTTTAAGCTTCACTCCTGTTTTCCCACTAGCTTGGCAGGACACACACGTCCGACAATATGTATCAGACGCCACTTTCATTCGAGGCCAGTAGAAGTGGGGGACAAGCCGGGCAAAGGTCTTGTCCTGTCCTAGATGTCCTGCCAATGGTATCTCATGAGCCAGTTCCAGTAGAAAGGCTCTAAAGCATTGAGGGACCACCAAGGCTCTGGCTGAACCATGGCCAGGTGCCTTGGGCTCACTGTAGAGGAGTCCATCCTCCCAGTAAATCCGGTAGCTTCCTTCAATGTTTCCTGCTGCCTGGGCGTTGGCCTGTTGCCGCAGCCCCTCGAGAGTAGGACACTCTTTCTGAGCTTCACAGAATTCTTCCCGGGAAGGACCTCCCTCCACATGCCATTCAGTAGGGATGGGTAGGTTTTCCAGGGAAGCAACATTCTCCCCTGTGGACTCCAGATCCACCTCCGCAGGTGGTCCATCTGTCTCACGAGGTGGAGATGTCGAGGCAGGGTCCTCCGGCCTCCTGTCCTTCTCCTCTCTGGCAGCCGGCTGGGCCATTGTTCCAGGCTCCAGCGTAAGTAAACTCCCCCTTCGGGCAGTCGCTGACCTTGTGCTGACACAAGTCCAGTCAGGGGGTCCCAGCATCTCAGAGTGAGTCTGGTACTCCACCCTCCTCCAAGCATTGTGCTCCATATCATTCCCTAACAGGCAGTCAACAGGCACGGCAGGGCTTACGGCAACTCGAAGTGGACCTGCAACCCCTCCCCACTCAATGGGAACCTCAGCCACAGGGTAGTGGCCCAATCTGCCGTCAGCCATTACGGCGGGATGGAGTACATCTGGGATGACCTGCTCTGGAGACACCAGCTGACTCCTTACCATAGTCATGCTGGCTCCTGTGTCTCTCAGAGCCTCCCCTCTACGGCCATTGATGGTGACCCACTGCTCATACTTAGTAGTATTAGAGGGCAGTTGGGTCTTTGGAACCATCTCCTTATCTCCCAGGGACACTAAAGTGACACCCGCCCGCTCCCCTCCATTAACCAAAGGGATCTCCTCCCCGAGCACTACACTAGTGATTCCCGGGGCTTTTCCTCCAGTGGGAGGGGGTGGTCTTTTTGGGCATCTCACATCTCCTTTATAGTGTCCCACACCACCACACTCAAAACAATGAACAACCCTTGGCTGCTGGCTTTGGCCAGGGGTAGGGTTGCGAGGGGGGTTACTCTTAGGGATGAATCCTCTGCCCCTTCCTTGCGAAGTATTTTGTGGCCCTTTTGAGAACTCCCTCTTAGTTTCCCCTCCCTCTTTCTTCTGGGGGGCGCCCTGTCCTTGCTTCTGGGAATTCCCTCCAGTCCCCTTAGTCGACACCCGGGTACTAACCCAGATGTCCGCCTCCTCAGCAAGCTTCCTGGGGCTGGTCAGCTTGCTGTCCACCAGATGCTGTCTTAGTTCGGGAAGACACTTCTCGAGTAGGTGTTCCTTGAGTATGAGGTCATATAGTCCCTCATAGTCTCCTACTTCGCTGCCTCTTACCCAACCCTCCAGGGCCTTCCTGGAGTAGTCCAAAAAATCTACCCAGTTTTGCGTGCCCAGCTTGTAGCTGCCCCGGAACTTTTGCCTATATTTCTCAGGGGTCAACCCAAACTTCCTGAGCAGCGCTGACTTCATAGCCGGGTAGTAGGTCTGTTCACTCTGATCAAGGGCCAACAAAGTATCCCTGCCAGTGGGGGGCATGTATTTGTATAACCCACCTCCCCAGTGGACTTCCAGAATCCCATGGGCCCTCAGCGAGACCTCGTAGGCGGCTAGCCATTTAGCAATGTCGTCACTGGGTACATAGCAAGCCATAATATCTTTTGGTAGGTACGGTCTGGGTTCCCTGGTGTTGGTCTGGATATCGCTGCCACCATTCTCTGGTTTGGGGGTTCGTAAATTTAGGGCTTGCAAATCCATCTCTTTGATGGTCCGCTCATGCTCCAACCTCTTTTCCTCCCTCATCATGTCCATCCTGGCTAGTTCTATTCTCATCCTCCTCTCCTCCCTCCTATCTTCTAACTCGGCGTCGGTCAGGCCCCTCTCTGACACACTACTGCCCACTCTGGAAGGTGTTCTAGGACCTGTTACAAGGTTCTCCCCTCCCGCCTGGTACAGTGTTGCGGTCTCCAGGACAGTGTCCTTGTCACTCTCCTCAGGATCTATCTCCTCCCCGGAATGAGCCTCTACCCATGCCCGGATACTGGTCAGCAGCTCAACTTTTCTGGCGCCTTTCTTGAAAAACACCCCCTGCTGCTGACACCATTCCTTCAATTGGGTCACAGTATAATTTTCCAGCTCTTCCACATTTATCTCCATTTCTATTTGGAGTATAAACTGCTACACAGGAGAAATCCACAAAGTGACCTGGGGTCAACCTCCACCCACCGCCAGAAGTCAATTTAGAAAAATCAAAATTTAAATTAGGAGGGCCGCAGGGAGAAAACTCCAGGTGAGGTCTCGTGGTTGGCACTGCGTTACTAATAAGTGAGTGTAAGTACAAATCCGTTATCCCACCGCTGAAACACCAATTATGTTGGACCTAGTTTACCCAAGTCTACATAAGGTAGCTTGGCACAGTAGTGGCTACAGCTAACTCAAGGCGTTGGTTAAGTACTTACAAGTCTCACTCACAGTAACTCAGTGATGAACCACTAAAATAAAGACACAACACCACTGTTTGGAAAAATACCGTTACCTTTTATAAAAATAATATGCTTTTCTTGTTATACTTTTTAGTCAGGGATAAAAGACCATCAAGTTACACCTTGTACATGAAATTCAGATCACACTTCAATATTTTTCCTGGTCAGAATTTGAGAATCAAAGGTACATTTAAGGTCTGTAGTTATTCAGGTCACAATACACTTCACTAATAAATTTACAGAAAGGAAAATGCAGTCTGACAGTGCAATACGTTTTTAAAGACTCATTAGCAGGTACATTACCCCACAGCTCTTAAGCACTGCTCAACTCAACAGAATGACCTGGTTGTAGATCTTCACAGCATTACCCACCAGTAATGTGACTAAAAGGGAAGACACAATAATATTAGCAAGGTACCCCTCACTCTAATTTACAGGCACACCTATCTGGTAGAGGTTCTACTTCTTCAATTATCAATAAACTATAAGGGTTTTTACTCAGGAACCCTGTGGTTCTCTGCACAGCTTCCACCTCTCTTTTCTGAGCCAGTTATTGATTACTTAAGCCTGGTTTAGGCAGTTCAGTAGCCCGCTTCCTGAAGTCAGGCTTCTCTGGTCTGTTCAGTCACTTGCGTGGGTCATAACCCCACTGTCCTGCTTCCTTCACCCGGTGCTGCCGCCTCCCGTTCCCACACTACCCGGCTTACTTGTAGGCTTGTAGGCGTGTCGCGCTTGGGTCCTCCACACGCGATGGAGCCTGGCAGCAGACGGCTGTTGGGGGAGGTCGGGGAAGGTTTTCCTGGCCCCAAGGCTCCCTACCGCAACGTCCGCTGTGGCGCTTCTGCCTCCTCAGGGGGGGGGGTCGAACACCTGAAGCTCCGACGCGGTCGGCTTCCTTGTTGACGCGACCGGCTCTCCTCAGGCGGCACTACTCCGCCGGGCATGCGCGGAAGCGCTCGCTCTTCTCCCGCCTCCGCACTCACTCCAAGGAAGGACGCTGCTCTTCCGGTGACGCTGCTCTCCCGGGCCTGCCCGATCCTAGGCCCCTCCTGCCTCCACAGAAGCGTTCGCGCTCAAGGCATGCGCGGCAGCGCTTCCTTCTCGGATTGACACGGCTGGTGCCCCCGGAGTCCCACAGCCGATCGCAGCAGCGCCGCTGCTCCTGGTCAGTCACTTCTCACTCCGGCCTCTCAGGAAGGATGTGCACACACGGCGCCCTCGCTCCTCAGGTCGCTAGGGTGCCACAGACACCCGCCTTCACTACAGCTGCTCTACAGCACCGGTAAGCGCAGCGCTGGGTGTGGGAAGTCAGGGATACCCTCAGTTAAGGGTGTCCTGAGAGGATTCACTGGGGCTCCAGTGCAGAAGGATCTTCTTCCTCAAGTAGCTTACTGTTCTTATCAGCAATTGTTGTTTTGAGAGAGGGATCGGTCAAAGGTTGAAGGGGGAACAATCCTCTGAAGAAACTGTCAGCCTCAGAGACAAACTAGCTGCTCTCAGTGTGTCCACCTCCTCTCACCACTGCCTCACTCCTCTACTCTGGGGTCAGCACAAAATGGCTGCTGGTCACTGGCCTTATATAGGGTGGCCTGAGACCTGCAGAAGTCTCTAGTTAATTCCAGAAAGTTCCCTAATGTTATCCTATGGACCTGTCCTCCAGTAGTGTCCGTTATGGCAGTTGGTGGACACCATTTTAGGTCTCTGGAGATCCCTAGATTTTCAAGGGGCTGACTAGGCCTCACAAGTTATGAGGGAAAAATGGCGTCATCGCCAAGGAACACCTAGCCCCCTGACAGCATTAAAAAAATTCCTGATGGACATATGTAAAAATAAAAATAGAAACTCTGGGAGGCTAAGGGGGACAAAAATAAATCATAATGGTTAGAGTCTCCCCAGAAGCAGACAGGTCTAACAAAGTTGTTACTCGATTTCGTAAACATTCAGATACTTTAGAACCTAAGGCTGTGTCGGTTCATCGTGAGAATTTGGATAAAGGTGTATTTGTTCTTGCAGATGTCGATACCTTTTTCAAACAACTGATCCAGCTACGGGATGAGACGTCCAGGTTACGGGAAGAAAAGAAAAAGGATAAGGAGTCCGTGCCGGGGTCAACAGAGCAGTCTAAGGAGTGTTCTCTCCGGGGTTCAGATAAGAATTCTAAAGTGCATGTTATGCCTATGCGTGAAACTGCACCTTTGTATGTTCCCCCTAAGGGGGACGGTACAGATGAAGATAAAACATCGAAGGATGCAAAGGGGTACTTTGTATATAATTGGGTGTATACGCCTTGGAATAGAGCAGATGTTATGGCATTAAAAAATGCTTTACCCGATCTTCGTAAAAATCCAGCCACATTCTATGAAGGGGTGGAGGGGGCCATTTCTTCTTGTGTTATGACTCTTGTTGATATAGATCTATTTTTTGGGTTAATTCTTCCGCCTGATATGTGGAGGTCGATTCGTAAAACTAATGATCAAGCGACGTTTGGGGCAACTTGGAAAGAACTAAACCAGGCTGACTTAGACAGGGAACCTGCATGTAAGCCATGTGATATGATTTTAGAACTCCCAGCGGCTATTTTAACTAAATTAAAAACACTTGTTCCTCCTAAAAAGATTGATTGGACTATGTTAGCTTCGTGCAAACAAAAGTTAGATGAATCGGTATCAGATTTCTTTACACGTTTCGAAGAACCTTTCACGATTACAGTGGTCAATCGTTAACAGATGATACGGGTAGGCATCTGTTTGTAGATAAGTATGTGGCTAATCTCCTACCGGAGATTGCAAAACGATTAAAAGTGAGTGAAAGTTCCTGGGCCATGGCGAACCCTGCGTCTTTGTTAACTATGGCTCAGTATTATGAGCGGCAGGAATAAGAGGCTAAAGAAAGTGCAGATAAGAAAACGAAGGAATTGAAAACAAAGGTGATGTTGGCACAGGTTCGCGGAACGCAATCTAGAGGTGAATGATAGAGGTAGGCGAGGAGGGAGTAACGCGTCGTACGGTCGTACTGACATAGCGGAGGACCAATGCTCCTATTGTAAGGAGTTTGGGCATTGGGCTGAAGATTGTCCGGTACTTGGTGAGCAGCGTAGTCAGCGTGGTCGAGGAGGTGGAAGGTCGAGAAATAATTATTCAGGAGTGAGAGGTGGCAGAAGTGATCGTGGTAGGTTTGAAACGAGGGGCCGTGGTCAGGATGAACGAAATGCTTTCGATAGTCGAAATCAATATCAGATCTCGGAGGGTGAGAATGTGGAGCATCAGGATTACGTGCATGCATAGGATTGCGTAGGATGGGGTACGGAATCAGTTGAAGTGCCAGTAGATCAAAGAGGTCCATATGTATCAGCAGGCATTTTGGGTTCTACTGATCAGTTTTTAGTTGACACAGGAGCTACTCGTAGTGCTTTGTCCAAAAACTTGGTTCCAAGGGCTCCCCTGTCCGGCGAAACGATAACATGTATAGGGTTTGATGGCACACCCTCTCCTAGCCCATTATCACAACCTCTTGCACTTTGCATTGACAAATTTTTCAGTTTTGGTCCATTTTTGTTGTCACCTCACACCCCAGATAACATTATGGGCATTGATTTGCTCAAATACTTTCGAGCAACGATACGCTGCGCTCCCGAGGGAGTGCGAGTTATTTTGAATGACAATTACCCAGACTCAGACAGATTTTGTACTATACAGGAAATTGAAGCATTAGCCTCTCTCCCTCATACGTTGTGGTCGACTTCAGATACGGATGTGGGACAGATGCTTATTCCACCTATTCGAATTACTGTCAAGGAGGGAGTACTTTTGCCACGTGTACCTCAGTATAAGATTTCTAGGGAAGGTGAAATTGCCCTGACGCACATCGTTCATGATTTGATTGTTGCAGGAGTAGTGGAGGAAGTTCCTTACAATGTCTGTAATAGCCCTATTCTCCCGATTCTTAAGAAAGACACTGACGACAAGGTCTATCGATTTATTATTGATTTGAGAGAAATCAACAAAATTGTCATCCCTCAATATCCCGTGGTGTCTGATATCACGACATTGCTTACCTTGGTCCCTCCAACAGCGACGACATTTACTGTTATTGATCTCAAAAATGCATTCTTTTCCAGCCCCATCCATCCCGATAGCAGATATTTATTTGGCTTTACGTTAAATAATAAATCGTATAGATTTTGTCGTGTTCCTCAAGGTTATACAGAGAGTCCTAGCATCTACAGCCAGGCTTTAAAGAGACAGCTTGATTCTTTCGAATTGCAATCTGGAGTGGCCCTTATACAGTATGTTGACGATCTCCTATTGGCCGCAGACACGTATGTACAATGCGAGGAGAGTACACTTGCTTTGCTTTTCTTTTTGGCTCAGAACAACCATAAAGTTTCTAAGAAAAAGCTTCAATATTGTAGACCCAAGGTGACCTACCTCAGTCATCTTTTGTCTAAGGAGGGGCGTGCATTACCATCAGATCAAATTCAGGCGATTTTAGATACACCAGTCCCCCGTACTCAGAGAGATGTACGCGCCTTCATAGGATTAACGTCCTTTTGTAGACAGTGGATCATGGGGTTTTCGCACATTATAAAACCTTTGTTAGCGTTACTGTCCAAAACTACACCAATGCCCCTTGAATGGACAGATGTCAGAATGCTTTTGAACAATTGAGACAGGCCCTTTGCTCTGCACCCGTGTTAGGTACACCAGATTACACAAAGATTTTCACATTGTACGTGCACGAGAAAGATGGGTGCGCGCTATCAGTGTTAGTGCAAGCACATGGGGACAAGCAGAAGCCATGCGCGTACTTCTCAGCCATTCTTGACCCTGTAGCACGAGGGTTACCTGGATGTTTTCGAGCAGTTGCAGCAACAGCAGTAGCTATACGGCAGAGTGAGGGAATAGTGTTATCGCACAAATTGTTGGTGCTAGTTCCCCATGCAGTAGATGCCCTGTTAAATCAAACAAAGACTCAATATCTTACGAGCGCACGTTTAACAGGATATGAGCTTACACTTTTGGCGCCACATATCACACTGAAAAGATGTTCTACCCTGAACCCTGCCACTTTATTGCCTTTTCCAGTCGAAGAGGGTCAGGAGGAAAAACATCACGATTGTGTTTTCCTGACTGAGGAACAAACAAAGGGTCGTGTCGACTTGCAGGATATGCCACTTCCAGATGTGGATGGGGAACTGTGGGTTGATGGATCGTGTTTGAGGCTGCCAGATGGCACGACTTCCGCAGCATATGCGATCACGACACTTAAGACAGTGGTAGAAACAGCACGAATACCACAGAAATCGGCTCAAGCAGCAGAGCTGATAGCCTTGACAAGAGCCTGCGAGTTGAGTGCTGGCCTATGTGTGAACATCTACACAGACAGCCGGTACGCCTTCGGAGTAGCGCATGACTTTGGCTTACTCTGGAGAGAGCGTGGGTTTCTGACCTCTCATGGAGTACACATTATGCATGGAGAACTAGTGCGTGATCTCCTAAACGCGTTGCTTTGCCCAAAGAAAGTAGCGATAATTAAATGCAGTGCACATAAAAAGGTCACTGACAAAGTGGGACAGGGCAATGCCTTTGCAGACAATATAGCACGACAAACAGCTATGTCTCGAAATGACTCCCCCATGTATGTAGCGAAGTCACAGGCCGAGCGATGGCATGATGTTAGAGCCGAGATACTAGACATCCAAAAATCAGCGACTGAAGCAGAACTTGTCACATGGGCAGCGGAAGGGGTATTGGATGATGAGGGTTGTTGGAGGAGTAAGGACATGGAGAGATGGAAATTGCCTGCAGCTTACTTGCAGGCGATGGTTCAGATGACACATGGGTTAGCACATGTGGGAGCTCTTGCAATCACTCGATTGTTAACACGAGTTTGGGAGCATCCCGAGATTGCCAATACTGCTAAGAGAGTAGTGCAGACCTGTTTGATATGTTTACAGCACAATCCTGCAAAAGGGACACATACTCCGAAAGGAGGGTTCGTTCCACCCTCTGCACCATTCGAGGTACTTCAAATGGATTATATCCAGCTTGAGCGCTGCAATAACCTTAAGTATGTCTTAGTGGTGGTGTGTGCTTTTAGCAAATGGGTCGAGGCCTTCCCCACGAAAGATAATACAGCTTTGACAAAGGCTAAGGTTTTGCTCAAGGAGTACTTCCCTTGATTTGGAGTTTGCAAATTTTTGTGGAGCGATAATGGTCCTCATTTTGTTGGGAAAATTGTGGAATATGTGCTAAAGGGACTGGGGATCCAGCAGAAGTTCCATGCTGTGTTCCACCCTCAGTCAGCAGGTCTTGTCGAGCGGTACAATGCCACGTTGAAATTGAAACTGGCTAAGATTGTGGCGTCCACGTCATTGAAGTGGCCGGATGCCTTGCCGCTAGCATTGCTCTCTCTTAGATCAGTGCCCCACTCTCGAACTGGCCTCACACCGTATGAAGTGGTGTTTGGAAGGCCTATGAACATATGGGGAGTTCCTAAGCCGCGATTGTTACATGATGTGCCTTGTATAATGATGAACGATTATTTGGCACGATTAACAAATGATTTGCTTTCCATTCATCAACAGGTTCGAGAAGCGCTCCCTGATAATTCCATTGGAGAAGCCCATAGTCTCCGTCCTGGGGACTATGTGATGGTGAAATCGTTTGAGAGGGCGAACAGCTTGGAACCGAGGTGGCGTGGCCCCGAGCAGGTCCTCTTGGCGACTCGAATGGCTGTGCGAGTGACCAACAGAAAGCGGTGGGTTCATTCAACTCACTGCCGCCGTGTCTCTTCGGACCTGGTGAATCCTACTGTGCTGTCCGACTACAAAGAGATCTTGGACAAAGACAAGAGCCCAGCTGTGACGTCGGCCGAATCTGAGGGAGCCTTCCCGGACCACACTGTTTCTGGACGACAACGCTACGATCTGCGGCCAAGATAGGAAGAAGATTTTTTTTTGTGCGAGACTGGTTGATTACCGCTCTGGGGTTTGTGAAACGGAAGCCGGGAATCTCAAGGGGGGGGGATCAGTTCTGCCAAGAGTAGCGACACCCGTCTTGACCCTGGAGAAGAAAACAACGGCTACCTCGGAGCTCAGCACCACTGTTTTTAATTTTCGTAGTTGTATATTTGAGACATTGTGAACTTTTGAACTATGGCGTCTTCAGCATCACGAGACAAGAGAATTCTTGGTGCCATCTTGTTTGTATTGACAATTGTGGTGATAGCAGTAATAGCCTGGGTAGTAGAACTTGTGGTGCCTGTACGAGAACATTTGCTGCCGACTACCCCGGCTCCATCTGAACATTTTCACTTCACCTTACCCTACCATGAAGAACGGCACCAACAGACTTACCTGAACAATAGCTTCATTCAGATTTTGCATCATACTCATAATATGACGAACACTTCTAATTGTTGGGTGTGTGGGATGTTGCCTGGACATCAGAAGAAAGGGGGCACCCCGCTCATCCCACTCCCGTTTTCCCACAATGGTTCCTGTAAGAAAGAGGTTCCACAAATTGAAGGTAACAAGTAGTGGTTTATTGGAAGAAAGATCCCATCCACAGGTGAGCATCCAGCCAGCATCAAAGTAGGATAGCAACTGCTTGTGGATCAAAGCATAACATTCCATAAGAGATTCCAGTGCCTCATGACATCAGCACAGCTATGTCACGAAGCACAAATACACAGAACCACGATGCCACACATCTCCCTTCTAACACTAATGACAAAATTACAAAAGAAAATGGGTAAATATTAAAGCATAAATCACACAGTCAAGTAGTCTTTTAAATACTCAGGAGAATGGGAAACCCTTGCAGACTTGCGAAGAGATGAGGAGGGTTCGTCTCTAAGAGTTGGACAATGACGACTGCAAGAAGCCTCCACAAGATCATTACTAACCACCACCACCCTGTTCAAGTTCCAAACACGATGATCTGCAGTTTTGATGGCATTTTTAAAAACTTTGATGACACGAATAGGCTTCCTAAAGGTAGCAGAAAGAGCCTTATTGTTTTTGCAGGGATTTTTAACAAGTACCCAATCTCCCACTTTGACAGGCGTGACTTTTACAGAATTCCTTGCATCAAAAATCCTTTTTCTATCCTCAATTCTAGAAGATTCACGCAACATCCAGTCATCACAGACATCATGTGGACATGGTTGTAGATCATTAACCCATGCAGGTACTACAAGGGTATTGGGAGTACGAGACCTAAAAAGTTCAAAGGGGGTCTTCCCAGTAACAGCATGGGGAGATATCCTGTAAACCTTAACCTTTTTAAAGACATCAGTCCTCCAATCTGTGCCAGCAGACTTGGCCATTCTGATGGTTTCTTTGAGAACACGGTTGAATCTCTCAACCATACCATTGGTTTCTGGGTGGTACAAGGATGACTTTTTGTGTTTAATACCTTGCTCTAACAGAAAACGTTCCATCTCTTTAGATACTAATTGGGGACCATTGTCCGTGAGAATGGTGTTAGGAATGCCCTCCCTTGCAAAAAGTTTGGTTAAGAAAGCCACCACATGCTTAGTCTCGATGCCACGAGTTATGGCAATTTCTGGCCATCTGGAAAAGAAATCAACAAGGACAAGAACATACCACTCACAGCCAGCTGACACAATGGGCCCCAAAATATCCAAACCAACCTCTTTCCAGGGTGCATTCGGTCTGTCTCTAATCACCATAGGTTGGACTTTAGGTTTTGCCACCTTCTCACTAAGAGCACAGTTAATGCAATCCCTAACTTTACGTTCCACTTCCAAATCCATATTTGGCCACCAATATGACCTCCTCAAAATCTCTTTGGTTTTTGAGAGTCCTAAATGGCCAATATGTGCTAAAGAGATAAGCTCGTCCCGAAGAGCTAGGGGTGGAACTAATCTGGTTCCCCTAAAAAGTAAACCATCTTGTTCCGAAAGCTGATCTTTGACATGCCAAAATTTCTCAAGGCCTTCATTGGATTTAGGTTTAATTTTCCATCCAGTCATTAAAAGTTTAAGAACTTCCACAAGAACCAAATCCTCCTGAACCATCTTCAACCACCTGTCTTTATCAATGACAGCCTCCTCTACAACACAAACCATCTCATCGTCTTCATCACAATCTTCCTCATCATTAGCCTCAGAACTAGGAACAAGGCGAGATAACGCATCTGCTACCTTGTTTTCCACCCCAGGTAGGTATTTTACATCAAAATCATAATCTTGCAAACCAACAACCCATTTTGTGATCCTACCAGACACAGCATCAATACCTTTTTTCTTCAAAATTTCACAAAGCGGCTTGTGATCTGTCCTAACCTCAAAGGTCGTTCCCCATAATAAGTTTTTAAGTTTCTTGACTGACCAGTAAACAGCGAGAGCTTCACGCTCAATCACCGAGTATCGAGTTTCAGCTCCCTTTAAACTCCTTGACAAGAAAAGAATGACCCTCTCAGTGTCCTCAAACTTCTGAACCAATACGGCACCTAAACCCTTCAAACTTGCATCAGTAATCAAAATAGATTTCTCAGAGGGGTCAAAACTGCTTAATTTCGGGGCAGAGGCTAACCTCTCCTTGATGACTTCAAATTCATGTTGACATTTTTCTCCCCAAACGAAATCCACTCCTTTCTTCAACAAATATCTCATGTTGGCACACAAAGAGGCAAAATCTTTCACAAACTTACTATAATATTCAGCAAGTCCCAAAAAACTCATCAACTCTTCCTTATTCTGTGGGGAAGACAACTTAGAAATGGTAGAGATCAAATTTTCTTTAGGTAAAATTCCTCCTTCAGTAATTGTATGACCTAGATAGTCAATGGAGGTCTTTCTAAACTTACACTTCTCAATCTTGACGGTTAACCCTGCAGCACATAGTCTTTCTAAGACTGCAAAAAGCCTAAGATCATGCTGCGAATTATCTATGCCAAACACAAGAATATCGTCTTGGTATACTCTGACACCCTGTAAACCTTTTAAAACCTTTTCTAATGCCCTTTGAAAAACCGATGCGGCTGACACTAAGCCAAATGGTAGTCTGACAAACCTAAAAGTGCCATAAGGTGTTACAAAAGAGGTCAAATCTTTTGAATTCTCCTCTAACCTAATCTGATGGTATGCAGACCGTAGATCAATGGTGCTAAAGATCTTGGCACCCTTGAGTAACATGAGCATGTCTGCAATCTTGGGTAAAGGATAGTGATCTGTAACCACACACTTGTTAAGCTCTCTTAAATCAACACAGAGACGAAGAGAGTTGTCCGATTTCTTAGCTGCAACAATCGGGGCAACCCATTCCGTTCCTTCTACTGTTTCTATAATGCCTCCCTTGACAAGCTTGTCAAGTTCAGCTTTAACTTGTTCCCTGACAGCCACAGGTACATTTCACACCTTGCAGCAAACAGGTACAGCATCCTTCTTCAAAATGATACGATGACAATAATCATTCAGGCACCCCAAGTCTTCAGAAAAAACTTTAGGAAACCTCCCTTTCAACTCAGAGGTGAAATCTTGAGAGACCAGTGAGATAGTGTGAGAGGTAGAAGGGAAAGGTTCTTTTAATACAATGGGAGGTGTCGAGTTTGGATCAAGCATCACCCCCAAATCCTTGAGAGCAAACCAGCTTATTATGCTATCCCCCTTTTGAGAAACATAAATTTTTGCTTTGGCCAATCTATTCTTATAATTGATAACACCTTCACAAACCCCAAGTAACTTAATGGGTTGTCCAGCATAGCCAAAGGGCCTTATGTCAGGGCGGGACAACTCAAGCTTTTGCCCTAACTTATTCAAGAAAAATTCTTTTGCTACAATAGTGATTTTTGCTCCAGAATCGAACAAAACTTTTGTGGGGAAACCTTCTACTAAAATCTCGTCAGAAGGCGAATTTTTTGCTTCTTCAGCACTTACAGTCTGTATACAAATTTGGCCACAATCTACATTTTCAACTGGATTGCATTCATTTTCAAAATCATAAAATATCTCATTCACTCTACCTTTGTAGTTTCCCCCTTTACAACATGAGGTAAAATGTCCTTTCCTTTTGCATTTACCACAATACGCCTTCCAACCTTGACACTGTCTATCCGTAGCAAAATGTCCCATTTTACCACACCTATAACACCTTACTTGGGAGAAATCAAGACCGTTCTCCTTTTTTTTATAGGGAATTTTGCTTGAAACATTTTCATTTCTAGATTCCTTCTGGTGATTTTCGCCTACTCTAGGAGTAGATTTTACAACACTCACTGTTTCCTTAGTAGTTTTGCTCTCACCATTTTTTTTAATGACTTCCACACACTTGATAGAATGTTCTATCCTCTTTGCAATAGTAAGAACCTCTTCTAAAGAAGGTTCATCCTTTTGCCATAATTCCTCCCTGACCTTTTCAATATAGCATCCAAGCATGAATTGATCTCTTATGTGTTCATCAAGAGTCGCACCAAACTTACACGAAGAAGCTAACTTCCTTAAGGCTGTAATGTAATTTTCAATTGTCTCTTCTTCCATTTGTGTTCTCCGACCAAAATGATATCTCTCTAATATTGTACTGACTCTAGGAAGATAATGTTCATCCAATTTTGCAATACATATTTCATATTCATTTAAAGTACTATCATCAAGGTCAGGCAAATGATCGAATACCTCTTGTCCTTCTGCCCCCAAACAGTGTAAAAGTAAAGCTGTCTTTCTTTCAGCACTCAAGCTAGATCCACATACTCTCGCATACCTTTCAAATACTTTACGCCATTTTTTCCATCTGATAGGTGGATCCCCAGGTGAGGATAAAAAGAAGGGGGGGGCAGTTACATTTTGCATATTGTTGTTATCAACAAAAGAATACAAGAGAAATAAAACACAAAAATAAATAAGTAAATAAATATCAAATATGTGTGTGTAAGAGTAAGTGCACACAAAAGAATAATAATAATTCGTAGAGAGTAGTGCAGAGGAGGTATAGTGTGAGTGTGTCACAGTAGGAGGACACACAAAAGCAGTTCAAGTATAATGTGTGTGTGTCACAGTAGTAGGACACACAAAAGCAGTTTCAAGTATAGTGTGTGTGTGTCACAGTGGCAGGACACACAAAAGCAGTTTCAAGTGAGTGTTTTCCGAAGGTAAATAAAAGTTTGAAAAGTCAAAACAGTACCTTTAGATTGTCCTTCACTGAAAATGTGGCAATGTTTGTAGAAAACAAAGGACTTCAAGGTAAATTAGAGGATTAGCGATGATTAGCGGTAATTATAGTCATGCAACGCAAAGAAAGCGTAATGCGTGTTCTTTGAGGTGAATATCCGGAAAGTGACCAATCCAAGATGGCGCCCACGTTTGCGTGACTCTCAGAGTACCTAGCGGCACGCTTGCGTCCTTCCCAGCAAGCTTTGCGAGCAGCCGTGAAGAGGAACAAGGCTGGTTTGTTTGTTTCCCGATGCCTGAAAGTTCCGAAAGGCTGCTAGGCAATGGCGTTGGCGTTCTCTAAACGATGTAGCTCGCGAGGACGTTGGGAGGTAGGGGGCTTTTTCAAAAGATGCAGATCGCAAAGTAGATCAAGTAGATCGTGCGCTGAATTGAATTGTAGAATAAGCGCAAAAAGTGTCTGAAATAGCGATCGCAGCAGTGCAAAAATAATAAGATTGGTCAGACCGCTAAAAATGAAAACAAAGAGTTTGTTTTGTTTTTAAAGAAAGAAAAATGTTTCCTCTTACCATGAAAATATGAAATGAAGTCCTTGTAGAAGTCCAAAGCCACAGAAATTTTTTCAATCTTGAAAGTTGAATGCCACAGAGTATCTCATAAAAGTTGTTTTAAATAGTCCACGAATTTCCAAGGGAATAATAGTTTTAAAAAAAAAAAAAAATTAGAGATAGGTGTTGAGATCTTTTCTTCTTCCCATCCTGCGTCGCCAAATGTAAGAAAGAGGTTCCACAAATTGAAGGTAACAAGTAGTGGTTTATTGGAAGAAAGATCCCATCCACAGGTGAGCATCCAGCCAGCATCAAAGTAGGATAGCAACTGCTTGTGGATCAAAGCATAACATTCCATAAGAGATTCCAGTGCCTCATGACATCAGCACAGCTATGTCACGAAGCACAAATACACAGAACCACGATGCCACAGTTCCTGTAACGCCTGGTATACTCTCCTATTCACCTTACGATGGCCAACGAAAGGGGGAGTGCTTTTCCGTTTGAACAAGATATGTTATCATGACCGGGATGGTTATCCATGAGCTGAGGGTACTCGATTTGAATGGGAAGAGTACCATCCCGATAATGTGTCTGCACCCCGAATTTACAGCAATCAAAGGAACATTAATATGTCTAGTTCACATGTCATTAATGTTATAAATACCAAGGCTGATCTCTGTATACGTAATAAAGGTACAATCCTGGTTGGAAAAAGTGAATGTAACACCACACTTACATTTGACAGTCCGAATGGCATATCATTTGTGGCATCCCGAAATACATACTTTATCTGCGGTAATAAAGGCTATCATCAGCTCCCTTTAGGATGGTTAGGCACATGCTATGTATCTTTTGTATTGCCCCCTGTATTCATTGCCCCACCAATGTATCACAATGACTACGTGCTCTATCACGACTTTGTGTTAAATCGAGTTAAACGTACTGTGGTCTTGGACGATATTGACCAGACCGATACTGCCTTACAACAATATGTAGACTTTAATTTGGGATTGTTTTCTTTTGTGGGGGCTGCTTTGAACAGTCGGAAAATACGACGACTGACTTGTGTTGTCGAGGCTGTAGCACTAGGGAATATAACGGAAGAACTTCAAATTTCTAGAATTGTTACGCTCCAGAATCGCATGGTTCTTGATGTGGTTCTAGCTGATCGAGGGGGGGCATGTAGAATCATCGGAAGTAGCTGCTGCGTTTACGTGCCAGATAATTCACCATCTGTTTATGATGCAATTTCCAAACTTCACAAAATCGCTGCTGAAATACACCCGCACAATGGTACATGGACTCTTTCGGGGTGGTTCTGGTCAATGCTTAGCACTTGGGGCTGGAAGCTGCTGACGATTTTATGTATCATAGTTGGGATACTATTCTTTGTATGTTTATGTATACAATGTGGCCCTGCCTTATGTTCTATGTGTTTATCAGCATGTATTCCATCTAGACAAGCTCTTGCTCAAAAAGAATTGATGCTTCATAAAGAAGTAGCTCAGATAATGTCAATAGATATCGAAGATGAGTATCCTGACTACGTCCACTATGCTAAACGCTAAAAGGGTCGTCTGTCGTAATTTGACAATGGCCGGGTTAGCGCTTAGCTTTGCTACACGTTATTTCCCTTAACTTGGCCTTACTCGAAAACGCCATTTTGTATGTTACGGCGGCCATTTTGGGGAATGAGCGGCCTCGTGGCCAGCATGCCCTTTAGTCCTTTGTCCGTGCCACTGACCACTCGAGTTTGTCCAGCAACAGGCTATTTTTAGTAACGGTCAAGCCTGTGCATGCGCAGTTCTCGTTGACCAGTCACCCCTTAGGAATGTTCCGCCAAAACTGACCAGCGGAGTTATAACCCCTCCCATGAGTTGGCTATGTTCCAAAAATGGCCATATATGTACCTAAACTCTGTAAACCTTGTACCGCCTATTTTTTATTACCTGTAAATCGTATAAAAGAAGGATTCGCACCAGTGTTCGGTGTGATACTTCTTGCATTACCGAAGGATGCTGTAGGAATGTACCACCACCCCATGGGGTCTTAATAAACTTGTCTTTTGTACTTTTCAGTTTCCGTGCCAACAGTTCTTTGGTGTAAGCGGGTATTTCTGCAGAGCATGTAGGCCTTGGGAACCCAATACCACAGGTTTTTTACTAACTTGATGAAGGACAATAGGTTATAGGGACAGCTTTCGTGTCTGCCTGGATGAAAACGGAGAAGAGTCCGATATTAAGAGGGTATTTGTGCCGCTATCAAAAAGGGACTAAGAGGCATACCTCTGGTTTGCAACCAGAAAGAGCAAGGATAGTTTGTTAAGAGATGTTCCTTAGCTTACAGAAATTTAAACAGTGCGAATTCTTGAATGTAGGTGTGAGTCTAAGGCAGCTCGGAAGGCAAGGAAGAAGGAGATTAAGGCAAAAGCTTGAGATGCCCTATTGGCGGCCAATGAATTGGGGGACAATTCAGCCTTTTAGAAGATCATCAATCAACTCTTCTAGGTGCCAGACACAGTTGGGATAGATACTGTGCTCACGCCACAGGACTGAGGCGAACACTTTAGCACTATTCATGTCATGCCAGGCCCAGTCTCCGGAACGGCAGGGAAATATATATAAAAAAGAGTCCCTAGGAAGGTCAACTAACTTGTGTAAGGCCAAAGGAATTCACACTAGAAGAAGTTACCCATGCTACTACAGCTAGTCAGAGAAAAGAAATGCCTGGTGTGGATGGGTCAGAGTTCCTCTTTTCAAGGACAACCTGGACCTTTGGGCCCTCCCCCATGGACTATTGAACTATGAGGGGTATGTAACACCGGAAGAAAGAAACATGATACATGTCACTAATCATCTCAATTTCTTTAGTAAAGCTTGGAAAGCCCAGACTTTAGTGAGCCATTTCTCTGCTGGATTCCCTGGTTAAATGGTGAAAATTATCCTGTTAACCAGACTAGAATCCTCGGCAGAGAAGCACAAGATTCTTTCAGAAAACCAATGTGGGTTCGAAGGGGCTTCAGAACAGTTGAACAGTGTTTAAACTCAGCTTCATTGTTGATAAATATACTATGGCAAAAGGAGGTCGCTATACATGGGCTTTAAGGACTTGTTGGCATGCAGAAGGGTGCGCTCTAAGTTTAACACTACTCTACCCGGATTGGGCCCTCCTATGATTAGAGTAGACTTTCTTCTCCTGATGTATTCTCAGTCCATCTAACACAGAGGTGGCGGCCATCTGATGGATCTTGTTCCGCAGATAGGTGGGGTGAAGATTAAGGTTTCCCAGACACATCAGTCAGCTGCTCAATGAGGACCATTAATTGACAGTCAACTTACCAAAAAGTTCCACATTAAATCTTTTTCTAATTGCACAGTTTCAAGAGAAAACAAGTAGGACACAATAAGAGTCTCAGGCAAATGAAAGTTAGTTATTGCATTAAAGATTCAGAATTCAATATAAAAAATAATCTCTTTAGCAATTCAGTTAACAATATCACAGCTTTAATTAAAGCACCCAGAATTTGGGCAATAATGGTTCTAACTCCACTTAAACAGTAACAAAGTCTTTCTACCCATAACACCGAAAGATGGTTTCCAAACTAACAGAATTTATCCTTTAAGGGAATGAAAAAGTAAAATGTATAAGTCTTTACGGGTGAGTCCATTTAGCATAAAGATTTATCAAAGAAGACAGTTCTGGTTCTGCCAAAAAGATCTCAGTCCATCTGTTACTAAATGTAGCATTGGCAGATCAGATAGTCCAAAACCGAAAGATAGTTTGATGCCTCCAAAATCAGTCAGAATGAAAAGAAAAATAATTTGAGTGTGGTGCACAGCAAAAAGGAATTTAGTGCGATCAAAAGAAAAAGAATTTGAGTGTAGTCAAAAGGAAAAATGATTTGAGTGCGCTGCCCCTTCTTTAGGGTTTCTTCTTTTATAAGTTTATGCTACAATATCTGAGTGATGTGGCATCACACCACCATCAAAAGACCATCATGTGTTCAGGATCTGCATTAAGTCACCTAGTTTTTTTTTTTGTTTATTGAGATTTTATTGGTTACAGTCAAGGCAAAGCATACAGCCCATAACACAAAACTGTACATGAAGAATCAGGCACAAGCAACCCAAGATCTCCCCTCAACCCCTCCTAGGCAACAGGTATACATTATCGCCACTTTTCTGTGGTACAATAATTCTTTTTACACATTATACAAAGAACACCCAGTAAAACAAGTACTGGCGTTGCCAATAGGTCTTGCAGTAGGAAAGTTGGAGCTATTACAATTGCAAATAGCAATGCCTTTTATTTTTGTTTTCATTTTAAAAACATAAAGGGCGTTGTCATTTACAAAACCAATAGCTCCAACTTTCCTACTGCGAGACCTATTGTGCACTGCACAGTGTGGGTTAAAGTGGCACTGCGTGGGTGTGAGTGCCTTTGGGTGAGTGGCGTTGCGTGGGTGAGTGGCGTTGCGTGGGTGAGTGGCGTTGCGTGTGTGAGTTGCGTTGCGTGAGTGGCATTGCATGGGTGAGTGTGGCGTTGCGTGTGTGAGAGTGGGCTTGCGTGGGTAAAAGTGGCACTGCGTGGGTGTGAGTGGCGTTGCGTGGGTAAGTGAGGTTGCGTGGGTGAGTGGCGTTGCGTGTGTGAGTGGCGTTGCGTGTGTGAGTGGCATTGCATGTGTGAGTGGCGTTGCATGTGTGAGTGGCGTTGCATGTGTGAGTGGCGTTGCATGTGTGAGTGGTGTTGCATGTGTGAGTGGCGTTGCGTTGAGTGGCATTGCGTGGATGAGTGGGGTGTGTGGATGAGTTGCGTTGCGTGGATGAGTGGTGTTGCGTGGATGAGTGGCGTTGTGTGTGTGAGTGGCGTTGCGTGAGTGAGTTGCGTTGCTTTGAGTGACTGGCGTTGCATGTGTGAGTGGCGTTGCATGTGTGAGTGGCGTTGCGTGGGTGAGTGGCGTTGCATGTGTGAGTGGTGTTGCATGTGTGAGTGGCGTTGCATGTGTGAGTGGTGTTGCATGTGTGAGTGGCGTTGCATGGGTGAGTGGCGTTACATGTATGAGTGCTGTTGCGTGGGTGAGTGGCGTTGCATGTGTGAGTGGTGTTGCTTGGGTGAGTGGCGTTGCATGTATGAGTGGCGTTGCATGTATGAGTGGCGTTGCGTTGATGAGTGGCGGTGCGTTGATGAGTGGCGTTGCGTGGATGAGTGGGGTTGCGTGGATGAGTGGGGTTGCGTGTGTGAGTGGGGTTGCGTGGGTGAGTGGCGTTGCATGTGTGAGTGGCGTTGCATGTGTGAGTGGCGTTGCTAGTAAGCTTGTTGACCTTTCCTTTTTCTCATTTTTGACTGATGAGTCTGACCTCGGAGTTTAATGTCCCAGGACAAGAAGAAAAGATTGTTGCCTTCTCTCAAGTATCCCTTGATCAAAGCCGACCTGCAGAAGGATTGCCAAACGGGCTGTACAAACGCTTTCAAATGTGTTTTCCTACTGTTCCTCGGTGCTCTCGGCTTGTAAGTCAGCTGTGTTTACTGGCAACGAACACAAGGAAAACAAGTAGCAGTACTCGAGGAACTGCTGAGACCCACATCCCGTCGCCACAAGCAATGTGTGATCCTCCCACCTCCAAAATGATCACACGAGTTCAAGTATTGGAAAAAGGCTCTGCAAGTAAAAATAAATGCACGCACGGAGACAAATTGAAAAAAAAATTAGTTCGAGTATTGGAAAAAGGCTCTGCAAGTAAAAATAAATGCACACACGGAGACAAAGTGAAATAAAGAATGGCAGCCGAAGCAAATACAAACAAGCAGCAATTGGCCACGGCCTGCCTGCGAGGCTCAAAGTGTTAGAAGGCAGGTCTTGGGCAGAGGCAGAGTACTGACTTAGGAATGACTGTGAGGCGCATTGGTGTGAAGCACATCAAAGGGCTTCTCCTCCCCTAATTAGGAAAGGAGAAGCCGTTTCGGGAAACTGAAAGTACGGCCGGCCTGTGGCCGGCCATGAATAATTAGGGGAGGAGAAGCCCTTTGATGTGCTGGGCTGGCCCTGAATGCTCGTGCATGTTTAATCATGTGGTTCACGTGAACTGCATGAAAACCGCGGGGCTGAAAGCCCTTTGGTTTGACGATGTTTTCGCCACTTGAATTCTCGCTCCGCTCGATGCGCTTGCGCACATCGATAGGTCGCGAGACCTAAACAGTCGCTGAAGAATCTGCCTGATGGCCTGGCCATCAGTCAAGATAACAGCATAAATTTGTCAGATTCCGGGATATCACAATTTAATTAGAAGACTTCCGCACATGTTACCGCACAGTTAGAATATATCAGGGTGAGACATCAGATAGGATGTGATAGGGGCCCAAAAGTCCTGAGGGCGAGATGACTCCGGTAACTCCTCCTCATACACCTGCAATTGATCTCTACAATAAACCAAATCACGAAGCCACTGCTTCAGAGTAGGAACAGACTTCGATCCCCAACTCTGGGCCACCGCCCTCTTTGCGAACAATGCTTCTGCTAGCAGGTTTCAGGCATTTAACATAACCAAGGAGGCACAGTTCAGGTGCACAACCTACCGGCTCCAGCACCACTTCTGTTAGAATGCGAGCCACCTCAGTCCAAAAGGCAAACACACCACCACACAGCCACGCAACATGATAGAAATCTGCATTCGCAGCACCACACCGCACACAGTCCGCAGTCTCTCTCAGGCCATATTTATATAACTTCAAAGGGGAGTAATATACCTGATGTAGTTATTTGAAATTAATAATTCTAAAGTTGCAATTCGCTGTGAGGCAGCCCATGAGCTGACAACATGCCGTCCTGACCTCCATCGAAATGGGGTTGCCTATCGCCGTGTTCCAGCGCAGGCATGATGGGTGTTCCTCCATGTCTCACTCCCACAGAGAGAAGTTGTAAAGTTTAGTGATAAGCCCCTTGCAACTCTCCCCCTATAATAAGGCCTGCAGCGCACAAAGTGTCGTGGGCTCAGCGGGGAACTCAGGGTACACGTCCCGAATAGCTTGTCGGACCCGAACATACGTGAAGTTAAACATAAAGCTACGGTCTACCCCATTCTGAGCCTCACGAAAAGTCTTAAAACAACCCTCCCTATATAGGTCAACTACCCTGACGATGCCTGCCGTCTCTAGCTCCCTCAGGGCAGAAGACTCCCACGCAGCAGACACACCCGGGTGAGATGCTAGAGGTAAGAGTGGAGCCTATAGATAAGGAAGCTGCACTCTGGAAGCCAGTGCCTGCCACACCCAGGACGTGCTCAACGAAGTTTATTTCAGTCCGGGGCCCACCCGAGCCTCCCAAGAGAACCATCGCCTGTAATGGGACAGGAAGAACAGCATCCGATTCGATAGCCACGTGAGGTTGGAAGCGCTGCGGGAAATGCCATTAATGAGCGAAGTGTGCCTGTGCACACAGGTAATAGAGGCGAAAATCCGGAGCTTCAAAACCCCGGTTCAAAAGGCTGCACCAATAAATCCAATCTACATCTGGGTTGTTCCCTCCCCAAACAAATGTCAACAGGGCCGATTGCAGTGTGCGGAACAGCGCAATGTTCAGTTTTATGGGCATATTAATGAAGAAGTATAGCATATTGGGTAAGAAGACCATTTTAACAACGGCTATTCTATCAACCAGCGAAAGAGGGAGATGCGACCATCGCTCAGCCTGTTCCGTAATTTGCATAATGGCTCTTCCATAATTCTCTGTTATCACCACCGCGGGGTCACGGTGTATCCACAACCCCAGGTACTTCACGGGTTCGGAGGTCCAAGGCAGTGAAAAATCAAGTTCTATTTCTTGTGTATGCTCTGTAAATGGAGAAACCACTGATTTGGACCAATTAATCCTGAGTCCCGAAAATCTTTCAAACTGAACATATTCCCTGAGTAATGGCGATAGGTACACAGAAGGTTCTCTGACATAGAGTATCATGTTGTCCACATATAAGGAAACAATCAACGGACGTTGTCAAAATTGTAATGCAGCAGCCAAATGTTTCTGACGCAGTTTACATGCCATAGACTCTAGCACTGGGGAGAAGAGCATGGGTGACAGAGGACAACCCTGTCTCGTGCCCCTCTCTATAGGAAATAGAGACTACACCCTGCCATTAACTCACACTCGGGCAACCGGCCCACTATAGAGGACCTTAAGCCATTGGACAAAGAAACGGGGGAACCCCATCCTGCTCAAAACCGTGAACATATAGGACCAGTGCACAGAGTCAAAGGCTTTTGCTGAATCAAGCAGCACAGCAACAGCCTGAAAATCCGGTTCGAAATAGTGCAGTATAGAGAACAGCGTGAGCAGATTATGAGTTGTGGAGCATTCCATGACGAAACCGGACTGATCCGGCAGCACTAATAAAGGTATCAAAGGCTGGAGCCTGGTGGCTATCATTTTTGCCAGTATCTTCGTGTCAATGTTAATGATCGAGAGAGGGCGGTACGATCCACACTTATTAGGGGGTTTTTCTGGCTTTAGCAAGGTCACTATAAGGGCTTCACGGAGAGAAGGCGGTAAAATCCCATTGTCGCAAGCCTCTGCATAGACCTCCAATAACCTCGGAGCCAAAGTTGCTGCGTACGTTTGATCAAATTCGCTTGGTAACCTATCTGGCCCGGCGGCTTTACAGGTTGGTAGAGCCTTAATGGCCTCCCGCACTTCATCCTCGTCAAAGGGCTGTACTAAATATTCACGATGTGCATTGGACAGCCATCCCAATGCTACATCATCAAGATAATCATGCATCTCCGCGGCGGAAGGAGAGTCCCTAGCTGCATATAGATCCTTATAAAACTGTAGCATGACATCACAGATTTGCTCTATCGAATGACGAGGCACATCAGTGTCGTCAAGGAGCTCAATGACAGATTCCTGACTTCGGGGCTCTGCAAGTTTCTGGGTGAGAGAGCGACTAGGCCGTCCCCCCTCCCCATAATACCTAGCTATTCTGTGACGTGAGCAGTGCCGTAACTCCTGGTCCACAGTTTCATTATGCTCTGTGACCAGCTCCTTTATTGCTGCTAACTTGTCGGCAGAGGGATCAGCGTCAAAAGCGTGTTCCAGGTTTTAAATGTCGACCGCCAGCTTCCGTATCCGACGTCAGATATCCCTCAGGACACCAGACTGTACCCCGATACAAGCCCCTTGTGCCTTCATTTTCTATGAAGTAATTCCTTATTGCTTCCGCTATCATTTCCCGAAGTACCGGATCTTTAAGCTCCGAGGGTTGGAGCCTCCACGCAACGAGTGGCGCCTGATATTACGGTAGCCGTAACTCTAGGAGCACAGGCAAGTGGTCTGATAAGGAACGGGCCTCTTGCAAAACTTTTGTGACCCAAGTACAAACCACCTCCGAAGTCAACCAAAAATCAATGCGGGACCAAG
The DNA here is from genome assembly GCF_964263255.1 of Lissotriton vulgaris. NCBI lineage: Eukaryota > Metazoa > Chordata > Amphibia > Caudata > Salamandridae > Lissotriton > Lissotriton vulgaris. Next base: position 1,051,564,812 of record NC_141694.1, read on the forward strand.
AACCGTGCACGGACAAAGCGAATGTGCTCTCGCGGGCGGCAGGATGGCGCAAGCATAACACATCATGCACGTGGCCAGCATCTATGAGCCCCCAGTCCGCCGCCCGTTTGGACCAAAGCTCACCAACCCCATGCCTGTCCCTAGTAATAATCAGACACAAATTGATATCCCCTCCCCAAATAATTGCAGCAGGGGGAAATGATGATATCCTGCTCTACACATCGAAAAAAACGAGGGGTCATCAACATTAGACCCATAACTATTTACCAGCAACACACTCTCACCCCCCAACCTGCCATGCACGATCACAAGCCGGCCGCCCTCATCCACATCGTTCTAATCTCCGTAAAGGGGACCCCCTTTTTCACTAAGGTTAACACCCCCTAGCATACGAGGAGTAGGAGGACGATGCTCGCACACTCGCTCAGCGGGCACCTATATTTTTTGCAGAAGCAGTGGTCAAGTGAGTTTCCTTAAGTAAGGCAACCTGCACTCAGATTCGATCTAAACTTGCAAACATCATCCTGATTTTCCTAGGCGTGTTAAGGCCACGTATATTCCACGTGAGGAACTTAATGCTGTTACTCATTACAGGGCTGCCATAAATATATATACTGGATTATGATTTGTGGACAGAACAACCAGAAGTTGGTAATGCTAAACACAACTCTTCTGTGCCTGAGATAAAACCAACAACATGCCCCCGCCCCCCCCCCCATCACTCCCAACCCCCCACCCACTTCAGCACCTCAACCATGCCAAAGCCATCCAAAAACCTATCCCAACTCCCCCCTCCCCCCTCCAGTAGTCAACCAAATTTGGGGAACACCCATATGTCGGGGCACAAATGCGCAACCCTTCCAAAGAGTAGGAGTAGACAAGTAGGCAGTATCATAGCAACACATCCCTTCACCACCAACCAATCCTGTCACTGGGAAAGAAAATAAAAAAAAGCTTGTTATAAAGTAATAGGCACCACTAGTAGTGCTCATGGTTATGGTAACATATACAACAAGTGTCAGTAGAGCCAGCCAACCCGTTAACTAGGTCCCAAAACCTGTTAATTATCAATAGTTATACTAGCTTTCGACTACCTGCAGTACTCCGCACTGGAAGATGTGTAAATGTAAATGTATTGGCATTTATATAGCGCACTACTTACCCGTAGGGTCCCAAGGCGCTTCGACCTCTGCGAAACCCTTCCTGGCTTCCCTGAGAGATGGTCCCTTAATGGGTATCTCCAGGGTGAGACCAGGCATCCCCGGCGGTCTGGTGGGGCCGTTAGTGAAGATGAGGCAAGCTAATGCCCAGAGTTGCCGAGTGTGATCGCTGATCAGAGTGGGCACCGAGGCGAGAGAATTATCGAGTCCGCTGACCCTGGTCCAGAAACCTGCCGCGCCGGGAATCGAACCCTGGTCCCGGGCCGTCCTCTGCTCTCGGGTCTGTCGCCTCTAACCAGTGAGCCACACTACTTCAGATAAAACCTTAAATGGGCTTGAAACAATGAGACCATACAGTGATCACATCATGAACAATGGGCTATGAGAAGTAATCCTAAAACCTCCCCAATAATAATTCTAAGTACGAAGTGCCCCACTACTCCTCCTCGTCAGGCACCGCCGCAGAGTATCTTTTCCTGCCCTACAGTTTTTTAGCATGCTCCATTGTGGCCTTCGGGGAAGAGAAAATCTTGTTGTCCTCCACTGCGCCTATGCGGAGTCGGGCGGGATATAGCATAGCATACGGGACACCTTCATTCCTCAAAAACTGTTTCACTGTGCCAAATTCCCTACTGGCAGCCTGGATGGCAACCGTAAAATCCGGAAAGTAGGCCAACGTGTTGCCTTGATGGACAATGGTGCCCTTCTTCCTAGTCAGTCGCAAGATGGTGTCCCGGTCCCTATAATTCAGGACCCTGGCTATGCGCACTACTCACCCAGAGGGTCTCAAGGCACTTGAGGGAGGGGGGGGAGCTTTACTTATCAAATATCCAAGTTTTTAGTTGTTTTCTGAAGGAGAGGTGGTTCTGTGTAAGGTGGAGGTGGGTGGGGAGAAAATTCCAGGTCTTGGCCGCTAAGTAGGAGAAGGATTTTCCCCCCAAGGTGGATCTTTGGATGCGTGGGATTGCGGCGAGGGCTTGATTGGACGATCGAAGTTGGCGGGTGGGGGTGTAAAAGGACAGGCGCGTGTTGAGGTATTCGGGTCCTAGGTCGTAGAGGGCTTTGTGTGCGTGGGTGAGAAGGCGGAACGTTATTCTCTTGTTGACGGGGAGCCAGTGGAGGTCTTTCAGGTGACCTGAAATGTGAGCTTGGCGGGGAATGTCAAGGATGAGTCTGGCTGAGTTGTTTTGGATGCGTTTGAGTTTTCTCTGTAGTTTGGCTGTGGTTCCAGCTTAAAGGGTGTTTCCGTAGTCCAGTCGACTTGTGACCAGTGCATGGGTGACTGTTTTTCTTGTTTCGGTGGGGATCCAACGGAAGATTTTTTTGAGCATGCGTAGGATGTTGAAGCATGATGATGAGACGGCGTTGACTTGTCTGGTCATCGTGAGGGAGGAGTCCAGAATGAAGCCCAGGTTACATGCGTGGTCCGTTGGTATGGGTGCGGTTCCCAGGGCCGATGGCCACCATGAGTCGTCCCTGGCAGAGGGGGATGATCCGAAGATGAGGACTTCCGTTTTGTCTGAGTTCAGTTTTAGACGGCTGTTCTTCATCCACTCGGCTACTTCTTTCATCCCTTTGTGTAGGTTGGTTTTGGCGGTGTTTGGGTCTTTGGTGAGGGAGAGGATCAGCTGGGTGTCGTCTGCGTAGGAGATAATGTTAAGGTTGTGTTGGCGCGTAATGGATGCGAGGGGACTCATGTATACGTTGAAGAGGGTGGGACTGAGTGAAGATCCTTGGGGTACGCCGCAGATGACCGGTGGCCTCTGATTTGAAAGGGGGGAGGCGGACTCTCTGGGTTCTTCCAGCGAGGAACGAGATTATCCAGTCCAATGCTTTTCCTTGTATTCCGACGTTGCTGAGGCGTTGTATAAGGGTGCTATGACAGACTATGTCGAAGGCTGCGGAGAGGTCAAGTGGGATGAGGGCAGCTGTTTCTCTGTTGTCCAGTAGGGTTCGAATGTCAACTGTTGCTGCGATGAGGGCGGTCTCGGTGCTGTGTTTGGCTCGGAAGCCGGACTGTGAAGGGTCGAGGGATTTGTTGGATTCGAGGAAGGCGGCGAGTTGACTGTTGACGGCTTTCTCAATGACTTTGGCAGGGAATGGGAGGAGCGAAATGGGGCGGTAGTTCTTAAGTTCAGTGGGGTCTGCTGTAGGTTTCTTCAAGAGGGCGCTGAGTTCGGCATGTTTCCAGCTTTCCGGGAAGGTAGCGGAGTTGAGGGAGCAGTTGATGACGTCTCGGAGATGGGGTGCGATAATGAAGTCTGCTTTGTTGAAAATGTGGTGGGGACATGGGTCGGTTGGTGATCCTGAGTGAATGGTTTTCATCAGGCGGATGGTGTCTTTAGTGGTGATTGGGTTCCAGGCGCAAAGGTTGTTGGAGGGGGGTCCAAGTTCGGAGGTGGGTGGGGTGGACTGGTCTCCAAAGCTGTTATGTATGTCAGCGATTTTGTTGTGGAAAAACAAGGCTAGAGAGTCGCAGAGGTCTTGGGAGGGAGTGATGTCGTTGGTGCCGGCGGTGGGGTTGGTAAACTCTTTGACGATGTTGAATAGTTCTTTGCTGTTGTGGGCATTGTTGTCGAGTCGATCCTTGAATGATGATTTCTTGGTGGATCGGATCAGTTGGTGGTGTTTGCGGGTGGCATTCTTGAAGGTGGCCAGGTTGTCAGTGGTTGGGTTTTTTCGCCAGGCTTTCTCGAGGGTGCGGCAGATCTTCTTGGATTTCTTAAGGTCATCATTAAACCAGGGGGCTTTTTTGCTGCCTTGCTTGATTTGATGGTTTTTCAAGGGTGCTAATTCGTCAACGCTGTGGGTGATCCATTGTGTGAGGTTGGTGGCTGCTTGGTTTGGGTCCGATGATTTTGCAGGAGGGTTTTGGTGAAGCGATGTGAAGAGCTGGTTGGTGGTAATTTTGTTCCAGTTTCTTCGTGGGATTGGTTGTGGGTGGTTGTGGGTCGTAGTCTTTTTGAAGTTGAAGTGAACACAGCTGTGGTCCGTCCAATGGAGAGCTGTGGTGTGATTAAAGGAGATTTGCTTGCTGGAGGTGAAGATTGGGTCGAGCGTGTGCCCGGCATAGTGGGTTGGGGTGTCAACAAGTTGTTTGAGTCCGAGATTGGCGAGGTTGTCCAAGAGGGTGGTGGTGTTGCTGTCGTTGTTCTTTTCCAGGTGGAAGTTGAGGTCTCCTAGTAGAATGTAGTCCTCAGAAGGGAGGGCGTGAGGGCTGATGAAGTCAGTGATGTCTTCGCTGAATTGTGTGCGGGGTCCGGGTGGTCTATAGATGAGGGTGCCACTGAGTGTGGTCTTAGGGTCGGTGTGGATCTGAAAGTGAAGGTGTTCGGCGGTTGTGAGGTTGTCATCGGAGCTGGTTGTGATGTGGATGGTGTTCTTGTGGACGATGGCGATTCCTCCTCCTATTTGCTTGATGCGGTCCTTTCGGATGATTTTGTAGTCGTCCGGGATGGCTATGGCGATGTCGGGCGTTGATGAGGCGTTCATCCAGGTTTCTGTAAGAAAGGCGACGTCCGGCGATGTGGTGTCGAGTAGATTCCAAAGTTCAATGGCGTATCTGTGGACCAAGCGGGTGTTGAGCAGGATGCACTTCAGGTGGTTAGTGCTGGAGCTCTGTTTGGAGTATGTGGATTTGCTGTGGGTCTTAATGCAGGCGAACTTGCAGGAGTGGCAGGTGAAGGATCCATGGGTGTGTCCTGGGGCGGCTTGGTACCAGTTGGGGAGTCGGCCTGGGTTAAGTGCAGAGAGGGTAGCGGTGTTGTACGTTATGCGGGCGGAGTGGATTTTGCGGGGACCAGGGGTTTGGCGCTGGGCGCGGTCCAGGCGCGGACGGGCATAGACAGGCTTACCTTTGGCGCACCTTCCGAGCGCATGGGGCGCAACCGCTGCGCGTGAAAGCTGCGCGCAAAAGCATCTGTCATAAGTGGATAGTGGAGGGGGGTGGGGCGAGGGAGGAGCAGCTGGGAGGCGGGAGCGGGGTGGAGAGCCAGGCTGGGAGGCACAACAACAAACAACAAAATGGCAGCAAGCCAAAAGCGAAACAGGACGAGATTGGGGCACGACCTTATTAAGCGCTATGAACTGGGCAGCAATCAGACAAAAATAATCAGAGCAGGCAAAGCGAGTGATACACAATGGCACAGTAAATAACAAAGCACGGTCTAACAGTAAAGCGCTACGATAACTGAATATTCAGCAGTGCGAGCAAGTCTGTCAGTAAGCGCTACGTAGACACAAAATTCAATCAGTGCGAGCAATGCGCGATAGATGGCAATCAGCAGTCTGGCTGTAAGCGCTACGATACGAGGTGGATGAGCATGGAGCATCAAGGGGAGCAACCGCTTCTGAGAAGCTCAGGACGGTCACAGCGCTATTGCAGGAAGGGTAGAGCCTACACTTTCTGTGGGAGGGAGGAGCAGCTGGGAGGCGGGAGCGGGGTGGAGAGCCGGGCTGGGAGGCACAACGACAAACAACAAAATGGCAGCAAGCCAAAAGCGAAACAGGACGAGATTGGGGCACGACCTTATTAAGCGCTATGAACTGGGCAGCACAGTCAGGCAACAATAATCAGAGCAGGCAAAGCGAGTGATACACAATGGCACAGTAAATAACAAAGCACGGTCTAACAGTAAAGCGCTTTGATAAGTGAATATTCAGCAGTGCGAGCAAGTCTGGCAGTAAGCGCTACGAAGACACAAAATTCAATCACTGCGAGCAATGCGTGATAGATGGAAATCAGCAGTCTGGCAGTAAACGCTATGATACCAGGTGGATGAGCAGGGAGCAGCGAGGGGAGCGACCGCTTCTGAGAAGCTCAGGACGGTCACAGCGCTATTGCAGGAAGGGTAGAGCCTACACTTTCTGTGGGAGGGAGGAGCAGCTGGGAGGCGGGAGCGGGGTGGAGAGCCGGGCTGGGAGGCACAACAACAAACAACAAAATGGCAGCAAGCCAGAAGCGAAACAGGACGAGATTGGGGCACAACCTTATTAAGCGCTATGAACTGGGCAGCACAGTCAGGCTACAATAATCAGAGCAGGCAAAGCGAGTGATGCACAATGGCACAGTGTTGGACTTGGCCCTTTTGGCAGGTTCACCCCTAATCTTTTTGCTTTTAATCTGTGATCTGTGTTAATGATCTTTGGGTCTCTGCGCACTTTTTCTCTGTCCCAGAGTATTAGGCTGGCCTGCTCTCCCATAGGGATACATGGGGAAAGTCTGTGTCCCTGGTAGTTCCTGATGCGTGGGGAGTGCAAGCTCGAATTTGGTATGTGCGAGCTCGTGAGAATGAATGCTTCGCAACGATGTATGTGGCATGAGTGTGTCATGTGTAGAAATGCCACTTCTAGGACTTGGCATATTAATGTAAAATATGCCTGCCGTGTGATTGGCTGGAGCTGGCTGGTGAGCCTGGCTCCAGGAAGGCTGGGTGGGTCTGCCCGGTGGGGAGTGTGAGATTAGCATGTTGATGGCTGGGGAGGAGTGTACCTGTGTCCTGAATGAGACTGGGTTTTCCCCATACAATGCTGGCTCCGCCCCCTGTAGTGCGACTGATGACCCTAGCCCTGCCAGTGAATGAAATGGGTGGTTGAGCTATCAAGGGTACTTCAAAACCAGCTGCGACTGGTTTCTCCCCCACCCTGCACCTACAGACAAAGGAATTTACAGTATAAGAAGGGGCTGTGTCCCCATACAATTTGTTCTGCTTTTGGATCCTTGCCAGAGGGGGCTGCTGCTGTTGCTGGGGCCAGGAGGACCGCCACTTGGACTGTCTCCCTGCCTGGAGACCCAGTGTGCTGGCTCTGGGCCCAGCCTTGCCCCCCTTGCCTGCCTAAAAGACTTTGTGCTGGACCTTGTGCTTGGGGAGCGCTCTACCTTGTCCTCAGCGCTGGGAGCGCTTTCTTTCTGCCCTTTAGCGCTGGGAGCGCTTTTTCCTGCCTGTATAGCGCTGAGCGCGCTTCTCTTTGTCCTGAAGCGCTTGGGAGCGCTTTGCCCGGCAAAGCGAGTGCCCACCTCGCCTTATATTTTATTTGGAAGCCGGTGCCCACCTGGCATTGCCCCGTGTTATTTTATTTATTAAAAAGCCGGTGCCAACCCGGCATTGCCCCGTGATCACCGCCGCAGCCCAGGAGTGTGTGCAGCCCCGCCGGGCCGCCGCGCTGCCTGCGACGACCCGGAAGTGCTGGGTCAGTCGGCCAATTGCTGCGCGGCCCAGTAGAGGCGAACCGGAAGTCCCGCCCCCGCAGCCGAGCAGCAAGGAAGAGAAGCAGCCGGCCGTGTCCGAGGCTCCCCGTGAGGAGAGAGGAGCCCCGCGCTGCTTAGGAGAAGCCGTGAGTGGGGCTGGGAGAGCGAGTAGAGGGAGGAGGGCATCGGGGCACATTGCCAGTGCCCGCCCCTCCCCTCCGGTTGTGTTAGAGCCCCGAGAGGCTCGCAGGGGGCCTAGTGGTTTTGAGCCCAGAGAGGCTCGTGGGGTATTGGCCGTTCCTCTTTTGTTTCCCGAGCGGCCCCAGTTGGCAGAGGGCCGCTCCAACGATCCCGGCGGCAGTCATTTGTCTGAGTCCCCCGTGAGGGACTCCATCAAGCCCACATGTGTGATTAGGAGCCCCGAGGTTCCTGGGGGCAATCTGTGTATTTTGAGCCCGAGAGGCTCCACGCCCACAGCGAGTTTGCGGGCCCACAGAAGGCTCGAGGGGGCAGTTCCAGTTACTTTGAGAGCCCGAGAGGCTATGGGGCATTTCTGATCACGAGCCCACGAGGCTCCCAGCCCATCATTGATTAGAGCCCCAAAGAGGCTCTTAAGTGCCTATTTGCTTCACAAGCCCTGAGAGGCTCTTGGGGGGCCAGTGAGTTGGTTAGAGCCCCGTGGCTCCCACGCTGTGTTTCCACCCCACCTGTGTTCTTGAGCCCACATGGCTCCAACGTTGGCATCATCTTTGATTCACAACTGTCCAGCACTTAGTGGACAGTTGCTATGTTTAGGCTTTGTGTTCTTGGCTGCCTGTGCAGCCTCCCTGACAATTTGGACTCAGGGCATCTCAGCCCTTGCGAGGCCAGTTGGCCTGAGGGACAGTTCTAGTGTTGTGCTATGTGCACCCTGCGCATTGTGATTTACTTGCTTATTTGATTCCTGCGCAAATGTTCTACTTGCACCTCTGAATATGTTTGAATGCCTCATGTGCAATGTGTTGATGTTATTACCTTTGCTAAAAGTGACCTGCTTAGGTATTTTATGTTTTATCCCCTTTGCTCAGAGTGACCTGCTTAGAGGATTGTTTATGTATTACCTTTGCTAAATGTGACCTGCTTAGGTCATTGTTTAGGTTTCCTTCCCTTTGCTAAAAGTGACCTGCTTAGGTGATGGTTTTCCTTCTATAGGTCCTGCTGATAAGGTCCTAGTTCCCTGCGTGATTTTCCTACAGTGTTTTAGGGTTGCGTAGGAGGTATTTTCTCTTTACCAGTGATTGCTGGTTGTGTGCTACATTTACTATTTTGGTGCTACAGTCAATATATGTTTATGTGCTAAGTGTTATACCTACAAGTATTATTTCTAACAAGTGCCTACCCCTGACAGTGGTCCATGTGGCCCTGTCCTGTACATAATCCCTTGTAAATTCTGCCCGTGCCTGTTGGCACATTGTAAAGTGTGTGTGTTATCTAATGTGTTTTTGCTATAATACAAAGGCTATTTTTATATATAACCTTGTGTGGAGTTTCCTTTGTGGTGGGCCTTGGGTGTTGTTGCTGGGTGCGCGCGCAAACGCTTTACACATCGCCTCCGAGATTAGCCTTGCTGCTCGCGTCACGTTACCTAGAGGGTGAGCAGGGGTTATCTTAGTGTGTAACTCCCTTGCCCTGACTTAGACTTCGTGATCTCTGACTGACTTTGGCGTGAGCCTTGGCCAGCCCGGGGTCCCCGGTCTAACATTGATGGCAAGAGGTGCGGATTGGACTTGCCTTTGCGCTGTACCACAGTGGTGACAGGCCGCACTACAAAACTCTACATTTTTAGATAACCACATTTTGGGGGTTATTGTTTTTTAGGTGAAAATCAGTATTGCTTCTCCTTAAAGGTGTCATTTTGTATTTTGTCCAGTACCTTGTTCCCCGCCCTGCTCCCAGAGTTTGGTACCTGTATCGCTTGTGGTCAGGTTGAGAATATCAGGGGTGGTAGAAACTGCCTTACCAGTCCGAGGGGAGGGTGTGTGTGAATGAGTGTGTGTTACACTGGACAGAGGAGTGCAAGTTCTCTGAGATAGGAAGCTTGCTGAATTTTGATAATTGCGTACTCCTGTTTAGCTCAGACCCCCAGGTTCCCTGTGTCAAACTTTTCTTGAGAACGTCCGCCAAAATGGAGCCTGCTTTTGATCTCTGTGTTCTTTTTATGTACAGTAGATTAGAGCTGGTCAGATTCTGTGAAAAGGGAGGCATAGAGGTGAGTGAGTTGGATACTCAGTCCCAGCTTAGGGACAGCCTGATCCTATGGCAAAAGGATCAGTGGGATCTTGAGCTCAGTGAGAGAGATAGGGCCCGGGCCGCACGCCATGAGGGTTGTGAGTCTGAGGGGAGCCCTGAAGATTCTGATGAAGAATGTGAGTTGGATGATGATGACAGTGAATGGGCACCAGCAGATAGTGAGCACCCCATAGGTAGGGAGTCTCTTGCTGGGTCCAGTGTCAGTACCAGCGCCCAATCCCTTGTCCTGTCCCCAGAGGATTGGTTGGATAGGAAGGAAGAGAGGGAGCATCAACTAGCGATGGAACAGCTCAGGTTGGAGCATGCCAAGCTAGAGGCTGAGAGGGCCTTGTTCAGGGAGAAGGTAGCCCTAGAAAGTAGGTTATCCCCTGAGTGCAGTTGTAATTGTCTGGATTCCCCAGGGAGGGTGTAGTCCAGTGGTGGCAGCAATTTAAGTGTCAGTGTAGACAGTCCCACTCCCACTCCCAGTTCCCCGAGTCTAGTGCCTGTTTCCCGAGAAGAGCAGTATCGGTTGACATTCAGGAACCTTAGGAAACAACCTCACCAGGATTGGGAGGATTATTCCGATGATTGTGAGGATGCACTGATTGATTGGTTAAGGGTTCAAGGGGAACCAGAGTATTATATGCTGTTCAACCTAGTTGTCAGGGAGCAGCTGCTCAATTGTTTTGTGCCAGAGTTGCGCCAACACCTGTTAGGGTGTGGATTGACTAAGCCATGTGAGCTTGCAAGAGAAGCAGAACGCTGGGACAGTGCGAAAGGTTCTTTAGAGTCACTAGTGAGTGATTCCAACAATAGTGGGTCAGGTTTCCTCCAACCCAGCGTGTTGGAGGAGGGTGAGAGTAGCCCAGCTAGGTCCCAGTATAGTGAGGAGGGTGTAGGGGCTGACTGCCTGTCTCAGTGGAGCGGGAGTGAGTGTGAGACCGAGAGTCCCCAGACGCCCGAAGCCCTGCCTCAGAGCCTGGATGGTTCCTTTAGGGAACACCAGGGTGGGGACCTAAGCTTACCTGTTAGTTCACTTGAGGGAGATCTCCTAGTGTGTGGAGGACCTGGAGCATCTGTGAGCGGAGCTTCTATGGTTGTAGAGTCTGGCAGTACTGCTCCAGTAGGGAGAGTACAGAAGTCCAGCGAAAAGAGTGATTGGGGGATAGGATGTGAGTCCCCAGAAGTCCTGGAGTGCCAGGCAGTGATTCCACCAAAGGTTCTAGACCGGAGGTTGGAGGTCCAGGTTCAGAGTTTGCCTGACCTGAAGGGTGGGAATACTGTAATCAGTGTCCTGACCAGTTCTTCCTCCAGAGGTACCACCCCGGTTGGGAGGGAGCAGGACTCTGGAAGGGGGTGCAGAGGGTGGGAGAGCCCACCTCTGACCCCGGTACCACCTAAGGGGTTAAACCCTAGGTTGGGAGAATGGTGTTTTGAGGGTACCCCTGGCAGGAGGAGGAGGAACCCTAAGAATAGAGGTAAGGGGAGGAGAGCCTTCCCTGAGACTCCTGGTCCACCTAAGGTTGTAGACCCCTGGCTGGAGAACCAGTGGCAGTCTAACCCTGTCTTGCAGTCAGGAACAGTGGAAAATGGCTATTATGTGCCAGGGGTTACTACCCCCCACTTTGTGAGTAGGCAGGAACCAGTGGCACCTGGGTGGCCTAGGGCCTGGTCCGGGCCGAGGGCAGCTGGAGAGTACCAGTGGGGTAGTCCAGTTAGTCCCTACCATAGTTTTAGAAAGAACCCCAGGGGTTCACCGTGGCGTAAAACAGGAGGGTGTCCCTGCAGTTGCGGGCCTGCGTCCATGTTTTATCGCCCCAAGCAGGGAAGCCCATCACGGTGGTGATTGGTCTGCCCTGCGTTTTGGCTGGAAGGGGGTTGTGTTGGACTTGGCCCTTTTGGCAGGTTCACCCCTAATCTTTTTGCTTTTAATCTGTGATCTGTGTTAATGATCTTTGGGTCTCTGCGCACTTTTTCTCTGTCCCAGAGTAAAGTGCGTGCATGTAGTTAGGCTGGCCTGCTCTCCCATAGGGATGCATTGGGAATGTCTGTGTCCCTGGTAGTTCCTGATGCGTGGGGAGTGCAAGCTCGAATTTGGTATGTACGAGCTCGTGAGAATGAATGCTTCGCAACGATGTATGTGGCATGAGTGTGTCATGTGTAGAAATGCCACTTCTAGGACTTGGCATATTAATGTAAAATATGCCTGCTGTGTGATTGGCTGGAGCTGGCTGGTGAGCCTGGTTCCAGGAAGGCTGGATGGGTCTGCCCGGTGGTGAGTGTGAGATTAGCATGTTGATGGCTGGGGAGGAGTGTACCTGTGTCCTGAATGAGACTGGGTTTTCCCCACACAATGCTGGCTCCGCCCCCTGTAGTGCGACTGATGACCCAAGCCCTGCCAGTGAATGAAATGGGTGGTTGAGCTATCAAGGGTACTTCAAACCCAGCTGCGACTGGTTTCTCCCCCACCCTGCACCTTCAGACAAAGGAATTTACAGTATAAGAAGGGGCTGTGTCCCCATACAATTTGTTCTGCTTTTGGATCCTTGCCAGAGGGGGCTGCTACTGTTGCTGGGGCCAGGAGGACCGCCACTTGGACTGTCTCCCTTCTTGGAGACCCAGTGTGCTGGCTCTGGGCCCAGCCTTGCCACCCCTGCCTGCCTAAAAGACTTTGTGCTGGACCTTGTGCTTGGGGAGCGCTCTCCCTTGTCCTCAGCGCTGGGAGCGCTTTGTTTCTGCCCTTTAGCGCTGGGAGCGCTTTTCCCTGCCTGTATAGCGCTGAGCGTGCTTCTCTTTGTCCTGAAGCGCTTGGGAGCGCTTTGCCCGGCCGAGCAAGTGCCCACCTCGCCTTATATTTTATTTGGAAGCCGGTGCCCACCCGGCATTGCCCCGTGTTATTTTATTTATTTAAAAGCCGGTGCCCACCCGGCATTGCCCCGTGATCACCGCCGCAGCCCAGAAGTGTGTGCAGCCCCGCCGGCCCGCCGCGCTGCCTGCGACGACCCGGAAGTGCTGGGTCAGCCGGCCAATTGCTGCGCGGCCCGGGAGAGGCGAACCAGAAGTCCCGCCCCCGCAGCCGAGCAGCAAGGAAGAGAAGCAGCCGGCCGTGTCCGAGGCTCCCCGTGAGGAGAGAGGAGCCCCGCGCTGCTTAGGAGAAGCCGGTGAGGGGGGCTGGGAGAGCGAGTGGAGGGAGGAGGGCGTCGGGGCACATTGCCGGTGCCCGCCCCTCCCCTCCGGTTGCGTTAGAGCCCCGAGAGGCTCGCAGGGCGCCTAGTGGTTTCGAGCCCAGAGAGGCTCGTGGGGCATTGGCCGTTCCTCTTTTGTTTCCCGAGCGGCCCCAGTTGGCAGAGGGCCGCTCCAACGATCCCGGCGGCAGTCGTTTTTCTGAGTCCCCCGTGAGGGACTCCAACAAGCCCACATGTGTGATTAGGAGCCCCGAGGTTCCTGGGGGCAATCTGTGTATTTCGAGCCCCGAGAGGCTCCACGCCCACAGCGAGTTTGCAAGCCCACAGAAGGCTCGAGGGGGCAGTTCCAGTTACTTTGAGAGCCCGAGAGGCTCAGGGGCCTTTCTGATCACAAGCCCACAAGGCTCCCAGCCCATCATTGATTAGAGCCCCAAAGAGGCTCTTAAGTGCCTATTTGCTTCACGAGCCCTGAGAGGCACTTGGGGGGCCAGTGAGTTGGTTAGAGCCCCGTGGCTCCCACGCAGTGTTTCCGCCCCACTTGTGTTCTTGAGCCCACATGGCTCCAACATTGGCATCATCTTTGATTCACAACTGTCCAGCACTTAGTGGACAGTTGCTACGTTTAGGCTTTGTGTTCTTGACTGCCTGCGCAGCCTCCCTGACAATTTGGACTCAGGGCATCTCAGCCCTTGCGAGGCCAGTTGGCCTGAGGGACAGTTCTAGTGTTGTGCTATGTGCACCCTGCGCATTGTGATTTACTTGCTTATTTGATTCCTGCGCAAATGTTCTACCTGCACCTCTGAATATGTTTTAATGCCTCATGTGCAATGTGTTGATGTTATTACCTTTGCTAAAAGTGACCTGCTTAGGTATTTTATGTTTTATCCCCTTTGCTCAGAGTGACCTGCTTAGAGGATTGTTTATGTATTACCTTTGCTAAATGTGACCTGCTTAGGTGATTGTTTAGGTTTCCTTCCCTTTGCTAAAAGTGACCTGTTTAGGTGATGGTTTTCCTTCTATAGGTCCTGCTGATAAGGTCCTAGTTCCCTGCGTGATTTTCCTACAGTGTTTTAGGGTTGCGTAGGAGGTATTTTCCCTTTACCAGTGATTACTGGTTGTGTGCTACATTTACTATTTTGGTGCTACAGTCATTATATGTTTATGTGCTAAGTGTTATACCTACAAGTATTATTTCTAACAAGTGCCTACCCCTGACAGTGGTCCATGTGGCCCTGACCTGTACATAATCCTTTGTAAATTCTGCCCGTGCCTTTTGGCACATTGTAAAGTGTGTGTGTTATCTAATGTGTTTTTGCTATAATACAAAGGCTATTTTTATATATAACCTTGTGTGGAGTTTCCTTTGTGGTGGGCCTTGGGTGTTGTTGCTGGGTGCGCGCGCAAACGCTTTACACATCGCCTCCGAGATTAGCCTTGCTGCTCGCGTCACATTACCTAGAGGGTGAGCAGGGGTTATCTTAGTGTGTAACTCCCTTGCCCTGACTTAGACTTGGTGATCTCTGACTGACTTTGGCGTGCGCCTTGGCCAGCCCGGGGCCCCGGGTCTAACACACAGTAAATAACAAAGCATGGTCTAACAGTAAAGCGCTACGATAACTGAATATTCAGCAATGCGAGCAAGTCTGGCAGTAAGCGCTACAAAGACACAAAATTCAACCAGTGCAAGCAATGCGTGATAGATGGCAATCAGCAGTCTGGCAGTAAGAGCTACGATAACATGTGGATGAGCAGGGAGCTGCGAGGGGAGCGACCGCTTCTGAGAAGCTCAGGACGGTCACAGCGCTATTGCAGGAAGGGTAGAGCCTACACTTTCTGTGGGAGGGAGGAGCAGCTGGGAGGCGAAACAGGACGAGATTGGGGCACGACCTTATTAAACGCTATGAACTGGGCAGCACAGTCAGGCAACAATAATCAGAGCAGGCAAAGCGAGTGATACACAATGGCACAGTAAATAACAAAGCACGGTCTAACAGTAAAGCGCTACGATAACTGAATGTTCATCAGTGTGGTTACCCCAGATTTTTTGCCTTGTATTTAGCTGGTTTTCGACTTAGTTGGCCTGGTTCCCTGCTAATCAGGGCCCCAGGCTATCTGCTCTCTCTGTAAAATGGATTCCATGTACCCTAGGTGCATAACTAAATTGGCTTGGGTCACCTTATCAGCCCCTGTACAGAGCACTATAGGTGCCCAGGGCATAGGTGCGTCCAAGGCCTACCAGGTGCTGCAGCATATCTTTTGCCACCCCTGGCTGGCTATCCAAAATTGACACAACTGGCTGATCACTCAGCTGGGGCAAGGTGGTGTAATCACCCCTTGCTTAGATATAGTATGCCTATATCTAAACCTATCTGGATACATAGAAACCTATAAGCCACTACTATGGCAGGCCTTAACAATCCTGGAGGCAGATGGTGTGAGATGGTGCTCTAGCATGAGCTGAGCCTGTCTGCAGCTGTCGGGACCAATTCCCTTAGCTGTTCCGGGATATTGCCATACCATATACTACTAAGTGCATTATAATCCTCGCGGTTATATGTTAACTTTGGTTTGGCTTTATCAAAACATGTCATGTAAGGTGTCATACGATTTGGAATACTATCTCCTCGACAGTCCTGTCGACGGGGATAGCATTCCACCCCTCTAGAGGGAGACGACATGCTACTTTGCTAAAACGCTGTTGATTTTAAAAGAAGCCTCAGCACCACAAAATGGATACTTCTGCCACAGACACGAGTCTGACCTCCTGCAGCTGACCGAAACTCAGCCAAGGAGGCCTGGACAAAGGGTTTCCTCTCACAGGAAGGTGTCATACAACCCCAGACAGGAGATAGTGGATTGTAGCAGGGAGGTTTGAAAGAAACCAGACAGTGCCTGGGGAGCACAAGGCTTCCCCTTGCATAATCCGGTCAAACCGGTTCTGGGGCACACCAACCCCAGTCCCAGCGCGACCTGGACAAAGGGAAAGGGGTGTAACCACCCCCTTCCTGGGTCCCACCCATAGAAGGGGACCTTACAGGTAATCCAGCCCCCAAGATTGGTATAAGAATGGGAGCAGTGCCAAAGCACTCAGATTATCCTGACTAAAACTTATGAAACGAAACTCTGGACCCTTCAACATCCTACTCGACGTAGAAGACTGAAGAATCTCCCTTGTGGTCAAGGAGTGACCACCCTGTGCAAACAGGCACCATCCAGCACCTCAACGCTTGCTTTGTTGCAGTTCCCGCTGGAACTCGAGCAACAGAGTTCGACAAGACCAAGCGTGCCTGCCTTCTAATAGCCCAATCCACAGTCCCTGCAGAGCTGAGACTCGTGGAGGCGACCTGAAGCTTGGGGCCCGCCATCTTGGAAAGTCCACGAGACGCTGACCATGCAGTCCACGAGTGACCCTCGAAGCTATACATCGGGGTTTGAGAAGCCCCAGCCCTGAGCCGCTCTTGCACTGAAACTCACCCCTCTACACTCACCGAGTGCTTCGTGGGGCCCTTCTGCATCTTTTGGCTCAACGCGTTGGCCCGGTCACTTGCCCGTTGGCTTGTGGCCCCTGTGCCGACGAACCTTGAAATTTGACTTGTGATTCTGGTTGCTCCAGACTTGCTCTCGCTCCTCTGAAAAGGAGCGCCTGCTCTGACCCTCCTGGTCCGAGTACAACGCCATCTTCGAATCCTGCGTGGGTTGCCCTTGCCAAGGGTTGGTTGCTCCAATCCGGAAGCCGACACCGCCAACAGCGAGAACCTGCGTGGGCCAGCTCGTGAGCCACCCCTGGACATCCTTGGTGCCCCAGAGTCCACTTGGCAGTGGAGAGAAGCGAACCGTCAGCGACCTGAAAGCGCCCGATATTGCCTGGTTCCTTCTGGTTCCACGCTGGTCACTGCTAAGTGACCCAGACTCTGTCCCCTCTGCTTTCAGATCATCTTTAACTTCGATCCACCCTTGGATCACACCGGACACTTCTCGTCTCGACGCCTGCAGCATCTTCAACTCCAAGCACCAGCAACCTGCGTGACAAAACCCGACACTACTTCGCACCTGTGCACCCGCTACCTGTGGGTGAGGTAACTCAGCAACGCCGGTGTTCCCACACTTGTACACACCTCTAGTGTATGTGTCTTAAGTTTTGTCCTTCTAGGTTGAGCTGAAGTATCCTTAAACTCTAACTTTATAACTTTTACGCACCATTGACTTTACATTGGTGCATGCCTGTGCTTTAAGCGCTGCACCCGAATCCCGCGGGCTTTTCCCGACTTCAGCATTGCTTGTCCCGACTGCTCCCAGCGATTTCCTAGGCCTTAGGCCTAACCACTGTTCGATTGGTATCTCTTATACCACTTTCATAATATATGGTTTGAGTGGCCACCCGCCCTCATCCATAATTGTGCAACTTTATATGTTTAACTGTGCTTTTGTTTAAATGCTTGTGCTTCTAGACTCATAAAGAGTATAGAGGATTATTCTAGTAATAAATACATATATTTTTATAATATATAACTTGTGTGGTGTCCTTTCATTTGATATTACAGGATTGTGATTGGTAAAACAGCTCGCTTAACACGACCTCATGAGTTAAGCTTTTAAGGCTGCTTAGTCCATGCTACCATTAGGATAGCTTGTCTATAAGGTTGACTTACAACCAGACACCATAGGGGTTGTTTGGACTGATACAAGGTGGTTCCAGAATTGGAAACATCATCTATCAGGCCAACTTCTCACAGTCTTCATCTTCCCCACATTTGTCGATTCGGCAGCCTGGTAAGCCGTTAATTATTGCGCCGGGACCGCGCTTCTAAGTCCTCGTTTTTTGCCTGGATGACGGCAAGGACCTTCTCCATATTCAAAGTTTTGTCTGTAACTGTGGCCAGGCCATCCTCCACGGCAGACCCTCTGTTCCACCTCCCCCATGCAAGAGCTCTGCTACTCAAGTTGTGAGGACATGTGGTCAAGTCGATGATTCACCGTGGCCATTGCACCCTCAATAGATTGCAGAGCGCGCTGCATGGCCACCAATGTGGATTCTAGCGTGGGGGGCTTGTCTGTTTGCACATCTGCCTCCGCGTCAGAAGCAGCTTTCTGCAGAGTCTTGGGAGCCCAGCGCAACTCGAAGTTAAGACGAGACTGATTCTTGTCCGTTCTCCCCATTATTATGTGCAGTGTCTAAACCCGGAGGAGATATGCTCGGGTGTGGTGGGTACAGGCAGCTACTAGGCACCTCCTAGGGCAGCGTTCTCACAGTAGGCAGAATTACTCCTGGTCTGCTCCCCCAAGGCCTCAGGCAAAACCCCAGAGCTAAAAAAATGGCCCGCCAGCAAAAGTCACAGTTACATATATGCACTTCGGGCCTATCTATTAGAGGTAGCACTCAGGCCTCAGGACAGGCGCATATGCTGTGCCAGAAGTTCCAACTACCTCAAAAATCAGCAACAGGGAAACCCCACTCTGCTCAGGCAATCTCAGTGCCCAACATAGCAGAGCCTGTACTAAGTAGGCCCCCACAGGGCTCATGCAAAGTGAAATTATTTCAGTGGGCACATAGCACAAAGAACCAGGTGCTGTTAATAATCTGTATGCCCTGCAACAAGGCGCGATCCCGTCTCCACTGCCCGAGCCTCTGCCGGGACCAGCCCCACTCACCACAGCCAGCGCCGACAGGCGCCGGCAATCCGGTTCTCCGCTGCAATGCACCATCACTCAGGCACAGCTGCTGTTCTCCGGTGCCGCCAGCAAGCACCTCCTTGCGTGCAGTCCCAGCGGCCGGACCCTGGCACCGCAAGGGCTCGCGTCACCAATCAGCCCTCTGAACTGTCAATATTACGCCAGCAGGTCCCGGGAAGCCAGATGACAGCCGCCACAACGTGCAGCCCCCCGTAGCTCAGAGGGGGCCGCGCAGGGAGACAGGCAAAATACCAGATCCCACGCATGAAGCAGGATGACCACACCTCAGCAGCTGCCATTTTCCGCTTCACCATGCCGGGCATAGCAGTTGTTGTACTTTCCCCAGCAGGATAGACACAGCAAGGCCACAAACACCACCATTGGGCGCAGCAAGCGAATTCGGACCCACACAGGGTCCCAGCAACCTCCAGGGGCACGCGATGCAGCAGATAATTGTCGGATTTGAGCTTCGTCAGGCAGAGTCTCACAGCAGTGCGCCCATCTTGCTGTGCACCCTCTAGCGCCCCCCTAAGTCACCTACTTAGTTGCAACATAGACATGATTTCCATATGCTTGTCATGAGAACCAACAGATTCACAAGTCCACACCAGTTATTGATAAGGAAAAAGAAACATAATAGCAATACACAGGATAGTAGAAATCATGGTTCTCAGTCTTGCTATTCCCATGGGAATAGTTTTCAGAAAAGTAAAATAAAATAATGTACAATTGTGGTACATAGAATGCAACACTATACTAAATCACTGATCCATTGTTAAAATTGGGGAAAAGGTCAATACTAGAAACATGTTTCAACAAGAAGCCCTTAACTTGACTTCACATTTTTTCCTTTTATCCGTTCTAAAATATTGTTAAAGGGAATAAAAAATCTTAGTAACCATAAGAAATTACATTTAATATTCATACATTACTATTACAAGACACTAGCTATTGTTAGGATTACTTTTTTAATAGAGACATTCTTTATTTCCTCATAAGTGCACATTTTCCTAGTTTAATGCTTTCAAAATTGAACAAGGCAAGACAATGGTGGTCAGCCCATGTGTGCACTGGAAGGCTATTTTTGAGATTATCAAAGACTAATTCGTTCTCCGTGGGTCCGCTCTACTTGTGGTTCACCGTCACCAACCACTAATCACTGCAATCACTCTAATCTAGAAGGAGCGTTACTATTTTAAAGAAATCTTCCACAATTAAATATAAAAGTCCAAAAGTAGATCCTCGAAATGTCTGCTGTCAACTTCTTTTCTTTATTTTGCATCCAGTCAAATCATCGATGTCAGCCAACTTGAAAAACAGTTAATACTTTTCACAGCCAACGCGTTTCCTCCCCTTCCGGGACTTCATCAGGGCTGGAAAAAGAAAAGAGTACAAAATTGTTTCAACATTTTCATAAACTATATTATCTCTAGTATTAGTCTGTAAAAATTTCAGACTCATTTACATTTTTTTACAATCTATATCACCGATGTTTCTGTGCAACGGATTCTCCACAAAAGCATTTCAATGGCACTAGGCCACTTCACGTATAGCATTCAATCTCACCCTTTTTATATGTATTAGTGTAAAATTGTGTTAGATTTGGGGGTCTCTAGTTGGCAGAAGTAGGTACCTTTGACAAATAGGGACACTTGCGTCTCGTCAGGGTAAGGGGGTACACTCCTAAAATAACCGCTGCTCGCCCCCTTGGTAGCTTGGAACGAGCAGACAAGCTTATCTCAGAGGCAGTGTGTAAAGCATTTGAGAACACATACAGTAACCTAGTGACAACACTACAGATGGACACCACACAATTGTATATTAAAAATAAGTATTCTTTATACAGACTTAACAAAAATCCACAATACTGTACTTAGAAATGGTAGAATTAGCTTAGTTCTCTTTAGATGTTCAATTGCGACACTTTGAGTCAATGTACCTTAGTATGCGTAACACAAGACAATGAAAGTGTTGTAGGGAAGGTGATGCGTTGGTTGCCTACTGCTGCGTAGGGGACGGTGATGTGTCGGTTTCTTACTGCACTTCCGTGGTGATGCGGCTCGCAACACCGTCATGCAATGACGATCCTGTGTGATGAAACAAAGATGGTGTCTTCCTTTTGATGCGACACAATGCTGACCGCGACAGGCCCTGCAACACGCTTCTCTGTGATGCGACGTTGATCCTCTTCTCCGATGATGCGAGGCGCTATGACAACGATGCGAGCCATGACAGGCCCTGGGACATGCTTCCCGGTGATGCGGTGGCGTCTGATGTGACATCGATTCACTTCTCCGGCGACGCGCGGTGCTTCGCCAACAATGCGAGCCGCTTCCCGGTGATGCGGCGACATCTGATGCAACTTCAATCCTCTTCTCCGGCAATGCGAGGCGCTTGGGTGGCCCTGCGATGACTCGACGATTCTTCTGGGCCATGACAGGCTCTGCGACACGCATCTTTGGCAATGTCGGTCCTCTTCTCCGGCGATGCGAGGCACTTTCTTGATGTGAAGTGACAGCGGTAGTTCGGCGTTATGCTTCTTGCTCGTGAGTCGCGCTTCCAGCTCCTTGCGACACGCTGTTCCTTAAAAAGTCCAACACAACTAGGGGAGCTAGTGGGTGAAGTCTGTTGTCTCAAGCTCTTGGAGATCCTTCACAAGTTAATGAAAGTACACACAAAGTTCCTCTCTCCTTTCTTTGGCAGTCAGGCAACCACAGCAGGCCAATCCCCCAAGCCGCACTGCAGCTTAGGGATAGTCTCTCCTCAGTCTCTCGGGTTCGTCTCCTCAGCAAAGGTTTCTTCTTGTTTCCCAAAAGTGATCTAAAATTATGGGGTCTCGGTCCTCTCTTTTATGCACAGTTTCTCTTTGTTTTCTGAAGGCAGAGAGGCCTTTGCTTAGTCCAAACCAGTTCTGGTCACTCCTGGAGCATACATGACTCCTTCTTTCCTTTCGCAGTGCAGGGCAGAGACATCAGATGCACCACAGGATGTGGAGCAGCATTGTGGAGGGAAGGCACAGCCCTATTCAGGTCCTAGGTGCAACACCTCCCACCCATCTACATGTAGCTCTCTATATTCAGTCCTGTGCTGACTCACCCTGTCTCCTGGAATCCCCCAGCCCCTGCCACTCAAACTCTAGACAAGGAATACACAACCTAGAAAAGGCAGGCTTGGATGGTTAGACAAGAAAATACCTACTTTCTAAAAGTGGTATTTTCAAACACAGAATGTTAAAACAAACTTCACCAAAAGATGTATTTTATCATTCTGAGTTCATGCATACTAAACTCGAATTTCTACCCGGTTCCCTGAGTCAGTTAGGATTATAAGAAGTAATAATCAAACTGCCCATTCTGGCCTATGGGGAACAGGTAGCCTTGCAATAGTGACAAACGAAAATGGATGTAATTCACTATTAGGACATGCCACACACAATTCAGTGCTTGTCCTACCTTTTGCCTACAATTCACCCTGCCTTTGGGCCCACCATAGGGGTGTCTGATATGAAGAAACGGGAAGGTTTAGGGACTGGCAAGTGGGTACATTGCTCAGTCAGCATGGCAGTACCAGACTGCACACAGGCTCTGCAATGGCAAGCCTTAGACACACTTTTACAGGCTGCTTCTGTGGGTGGCACAACCAGTGCTGCAAGCCCACCAGCAGCATTTGGTTTACAAGCCCTGGGCACTCCTGGTGCACTGTACTAAGGGTCTGACAGGTAAACTAAAACAGCCAATCATGGAATTACTAATCCATACATCAATTTACAATAGGGAAAGCATATGCATGTTAGCACTGATCAGCAGTGGTAAAGTGCCCAGATTCATAAAACCAACAAAAACACGTCTGACAAAATACAAGAGGCGGCCAAAAAGTTCAGAGATGACCCTGCAAAAAGGCCCAAGTCCAACAATTTGCATATGTATCTCTATACTATGTTTTAAAAGCACTCTTTTACAGTGCTTCTACTACTCTTGTCTCTTTCACATGTGTCCCTTTTAATGTGGGCAACTTGTAATTTCCAAATTCAGGTTCTCAGTTCTGCGCGTATTATGTTTACACATTTTCTAGGCCCTCCTCTGATGGTGAATCAAGCCATCAAGTTATCACAACAGATTTCATCACAGATTTGGATGTGTCGTCTTTAGCGTTTTTCTCCTGCACTCTTCTTAAGTTTTCATTTTATCATAGAATTTGCATTGTACGTCTTCTAATTTAAGATCAGTCCTTGTTCTTTTTACCCCAAGTTTTCTATTTCCTCAGTATCTGGTATGTATGTTCAGCAATGTTGAATCTTCAATAAATCACAGACTCTGCCCTCTTTTGTAAGTAATATATCAGAGCAAGTCAATTTTGAATCACCATCAATATCATCAATATCATCTCTTCATTCACTACAGAGAAACCTTTAGATGTGCTAATAGCTAATGTATCCACTGTAGCAGACAGCTTTCTACTCTTCTGTGGGTTTAGTACAAGTCCTACGGAAGGAATTAGAAATCTTAATATATCCCCTACTATTTCATTTACACTCATAATTCTTTTTATTCTTTTGTCTGCATCTATAAATTCTTCTTGAAATCTTTTCACGTGATACATTTTCAGTAAAACTATTGCCATGTTGCAAAGTCCATACCATTGTCTTGGTAACCTGTAATAAGTGTTCTTTCCACAAATATATAATATATTCCAGGGAAAATAGGATCTACCTCTCCTAAGTATCTTTCCCAGTTTTCATACATCTTGAATGTATGTTCACATTTACTAGTATTAATAATTGATTTCTTTCTATGAAGACAAAATGTACCTTTGTACTGCCAATCTAAGATAAATTAACCTATTCACTCTACTCTTGTGACAAACTCCAAGGAATCATTTTAGGTAAATCATTATCTTCATTAGTAATTGTTGTATTTTGTTGATCACCCTCTGAGGAATTTATCAAATTATTTTCAGCTCTCACTAATTTACACATTGTTATTTCTAAGTGCATAAGCCATGTCAAAAGATTGAGTTGGTGTGAACATGTAACCAATGTTTTATTGTTTGAAACTGCAGAATTTGGATTTAAAGTTTTCAACTCAGAAAGTTCAGAAAAGACTTGATCTTGATTAGAATAATAGAATTGCGACTGAACAGTACCATAAAATAAAATAGCTAGCACGCTACAAGAAATTCCATAAGTTAAAGGCAAGGTATGATATGTTACACCTTCAGCAACTGATGTAGGTATTTGCATACAGATGTGTAGCAATCAGTAACATCCATAGTATTTACATATTCATCAAATAATACAGTATACACATTAGAGCTAAAATCTATTTCCAAAGCAGTGCCATGTAATGAATTGGTGCTAAAATCAACAATGTTATAATCATTGCTTTTGGAGTGTTAAAGGAATTAACATGTTAAGCATCTTTCAAGAAAGCATGGTGTGTCAAATGTAAGAAAATTAGCAATGCAACCAATAGTAAAATGAAAACAGACACTTTCCCGCCTCCCACTCATTGGACGGGCGTGACGGCTTACAGAGGCCAGGTGAGACTCAACGGCGAGCGAGGTCTCTCTGACCGGAGCGCAGAGGCGAGGGACGCTGGGCTCATGAACAGGCGGCAAAAGCCCCAGGGTAGAGCAGGAGAGCGGTGTAGTCCTCGCCCCGTGTCAGATCCGGGGGTGGGATCGGGCCCAGGCCTTGGCCGCAGGGTGCAGACAATATGCTCTGAGGCACAGCGGGTGTGCACCAAGGGCACAGCACCCCCTGGAAAGGCCCGGATACAGAGCACTTCACTGCTGTGCAGTGACCAGGCGGGAATATCCCCTGGGGTGACGAGTCCGGGGTTTAGATCAGGCCCAGGCCACAGCTGCAGGGTGCAGATAATAAACTCAGAGGCACCGCAGGTGTGTACCGAGGGTGCAGCTCCCACTGGCAAGACCCAGATGCAGCACCCTTCACTCCTGGGCAGGGATGAAGCCAGAATATCCCTGGAGGTGATGGTAAACCGCACATGGAGAACGCTGCTGATGTCACACCACCTTAGTTATCTCTGAATACATTGCAATCAACAGTGATGGCCAGAAGTGACTTGAAACCTGTGGTCAGATCCGTTGGCAAGGCACCTGGCTGGAAATCGCCATAAATCCTGTCGAAATTGCACACACTGCTCAAGGGGATCACAACACAGGACAAGCGTGAGGCACTTACACCCGTCCATGCCATTGGCTGCCTACCACTGGCAGCTCGACACAGCCCCACTGGCTGTCGCTCCTAGGAGTGAGGTGTAAAACTATATGTGGTCTGTGCTGCAACCATACTCCATAAGCGAATGCAGATAGCACAACAGTTAGTAATGGGCCACTTGTGCTCAAATGCGAAGCAGTCCAATGCATGCACTGGCAGCTCAGAGCTGATACCTGTGGAGGACGGAAACACAGCAGAGGCATCACACACAGCACTCGTCACTAAATTTGACTCAGTACTGGCGGCGGTAGAGAAGATCGGATCTGCACTAGATCATACACGGTCCTCTCAAGAATACAAGATTGACAAATTCACTTTCAATTTCACCCTACTGTGCCCTGACCACCATAAATTGGTGGAAAAGATATGCCTACAAGAAAACTCCCTCACTGAGTTAAACCCCATCACACAGAGTCATACAGTGGCCCTACAAGAACTACTAGATCAAATATACGCACTGGAAGATAAAATGAAAGATGCAGAAGTGCGCTCCTGCCACAATAATATCCACGTGGTGGGCCTTCCAGAAGGGGAAAAGGGACGCAACCCAGAGGAGTATGCAGAGCACTGGCTCAGAGAACTGCTGCCGCAGGCATGCTGTCGACCCCCCCTCCCGGGTGCCCGTCTGCGCCCATTCCTATTCAGAGTGCTCAACTACAGAGACAGAGATGTGGTATTGTGTGAAACCTGCAAGCTGGAAGACATCAAAGTTCATGGCAGCCAGGTCATAGTGTTCTCTGACTACATAGTACAGGTGCAGCATTGCAGGACCACTTACACTGCAGTGAAATGCCAGCTCCACGATCTCGATCTCAGTTACTACCTGATTTCCCCCGCTAGGCTAATAGTGGCTGCAAAAGGTGTGGTGCGCCTCTTTGACTCACCTTCCGAAGTCTGGGACTGGCTTGAGAAATCGGGGCTGTGGATGGGGCCACATCTATGTAGAAGATGCACTGAGGAAACCTGGTAGGAGAAGACGTCATTTTGGTGGAGGGGGAAGACTCCACACAGACACGGATACAACTTCCATGGCTCCTGATCCTGAGCAGAGGAGAAGGGAGAGGCAGGAGGCAATACAAGTGGCTGCAACAATCGGAACTGCAATGCCACATGTAGATCGGAACTTGAGTCCTACTAGATCATCAGCCACTAATGAATCAACAACGTTCAGATTCGATGACCTTGAAGATTACCAACCGCCGGATGTCACACCACAGACGGCAAATGACATCATATGACTATATACAGGCCCGCTGAACTTTGGGGAGACCTGGAGACACAAGTAACTGCCACTCTGGCAAACTATCCTAACACAACTGACTGATTGATTACATGCCTGCTTTAAAACAATGACACCCTGTATATTGACATGAGTAATACCTACATAGTGCCACAGATGGCGGCGTGCGAAACTCGTTCACACTCCTAAAATAATTGACTGGCTGAAAAGACACATAGATGGATCACAATGCAGGGGGACCCAACAATCTCACCTAGCCACACACCACACATACCTACACTAAACGTTGCACCAACATAGTTGTTGCCGCAGTTGGGTGTCCCAGTTTGGACGAGCGCACCTTTGGAGTTTGCCCTTAATAGTTATGCACGTTCCCGTTTTCAACCGTGCTCTGTTTTTTACTCTATTATTTTGGAGTACACCCACAAACCTCATGAGCCACCACGCCTTGCTCGCCTTTAGCCGCCCTGAACAACACAATGGCTGGACAAGACGCAAGTTAACATAGTTATGTGGAACGTACGCAACACTGGCATCACGCTACTGCAAGAAACACACATGTCCCGAACAGAACTGGAGCACTTGCACAGGAGATGGAGGGGCCAGGTCTTCGGTAGTGCCTACTTAGCCCATGCACGAGGTGTCCTTATTTGTGTAAGGGCTGGAATCCCATTTATAAGCGATGAGGTAATGATAGACAATGAGGGCAGGTGCACAATGTTGAGAGGGAGGTTGAATGGTCAAATGATGTTGATAGGCTGCATTTAAGCCCCAAACATACATCAATCCTCCTTCTCAAACATGTGGAACACCCTCAACCCTGACACACAGGTCTAATTATACTACTCCGTGGTACATGGACTTCATGTGCGCTTGGACCGCATAGTGGTTTCACATACTCTGCTTCCCAAAGTTCGGCAGGCAGAATACCTAGGTCAGACACACTCTGATCATAATCCCAACTGCTGAAACTCATCTGGGAGGGGGCCCCAGGTCGGCACATGGCAGCTCCAGCTGCCGCGCTGGAAGAGCCAGTGTTCCTCTCAACCCTTAGAACGTCGATCTTTGAATACTTCGAGATTAATGAAGGCACAGCAGGGGATATATCAGTGGAATGGGAAGCATTTAAGGTAGCAATAAAGGGACACTGCCTGGAACACACGCAGGCAACTGTCTGATTCTCTTAACAAAATAGAAACACTACTCCTACTGCATGAAACAGCCGGGGAAGGTGGGGGCAGCGACGCACGACGCTTAGAGACATTGCGCGCAGAACATGCTGAACTGATAGAACGCCTCCGCTGCCACAGCTATGCCGCACACATGGCCCGAACGCATGCCACCACAGATCATGCAGGTTGGACTCTAGCCTGGCTAATATGGCAAGAGCTCGCTCGTAGGCCAATAGGCGTGCTGCGCAAAGACACAGGGCTTTTATTATAAACACAACATCCATGCATCCATGACACAGCACCACGCTTAGCTGTAGCAATCCCAGAGACATTGTGATGTGCAATGCCTTGAAGCGTTTTTACGCCATATACAACAGCCTGTGGTGACACTAGCACATAGCGAGATACTGAATGAATCAATCTCATTAGATGAGATCAAGGATGAAATATAGGCCCTGGCCACAGCGAAGACCCCAAGTCCGGATGGAATCCCGACGGAGTACTATAAGTTGTACCAGGTGTCGCTTGCACAACGTCTTCAGGCCCTCTACGAGTCAGTTGCAGAGGGGAGGCAGATCCCTCCATCCTTGCGAGAGGCGCTTCTCTCTCACTGCAAAATAACACAAAACACTTGTTATAGTCAGCCATTCCCAGAGCCTGTGCCTTACAAAGACAACCATTCCCGGAGCCTGTATAGTCAACCATTCCCAGAGCCACTGCCTTACATGGACATTTTCACAACTCTGTGAAGGCTGACATACAATCGGAATCCGAGGGTACCGGATGTGACACATTCTTGTGTGTCAATCTCTGTAGAGGCTTGCATGTCAGGGAAAAATTTGGGATCCATTGGAGGCAATACCCCTTCATTCCCAAAAACATTTGCATTTCCTTTTGTGTGACTGGAGGATCCATATTCAAAATTGCTGAGATTCTTTCTTGCAACACTTTCCTTACTCCTTACTCTATGTTATGTCCTAAATACCAGACTTCAGTTTTGCCAAATTGTATTTTTGTTGGTGATACCTTTTGTCCATTTCTGCCAAATGAAGCTTCACAATTAGCTTTTCCTTGCTGCATAATTTAATCAACCCTGCTGCATAGTTTGATCCTTCTCTGTAAAGGGTCCGTTCAATCTTTCTTTTTCCATGATGGAGAAAATGAGTACCACTGAATTGTGAAAAAAAATGCCGTTATTATGCAGCAGCTGGGAATCTTCTCTTTTGGCAGCTCCATGCCCTGCCTCCATAAACCTGGTAATCAAATAAGAGGTATTGTTCACTAATTCTGATCCTATGTCCTATTCCTTTGTGGAATCCTGGTTTTAGGTCTTCATGTTACACCGGTGATGGCTCAGATGAGGGTTTTGTTGTAAAAATGTTAAGGATGAGTGGTGAGTATCATGCAGGTGATATGATGCAATAGGTGCAGACTGAACAGGTCCGTTTGTCCTGTTGTTTCCTCCGATGCTTAGTGTACTAAATGGTTTCTAGCCTATTGTTTTAAACAGTTTATACGACGCAAACTCGAGTCAAAAATGTTTAGAGCTTTGCATGAATGCTTGAAAAAGTACCTTTTGCCCACTCTTTTTTCAAAATTTTCCTAAAGAGAAACCCCCCCATTTTCCGAATCCCCCTTATGACACTTGGACTCATTCGCTATGCTCCCTCGCCACAGTACACTCATCCCTAACCTTTATGCCCACCTCTTACCAATGTCACCAGCCATCACTTTCTGTCTGAAAATTCTCCAACTCGGAACTTAAGATGCCGTGATTGACACCTGATGTGCTTCCTTCCAAGACAAAATGATTGAGGATTTTATGCCTCACCGAACATTAACCGAAAGTTTTGCAGACCCCACTGAATGAGGTCTGGAAACATGAGTCTTTGCAGACCTTGCTCAGTTGCCTTGCGAAGCACGATAGGTGGATCCCACCTGCCTCCTAGAAACACTATCAGCAAACACAATAATGTTGGGGAAAAAAGACTCTCACAGGTACAGCCAGCATTCCTATTTCTAGAGGCCACATTTCTTCAAATAAAGATAAAAGGGAAAGAGGTTTACAACTGGAGTATTTGTAAGATCTAGGGCATCTACTGGTTGGAGGACTAAAGAACATATTTGTCAGTGACAGGAAGTATAAGGTTATTCTATGTGTCTTTCAAAATACAACATGGAGGCAGTCTGTTTCCTGTGTTATTGGAAGAGGTATCAGCACTGGTTTCCTATATAAGGGCTCAACTTCTGATCCTCCATGCGTCTCAGTGTTCGATAATCCATCTTTGTCATGTTCTTTGCCTACTGCACCTCATGCCCTTATTTCTGCAATCCATGTTCTGGTTAGAATTCTTGAGTTAGGATTGTTGATAGTCTTTTCTTCTGAGTTCTAGTTGGAAGTCTTGTGTTAAGGTTTTCTCTTTCTGTATTTACTTGTGTATCCTTTAAGAGTTTTTTTCTGTAACTTGTTCGCTTTTTCCAACTTTAGGTACCTCTATGTTGCCTCTGTCATCTTTCCCAGCTTTCTATATGCCTTGATTGGTGTTTCTTCACCTCCTGCTTAGTGAATCTGGTGGACAGTGGTGAGACTTCTGACGAAGGGTTCTCTTATCACCCCTCTCTTAAGAAGGTCAATGAAATGTGTCCTGCCTAACAGGTTTAGACTCCAAAGGTTGTGAGTGTCATTTGACTCCAATGTGGATTGAATGCAAGATTTACAGAGAGATCAATCTTGACGGAAGAGAATGATATTTTACGCCAAACAGTATCTGCCAGAGTTAAAATTATGCTAAACCCTCCTATAGCTGCAGTTGGGGGAACCAATTACGATGGGTGCTCAAAACAGCTAAATGAACTTTTAAATGCCTGCACCATACAATTCATGGTTGGACCCCATTAGTTTAGTACTGATAGGTCTTTGGATGGATTGATTTTGTTAATTAATAATCTCTCAATCAATCAATCACACGTTTGTTAGTGCTACTACTCACCTGTGAGGATCTCAAGGCACTTGGGAAGGGGGGGTTCGCATGTTCCAGTCCATCAAGGAGGGGGTCTGCGGAAATTACATGACTCTGCAACATGGTTGGTCAGTATGAATGACGCAGTGCTGGATAACTATAGTGTATTTTTAGTATTATTTAAGAAAATGTTTGATCGCTCTGGAATACTATGTACCATTCCTCTTTAGACACACTTACATAAGTTACCTGGCTTAAACAGATGACATTAGAAATAGATTGGCCGGTTAGTACATCGTCACTCACTCCCGCTCTTCCCCCAGCTCCTTCCTCAACTGTTAGTATTGCTGAGTTTAAAGGGGATTTAGTTGAATGAATTGCGTCACGATTTTTAGGAGTGGCACCAAGTAAGGCATAGAAGGGGTCTGCTCATTTGTACTTTTATTGGATGGATTAGCTGTATTTTTTTTTCTAAATAACTCCGGTATTATAGGCTCTTTAGTAGTCCCATTTGGTTGGGAACTTTGGGTTTCTGTCTCTATTACTGACAACGATGCTGTTGCCGTTTTTTCTGTAACTCCGGGCGCATTGTTTAAGGGGTTAGTTGAGTTAGTAGCATTTTTTTTTGTTCCTCTGCCTTTAGGGGCCATAGCTGATCCCTTAATCGTTGTACTAATATCAGCAGGTTACAGCCCTTATGTAACTAATTAGGAGAAATTCTGTAGCAATTTATAACAGTTTTAGTAAACCTCCAAGACATAAACTTGCAGTTTTAGTTATTGTTATCCCAAGTACAGAGTCTTCAATCTCCTTTTACTTTGGGCTCCTTTTAATCTGCTTTTCACAGACCTCTATCAAGAGTTGCAGCTCTCACCTGCACCTCCGTGATTGTACTCTGCACCACCGTGATTGTGATCTGCCACACCACACTGTGTCAAGCTCAACGTTAATTGTTTTTGCCAAAATTGATACAGCTCACCGCTTAAATTGAATGTGCCTCCAAACGCGATGTTCAGCGATATTCGACAGTTCCTTAAACGCTGATACAATGTTGCAACAAATAGGCACAGAGAGCACCCAACTCAGCTCCCCGGCCTTCGCCGGTGACGGTGCCCCCCGCCTCTCCTGCAGAGACGCCGCGAATCGCGTCTCCGCCCGCGACCTCCAGCCGCCGCACCACACCAGCCTCGGCAGCAGCAGAAATGCTCCAATGAAGCGCCGCGGGTCACGTCTCCACCCGCAGCGTGTAACAGCGTCCGTCCGCCACACCAACCAAACGGCAGCAGTACGGAGACACGAGACACGGCGGTCTCTCTTTCGAACAACGCCGAAGTTCACATTCCGGTACAGCGGTCAGATAGCCCCGCGTACCCTCAAAGTTTTATCCTGAATACTTGAATAAGTTTTAATTCACAGCAACAGTGGTACAAACGCCGGTTAACACCAGGTCGAGTCGGACATCAGGCGGAAACACCACAGCTCCTCACACGGCTGCAGTAGCGGCCGCCATCTTGCTTCTTTGTCATGCTGTAGAGGAAGTCAGAGTGTCGCCTAGGATGAATGAACAGCATGATGCAGACTCCATTGAATCAGGGGGCCAACTTTTCTCCATGTCTGATGTGTCAATAACATCTGAAGGGGACCTTGACGAGGAGTTACTTAGTGAAGGTCATCTGCTTGTAAAAGATTGGGCCGATGACTCTAATCAATTTCCAGAAGAAGACCTGCTTGGCTCTGACTTTTTACTGAACGAAGGAGCCCCAAACACTGTTCGTAGGGTCATAGAGGCCAAAACAGGGGAAAATGTAGGTTCTATGAATCAACAGCAGCGGGAAGGGGCCGGTACGAATTTAGGAACTGATCCCGAATCTCCAGAGTTATTGGAGGGTGATGAAGAGGTTACATTGAAGTCAATATATAAATTACAAACGTCAATGTATAGAATGATCATGACTCACAGAGAGGAACCTAAAGCAGAGGGACTCCGTACTCAAGGAGCGGTGCGTAAGCTCCAGAATGTTGTTCGCCGGTTGGCTAAGTCTAGTACGGATACCAATCTGAGAGTACAGGAGACTGAAACCCGCATATCCGCTGTGGAGGATGAACTAACTTTACAAAAAACCTCAATTAAGGATCTTGATAGTACTAGACAAGATGTCGACTGGAAACTAACTGATTTGGAAAATCGAGCATGGCGCAACAACCTACGTATATTGGGAGTGGCTGAAAAATCAGAAGGAAAGGATGCTCGACGGTTTGTTGTTGAGATGCTCTCAGATGCCTTTCAGGATCTCAAAGGATGGGACTGGGATAAAGAAGTCATAAGAGCTCATCGCTTTCCCTTTAACCAAAAACATGATCAGGAGAGGGGAAACAAAAATCCAAGAGCTATTCTTATAAGCTTACAGAATTACCTACTCCGTGAGATTTTATACGACTTGGCTAGGCCATCTAAAACCAGAAAGGGTCTGGGGCACGAATTTTTTGTTCGACCAGATTTCTGTTTTGCGACAGTGCAACAACGCTGGAGACTCAAACAATTAATGGCACTAATACAATCTAAGGGGGGACAAGCCTTCCTTCTAAATCCAGCTAAACTTAAGGTTGTGCATAAGGGGAGAACTATCTATTTTGTATCGGAGATCAAAGCACAACAATTTCTAGAAACTATGCAATAGTGATTCATAGGATAAAGGTTAAGGATAATAACAATGTTTAGCCTGAGTGGGCTGCCCTTCTATTTGTGCTTTACTTTCTATTACTTTTTCCTTTTTTTGTGCCGGAGGTCTATTACTTTTCAGGTCTGGTTGGCTCGGGCGGAACTAACAGCCCATACTCACTTACCATCAATGAGGGCATTAGCCCTTACGCTTCCGGTGGGGGGGGGGGGGGGGGGGTGTTGGGGAAAGGGTGGGTTGGGAGGTATGAGTTGGGGGTGTTGTGGGTGGGAATTTTTTTTTTTTGGGGTGCAAGGACATACACCTGAAAGATGTTTCTATTCTAAGTTTATGATTTATTTATGGCAGGTGTCGAACTTTGGAATTTTTTGTCATTACATGTTTACCTGTGCTAACTTACTAAAAGAATACAATGGTTAAACTGACGATATGTTCTATTAATGTTTGTGGCCTAAACGACAAAAGAAAAGGGGTATAATGGCTCAGATGCTAAAAACTATGCGGCTGGACTTAGTCTGTGTACAGGAGACTCATATTGCCTGGTCCAATAGAGGGTGGCTAAGAGATCTTGGTTTAGAAGTTGTAGGGTGCTCTCGTCAGAGCTCTACAATAAGAGGGTTGCAATCTTAAAGAGATTTGGATTGGGGGAAACTAAAAAAGTTAAAGAAGACCCATTAGGACGATGGGTTATTGCTGAACTCTAATTTGGAGGATTGACTATTACTATTTGCTCACTATACGCATCTATAATTGACGACCCCACTGCCCTTAATTATCTAAGTGTGGAGTTAGCTCAATGGTCATCCAATATTATATTATGTGGAGATTTTAATCTACACTTGGATGAAACATTTGACATTTACGGCAGTACCCTATATAAAGGAAGGAAGAAGAAGGTGTTTGGGGCACTTAAAGGGATTATTCAGGAATACAGATTGCTAGACGTAGGGTATGAGAAAAGGGGGGAATGTTTGGATATACTTTTTTTTCTGCCCCGCATCAAAGACCCTTTAGATTGGACTACTTCTTCGTATCTAAGTGTTTATATAACGAGGTTACTCAAATGGAATATGGGGTGCTACCAAAAATCATTTCAGACTCTTTGAAAAAGTTATATCATGATTTACCTATTTTCAGTCAAGTCTGGTACTGAGGAGTGGGTATTGAGGGATTTTTAATGATCTTCCCTTATTATGGTGTAAATCATTTTATAGCCTCCAAATCTGTAAGTACGCAAATGCAGACCCTATACCCGATGATTTATTACAGTCATTAGCTCAATTCTTACCGCCACCAGTTGTCACAAGGTGCCACAAGTTGCCGGATTGTTTCTCCACCACTTCCTTGCTGGTTTCTTTACACGCGGAAGATGGACCACAATCCACACACTGCAACACAGCACGCTCGCCAACATCACTAAACGCACCAGGAGGTGCCCAAATAGCGACTAGGACTCCGCAAGCGCGGGAGCTCAATTCTTACCGCCACCAGTTGCCACAAGCTGCCACAAGTTTCTGGATTGTTTCTCCACCGTTTCCTTGCCAGTTTCTTTACGCGGGGTAGAGGGACCACAGTCCCCACTCTGCAACGCGGTGCGCTCGCCTCCAATGGCACTACACGTGCCAGAAGGTGCCCAAAAAGCGGCCAGGGCTCCCGGGCTAAGTGTGGGCCTATCTGCGCCTGTCCGCGGCAGGACGAGGCAGGGCTGGGCCACCCCCTTTAGATTTTTTTTTTTAATTCTTTTTATTAAACAAAATCAATGCAACAAAAGAAAAATTCTTAGGTGAATGCACTTAGTTCAGTCAAATAGATTCAGGCGACAAAATACAGAACAAAATACTCATAGGTTTAATACTAGGGTCAAGGGGATTCCTGCGCTACAGGATCCACACCTGGCGATTGTGGCTCACAGATTCCCCCTCGATGACTATTCCACGGTCCCCATATCTTCCTCCACTTCTGCGGGCAACCCCTGGCCACATATACTGATCGTTCTCTGAACATGCACCAGTCGAGGTCCTCCGCCCATTTGTTGATATGGGGCGGCTGGCGGGCACCCGAAAGCTGCGCTATATTACGTTTGGCCACCATACATGCTAATGTGACCCACTGTTTCTGATACACATTTAAATCGGTCCGCTTCCACACATTTAACAGACATCTCTGGCCTCTGGGCGCAGCTCCATCCCGACAACTTCTCCCAGCTCTTCATGGATCTTAATCCAGTATGCCTGTATCACTGCACAGTGCCAGAGGATATGCATCAAGGTGCCCACATCCCCACACTCTCTTCTACAGATGCCACACTCGGTCTGCCCCATTCGCACCAGACGCGGTCCGGTTATGTAGGCTCGGTGTAGTATCTTCAGTTGCACCAACCAGAGCCGCATCTGTATAGCCACTACCTTGGGGGACGACACTGCCTCCGTCCAGTCCTCATCGTCCAACTCTAACCCATCCGCACTCCACTGAGCTCTAATCTTCACTAACGGGTCTACTGAGTTATTAATCAGTTTTCGATAAATCAATTATATGGTTTTCGCAGGGACATGCCCATCCAATACACGGTCCTCTAGAGAGGATGCCTCTGGGAATTCCGATCCCTTGGGGCCATGGGTGGTGAGAGCATGCCTCACCTGCAGATATCGGAAGTATTCATTTTGATGCAGACTATACTGTTTTGCAAGGGAGTCAAACGTGAGAACAGAATCCTTCCCCCACACATCCTTGATCCGATAAGGTCCCACCTTTCAAACCCTTTGGTTTTCCACAAGCTACCTTACCTCTCAGAGTTGAACAAGGGAGTGGCGAGCGTCAATTTGCCATCCCACCCCAGACGCTTGGTGGCAACGTGCCACACGTGTACCGCATGCGCTGTTGGGTCCGTCAGCGGAAACCTACCTATCCTCGAGTACAGGGCCCTGTCTATCATCCCTCCTGGGGCCTGATGACGATCCATAGCATAGCCCGGATCACCAGTGAGTCCGTATATAACATGATTTACTGCAGCCAGCTGTGAGGCCCAGTAATACCGTCGCAGATCAAGAAGTCCTATCCCGCCATCATACCACAGGAGAGTCAACATAACATGATTTACTGCAGCCAGCTGTGAGGCCCAGTAATACCGTCGCAGATCAAGAAGTCCTATCCCGCCATCATACCACAGGAGAGTCAATTAATTGAAAGCAATACGGGCCCCACCATCCCTCAGGAGCTGTCTCTGAAGCACCTCTATCTCCCTGAAATACACCGCGGGCACCGGGTCCAACGAGTTTTGCAAAGCGTACAACAACCGGAGCAGAGCCATCATCTTAAAAAGCGTAGCTCTGCCGAGCAGGGAGAGAAGAAGGGTGTGCCAGCGCTCCAAATCCCTCCTACATCTGGCCAGTGGAGAAGCCAAATTATTCTCATACCTTAACTTGGGATCAAGCGTAATGAATACCCCCAGATACTTAAATCCAACAGTTTCAAAGTGGATTGGGCATGTCTCCGGGACTGCCGAAGGATCTCCAGCTAATACAAAAATCACTGATTTATTCCAGTTGATGGCCAATCCAAAATACCGTTCAAAAACCGCCAGCACTTCAAGAAAGTAGCGGAAGGAGGCCTTGGGTTTTGTTGGATAAAGTAGGACGTCATCAGCATACAACGAGATCTTATCCTCCCAGTCGGGCGTCCATCGCAAGCCATGTATTGTGATATCCCATCTAACCCATGCCGCCACCAGCTCCATCGCTAACGCGAAAAGCAGCGGAGGCAGTGGGCATCCCTGCCTGGTGCCTCTCCCCAAGGAAAAATCACCGACTTACAGTTGTTAACTACAACTCTCACCAGGGGATTAGTATATAATAAGCACACCCAACAGATGAACTCACTGCCAAAACCCAGCTTCTCCAACACTGCAAACAAATAAGGCCATTCCACCCTATCAAAGGCCATTCGCAGATTCAATGCCGTGTTTCGGCGCAGCATAAAACCGGATTGATCCGGATGAATCAAAGTCGTGATCACCTTCACTAATCTAGTAGCCAGGAGTTTCACCAGTATTTTAGGCTCTGCGTTAAGAAGCGATATGGATCTGTAAGAGGAGCATGACGTCCTCGGCCTGCCAACTTTGTTTATGACCACAATATTACCCACACGCTGGTCATACGGGAGTTCTCCTCTCTCCCTGTTCTTCACGAACATGGCACGGATGTAGGGGGCAAGTTTATTGGCATTCAATTTATACATTTTAATGGGTATCCCATTGGGGCCCATCGCCTTACCGGATTTGACCTGCCGAATCGCCTGGGCAACCTCGTCATCAGACAATGCCGAGTCAAGATAACGCATATCATCATCTGATAGGCGTGGCATGATAATATCTTTAATCATTTCACCATTCTCCTGTTCACTGAAGTCATTGCCTGCCGTATATACCCCCCTATAGTACTCAGCAAACTCATCCACCATGGCCTGCGGGTCTGTGATCTTAGAATACTCTGGTCCCTCCAATTCAGGTACTAACCTAGACGCTCGCTCGCCTCGTTCGAGCCCCGCAATCAATTAGCCCGCCTTGTCACCGTGCTCGTATATACGGCTCTGAGTGATGTTATGTTGAGCCACTGCAATGTCCCTGACAAGATTTTTATATTCCTCCTCTCGGAGTCTCAACAGATGGAGGTCTTCCACCGTGTGTGACTCAGCAACCTTCCCTTCTAGGAGTAGAACCTCAGCCTCCTTTTAAGCCACTGCTGCCTGACCTTCCTTCCTCTTCCTTGAAACTATAGAGAGCACCTCACCTCTTGCCACAGCTTTATACGCCTCCCAGAGGGACCCGGCGAAATCCATTGACCCCGCATGCTCCGAAAAATAGCGATCCGATATCCGGAGAACCTCCTTCTTGACCACAGGGTCTTTCAACTGCCAGGCCCCAATGGGAGCCACCCTACCCACCGTCAGCAACTCAAGAGCAAGACTAAGCCACAGTGGGGAATGATCCGATATCCCCCTCCCAAGATCTCTAACTTCACGGACCGTGGGGGCCACCGCCGCCGGGAGCAGTATATAGTCCAACCGAGACAGAGTGCCATGAGCAGCGAAACATGAGAGTAGTGTGCAGATGTAGGATTACGGACTCGCCAACTGTCCACTAGCCCCAGTGTGCACAGAAAATCAGAAAGCCATCTCTGTGACTGCGCGAGTACCCGGGGCGGGCAACGATCAAACTCCCCATTCAGCACAGCATTAAAATCGCCACCAAGTACGAGGCCGCCAAGAGGCAGAGTAAGGAAGATGGTGCTTAGGTTCCGGAAGGTTTCAGTTTGGATGCCTGGTGGCACGTATCTATATAGGAGAGTGATTGTCTGGACCTCCACTTGCCCCGAGACACCGGCGTATCTACCCCTCTGATCAACCCAAGTAGACTGCACAGATAGTGGAAAGGAATTCTTGACCAGGATCCCAACTCCTCTAGAACCGGGAGTGAAGCCTGCATGTACCACCAATTTGTATCACCCCCTATGGAGGGCCATGCACTTATTATCAACTAGGTGTGTCTCCTGAAGTAAAACCACATCCGGGGAATGCCGCTTAATAAGTTGACTAACCATCCCTCTCTTGATCTTATCCCCCAAGCCATTCACGTTCCGACTCAATACTCTCATCCCCGACCCACGGCTATCACATGATGCTGAACCCATGTACAAAGCATGTCAATACGATTCTATCACCTGAGATAGAGGAAAAATAACACAAAAAACACACACACATCCACAAACATAACATCACGCCCCCCCTCTAACATACTCATCCCACCCCCCCACCTTGCACCCCTGCTCACGGCATTTGCCAACCCCCAACTCGCAGGGTGCCTGTCGCCCCATACTTAAACTAATAACTATCTGAATATAGTTCAGAGGAGGAAGCCTGAGCCCTGCATCCCCGCACCCGCCCACAGGAGACATATCTCGCGCCTGAAGTTAACTATGCAGGAGTAATTAACAAGCAGCACTCCCCCTCAACAGCCCATACAGTCATCACCACATCAGACCATGTCCATTTCCGCCACCTTCCCCTGGGGGGAAAGACTCTCCAGCCAATCCGAGGCAACTTCTGGGTTGTCAAAGAACCAAGCTTTCTCTGCCACTTCAACTCGCAGCTTGGCCGGGTACAACATTGCATACTTAAATCCCCTGTCTCTGAGCCGCTTCTTGACTCCAATGAAGCTCTGCCACTGCCTCTGGACTGCCTGGGTAAAGTCTGGAAAGAAGGTGAGTGTGGAATTCTCGTACTTCAGGGGGCCCCCGGATCGGGAGGCCTGCAGGACAGCAGCTCTATCTCTGAAGTTGATCACCCTCGCGATCATCGGACGCGGCGGTGCCCCCGGCTTGGGCCATCCTCCCGGAATTCTATGAGCTTGCTCGATCGTGAAAAAGTCACTCAACCCTTTCGGCTTCAGATGGTTAAGGATAACGTCTTCGACAAAGAGATCTGGGGCCAGACCTTCCGCTTTCTCCGGGATGCCAAATATGCGTATATTGTTCCTCCGAGCCCGCCCTTCGTAATCGTCCAGCTTGCGGCTCGCCGTGACACTGGCAGCTTTGAGTGCACAAACCTCCCTCTGCAGCTCCGAGCCAACATCAGTCAAGCTTGCAGTTTTAATATCAAGCGACTTGACCTTCTGACTTGTTTTGGTGAGATCAGCACAAATCAGCTTGACCTCAATGGATAAGTGTCCAGCTTATGGTCCAGTGCTGCCATCTGTTGCCCCAGGGAGGTCTTAACACCTTTAATGGCGGCCATCACATCCTGCAGCGTGGGCTCCGAACCCAATTCAGCAGATTCTTTATTTCCTCCCAGCTGCTGCCCCAACACGGTGGGGAGCCCCTGGGCAACGTATGTCAATCCAACTTGTTAGATTGGATGGATCGGGACGCCTTAGTCGACCTGGGCTGTGGCTTCTTGCCCTCCGACCGGGCCGCCATCTGAAAACAGTACGTAGAGGGTCACCGACTCCTGGCCAATGGAGTACGATGAAATTCCGCTCAATAACACCACCGCCGTGCCCACCGATGCCACCGCTCCAGACCCCTCGCTGGATAGACCCAGAAGCACCCCACAGACAGATCAGGTAGGTGTCCCAGGTTCTTCAGCCACTACTCCGGCCTACAGGGTCAACCCACCCTCAGGTGGCAATACAGAAATCGTAGATGTGAGTCAAGTACATATGCCACCAGAGGGATGGTGTCCACCAACAGTCCGGCAGCACAAAGGGCTCCCAACACAGAACTCAACTGTCAATCTCCAGTCTCACCTGGTCAAACGGGGCGCCACCAAGGACACCAAGCCAACTTAACACAATCCACGGAAGGCCACAAGACGCCAGCAGCTCGCACCTCGGGTCTTGGAGGAGATCTCCGCTATCAGACGCCAGCTCGGGTCCCTCTCCGACCATCCAAAGCACCCTCAGCAGTATATGAAACTTCCAGTCTAGCCAGGCGGCCGGTAAAAGCGGCCAAGAGGCCTCAATCCGTAAATACGGGCTGCGATTATGTCCAAAAGCGCCCCGGCCCCAACATCACTCTGCGTCCAGCTTGCCGCTGCACACAACCAGGTCCGGTCAACAGCTGAGCCTCCAGCGCGCAGCACAATTCAGCCCCGAACTCCCCATAGACACCAGGAGGGGGGCCTCAGTCCGGTATCAAGGCACGGCAATCAGCTGGCGGCTCCAACGACACAGAGGATCAGGGGGACCCGCGATCTCCGGGTCCCCAGATCGCGCCACTGCAGGCGAGGCCAGCCGGGGGAAGGGAGACATGCCACTGGGCCGTCACTTGGCCTCCGACAGGCACCTCACAGTGACCGGAGCCCCGTCGTATGCACAAAGGGGTCTCCAGTCAAGTATTGAAGTTAGGACGCGACGCGGCCGGGAGCTTCCGGTCCGTGCCGCCGATGTTGGTGTGTCCGGCGCCGGCCGCCCCTCCACTTTAGTCCCCGGCGTCCGTGGTGGCGGAGGCCCAGGATCCACGGGCACGGCGCTCCCGTTTACTGGCACGCCGCGGGCCCGGAACAACACCGCTGCACACCGCCTGCTCTCCGCCAAAACAGCACCCCAAAAGCACTGCAGGATAATGCCAGGATAATAGAGCGCGAGGCACCGAGAGCTACTGGCCTACGCGGCCATTTTCAGTGCCCGCTTAGCTCCGCCTCCACCCCCCTTAGATTTAATGAAGAATTTCCACTGAAGACATCAGTAAGGAGATTCACCATTTTTGCCTTTGTAACTACTAGTGATTTCACCTTTGTGGGAGAATGGGAAAGAGAATATTACTGCCCTCTGTGGGGAGGCCGCAAACAAACAATGCACCAATTACATTTAAAAACTGCGGTGGGGATGTTTGATAGCAAGATTATCCATGTTGAGGAACAATTGGCAGCTACTAAAACTGCACTAGACGCCGTATTGGTTGAATCTGGATCAGAGGTCGGGCATGATTCAATAGCCCTTGTGAGTAATGGGAAAGAGAAGGACTCTGAGGCAGAGTTAATTAGTAACAACGTAATTAATAAGGACACAGTTCCAAATCTAACCAACCCCTGTATCCTGACAGCTTCACTGGAGATCTCAGTACTATCTAATAATAAAGACCTACGGCTAGATTCATCAAGCGAAATGCGCTCGCAAAAGGGCCAGATTCTGAGAATCTGGACCTTTGCGAGTGTAATTTTTGCATTTGGGATTTATCATCCCAAATGCAAAAATCGCTAATAAAGAATTCGCAAATTTGCGAGGATTAGCATTTAAGGAATCTCTATTAGAGATTCCTTAAATGCTATTCATGAAACATTTAAAAATTGCTAATTCGCAATTTAGGAGCGCTATTTACCACAAAGTCAAACCTCGTGGTAAATAGCGAAAACTTAGAAAAATGCATTTTTCTAAGTTGCATGTTACACACACACGTCCTTTGGACATGTGTGTGCACAACATCAGTGTAAATTCACATTTCAGGGGTGCTACAGGGTGTCCTTTGGACACCCCTGGCACCCTTGAAATCGCATCCTTATTTGCGATTAGCAAATTGCTAATCGCAAATAAGGATTGACTCCCCATTCATTCCTATGGTCCTTTAGGCCCATAGGAATGAATGGAGAGTTATTCCTTATTTGCGATTAGCAATTTGCTAATCGCAAATAAGGAGGCTGTAGGAATCGCAATTTATTTTGCGATTTCTACATGAATCCCGATTTGCAAGTCCTTAATAGCGATTCCTTAATAATCGCTATTAAGGACTCGCAAATCGGGACTCTGATGAATCTAGCTGTTAGTCTCACCACCAGCAAAAAAATAGCGAAACAACTATCCCAAACGAAGAATGGCACCAAGGAGAATCAAGTAGTGAAGGCTAAATCAAAGCCAAAGGCAAAAAAAGGAGAGAAAAATGCTGGGGCGCTAAAGGGGGAGAGCAACTCCACAGACAGCATACAAAGGCCACAAAAACTTGAAATACTATTTAAAAAGTTACATGGTAAACTAGACAGCATAGAGCGATGACTGATGACCAAAATAAAATTAGTTCAAAAAGATGTGACTTTTTAAAGGAATTTGGTTTCTGAAATAATATCTTTGAGAAACTTGAATAAGTCCATTGCTATCAATAACCCACCAATTAGGCCAAATGAAGACTCTAATACTCCTACAGCTGTTGGTGAATTTAAGCTAAGAATGACTTCCTCCATGCCACCCTTAAGGATTTGTACACATTTACAAACTCCCCAAGATCAAATGCCTATTAAGGATGATAAAACCCCTTTTCTACGACCAGTAGAAAAGAACAAGGTGGACAAATCGACTAGGACCACACAACCTGGCAATAATATAGAGGAGCCATTACATCATACTTCATACGTTATTGTATTGAAAAATGTGACTAGATTAGTAGATGAAAACGGCATATCATACGAGTCATTAAAAAACCAAGTGGTACATTGGATTTCCGTAAAAACCAACTTTGGCATTAATGTACTACACCAAAATATAATAATGTTAAGGAGAGTGGACTGGGTGGGTAGCTCCAGGAAACAATGCCTGGGAGATTGTGTAGTGGTGAAATTTCGTAGCAGGGGGTTGGTAGGGAACCTGATGGAGGTATTTCTAAATAGCAGCACAGTGACAGATTTTAACAAGAATGATTACATAACTGCTGTTCCACTAGGATTTTTTTTATAAGCTAAGCTATAGTAATGTAAATTCTTCTCACATGTGTAAATCAATCCCAATTACCCCTTTTATAATAGTTATGAATCACTGAGAAGATGTAGTGAGATTGATTGACACAGGGAGGATGTGGGTAAATTACCTCATAGAATCATGAAGTGTATTTCTATTGCTAATAGGTTAGCTGGGGAGCCCTGCGTACAACCCCTTAGGGAGGTTCTATTTAACGCTGTATTGAGTACACAAATCCACGAATCTAGCCTATAATGGCTTGGAATGTGGCAAGGATTGAAAACAAGATTAATAACGAAGAATGGCTAAAAACGATAGAGGGATGTGCATTAATTTTACTTCAGGAAACCTAGAATACAAGCCCTTTTTTATTAATGGCTTTCAGACAATCTGCACCAAGGCTAATGGGGAGAGCAAAAGGAGGTTTGGCAACTTTAATAGCTGTTATCTCATCTTTAATATTAAGGAACGTTAGTATCAAGTCACAGTATTAACAGCTATTATACCTATATTCGGAGGGGAAACAGACTATAGTTCTAATTAATATGTATGATACTATATTTGATAGCACAGGATCCAGGGTTATTAAGGCATTAGAAGAAGACCTGGACCTTTTTATAAAGGAAGTGAGAGGGGAGTACATACTTTATGGGCGGGTGATTTTAATTGCCAATTATGCAAAATAGAAGCGGGAGAACAATGCGGATACTGTGATTGTTTTGGTGACCGAATTCCCCACTTCCCACACGATTCTAATGGGTAAGCAATAAATAACAGTATTCATAAGTACAATCTAGCAGTCATGGAATCATAAAAACTCAGATGGAGAGATAGCTATACATACCTATGTAGGGGTGGGGTCATCTTCGAATATTGACCACTTTATTGTATCAGCGAAGTGTAAGGGTCTGGTGGAGAAAAAAAGATAATTTGTGCAAATTTGCTCAGTGACCATCACCCACTAACCCTGTCTCTGATGCTTAGCCTAACCCAACAAGTTAGGGGAAGGCAGCAGATACAGATATAAAGCCTCAAGGTAACAGTGGAGTTACCATTAAATGGCCAGGAGTAAACCCAACAACCTTCATGGTTAATCTGAAAGGGAAAATGCAAGATGATATTAACATTTGTATGGCTAGTTCCTCTATAGATTCGGCAATTATTAATGCTTTTGGCAATATTATAACCAAAACAGCGGGAGTCCTAACATCTAAAAAGAGGAAAACTGCCTGTGACCATAACCCCAGATGGTTCAACTAGGAATGCTCAAGGCTAAATA
Source organism: Lissotriton vulgaris (assembly GCF_964263255.1). Taxonomy (NCBI): domain Eukaryota; kingdom Metazoa; phylum Chordata; class Amphibia; order Caudata; family Salamandridae; genus Lissotriton; species Lissotriton vulgaris. Next base: position 1,051,609,065 of record NC_141694.1, read on the forward strand.
GGGAATTAAAAACAGCCCTTAAAGAAAAGCCAAGGGATAGTGTTAAAATTAGCACCCTGAGGAAAGATTATAAAAAAAATGTGAGTCAAAGGAAAAATGTAATTTGTGAGGATGCTTGGGAAAGTTTAGTGCAGGTTGGAGAGACAAGAGATGCAGCCTTATTCTGGAAGACAATCAAACATCCATTTTTTAAAGAGAGTACTACAATGAAAATTGAAAACGCTGTACCCCGAAGATTGGATTACGCACTTTCAGCGTATCTTTAACCCAGAAGCTGTTAAAGTCACCAAATCTAATAATAGTATTTTTATATTAGTTATACTCGTAAAATCTCTACCAATTGCACTAGATGTAATTAAATCCGCCCAATAAAAAAGTGCCAATGGGCAAACCACTGGTCCGGATGGGGTACCCATTGTCGTTTTTAAAAGTAATACTGATTTCTGGATTCCCATCTTATTAAATGTTTTTAATGCTGCTTTAGGGGGGGTTTTGCCTGCACCCTGGGTAGAAAGCATTATTGTAGCCATTTTTAAAAAAGGAGACAGAGGAAAGGCTAATTACTACCGTCCCATATCCCTTCTTAATTCAACCTCCAAATTGATGGGTAGATTCCAGCTGGAGAGATTAGAACACTGGGCCAATGAGAATAACATTCTCTCCAAACCCCAGTATGGCTGTAGAAGGGGTATTGGAAAGGGGGAACAATGCCTAAATCTGGAGCTATTAATAGGGAAATATATCCTAGCTAAGGAAGGGGTTTTACATCTTTGTTTTGTAAATCTCACTAGCGCGTTTGATCTTGTCAACCATGCCAAATTATGGCAAACCTTGAAAGGGCTAGGAGCACCAACTGATATTTTTATATAACTTTCCCAGATTTACACTCTTTTAACCTTCAGAGTACGGTTCGGTAAAATAGGTGAATGTACTCCGGACTTCAAGGTTACATAGGGAATACGCAAGGATGCGTATTGGCCCCCCCTCCTTTTTTCTTTATATATTAACAACGTTGACTCTTTTTTACAAAAGCAAATTGTAGATGCCACAAAAGTTGGAACACACCCTACCCCAGTACTCCTCTATGCAGACAACGCTGTCTTATTATCAAGGAGAGCAAACAGTCTACAATGCCTAATAGAAAAATTTACACTGTACATGTCAGAAAAAGAACTTCAGCTAAATCTTACCAAAACATTCGTTATGACATGCGGGAGCAATAGGCTGAAGAATAGGTAACATCATGTGGGCGTAGCAGTTATAAGTAGAGTCTCAACTTTTTCCTACCTGGGTTTACTTTTTAATAGAAAAGGTACCTGGAACATACACATTGAATCTTGTAAATTGAAATTTTTAAGAATTACCCAGGGTATTTTTAGATTTTCAGCTAAAATGGGAAAAAAAACCTGTACAGAAAATTCTTGCTTTGTATAGAAGTAAGTGTTTTACGGGTGTTTGTTCTGGGGCGGCCATATGGGGGAGAGCAAACATCACTTCCTTACAAATGCAAGTTTTTTTTTTTTAAGAGTGCTGGAAGTCCCAAATTCCACAGCCAATTGCATAGTACACAAAGAATTGTCTGCAACATATATAAGCGATTTTTTTACAAACAGCTGGACTTAATTTTTGGCGAGGAATATGGGGGAAAGAAGAAGTCAACCTTACTAAGGATCTAATTATGGATTGCTTAGCACTGGACCATAGTTGAAAAATCCAGGGGTGTGGAATTTATTGAAATATCTATTTGTCCATGGGGCAGGTTGCTTCATAAATCTACTTGTCCTGTAGCTAAATCCACTTGTCCCTTTGGTGTCATGTAGGGCTGCCACAAATTATGGCAGCAATCTCATTATATAAGCGCTCTTATATAGCCTCTCGGATTATGCCAGGGCATAAACCATAGTAGTGTTTAAATACTAGTAATCATTATATGTAGCCACCTTTCCACAGATCTACATACTGTGACTGAAGATTGTGGTAAGCAGTAGTTCCAGGGTTAAAATGCCCTTTTGAGTCTGTGCAAACCTACTAACTTGCATGTTTTAAGGGTTTTCAACAAATCTTCTCTAATCTTTCCTATACTGAGAAATGTTGGAAATTTACTCCTGAGAGTGGCAGACGTAAACCTTCTTTCAGAGTTGGGAAAAAAGTAGTTGGAGTGAAAATGAACTTTCAAACATCCAGGTTTTCAAATGAGAAAATCTACACATGCATATTTGCTCATGCTAAAATGCAGTTCACAGATATTTTGTAGAAGTACAATTTCTTGCCCTACTAATGTAAATTCTTGCGAATTCACAAAAGCCATATACCAAAGGTGCACTTTTGAGACTTCTTTAAAAATTGGGCCCCTAATTTGGTCTGGCGTTAACTATGACCTTTTGTGTTTATTAAAATTCTCTCTCTCTCTCTGAATCGGCTGGCGTCCCTGTGAGTGACAGCATTCTGCTCTTTCACAAGGAGCATATTGGTATACAAAGTAGTTTTGTTCAGTGCCAGTAACTAATGTAGCAGTGTGTGCTGTTTTGAGACCAAAAACTATTTTTGTGTTTGCCAATGTTTGTTATAATGGTGAAGGCCTGGCAGCTCTTACATCAATAAGGCAATGCGTGCTAAGCATGGGCGGAAAATCCGTTTCGCTCGCGGATTTTGCGGATTTTCGGTAAATTCGCAATCCGCGAGATCCGCGAATCTCCCGCAAAATCCGCAAATCCGCGAGCAGCGGATTTTATGGCTTGCTCGCACTGTTCGCGTGAGTTCGCGGCTTGCCAGTACAACTTCGCACCCCGCGAGTAAGTGCTAAATTGCAGAAATACGATCTTAGCAAAACTGAAACTACTTACCAGGTTCAAAAGTTCAGGCTCATCATTAGTAGCCATTTCCTGTAGTGCTTCCTGAGGGGCCCCTCCAGAGTTCAGTTGCCAGTTGCAACTATTATGTGACCCTGCTCTGAACCTCAGACTAGTTACACATATGCCACAAAGGTCCTGAATTACAGCTAAGGGAGACAAGCAGGAGCCAGGCTGGAAGTTAAAATCCATTAATCAGCCCCTAATTCATTATTGTCAGTTGGGGCAGGGCAGGTGTTGTAACTAATTTTGCAACAATGAAAGCACTTAGCAAGTGCAAAAGATCACTAATCAGGAAGCACTAAGGAAGCAGGTGCCAGCTAAAAAAATATTCTGTGACACATTAATCAGCCCCAAATTAATTCAGGTCACTTAAGGCAGGGAAGGTGTGCTTTGCTTTGGCGAAAATAATGTACACTGGACAACCAGAGGGTGTGGTGATGAAACAGAGGGTGGCATGGGTGGGCCAGAGGGTGGCATGAGTAGTCAGAGAGTGGCAGTGGTGACAGAGAGTGGCAGTGATGAAGAAGAGTGTCCCAAACAGGCTGGACACGTAGAAACAACAAGTTCGCAAAACTTGCGACCCGATAGGTAAGTTCGCAAATTGCGAAATTGTAAAAACCCTCGCGAACTGGCAGAAACACGCGCGAACACAAAAAAAAAAATTCGCGGGAATTCGCGGATTTTGCGGATTGCGAGTTCGCAAATCCGCAAAATTCGCGAACGCGAAATTCGCAAAATTCGCCCATGCTTAATGCGTGCCAAAACAAGTCACGCATTGCCAAAACTAAAAAGCTGACCACCAATGTCAGACCTGCTGGCTTTGCCAAAACTTGTTTAGTTTTGTTTCCCATAATCTTATTGAAACTGGTTACACGAATTTTCCAATATGAATATTTTTGGGAAATACTAGCATGCATCAACACATTTTACTAAATAATGCTGCAAAGAAATGGTACCTGAAATTTTACAGTAGTTTAGCAAAAAGTTTTTTTCCCTACTTTCACTTTTTAGGAACATTTTATATTGAAAGCAAAGAAACATTAATCTTGCTTTCAAGCTTCTTCAAATATTTGCATCTAATCAGAGAGCATTCTGTGAGCATCATGCATAGCCTCATGTTGCTAATCTTTCAAACCGTGTGTACACATTTTCATACTGGAACCACTATCAGTAGTGCATTCAGAACGTACATTTAATTGGAGCGCTCACCCCAATAAAGAAGGCTTTCAATTAATGAACCATTAATACAAGTTTGAACAGCATTAAAACATGCACACAAATATTAACTTAACTACAGACAGTACCCTTCCCTGATCCTTAATGTGGTAATGCAAAGTGACAGCCAAAGGGTTTGTGCAGCAGGGGGTTGGGCCTACTTGTTCCAAGGACAAAATACACATTAAAACTTGTTGCCCTTGACCCCAAACAATTTGTTCTGGGCGTCGGGCTATAGGAATTCCACATCCCTGAAAATCCCCTGGCTTGTGCATATCCATAACCTTTTAACAAGTTGTAAGATAGACTTTGATATAATGAATCCGGAGCTCATGCAGGACTACAGTAAAAGAGATCTAAAATTAAGATATATCGCTGCTAGGGAGTGTGATAGAGGGGTTGATGTAAAACGGAAACAAAGTGTTATTACCTATTGTGAACTCCCTTCTATGACGGGCAAACAAACTTATTTAACTTTGGTAAGAAACACCCAACATAGATTTTACCTAACCAGGCTAAGAACTGGTACATTACATTACATAACAGCATTCCCAAGCATGGAAAAGTGGTCTCATAAACTTCCGAACTGTCAGTGTGACGGAAACACCCCCCCCCCGTCCACGTTGCATTTTATACTCTTTTGTATTTTTATAGGGGCATCTGGAAATCTGTTTTAAAACCACTTTTTTTTTAACTAAAATGCTATTTCATTATAAACATGCTTTTAACTTTTTATGTAGCCTGGATAATAGAAAAATTATGAATTATGTTATTCTTTTTATACAAAGGGCAATCAAGGAAAAGAATGTATGTATGAAAAATCTGATGACTGTATTTAGGTGTGTCATTTATATGTTATTCAAATACAAATGAGTACTCTGATTTTAAGTATTATTTTTATGATATAGTTCACTATACACTGCATTTTATGTGATATTTATCCTCTTTCCCTAATATATGACAACATTTTGCATATATATTTTATTCTTATGATAAAGGCTATTTTTGTACCCAGATGCATTATAAAGTCGTATACCTGCTAATAATGTTTAGAGTGAGACAAAACATTGGTATTGATGTTTTTAAAATTGCATGGATTTGAAAACTGTCTTTTAATATGAATATTGTTATATTTCAAAGAAAAAATGTACAATTGTACTTCCTGTTTAGTATTCTTTTATGGTTGTACATTTTACACGAATAAAACTGATTTGATTTGAATCGACTTGACTTTAGTCATTAGAGGTTCCAGATGGGGGGGCGTGGCTAGAAGCCAATGGAGTAATTGGTAAAGGCTTGAACTACCGCTGATCGATCCCCATTTGACCACATCCGGGCAAGACTGAGGGTTGGAAACTATGGAGACTTACAAGCAGAGAGGCGGGAGCGACGGAAAAAGCGACCTCCCACAATGCTGAAGATCCAGTTGCAGACGCGGCGAGCTGAGGCGTGGAGCGAGTGGTGAATGCCTATGAAAAATGGCGCCCATTAGTAACCAGTCTGCAGCATTGCTGAATAGACATATCTGATGACCTGCAGGAGACCAGGGAATGCACGTACTCCAGAGGAGAGTTCAGCAACCTGCATTATAGAGGCAGCCGTGGCCAGGCCATGACAGCATTCGGCCCTGGTACCTATTTCAGCCTGAGGGAATCTGGCCTGGGCACTGAACTGGAGGGCACTTAGGGATCAGCAGTCAAGCAGGGCTGAGGAGCAGGACCGCGGAGCTGGGGATCGGTGCTGCGGCCCACGCAACTTCCCCTGGAACCACAAGAATGGGACTGCAGCCCACCCAGCACTGTGCTGGGAGATTGCGATGATCTGCTCCATCAACAAAGGAGGTGAGCGGGGAGTCTGGCAGCAGAGGGGGGCTATCAAGCATACTCACCCTGAATGAATGCCCCACTTACAGAGGGGCTTCCCTGAAGGTCCTGGACTGGGGTTCTCGCCCTCCCCCCTTTTCCTGCTGAGGTGGTTGCAGGAGCGGTCCAAGGAGGCAGAAAGCAGGGCCGACTACATTGCACCGGCCTGGAGGAGGCCTCCAAAGGAGAAAGGCTTGACCTCACCTGGAGGCACACACGAGGGCCAGCAGCTGGAGGATACTGCAGACGAGGGGATAAGAGGCCGCCAGACCCACTGACCAGATCACAGCAGTGAGGGGAGCCTTACAGGACAATGCTTTGGCACTCTGACCAAAGAAAACAGAAGGAACAGAGTACCAACTTGCCTCACACTCTTCACACTGGCACTTGATCACGAGGCAAGAGAAAACTTTCACCCAGAAAACTTTCAGCCGAGGGGCAGTGGATAAGTGGATATAGGAGCTAAGGGCATCATCCCCCTCCCCCAAGCCTTCAGACTATATAATAAATACGAAGGGAACACGGAAGCCCACAGGGACCCTCCCAGTGCTTCCATACTTAAAAATCAGCTTGCGGGGTGCAGAGGAACCCCAGAGACCACACCCTTAAAGAAGACCCTGGCTACCCCGTCGGGGGAGCTAGTTTGGACAGACGGTCCGCAGGGAAGCAGAGAGAGAACCTAAGAAATCCAAGAAGGGAAGACCACGCAGCGACCCTTGGCAACCCCACCATAACTATACACACAAAACCGAGGTAGGAATGGAGGATGTGGCTTAGCAATCTAGTGGAAGTGGCATGTGCTCAGTGCAAAAAACACGAGATTACCCGGCCAGGGTAATGAAGGAGATCTAGAGGTCCTGATGAAACAAGTGCAGACCTTTTATTAAAGGCTAAGGTAAATCAGCAGGAACATGTTGATGCACATGCAGTAAGGAGGGGTGAATGGGTAGTAATAATCTTCTTTCACCACCGTCCTATTCATTTTGAACCCTGGCCGGGTAATTCAGGAATAAAGCATAACCATGGACATACCTGAGCTAGTTTTAAAAATCACTAACTGCACATTTATTATTTTGTTGATCCTGTTATTATTTCAATGTTTGTATTGTCTTCCCCTCCCCTTTGATCCACTCCAGGAGTTGGTCTGTACAGGGTGTTGGTAAGAAAGCCCGATGATGAAGCATGACAATTTGTGAATGAGGGCAGTTTTTTTACACTGAGCACACGCCACTTGCACAAGATTTTTAAGCCACATCCTCAATTCCTACCCCTCTTTTGTTTGGATAGTGATAGTTTGAGGAGGCTGGGGTAGGAAGTTGTCCTCTCTCCCCTTTAGATTTATTAACCCGGGTGTGGCTAAGATGGCGAGCGATAGGACGCGCGTTGCTGCGGCTCCCCACCCGCAGATGCCTAGTTCGGCCCCAAAATAGCAACTAATTCCCCAAGAAGCGGCCCCAAGGTAGCGGAACTGCCCCTCAGTCGAAGTGACGCATACCTGAGGTGATATACCGGTTGGGGGTTGCATATTGACTCTTACCTGTGAAGGACGGCGGAGCCCGATGGAGCTTAAGGTTGCTCCCGTATACTGAGCGCTGCCGGGAGCTCAGAGCGTAGATCCGCCGCGTCAAAGCTCGGCCATAACCCTGCTGGGAAGCATCAAGTGCACCCCTGACTACACCGGCGAGTTGCGCATCTTTGAAAGACCACAGGCGGGCCCCCAGAGTGGCTCCTGGGACAGCTGGTGGTGGACCCGGCCCGCGACTTAGCGCTGCGGCCGGAGGGACACCCTGAGGGTGGCGAGCGGCCATAACATTCAGGCCTGACTGGCAGTCCTTGGTTGGTGGCGGGTGGCTGGGAGCCTTTGCCACGGTGTAACGGAGGGCGTCCTGGAGCTGCGGCTGTATCCTGCCCGGTGCGCACGCATCCCCGGAATCAAATAGGCGTAGATGAGGACGAGCGGCGCCGATAATTGTTTCCCGTTCCTGGCTGTCGGTTTGTACCCTGGAGTAGCGGTAAGGTTGTTCCCCCTTGCCCTTACGAAGCCCCGGTATTTGCTCTGACTTGTGCACGGACTGTCTTGGTGTTGGGTAACGAGGTCCCAACAACGTGCATTAACGCTGTGAGACTTGGTATTTCCTCTCGGCTGAGAGGGAAACGCTGCAGCCGCTTTTCTTAGCTGACATTTGTGTACTTACAGCGATGCTCATTCCGCTTTGTAAAGACGTTCCTGAACTTTGGTAAAACCCTCAATCCGCTGCTTTTGCCACAGACTTCACGTGCAAGATCCAGGGTTATTGGCTAAGTGTGCAGAGGTAACGGTGTGAATTCAACACCCCTGGGAACTGCACCATCAGTATAAGCAAACACATTGGAACAATCAGAGAATACTTATCTGTTGCTATGTTCTCTCGAAATTCTTCCACAACCTTGTTTGTTCTTTTTCATTTGGAGTAGGAGGCAAGAGGGGTACCATATCAGGGATTGTTTCATGCCCATTGAAGTGTGTTTATTCATAACTAGGGTACGTGAGGAAATCTATGTGAACAATCGCACAGCGTGCTTAGGTTTCAGGTTTTCATTGCATATCTTTCTGTTTTGTATCTGCAGTTGGGTAGAGTCCCTGGTATCTCCTCGCCTTAAGTCCATTGTATTTTCCTTTACAGGTACCAGGGGGCTCCTTTGTATTGTTTAACTTAAGGGACCGCAGTAGGAGGGTCAACGTGCAAGGTCACGGGAGGGGTGTTTTCTAAATATCTGTTGTTTGTCATTGCAGATCTCCCTCCCTGCTGTCCCCTTCCTTTCCCGCCCCGGCTGAACTGACTTGATAGCCTGTGTTTATGCTTCAGACTTCGAGGAAGTTCACTAGGGGTGGTTATAGGTCTTTTCAGCACAGCCCCGAAGAGGCCAGAAAGCAGAGCCTGACACTGATCCTCCCTCGACATTCTCTGTGGAGAAGGTGCATGTAGGCCTGGAGGGGCCCTGATCCGCTACGTAGATAGACTGTTCTGCACGGGAGACAGGAGACGTCACGAATTTCCTAGACCTACGCCAGGGGGCATAGCGCACGGAGTGAAGGATCTTGGCACATTCCCCTTGTTGGCGTCACCTTTGGGGCTCGCTGCCCCTCACCAGCCCGGTATTGCACCTGAGAAATGGGACATTGCATCGGGAGCCCCCTGCAATTTCTTCAGGGCACTACCCTCCTTGGCTGGAGCGAACGCGATGACATGTCCAACCAAAGGGGACGGAAAGAGCTCATGCTCAAGGAGATGCTGGCTAAACCTTCCCAGGCTAGCGAGGGCACTCCTATCAGAAAATCTTTTCTGGAGACACTTTTTAATACCCTTCATGAGGACTTCCACACTCTGAAAAGCTAGGTAGCGGGGGAGGTGCGCGCGCTTCGGAGGGAAGTGGACACTCTCGGAGATAGGGTGGTGGCTATCGAGGACCAGGAGCGGTCCTGTCATAAACAAAGGCAGGTTGACTAACCTTGCGTAGCCGTGTACAGCAGGAGCCATGATGATGCTAGTTCTTCCCTTCCCTATAAGCTGTGCCTCAGGGTAGCTATATATATGTGTACACACTCCACAAAGAGGACCACCCAAGGGGAAGGGGAAAAAATGGAGAAAGAAAATATAACGGCCTGGCAGCCAGAAACCATCTACAACAAGAGATGACAGGGTAGTTGATCACTCTAAATGTCTGTACTGCATGTACTATATTAAAGGTGTATGAATGTCCACTCACTTATGATGGCTGCCACAAACGTTCTGGTGCAAAAAGGCACAAAAGGTAAAAATAAAGCAAAGAAGAAAAAAGAATAGAAGGCACTGGTATCCACAGTTCTGGCAAGGAGGAGCCCCAGCTACACAGTATCTTAAAAGTCGACGAGAGAAGGAGTCTACTTATCTACAAACAATGTCTCCTCCAGCTCTTGATGCATCGAGTACAGGTAATGCAAAAAAGGGGAACACCACATCTTTCCAAATGCCCAGTCTACTGTATGTAAGTAATCCGAGCCTCTCAACGGCTCTGTGTGGTATGCAATGCCAAAGAACGCCACTAGCTCAAAACGCCAGTAAAATTAAAGAAACAAAGTAAAAAATGTCTCACGCGCTAGTTGCAGCAATAGCGGTGTCATTCAGAATCCAGAGAACGAATCCGTTCCGTAGCGCGGCTCGTGCAGCGTGGTCCACAGCTGAAGGAAGGCGAAAAAGGTCACGGAAATGCACAGCGCGTTTTGCGAATATCTTCCAGCAACGAGGTATCACCACAGAACATACGGCTTCACAACTGCTTTTGCGAGAGCGGTATGGTTTCAAACTTTCAGGGATCCCCAAGGCTCGGCGGAAAGGCAAGTCAGCTTCACTCCAAACACGAACAGCGATAACTCAGTTGACAAGCACCGAACAACGAGAAGGAGGAGCAATTATAGGAAGTAGAAGGAAGCGGAGAAAGAGAAACAGAAGACAGATCATACAGCAGGCATTCTGGCATATCTAGTCAATGGGGCGGAGATCGTGACAGAACCCCCTCTCAATGACCGACGTCTCGGCGGGTCACCAGGTTTAGCAGGGAATAATGCATGGAAACGTCTTAGCAGCTCTGGACAGTGTAAGTTGGAGAGCAGTTCTCAGGACCGTTCTTCCGGCCCATACCCTTTTTCAATCAATCAGATAATGCAAGGTATCCCGCACCCTCCTGGAGTCAAGAATAGCCCTTACTTCATATTCCACATCCCCATCAATTTCCACAGGGCGAGGCCTAACAGAAGCCCTAGTTCCCTGTACATATGGTTTCAGAAGGGACACATGGAACACAGGGTGTATGAGCCAGGAAGAGGGGTGTTTCAGCTTCACTGCTACTGGATTGATAATAGCAACAATGGGATAGGGACCTACATATTTGGGCTGTAACCGGGTATTCCCCTTGAACTTCAAATGTTTGGTACTCAACCACACCTTATCACCCAGAGTGAATGCTGGTTCGGGGGTTCTCTTCCTGTCTGCTTGTAGTTTGTCACGGTTTCTGGCTGCCTCCAAGTGTTCCTTGGCGTCATGTAGTATAGATGTGAGATGTGCATGGTGTTCCTGAATGGTGGGATGTGTGGAAAGCCCTTGCTGCTCAAATGGCAGTATGTTGGGATGAAACTCATTGAGACAAAAGAAAGGTGAACATCCCAAAGAAGAATGGGTAGCATTATTGTAGGCGAACTCAGCTGTCCACAAAAGCGTACTCCATTCCTCTCCCTGTTGAAGGGTGAAACACCTTAGGTACTGCTCTAACGTCTGATTAAGCCTCTCTGTTTTACCATCTGTCTGTGGATGGTAACTAGTTGACAGACGAGCGTCTATCTTCATAATCACACACAGAGCCTTCCAGAACTTGGAAGTAAACTGCGTTCCTCTATCCGTGATAATAACAGAGGGGATAACGTGCAACCGCACCACGTTCTGCAGAAAGACTGTGGCTAATTCCCCAGATGTGGGCAATTTGGTCAGTGCTATGAAGTGACCCATTTTGGTCAGATGGTCTATCACTACTAGTATGGTGTTGTTACCGAAACTGAGAGGCATTTCCACTATGAAATCCATAGACACGGTGTGCCATGGAGCAGCAGGTATAGGTATAGGCCGTAGCAGTCCACTACTTTGTTGATGCTGTACCTTGGCTTGAGCACATATAGGACATCGGGACACATACTCTTCCGTGTCGTTCCGCACCATTTCACACCAAAAGTATCTAGATACAGCTTGCAATGTCTTTTGCACACCCAAGTGTCCACTTAAGGGTGAATCATGAGTCCATAACAAAGCTTGCTTCTGTAGCTCTTTATCAGGTATATATAGCAACCTGTTCCTGAAGAGTAACTTGTCTCTTAGTGTTCTCAGTAATGGTTCCTTGGCGATCCAGGCTTGTTCGTCCAAGGATTCTACCTTCTTCTCTACTTGATTCAGGAAGTCAGAGGAGCTTGTGATTGCCATTACATAGGGAACAAAGGAAGCCTTTTGCAGGATGTTGAGGGGTTCTTCTGTGGTTATTGGAATGTCCTTTTGTACAAGTTCTGGTCTCGATAGAGCATCAGCTTTTCCGTTTTGTGGACCTGGATGATATTTAATCACGAAATCAAATTCCGAGAAAAACAGGGACCACCGTAACTGGCGAGGAGTCAGAGCTTTCACACTTTTCAGAAAGTGTAGATTACGGTGATCAGTGTATATTTCCACTGTGTGTCTTGCCCCCAGAAGATGATGTCTCCATTCTTCACACGGCCTTTATTGCCAATAATTCTTTATCCGTGATGCTGTAGTTAACTTCACAGCTTGACAGTTTACGGGAAAAGTAGGCCACGGGATGGAGTTGTCCTGTTTCAGGGTGTCTTTGCGATAGTATGCCTCCTATGGTGTAATAAGAGGCATCTGTTTCCATCGTGAAGGGCTGACTGGCTTCAGGATGCCGTAATATGGGTGCTGTAATGAAGCGTGCCTTGAGAGTCTGGAAGGCTTGTTCTGCAGGGACAGTCCAGTGGAATACCGCTCCTTTCTTCAGGAGATGTGTTAATGGCTGTATTATCTTGGAGAACTCCTTGATGAATCTCCTGTAGAAGTTCGCAAAGCCGAGGAAACTCTGCAGAGCTTTGACACAGGAAGGGGATTCCCACTGGATGATGGCGTGTATCTTCTTCTCATCCATGCATAAGCCATTTGGTCCAATAACATAACCCAGGAACTCCACTTCTGTTGCATGGAACAAACACTTCTCCAATTTGACATATAATTTGTGTTTCTTTAGGTGTTCTAAAACTTCCACAACATGCTTAACATGTTCTTCTTGTGTGGTGGAGTAGATCAAGATGGCGTCTTTATAGATGGTGCGCGAGACGTCCAGCAAGCCCCTTAGCACCTCATCCATAAAGAACTGGAATGCTGCAAGGGCATTGCAAAGGTCGAAGAGCATATCTTGATATTCATAGAGCCCAAATTTAGTGCAAAAAGCAGTTTTCCATTCATCTCCTTGTCTTACTCTTACGAGATGGTATGCACCCCTTAGATCCAATTTGGTGAATATTTTAGCGTCCTTCAGTTGATCCGGTAGTACTGGTATTAACCACATCAGTGCTAACACAATTCCCCTTGAGTGCTGTTACTCCAGATTTCCCATTGTTCATGACAAACTCAGCTCGTCATGAGCACACGACCAGTGTACTGCATGACGAGCTGAGCTCGTCATGAGCAGCGAAGGGGTTAAAGGGAGAGGGTACCTGTTCTTTCTGGTGACCTTGTTAATGGCTCTGTAGTCTATACAGGTTTGCAAGCCCCTTCTCGTTTTGGGATAAAAAAACAAAGGCGACGAGGCCGGGGAAGTAGAGGGCCGAATGAAGCCTGACTCCAGTAATGTTTTCAAATATTGCTGTAGGTAGGTTGTTTCCACCTCCGTGAGGGCATATATCCTACTACAGGGGATGCTAGCCCCTGGTTCTAGTTCTATCACGCAATCATATTCCCGGTGAGGAGGCAGTTTACTGGCTTCTTTTTCACTGAAGACCTCCTGGTATTGGGCGTAGACGTCGGGCGAGAAGTGTTGAAACAGCACAAACGCTCAGTTCTCTCCCTCCGCTTGCTAGCATACCTGCCGGAGATTCAGTTCTGCTTTCTTCGAGAACTTGATGCTGGGTACAATGATCCAGACAATAGTCCGAATTGAGGGTAATGGTACGTGCCGCCCATTTGACTATAGGATCGTGTTGTGTCAACCATGGCATCCCTAAGATCAGCTTAAATTGGGGAGCATCAATCAAATCAAAGTAAATTTGCTCGTAATGATTCTGGCCGACTTGCATAATGAGTTGGCGTGTATGAAAATACACCGGCCCAGACGTCAAATCAGAAACGTCCACTGCCTTCACAGGTTCAGGCATCCCTTACTTTATGCACAGAACTCCCAGCCTCAGAGCATATTGCTGATCGATAAAGTTGCCAGTTGCCCCGGAATCCACCATGGCGTGTACCATCACAGGCACTTCTCCTGGCCATTTAATGGTGACACACAAGTTCATATTGGGCACTGAGAATTGGATGGTATTTGCTACAGCATGACAGACCTCTTTCCTCTCTTCTTGGCTCAAACAAGGGGTCTTCAGCTTGTCTGAGCATCCTTGTTTCCAGAGGTACTAGAAGGATAATCCACCACCGGAATATTTCTAGCACTTCTGTCCTCCATGAATGCACCCTTGGACTTAGATTTACAGTCTTTAATGAAATTCCCGGCCTTTCCGCAGTACATGCAAAGTTTTTGACTGCGTCTTTTGTTTCGTTCCTCGGCACTCAAAGGGCCCCGTACTCCTCCTATCTGCATAGGCTCTGTACTGTCCATGGATGACGGGGTTCCTTCGTTCACAACTCTCGGTCTGGATGTTGGAAAGCGTACCTCATAACGATGTTTGTCACCTTTCCGTTCCTGTAATCGATGATCCAACTGTACGGTAAGATCGATTAGTTCTTCACAAGTGGTAGGCATATTCACCACTTGGGCCAGTACATCCTTTAATTCCCCTCTTAACCCTTGGTAAAACAAGGAATCTCTTTTTTCAGCTGGCCAATCATTTCCAATAACAAGACGGTTGAAATTAGTTATATATGACAAAAGATCCTGCGAACCCTGTTTAAGCGTGATAAGCTCTTTGTCTAAAGAAAGCATATGTGCCTTGCGATCGAACAGTTTGCGCATTTCATCACAGAAATTAGAAAAAGTGGACAAAACAGGATCATTCTTTTCAATCAAAGGGAACGACCAACTAGCTGCATTGCCTCATAGATAAGATGACATAAATGCGGTCTTTACCTGATCATCATGAAAGACAGTGGGCTTGCAAATGAAATGTAGTTTACATTGTCCTAAGAACGTGCCAAACTTTTTTGGGCCTCCTAAGAACCATTCAGGAGGTGCCAATGGCAGTTGCACAGGTTGGATAACATGGATGGTAGTAGGACCCAGACCCCCTGGAGTTAAGAGGGGAGTGGAAGGTACAGGGGGGGTAACGTAGCATCCCTGATATAGTGGGCCCCTCTAAAACTGGTGGGATTAGATCGGGCCAAACCCGCAACCTCTTGTCTAAGGGTACCCACTTTGTTCCTCATGTCCTGGTTCTCCCCTCTGAATGCATCCACCTCCAGCCTCAATGTTGTAAGGGTTTCCAAGACAGAAGTTAAAACTGTGTTGGTGTCCATTGCTCGGGCTGTAAATAACTGTGGGCTTGTCACTCTGTCATAAACAAAGGCAGGTTGACTAACCTTGCGTATCCGTGTACAGCAGGAGCGATGATGATGCTAGTTCTTCCCTTCCCTATAAGCGGTGCCTCAGGGGAGCTACATATATGTGTACACACTCCACAAAGAGGACCACCCAAGGGGAAGGGGAAAAAATGGAGAAAGAAAATATAACGGCCTGGCAGCCAGAAACCATCTACAGCAAGAGATGACAGGGTAGTTGATCACTCTAAATGTCTGTATTCTGTTTCTTGCAGAAAAACACAAGGAACGCACATCAGTACTCCCCCCTGCCCCTAACTGCATGTACTATATCAAAGGTGTATGAATGTCCACTCACTTATGATGGCTGCAACAAACGTTCTGGTACAAAAAGGCACAAAAGGTAAAAATAAAGCAAAGAAGAAAAAAGAACAGAAGCACTGGTATCCACAGTTCTGGCAAGGAAGAGCCTCAGCTACACTGTATCTTAAAAGTCAATGAGAGAAGGAGTCTACTTATCTACAAACAATGTCTCCTCCAGCTCTTGATGCATCGAGTACAGGTAATCCAAAAAAGATGAATACCACCTCTTTCCAAATGCCCAGTCTACTGTATGTAAGGAATCCGAGCCTCTCAACGGCTCCTTGTGGTATGCAATGCCAAAGAACGCCACCGGCTCAAAACGCCAGTAAAATTAAAGAAAGAAAGTAAACAATGTCTCATGCGCTAGTTGCAGCACTAGCGGTGTCATTCAGAATCCAGAGAACTAATCTGTTCCGTAGCGCGGCTCGTGCAGTGGGCCCACAGCTGAAGCAAGGCGAGAAAGGTCACGGAAATGCACAGCGCGTTTCGTGAATATCTTCCAGCAACGAGGTATCACCACAGAACATACGGCTTCACAACTGCTCTCGTGAGAGCGGTATGGTTTCAAACTTTCAGGGATCCCCAAGGCTCGGCGGAAAGGCAAGTCAGCTTCACTCCAAAAACGGACAGCGATAACTCAGTTGACAAGCACCGAACAACGGGAGGGAGGAGCAATTATAGGAAGTAGAAGGAAGCGGAGAAAGAGAAACAGAAGAAAGACCATACAGCAGGCATTCTGGGATATATAGTCTATGGGACAGAGATCGTGACGGATCCAAAGAGGAGGAAGTCACACAGCTACAGCAGGAGATGATCCGATTGAAGGAACAATAGCTCGACCTGCAGGACCATGCCTAGGACCTTGAAAACCGCTTTCGGTGGAACAATATTCAGGTCCGCTGGGTGCCATCGGACGCAGAAGGGACTGACATCACCGCCTTCCGGCAGGGCCTATTCTGAGACATTCTAGCTGGCCCTCCGGAGATGGAGATCCGCATCGATAGGGCTCACAGGGTGGACCTACGCTGGAGGGCCAATGCACCGCCACACGACATACTGGCTTTCCTCCCAGATTACCCACTAAAGGAGCGCATTATACGGGAAGCCAGATTGAATCATCCCATTCGGTACCAAGGCCTCACTATCACCCTATATCAGGATCTAGCGGCTAGCTCCCTACAGAAACGATGAGAATTTAAGGATGTCACAGCACACTTGCGAGAAGCCGGCATTGCATACTCCAGGGGACACCCTTTTAGGATCATATTTAATTGGCATGGCAGACTGCACCAAATACGCTCCCTTTCCGAAGCACACAAACTCTTGGGCCTAACACACCGGCACCCGGAAACAGAGAGTCTGCCCTAGTCAACGCCAATACCCAGCATGCTGGCAAATGGCAGGGGGGAAACGTTCAGTGGGAGCTACCAGAGTGCCCCACCCGGAGACGCTGGCACAAGAGGGGAGAACGGTGATCGACACAGTTACCAACAACACGTCCTCACAGGATGGTCCTGAAAGGGCTCAAGGGGGCTTTGTGGCTGCTTGAGATGATGGGCCGGTGAGGTGGGCAGGGGGAGATGGAAGGTCTTGCCACTTAGCCTTTGCCACAAGATGCCCTGGACTGCCTTATGTCACCACGGGTACACTGCTTGGTTCAAAGTGGGGGGATGGGTTTGGGAGTTAGGGTTAGGGAGGGGATGGGAGGGAGGGGAACTGGTGTGCTCATGAAGGGACTGTGATTTCACGAGATGGCACTTTGGTGGGAGGATGGTTTTGGGAGTTGGAGTTGGGGTTAGGGAGGGGAGGGGAACTGGTGTGCTCAGGTGGGGTTTTTGCATTTCTTAGGTTGTGGTTTCAGGATTCACACTCACGCGGGTGAGGTCCGGGGTTTACTTCACTAGCTCACAACACGAGCTTAGGGGCGCTCCGCACAACTGCCCAAATTTGCAGGACACTGTACTAATCATCCTCACACTTAACGTTAAAGGCCTCAATAGCACCAATAAGAGACAAGCCATGTTATCCTACTTAGAGAATACAGGAGCGGATATCTGCCTACTGCAGGAAACACACCTGCTAGCACGTGACTGGCATAGGTTGAAGTCCAGGACTTTCCGTTATCAATATCTCTCCTCCACAAATGATAAGAAGGAGTGGTTGGCGATCCTGGTAGTGAGGAAGTTTCGAGGGTCCGAAGACAAGGTAGCGGAAATTAAGGGACGGCTACTGGCACATCGCTTTTGGATTAAAGGCCTTGCTCTAACGATTGGAACGATTTACGCTCCGAATGCGGGCCAGGAGATGTTCCTCAGAACCGCCCTTTCTAAAGTTTTAGAACCACAAGACTGCTTCATTCTGGTGGGAAGCGACCTAAACTTAATCATGGACACAGTACCGGATAGATCTGGCAGCTGACAGTCTCAGGGGAGAGGTCTCGGGAGAGGGTAAGAGATGGCTGGAAGAGAGGGGCTTCATAGATCTATGGCGGGCGTCTCATCCTCCGGCCTCCCAATTTTCCTATTACTCCTACATACATCGCACCTATGTTAAATTAGACTACTTTTTGGGCTCCGTGAAGGTCCAAGCGACGAATGAAGATATCTATATTACGGCGGCAGCCCTGTCCGACCATGATGCGGTGGTGGTCACAGTGGGGGTCCCACGCTTAACCCGGCCTGAGGAGAGCTGGAGGTTGCGAGAGACCGTGCTTCACAAACCGGCGGTTCAGGAGCAAATCCTTAAGTGTATCAAAGACTATCTGGAGACTAATGATACCCCAGACACTTCTGTAGCTATACTTTGGGGGGGCTTAAGAGGTGGGCTGATTTCTCTGTCAGCGGCAGAAAATAGGGAGCGCAAAGTCAAGCGGGAAGAACTTACAGCCCAAGTGCTTGAGCTGGAGAGAGCCCACAGCCGAACAGGAGGACTTCGGATTGGGCGACAATTGAAGAATGCACGAGCCCTGCTGGCAGGGCACGACCTAGACAGAGCAGAATATGCAGCTCTTCGCCTAAAGCATTCTTATTATATAGGAGGGGATAAAACAGGCCAGATGTTAGCTAGTAGGTTGAGGGTGAAGACACAGCAGGGCAAGTTTAAAGAGATCATCGACCCGGAGGGAGGCCAGATCACTGATGATATGGGAATAGCACAGGCCTTTTGGGATGTTTATGCAGCCATATATCGAGGGGGAGTCGCCGTCCACCCATCAAATAGATGCCGACCTTCGACAGGCGCACACGACAGAGCTAAACCAGTCTAATGGTGAACTGCTCAATAATCCCATACGCATTGAGGAAGTGGTGAGAGCTATCTCCCGCCTTAAACTCGTGAAAGCCGCGGGTCCGGATGGATTTTCGGATGGGTTTTATAAGAGGTTCTGTGCCGTCATAGCCCCAGTACTTACCAGACTTTCAATTCCTTCAAGGGTCCAGGTACGATCCCCCCGGAGATAATATTGGCCTCAATAGGTTTAGGTTTTTAGGTTTGGTTTTATTAAGCGCACAAATCACCCTGGAGCATCTTGGCGCTGATTAGCAATCTATCTAGAGGTAAGAGGAGCAAGAGTGTCTATTTACTGAAGAGAAAGGCTTTCAGCTGTTTTCTGAAAGAGCCATAGTTTGGATTGACGCGAAGGGTCTGTGGGAGTTGGTTCCAATATATGGGAGCTAGATAGAAAAACGCTCGACCACCGGTCCGGGACAGGCGAATTCTGGGAACTCTTAGAAGTTCTAGAGTAGAGGATCTCAGCCTCCTACTGGGGCAGTATTTGGTAACTTTATTTTTCAGATATCGGGGGCCTTTTTTTTGAGAGCGTTATGAGTGAGGCAGCACATTTTTAAAAAGGATCTCTTTTTAATAGTGAGCCAGTGCAATTCTCTGAATAATGGGGCCGAAGGAGAGCCTAGCGGACGATTGAGAATCATTTGCGCGGCTGTGTTCTGAACAGTTTGTAATTTTGACAAAAGGGTGGAACCCACCTCTGCCAGCAAAGCAAAGCCATAGTCTAAGCGGTTGGTTACCATCGCATGAACCAAGGTTCTGCGGTGGGCGATGGGAATGAAGGGAAATATTTTCCGGAGTAGCCGAAGACTGTAGAAGCAGGTTCCCGTGGTAGTGGTAATGTGATCTTTCATAGATAGGGAACAATCAATTTATATTCCCAAGTTCCTCACAGATGGCTTGGGAATGGGGGCGGTACCTAGTAGTACAGGCCACCAGTTTTCTGACCAGATATCTGATGCTTTTCCAATAAGCATGATCTTGGTCTTGCCTGGGTTTAACTGGAGATAGTTCATCGTTATCCAGTCTGAGATCAGCTTCATGCCATTAGAGAACTGAGTTTTTTCTGTTTCTGGACAGTTCCTAATGGTGAACATGAGCTGAGTATCACCTGCGTATGAGATGATTTCAAAACCCAGCTGTTCCACAATCTGGGCTAGCGGGCCCATATATATATTAACTAGCAGCCCGTCCCGACGTTGTCCGGGTATGAGTTGCTGCCTGCCAGTAGTATATTGTTTTGTAGGATTTCGTTTTGATAGCATTTCTTATCTGTGACAGGCCTGTGAAACGCTCCGATTCACAGTGCACTGCTGATGCACTTAAGAGTGCACGTTCAGTAGTGTGTGAACTAGAGTTTCCCTACTTTATTTTTACTTGCAATATTATATAGCGCAAACTCGACAACATGGCATGAGCACAATTTACATTACAGAAGAACACATTCATTTGTGGTAGGCACGGGGAGACAAAGCGAGTTGCCTGGAATCACAGGATGTTGAGCTGATGCCGAATTCGAAAGTAGCTCCCCAGCTCTAAAGTTCGCAATTCTAGAACTTGTGGCGGGAGGTGAGTCTAAAAGTGTATGTCGGTGCTGGCCATCAATGAGAGAGACCTGTGCATTTTTCAAATGGGTGGTGAAAAAATATGAGTATGTTGCTGGAGATGTGGGCCGCCGTGCAACCTATGTACTTACCGGGGAAGGGTAAACACCCATTATTCCGCAACTTTCTCACCGCATACCATCACTCCGCATACTATCATTACGAAAGTACCATGACTCCGCAATGCCATTATAACGCATGGCATTACATTTTATATGCTTTTACCACGCATACATTTACAACGAAATTCGTTGTAAATGCATGAATGGTAAAAGCATGTTTTTTTTTAATGTTTGGATAAGGTAAGTATGGGTATAGGGGTATATGTTTTGGGGTACTGAGGTATATGTTTTGGGGTGTTTGGGTATTTTAAGGGTTCGGATATAGTTTTGGGTTATGGGGTACAGGGCTAGTTTTAGGGTTTAGGGATAGGTTTGGGGTTTGGGGTATAGGGGTATTTTTAGGGTTCAGGGGTAGGTTTGGGTTTTGGGGTACAGGGATAAGGGTTCAGGGCTAGGTTTGGGTTTTGGGGTACAGGGGTATTTTTAGGGTACAGGGCTAGGTTTGGGTTTTGGGGTACACGGTTATTTTAGAGTTCAGGGGTAGTTTTGGGTTTTGGGGTACATGGTTATTTTTAGGGTGCAGGGCTAGGTTTGGGTTTTGGGGTACAGGGGTATTTTTAGGGTTCAGGGGTAGGTTTGGGTTTTAGGGTACAGGGGTATTTTTAGGGTTTAGGGATAGGTTTGGGTTTTGGGGTACAGGGTATATTTATAGGGTTAAGATGGGTTAGTGTTTAAGGGTGTTGGGGTTTTTAAGAAGGGTGGGTTATGATTATGGGGTGCAGGGGTATTTCTAGGGTTCAGGGGTAGGTTTGGGCTTTGGGGTACAGTGGTATTTTTAGGGTACAGGGCTAGGTTTGGGTTTTGGGGTACAGGGTTATTTTAGGGTTCAGGGGTAGGTTTGGGTTTTGGGGTACATGGTTATTTTTAGGGTGCAGGGCTAGGTTTGGGTTTTGGGGTACAGGGGTATTTTTAGGGTTCAGGGGTAGGTTTGGGTTTTGGGGTACAGGGGTATTTTAAGGGACCAGGGCTAGGTTTGGGTTTTGGGGTACAGGGGTATTTTAAGGGTTCTGGGCTAGGTTTGGGTTTTGGGGTACAGGGGTATTTCTAGGGTTCAGGGGTAGGTTTGGGTTTTGGGGTACAGTGGTATTTTTAGGGTTCAGGGCTAGGTTTGGGTTTTGGGATACAGTGATATTTTTAGGGTTCAGGGCTAGGTTTGGGGTACAGGGGTATTTTTAGGGTTCAGGGGTAGGTTTGGGTTTTAGGGTACAGGGGTATTTTTAGGGTTTAGGGATAGGTTTGGGTTTTGGGGTACAGGGTATATTTATAGGGTTAAGATGGGTTAGTGTTTAAGGGTGTTGGGGTTTTTAAGAAGGGTGGGTTATGATTATGGGGTGCAGGGGTATTTAAAGGGAGCAGGGTGGGATTAGCACACGATATGAGACATGGCATGAAGGGCAGAACGTACCACACGCCTCCAGCGTTTGTCACGCCCCCAGCACACGCCCACAGCACAACGCAGACACGCCCACAAGGGACTACTTTGCTGGCACAGTTCTTTTACCTTTTAAATGTATATGGTGGGCGTCTGCATAGCCTATGTCCTTCTGCTGCAACTGCCCTTTCCAACGCTGTATTGGGTGTTGTGATTGGTGCTGTGGTTCCTGAGATTACCCTCCTCAAAGGTTTGGTCTCTCTCTTTATTATAATAGTATGGAAAAGGGTAGGGCTTAAGCAAGAGCCCTGCGGCACCCCTTTGTCTAACGGTAGCTTATCTGAGGAGAAAGGACATAGGGTGACCTGCTGAGTTCTCCCTGAGAGAAAATGTTGCAGCCACTTCAGTGATACCACATTCCGATAGTCTCTCCGCTAGCTTGAAATGAGAGATGGTATCAAAAGCTTCGGAGAGATCTAAAAGGATGAGTATCGCTGAGCCGCCTGAGTCAATAGTCTGTCTTAGTGAGTCGGTAACTCCTAGAACCGCGGTTTCAGTACTGAAACCCAGGCGAAAGCCCGACTGTGAGGAATCCAGGATCTCATTTTGTTCTGAGTAGCAGCTCAGTTGTTTGTTTTTGACTTTCTCTAGCATTTTCCCTAGTAATGGTAAGAGAGAGATGGGGCGGTATTTACTCAGGGTAGCGGGGTCCTACGTAGGTTTTTTAAGAATAGGGCGGACCACTGCTTCCTTCCAGGGAGATGGAATAGTGCCCGTGTAGATGGAACAGTTAAAGATGTCACAGATTACTGGGGCACAAATCTTAGTTAAAAGGGCCATAATTCGGGGGGGACACGGATCATTGGGTGACCCAGACTTTCCCAAGGCCAGGTCTCTTAGAACTTCCTCGGTTGTGACTAAATTAAAGTCATGCAGGGAGCAAGTTGGTTTCCTCCGTTTTCCTTCTAATCTTTCCAGACTATTAAAGACTGATGGAGTTATCTGTGGAAAATTGTCATAGATAGTGGATATTTTTTCCTGGAAGAAAGTAGCAATAGAGTTGCATAGCTCCTGGGATTCATTAGAGACCTGGCTACAAACTTTGGAGGACACTAACTCTTTAACAATGCTGAGCAGAGCCTTCTGGGAGTTATTTGACAGTTCGATTTGTTTAAGAATAAAATTAATTTTAGCTGTCTTTAGGTTCAAGTGATAGCCAGCCAGAGCTTGTCTGTAAATTAATTTAGTTTGTGGGTCTTTACAGGTGCGCCACGTTCTTTCTAGACGTCAACATTTTTGTTTGATCGCTCTTAGATCATCAGTATACCATGGGTGGTGCGGGCGCTTGTGAACACTCCCAAATTTCATGGGTATAATCTCGTCAAAAGCCGAATCTAGTGCCGCCGAGAACGCCTCTAGTTTTTGGGGGCTTCCGACTGGATGTAGACTGGGTCATAGAGGAAATACTCATCAAATCTTTCTACAGAGAGATTCCGCCATGGTCTGCGTTTAATTTACTTATTTGTCATAGCTTTTTCAGAGTTTTTTGCAAAGGTTCGAGGAATGGAAAAGGAGATCAACGAGTGATCGGTCCATGTAAGAGGAATAGGAGGACTACATCTCAGATTCTCATCGTTAGTGAACACCAAGTCAAGCAGATGCCCGGCCTGATGGGTTGGGCCCTCAACTTTTTGAGTAAGTCCTAAGGCTTCCAAGGCAGAAAGGCGTTTTCTGACCTCTGGATGAGAGGTGAGTTCTCCATGAAAGTTAAAATCTCCAAGTAGGAGGAATCTCCTGGTTGCTAAGGCGTGTAAAGCAATTTGCTTAACCAGTAAATCAGTGAAGTTCAATTTAGAACCTGGGGGTCGATAAACCAGTGCTCCGTACCAACATTCAGATGCTGATAGGGTGACCTTAAAGATACCTAATTCCATACCTTCATTACAGGTTGAGGATAACCAGTTAACTGAGAGATGGTCTAGAAACGCGATGGCAATACCACTGCCCGTTTTTCCCTCTCTATTTCAAAAGATTAGTTTGTAATTATCCGGGATAGCAAGATTGATCATGATGTTGTTAGTGGGATTCACCCAGGTTTCTGTTAAAAACCATAATAATGGGGTATGGGAGACGATGCTATCCCAGATTTCCAGAGGATGCTTAGTCAGAGATCTAACTTTACATAGTAGGTTAGTTACCTCTGGCGGGCGGGAGCATGGAGCACTCCGGTTAATAGAGGACGGTTGTTCCTGAATAATAGTGGAGAAATGACACTGACTGCATGCTATGGGGCCTTCAAGCATAGCCAGGAGTCCATTAACACACTTAGTAAGAGTAAAGTTATGGTTCCTATTGCAGAGCATCTTTTGAGGGCCTTTAGTGACTCGGCGGAGTCGGAGAGACTTTTCTGCTTGCTTGTGATTTCCGGCCTTAGGACATAGTCCCTTGCCTCGGGCTCATCAGGGCGCGGACGGGCGCAGACGGGCTTGCCTTTGGCGTGCCCGCTGCGCGTACGAGCTGGCATCCTCGCTTTATGTGCCCGAGGAGCGAACAACTAGAGCGCTGTATTCTAGTCCCAGTCCCTGCCCAATATGGCTGCCGCCCCTGGGGAGCTCCGTGTGGGGGGGCGATTCCCTCAGCACCTACTCGGCTGAGTGGAATGAAGGTAAGGAGTTTTAAAATGACAATAAATCAGCAAAAGCGGCGAAAATCAGGAAAAGAAATTAACAGTTTTAAAAAACAGCTCCCGGCTTCCCCCTCAGGAGATAGCAAGCTAGTGGTATTGCCCAAACTGGGTAAGGACGCTTCCAAGTGCAGCTCCTACCGACCCATTTTGTTGCTGAATGTCGATCTAAAATTGTTCACAGGGATACTAGCAGCGCACCTGGGTCCCCTTATGCCAGGCATAATTGACCCAGACCAGTCTGATTTTATACAAGCCCGGCAGTGTAGCGACACACAAAACGTACATTTCATCTTATAGCTAACCGCACTAAAATGGATGCTCTCCTCTTATCGGTGGATGCCGAGAAGGCGTTTGATCGGGTGGATGGCGCTTCTTGGACAGAACCCTGATACATTTTGGCTTTGGGGACAGGTTCCGGGCGTGGATTTCGAGCTGCTATTCTAACCCCAAGGCTGTGCTTAGGGTGAATGGGGTAACTTTCACACTCTGAGACACAACGGGGAACCAGGCAAGGGTGTCCTTTGTCCCCCCTCCTTTTCACCTCCTATATAGAGCTGCTGGCGCAGAGGATTAGGGACAATCCGGAGATAAAGGGCATCCAATGTGGGGGAGAGCGACATACCGTTAGTTTATACGCCAATGATATCATTGCCTCCCTAGAGTCATTGGCTCGCTCGGTCCCTGCCTTCTTACAGGAACTGGAGGACTTTGGCCAGATTTCGGGCCTGCGAGTTAATATTGGGAATTCCTCGATTCTCTGGTTCCGGGAGGAGGGTCCAGTTCCCTCATCTGCTACTAGACGATACGCGGGCATACCCATTTACCCTTCTATCCCCTATTTGGGCATAGAGCTTGCAGCGTCTGTGTCCCACACGGTTCACTTAATTACTCTAAATTCTTACAGTGCACTGTCAAAGATCTGAATGAGTGAAAACGTGACTTGCTCTTCCTGCTGTACAGGGTAGCAGCAGTCAAGATGTCTCTCCTGAACCGAGCATTGTACCTCTTTCAAACTATTCCGGTCTGGCCACCCCCAGGCACACTATAAGCTCTGCAGAGAGCTATCAATCAATTCATATGAGGGGAGAAGAGACCTCGGCTACGCAAGAACCTGGGATACCTAAGACCAGATGAGGGGGGGGATTGGGCATTCCTAATGTTTTAGAATATTTCCGCGCGGCGCGGTACAACTGAGATATCTAGTGGAGTGGAAACGTCCCGAATCTGAGAAAATCTGGCTTTTTCAAGATAGGTCAATTGCCCAACTGGATTTCGGGAAGGTCCCCTTTCTTACCCGGACTCACAGACCCCATGGCTTCCGGGCCACCCCTGTCACAAAGACTATGCTGAGAGCGTGGGACGGGGTGGCGGTTAGACAGGGCTTGATGACATTCCCTTCTCCCATGACACTTCTTTTTGATAATAATAAGAGTTTTCCCCAGGTATGGACGGAAAGGCTTTTTCTGTCTGGAGGGCATCTGATTGCCGGTCGGCAGGCCATTTCTTTGACCTTGAGGGCATCATCCCGTTTCAGGACCTCAAGAGCAGTTCCCCTATTTCCAGCTCAGACACTTGCTCCTCCACAATGATGTTCACCCTAAGGTAGCTAGGAAACGAACTAAGTTTGAGAAGTGGTTATACACCAAAAATACGGACAAAGCAATGATAACTAACATTTACGACATGCTTAGAGAGGGGGCCCCCGTGGAGCCAACTGCAGGCCAGAGGAGGTGGGAGAGGGAACTAGTGAGAGAACTAACGAGTAAAGAGTGGGCGGATATCTATTATCACACGAACCACACAGCACGTAATACGGCTAGCAGGGAAGCAGCAGTTAAGGTGGCCATGTATTGGCATCTGACCTGGCCTGCTTGCAGAGCGGGAATCCAACGCGTAGGCCGCTGTGCTGGTGCGGCTGCGGGGAGGATGGCACTCTGGTACATATTTTATGGGAATGCGGAGAGCTTCAGAACTACTGGAAAGAGGTTCTAGATGATATTGATCGCCAATTTGATACTGAGATTCCGCGTTTCCCTGCCTATGTGATTTTGTGACAGCCCAACCCCATAACATATCCACTCAAGCTACGCAGAACATCTTATCACACTGGGGCTCACCTATGAGAACAACACGGCTGGGGTGGCTACATAAACTATGGTATACCTTAGGAATGGAACGCATACAGGCCTCCCTATCCAATACTATGGCCAGCTTCACAGATGCCTGGTAGCCATTGCTTGCTCTTCTGTTGATGGATATGAATAAGATTACATGACCCAAATATCTTTGCCTTCTCCGGCTCGCAAGCTTGGCTCCCACACCATAACATACAGGGATTTACCCAGGACTTTCCCTTTCAACAAAGCACACCTTGGTACACCAGGAAGGCACACCAGTTTGGGGTGGGAGAGGGAGTTAAGGAATGGGGGGGTGGGGGAAATGGGGAGGTTCTCCTTTTATTCCCTTTTTGAAGGCAATATATCAATATTCCTTACCGTTCAACTGCTTGCACGACAGTTAGTGCGGCAGCAATGGTGGGGTTTGATGCAGCTATGTAGTTCATAGATTTTGGCCAACAGGAGGGGGCTTAGCTCAGTCTTGATATGCACAAACTATATGTATGTTCTCATTGGAAATGTGTGTACTTCTTTTGACGCAAATGCCAATAAAACAAAGGTAAAACTAGATTTATTAACCCCGCACCTGGGCCTGACATTAGGTGGAGGCCCCCTCCCTGGCTAACTAACTACATCCGAATATGGGAAAACCAGGGCGGCGGACTGAAATCGCCTTGGACGCCCCCAACAAAGACAACCGGCCTGCCGGCAAGCCAGATGATGGAGATAGCAAAGCCCCTCAAGACCCCACACTTTAGGACATCATCTAAGCCATTGCAACATCCCGCAAAGCCCTGGAAGCTAGATTTGACCATCTTGTAACCAACATGAGACTGCTAAGAGACGACCATCGGCGCTAGGCAAAGAGAGTATCCACAGCTGAGAAAACTATAAAAGGTTACCGCCAACGATATCGGAGACAACAGAGTGAGTTTCTGCCTTGGAAAATAGAGTCAGAGTGCTAAAATCATAGGCAGAAGATGCGGAAAAAACGATCCTGACGGAAAAAAAAGAATCGTGGGCCTACCATAATGCATTGAGGGAACAATTAGACAGCATACTTACTCTGGGAGGATCTAGCAGGAGATGGCTTCGTTCTTTGCTCTGAAGCAGGCACATCGGGTCCCAGCATGTCCCCGCTTCCTGGATCCCTACCTCGCCTGGTGATAGCACACCTGCAACAGGCCAGGAACAAAGGCTCAATAATGGTCAACAATAGCAAGGTCAGGTTATTTCTGGACTTTTCAAGAGAAGTTCAGAAAATGACAGTCCTTCCTGGAAGCAAAGAAAGTGCTCTGCCAAAAGAACATAAAATACGCCATGCTTTTCCCAACGTAGCTCTGGGTGACAATGGAGCCAGTTTCTTTCATACACACAGGAAGTATGGTATTGGGTGGACCAACACCCACAGCCAGGTTGCAGAGGCAGAGATCATCTAAATGGCCCTCAGAGATCTCTCTCTAGGCGCAAGAGTAAACACCAAATAACAACAGCCTCTACAACAAAAGAGATCTGGCCTGGATAGCTACGAGTGATGAAAGTGGAGGCCTCCCTGAGCAGCAGCGGATCTGGCCCACATTATCTGCAGAGGACTCGGCAGACAGAGACTCAGACTCTGATCTTAGAACTCTCATGTCAGGAGATTCGGCGCCCAGCTTCTGGTGGTCGCTCCAGGCATGTCTGCTGAGATCATCTAGATGACTTGGATGCCAACTAGTAGCAAAAATAAGGGAGGGGCCCGGGGGGGCAGCAATCGATCAGTGCTGAGAACCAACTGGTGCTTAGCATGGATCCTGACTAGATAGATCCCCACAAATGGTCAGAAGAGCAAACTCAGCACAGGGGCCTAGTCCACTGACACCCCTTCCTCCCTTTAGTTTCTAACATACGCAGGTGAGCCTGTGACCAGTTAAGGCCAGAATAAAAGTTTACATGGGGGGCCGTTACCCACTTTTCCTGGGGAGAGGGAGTTGGGGTTTTAGTTGGGTGTTACACGAGAGTAAACTGTTGCGCCGTTCCGGGGAATATAGTGGGCTGCTGGCTGGGTTGCAGAGGAACTCAACCATAGATAACAGTGACCTTCCAACACTGGGAGATGTGGGCGGAGAGTGGCAATCACAGCAATGGGAACCTCTATGAAGTATAAACTGCTCTCCTGGAAAAAGGGGTATGCGTAACATGGCAAAGAGATATAAAGCCTTCTTTTTCAATAGGAGCAGCAACCATATAAGCCACCTCCACGAGATGCATATCACAACTGAAGAAGGGGCAGCATTGAGAAAGCATTGGAGAGGACAAGTTTATTTTACAACATACTCTGCATACGCACAAGCTACACTCATCAGGATCAGCGTGCGGTGACCTTCCAACACACAGGACACATCATTGACCCAGAGGGAAGATACGTCGTACTTACTGGGCGGTTTTAGGGGTGGAACATCACGTTAGTCAATGTATATGCTTGGAATACTGACCAGGGGACCTTCCTTACCGGCCTGTCAGGCCCTCTAGCCCAGCATCTTATCCATTCGACCATTATTGGCGGTGATTTTAACTGTGTGGCGGACCCTGGACTGGACCGTTCATATTCCCCACTGCGGGCAGCTCCTGTGGCCCGCATAGCCAAGGCCTTCCATGAGTGGCAGGACAGATGGGGTCTGGTAGACTCACAGCACCAACTAGACCCCCCAACAAAGGACTATTCCTTTTTCTTGCACCTTCATGAACTACACATAAGGTTGGACACCTTTTTGTGCTCACCAATAACCATGCACTCACTCAAGATGCAGACTACCTATCCCACACCATTTCAGATCATAACCTGGTTTTACTTCAACTGACCTGGGAATGCCTAAAACCAAGCATCACCACTCAGCAATTGAAAACTGAATCCTTATACGAACCCCCCTTTGAGGCAGAAATCAGAGACAGTATTCTCAATATTTTCACTGATAACACTGGGATGGCATCCTTGCCATTAGTCAAATGGGACGCATTTAAGGTAGTCAAAAGGGGAAACTGTCTTCCAGAATCCTCTGGAATCTTTGCCCCAAGGGAGGTGGAGAGGAATAGACCAGTGGCCCCTGAGCTCCATCAGCAGCTCATTGAAAGTAAGAAACACAATGCAAGCCAAATGGAACACCTCCGGTGCTTCCACCACAGGAACTATATGGTCAAGGCACATGCCTTAGAGGGACTGCACTGGCATGCTCCGCTCATGGCTGGCTAACCCTGCAAAAAGAGGCTTTATTATAGCAGTAATCCAGACTTACAAACTAACATGAATATACAGGCAAACCAAGATTAACCACCACATCCTTACCTACTATATGCAACTATACACAAGCACACTAGGTCCGAATGATGACCTGGTGAGGGATTATCTAAGTCATAAGTCAGATGTTCTTGTAGAGCGCACATTTCACAGTGAGGTCTCAGGGTGCCTAGCAGTAAAGAACACACAAACCTGAACGAAAGCTAGGGCCTGATATCGCAGTGGTTATTTTGGGAAAAGCCAGGTTTTTAAGTTTTTATGGAAAGATAGGTGATTAGTGATTAACAAAAGATGAGGAGGTAATTTATTCCAGAGTTGGGGGGCCACATAGGAGAAAGACCGACATCCATTGCGTGACGTCTTAACCTGTGGCTGGACAAGGAGGGATTTTGAGCTGGATCTTAATGATCTTGTAGGACGATGCCAGACCAGTCTTTTCGCAAGATATGCGGGCCCGGTACAGTAAAGGAGTTTGTGGGTAAGGCTTTGTATTTTAAAATGGCTTCTTTGGCGGATTGGTAACCAATGCAGTTTCTTGAGGCTAGGAGCAGAGGCTGATCTGGGGGGAAGGCCTAGCACCAATCTCGCTGCAAGATTCTGCAGAGTTTGCAGTTTGGAGAGTAAACTCTCATTGATTGCTGCGAACAGAGCGTTGCCGTAGTCCAAACGGCTTATAATTAAACGCTGCACCAGTGGCTTTCTGGTTTCTAAAGGTAGCCATTACATTTTTTTTCGAAGTTTATGCATGATCCCATAACAAACGCCGGATACTTGATTAATATGGGTTTTCATAGAAAGAGAGCTGTCTATGGTGATTCCTAGGTCACGTACCGCCTCCTTGGGAATGGAGCAAGGTCCGAGTTCTGGGGGCCACCATTCCTGGGACCAAATTTCTTTTGCCTTTGTTGAGATATAAAATCATATATGTAATCATGATTGGCCGCTATGTACCATATAACCGCATATACGCATTAATAACCGCATAGAAATAAACAATGTATGTCAGCTTAATGATAGGTTTATGAAGGTCCGTTCAGACCTATTGGTATAGTCGGGCCACTGTGTTTCGTTTTCTCTCGTTCATGTACTGTTTCCCAGAAGTCACATGGTTTAGCTCAGGATATGAAACCAGGCTAAATTGCTCAGTCTGCTTCTCTGATTTTCTGAGTGTAGCTCAGGGAAACTCAAGGTCACACCTGCCTTCTTGTGGGATGCGCACATTCTAGCAGGGCCTGTTCCTGTACTCCCTGTGTTTTAGATAGACGACAGGGCGCCTCACTGACCTACCCCCGGAATAACTTTAGCTTAGCTACCAACAATTAGTGGTGCCTTATATGGGTCTTCCTGCTGGCTTACTGACAACTTGTGTTCTTCCTTGTAGGGTGTTAACCTGAATGTGTGAAAACGTATATATGCTTTGTATCACTTGTATTTAGTCAGTCTCCTCTGCGCACCTCCATGGGTCTTGTAGACCGAGGCTCCCCTGTCAGGGCTTGTATTTGATTGAATAAACGATTCGACCTTCTCCATTGCCGACTGCCTTATTATTCCTTGATGATTTATATATATATATGGGCTATTGGTAAGTATAGTCCGGCTTTGTAAAATTCGGTTCCTTCAGTTGGTGACTCCACCGGGACTCCGCGTTAGGGTCGTCCCCTCCTGTAGACAGGAGCAGAAGGGACAGGCAGGAGTTCTGGCCGAGTGGGTGGACAAGAAGTATTTTTGATCCGAAACACCCGTTAGTGGTTAGACAATTGGAGAGTCCGCCCTCGAGCCCAGTATCCCTCCCGGCTGCTGAAGACCCTACGCCGGAGTCCTACGGGCTTAACCCGAGAGAAACACAGACTGTGTCGGTCTGTCTAGAAATCGGCAGTGAAGAAGTGAACCTTTTGATTAAAATTGGAAACGGACGCTGGGAGGAAGTGTCCACTTGGAAATAGAAGTCTGTTTTTTTTGTTGGTGGCCGGGGAAGCTGGTCCACGAGGGAATCAGAAAAAGGGTCGGGCGTTGCGGTGCAGGGGCTGCACGGGCAGACACCTTTTGGATTTGTCTGGTTTTGCTAATCATACTTGGTGCCTTGTGGAGCACGGGGTGCTCGCTCGGCCAAACTCACTCAGGGGAAGCCCTGGGAGCAGCTGGGTAAGCTAGGGTTCTGGAGCTTTGTGCCCCGAAACACCGGCCCAACCAGGATGCGACCAGGGGATACCTAGGAAGTGGGTTTGTGGTTTTCCTACCGAGTGGTTTATTTGTGGTCGAATTTCGGATTGGTCTGGAATTCTTTTGAATTTGATTCCCCGAACGGGAGTCGACGGACTCCGTTGTTATTAAAAGACTTGTCATTTGCATTTGAATTTGTATAGAGCTCATTTGAAATTTGTATGGATTAAAATAGGAAGAGTATGAGAGAGTGAATGGTGAGGAGGGTGCGTCTGCATGAAATGAATGATTGAAAACTTATAAGAATTGTGATATCGCTGTTATCATGCCTTGTTTCAGCAAAATATGTTTTGGGTGCTGCTGTCGGAGAGGTGCTCGGCTGGAAGAAAGACAGCCTGCCCCTCCCGAGGAAAGCCCCAGTTTTGATATGTATGTTAAACATGGTCTTACACCAATTTTGTTTAATATATTATGGCACAAATATACAAAGGATAATACTGAATTGCAATGGCCTTTAACAGGGTCGTTTGATGAAAAAAAGATTACGTACTTACAGAATAAAATGTTTATTAAGAGAAGTCGCCAGTCAATGTTTGACTCCTTGAACCTATGGCTAAAGGAGGCCAAACGACGGCGAATAAGGGAAAAGAAACTGGGAAAGATTAAATCTGGGCAAACTGTAACCCAAAAGGCCATAGCTTATGATAAAGGAAAAGTGGAGGAAAATATTGCCCAAATGGACAGACAGTTCCGTTTAGAGACAGACAAGAGCTATATGGCCCGACCCGATATTGGAGATGAGATAGAGGATTTGTTAGAAACTCATCCACCTCCTCCTTATGCTCCAAAGGGTTAATACCCAGCAGTGCCCTTAGTTCGAATAGATCGCCCAGGGACTGCGTCGGTCATTCAGGATCTTACGGGAGCAGCGGCTACAGCCCCACCTGACGGGTCTGTACGGAGTGCGCTGCTTCCCCTTCCTCACTCCGACCATCTACTTCACCCTTGGTTTCGTTGCAACCAGATTCGGTTGTCCCTTCTATGTTACGCCCAGTATTTCTCTCCCCTCCGGCTCGAAGCACTATAGATCCTCGAGCTTTGGCTACCTTAGACACTACACCTAAACGTTTGGGGTCTGATTCGAACGACCCACGGATTTATACCAGATCCTCGTTAGGTATGGAAGAACGGAAGGCTATAGTAAATCAGGCATCCCAATGGATGCGGAATGCCATTTATACAATGGAAGATAATTGGAGTACTATGAAAGATTACGAGCCTGTTGCGCAACAATTAGCTATTGAAAATATAACGATCCGGTTGATTTCGCTATGGGAACAGTGTTTTGAGGAGGGGCTCGCTCCACAAATATTGAAAGACATAAGGGAACGAGCCCACAAATTCTAACTGCAGGCTGATTAAGTATATCAGAATGTAGCAACTCTCTTGCAGTATCGAGAGCGAATGCATCGGAAAAGTGCCGATTGGGGAACACAGAATCCTATGAGAGAGTTACATCCTCTTTTCTTTCCAGAATTACCTGAACTTAAGGATAACGGGGGCAATGTAATTAGAGCACAGGAGGACACAAGGCTTCAGGAACAATGGGTTTATACCCCTTGGAAACGAAGCAAGGTCCTTACATTGAAAGCCCAGCTCCCTGACACTCGTAAGAATCCCACTGCTTATTACAAAGAATTGGGCGAGGCTGCCAATTCCGCGATCATGACCATACCCGATATTGAGTTATTTTTCGGCCTTTTGATCCCGGTCGATATTTGGAGACAGATACATGACACGGATCACGTTCCTCAGCTAGGGGGAACGTGGGATCAACTGAAAACTTGGGATAAGGAACGAAAGCCTGGAGAGAAACCGCGAGATGAAATTTTAGCAGTACCAGATAAAATAATTACATACATGCAAACCCTCCTGCCTCCTAAGAAAATAGAGTGGGATAAGTTAGCTGCCTGTAAACAGAAGAAGGTTGAGAGTGTCTCGGATTTCTTCACCAAGTTTGAGAAAACATTTATAGATTTTAGTGG
Organism: Lissotriton vulgaris; assembly: GCF_964263255.1. NCBI lineage: Eukaryota > Metazoa > Chordata > Amphibia > Caudata > Salamandridae > Lissotriton > Lissotriton vulgaris. Next base: position 1,051,643,270 of record NC_141694.1, read on the forward strand.
TCAGGGTTTATCCACAGATGGGGGAATACGATTGTTTGTAAATAGATTTGTGACGAATCTGTTACCGGAGATTATGTCATGCCTCCAGGCAGACGAAAGTACATGGACTACGGCCACCCCATCCGTGATCCTCAGTATGGCTCAGTATTATGAGCATCGAGAGAATGAAAGCAAGGAAAGGGCTGAAAAGAAAACGAAAGACTTAAAGACTAGAGTCTTGTTGCAGCAAGTTAGTAGAGGACAGAATGCAGGACGAGGTGGGCGCGGTTCCTTCCAAAGAAGAGCAGGCAGAGGAAGAGGAGGTCCCCCGAATGTTGGTTTGAATCAATGCTCGTATTGTAAGCAGGAGGGGCATTGGAGGGCGGACTGTCCTTTGTTGATGGCAAGAAATGGCCCCAGTATGGGACGAGGACGGGCCGGGGAAATATTGATAGAAATAGCATGCGGAGGGAAGACGAGGATTCCCGGAAGAATTATTTTGATAGTCCACAGAATAGGGGGTGGTGATGAACAGAGTGTCTGAATTAAGCAGACCACTCTTACCCAGTCCAAAGATCAGGGCTTGATCCATCATTATTATTTATCTCACTGCACCATCCCAGCTCAGAAACTGGCTATATGCAAATCAGTCTGTCCCTGGCCCAGTGCATCATGGGAACAGGGCAGACTAAACTACCAAGCCAATTCTTCACCAGAAAGGAGACAAGCTACCGGGGACCGGTTTCTGGCATTTCAGCCTTTTTCGGCCCGACTTGCTTGAATCCTGATGGTGCAGTGAGAAAGGGACTCTTGTCTGAGTATACCCTGCCACACCTATAGTGGCCAAAAACGATTCAGAAAAGGGGGTGGTGATTCAAGCAAGCCGGGCCGAAGACGGCTGAAATGCCAGAAACCGGTCCCTGGTAGCTTGTTTCCTTCCCAGTATAAGAATTGGCTTGGTAGTTTGGTCTGCCCTGTTCCCATGATGCACTGGGCCAGGGTCAGACTAATTTGCATATAGCCAAGTTCTGAGCTGGGATGGTGCAGTGAGCTAAAAAACGGTGATGGATAAAGCCCTGATCTTTGGACTGGGTAAGAGTGGTCTGCTTAATTCAGACACTCTGTTCATCACCACCCCCTTTTCTGAATAATTTTTGTCCACCATAAGCGTGGAAGGGTATACTCAGATGTGAGTCCCTAGCTCATTGCACCATCAGGATTCAAGCAAGCCGGGCCGAAGACGGCTGAAATGCCAGAAACCGGTCCCCGGTAGCTTGTTTCCTTCCCAGTATAAGAATTGGCTTGGTAGTTTGGTCTGCCCTGTTGCACTGGGCCAGGGTCACACTAATTTGCATATAGCCAAGTTCTGAGCTGGTATGGTGCAGTGAGCTAAACAATGGTGATGGATAAAGCCCTGATCTTTGGACTGGGTAAGAGTGGTCTGCTTAATTCAGACACTCTGTTCATCACCACCCCCTTTTCTGAATCATTTTTGTCCACCATAAGCGTGGAAGGGTATACTCAGATGTGAGTCCCTAGCTCATTGCACCATCAGGATTCAAGCAAGCCGGGCCGAAGACGGCTGAAATGACAGAAACCGGTCCCCGGTAGCTTGTTTCCTTCCCAGTATAAGAATTGGCTTGGTAGTTTGGTCTGCCCTGTTCCCATGATGCACTGGGCCAGGGTCAGACTAATTTGCATATAGCCAAGTTCTGAGCTGGGATGGTGCAGTGAGCTAAAAAACGGTGATGGATAAAGCCCTGATCTTTGGACTGGGTAAGAGTGGTCTGCTTAATTCAGACACTCTGTTCATCACCACCCCCTTTTCTGAATAATTTTTGTCCACCATAAGCGTGGAAGGGTATACTCAGATGTGATATGTCACCTCGTTTATGCTACTCTAATCTGAATATCCTGAATTGCACTCCCTGTAAATAACCTGACTAAAGCTCCAGATATAAACCACTAATGCTATACAAATCACAGAGGAGATAGACTTAAGACCTTCATGTATCCGTCTTTTCTCTTTTATTTAATAATTATCACCGGGTTTACCTTTTCCAAAATAACTCCTTAATTAGAAACCTATACTATAAAATCACGCTAGTCTCTATCTAGCTCACATTTCTTCACCCTTTCTTTTAATTTCCATCTCACTGGCACTGGGGTCAAAGGCTAACTTCCCTCAATTATTTGCGCTTACAGATGTACTTTTGATCTCTTACAGCCTTGAAAAAGCCCCGGCGCAAATCGCCACAGGGGGCGAAACACGTGTCGGCTGTTCATGTTTTAACCTAAATTAATAAAAAGCAATTTTTCTATATAATATGGACTCTTGATTTTGATTACATGAGCAAGGATTCAGCCTAAGGATATCAACAATTTGGTCAAACACACTCATCACCCCCTTCAAATATACTCAGATGTGAGTCCCTAGCTCATTGCACCATCAGGATTCAAGCAAGCCGGGCCGAAGACGGATGAAATGCCAGAAACCGGTCCCCGGTAGCTTGTTTCCTTCCCAGTATAAGAATTGGCTTGGTAGTTTGGTCTGCCCTGTTCCCATGATGCACTGGGCCAGGGTCAGACTCATTTGCATATAGCCAAGTTCTGACCTGGAATGGTGCAGTGAGCTAAAAAACGGTGATGGATAAAGCCCTGATCTTTGGACTGGGTAAGAGTGGTCTGCTTAATTCAAACACTCTGTTCATCACCACCCCCTTTTCTGAATCAGTCCACAGAATAGGCAGTACTATAATGAAAATTACAGGGACGATGGGTACGATGGACAAGATTATGCATGAGACTGCCAAGGACAGAGAGGGGGCCACATTACAGTACCAGTTGACCAAGAGGGACCTTATGTACAAGGGGAACTGTTGGGTGCATCAGGAAAATTCCTAGTGGATACTGGAGCAATGAATAGTTCAGTTGCTCATACAATGGTCCCAGGGGCTGCTCTGTCTGGCCAAAATAATGTATCAGTGGGATTCTCTGGAATACCTGTGGTAAGCCCTGTTTCCAAGCCTTTGCCTTTTACTGTAGGTCCTATTTCTATACAGTCACCTTTTCTGTTGACATCTAATTGTGGTGAGAACCTTTTGGGTTTAGATATCTTAAAGAAATTACATGCTCGGATTTACTGTTCACCGGATGGCGTATATTTGACAATGCAGAAACCTTCTTTGACGGACGCTCAATATTTTGCGAAAAATGAGCGTCTCCCCCCTGAATTCCCTACAATTCCTCAGACTTTGTGGGCAACAGGAGACACTGATGTTGGTCTGTTAAACATAGCCCCTGTGTCCATTACCCTGAAACCTAATGCGCGGCTGCCTCACATTCCACAATATAAAATTTCACCTGAAGGTGAACGGGCTATGTTAAACATTATTCGCGACCTTATTAAGAAGGGGGTAGTAGAAGAAACAGCATCAAATACTTGTAATAGCCCGATTTTACCGATTTTGAAGAAACACCAGTTGATGGTGCTCCAGATTATAAGAACACATATCGTTTTGTGATTGACCTTCAAGCAGTTAATAAAATTGTGGTTCCACAGTATCCAGTGGTACCTGATATAACTGCTATTTTAACTATGATTCCTCCCACAGCTCAGTATTTTTCAGTGATAGATCTGAAGAATGCCTTCTTTAGCATCCCGATTCATGCAGATAGCAGGCATATCTTCGGATTCTCATTGGCTGGCCGAAGTTTCAGATTTACACGCGCTCCTCCAGGCTATACTGAAAGTCCCAGTATTTATAGCCAGGCATTAAAAGCAGTCCTTTATGAATTAATTCTGCCAGCTGGAAATTCCATTATCCAGTATGTAGATGATATATTAGTGGCCTCTGATACTAAAGAGGGATGCAAAGAGGCTACGGTGAAATTCTACACCATCTGGCTAAGAAAGGAAATAAAGTGTCCCTTTCTAAATTTCAATATTGTCGACAGGAAGTGACCTACTTAGGCCATTTTCTGTCGAAAGTGGGGAGGCGATTAACTCCTGAACGAATATCTGTTATAACTAACATGTCTGTACCTCGTACTCAACGTGATGTTCGTGCTTTTTTTGGAATAACCTCTTACTGTCGGCAATGGATTCCTAACTATTCACTTTTCTCTAAACCCTTGTTGCAATTGACAACCAAAGATGTGCATGAACCCCTACCCTGGACGGATGAATGTCAAGAAGCTTTTGAATCTTTAAAGTCTGCTCTTTGTTCTGCACCTGTGTTGGGAACTCCAGATTACCGGAAACCTTTTTCACTTTATGTGCATGAGGTAGACGGTTGTTCATTGTCAGTGTTAACACAGACGTTTGGTGGGAAACAGAGACCTTGTGCATTTTTCTCTTCAGTTTTGGATATTGTTGCACGCGCCCTTCCGAGCTGTCTGAGGGCCACTGCTGCAGTAGCACTGGCCATTCGACAGTCGGAAGGGATAGTCCTTAACAATGATCTCACAGTCATGGTACCGCATGCTGTGGATATCCTTCGGAATAGGACTAAGACGCAACACCTTACGAGTGCTAGATTGACAGGATATGAATTAACATTGTTTGCCCCTCACATTACTATTAAAAGATGCACTACTTTAAATCCCACCACGTTATTGCCTCTCCCTGAGAAAGATGAAAGAGTTGATGTCCATGATTGTGTGTTTAGAACAGAAGAAGAAACAAAAGGACTAGTGGCTTTAACTGACACCCCTTTATTCGAACCAGACGGGGAATTATATGTGGATGGCTCTTGTTTTAAGTTACCAGATGGCACTGCAACAGCTGCATATGCCATTACCACTTTGAAGACCGTAGTGGAAACCGCAAGGATTTCACACCACTCAGCCCAAGCAGCTGAACTAATAGCCTTGTTAAGAGCCTGTGAAATGAGTGAAGGTCTAAGGGTGAATATTTTTACAGACAGCCAGTACGCCTTTGGCATTGCCCATAGTTTTGGGAGGCTGTGGAGGGAGCGGGGTTTCTTTACTACTCATGCCCAGAAAATTCAGCATGGTCCCTTGATTTATCAACTTTTATTTGCCCTAACCTTACCAAAGAAGTTAGCCATTATTAAATGCAGTGCACATAAGAAGGTTGTAGATTCTACTGGAAAGGGGAACGCCTTTGTCGATTCAGTAGCAAAAGAAATGGCTCAGGCTAAAGGAAGTCCCATGTTTCTTAGTACATCTGCCCAATGGCCCACCGGAACATCTCTTTTTGATAATACCCTTGAAAGTGTAAAAGAATTACAGAAAGAAGCAACTGCCGAAGAAATGCAGAGGTGGGAACTGGAGATTGAGAAATTAGATGAGAATGGGCGTTGGATAGACCGATCTGAGAAACAGCGATGGTTACTCCCTAATGCACTGGTATATGCAGTAGTCATCATGGCGCATGGCCCGGCCCATATCAGTGCTAAAGGAATTAGCACTGTATTAGACCCAGTATGGAATAACCCCAACATTTCCAAAATAGCAGCTCATATTGTCAAATATTGTCCGGTGTGTTTACGACATAACCCTGGAGGTAGAGAATCTGTTTTGAGTGGCGATTTTGCCCTGCCATCCTTACCCTTTTAAGTTCTACAGATAGATTTCATACAAATGGAACGTGTGAATAATTTGAAGTATGTATTGGTGGTGGTATGTGCTTTCAGTAAATGGGTTGAGGCCTACCCCACCAAAGATGCTACTGCAATTACCACTGCCAAGGTTCTGATCAAAGAGTTTTTCCCTAGATTCTGTTTGCCCCGAATTATCTGGTCGGACAACGGCCCCCATTTCAATGCCACACTTGTACAAAGTGTTTGTGATGGACTAAAATTTAGACAAAAATTCCATGCCGCTAGGCATCCACAATCAGCAGGACTGGTCGAAAAATATAATGGCATACTGAAGCTTAAAATGGCCAAAATCTGTGCAGATACTAGATTAAAGTGGCCCGATGCCCTCCCATTAGCATTGCTATCCCTTAGAACGACTCCTCATTCTAGGACTGGTCTGTCCCCCTATGAAGTCATATTTGGCCGTCCTGCAAATGTGTTGCGAGTCCCTAGACCCAGATCTTTTAGAGATATTGATTATCCATTGATGACAGATTACCTTTATGCTTTGACTAAAGATCTGCGTTCTATTCATCAACAGGTATCGGACACATTGCAGCCACTACCGGAGGGTCCTGGACATCGATTGGAGCCTGGCCAGTGGGTACTGGTGAAGAATTATCAACGAACCTCGAGTTTGGAGCCCAGATGGTCTGATCCCTATCAAATTCTATTGGTGACGAGGACGGCGGTGAAGGTGCACGGCCGCAAACACTGGATCCACGCGAGCCACGTCAAGCGCCTCCCGCTGCCCCTGCCCTCTGACCAGCAGAACAAAGACGGAGTGCCGAGTCAGGAAGGAGAACTGATTCGGAGCTTTGTGCTCTTTTCGGATGCTCGAGAAAAAGGGCAATCGAGTGCAATGTTGCCTGAAGGGGAAGGTGAAATAGCTCAATTAGAAGCAACTGCCTGTCCCGAGGCAGCACGAGAGGTGACAGAGTCTGTTACCCATGCCACTGAATTGTTTTCTGACCAGGAGCAACCTGGTTGTTGTCGATACGATCTGCGGCCCCGAAAACAGCGCGGCACCCCACTCTCTCATGGAAGAAATTAGATCGAGACTTTGTGATAAACGACGTCCAGTAGAGTGATTGGGGTGCTGAGCGAGACACTGGACTGAACTCGCAGAGAGCTTGGAACATTGTGTAATAGGCTCTGTTCAGAAAGAAAGACTGAGTTAAGGGCCGCGATCGTACCTTTGGAATCTGAAAGTTTGTTTTTTCCTTGGATGAGAGATAAGGGTCTGCCTGTGAGGCTCTAAAAACCGTCACAGGGAGAAGATCCCTTGGTGGGAAGAAGAAACCCGCTGGTGGTTGGCGTGCTTTGTGGATACAAAGATTAGTTGTGGACTTTTAGCAAGGGACCGAGATAGATTTGGACTTTTCAAGTTCAAGTTCAGGCATTTGTATAGCGCACTGCTCACCCAGAGGGTCTCAAGGCGCTAGGGGAAGGGGTTCATTATTTGTCGAATAGCCAAGTTTTAAGTTCTTTTCTGAAGGAGATGTGGTTCTGAGTAAGGCGGAGGTTGGTGGGGAGTGAGTTCCAGGTCTTGGCAGCCAGGAAGGAGAAGGATCTGCCACCCATGGTGGATTTCCGGATGCGCGGGACTGCGGCGAGGGCTTGATTGGACGATCTTAGTTGGCGGGTGGGTCTGTAGAAAGGACAGTAGAGTATTGAGGCATTCGGGTCCTAGATTGTAGAGGGCCTTGTGTGCGTGGGTGAGAAGGCGAAAGGTAATTCTTTTGTTGACGGGAAGCCAGTGGAGGTCTTTTAGATGTCTGGTGATGTGATCTTGGCGCGGGATGTCTAATATGAGTCTCGCTGACGCGTTCTGGATGCGCTGGAGTTTTTTCTGTAGTTTTGTTGTGATTCCGGCGTAAAGAGTGTTACCATAGTCCAGCCGACTCGTGACCAATGCGTGGGTGACAGTCTTTCTTGTCTCGAGGGGGATCCAGCGGAAGATCTTTTTGAGGATGCGAAGTACGTTGAAGCAGGAGGACGAGACGGCGTTGACTTGTCTGGACATCGAGAGAGGAGTCTAGGATGAAGCCAAGGTTACGAGCATGGTCTGTGAGTGTGGGTGCTGTCCCAAGCTGAGGGGGAAGATCCTAGTATGAGCACCTCCGTTTTGTCTGAGTTGAGTTTTAGGCGGCTCTGGTTCATCTATTCGGCTACTTCTTTCATGCCTTCGTGAAGATTGGTTTTGGCGGTGTTGGGGTCTTTGGTGAGGGAAAGGATCAGCTGGGTGTCGTCGGGGTAGGAGGTGATGTTGAGGTTATGTTGACGCGCGATGGAGGCGAGAGGGCTCATGTAGACGTTGAAGAGGGTGGGACTGAGTGAGGATCCTTGAGGTACGCCGCAGATGACTTCGGTAGCCTCTGAGTAGAATGGGGGAAGTCGGACTCTTTGCGTTCTCCCAGCGAGGAATGAGATGATCCAGTCCAGGGCTTTTCCTTGTAAGCCGATGTTGCTGAGGCATTGTATAAGGGTGTTGTGGCAGACTGTGTCGAAAGCGGCGGAAAGGTCGAGTAGGATGAGGGCCACTGTTTCTCCGTTGTCCAGGAGTGCTCGGATGTCGTCAGTCGCTGCTATGAGAGCAGTTTCGGTGCTGTGTTTGGCTCGAAATCCTGATTGAGAGGGATCGAGGGAGTTATTGGATTCAAGGAAGGCGGCGAGCTGGCTGTTGACGGCTTTCTCGATGACTTTGGCCGGGAATGGGAGGAGAGATATGGGTCGGTAGTTTTTAAGTTCAGAGGGGTCTGCTGTGGGTTTCTTCAGAAGGGCGCTGAGTTCGGCGTGTTTCCAGCTTTCTGGAAAGGTGGCAGAGTTGAACGAGCAGTTGAAGACATCGCGAAGATGGGGTGCGATGATGGAGTCAGCTTTGTTGAAGATGTGGTGGGGGCAGGGGTCAGAAGGCGAGCCAGAGTGGATTGAGTTCATGAGGCGAATGGTGTCTTCAGTGGTGATTGGGTTCCAGGCGCTGGGGTTGTTAGTTGGCGGAGTAGGATCTGAGGGGGGTGGGGAGGGTTGAACGCTGGGGGTATTCTTGAAGCTGTTATGGATGTCGGCAATTTTGTTGTAGAAGAAGGAGGATAACGCATCGCAGAGGTCTTGGGAGGGGGTGATGTCGTTAGATGCTGCGGTGGGGTTGGTGAATTCTTTGACGATGTTGAAGAGTTCCTTGCTGTTATGAGTGTTGTTGTCGAGACGGTCCTTGAGTGCTGATTTCTTGGCGGATCGAATCAGTTGGTGGTGTTTGCGGGTGGCTGTCTTGAGGGAGTCCATGTTGTCTGAGGTAGGGTTTTTTCTCCAAATCTTCTCCATGGTGCGGCATAGCTTTTTGGATTTTTTAAGTTCATCATTGAACCAGGGAGCCTTTTTAGGTCTCGCACCTGCGAACCGGATCGCGAAAGCGATCCGTCGCTGCGAGACTTATTGTGATCATTTCAGTTTTCAAGGACTCAAGGGGAACAGACAAGAGACAAGAGATGTGAACGCGCAGATCTTCGACTTGGATTAGGTCGCGCGCGCGTCAACGGTGAAGAGCATGTCAGTTTCAGTTTTGAGCAGTTCTACATTTTGTTACTTTGTTGCAGTTTTAAAGGCTGGTTTGTGAAGAACATGTCAGTTTCAGTTTTCCCTTGCCAACTGTGTGCAAACAGCTTCTGCATACAATTTTTTTAATGTTTTTTTTTAATATAATGTGCGTGTTTTAATACAAGTGTGTTGAAAAGTGGGTGTTTTCGATAATTAGTTCGTAAAAAAGTGTTTGTGTTTAACTACAATAATAATGTGTGTGTTTTCAATACAATGAGCATGTTAGGAAGTGTTTGTGCTGTACAGTGGAGTGCTGCGTTGTAGAGTGCAGCGCTGTATAGTGGGGTGGTGTGTTGTGGAGTGGACTAGTGTGCTTTGTGGAGTAGTGCATTGTAGAGTGGAGCACTGCGCTGTAGAGTGGAGCACTGCGCTGTAGAGTAGAGCGCTGCGCTGTAGAGTTGAGCGCTGCACTGTAGAGTGGAGCGCTGCGCTGTAGAGTGGAGCGCTGCGCTGTAGAGTGAATCCGGCACTGTAGAGTGGATGCTGCGCTGTAGAGTGAATGCTGCGCTGTAGAGTGGAGCGCTGCGCTGTAGAGCAGAATGCTGCGTTGTGTAGTGTTGCGCTGGAGAGTGGCGCGCTGCGCTGCAGACTGGACCGCTGCGCTGTAGAGTGGAGCGCTGTAGAGTGGAGCGCTGCGCTGTAGAGTGGAGCGCTGCGCTGTAGAGTGGAGCGCTGCGCTGTAGAGTGGAGCGCTACGCTGTAGAGTGGAGCACTGCGCTGTAGAGTGGAGTGCTGCGCTGTACAGTGGTGTGCTAAATTGGGAAGGTCTGCGCTGTAAAGTGGAGTGTTGTGTTGTGTAGTGCTGCGCTGTAGAGTGGAGGACTGCGCTGTGGTGCGCTGCGCTGTAGAGTGGCACGTTGTGCTACAGACGAACGCTGCGCTGTAGAGTGGAGTGTTGCGCTGTAGAGTGGAGTGTTGCGCTGTAAAGTGGAGTGTTGCGCTGTAGAGCGGCGTGCTGCGCTGTAGAGTGGAGCGCTGCGCTGTAGAGTGGAGCGCTGCGCTGTAGAGTGGAGCGCTGCGCTGTAGAGTGGAGCGCTGCGCTGTAGAGTGGAGCGCTGCGCTGTAGAGTGGAGCGCTGTGCTGTAGAGTGGAGCGCTGCGCTGTAGAGTGGAGCACTGCGCTGTAGAGTGGAGCGCTGCGCTGTAGAGTGGAGCGCTGCGCTGTAGAGTGAATGCTGCACTGTAGAGTGAATGCTGCACTGTAGAGTGGAGCGCTGCGCTGTACAGCAGAATGCTGCGTTGTCTAGTGTTGCGCTGTAGAGTAGAGCGCTGCGCTGTAGAGTGGAGCGCTGCGCTGTAGAGTGGAGTGCTATACTGGGGAGTTCTGTGCTGTAGAGTGGAGTGCTGCGTTGTGTAGTGCTGCACTGTAGAGTGGAGCGCTGCGCTGTAGAGTGGAGCGCTGCGCTATAGAGTGCTGCGCTGTAGAGTGGAGCGCTGCGCTGTAGAGTGGAGCGCTGCGCTGTAGAGTGGAGCGCTGCGCTGTAGAGTGGAGCGCTGCGCTGTAGAGTGGAGCGCTGCGCTGTAGAGTGGAGTGATGTGCTGTAGAGTGGAGCGCTGCGCTGTAGAGCAGAATGCTGCTTTGTGTAGTGTTGTGCTGTAGAGTGGACTGCTGCGTTGTAGAGTGGAGTGTTGCACTGTAGAGTGGAGTGTTGCGTTGTAGAGTGGAGCGCTGCGCTGTAGAGTGGAGCGCTGCGCTGTAGAGTGGAGCGCTGCGCTGTAGAGTGGAGCGCTGTAGAGTGGAGCGCTGCGCTGTCGAGTGAATGCTGCGCTGTAGAGTGGAGCGCTGTGCTGTAGAGCAGAATGCTGCTTTGTGTAGTGTTGTGCTGTAGAGTGGAGCGCTGCGCTGTAGAGTGGAGCGATGCGCTGTAGAGTGGAGCGCTGCGCTGTAGAGTGGAGCGCTGCGCTGTAGAGTGGAGCGCTGCGCTGTAGAGTGGAGCGCTGCGCTGTAGAGTGGCGCGCTGCTCTGTAGAGTGAGTGCTGCTCTGTAGAGTGGAATGCTGCGCTGTACAGTGGTGTGCTAAATTGGGAAGGTCTGCGCTGTAAAGTGGAGTGTTGTGTTGTGTAGTGCTGCGCTGTAGAGTGGAGCACTGCGCTGTGGCGCGTTGCGCTGTAGAGTGGTGCGCTGTGCTGCAGACTGGAACGCTGCGCTGTAGAGTGGAGTGTTGCGCTGTAGAGTGGAGTGTTGCGCTGTAGAGCGGCGTGCTGCGCTGTAGAGGAGCGCTGCGCTGTGGAGTGGAGCGCTATAGAGTGGAGCACTGCACTGTAGAGTGGAGCGCTGCGCTGTAGAGTGGAGCGCTGCGCTGTAGAGTGGAGCGCTGCGCTGTAGAGTGGAGCGCTGTAGAGTGGAGCGCTGCGCTGTAGAGTGAATGCTGCACTGTAGAGTGAATGCTGCGCTGTAGAGTGAATGCTGCACTGTAGAGTGAATGCTGCGCTGTAGAGTGGAGCGCTGCGCTGTAAAGCAGAATGCTGCGTTGTGTAGTGTTGCGCTGTAGAGTGGAGCGCTGCGCTGTAGAGTGGAGCGCTGCGCTGTAGAGTGGAGCGCTGCGCTGTAGAGTGGAGCGTTGCGCTGTAGAGTGGAGTGCTGCGCTGTAGAGTGGAGTGCTGCTCTGTAGAGTGGAATGCTGCGCTGTACAGTGGTGTGCTAAATTGGGAAGGTCTGTGCTGTAAAGTGGAGTGTTGTGTTGTGTAGTGCTGCGCTGTAGAGTGGAGCGCTGCGCTGTGGCGCGCTGCGCTGTAGAGTGGCGCGCTGTGCTGCAGGCGAACGCTGCGCTGTAGAGTGGAGTGTTGCACTGTAGAGTGGAGTGTTGCGCTGTAAAGTGGAGTGTTGCGCTGTAGAGCGGCATGCTGCGCTGTAGAGTGGAGCGCTGCGCTATGGAGTGGAGCGCTGTAGAGTGGAGCGCTGTGCTGTAGAGTGGAGCGCTGCGCTGTAGAGTGGAGCGCTGTAGAGTGGAGCGCTGCACTGTAGAGTGAATGCTGCACTGTAGAGTGAATGCTGCGCTGTAGAGTGGAGCGCTGCGCTGTAGAGCAGAATGCTGCGTTGTGTAGTGTTGCACTGTAGAGTGGAGCGCTGCGCTGTAGAGTGGAGCACTGCGCTGTAGAGTGGAGCGCTGCGCTGTAGAGTGGAGCGCTGCGCTGTAGAGTGGAGCGTTGTGCTGTAGAGTGGAGCGTTGCGCTGTAGAGTGGAGTGTTGCGCTGGAGAGTGGCGCGCTGCGCTGTAGAGTGGCACGCTGCGCTGCAGACTGGACCGCTGTGCTGTAGAGTGGAGCGCTGCGCTGTATAGTGAGTGCTGCTCTGTAGAATGGAATGCTTCGCTGTACAGTGGTGTGCTAAATTGGGAAGGTCTGCGCTGTAAAGTGGAGTGTTGTGTTGTGTAGTGCTGCGCTGTAGAGTGGAGCACTGCACTGTAGAGTGGAGCGCTGCGCTGTAGAGTGGAGTGCGCTGCGCTGTAGAGTGGAGTGCGCTGCGCTGTAGAGTGGAGCGCTGCGCTGTAGAGTGGAGCGCTGCGCTGTAGAGTGGAGCGCTGCGCTGTAGAGTGGAGCGCTGTAGAGTGGAGCGCTGCGCTGTAGAGTGAATGCTGCACTGTAGAGTGGAGCGCTGCGCTGTACAGCAGAATGCTGCGTTGTCTAGTGTTGCGCTGTAGAGTGGAGCACTGCGCTGTAAAGTGGAGCGCTGCGCTGTAGAGTGGAGCGCTGCGCTGTAGAGTGGAGCGCTGCGCTGTAGAGTGGAGTGCTGCGCTGTAGAGTTGGGTGCTGCGGTGTAGAGTGGAGTGCTATACTGGGGAGTTCTGTGCTGTAGAGTGGAGTGCTGCGTTGTGTAGTGCTGCACTGTAGAGTGGAGCGCTGCACTGTAGAGTGGAGCGCTGCGCTATAGAGTGGTGCGCTGCGCTATAGAGTGGTGCGCTGCGCTATAGAGTGGTGCGCTGCGCTATAGAGTGGTGCGCTGCGCTATAGAGTGGAGCGCTGCGCTGTAGAGTGGAGTGCTATACTGGGAAGTTCTGTGCTGTAGAGTGGACTGCTGCGTTGTCGAGTGGAGTGTTGCGTTGTAGAGTGGAGTGTTGCGCTGTAGAGTGGAGTGTTGCGCTGTAGAGTGGAGTGTTGCGCTGTAGAGTGGAGTGTTGCGTTGTAGAGTGGAGCGCTGCGCTGTATAGTGAGTGCTGCTCTGCAGAGTGGAATGCTGCGCTGTACAGTGGTGTGCTAAATTGGGAAGGTCTGCGCTGTAAAGTGGAGTGTTGTGTTGTGTAGTGCTGCGCTGTAGAGTGGAGCACTGCGCTGTGGCGCGCTGCGCTGTAGAGTGGCGCGCTGTGCTGCGGACTGGAACGCTGCGCTGTACAGTGGTGTGCTAAATAGGGAATGTCTGCGCTGTAAAGTGGAGTGTTGTGTAGTGCTGCGCTGTATAGTGGAGCGCTGCGCTGTAGAATGGAGCACTGCGCTGTACAGTGGAGCACTGCAATGTAGAGTGGAGCAGTTCGCTGTAGAGTGGAGAACTGTACTGTAGAGTGGAGTGCTGCATTGTATAGTGCTGCGCTGTAGAGTGGAGTGCTGGGCTATGAATTGCTACACTGTAGACTGGGGTGCTGCGTTTTGTAATGCTGCGCTGTAGAGTGGAGCGTTGCGCTGTAGAGTGAATGCTGCACTGTAGAGTGAATGCTGCGCTGTAGAGTGGAGCGCTGCGCTGTAGAGTGAATGCTGCACTGTAGAGTGAATGCTGCGCTGTAGAGTGGAGCGCTGCGCTGTACAGCAGAATGCTGCGTTGTGTAGTGTTGCGTTGTAGAGTGGAGCGCTGCGCTGTAGAGTGGTGCGCTGCTCTGTAGAGTGGAGCGTTGCGCTGTAGAGTGGAGTGCTATACTGGGAAGTTCTGCGCTGTAGAGTGGACTGCTGCGTTGTAGAGTGGAGCGCTGCGCTGTGAACTGGAGCGCTGTAGAGTGGAGCACTATGCTGTAGAGTGGAGCGCTGCGCTGTTAAGTGGAGCACTGCGCTGTAGAGTGGAGCGCTGTAGAGTGGAGCGCTGCGCTGTAGAGTGAATGCTGCACTGTAGAGTGAATGCTGCGCTGTAGAGTGGAGCGCTGAGCTGTAGAGCAGAATGCTGCGTTGTGTAGTGTTGCGCTGTAGAGTGGAGCGTTGCACTGTAGCACTCTGCACTCAGCAACAATCTGCACTTTGTGTTCAGTGGCAATTTGCACCTTGCATTCAGTAACAATCTGCTGTCTGCGCTTAACAACAATATGCACTGTGCATTTAACATTGTACACTTAATAGCGATCTGCACCCTGCACTCATTAACAATTTGCACTTTGCACTCAGAAACAATCTGCGCCCTGCACTTAGCAGCAAACTGCTCTCTGCACTTAACAACAATGTGCATTTTGCATTCAATACCAGTCTGCAGTTTACACTACTATGTACTTTGCCCTTAACAATACATATCACTCTATTACATACAACTCAACAGCAGACATCCACTACAACACATACCATTCTATTACAGCATACACCATACTACAAGCTAATTCTTGAGACAATAAAAAAGCTTTCTAAAACAACAATACGTTTGTTAAGTAAGGCACATATAGCTTCAATGAAGGGCAAATGCTTAAACAATTGTAAGGCATACAGCTATTTACATCGAGATGGCACTTCCCTGTTGTTGCAAAATATGTTTTTGCTTAGACATTTAGTTTCGTTCTTAGCCGTGCTTACACATTCAGTTTCATTTTCAGTCATGCATGGACAGCTGGCTTCAATTTGGACACACGAAACTGTTTCAAACGACAACATTTGCCCATTTAGATGCCATATATTCGTAGAAACTTTCTTATAACATAAAAGCCATTTTAGCACAAACAAAGCTTTTTTAAACTGCGTACATGTAACTCAGACATTATTCATTTTTCTTTAAAAGGACTTAGAACATTAGGTGTGTTTTAAATAGCCTTTAAAAATAACTACAATTCTTCTGAACAAAAAATTTTAAGTTATCATTCTCTTTATGTGTTGCAGTTTACGCATTCACAGCTGCAAAATACATAAAGAAACACAAAATAAAAGCTCAAACAACTGAAAGGTATATTAGCAATTCCATCCTATTTATTAAGTGCTATTGCAATCTCACTTAAACAAAATAACTTCACATTCTCATTATTATTCTGTATTGCAGTCTATGACCACGCAGTTTTTAAATCACAAACAGTCTTACAAACCAACTAATGCTCAAATTAATATGCCATATTGTTAGAAAAGTACAATTCATTTACACGTTATTAATACTTATTACGTATACACTGTTCTATAACTAATCTACATTGCACATTCCTTTACAGTGTGCGCGCATCTTACTACAGCATCATAGCTGCCAAGGTTTCAGATTGCTATGTGTGACATTTTCATAATTTCAGTGTAAATATGAGTGACATTCAACGACTATGAGTGACATTTTCTCGCGTGCAAAATCAAGCGATGAGGGCAAGGGAAACATAAATATAAGTACCCACGCGCTCCACTAAAAGTAAATTAAATGAGTGGCACAACTTTGCAGACAGACTAGTGACTGATGAGTTTGGTGTGCCCTTGATCTCTGCCTGACTCAGAACATTGCACACATCAGGTTTCGGCCCCTTGTGCAGAAGGCCTCAAACTGTTCAGCATTTATTGTGCTGTCTTTTGGCGGCAGGCCTTAATGTCTCTGTATGATAGACTGCAGGTTCATTCTGTGTGTAGCAGTGGGCACCACAGAGTCTGCAGCTGTGTGAGGCTGTTTGCGTGCAGGTGGCTTGCATATGTGTGCACAGTGTGGCTGTGCATCGCCCGCCAACACAACCTCAACATCATCTCTTACGCGGACGACACTCAACTGATCCTTTCTCTCACCAAGGACCCCAGCACCGCCAAAACTAACCTACACGAAGGAATGAAAGAAGTCGCCGAATGGATGAAACAAAGCCGTCTGAAACTGAATTCAGACAAAACAGAAGTCCTCATCTTAGGTACATCCCCCTCCGCATGGGACGACTCCTGGTGGCCGGAAGCCCTCGGAAAAGCACCCATCCCGACAGACCACGCACGGAACCTTGGCGTCATCCTGGATTCTTCACTCTCCATGAACAGACAAGTCAACGCCGTATCCTCTTCCTGCTTTAACATTCTTCGCATGCTCAGAAAAACATTTCGCTGGATCCCCTCCGAAACAAGGAAAACAGTCACCCACGCTCTAGTCACGAGCCGACTGGACTACGGAAACACCCTATACGCAGGCACCACCGCTAAACTCCAGAAGAAACTACAACGAATCCAAAACGCCTCAGCCAGGCTCATACTAGACATCCCACGCAACGAACACATTTCTGGTCACCTTAAAGACCTCCACTGGCTACCCGTCAATAAGAGGATCACTTTCCGACTGCTTACCCACGCACACAAATCACTCTACGACATCGGACCAGATTGCCTCAACTCTCGTCTGTCCTTCTACACCCCCTCCCGCCAACTTCGCTCTTCCAGCCAAGCCTTCGCCACTGTACCTCGCATCAACAAGACCACCATGGGAGGCAGATCCTTTTCATACCTGGCTGCCAAAACATGGAACTCACTCCCCGCTTACCTTCGCCTCACCCAGAATCACCTAGCGTTCAGAAAGCAGCTTAAAACGTGGATATTTGACAAATAATCCTCCTCCCCTTCCTAAGCGCCTTGAAACCCTCTGGGTATGTAGTGCGCTATACAAATTTTATGACTTGACTTGACCTATGTGCATGAAGGAGACTTGTACCAGTGTGCACAGTGTAGCTATGCACTATGGATGCAGGGGGCTTGCGTCAGTGTGCACAGTGAAGCTGTGCGCTATGCTGTATGGGTGCAGGGAGCTTGCATATGTGTGCACAGTGTAGCTGTGCACTATGCTGTATGGTTGCAGAAGGTTTGCGTCTGTGTGCACAGTTTAGCTCTGTGCTATGCTGTAGGGGTGCCGGAGGCTTGCATGTCTGTTCACAGTGTAGCTGTGTGCGATGCTATGTGCATGCGGGAGGCTTACTTCTGTGTGCAGTGAACTCCAACAGGATGTGAGCAGAGGAGCCTGCCTCAACTCAAGTCAACACAGGTGCCAGTCAGTGTGTTGCTGGGCGGGATGGCCGAAAAACAACACTGCCAGCCATTAGGGCCCGTGCCCCGCGCCTCCCCATGGCTCAGCTTCTGCCTGCAAAATCTGAAGAGAGCATCATCACAGGACTAAGGAGCCTCTGAGGAATGAGGTGAGGAGTCGTAACGACCCCCTGCTCCCCCAGGATGAGAGAGAGTAAAGAGCCCTGGCAAAACACGCACCACCATAACAGATTTCAGATTATGCGCCATTTTATAAATTAAGGATAGTGTGTGTGTGTGTAGGTTGTGACATTATCTATCGAACTCTCAACTCAAGTAAACATTTAATTAGAATCTGATTTTAGCTACAGACTCAGTCACTGACTGACATTTATAATGTCCTTAAGGAAGCTGAAGTAAGTTTAATTACGTAAATTACCAGACTAGTCGGGTTACGGCTAAGTGCTTTCAATGAGGTGGAGCCCAATGAAAAACCTCAGAAGGTGTCACAAGACCGAGCAGCCCTGCGGCCTGCAGATTACTGTCTTCTGAAATCAGATCTTGCGTATAAACCTGAGAAGGATGACTAGACAGAGCAGCCCTGCCTGCAACCGTATCTGACAACAAGTAAGACTACAACACATCATGACTACAAAGTCAGTGGTAGCAGGCGGGCTGGCTAGCCAATAAGTACTTACTTGGTAGTCTATCTGTCGGTCCCAGTCACACTGCCGGTCCGCGCCGCACGGGGTCACCAGACTCCCCGCAGCGCCCACGATCTGGATCACGACGCCTCTCATGCTGTGCCCATATTTGCTGAGAGTGCCTGAGTCAGGTCGATGATGCTGCTGTCCCTGCGCCGCCAGCCATGGTTATGCATAGGCTGAGGCAGCACTCGACGATGTGGTCAGTCATTTTCACATCCATCACTTTCAGACTGTGACCCATCAAAGTTATTTCATTAACGATTAGGTCCATTATGGTCCTCGAAGGTCCTTGCGGAGAGGGTGAATGCACCTCCATAAAGATCAGCTGCCTCGGTGACTTCCTAGTTGCTTGCTATTGTGGACGGTGCATGATTGATTGGCAAACCTCGTAGTGGGCAACGTGCGGGGGAGGGCAAACTGGGTGCAAGATCATGATGTGAAGAGGCACTCAGCGGGAGAGGTAACAGGCGCGGTGCTTATCTACTTGTCTGAGGTGGGGTGGACGAGTGGGTGGGGGGGGGAGGGGGGGGGGAGGGCAGGAGAGATATCTGGGACCCTAGAAGGCAACTTAAGTCCTCCAAAAAGAAGAGGGCGAATGGAGGTAGTGTCTCCGATTGACGGATCCGAAATCGGGTGAGGCATGGTTCAGCAGGGCGTGGCCATGTGATGGCCCTGCTGCTCTGAAATAAAATTGCCGTCGGGCAGCTGCATTGTCATATTCATTTAGTTCCTGGGCCTCTGTGCTGTCCCAGCATGGCGGGCCCTGACTGCAGGGCTGAGGAGGTGCGAACAGCAGTGTGAACGAGCGCGGCCATAAAACAGTCAGGCTGTGCAAGAATGACGACGATCCAGTTCCAGAAGAGGCCTCATCAAACACAACTTCGCGCGATATTAGCAGGACGTGTGATGTCACATCCTTGCGGCGCTACGGCGTCACTCAGCCCCTTGGCGCCGCGGAAATCAGAGAGATACATTGTGGCAGCACTGGCTGACTGCCACTGTGAGGCTAAGAGCGCCTGCTCAGCTGCTGGAACTGCCCGAAGATTGATCATTAGTGCACTGGCCTGGGCCAGGCCTGAGAGCCACCTCACCTCGTGCTGCAACTGCTGCTTTGCCGCCGGTATAATGACTACTACACACACACTACGGACTTCTACTAGTACTGCAGCGCTGCCAGCAGTTAGTAGTGCCAGTCCTCAACTAACATCGTCGTTGGATCGTGCCAGTACTGGGTCGCGCTGACTGGGGAGTTAATTGGTCGTCCGTCGTTGATTGAAGGTGAACCAGCCATAGCTGCCAAGGTTTCAGATTGCCATGTGTGACATTTTAATAATGTCAGTGTCACTATGAGTGACATTTCAATGAGTATGAGTGACACTTTCTAGAGTGGAAAATGAGGCAATGAAGACAAGGGAAACTTATCAATATCACAAATTACAACCATTTGTGCAATGAGAATCTCTACAAGTCAATGCAGACTAAGGGTAGGAAAGACACAGGGAACCCACACTAAAACGTAGTGAGACACAGGAATGAGGCATAAAGGTTTGGGTGAATTGGCACTTACAATTATAAACACAGGGCAGAAAGACAGAAAGTGAAACTTAGAGAAACTAGAGACCGCAAACCGGGTAAAATGCTTAAAAAGTTAATTTGACCTTTCGTAATGTAACTTGTGCTCATGTCAAGCGCACAAAGGCTCAATTCAAATGCACTGCTGTAATTAAAGGTAGTGTTTACCTGCAGAGAGACCTACGGCATTTCGGTAAGGGCTTCGATTTGAGCTCTGACTCATTTGCACACTCCACGCTTGGCATGCAAGACACTGTTTAGTGCAGTGTTCAAATTACACGTTTCCTTCTCATTTGTCACGTGTTCAGCAATACATACCACATCAAGGCACAACAACAAAGAGCGCAAAACTGGAGGCTTTCAGAAACTTAGGATATATATATGCAACGAACATAGCGCATCAAATGCTCTGCATTACTAGGACTTTTTAAGGGCGTGTAGAGTGCGTTCTACCTATACAGGCAATACATTACTCCCAAATCGGTGTGTAACCATTAATAAAGATCTTGAAACACACCTGTCGCGCCGAGAAGTATCTGGTGTGCATTTTTTTCTGAAATCAGCTGTGGACATTATCTTTTCGGTTTTGCCCACGTTGTATACTTATTTCAATGACCTCTAACTTTCCCTTTAATCTGCCAGTGTGTGTTGTCTACAGTCTGAAGTGAAGTCTGTGTGTGGCTGGGAGGTAGTACGGGTGACGGGGTCGTGATGTGTGCATGGAATTTGAAGGAAGGCAGGTAAGACAAGCCAAAGCACCTTTTGAACTTTATTTCCGATTTTAATTTATGCCCGTGACTTCAGGACAGGCGCACTTACTTGCTTGAATTTAGGTGCAGTGATGGCCCGCCTGGGACCAGCAAGGGCAGCTCCACTTCCTCACGTGCCAGAAGTCTGGTTTGCTTCTTTGACATCCGCCCACATGATACTCAATGGTGCACTGGCCTTCTAGCAGGAGGGTCATGGAACTGGCCTAGGGGGAGGGACATGCCCAAAGTGAGGCGGTACCTGACACCAGGGTCTGCAGAAGGATCACCCCGGTCACGAGGGTGCATCACCTATGCGCTAACAAGATGGCATGACAGCCGCCAAGCAGGGAGGTAATGTCTGCCCTCAAACATAAGAGCTGGCTCTCGACGGCTGGGCGCAGTGGGCAACATTCCGCTTCTAGGACGAGTTTTGGGACTTTACACCAACATATGAATACTCCTTGGGTATACACACATCCACGACTTCACGTAACATCAGGGTGCACGGCCTGTGGCGTTATCAGGATGTACAGCACTCCTCTGGCTAACGGAGAGGGTGTGGCATAACGGCAGGAGCGGCACACCTTGAAGCTAGGGAACCATGCTCGAGTCTGGCGGGAGGCTCAAGCATCCTGTGATTCGGGGCAAATTCTCTCCCCGTGCCTAAACATGAATGTGCCCGTCTGTAATGCAACGTGTGCCCATGTAAAGTGCTCTGATACCGCCGGGGCGAGTTTGCGCTATATAACACTGCAAAAATAAAACAACAACAATGTTATCAGGGTGAGAGCACAGAAACGAACATGAACAGCTTAGGGCTATGCGGACACCGCATATGTGCTGCGGAAAGACAGCATGTTGTGTGTGCCAACCCGTATCACATCATCATTAGAGCATCACGTGCCAGCAGTACGTGCCCCGATTTTGCTATCCTAGACAGCTGCAGTGCGTGACGGAAAATTGGACGCGCGTCCCTCCAAAATGTGCCGAGGGACCCCCGAATAACCCTTGTTTTGGTATGGTGTCGCAAGCCGCTAGACAGGTTCAGTAATTTAGCTACAGCGTTTAGTGGTGCTTAACCAACAGAGCGTCAGGTTGTTTTTGAATGGTGGCGAGATAGAAGACAGCTGGGTCTTTTAAAATAAGCCAAAGTAATAATGACGGTTCTTGAAGTGTCGTTTACTGCTATCGAACTTTTAAATTAGCCAAATACTCTTTACTTTGTACATTCATAAAGTAGTTTCATAGCCAGTGGAATTACGCAGAAATGGACGACCAAATTCTGCGGCAAGAAATGGCAAATTATGTTGGCATAAGGTGGCACCATTATTTCGCGATTTTTGTCCCAGAAGTTTACACTGTCAAGGGAAAAGATTCACTTTATTGTTAACGCCTGAATGCAGCAACTAACGATGCGTTGCTGTGTTTTTAGTCACTTTTGATCTGTTTGAAATTGTACTCAATGTTATTTTTTGTTGCAAATTATGCTGTAGGTGGTGGTGCATATGCAGTAACCCCCCCACACACACACACCTCCTAATGGTGCAGAAAGTGTTGCGGATGTAGAGTAGATCAGGTCGAATATCTCTGAATGTAGATAGCACAGGCTTATTTCTTGGACACCATCGTGGGAGCCTGTCGGCAACAAGACTCCTATGCCCCCTCCAGCTGAGGCTGTCATAAGCACATATATGACTGTTGGTAAATCACAAAAAAGTTTGCCTAAACAAGCAGTCCCTGTATATTTTAGAAAACTTAATGGATGATTTGCCACTATTTTACAGGACTACTTGTATCTTAAGATAGGCAGGCGACAATCTGCAAGCCAAGCAAGATTCAGGCTTAATGACTGGCTCTGGCTTGGCCCTAGTCCCATAGGCACTTGCGAGCCAAAATAGAGCTATTTCTGCACCTCCCTATTGCAATATTAAAAGATAAAAAGAAAATTGAAGCCACTTGACAGTTGATGGTTCAAAATCTAAAAAGGTGCGTTTTTGCTGTGTGTGAGCTGCAGTTCACAAGCGTCCCGTTAAAAACCAGTGGGGACTGAGTCGGTCCTGTTGATTTAATAATCAGTGCAAATGCTGTCATTGAGGTGGTGGCCCTCTGCACTTTTCATGCAGTGAAAGGAAAGGCGTGCCAATAATTTAAAAATAGCCTCCTCCCTTCTCTTACATTGAGGAAGAAAGTAGTTTTGACATTTTTATACGTCTTTTGAATCGAATAATAATTTAACACAAAACATTATCCGTTGGGAGTAAAGGGGCAGAGAAGGGGATATTCAGCCAGTGGTTGAATTAATTCTATATATAACCAGGAATATTTGGTTCAGATCTCCGCTTCTTCATTTGATCACGCTGCCCGATAATGTGCAAATCATTTTACTTAACTGTCAAATATAGGACCACCTTCAAGAAATTTAGTTCAGGATGAATGCTACCCAAAATGCCCACATATGGTTTAATAGACACTAATGTTGCTCCACATGACCAATGATATTGCCCAGCTATACGTTGTAAATGACCATCTCTTGGTTCGCTCATTGCTGTTCTGTCGGTTTGTTGAAGGTGGTAAAACGTTTGTTTAAAAAAGTATTTTAACAAATGTCAGTGCAGAGATTTATAATCCATTGTACTGAAGAAAAACATAAGCATTCATGAACTAACCTATTTGTAACTTAAAATAACCTCTATTGTGTTTTTCGATGCTGTTGGCTGCACAATTTACATTGTGAATCTTTGAATGACTCGGCTTGTGCTCTTCGAGCCAACCAAGTAAGACCCCTTCATGTCTCTGCTCTTGCTCAGCTCTTTCTGTGATTTTTCGCAGTCTTGCAATAGAATAAAGGACTCATTAACGAGTCTAATGTTCACTCAAATGGGTAAACCAAAGAGCCTGTGTATTCTAAACACTGAAGACTTTAGGTGGATCTGCTCTCCTTTATGGGAAGTAGTGGTTTCGTTCCTGGGGTCATTGCTTCTACTCTGCTGCTTCTGCATCACATGGAGTTCATGTTCCTGGCATATGTGGTCAAGCATGGGGTACAATGTACAAATGAATAAGAGAGCATGGATGGAAACATAAAGGCACTGTAAGTAATAGGCAAGACCTAATGGCTTTTCCGGTGCTTCATATTATGTAACAAAACATACATCTAAGTCACATAAATACAACTCATGTTGCATTACAAATGCTATAGGTGTCACATTTGCAAAAGTTATAACTATTGGCATTGTCATACACAATGCCACTATCTCAAACTTTAATGCTGCGAGACCTATTGCATTGTAAATGCTTGTTGTTGGCTGATTTCATTTGGTGCTTTTTCAGGGGTGCTAATTCGTCCGCACTGTGGGTAATCCATTGCCTAAGGTTGGTGGCCGCTTGGTCTGGGTCCATTGAGAGGGTGGGAGGGTTCTTGTTGAGTGATGTGAGGAGTTGGTCGGTGGTGATTTTGTTCCAGTTTCTTCGAGGAATAGGTTGTGGACGGTTGTGGGTCAGGGTGGTTTTGTAGCTGAAGTGAACACAGCTGTGATCCGTCCAGTGGAGAGCTGTAGTGCGATCGAAGGAGATGTGCTTGCTGGAGGTGAAGATAGAGTCGAGCGTGTGTCCGGCTGTGTGGGTGGGAGTGTCAACAAGTTGTTTGAGTCCGAGATTGGCCAGGTTGTCCAGAAGGGTGGTGGTGTTGCTGTCGTGTTTGTTTTCAAGGTGGTAGTTGAGGTCACCTAAAAGAATGTAGTTCTCGGAGGCGAGGGCATGTGTGCTGACGAAGTCCGTGATGTCATCGCTGAATTGAGTTCGGGCACCTGGAGGCCTGTAGATGAGGGTGCCTCTGAGTGTGGTTCTGGGGTCGGTGTGGATCTGAAAGTGGAGATGTTCGGTGGTTGCAAGATTGTCGTTGGAGCTGGTTGTGATTTTGATGGTGTTTCTGTGGATGATGGCGATGCCTCCTCCTGTTTGATTGATGCGGTCTTTTCGGATAATCTTGTAAGTGTCCGGTATGGCTATGGCGATGTCGGGAGCTGATGATGCGTTCATCCATGTTTCAGTAAGGAAGGCGATGTCCGGTGACGCAGTGTCGATTAGGTCCCAGAGTTCTGTTGCGTGTCTGTGGACCGAGCGGGTGTTGACCATGATGCACTTTAGGTGGTTAGAGTCGGAGTTTCGTTTGGAGGTTGTGGATTTGGTGAGAGTTCTGAGGCAGTTGAACTTGCAGGAGAGGCAGGCGAATGGGCCGTGGGTGCGTCCTGGAGTAGCTTCGCAGCATAGTGGTGCACGTCCGGGGTTGAGGGCGAGGAGAGTAGCGGCATCATATGTGAATCTGGAGGGTTGGGAGCGGCGGGGACCAGGGGGTATGGCACTGGGCGTAGTCCAGGCGTGGACGGGCGCAGACGGGCTTACCTTTGGCGCACCTTCGGCGCGACTGGGGCGCGATCGCTGCGCGTGAACGCTGCGTGCAAATACTTCTGTCATATATGGGTAGTGAGGGGGGAGGGGCGAGGGAGGGTCAGCTGGGAAGGCGGGAGCGGGGTGGAGACTAGGGCAGGGCGATCAACAACAACAACAACAAAATGGCCGGCGGCCTTACAGGATCGAGCAGATGCACTTTAACAGCAGAAATCTATGGTATAATCAGTAACACACAGCGCAATGCGGCAATGGTAATGTAATGCCAGGCAGGCAGCAATACGATTGGTCAATTACAGTCAGAGCAAGCAGCTGCGCTACGAAACCAATCGTTAAGCAGTGATACACAGCGCAATGCAGTAATGGTAATGCAATGCCAGGCAGCAATACGATTCGACAATTACAGTCAGAGCAAGTAGCTGAGCTGCGTTACGATACCAAACAGTGAGGCGAGGCGGGTCAGGGAGCAGCGTGGGGAGCGGCCGTGTCTGCAGGGAGCAGGACGGTCACAGCGCGTTAGAGTCAAAGCTGCACAGGTAGTAATTAGTGGGAGGGAGGGTCAGCTGGGAAGGCAGGAGCGGGGTGGAGACTAGGGCAGGGCGACCAACAACAACAACAACAAAATGGCCGGCGGCCTTACAGGATCGAGCAGATGCACTTTAACAGCAGAAATCTATGGTATAATCAGTAACACACAGCGCAATGCGGCAATGATAATGTAATGCCAGGCAGGCAGCAATACGATTGGTCAATTACAGTCAGAGCAAGCAGCGGAGCTGCGCTACGAAACCAATCGTTAAGCAGTGATACACAGCGCAATGCAGTAATGGTAATGCAATGCCAGGCAGCAATACGATTCGACAATTACAGTCAGAGCAAGCAGCTGAGCTGCGTTACGATACCAAACAGTGAGGCGAGGCGGGTCAGGGAGCAGCGTGGGGAGCGGCCGTGTCTGCAGGGAGCAGGACGGTCACAGCGCGTTAGAGTTAAAGCTGCGCAGGTAGTAATTAGTGGGAGGGAGGGTCAGCTGGGAAGGCGGGAGCGGGGTGGAGACTAGGGCAGGGCGACCAACAACAACAACAACAAAATGGCCGGCGGCCTTACAGGATCGAGCAGATGCACTTTAACAGCAGAAATCTGTGGTATAATCAGTAACACACAGCGCAATGCAGCAATGGTAATGTAATGCCAGGCAGGCAGCAATACGATTGGTCAATTACAGTCAGAGCAAGCAGCGGAGCTGCGCTACGAAACCAATCGTTAAGCAGTGATACACAGCCCAATGCAGTAATGGTAATGCAATGCCAGGCAGCAATAGGATTCGACAATTACAGTCAGAGCAAGCAGCTGAGCTGCGTTACGATACCAAACAGTGAGGCGAGGCGGGTCAGGGAGCAGCGTGGGGAGCGGCCATGTCTACAGGGAGCAGGACGGTCACAGCGCGTTAGAGTCAAAGCTGCGCAGGTAGTAATTAGTGGGAGGGAGGGTCAGCTGGGAAGGCGGGAGCGGGGTGGAGACTAGGGCAGGGCGACCAACAACAACAACAACAAAATGGCCGGCGGCCTTACAGGATCGAGCAGATGCACTTTAACAGCAGAAATCTATGGTATAATCAGTAACACACAGCGCAATGCGGCAATGGTAATGTAATGCCAGGCAGGCAGCAATACGATTGGTCAATTACAGTCAGAGCAAGCAGCGGAGATGCGCTACGAAACCAATCGTTAAGCAGTGATACACAGCGCAATGCAGTAATGGTAATGCAATGCCAGGCAGCAATACGATTCGACAATTACAATCAGAGCAAGCAGCTGAGCTCCGTTACGATACCAAACAGTGAGGCGAGGCGACTTGCCCCTCGGCGCCATGTCCATGATATGCAATTGTTTTCCCGATGGCCCACCAGAGTGAAGGTGGCATTCGTTGCTTTAATTGCCCTAATTACTGTAATAATGATGTGTGTGTTTGTATACTTAGAATTTCAACATCCAGTGCAGAAATTGTTGAAAACCACTCTTGCCCCAGAGGAACACCTTTTTTATTCTCTGCCCCCGCATAAGGCTAGGCATAGGGAGACTTATTCAAAGAATGTTTTTATTGAGATGTTACACCAGACCCACAGTACCACAAACAAAACGAACTGCTGGGTTTGCGGCTTGTTACTGTCAGTTATGCACCACAATGAGTTATTCATCTCTCTCCCTTTATCGTATTTAGCCAGTTGCGAAGCATGGTGGCAACTGTTACCGTTGATGCACTCCCACTATGTTGTAAATCCCAAAATATATTCTGAAAGGGATTATGAAGCTATTTTATAATATATAGAGCGACACCAAGGATTTGACGCTGAAGGAGATAAAGGTCAGGGTTCTTTAGATCCAAATGCCTGCATGAATGTATATACTGACTCCAAAAATGATACCTGGTTGCAAGAAGAGATGCAGGATTTTGAACTTTTTAATTCCACTCTGTATTTTCAGCATTTTAAAGAACACAATATTACCAATGACAGAGCCCTGCCAATCCCCATCATAAATTCCACTTCTTTGTTTTGTATTAGGGGGCGAGGTCACATTAAGGTAGGGAGTAGTACCTGTAATTATACTTATACGTTGCAGACCGACAGTACTCCTCCCGATGATCACTCCCCCTAATGTATATTTTGTCTGCGGGGAAAATGCATATACGTGGCTTCCACGAGGATGGGCAGGACGGTGTTATCTGTCTTTTCTTTACCCTCCTGTTTATGTTGCCCATTCTGATTACCATAGAACTCATCAGCTAATGAAGAGAGACACAGAAACTAATAGGGCTATCAGAAGCTATGATACTGATAGTACTGATCAGACAGATACCTCACTGCAACAGTTTGAAGATATTTCTAAGGGCCTGGTCCCATTCTGGGGTCCGATTTTCAATAGTCGGAATATAAGGCGTTTGTCTAGAATTGTGGAAAACATGGTCCAGGCCACGACTGAAATTTTGACCAACCTCACTGTAGAGCTTCAGGCTACGAGGCTTGTCTCTCTTAAAAATCGGATGGTTTTAGACGTCATCCTGGCAGATAGGGGCGGAGCTTGCCGCGTGATCGGCAGCTCTTGCTGCGTTTTCATTCCTGATTCGGCCCCTACCATACATCTTGCCATTAAAAAATGACATTGGGGGGCGTGGCCAAGATGGCGACCTGAATGGACGCAGGTCTCTGTGGCTCCCTGCCCCGATCCCTACCAGCAACTTTGAGAATAGCGGAATCCCCTCCAGAACCGTAGCTGACGGTCGCTGGGTGGTCGCCGCGGTGGTCGGCGTTGCGACCGGACCGGCGCAGCCTAAAGTGGAGCCCGAAGGGCGCGGGACAGACGACCATGGTCCAGGCGCGGGCACCTGCCCGGAGTAGAAGACAGAGCGGCACCGGGTGTAGGCGGACGACAGAGGACCGAAAGGGCCGGCCCGGAGCCCTGGGAGCCGACCGACAGACTCTGGCTGCTTGTGAGCAATCCCTGGGCAGTGTTCGGCATCGGCTGTTGTTGCGCGACACCGGCCTACGGAAGGGAGGTGCTCCGGTCGGCAGTCGCGAAAACTGAGGCCCCGGCTTCTGGGCCTGCAGAGCCTTCGCACGCTTGCTTGCGGCGCGAACCGAGGACGGAGGGAGCCGCCTGCAGGCGACGTGGAAATACTCCCAGCTTCTTTGTCTGACCACTCACCAGTGGTGGCGTCCTTCCGGGTCTCGGCGGCGCCCGGCCCGCAGCGGCACTGGCGGTTGCGCAATAACCTTTTACAGCTCCCGACCACGCTGGAGCAGATTAAAACGGCGCTCGCTCAGTTCCTCTCCCATAATGCCAACGGAGACACCTCTAAAGTGACGCAGTGGGTGGCCCTTAAGGCGGTTCTACGCGGCGAATTCATTTCTATAGCCACCGCTAACAATAGGGAACGCGCGCAGAAAAGTGCCAAACTCACTCAGCGAGTGGCGGAATTGGAACAGATGCACCAACGCACGGGGGCTGCACGGGCGTGGCGGCAACTTTGCACGGAACGGAAGACGCTGGCGGCGTTGGACCAGGACGTAGCGGAATATGCAGCCATGCGTCTCCGACACGCGTACTATACTGGGGGTGACCGTTGCAGGAGGCTGTTGGCGAGCAGGCTGCGGGAGCAGCGCCAGAGGCAGCAGATCCAGACCCTCCGGCCCAGCTCCGGCGACCCCATCACTGAAGACGCGGCCATCGCCGCGGCCTTCGGCGACTTTTACGCTGACCTCTACGCGGCGGACAGCCTCGACCTGCGGGATGGCCATAGCTATCTGCAAGGTGCAACTCTCCCATCGCTCAATGAAGCACAGATGGCATTCCTCGACCGACCCATAGGCCTGGAGGAGGTCATCTCGGCGATCTCTCACTTGAAACTGGGGAAATCCCCTGGCCCAGACGGTTACACAGCGGCCTTCTATAAGACCTTCCGCCCACAAGTGGCCCTGCTGCTGAAGGACCTTTTCAATACCTTCGACACGCCTAGCGCCATCCCGCCGGACCTGCTGGAGGCAGCCATCTTGGTGATCCTCAAAGAGGGAAAGGACCCCACACGGTGCGGCTCCTACCGACCGATTTCCCTGCTGAACATCGACCTAAAGCTCTACACCGGCATCCTGGCCAGTCGACTTGCACCCTATATGCAACAGCTGGTGGAGCCTGATCAAGCGGGCTTCATTCCACAACGGCAGACCAGCGAAAACACTAAGCGAGTCCTCCACCTCATTGAGGCCGGATCTCAGATGAGACCGAACTGCCTGCTCCTCACAATTGATGCGGAGAAGGCCTTCGATAGGGTGCATTGGCCCTATCTAGAGTTAGTGCTGCAGCGGTTTGGAATTGGAGAAACCCTCCGAAACCGTATATTCAATTGTTATCGCCAACCTAACGCTGCGGTCCGGGTCAACGGTCACACGTCCCCTAGGTTTGCGATTGGCAGGGGGACCAGGCAGGGGTGTCCACTCTCTCCCCTTCTTTTCGCGCTCTACTTGAAGCCGTTGGCGTGCCGGGTGGGAGATCACAACCTCATTACAGGCATACCGTTTGGTGGAGACACGCACACGATCAGTTTATATGCTGACGACATCTTACTTTCCCTGACCAACCCAATGCAATCCCTTCGGGCGCTTTTTATCGAGCTTCACGCCTTCGCACAGGCTTCAGGCTTTAAGATTAATGTGGCAAAGTCGGAGGCCCTGAATCTGTCACTGTCACCGGAGGTGTTGGAGGATGCCAAAGCCGAATTTGACCTTCAGTGGTCGGAGTCAACCATCCCTTACCTGGGGGTCTTATTGGCCCCGACAGTGCAGGCCTCCGCGGACGCTACTTATGCCAAGCTCAGCTCCCGACTTCGGGATACCCTCAAACGGTGGAAACACCTGACCCTGTCCTGGCTGGGTCGAATTGCTGCCGTAAAGATGACCCTGCTGCACCAAATTCTTTATATATTCCAGACCCTTCCTCTGCGCCCACCGGCGGGATGGCTCCAGAAGACCCAAGCAGATCTAACAAGTTTTATCTGGAACGGCCGCCGTCCGCGGTTTAAGCACACAGTCGCCACACTTCCCCCTGGCCATGGTGGCGTGGGCGTGCCCGACCTCACTCTTTACTTCCAGGCAACTCAGCTACTCACTCTGGTGGAGTGGCACCAACTGGAATCCGCCAAGCACTGGCTCAGGCAGTTGCTGGGCGTACACTCTAGGGCATCCCGTTTTTGCCGCGCTGCCATAGGCCTCCTAACCTCTACGCCTCACGGATCACCAGTACCGTTCTGGATGTCTGGGACAGAGTGGCAGTCAAGCGAGACCTCACCTCCTTTCCCTCCCCCATGACGCTGATCTTCGATAACCCTGATTTCTCGCCTGGCCTTGACCCCCGGGCTTACGCGACATGCCGGAAGACGCCGTGTAGGGATGCGGGACACATGTTCGATCTGAAGGGCATTCTCCCATTCCAAAAGGTGAAGGAAGACTATGGCATACCTGAAACGGATCGCCTGCCCTACCTACAAGTCCGTCACTGGGTTCTACACCCGTCAGTCCGGCCCGGCGCGCAGCAACACCTTACCCCATACGAGAAGTGGCTGTTGACACGTACATCCGACAAAAAGTTAATATCAGATCTGTACCAGCACTTACTCCTCACCAACATATACACATACAATGCAGGGAGGGCCAGGTGGGAGAGAGACTTGGGGAGACAACTCACACGCAGGGAATGGGAGGGAGTCTATTACTGAGCTAGGCACTACGCCCATCACACAGGCCTCACCGAAACTATGACCAAAGTTGCCACCTACTGGTACCACACACCCGAACGGCTGCATCAATGGGATCCTCGGGTCAGTGACCGTTGCTGGAGGGGGTGTGGGGGACAGAGAACGCTGGAACATTTGCTTTGGAGCTGCAACCGCCTTCAGCCATACTGGAACTCGATCTTGGATCTGGTAGACTCCCACCTGGATACCCAGCTGCCAAGGTTTCCGGCCTATATCCTGCTGGGCCTCCCTAACACTCTGATGTACCCCCTTAAATCCTGGAGAGGGAGGCTTATTGCGATCGTGCTAGAGGCTGCTGTGCAAAATGTTGTGGCACACTGGAGAGTCGTCCAACCGCCACTGCAAATAGGCTGGCTACATAGGTTGTGGGCAATCCTGGGAATGGAGAAATTGTCGCTGGCCGGGGCAGGGAAGAGGGAGGAGTTTGCAGCACTTTGGCGACCGTTCCTGTCCCTGCTGACAGGGAGTTCCGGGAGTTGAGCTGTCCCCGCTATTTGCGACTGCTGCGCCTGGCGGACACTCCGCTCCCGGAGCCCAAGACGCAGCCACGCAAGCGCAAGGCACCGAAGAGTCACACACCCGATGGCACCCACTAGGGTAGTGATCCCCTATAGTATTAGTCTTTGCGCTGTGGACAAGGAGATGGGTGGTTGTGGGAGGTGGGGTGGGGTTGGGGTTTGTTTTTTCCTTCTTCTGTTATTCTTGCAGACTTGTACTCTATTATCAGTGTCGCTTGCATGTGCATCTCAGCCTTTATGACGTAGCCGGCCCAGCTGGGTTGTAGGCGGCTTGCTGTGTTAACGCTTGCAGTAGAAGCACTTACTGGCCGTATTCACGCTCTTGAACTGTACATGGCTGCCGCGTACTCCGACAGATGCATTGGGGGTGTGAGATGCTATGTTTTTCAGTGCTGCACAATAAAAAGATTTAATACTAAAAGCTTTAATCTAAAAAAAAAAAATTACATTGATTAGCTAGCGAACTACATGTAGAGAATGGTACTTGGTCCCTCAGTGGGTGGTTTTGGGGCCTCCTAGCTACATGGGGTTGGAAGATATTTATGATCCTGGCATAATCATTTGGAATAATTTTCACATGCTGTTTATGCCTCCAATATGGCCCGGCATGCTGTACCTTTTGTGCTACTAAGATAACGTCTGCTCTGACTTATTCTCAACAGGAAAAGGTTGAGAAACAAATGATTCAAAAAGAAGTAACAGATCTCATGCAGATTGATGAAGGGGTGTTTGTAGAGTAAAATAGTTATATTGGCCATAGTAGGCCAAAAGGGCCATCTGTTGAGATATAAAACCATATATATAATCATGATTGGCCCACTATGTACCATATAACCGCATATACGCATTAATAACCGCATAGAAATAAACAATGTATGTCAGCTTAATGATAGGTTTATGAAGGTCCGTTCAGACCTATTGGTATAGTCGGGGCCACTGTGTTTCGTTTTTTCTCGTTCATGTACTGTTTCCCAGAAGTCACATGGTTTAGCTCAGGATATGAAACCAGGCTAAATTGCTCAGTCTGCTTCTCTGATCTTCTGTGTGTAGCTCAGGGAAACTCAAGGTCACACCTGCCTTCTTGTGGGATGCGCACATTCTAGCAGGGCCCGTTCCTGCACTCCCCGGGTTTTAGATAGACGACAGGGCGCCTCACTGACCTACCCCCGGAATAACTTTAGCTTAGCTACCAACAATTAGTGGTGCCTTATATGGTTCTTCCTGCTGGCTTACTGACAACTTTTGTTCTTCCTTGTAGGGTGTTAACCTGAATGTGTGAAAACGTATATATGCTTTGTATCACTTGTATTTATCAGTCTCCTCTGCGCACCTCCATGGGTCGTGTAGACCGAGGCTCCCCTGTCAGGGCTTGTAGTTGATTGAATAAACAATTCGGCCTTCTCCATTGCCGACTGCTTTATTATTCCTTGATGATTTATATATACATATGGGCTATTGGTAAGTATAGTCCGGCTTTGTAAAATTCGGTTCCTTCAGCTTACCAAACAGAATAATTTCCGTTTCACTGCAATTCAGTTGGAGTTTGTTGTTACACATCCAGTTGCTGATGTCAATCATGCACTTTTTAAACCTGGTACATGTTTCAGCAAAATCAGAATTGCAGGTGATGAGCACCTGGGTGTCGTCAGCATACGACACTGTAGTGAAACCATGGGATTTTATTATATTGCCCAACGGTGTCAGGTATAAATTAAATAACTTGGGGCTGAGGATCGACCCCTGAGGGACTCCTACAGACTGCCAGATACGAGGGTGTCAACCTTAATGGAGGTGAGGCGATCCATAAGGTAGTTTTCAAACCAGGATAGGGCCTTGTCTCTGACACCTTTCTCCCACACCCGATGTTTCAAAATGCTGTTGGAGATGGTATCAAAAGCAGCCGACAAATACAGTAGGACGAGAATTGCGGAATCGCCTCTGTCCATCGTGAGCCTGATGTTATCCACAACCTCCATAACAGCTGTCTCGGTGCCATGAGCGTCACTGAACCCCGACTGAGAGGGGTCCAGGAGCTCATGCGTTTCAATATAGGTTGTGAGACGCTTATTCACTAGATATTCCAGTACCTTCCCAAAGTAGGGAAGTAAGGAGATAGGGTGGTAGTTTGTCAGGAGAGTCGGGTCACTAGAAGGCTTTTTTTAAATGGGCTTGACCAAAGCGTGCTTCCAGCTACTGGGGATGAGGGCTAGATCAAAGGAGGTATTGAAAATGTGAGTCAGAGAGCTAGCCAGTAGCCGGATTATTTCCGTGAAAATGCGGGGGGACAAAAGGTCAAGAGGAGAGACGGATTTAATTTTCAGAGGGAAGGCTTCACGGCAGGAATCTGGGGTAAATGCCGGGTGGGCACCGGCTCCTTTTTAAATAAAGAATAGATCGAGGTGGGCACTCGATCGGGGCGGACAATGCCGGGTGGGCACCGGCCTCAGCAAAATAAAGCGCTCCCAGTGCTAGGCAGCATACAGCGCTCTCAAGCGCTAATCAAAATAAAGAGCTTCCAGGCGCTAAAGCAAAAGTAAAGCGCTCCCAGCGCTCATGGCACAATTACGGCACCCCCAGGTGCTGTGAGGAAGGCAAATGCAGCGCCCACCGGCGCTTGAGAACTGATTTCAGCGCTCCCAGCGCTATAGGACAGCACAAGTCCAGAGCAAGTACTTGGAATGCAGCAAGGCAGGGGGGGGGGCAAGGCTGGGCCAGGGGCCAGCTCACTGGCCCTCTAGGCAGGGAGGCAGTCCAAGTGGCGGTTCCTCCTGGCACCAGCAGCAGCAGCCCCCCTCAAGTAGTATCAGGAAAGAACAACTTCAGTAGGGACACAGCCCCATTTTTATACACCACATTCCTTTGTCTTTGTGCAGGGTGGGGGAGAAACCAGTCGCAGCTGGTTTTGGAGCACCCTTGATGTGCTCAAATCACCCTTTTCATTCACTGGCAGGACTAGGGTCATCAGTCGCACCACAGGGAGCGGAGCCAGCATTGTGTGGGGAACACCCAGCCTCATTCAGGAACCAGGTGCAGCCCTCCCCAGCCATCAGCATGCTAATCTCACACTCACCACCGGGCAGACCCATCCAGACTTCCTGGAGCCAGGCTCACCAGCCAGCTCCAGCCAATCACACGCCAGACATATTTTACACTAATATGCCAACTCCTAGAAGTGGCACTTCCGCACAAGACACAATCATGCCACATACATCATTGCGAAGCATCCAATCACACGAGTTCGCCCATACCAAACTCGAGCATGCACACCTCACGCATCAGGAACTACCAGGGACACAGACATTCCCCATGCATTCCTATGGGAGGGCAGGCCAACCTTACTCCACGCACTCAGAGTGTGCACGCACTTTCCACTGAGACACAGTGAAAGTGCGCAGAAACCAAAAATCACCTTCACCAGGTCACCATTAAAAGCAAAAAGTTTAGGGGTGAACCTGCCAGAAGGGCCAAGTCCAACACAACCCCCTTTCAGCCAAAACGCAGGGCAGACCAATCACCACCGTGATGGACTTCCCTGCTTGAGGCGATAGAACACGGACGCGGGCCCGCAACTGCAGGGACACCCTCCTGCTCTATGCCAGGGTGAACCCATGGGATTCCTTCTACAACCACTGTCTGGACCAACTGGGCTACCCCACTGGTACTCCCGAGCTGTCCGCGGCCAGGACCAGGCCCTGGGCCACCCAGGTGCCACTGGTCCTTGCCTATTCACAGAGCAGGGGGGTAGTAACCCCTGGCACATAGAAGCTATTCTTCTAGTCCTGCAAGACAGGACTAGACTGCCACTGGTTCTGCAGCCTAAGGTCTACACCCTTAGGTGGACCAGGAGTCTCAGGGAAGGCTCTCCTCCCCCTACCTCGTCTTCTAGGGTTCCTCCTCCTCCTGCGAGTGGTACCCTTACAACGCCACGCCAACCCAGGGTTTAACCCCTCAGGTTGCACCGGGGTCAGAGGTGGGCTCTCCCACCCTCTGCACCCCCTTCCAGAGGTCTGCCCTCTCCCAACTGGAGAGGTTCCTCTGGAAGAAAAACCGGTCAGGACGCTGCTTACAGACGTCCTACCCTTCAGGTCAGGCAGATCCTGAACCTGGCCTTCCATCCTCGGTCCTAGAACCTTTGGTGGAATAATTGCCTGGCACTCCAGGACTTCTGGAGATTCACACACCATCCCCCTGAGGCTAACAAATGACACATATGTTGTGTGACTGTCTGTCTGGCGCAGATCTCCCATCAAAAAACAACAGGATGTGTGGAGGGTCAAAAGGGAATATTTACCGACCTGTCTGCTCGCTCCCCAGTAATCAGAAAAACACACAAAAAGAGTAGAACAGGTCAAAGGGTGGTGTGTGACTATATCAGTGACTATGGTACAGCAGGCTGCATATGCGGACCAGTGTTGTCGGGAGTTATTGGAAAACAAAAAGCTATTATCAATCCCATCAGACCACCCCTTCGGTGGAATATACGTCATGTGGGAATTGCTGATCAATCCGTGTCTTGGCCGGCCATATAGTGCCAGTTTGGAGTTGGATGTCAGAAAACAAGCCATGATGTTTTGCCAAAACAGTGGACAAGATGGTGTGCAGTGCTGAAGTGGTGGTGATAAATAAAATTGACTACACTGGCTCTGAAACAATGTGTATACAGAAAACCGTGTGTCAAAAGATAAAAACCGCGCCAGGTAGTATGACTACCTTCTGGCGCTTGTGTATTGCGGTCAACATGTTTCTGCCAAAAGGGATTTTCCCCGGCATTCTTCAGGACCTGTTACTGTGAATAAGCTACTGCAACTGTAACTACAAATGTCACATTAGATGAAAAAAATGGCGATATGTTTACTGGTAGAAGGATACACATCTACCAGGAACCTTAGTGGTTAGACGTCCACTGATGGTAAAGAAGCATTTCTTCTTCCTATCAATAAAACAAAAGGATGTTGATTAACAACACTGAATAACACAGACACAACCAACTGCACTCAGAGAGACAGTATAGACAAAACACCTGCATGAATAATTGACATTCTGCATGAATGAAATAGGCATAATAGCCACATCACTTAGAGGCATTTCCTCACAGTGATACTCACCCAGCATTGTGTGGGTGAAGACCTCACCTCACCCGGCAACCGCTCAGGAGCATGAGGCCCCGCTCTGTGGTGTAGAAAAAAGACACAATGAGCTCACTACTCTATCGTGTCCAAGCCAATTGCTCTACACACAAACCCAACGAACTTGTGCTCGGTACCTAGCTATTCCACTGAGGTCCACACACAGCTAAATGCCCCACTTGTTAAATAAAGCATAGTATAGATGCCCCACTTAGAGCTACATGCCCCACATGTTAAATAAAGCAAAGTGTAGACACTGAAGAGTTCCTCTAGAACATCTTGTGATGGTATTGCAATCTGTATTTCCAATATGTACACTGAATTAACTTGGTCAGGTAGCGCTAATTACTATAATGGCGCTAATTAGAGAGGTGGAACACAGTCCACACTAGCCCCAATGAGGAGCCCCTTTAGTATCAAGGGGTCTGGGAGATCGTAGACCCATTGTATAACACTGCCAAGACGGAGTCTGTCTGAACTAATTCCATCTTCCAAAGTCTAGCCAAAGTGAAGAGAGTCCATAGGGACACTCACCTGTCCGTCGGTACCTCCTTCGTGGAGCCAAGCGGTAGTGGAGGCACTCATAGGGCCGCCATCTGCTCTTAAATAACCGCCAGCCGAAAGGGGCGTACGGGGTATCTTGCAGGACAAAACTGTCAGAAGCCAAGAAGCGCGAAGCGAGACACTACTCTAATGCGCATGCGCATGCAATTCTAAACGTGCCGATAAAGATATTTTCTTCATGCACAATACATCATCCTTAAGGGGAGAGCGTGTGGTCAGTCCCTACCATGGTATAACATTACACGCATTGTATGCACTCAGAGCCTCGTGTCTCCATTAGATGTTATGCCGCAGCTAAACTGTCAGGCCTAATAACGAAGGAAACACTATTCTATCGCGCATGCGCGTATGATCAGGAGACGTAAAAAAATGCTATGTGTGCAGCATCAGTCACTCTGCAGGTAACTATCCCTAATGCATTAGCGCTTAAACAACGTTATATCTCTTTAGTAAGAATGCAATCTACTTGTCATTCTAAAAGCCCCTTGCCACATGCACTTCTGGCCTAAAGGGAAAAACAATCTTACCCATAGCTGGCATCGGGCGAGTAACTTTGGACCAGGATTGTAATTAGAAAAAAGCACAGACATGCTTCTAGCAATGAAAGAACCACATGGAACAAAGAATCTTCTTGTTGTAATTGTAAAAAATATATATGAACCGTGCCGGGCGAGTAGCCCTGGACCAGGTTGGTGAATAGTACCAAATGCTCAAACATGTTTTGTGCAAAAAGGGTAACCACATGGAACATAAGATGATATTGTAGTGATTTTAACAAATGTGGAACACATGATGTGTTATCCTCCAGCGTCTTGTGAACGGGGAATATATGGTGGTGGCTGGGTGGACAGGAGGGTAACGCACACACTTAGGTTAGGTGAGCTATTAAAGATACAAAATTACAGTATTTGCATCTGTCTTCAATTAGACCCGCAACTAGAAAGCTGCTCTGAATTCAAAAAACAACAGGATGTGTGGAGGGTCAAAAGGGAATATTTACCGACCTGTCTGCTCGCTCCCCAGTAATCAGAAAAACACACAAAAAGAGTAGAACAGGTCAAAGGGTGGTGTGTGACTATATCAGTGACTATGGTACAGCAGGCTGCATATGCGGACCAGTGTTGTCGGGAGTTATTGGAAAACAAAAAGCTATTATCAATCCCATCAGACCACCCCTTCGGTGGAATATACGTCACGCTCTCCCCTTAAGGATGATGTATTGTGCATGAAGAAAATATCTTTATCGGCACGTTTAGAATTGCATGCGCATGCGCATTAGAGTAGTGTCTCGCCTCGCGCTTGTTGGCTTCTGACAGTTTTGTCCTGCAAGATACCCCGTACGCCCCTTTCGGCTGGCGGTTATTTAAGAGCAGATGGCGGCCCTATGAGTGCCTCCACTACCGCTTGGCTCCACGAAGGAGGTACCGACGGACAGGTGAGTGTCCCTATGGACTCTCTTCACTTTGGCTAGACTTTGGAAGATGGAATTAGTTCAGACAGACTCCGTCTTGGCAGTGTTATACAATGGGTCTACGATCTCCCAGACCCCTTGATACTAAAGGGGCTCCTCATTGGGGCTAGTGTGGACTGTGTTCCACCTCTCTAATTAGCGCCATTATAGTAATTAGCGCTACCTGACCAAGTTAATTCAGTGTACATATTGGAAATACAGATTGCAATACCATCACAAGATGTTCTAGAGGAACTCTTCAGTGTCTACACTTTGCTTTATTTAACATGTGGGGCATGTAGCTCTAAGTGGGGCATCTATACTATGCTTTATTTAACAAGTGGGGCATTTAGCTGTGTGTGGACCTCAGTGGAATAGCTAGGTACCGAGCACAAGTTCGTTGGGTTTGTGTGTAGAGCAATTGGCTTGGACACGATAGAGTAGTGAGCTCATTGTGTCTTTTTTCTACACCACAGAGCGGGGCCTCATGCTCCCGAGCGGTTGCCGGGTGAGGTGAGGTCTTCACCCACACAATGCTGGGTGAGTATCACTGTGAGGAAATGCCTCTAAGTGATGTGGCTATTATGCCTATTTCATTCATGCAGAATGTCAATTATTCATGCAGGTGTTTTGTCTATACTGTCTCTCTGAGTGCAGTTGGTTGTGTCTGTGTTATTCAGTGTTGTTAATCAACATCCTTTTGTTTTATTGATAGGAAGAAGAAATGCTTCTTTACCATCAGTGGACGTCTAACCACTAAGGTTCCTGGTAGATGTGTATCCTTCTACCAGTAAACATATCGCCATTTTTTTCATCTAATGTGACATTTGTAGTTACAGTTGCAGTAGCTTATTCACAGTAACAGGTCCTGAAGAATGCCGGGGAAAATCCCTTTTGGCAGAAACATGTTGACCGCAATACACAAGCGCCAGAAGGTAGTCATACTACCTGGCGCGGTTTTTATCTTTTGACACACGGTTTTCTGTATACACATTGTTTCAGAGCCAGTGTAGTCAATTTTATTTATCACCACCACTTCAGCACTGCACACCATCTTGTCCACTGTTTTGGCAAAACATCATGGCTTGTTTTCTGACATCCAACTCCAAACTGGCACTATATGGCCGGCCAAGACACGGATTGATCAGCAATTCCCACATGACGTATATTCCACCGAAGGGGTGGTCTGATGGGATTGATAATAGCTTTTTGTTTTCCAATAACTCCCGACAACACTGGTCCGCATATGCAGCCTGCTGTACCATAGTCACTGATATAGTCACACACCACCCTTTGACCTGTTCTACTCTTTTTGTGTGTTTTGCAGATCTCCCATCCCCTGTCCACCTGACAGAGTGCGAATATCCCCCAGACGAGAAGTGACGCCACCCATGTCCCCCCAAGAAGATCTAGCCCAACTGGCTAGTCCCTGGTCCACTAGTGCATCCACTAGGAAACTCATCCCCCAATCACTCCTCACTTCGGACTTCTGTGCACTCCCTCCTGGAGTAGCACTGCCGGACACTGGAACCCCTGGAGCTCTAGTTACAGATGCTCCAGGTTCCCTAGACACTAGGAGATCTTCCTCAAATGGACTAACAGGACAGCCTAGGTCCCCAACCTGGTGTTCCCTCAAGAAACCATCCAAGTCCTGAGGCAGGGCTTCGGGCGTCTGGGGACCCTCGGTCTCCCTCTCACTCCTGCTCCACTGAGCCAGGCAGTGAGCCCCTACACCCTTCTCGCTATCCTGGGACCTAGCTGGGCTACACTGAGCCTCCTCCACCACGCTGGGCTGGAGGATACATGAACCACTACTTTTGGAGTCACTCACCAATGACTCTAGAGAACTTCTGGCACTTTCCAATCTGTCTGCTTCCTTTGCAAGCTCCCAAGGATCAAAGGTCTCCAACCTCAACAGGTGTTGCCGCAACTCCGGCCAACAACGACTGAGCAACTGTTCCTTGAGAATAAGATCAAACAGTTTGTCAAAATCAGGTCCCGTGGGAACCTCTAACCACTTAATCAGTGCCCACTGACAGTCCCCTGCAAACTCCTCCCAAGACTGGTGAGACAGTTTCCTACTGTCCCGAACTTCAACCTATACTCCTCTTCTAGGGAAACAGGTATCAGACTGTGGAAACTGGGAATGGGACTGCTCGCACTGGACTCTATATAGCTGCCACCACTGGACTCAACCCGCCCTGGGGAGTCCAGAAAATTAAAACTGCGCTCAGGGGACAATCTACCCTCCTGAGCTAATCTCTCTCTGGCAAAGGCCCTCTCAGCCTCTACAATTCTCTCTTGCACACCCAGCTGCGCTATCTCTCTGGCATGCTCTAACCTGAGCTTCTCCAAAGCCAGCTGGTGCTCCCTCTCTTCCCTCCTATCTTCCAGCTCCTCTGGGGACAGGGACCGGGAAAGGGATGGGGCGCTGCCCCCTACATTGGACCCAGCAAGGGACTCCCTACCTATGAGGTCACCTTCAGGAGAAGAAAATAATGGAACTTCATGAACACAATAATCCCCAAAATGTGGTTATCTAAAATGCAGAGTTTTGTAGTGCGGCCAGTTGCCACTGTGGTACAACGCAAACACAAATCCTTATCCTTACCGCTGCCGCCAATGTTAGAAATGGGATCCCTGGCTGGCCAGGGCTTGCGCCAAAGTCAGTCAGAGAGCACCACTCCTAAGTTAGGGCAAGGGAGTTACACGCCAAGATAACCCCTGCTCACCCTCTAGGTAACGTGGCGCGAGCAGCAAGGCTAAACTTGGAGGCTATGTGAGTTAAGTATTTGCGCACGCACCCCAGCAACAACACCCAAGGCCCACCACAAAGGAAACTCCACACAAGGTTATATATAAAAATAGCTGTTGTATTATACCAAAACACATTAGATAAAAACACACACTTTACAATGTGCCAGCAGGCACGGGCAGAATTTACAGGGGATATGTACAAGACAAGACAGGGCCACATGGACCACTGTCAGGAATCATCACTTTTAGTAACTACTGGTAAAGGTTAAATACCACCTACGCAATTCTAACCACCTTAGGAACAGGTCACGCAGGGAACCGGGACCTCACTAGCACCACCTGTACTAGCAAGAACAACCACCTAA
This sequence comes from Lissotriton vulgaris, assembly GCF_964263255.1. Classification (NCBI taxonomy): domain Eukaryota; kingdom Metazoa; phylum Chordata; class Amphibia; order Caudata; family Salamandridae; genus Lissotriton; species Lissotriton vulgaris. The sequence goes on from NC_141694.1 coordinate 1,051,685,038, forward strand.
GTATCACAATACAAGTAGGGGCATAGGCACATTACACATGATGCATCACAACACATTCAGAGGTGTAGGGAAGGAAAACACATGATGCAGAACCTACATTCAGCGGTGTAAAAACAAGGCACGCAACGCATAAAAACACATTCAGAGGTGCAGGAAACAATTGCGCAAAAATCACATTTAGGCAGGAACACCAGAACTGTCCCAATGTCAGGGGCCTAAACGTGGCAGCTGCCCACGAAGTGCTGGGCAGCTGTAAAGCAATGCTGGTGGGGACAACGTTGGAGCCTCTCAGGCTCTGCAAAGCACTTGTGTCCCCCAAGAGCCTCGTGGGCTTTCAAGAACAGATGCGGCGCGTTGAGCTTCTCGGGCTCTCAGAAGAACTGTGGCGCTGTAAGCAGGAGTCCCCCTCCTGGGGACTCCCAAGGGCAACGGTGCGCTTTGATCCTCTCGGGGCTCAACAACAAATGCGCCCCCGGAGCCCTTTGGCTCCAACAAACAAATGCCGCCTTGGATCAGGGAGCCTCGACAGGCTCCGGCAGCAACTGCGGCGTGGTGGGATCCCCCTCCCTCTGGGGGACTCAACTCGAAATTGCCCCCACGAGCCTCGGGGCTCGAAATCACAACAATGCACCAGCAAGGCACCGGGTCTGTGGCGGGGCTCTTCTCTGGTGGCTGCCGGGGGACTCCCTCTTGGCTCCTCTGGTCGCGCTGGCTCTTCTCTCTCTCCCCGGGGCTCTCCCTTCACATGGGAGCTCCGGCAGGCAGCTCCGGCTTCCACTCTCGGGCTGCGGGGGCGGGACTTCCGGCCCCTTCTCCCAGGGCCGTGATTGGCCGGCCAGCAAGCTGCTTCCGGGTCGCCGTGGGCAGAGCGGCGTCCTGAGGGAAGGCTTCATGGCAGGAATCTGGGGCAAATGCCGGGTGGGCACCGGCTCCTTTTTAAATAAAGAATAGATTAAGGTGGGCACTCGATCGGGGCGGACAATGCCGGGTGGGCACCGGCCTCAGCAAAATAAAGCGCTCCCAGGGCTAGGCAGCATACAGCGCTCTCAAGCGCTAATCAAAATGAAGCGCTTCCAGGCGCCAAAGCAAAAAAAAAGCGCTCCCAGCGCTCGTGGCAAAATTACGGCGCCCCCAGGTGCTGTGAGGAAGGCAAATGCAGCGGCGCCCACCGGCGCTTGAGAACTGATTTCAGCGCTCCCAGCGCTATAGGACAGCACAAGTCCAGAGCAAGTCCTTGGAATGCAGCAAGGCAGGGGGGGGCAAGGCTGGGCCAGGGGCCAGCTCACTGACCCTCCAGGCAGGGAGGCAGTCCAAGTGGCGGTTCCTCCTGGCACCAGCAGCAGCAGCCCCCCTCAAGTAGGATCAGGAAAGAACAACTTCAGTAGGGACACAGCCCCATTTTTATACACCACATTCCTTTGTCTTTGTGCAGGGTGGGGGAGAAACCAGTCGCAGCTGGTTTTGGAGCACCCTTGATGTGCTCAAATCACCCTTTTCATTCACTTGCCGGACTAGGGTCATCAGTCGCACCACAGGGGGCGGAGCCAGCATTGTGTGGGGAAAACCCATTCTCATTCAGGAACCAGGTGCAGCCCTCCCCAGCCCCAGCCACCAGCATGCTAATCTCACACTCACCACCGGGCAGACCCATCCAGACTTCCTGGAGCCAGGCTCACCAGCCAGCTCCAGCCAATCACACGCCAGGCATATTTTACACTAATATGCCAACTCCTAGAAGTGGCACTTCCGCACAAGACACAATCATGCCACATACATCATTGCGAAGCATCCAATCACACGAGTTCGCCCATACCAAACTCGAGCATGCACACCTCACGCATCAGGAACTACCAGGGACACAGACATTCCCCATGCATTCCTATGGGAGGGCAGGCCAACCTTACTCCACGCACTCAGAGTGCGCAACCACTTTCCACTGGGACACAGTGAAAGTGCGCAGAAACCAAAAATCACCATCACCAGGTCACCATTAAAAGCAAAAAGTTTAGGGGTGAACCTGCCAGAAGGGCCAAGTCCAACATAGCTGAAGAGCGAGACAGTGAAGATATGGATGACGACGTGGTAGACTACCCAGTCCACTATGTGTTTGTAGTTGATCAGCCGCGACGGAAGAGACAACGACTTCCAAAGTGCAGAATCAAAGTCCACCACCAGGAATTGAGAGCCACTATTGACACGGGGGCCTCGATTAAACTGATGGCTGCCAATGTATACAACCAACTAAGTGCACGCCCAGCCCTACGCGAGGCAAGGATCAGAGTATTTGCATACGGCCAGAAGACCCCTATCCTGCTCCTGGGATGCTTCAAGACTGAACTGCAACACCAAGACCTCAAGATCCCCACGAGGGTGTACGTGACGAAAGAAGGCAGCGGTATGCTCATAAGTGGGCAATCACCTGAAGAACTGAGGCTAATATCATTTGCCATGGCAGTACAGGAAGAGGAACTATAGGCCATCATGGAAGAGTTCGAAGATGTCTTCAAAGGTATTGGATGCCTGAAAGGGAAGGAAGTCTCTCTCCATATCGACCAGTCAGTCCAATCGGTGGCGCTGAAGCACAGGCGCATTGCATTCCACCTACGAAAGTAAGTTGAAGAAGAACTGGAGGCGCTGGAGAAGCAAGGGATTATCGAAAAGGTCAGCGGGCCCACCCCATGGGTGTCCCCGATCGTAGTGGCATGGAAACCGAAACAACCGGGGTCCGCATCTGTGTGGACATGCGCCTTCCAAATGCCGCGGTGAAGAGGGAACGTCACCTAACCCCGACCATCGACGACATTGTGGGACAACTGACTCCCAGGGGTTCTAAACGTAAGTGACGACCTACTCATCTACTCGTCATCCATAGAAGATCACCGTAGGAGACTTCGGGGGGTTCTCCAGAGGATCAAAGAATCCGGACTGACCCTCCCCAGAAAAAAGTGCCAATTCTTGAAGAACAAGATCAGCTTCTTTGGCTACACATTCTCGGACCAAGGAGTGGCTCCAGACCCCGACAATGTGCGAGATGTACAAGAAGCCCCTGCACCATCCAATATCTCGGTAAGATAAGAAGTTTCCTGGGGATGGTGAACTTTTGCGGACATTTCGTCCCCGACCTGTCCAACCTCACGAAGCCCTTCAGGGAACTGACGAAATCTTCCACCACTTGGCAATGGGGCCCAAACAGGAACAGGCTTTCAAGGATACTAAATCAGCCCTATCGGCAGATACAACACTGTCATACTTCAACCCGACCAGATCCACCAACGTCGCAGTGGACGCAAGCCCATATGGGCTCGGAGCCGTGCTCACACAGTTGCAAGGGAATGGAGAGTGGGCCCTGATAGCATATGCAAGCCGTTCACTGACGGACATGGAACAGAGGTACTCGCAAATAGAGCGAGAAGCGATTGCCATCCACTGGGCCTGTCGTCACTTCCACGTCTACATATACGGCCATCCCTTTACAGTGTCCACAGGCAACAAACCCCTCATCCCCCTGTTTCAAGGGTCAGCGTCCAAACCTCCACCGAGGATTGAAAAGTGGATCCTTTAACTGCAGGGATATGACTATCAAGTGGAGTACAAGCTGGGCTCCTCCAATCCAGCGGACTACCTCTCGAGGCATCCCACCAAAGCAGAGGAGGAGGATGCAGAAGACACTGAAGAATATGTCCGGCTTGTATCGGAAAGATCCCGACCACTGCCTATGAGTCTGGAGACTATTGTTGAAGCCACCCGGAATGATGAATGCCTACAACTGACCGTAAACGCAGTCCAATCGAATGACTGGCGCCCCATTCAGTCCACCATGACCAGAAGGACGCCGCAAACAAAGACCGTCTTGGAATCAATGGTGCAAGTCATGGATGAACTTTCGGTCGACAGCCGGGGCTGTCTGCTCCGAGGGCCACGACTGGTGATGCCATCCAGCCTGACTCAGCAAGCAGTGGACCTGACCCACCGGGGCCATCATGGCATGGTAAAGACTAAGACCCGGCTGAGAGCCAAGGTTTGGTTCCCAGGAATGGACACACTGGTTGAACAGACAGTCAGAACATGCACATGGTGCCAAGCAGCGGGGCAACCGGATCGCCCTGATCACGGAAGAAAACCCCCAACGACCATGGGAGTGCGTGAGTGTGGACTTCGGACACCTCCCAGATGGATGCTATGCACTGGTAATCATCGATGATTTCACAAAGTACACTGAGGTTGAAATTGTGTGGAGTCAGACAGCCACAGAGGTCATTACCAAGTTTGAGAAGACCATTGCCACCTATGGAATATTTGAAGTGGTGAAGACAGACAAGGGTCCACCCTGCCATGGACAAGAATTCGCGGACTATCTCAAGACCTGGGGAATTCAGCACCGGAAAGTGACCCCGCGCTGGCCCCAAGCGGATGGGAAGTAGAGAGGTTCATGTGTACTTTCAACAAAACAATACGCATTGCGCATGCCGATGGATCACTGCTAGAGTGGGCCATATACAGTTTCCTGCGAGAATACCGTTTGACGCCCCATCTCACGACCGAGGCAGCAACGGGACCGGCGAGCATGGGCTGAGTAGTGAGGGACACCATCCCGCATCACCCAAGCTGGACCCCATCCCAGATTGACGCTGGAAAGGCCCTAGCCAACCGGACTAACTCCCAACAACCAAGCCAGTGCCAAACGACGGGCCCAGAGGTCTGTCATTCAAGTGAGAGACAAGCTATATATCAAGGACAGATACGCTGGGAGCAAATTCCGGCTTCCATTTGAGCACAAGCCTTGGACAGTCATCCATTGAAGCGGCACCATGGTAACAGCTCGGATAGGAACAGAAGTAGTCACTCGCAACATCTCTTTCTTCAAAAAGGTGCATGCCGGAACTCCGGACCTGCAGGGGTCCGACTACCTGGACGCCAGGCTGCGTCAACTGTCGGTGGAAGAGGGCCCAGAGGGACCAGGAATGACCCCCAATAAAGATGAGAATCTATCCGACCAGGACACCCTGCCACTGCCGGTAACGCCCGTGGGGAGTCCACTGAGTTCCCCTGCAGAACCCAAGGAGTGTGAAGCCTCGCAAGGAATGACTCCATTGTTGCCATCATCACGGGGAGAACACTCCAGGTATGGGCTGAGAAGAAATCAAGCTCCATCCTCCAAGCTGGCTGACTTCATGGTGTGACGATCCTTGGACTGGAATTCAATTGACTGGTAACAGATCTAAACGATTATTGTTTGTTTGTTTCTTTAAATAAAGGTTAGAAGGAATGTAGTGTCCTCCGGCGCAGGGTAGCCTTGCAGTCTATGTGTGCCGGAAAGGTCACGCTAGTGCTGGCGCGTGTCGTTACGCGCCATCTATAATTAAAGGAGGCGTGGCCCGGCTAGTTAGTCGGGGCTACGCAGACACTACAGTAAGGTGTCTGGAGTAATTATTGCGGCAGCAGCGCCGTTGCCACGTGCGCAAGCGGCCACACCCCCACTACAAGGACCTGGGGGGCGCTAAGCAAATGCTAGAAGACTTTGTGGCCTTATCAGGGCTCAGGGTAAACTGGCAAAAATTCTGTCTCTTCTCGACCAGGCTGCAAAGGGATCCCCCAGCGGAGATGGGAAACCTGTACTGGTAACTCTGCTGCCTACAATACCTAGGAGTATACATCTTTCATGATCACACTGACCTACTAGAAGGGAATATAAGTCTCCAAAATGGTTTTATCCAATGTTTTTTAAACAATATTTAGTTTTTATCTGTATAGTAACACTGTGTTTTTATGTAATCCTATTTGAATTCTATGATGTACTTTTTATGATTCACTAAAAGTCAATCGAATAAAAGTTTATGAATGAATGAATGAAGTCTGGCTATCAAAACATTAAGGCAGATTCTAGGCTTTTGGGAACACTCCCAATATCTTAAGCAGGAAGAGTGGCACTACTAAAGATGGTGGCTACGCAAAGGCTGCTATATTACTTCAGCGTGCTCCCACTTTGGGTACCGAGATCGGTGTTCCGGGAACTAGACTCAATAATTTCAGGGTTTATATAGGGCGCAGGACATAGGAGAAAGCCTTGACCCCACTACAGCAACTGGTCACTGATAGAGGGCTGGCTGTCTCAGAATTGGAAACCTATTGTTTAGCATCGCAATTGGAGTGGTTTACGCAATGGATAGCGCAAAGACTGCACCCTGAGAAGTCAATGGGATCCTTTGTCTCACATTAGACAGGCTGCAGGGCTACAAACACGGTGCCGTTCGATTGACGATATAAGAGAACTGCAAGTTGTGCCTAAATGCACAGGAAAGGTTCCATACTCGCTGGAACTTCCCCTCTCCATGCTTACCTCGCTGCCGCACGGAGGTGGCTGGAAGGAACTCACCGAGTGGGAGGCAGAAGGGATGGGGGACAAGGGTGGGAGATCTTTTCAGGTATGGTGTACTGCTCTCTTTTGAAGACTTCAGAATAGAGTTTAAAGTACCATGGGGCCACTTCCTGGTACAGGAAGTGGTGACGAGAGCCATCCGTAAAAACTGGAACTTTTGGGCTGCTAGAACCACCCCACCATAAGAACTGCCAGTGCGTAGTGACTGCTTCAGGAACCTATAAGGGGATATCTGCACTATATAGGGCAATTAGAGGGACATGATGCTACCATTAGAAACACTGTAAACCAAATGGGAGGGAGACCTTGAGATATAGATCCCTGAGAAAGGCAGGACTGACATATTACAGAGGACACCAAAGATATGAAGAAACTCCTGATTCAAATGCAACTTTTTTATTCTCCACAGAATTTACCTCACACCGTAATCCATCAATAGATATTTCATAAAGGCAGATGCTGCCTGCGATAGTGGTGGTGTAGTGGAAAAGGAACTCCCCTGCATGCCAGGTCATTGTTTGTTGTAATATCTGTGAGCGGTCTAGTCTACTCACGCACACGCACCTCTACATCCGCAGGCCAGGCGTGGCCTGCGGCGTACAATAAAAGAAGGGCGCGCGCTCTGGAACGTCACTTCCGACCAGAACACTGGTGTTATCGTGTGTCTTTGCCTCTGCGCAGCCAGCCCCCGCGCAAGAGTGTGTGTCCTGCCAGGCCTCTGGCGACCCCCAAAGCGGGACAGTACATTGGCGACGAGCGGAGGGGGCCCAACCCCCGCTCGCACACCTGTGCCATTTCGGGGCGTCCTGCTCCGCCCCGCGGTGCCTACCGCGCATCTTCTGCTGGGTGCTCCTGTTTTTTCTCTGGGGCCTGCGTGCCTGTCTGGGCTCCTGCCTTTGGGCCAGACCACCCCCTGGAGCATTGCGAAGGGTCCGCCTGGGCCACGGAATCATCCTCGAGGCGGGGTGCAGCAAGCGGCGCAGACGGGCGCGAAGCCGGCCCGTCTTCTGCAACTCCCCGGCTATTCCTCACGCATCACGCGTGAGTCGCGGATCGATGCGGAACCCCGCATTGTCTCACGCATTGCGCGTGAGACGCTGGAAAAATGCCCAGAAAGACTTCCACAGTGCTTGGGTGCTGTGGGTTTCAGGGGAGGACTTGCAGACTGCGCCCCAGAGTGCTTTCTCACAGTGACCGGCAGCAGAGTGGACTCCAGCCGGCGCGCTACGTCCACACGCCGTCTGGGTCTGTCATTGCCCGGGAGGGAACATGTCCTGCAGCGTGCCTACCACGAGGCGCCCCGAGGCTTACGGATATCGTGACGGACCTAAGGTGAGCTACGCAGCCGCCACGTGGCGTCGCTGAGCCTGCGCAGGAAGGGGAAATAGTCAGGAGGGACCCACTGATACCGCCCAGTTATACTACCGCCAGGGCGGAGGAAGACACGCCGGCGCCAGTCATCAACATCCCATTCCAGCATGCCGCTACATGGGTGCTACCACCGTTCAGCGAAGCGGCAGACACGTATACGGCCTCCCCCAGATAGAAAATATGGCTGGAAAGGTTGGAGAATTATTTTGTCGTAACGAGGGAGACTGACAAAGCTGTGAAACGGTCGCTTCTGCTACACTATGCGGGCGATGAATTATTTAGACTGTTTAAACACCTGCCCAATACAGGAGACGATTATGACGCAGCGGTCGCTGCTTTGAACAGCCCTTTTGACCCCAACTGAATATAGACTTTGAGGTCTTCAAACTAGGACAAGCACGTCAAAGGGAAGGTGAGACGATGGACCAGTTCCATGCCCGTATCAGGGAGCTGGCTAGCTCCACCGACGAAGACCAACCAAAAGCCATAAGACGGCAGATCATCCAAGGATGCCGAGACAAAACGCTGAGAGGGGCGATCCTACGCAAACCGGGTATAATGCTGGAAGACATCTTAATTCTTGCAAGATCTCATGAACTTTCGAACGTCAGAGCCTCCGCCATGGAACAGGCACTACACCAGCCATATGTCAAGACAGAGACCATCAAAGTGGAGCGGGTGGATGCAGTACGACCCCAACCACGGGGACCACTGCAAAAAGAATATCGGAGGGATCCACCTCAAACGCGATGTGGGTATTGTGGGCATGAACCCTACGCGGCCAAGGACTGCCCGGCCCAGGGGAAGACATGCGCAAACTGTGGAATACCAAACCATTTTGCTTCAGTGTGCCACAAAAGAAACACGTCAAGTCAAGTCAAGTCAAGACAAATGATTTATATAGCGCGCTACATACCCAGAGGGTCTCAAGGCGCTTGAGGAAGGGTGGGGAATTACTTGTCGAATATCCAGGTTTTAAGTTGCTTTCTGAATGTTAGGTGGTTCTGAGTGAGGCGAAGGTGAGTGGGAAGTGAGTTCCAGGTTTTAGCTGCCAGGTAGGAGAAGGATCTGCCTCCCATGGTGGTTTTGTTGATGCGAGGTACAGTTGCAAGGGCTTGGTTGGAGGATCGTAGCTGGCGGGAGGGGGTGTAGAAGGAAAGTCGTGAGTTGAGGCATTCGGGTCCAAGTTCGTAGAGTGCTTTGTGTGCGTGGGTTAGGAGGCAGAAAGTAAACCTCTTGTTAACGGGGAGCCAGTGGAGGTTTTTCAGGTGTCCAGAGATGTGGTCTTTACGCGGGATATCTAGTATGAGTCTGGCTGAGGCGTTCTGGATGCGTTGGAGTTTTTTCTGGAGTTTTGCGATGGTACCGGCGTATAGGGTGTTTCCGTAGTCCAGGCGGCTCGTGACCAGTGCGTGGGTGACCGTTTTTCTAGTTTCGATGGGGATCCAGCGAAATGTTTTTTTGAGCATGCGAAGAATATTGAAGCAAGATGATGAGACGGCGTTGACTTGTCTGTTCATAGAGAGTGAGGAGTCCAGAATGACACCTAAGTTCCGTGCGTGGTCCGTCGGGATGGGTGCTTTTCCAAGGGCCTCTGGCCACCAAGAGTCATCCCAGGCGGAGGGGGAGGTACCTAGGATAAGGACGTCAAAACCATTCCGGAAGTCACGGACGCCCACGAAAGCCGTCCGCCAACTATCATTGAACGACACACCAGCCAGAGCAGAGAAACACCTACCCACAGTATACGACGACTCAGAGTCGGAGGATGAGGAGGCATATATCGTCTTATTCGCACGAGAGCTTAAACACCGACGACGGCCACAGCCCACGTGCATCGCGCAGATGGCGGGAAACGACGTCAAGGCCATAATTGATACCGGCGCCACCGTAAATGTGATGGGCCTGCAACAATTCAACAAACTACGCCCACGGCCCGAGATAGTGCCATCCAAGACCAGAATTTTTGCTTATGGAGCGGACACTCCCTTACCCCTAAAGGGTAAAATAACAATACCAATTCAGGCTGATGCGTCACAGGTAATGGCAACGATCCATATTATCAACCGAGAGGCCGATACATTGATCAGCAGTCACACAGCAGAAGATTTGAAACTTATAGCCTTTGCTAATCGGATAAGAGTGCATCAGGTGGATGAACTGTTGGCACGATTCCCTGAACTGTTCAAGGTCCTGGGCTGCATCAAATGCGAGCCTGTCAAGCTGCACATTGATAAATCAGTCACTCCTACCGCCTTGCGACACCGTCGGATACCTTTCCACCTACGCCCACTGGTGGAGAAGGAACTGGAAAAACTAGAAACCCTGGGTGTCATCGAAAAGGTCACGGGGCCCACCCCATGGGTATCACCCATGGTGATTGTAGAAAAACCCAAGCAACCAGGCGCTATCCGCTTGTGTATCGACATGCGGCTACCAAACGCCGCGATCCGAAGAGAGAGACATCTAACTCCAACCAAGGATGACATCGTCGCTGACGTAAATGGGTCGAAGTGGTTCTCGAAGATAGACCTAAACGCCGGATACCATCAATTGCCCCTAGCGGAGGAGAGTCGCTTCATTACCACCTTTAGCACCCACCTGGGGCTCCGACGTTATAAACGGCTGAACTTCGGCATTTCGTCAGCGGCGGAGGTGTTCCAAAACACCATCCGTGAACTCCTCTCAGGACTACCGGGGGTCATCAATGTCAGCGACGACATTCTGATACACTCTGCCACCGCATCGGAACACCACAAGCAACAGAGGGATGTCCTAAAGAGATTAAGCACCCACGGAGCAACACTCAACAAAGAGAAATTCCAGTTCTTTCAGCCCTCGATAGAATTCTTTGGTTATATGTTCAATCAGGAGGGCATTCAGATTGACCCGAAGAAATCCAAGGCCATCAAAGACGCTCTCGCGCCGAAGTCCCCGACGGAGGTGGGAAGCTTCCTCGGTATGGCCACTTACTGTGGCCGATTCATACCGGGCCTGGCCACTCGGAGTGAGCCACTATGAGCGCTAACCAAGACAGATGCCCCGTGGCAGTGGGGCCCGAGAGAAGACGAAGCATTCCGGGGGATCAAGGACGCGCTCCTGGAGAAGGCCACACTCTCCTACTTCGACCCCAAGAAGCGTACGGAGGTGATCGTGGATGCCAGCCCGGTGGGTCTCGGCGCTGTCCTGACCCAAGAACATGAGCCCAGCCAGTGGACGGCGCTAGCTTTTGCCAGCAAGGCCTTAACCCCGACGGAGACCAGGTATGCCCAAATCGAGAGGGAGGCTCTCGCTATCAAGTGGGCCTGCGGCCATTTCCACCTATACTTACAAGGCCACCCGTTTGTAATGGTCACGGACCACCAACCACTAGAGTCCCTCTTTAAAGGAACTGCCCCCCATCCGCCACCTCGCATTGAACGTTGGATGATACAACTACAATCGTATGAGATGGAAGTCACCTACCGCCCGGGGGCCAAAAATCCCGCGGACTATCTGTCACTCCACCCCTCGCCACAGGAACCTGAACCAACGGAGGACGACTGTGAGGAGTGTGCTCAGTGGGTAGCCCTCACATCATGCCCGAACAGTATGACCATAGAAGACATAAAAGAAGCCGCGACCACCGATAACGTATACCGGAGAACGATTCAGGCAGTCCAAGATGGACAGTGGGCTGAATATCTACGCCCGCCCACTTCCTGGGTCGCGGAAGACAAAGAATCACTCACCAAATTCTGGCGGATACGGCACGAGCTGAGTACCACGGACGATGGAGTATTGCTGAGAGGGTCACGACTGGTCATACCCCACAGCCTGAGACACCGGGCAATACAACTGGCCCATGGAGGGCATCAAGGGTCGACGAAAATGAAGGCGCGCATGAGAGAAAAGGTATGGTTTCCAGATCTGGAAACCAGGGTGGAAGAATATGTAAAAAGCTGCATGGCCTGTCAGCTGACGAGCGACCTGGAGAGACCAGTGCCAATAATCACAGAAGATGCCTGCACATCCCCCTGGACCAAGGTCAGCATAGATTTTGGAAGTTTCCCGGGAGAAGGACACACCTTGGTAGCCATTGATTCTTACTCCAAGTATCCAGTAGTGGAGAGGGTCATCTCCACGGCGTTTGCTCATGTAGGACCGGCGCTGGAAAAGATCTTCTCTATGTTCGGCTACCCTTCGGAGATACGGAGCGACAATGGACCGCCCTTCCAAGGGGCGGAATTCGCCACGTTCCTTACGACCAGAGGGATTCAACATCGCCGCATTACACCTCAGTGGCCACAGGCAAACGGAGACGTGGAGAGGTTTATGCGGACCCTTAATAAAGTGTTCCGAATCGCCTTAGTGGAACAAGCTGATCCTGAGCAAATGCTACATGAATTCCTGCGGGAGTACAGGGGCACACCCCACTGCGCAACGCAAAAGAGCCCATGGACCCTTATGTTCCAAGGACCACGGAGAGACCTCCTCCCAACTGCCCCGGGGTGGACACCACCCCTGGCCGACACTGAAGAAGTCCAGTCACGGAGACGACAAGGGAACCAACGTGTCAGCATGCACAGGAGGGCCCATCCTAGGAGCCTAAGCCCGGGGACCCGAGTGATTATTCGGAACAGACGTCCCGGAGGGAAGTTCCAAACCCGCTATGAACCAGTCACGTGGACAGTCACATCCACAAAAGGCACCATGGTCACGGCCAAAAGAGGAGAAGAGGAAGTATCGCGAAACACTTTGTGGTTCAAGGCCCTCCCGCAGGAGTCCAGACAGCGATCGGAGGCAGCAGGAGAGGATATCCGACCAAAAGGGATGGCGACAGCTAGCGAAGAAAACATCAATTCCCCAGAATGTCAAGCGGAGGAACATGACTCCGCGGCAGCGCCCCAAACACCGGCGGCTGCAACCAGAGACACTTATCAGACTAGTGAAGGTGGCAGGGGCAACGCCCGAAGATACAACCTGAGGCCCAACCCTCCACCGAGCCAGAAACTGAAGGACTATGCCTGCCTGCTGAGACCCTGAGTCTGTCATCAAGGGACACGCAAGTACCCAGGCGTTTCGTCTAACATGTTATAAGACTGAATCTGTTTTTTCTTATCTGTTAAAAAAAATAAAAAAAAATAAAACAATTGTATAGTTGGATAGGGATGTAATATCTGTGAGCGGGCTAGTCTACTCACGCACACGCACCCCTACATCCGCAGGCCAGGCGTGGCCTGCGGCGTACAATAAAAGAAGGGCGCGCGCTCGGGCACGTCACTTCCGACCAGGACACTGGTGTCATCGTGTGTCCTTGCCGCTGCGCAGCCAGCCCCCGCGCAAGGGTGTGTGTCCTGCCAGGCCTCTGGCGACCCCCAAAGCGGGACAGTACATGTGTGAGGCTGGTTCCCCCATATCTTCAAAACCAGGGTGACAAGTGAAGTCCAAGACCTGGCCTATATATTAGCTAAGCAGGAAATCACAAAGAAACAGAGGGGCCAAGAGTCGCAACATGGAGGAAAGAATTTGAGAGGGGGCAGAATATGAGGTAGAGCTACTACTCCGAGAGGCAAGAAAAGGCATTCGCTTGATAGACAGAGCTCTAGCCTGGGGAGCACTAGGTGGCAACCTTAGACACCTAGAACTCCGAGCAGAGGACAATATACTACAGTGCTGCCCTCCCCCAAGCACACCCAATCAGAGTAAGACTAGAGCGGATGAGTAATAGACTCACCAAGCCACAAGCCAGCCCCCCGTAAATTAAAATAATGTGGGAGGGAAGCCACTTAGATCGGGAAAGAGTGATCACCAGTCACACACCCACGGACATAGTAGGGAACAATAGGATGCGCCTCAAACAGAAGGGGCCGGTGGGGGAGTTGTACAAGCTGAACTCAGAATGGATTGACAGGCGACTGACTCATGATCAATTAAGCACGAAAACTTGCGCAGTTAATGGAAATGTAAGATGAAAAGTTGTTTGCCGATGTAAAATTGTTGTTTATTAAAAATGTAATAAAATCTGTTTAAAAAATAATTAGAGGTTCCAGTTGAACCTTGGTCTTCCGTATCCACAAATGTTATTGTGGAATTACCCACCAAGGCTGACGGGTGCACAGTGATCATGGTAACAGTGGATATTTACAATAGCAGGGCACACGTTAGCCCAATTTCCGGATTATATGCTGCTCTGAAGATGGCACGAGTCTTCCTTAGTGATTTATTTAGTCTCCACAGCTTAACTCGCAAAATTATTTCTGAGAGGGGTTCTCAGTACATCTCACTTTTTTTTTAAAGTAGTGTGGAAAGAACTGGGTGTACAACAAGTACTTTCCTCAGGTTATCAACATTAGTTGGTCAAACAAAACAGACATTCTGCCACTAGATATTCCCCCTTTTTTTGTTTATATGATATGCATACTCGGGTGTTACTCTTGGACTTGGTTGATGATAAATTGGTACTTGCAGTAACAAATCTTTTTTCCTCCTTACAGTAGGTTCATCGGGATCTAACCACTAATCCTTAACAAGAAAAGAACAATAGCTCCTGAATATCATATAGGAGATAAGGCGTGGTTGTCTACCTTATTTCTATGTGCTAAAGGTATGCCTAGAAAACTTTCCACACATTTCCCAGGCCCTTTTCTCATTATTAACTCAAATACAGTTAAGCTGCAACTTCTTTCTAGCTGGAAGGTTCATTCAGTATTTGACGTTCACATTTGAAGCCGGAGCAGGCAAGCAAGTACTGTGGTCTGACATGGAATTGCCTGTAGATGATACTTTAGAGTCAGAATTAAAAAAACAAGGAAGAAAAACATTTGCCAGAATCATGTGGAACAAAGTCCAGATAAATTCCAGAATGTACTTAAAATCCTGAAGCAGGGAACAGACCAGATCTGTGTGAGTCTGAGGTAGGTGGTGAGATGGAGGATGAATTAGCAGGTCTGAAAATGGGTTTACCAGAACCAACTGAGCATGCAGAAGGCTGACCAACAAAATTAGCACTTTCATGAATACCCTTGGATCAATATCAGTCTGACCGACTTGACTCAAAATAAATACTGCTTTGAAGCTAATGCAAAATATTTTCTTTTGATAATCAAGAGAAACATGGATATGAAAGTAGACATCTTCCAGATTGATGGGAATCAACTAATCTCGCAGAGACACCATCAGAAGGATATCCTAGAAGGATACCATCCATAAATGTTATTGTTGGACCCGGCCCTTTAGGCAGGTTCACCCTGAGTCTTTTTGCTTTTTCCTAGCCTGTTTCTGTGACCTGGTGTTGGTGATTTTAGGCCTCTGCGCACTTTTTCACTGTGGTACAGTGTAAAGTGCTTGAGCTCTCTGTGTATGTGTGGTGAGTGACCTGCCCTCCCATAGGAATGAATGGGGAATATGTATGCCCATGGTAGTTCCTGATGTGTGGGGAGTGCAGGGGCGAGTTTGGTATGAGAGAACTCTTGAGACTGAATGCTGCGAAGTGGTACATGCGGCATGAATGTGTCTAGTCTAGAAGTGCCACTTTTAGAAGTTGGCATATTTGTGTAATTTGTGTCTGGCGTGTGATTGGCTGGTGAGCCTGGGTCAGGAGTGCCTGGGCCTGCTTGTGGATTGACTGTCTGGTTTGAGGGTGACAGGGGCTGGAGAGCCCAGGAGGTTGTCTGAGTCAGCCCATGGATGAAAGGCAGCATCTGCTGCCAGGGAAGTGGGAGGAGATGGCACCTGATAGTGAAGGGCTGTGCCTGCGAAACCACAATGCTGGCTCCACCCCCCGCTGGGCGACTGTCACCTCTGTCCTTGATACTGACAGGACTTCCCTATAACCAGTTCTAGCTGATTCTCACACTGCCTACACAAAGACTTCAAAGACTTTTCTGTGTATAAGAAGGAGCTGTGTCCCCTTCCAATTTGTTCTTGTTTCTAACTTGAATCTGCCAGGGGCATGCTGCTGCTTGGGCTCAGGGGAATCCCTGGGCCCTGCCCAGCCCCTAACCTCTGATGGACTTTCCTGGACTCCTGGGGCATCCCTCTGCCTTGTTTGGGCTGATGGGGGGGGGGGGGGGACTTGGCTTTGACCCCTGGGAATCTCTGGGACCTATGCAGCATGGAGAATCTGCATTCCCCTTCACAGAACCTTTTTATTGCTTTTGCCAGGGCTTATTATAGCCTAAAGCGCCTGGAAGCGCTTTGTTTGCTGATCTAGCGCTAGGAACGCTGTGGATGGTCCTTTAGCGCTTGGGAGCGCTTCATGGGCGAGTGCCGGTGCCCACCCGGCACCTTTATCTAATTATTTTCTTAGATGGGTGCCACCCCATTCATTGCATTGCCTAACGGGTGCTCACCCCGTTTCTACTGTTATTTTGGATTTCGAAGGTGCCCACCCCTCGTTTTGCTACTTTTAAATCACTGCAGCGGCCCTCGCGCCGCGACCAGGAAGTCAGGCACTGTTGTGCCTGATGTGGGCGGGACTTCCGGTTCCCAGAGGAAGTCCCTGCTGCTGCGCTCCGATTGGCCAGTCCGGCCGGCTGAGGGGTGGAAGATGGCGGCAGCCGCTGCGGGGCTCCCGTGACCGAGAGGGAGCCCCGAGAGAAGAAGCGTGGCCTGCTATTGGGGCTCCCGTGTGCTTAGGGAGCCCCGGGAAGAGAAGGACGCGCCGGCGAAGGAGAGCCGCCGCCCAGCCGAGAAGCCACCGCCCGGAGGAGCCCCGCACAGGAGAGCCCGGTGAGTGGAAGGGCTGGGGGGCTCCGTGTGGGCCACTGTGGGTGCCTGTTGAAGGCACAGTGACGGTGAAGAGCGGCCCCACTTGGCAGCGGGCCGCTCCAGCATTTGGGGCATGATTTTAGGAGCTTGAGAGCTCCGCCACGGCAGATGTATATTCCGGGCGGCCCCAGATGGCAGTGGGCCGCCCCTGCGTTCTGTCAATGGCCCCTGTGGCCCGTGTCTTTTTCTCCAAGTTGTTTCGAGAGCCACGGAGGCTCTAGGGGGGCACATTATTGTTTGAGTCTAGAGGAGCTCACCGCCCACCTGATGTTTTTGGGCCCAGTGAGGCCCTTGGGGGACACGAGTGATTCAGAGCCTGTGTGGCTCCAACGTTCTGCACAATGGGGCATGTGTGATATGCCCAGAGCCTGTGTGGCTCCAGCAGTGGCGCAGTTTGCGCCTAAGGGCCAGTGAGGGCCCTTGGCGCAGTTTTGAAGATTTCCAGCTGCCCAGCAATTAGTGGGCAGCTGCACCGTTTATGCCCAATTTCAGGAGAGAGTCCCTGTGTGGGACAGAGAGGGCACAGTGGTGCCAGGCCTTCACAGCTGCGCAGCACTTAGTGCCAGCTGCTACGTTTAGGCTTTCGTTTCTTGAGACTGGCGCTGCATGGCAGCGCACCCTGACATTGAAACTCAGGGCGTCTTAGCCCCAACAAGGCCAGTTGGCCTAGGGACTGCGACAGGTAGTGGCTTATGTGAGTTTTTGCGCAATTGTATGGTTATTGCACCTCTGAATGTGTTTGCCTGCATCATGTGTCTTCTTGCACTGCACCTCTGAATGTATTTTATTGCATCATGTGCTCTGTTCTGAACACCGCTGAATGTGTAGGTTTATGCATCATGTGTTTCCCTTGTCTTACACCTCTGAATGTTTTTATTGCATCATGTGTCTTTCTTTCCTGCGCTGCACCTCTGAATGTTTTAGGCGTCATGTGTCTCCTAGCGCTGCACCTCTGAATGTGTTTGTGATGCATCATGTGCCTTATTCTTAACACCGCTGAATGTGTAGGTTTATGCATCATGCGTTTCCCTTTACTACTCCTCTGAATGTATATTTATGCATCATGGGTAATGTGTTCTTTCCTAGACCCCTAAATGCTGTGTGATACTTAGGTGGTTGTTCTTTTTAGTACAGGTGGTCCTAGTAAGGTCCTGGTTCCATGCGTGACATTCTCCTAAGGTGTTTAGGGTTGCGTAGGTGGTACTTACCTGTCACCAGTAGATACTGGTTGTGATTTCTAACTGTTACTTTGTGCTACAGTGATTTTATATCCTTTTATTCTAATTTCTGACAGTATTTCTATTACTAAAAAGTGTTGATTATGACAGTGGCCCATGTGGCCCTGTCTTGTAAATAATCCCTTATGAATATTGCCCGTGCCAGTTGGCACAATGTACATGTGTGATTTTTATCTGATGTGTTTTTACAATACAAAAGTTATTTTGATATAACCTTGTGTGGAGTCTCTTTTGTGGTGTGCCTAGTATGTTGTTGCTGTTGTGCGCTGGCGCAAATGCTTTACACATTGCCTCCGAGTTTAACCTTACTGCTCGTGCCAAGCTACCAGGGGGTGAGCAGGGGTTATCTTGGCGTGTGACTCCCTTGCCCTGACTAGAATGGTGGTTTCTGCCTGACTTTGGCGTCAGCCTTAGCCTACCAGAAATAGCCACTTCTAACAGTTATGTTATGTTAAAAGAATTGTAAAGCACACATCTACCCTTGGGAGTATTGGTGCTAGCAACAGCTTGTGCCCAACTGGAAGAGCTGTAACTACATTTATAGGAGCTTTAAATAGGTATTTCTGAAGTGAGAGGTGTATCTCTGCTTCTTATGGGAGAGCTCAATATGGAAGGAGTAAGCTCAAATCTTGCTAGAGACCTATTGTAGAAAGGAATTAACCTCAATGTTAAGGACTGTGATGAGAAAGAGGAGATAATGTGCACATGACTGACTATAACAAGAATGGAAAACAAGCATTGGCAAAGCCAATAGGCTTAGATGTGTGCCAGAAGAAGGGTTTGGTAGTAGTTGGACCCTAGCCAATCTAGAAAGAAAATCCTGTAACAAAGCAACATCTTGGGCTGCAACAATGTGGGAAATGGGTGCAGGGCGCTTTTTCTTAAGAGACTGCCTTAGCTGTACCTTTTCAGGAGCGAATAATGAAAACGACTCAGAAGTTTAACTTTTTCTCGGCCCATGCGAGCAAGATGGAGCCTGTGTAATTCCCTGCCTCACCGCCTCCCGCTTCTCGAGTTTACTCGGCCATCTGCTATGCAGCCTAGGTCAGAGACACTGTTGTGCTGGGCTCTTTGTGTGCTGACCCAAAGCCACTGCGGCTGCCGTCTCCCACCAAAAACGAGCACTGGTTTTGGGAGTGACAGCATGGAGCTCTGGTTCGAGGATATCAGCTTGGATGGCTTCTCAAACACCCTCTGCTGGTGTGGACTGCCTGGACTATCTTTTGCGCTGCTTGGCTGCTTTCCTTTGGGCTTCAATGTCTCCTGTGTTAGAGAGGGCTCAGATCAGGCAGAGTATGGCATCCCACGAGTCAGGGGCTCAAAAGGCAAAATATCTCCCAGCAGCAACTTAGGATCCTCCGCCTCAGCGCCCCCAAACTCGAACGAAGAACCAATGCCTAAAGGTAAACGGGAGGTGGGGGGGGCAACAAAAAAGCTATTAACAACCCTGCTGGGGGAGGAGTTCCCAAGGATGGGGGTAGCTTCTAGCTGTCAGTCGCTAAAATGTTCTCTGTGGCTGGTCTATCAGCCAGACTATCCGTCACCAAGGGGGAAAAAGCTGTAAGTGATCCCAAGAGTGGTAAAGATATTGGAACAATAGACTCTGCTACAGATAACCAGGCCTAGCTCAATGCAGCACATTCTGTCCAGCAACACACTCTGAAATTACCGGGAAGTATTGGGCTACACAATTGAATCCCATGGGCCAGAGACTTTAGTGATAGGCATGGTCGGTCTCAGTACAAATACTGAAGCCCTAGCTACACCTTTGGGGATTTCTGGGGGAAAAAGTCTGACTCCAGTTGGGATCGAGTCCAAGGAGAGGGAGCAAGTTATTTGGGGCCTTTCCTCTATTGACCCCAAAGCTACCTGTACACAAAGGTCTCGGGTTGTAGTGTCTCCCGAACCAGCGGGCGAGCACTTCTTTTCAGTATCAGATGGCTCCAACTCCATGGCTGAAGAAAGTTTTTGTACTTCCAGTGATGGTGATTTATCTGAAGCCAACTATAGCAGCTTTTCAAAAGGTGTAGACACGGTCCAACGACAAAGACCAGCGTCCGCCAAACAAAGAGAGAAACGGGCAGAAAAGCACAGTCAATTAAGATGGGGCTATTCAGGGTCTCAACTTACTTTTCCCGCAGCATTGAACTTGACAAAATCATGGGCGTAGGGAACCCCAAAGCCTCATTACATCAATCAGAGGAACCCTCTATGACAGCCATATTATCCTCAATTAAACAATTTCAGGAAGAAGTATGCGGTGATAACCGACAAGCTAAAGGTGCCCCCAAGAAACTGCAAGGTTGTCTCAGGAAATTAAATAAAATCTGCTCGACATTGGTAAACGAATTACTATGATTGAGGGACGCACCGAAAGTCTTGAATCCGAAGTCACCTCCCTGAAAAGCCAGTGCTCCACCCACAGTGACTGCATGACAGACGTCATGTGGAAGATAGAAGAACAGGAGAACAGATAACGCCAAAACAACCTCCGCCTACTTGGGATTCCCTAAGGGGTGGAGGGGAAGATCCCCGGCTCTATATCATAAAACTACTGAGGAGGGCTTTTCCAGAGCATACAGATTGGAACTGGGAGCATGAAATCCAACAAGCCCACCGTTTTCCTTTCATTCAGGAGAAACAGCACTCCAACGAAACCGTAAAACCCAGAGCCTTCTTCGTGTTTTTTGGGAACTTTCTTCTTATGCAGATGACCTTGACCAAGCCTGGCAAAGTTCCCAGAAGAGCTACAAGGGGGTGTCTTTCTTCGCAAAGCCTAACTTTTGCCACACAACAGTGGAACGAAGATGGTATCTTCGCCATCTTTCGCCCCCTTTCAGCAACAGCGTGCAAAAGTTTTTCTTATGAACCCTGCCAAGTTGAAAGTTCTTGTGAACGGTTCTGCACATACTTTTCTATTTGCGATTAAGGCCCAAGAGTATCTCTCCGAGGTCAAGGCGAGAAATTGGCAATTTAACGCCCTCTATGGTTTCTAATGGGTCGTCACTTCAAATCTGACGTATGTTATTTATCTGTCTCTTCTTTGCTGTATTTCATGCTTCCTCTGAGGGGGTGGAGGTCAGAGATGGGACAGGCCTCAGATAGGCACTCTAAGAGAGGAAATTTGGGCAATGCTTGGGAATCTTTGAGTCTAGTCCAAGAAAGGGTTCAGCTGGCAGGATTCCAGACAAGGACTGCTTTTTCTTTTTCGGTTGTGCTTACTGCTTTAAGCTATTTTCCTTTGGTATTTTCTTACTATTTGCCTGCTAAATCTCTATGCCCAATTTTCTTACCCGGCGGGGGTGGGCGGTGGGGGTCTTACTATAGGTATCCATCATTCTGGTAATACCTGATTGCTCATACGTGGGGGAGAGTGGGGAGGGAGGTCCAGGGGGAGGGGTGGAGGTAGGGTTAGGACGAGGGGGGACTGAACCTTTTAGAGCTGTATTCATTTTTTCTCACGTATGTCAACTGTTTTGTGTACCTGTGCGAATATTTCTCTTTAGAATTTATGGAACGCACAACAATCTGAAATTGGTTACTCAACTCTATTATGATGGGTAGTTTTCTTCAGTACGCCTATGATCTTAAGCAGCAGGAGTCACTGATTTCTAATTTTTGTTCTCATGCTTGTATGCATGTATCTGACTCAACAATACTTTATAACAATTGTAACAAATTGACATGACAAATACAGCACATATTAAAATTGTCTCTTTAAACATCTGCAGGCTGAATGATACCCGAAAAAGACAGAAGACAGCTCAAGGATTGAGCTTGATGGGGGCTCACATAGTCTGCCTCCAGGAAACTCACATAGAGGGTTCCCAGACACATCTTCTAAAAACTATGGGATACAGCCTTATCGGGGGAACATCACAGGGGGCATGTACAAGAGGGGCCACCATTCTAGCACACCACAAGCCCTTGCTTCAACCCACTCTAGCTAAATTTGAACCCGAGGGAAGGTGGGCGCAAGCAGAGTGTGGATTATCCCCTACATACTCTTTTACCTTATGCTCCATATATGGGAGCCCAGTGGACGACCCCGGAGTGATTAATTGAGTTTCCCGGAAATTAGCACACTTGCCTCTGAGTTATTGTATGTTGGGATCTCAATATCAATCTGCCCAGTAACTGGGGAGCGAACAACCAGCAGGGGTTTGTAAGATGAAAGCCCAAGGTCCTGCAAGCCTTAAAAACTCTTCTACATATATATGGGCTTGTGGATGTTTGGTCTTGCTTAAAAACCAAATCAGCCAGGGTATACATTCTATTCGGCACCTCATCACTCCTTTGCACGTTTAGATGATTTTTTGGTTTAATCTCTGATCCATAAAAGTGGTATTGACATCTCTCCTCCAGTTCTATCAGACTATAACCCTCTTATTTGTAATATACAGGGCTTGGCTATATGTAAGAAAGTCTTGTCCTGGAGCTTCGAGAGAGCACTATTATTTGATGAGGGATATCAAAGCCATATGAAAAGTTGGATCCAGGACTTCTTAGACACTAACGTCAGTTCAGCCTCAACCATGGTAGGGCGGGACACTCTGAAAGCCTGTGCTCAAGGAGAAACCTTACAATACTCACTTAGAAAAAATAAACAGGAGAAAGCTCAGATTGTAGAACTACAACGAAAATTAGCAAAGGCTGAGGAAAACCGTATTGTCGCAGTCCAGACCAGAGGAGAGATAGAGCCAGTACAACTCGCTGTAGCTGCCACTAAAGCAGAAATATGTGTCCGATGGAATCCAAATTTGGATTCTTGGTGAAGAGTGCAAGAAAGCAGAGGGAACAGAGTCTGGGTCACTCAGGAGTGACCAGCGGCTCGGTCGACGAATGCCCACCAATGTTGGGTGCTTCAGGTACGATGAGTTCTTGACTCTGCAGCTAAGGAGACCAGGAGCCGTCGAGGACAACCAGGGCCCAGATATGAGCTGTCCTACAAAGGATGTCGAGGACTGAGGGGTCGGTGTCTGGCTGGAGCACCAACAAGCCATGTCAACCCACGCAGAAGGTCAAGGATAGTGCCGTTCAGACCTGCAAGGTCCAGGAGACTCACCACAGCAAGGGGAGTCAGGGCAGGCCTGGAGAAACCAGGGGAGCCCCAGAAACGCAAAGTTGACCCTCACGTGGACCCACAGGATAGAGGTACAGGAGTTGCGAGATGACGTCAAGCGATTTCACCAAACAGCAGCCCACAGAGTGCTTGGTAAGAGGAGGACAGAGTTCTGGGTAGGAAATGGTGCCAAAGGTTGGGACTACTCTGAGCCCAATGCACTTGTTCAGGAAATGCCAACAAGCATGTGTACTTTTAAATGTATGCCATACACAGGCGTTCAGGTATTCCACCCCCCACGAGGGATTCAGACCTCAAACTTGGTGATAGGGCAGCTTGGACATGGTGGGATATAGAAACTCACCTCCTGTGTTGCTGAAGCCTTTGGAGTCTGTAGGAGCTCAGGGTCAGCAGACCAGACAGCAGTGTTGCAGTGCCTGCGAATGCAGGGGAGTGACTCCTTCACTCCAAGGGAGATATCTTCAATTGTCCTTGATGCTCCACAGGTCCTGCACCTGACCTGTATGATGCATGGGCACAGACAATCCTTCAGACTCAGAGGTAGACAAAGTCGGGCCCAAACGAAGTCCAGCAAAGTCCAGAACGTTCAGACGGTCAAGGTTCAGTGGTTTCTAGTTCAGAATCTTGTCCACGTTGAATCTAAGCCAGGTAAACCCTTTTGTACCCACGGGAGAGGGTTAGACAGATTCAGGGGCCCTCCCAGGGGAGTGTCTGGTCAGTGGAGAGGTTACTCCCATGTCCTTTGTCCAGTTTTGCTGCAGAGCAGGAGCCAATGGCTTCCTAAACTGGTTTGAGCTGGACTATGCACAGGGACACCCAATGTTCCCCTCATGCAGACTTTCAGTTGCTAGCAAGCGCACCCACCTGTCCTAATACACTAACGGCCACATGCATCAAAGTTAGCATTTGCGATTTCTTAGTTGCGAAAATTAAGGAATCGCAATTAAGAAATCGCAAATTGCTATGCATCAAAAAATCGCATTTTTATTCTAGAAATTCCTTAATTGCGATTCACAATTTGCGAATCGCAATTAAGGAATCCCTTCCCATTGATTCCTATGGGCCAAGAGGCCCATAGGAATGAATGGGAAGACATTCACAAATTGCGATTAGCATTTTGCGAATCACAATTTGTGAATGCATTTTCGAGGGTGCATAGGGGGGTCCAAAGGACCCCCCCCTGCACCCCTGAAATGTAACTTTAAGTGCAAGTTTCACACACACATGTCCCAAGGACATGTGTGTTTGTAACATGAAAGTTTCAAAAATGTATTTTTGTGCATTTTTGGAGGTTTTCGCAAATTAGCATGAAGGCCAACTTCATGCTAATTTACCCCTTCCTATTTGCGAATTCGCAAATGAAAAATGTTCCTGCATTGCATTTAAGAAATCTCAAATTGCGATTTCTTAAATGCAATTGCAATTTTAGAAATCGCAACATGGTTGCGATTCCTAAAATTGCGAAAAGCATGATGCATCCCAAATTTGAGAATTGCATTCGCAAACGGACGAAAATTGCGATTCGCACCGTTTGCGAATGCAATTCTCAATTATTCATGCATGTGGGCATAAATCCTGTCTAGAAGGTGGTCATACCTCCCTGTGACAGGATGCCTATTGTTCGTCCTTCCCCTGCTCGAGCTTGGCTCAGCAGCAGTAGGGCAGAAATGTGTCTCTGATCGGCAGCAACCATTTTGGGCTGCAGGGACTAGAAGGCTGATACCGGGAACACCAGGGGCCTCACGAAGATCATTTCTGAGGTGTGGAATCATACCTACCACAGTGGTTACCAGTGTAGGGATTTGATTGCTCAATGTTTGACACCAAACATAATAGGATTACTTTCAGCCATTTTAGAGTTGGTCATCACGCAGTCGCAGAATGCCACTTGATATGTCGTAAATGGCTAAGGCACTGAGAACCCGGGAGAATGGACTTCATAGGCTGCAGGGGTGTCCTGTTCCTGCAGTGGCACCCTCTCACTTAGAACCAAGCACCCTGCCTTCAGGATTGTTAAGGCCTGCTATAGGGGTACTTATAGGTTTTAAGTGTAGTGACCCTTAGATATAGTTAACCTATAGCTTAAGTAAGTGGTGCATGCACCAACTTACACAGGCTGCATTGGCCGGCCTGAAGTTCCATTTTGCATGACCTCTCATGGGTGGCATAATACGTGCTTCAGCCCATGAGAGGCCTCTGGGGTACCTATGCCCTGTGTACTTTGGTACCATATACTAGGGGCTGACAAGGGTACCCCAGTATCCAATCTGGAGTGTACCAAAGTACAGAACATAAAGTTAGGGAGAAAACAGATAGACTGGGGTCCTGATTAGCAGGAGCCCAGTCTGACAAGTCAAAAACAGTATCACATTTAGCAAAAAGTGGGGGTAACCATGAGAAGCAGATCATACTTTCCTACACAACCCCCCTCAAACGTAAGGAGATGAGACTAACCTTGCCCAGTTGAGTCTTCATTTTTTAAGTGGAAATACCTGGAGAGTCCATCTGCATTGGCGTGGTTACTCCCAGGTCTATGTTCCACTATAGATTCAATCCCCAAAGTGGTCTCTTATGCTGAGGACACGCAGCTGATCTTCTCATGCAAGAAAAGGGGATGATTTTAATGGGGTGCAATTAGATGCTGCCTCACCAATGATTTTAAATGGCTGAAGCAGAAGCAGCTTAAGTGCAATCCCGACAAAATAGAGATTATGTTCTTCAGGTCAACTGGTGGAGAACAACTGGGTTCAGTGTTAGCCTTCAGATCTCTCCTCTCCCAGCACTGCCAAATCGATAGTGAAAAAACTGGGCATTAACATTGAAAACAAGCTCTCAATCCGGACCCAAGTTCAAGCCCTTAGCAGGAACCTGTTTCGGAGCACTACGGAAGCTTAAGAAATGCCTGCCGCTTCTCCTCCAGGACTCCTGGAAGACAGTGGTTCAGGCTCTGATCACGTCCAGACTGGACTATGCTATTGCCCTCTATCTGGGTTTGCCGGACTACCTGCTACTTGTGCAAAAACAACAGTTGATGGACAGAATGCAGAACAATGTCATACATTCACCCTAGTATAGAGATCTGGGCGTAAATCCATCATTTTTTTGCTCTCCATGCCATTCCAGTTTGAACCCAGCCACATGCAAATCAGTCTTGACCCAGTGCCCCATGGAAACAGTCCAGCCCGAACTGCTAAGCCAGGTCCTCCCTGGACTGGAAACAAGCATTGTTAGATCTGGGGGTCTCTAGTTGGCAATAGTATTCACCTTTGTCCAAATAGGGACCTTTACTTCTAAGTCAGGAGAAGGGGATTACACTCCTTAATAACCCCTGCTCACCCCCTTGGTAGCTTGGCACGAGCAGACAGGCTTATCTCAGAGGCTGTGTGTTAAGCATTTGTGAATATATACAGTAATACAGTGAAAACACTTCAGATGGACACAACACAGGTTTTATAAAAATAAGTATTCTTTATATAGACTTAAACACAAGACCACAAAGACAAAAATCCACAATACTACACTTAAGATTAGCGCTCGGCCCCTCCCGCCCTCGGCTCTACAAAATGGGTCCCCCTTCCAGGGAGCGCAGCGGACGGGCGCAGCGGGCGCGCCGTCTTCGCGCCGAAGTCGCGCCTAAGTCCAGCCCGTCTGCGCCCGTCCGCGGCCGGACGGGCCCAGGGGCCAGGGATGCTGTCTCTGCCATCTCTTATACCTCCTCTGCCCTTATGAGCCTACAATCCTTCTCATATCCTCTATCGCCTACCACCTGGGCCCGTATTTCCACTCGGGATCGCGGGGAACACCCCTCCTCATCTGGGTCCGGACTCGTCACCTACCCCACCAGCCCCTACCGAGTCCCACATCCGTTTATTATACCTAAACACCCGTTCTTTTATCAGACACCAAACTGACATTTTCCTCTTACTCACGGCTGAGAGGCCAGACGTCCTTTTTCTATCAGAGACCTGGCTTACCGACGATTCCCTCCCTGACATCTTGGCGGCTGGGGGTGGCAGCGGTTATACGCAAGAACTTAAAAATTACCGCTACCGCTTCCATGACTCTCCCCGAAGTGGATAGCTTGGTTCTTAGCCTTGGGACTGAGATGGGCGCAGTCACTTTCATAATACTCTACCGCCCCCTCACCCTATGCCCTCCTTCCCCTCATCCTTCACTGAACAGCTTGTCAACATCACCACTTCTTCCCCTCGCGCCGCCATTTTTGGCGATTTTAACTACTGGTTTCATCATAAGGATGCCGGGCCTCATCCCACTGAGCTATTTGATGCCCTTTCGAGCTTAAATTTTACTCAACTTGTCAAATCTCCCTGGCCACATTGGCCGTCCGTGTTAAGTCCGGCTCACCGGACGACTGCTGTACCCCATCCATACTACGGGACATCTGCCTTACTTTACCTGACTGTATCCTCCTTCTGCTGAATTCTTCTCTCTCTACCGGTACGGTGCCCAGCTCTTTTAAGGAGGCTGTCCTGGTGCCTCTACTGAAGAAGCCCGGAGCCGACCCCGCAGTCCTGGCGAACTATCGACCCATCTCCCTCCTGCCCTATTTCTCTAAAATCCTGGAAGCTCACGTCACCGCCTGTCTCTCACAGTTCATCGAGAGCTCCAACTTTCTCGAGGCCAACCAGGCCGGCTTCAGACCCGGCCACTCCACGGAGGCAGTGATCTTGGCCGTGTTGGATGCCCTGAGAGACGGCGCTGACAAGGGTACCCCCCAGGCCCTGGTACTTTTAGATCTGTCGGCCGCCTTCGACACGGTGGACCATAACATCCTCCTCCACCGTGTCGAACAGGCCGGCATCCAGGGCCTGGCGTTGGCATGGGTCGAATCCTTCCTGACCGGGAGGTCTCAGACACTCAGCTTGGGCACCTTCAGGGCACCTAGGGAGCGCTCATTCTGCGGGGTCCCCCAGGGCTCCTCCTTATCCCCTCTTCTCTTCAATCTGTACCTCCGACCTCTTCTCTTTTCTCTGAGGCAGTGGGACGTCACCGTCTTCAACTACTCTGATGACCTGCAACTCTTCTTTCCCCTTAACTCTCCTTCTGCTAGCTCTAATTTCCCGGCGGTTATGTCCCACATGCTCCAGTGGATGAGCCAGAACCAACTCAAATTGAACCCCGGGAAGACGGAGCTCCTTCTCCCGGGCAAGAGCTCTATCCACTGGGGTCCGCACTTCTGGCCGGCAGAGCTTGGCCCCCCCCCCCATCCCTGTGGCCTCGGTGAAGAGTCTCGGGGTCACTATTGACTCTGAGTTATCGCTTAAGCCCCAGATAGGGATGGTGGTCTCTTCCTGCATGTATCAGCTGCGCAGGATCAGGAAGGTGGCCTATCTCCTGACTCCCGAAGCCCTGATACAAGTCATCATGGCCCTTGTCCTCTCCCGCTTGGATTTCTCGAACTATCTATCACGGTCTGCCTAAATCTTTTCTCCTCAGACTGCAAATTGTTCAGAACCAAGCGGCGAGATTGGCTTTCGGGATCCCAAAATGGCAGTCCGCCAGACCTCTCCTCACTAAATTGCATTGGCTTCCTGTCATATCGAGGGAAGCCTTCAAGATCGGCTGCCTCACCTTCAAATCCTTAACCGGTCCCTGCCCTGCTTTCCTGAAATCCCTTATCAATCAATCAATCAATGACACTTATAGAGCGCGCTACATACCCGTAGGGTCTCAAGGCGCTGGGGGGTGGGGGGGTGCCGCTACTGCTCGAACAGCCAGGTCTTCAGCTTCTTCCTGAAGGAGAGGTGGTCTTGGGTCAGGCGCAGGTCGGGAGGGAGGGAGTTCCAGGTCTTGGCGGCCAGGTAGGAGAAGGACCTTCCTCCTGTAGTCGCTCTTCGGATGCGGGGGACGGCGGCGAGGGCGTGGTTGGCTGATCGGAGGTGGCGTTTGGGAGCGTAGAAGTTGATCCGGCTGTTGAGGTAGCTCGGGCCTTGGTCGTGTAGGGCTTTGTGTGCGTGGGTGAGGAGGCGGAAGGTGATTCTTTTGTTGACGGGGAGCCAGTGAAGGTCTCTCAGGTGTCCGGTGATGTGGCTGGTTCGTGGGATGTCGAGGATGAGTCTGGCTGAGGCGTTCTGGATCCGCTGGAGTCTCTTCTGGATCTTGGCGGTGGTACCGGCGTAGAGGGCGTTGCCGTAGTCCAGTCGGCTGGTGACGAGGGCCTGGGTGACGGTCTTCCTGGTCTCGGTGGGGATCCACCAGAAGATCTTCCGTAGCATGCGTAGGATGTTGAAGCACGCCGAGGAGACGTTGTTGACTTGCCTGGTCATGGAGAGGGAGGAGTCCAGGATGAAGCCCAGGTTGCGTGCATGGTCTGTCGGTTTGGGTGCGGTGCCCAGGGCGGGAGGCCACCAGGAGTCGTCCCAGGCGGAGGGTAAAGAGCCCAGGATGAGGACCTCCGTCTTGTCAGAGTTCAGTTTCAGGCGGCTGGTCGTCATCCACTCGGCTACCTCTTTCATCCCTTCGTGCAGGTTGGCTCTGGCGGAGGCGGGGTCGTTGGTCAGGGAGAGGATCAGCTGGGTGTCGTCGGCGTAGGAGATTATGCTGAGGTTGTGTTTGCGTACGATGGCCGCGAGGGGGCTCATGTAGACGTTGAAGAGGGTGGGGCTCAGAGATGATCCTTGAGGGACGCCGCAGATGACTTCGGAGGCCTCTGACTTGTACGGTGGTAGGCGGACTCTCTGTGTTCTTCCGTCGAGGAAGGAGATGATCCATTCCAGCGCCTTGTCCTGGATTCCGATGTTGCTGAGGCGCTGTACTAGGGTGCGGTGGCAGACCGTGTCGAATGCCGCGGAGAGGTCTAGGAGGATGAGGGCCGCTGTTTCTCCATTGTCCATCAGGGCTCGGATGTCATCGGTGGCGGCGATGAGGGCGGTCTCGGTGCTGTGATTGGCTCGGAAGCCGGACTGTGAGGGGTCGAGGGATCCGTTCGTCTCGAGGAAGGCGGCCATCTGCTTGTTGACGGTCTTCTCGATGACTTTCGCAGGAAACGGGAGGAGCGAGATGGGGCGGTAGTTCTTGAGTTCGGTGGGGTCCGCTGTTGGTTTCTTGAGTAGAGCGCTGAGTTCGGCGTGTTTCCAGCTCTCAGGGAAGGTGGCGGTGTTGAAGGATGTGTTGATGATGTCTCGCAGGTGGGGTGCGATGACAGCGTCGGCCTTGTTGAAGACGTGGTGAGGGCAGGGGTCGGTCGGTGATCCGGAGTGGATGGAGTTCATCGTGCGGATGGTGTCTTCGGTGCTGATCGGGGTCCAGGCGTGGAGAGTGGTGGTGGGGGGTGGTTGTTCGGTCATGGTGTGCGTTGGTTGGTTGTTGAAGCTGTTGTGTATGTCCGCGATCTTGTTGTGGAAGTATGAAGCGAGGGAGTTGCAGAGGTCTTGCGATGGGGAGATGTCGTTGTTTCCTGCGCTGGGGTTGGAAAGCTCTTTCACGATGTTGAAGAGTTCCTTGCAGTTGTGTGCGTTGTTGTCCAACCGGTCCTTGAATGCTGTTTTCTTGGCGGCGCGGATCAGCTGGTGGTGCTTCCGGGTGGCAAGCTTGAAGGAGGTCCTGTTGTCCGGTGTAGGTTCCCTTCTCCAGACTTTCTCGAGGGCTCGGCAGTTCTTCTTGGAGCTCTTGAGTTCGTCGGTGAACCACGGGGCTTTCTTGCTGCCGGGTCTGCTGGGCGGGGTCCTCAGAGGGGCGAGTTCGTCCGCGCAGTTGCTGATCCACTTCGTGAGGTTGTCGGCGGCCTGGCTGGGGTTCGCTGAGCTGGCAGGAGGGTGCTGGCTCAGGGAGGTGGCGAGCTGGTCTGCTGTGATCTTGTTCCAGCTTCTGCGGGCGGCCTGTTGCTGGTGGTGGTGGGTCGTCGTTCTCTTGAAGTCCCTATTGCCCTTCACGTAACCTCAGATCCTCTTACCTTCACCTCCTGGTTGTCCCCCCTATCAAACTCTGTAGATCTGGAGGTCGGAGATTCGCACACTTGGCCCCCAAACTCTGGAACTCTTTCCCTCCCCCGCTCAAATCCTCTAAGTCTCTCATTCAATTTCGTAAATCTCTAAAAACTTGGCTTTTCCCACAATCCAGCTAACTTCCTTCGCCCCCTCTGCATCAGATCAGCGCCAGGAAACCCACGGTGACAGTGCGCTTCACAAGCATACCTTAACATAACATAACATAACATAACATAACATAACATAACAAGATTACTTAAAAGATGATTCAAGTTGCTTAGTTCAAGTTGTTGGTAAATGAAAACAAAGTTCTCAAGAAAGTACCTGGATGCGTAACGCACAGTAAACAAAAGGCTCGCAAAAAGGTAAATGTGTCGGTTCCGTGATGCGGGGGAATGGTTGCGTCCTGCCTCAATGCTTGCGCAGAGTAGGGGACTTGTCCAGAGCCTTACTGGAGTGGCGGTGATCTGTAGATTCTCGGCCTGCGGGCCCGTTGCGGAGCGCAAGATGGCGCCTTGATGCGATGTGATGATACGGTTGCGATGCGAGAAGATGCGATGAAGCCCTGGCAGCTTTGTGATGACTCTGTACTTTGGAGCCATGACAGGCCCTGCGACACGCTTCTCTGGTGATGCAATGGAGACTCTCTCGATGGCGTCACGCTTCTCCGGTGATGCGACAGCAGGCAGCTTTGATGAACACACGCATCCAGGGAAGGGCGACGAAGGCTCGCTTCTCCGGCGTTGCGATGATTTCCGCTTCTTCCAGCTCCCAGCGGCACACAAGTGACTGGAGCCAGAATTCTTAGCAAGGAAATTCAGGAATGAGCTGGAGGTGAAGTCTTTTGTCCCTGAGACTTCAGCAGGAGGCAAGCACAGTTCAAGCCCTTGGAGAATATTCTGTAGATGAAAATCCTTACAAAGCTTCTTCTTCTTTCCCTTGGCAACTAAGCAACCACTGCAGGCCAACCCAACAAACAGCACACTGGCAGAGGAGCAGTACAACTCCTGCAGCTTCCTTGGTTCTTCTCCTTGGCAGAAAGGTTTCTTGTCCAGAAGTTATCTAATTTCTTGGGATCAGGGTCTCAATATTTATACCCCAACATTCTTTGTTCTCTGAAGGCAGAGAGGCCTCTGCCTAGTCCAAACCAGTTCCTGAGCACTTTTATTTACATGACTCTCTTCTTCCTTTCACTGTGCAGCGCAGAGACACCAGCCGCCCCACAGGAGGTGGAGCCAGCACATGGGAGAGAAGATACATGATTTCTCCTCTCCTTTCACAGTGCAGGGCATAGACATCAGGCAAGCCACAGGAAGTGGAGCCAGCATTGTAGAGGGAAGGCCCAGCCCTATTCAGGTCCCAGGTGCAACTCCTCCCTCCCATCTAGATGCAGATCTCTCTATTCACCACCGGGCTGCCCCAGCCTGTCCCCTGGAATCCCCCAGCCCTGTCACTCACAAACCCAGACAAGGAATACACAACCCAGCAGAGGCATGCTCAAATGGTAAGGCAAGCAAATACCTACTTTCTAAAAGTAGTATTTGCAAACACAGAATATTAAAATAAACTTTACTAAAAGATGTATTTTATTATTGTGAGTTCAAGCATACTAAATTCGAATTCCTACCGTGTTCCCTGAGTCAGTTAGGATTATAAGAATGTAATAATCTAACTGCCCATACTGGCCTATGAAAACAGGTAGCCTTCAATAGTGAAATACAAAAATGGCTGTCATTTACTATAAGAACATGCTACACACATCAGAGCATGTCCTACCTTATACTTACAATGCACCCTGCCCTTGGGCCTACCATGGGGGTGTCTAATATGAAGCAAAGGGAAGGTTTAGGGACTGGCAAGTGGGTGCACTTGGCCAAGTCGACATGGCAGTTCTAGACTGTACGCAGGCCTTGCAATGGCAGGCCTGAGACACACTTTACAAGCTGCTTCTGTGGGTGGAAAAACCAGTGCTGCAGGCCCACTAGCAGCATTTTATTTACAAGCCCTGGGCACACATGGTGCACTGTACTAGGGACTGACAGGTAAATCAAATAACCCAATCATGGAGTAACCAATTAGTACATCAATGTAACATAGGGAGCACTTGCACTGTGGCCCTGATTAGCAGTGGCGCAGTGCCCAAAGCATAAAACGAGCAAAAAACTTTCAAAGCAGAGGAGGCAATCCGTCAAAATGGAAGGGAGACTCATGCCAATGATGCCAGGTCTAACACGCATCCTAGGACCTGTTTCGGGCTTTCAGCCCTCATCAGCCAGGATAGCTTGATTCCAGTGGCATCGAGAGCATGGGACTCAGGTCTGAGCACACCCGTCCCACTCGGGGTGACAAATACAAAAACAACAGTTGATGGACAGAATGCAGAACAATGTCATACATTCACCCCAGTATAGAGATCTGTGCTTAAATCCATCATTTTTTTGCTCACCATGCCATTCCAGTTTGAACCCAGCCATATGCAAATCAGTCTTGATCCTGTGCCCCATTGGGAACAGTCCAGCCCGAACTGCCAAGCCAGATCCTTTCTGGACTGGAAACAAGCATCCTAAGACCGGTTTAGGGCTTTCTGACCTCATCAGCCAGGATAGCTTGATTCCAGTGGAACGGAAAGCACAGGACTCATGTCTGAGCACACCCGTCCCACTCAGGGTGACAAATGCAAAAACAACAGTTGATGGACAGAATGCAGAACAATGCCATCCATTCCCCCCAGAATAGAGATCTGGTCCTAAATCCATCGTTTTTTTGCTCACCATGCCATTCCAGTTTGAACCTAGCCATATGCAAATCAGTCTTGACCCTGTGCCCCATGGGAACAGTCCAGCCCGAACTGCCAAGCCAGGTCCTCCCTGGACTGGAAACAAGCATCCTAGGACCGGTTTCGGTCTTTCAGCCCTCATCAGCCAGGATAGCTTGATTCCAGTGGCATGGAGAGCACAGGACTCACGTCTGAGCATACCCATCCCACTTGGGGTGACAAATGCAAAAACAACAGTTGATGGACAGAATGCAGAACAATGTCATACATTCATCCCAGTATAGAGATCTGGGCCTAAATCCATAGTTTTTTTGCTCACCATGCCATTCCAGTTTTAACCCAGCCATATGCAAATCAGTCTTGAACCTGTGCCCCATGGGAACAGTCCAGCCCGAACTGCTACAGCATCTCTAGGTAGTGCAAAATGTAGCAGCGAGAGCAATTCTCAAACTCAAAACCAGATCTCATATGACCCCTCATCTGAAGTCCTTACATTGGCTCCCAGTTAGGGAAAGAATAAAATGTAAGACTCTGGTTATTTTTTTCAAAGCCCTCCATGGAACAGTCACTGCCTATCTTAGAAAATAAATTGACCGATATGTGCCCACCAGGACACTTAGATCGTCCAACCCAGACCTAGCTTGCATTCCCAAAGCTCATCTGGCACGCAGAGGCGGCATATCTTTAGGCTTTTTGGGAGCCCACATCGGGAATAAACTACCCACAGCTCTGAGATCTTTAACAGTGCTCTCCCACTTTAAAAACAACTGAAGACTTGGCTATTTAAATACTACGGGGTGTAAGGTATGCACTTGTTAATTGCCATCGCAGGGACACTTTGGAAGTAGTAGCTGTGCGCTATACAAATACGGATTATTAATTAATTCTATGAAAATGGACCACCTCAAAAGTTTGGGGTTTTCACCCTTCATCTGTTTTAGCCATAGGAGGGGCTTATGGTCTGTCTGAACAATGAAGTGAGTACCAAACAGGTATGGCCTCAGCTTCTTCAGGGCCCAGACCATAGCAAAGCCTTCCCTCTCTATGGCGGACCAACGTTTCTCTCTAGGGTCAACCTTCTGCTGATAAAAGCTACTGGTTGATCTTGCATTAAGTTGTGACAACACAACCCCTACTCCTAACTCAGATGCATCTGTTTGGACAATAAATTGCTTGGAGTAGTCAGGTCTCAGCAGAATGGGAGCAGTGCACATGGCCTGCTTGAGATCATCAAATGCCTACTGACAGCTAACTGTCCACTGGACCTTCTTGGACCTTCTTTTTCATTTAATATCATCCAAGGGAGTTACTATAGACCCATATCCTTTCACAAATCTTCTGTAGTACCCAGTCAGGCCCAAGAAAGCTCTGACCTGAGTCTGGGTAGTTGGAGCAACCCAGTCCATGATGGTCTGGATTTTGTTCTGTAATGGTTGAACCTGGCCTTCACCCACAAGGTGTCCCAGGTACACAGCTTTGCTCTGCCCTATGTGGCACTTAGTAGCCTTGATAGTGAGGCCTGATTTCTGCAGAGCCTCCAAAACATTCTTCAAGTGGACCAGGTGATCCTCCCAGGTGCAGCTAAAGGGAGCTGTATCATCTGGATATGCTGCACTATGGGCCTCCAAACCTGTAAGGACTTTATTCACCAGCCTTTGGAATATTGCAGGTGCATTCTTCAAACCAAAGGGCATGCGTGGAAGCAAGTCTCATACAAATTGAGGTCCAGGCTTTCGTAGTTGAAAAGGGAGGCTTTATTTCAGTGAGCAGGAATACAGAGACCCCATCCAGCAGCTGATCTTGAGCAACTGCTTTCTCAGTTCAAGTAGTGCTAGGCAACCTTCACCACATTCCAGAATCAGGAACCTGTGGTTTACAAAGAAGGTGCAGAACACCACATCACCTCCCTCTTTATAAACAAATAGCAGAAAGAAAATAAAACACAACTACAGAAGAAACAAGTAAATCACAATAAGAGAAATTCACATTAAGCAGTATATTCTTGAAAACGAAGAGGAACCCGCTTTAAACGAAGCGGTCTTGAACAAATCTCAGGAACCACAGATTCACGTCGAACTGACAGTGAAGAGGAACTTGCAGCAGAATTTGCAGAAGAAAAATTACATTTAGCGACCCTGTCCAAGTTCCATATTCTGTGATCACTTGTTTTAATGGCATTTTTAAACACTTTGATGACCTGTATAGGTTGATTGTATTTCGACACGGCAGAGCTTCTCTTAGACAATCTGATCTTGACCCAGTCACCAACTTCAATCAACATATTCTTCACAGCTTTCCTCGAATCATAACTAATCTTCCTTTTATCCTTTTTTTCATTTCTTTTTCCTTTCAACCATCCGTGCAACCCACATTTCCATCAACCAACACTCTCTTTGCAGAAACCCAAGAGGGAGACATCTCCACATTCCCCATTCTGCCCTTAAAGAGTCGAAAGGGAGCCACGCCTATTGAGGCATGAGGGGTAAAACGATATTCTCTTACTTTCTTTTGCAGCCAACTCCCAACAATCACCACAAGACCTAGCTTGTTGTATAGCTTCTTTAAGCACCTTGATAAACCTCTCAACCACACCCTTACTTTGTGGGTGATAAAGAGCAGATGTTTTGTGTTTAATACCCCTTGTTGACAGAAAATCCTCAACCAAACGAGAGGTGAATTGTACACCATTGTCAGACAAGATTGTTTGAGGGAAGCCCTCTCGCTCAAAAAGCTCATCCAAGAACTCTATCACAACAGAAGACTCAACAGAATTCACGATCTTGATTTCCGGCCACCGCGAAAACATATCCATATAGACGATGACATAGCAATCTTGCGATCTAAACTTCACCAGACCCAAGATGTCCAAAGAAATAGCAGCCTGCTCTCTTATCACCATATGTTGTGTCCTACACTTGATCGATTTTCAAAATTGGCACAGTCTGCACATTCCCGCACAAGCCTTTCTATAAAAACATCCATGGAGGGCCACCAGTACACTTCTCTGATTTTTTCCTTCATTTTAGCTATACCCATGTGAGAGGCATGGGCACTCAAAACCAATTTCTCTCTTAGGACATGATGTGGAATAAGTATGCTTCCACGCATAAGCACACCATCCACAACCGCCAACTTTTGGTAAACAGACAAGATATCGACTACAAAATATCGAATGGACATAATATCGAGTTTAAAATATAGGCTGGACAGAATATCGAATGGACAGAATATAGACATAAAAAATATAGTTTTGAAGGTAAGTAATGTAATATCGAATTTTAAAATATAGTCAAAATATCAAAGTACATAATATAGGTTAAGAAAAATATCGAAATTTTAATATAAACATTTTTATAGTGTATTTTATGTGTTAAAATAGTTTATTTATGTTATAATGTAATTTAATTAATGAATTTAATGTTATTTAAATTTTTCGTAATTTAATTCTGTAGGGGGTTGTGGTTTATAGGGGAATAGGGTGGGAAAAAATGTAATTATAATTAATTAAATATGTAAATTTATTTATTGGTATTTGTTTATAAGTAATTGTTAATTTTTATTTAGTAATTAATTAAATTTTAATTCGCAATTAATGTTATTTAATTGATTATTTGATAATTATGTTAATTTAACTAATTTATTTCTGTAGCGGGTTGTGGGTTTATAGGGAAGTAGGGTGGGAAGTAATTTAATTTAATTATTTATATATGTTAATTTATGTAGTGTAATTTAATTATAATTAATTAAATATGTTAATGTATGTAGTGTAATTTAATTATGATTAATTAAATATGTAAATTTATTTATTGGTATGTGTTTATAAGTAATTGTTAATTCATTTGTATTTAGTAATTAATTACAGTTTAATTGCCAATTAATTTTATTTAATTGATTAATTGATAATTTTGTTAATTTAAATAATTTAATTTCTGTAGCGGGTTGTGGGTTTATAGGGGAGTAGGGTGGGAAGTAATTTAATTATAATAATTAAATATGTTAATTTATGTAGTGTAATTTAATTATAATTAATTAAATATATTCATTTATTTATTGGTATTTGGGTAGAATTAATTGTTAAATTATATTCTTTTGGTAACGAATTAAATTTTAAATGCTAAATAATTTTATTTAATTGATTAATTGATAATTATGTTAATTTAAGTAATTTAATTTCTGTAGTGGGTTGTGGGTTCATAGGGGAATAGGGTGGGAAGTAATTAAATTATAACTAATTACATATGTTAATTTTTTTGTGTATGTATTAGATTTTAATTGTTAAGTAACTGTTTAATAATAATGAATTAATTAATTTGTAATTAATTAGTGTTAATAGATAATTAATTGTCATGATTAAATTAAATTAGTATTTGTAATTAATTAATAATTATATTTTAGTAAAGTGGTAATTGCTTTTAATTAAATTTTTTATAGATAATATATATATATTTTTTTAAATAATATATGAAATATCTACTTTCTCTACTGTTGCACTCACTGGAGTGGGAATAGTAATTTTTACCCCTACGCTATCCAACCCTTTCCCTACTGTTGCACTCTCTGGAGTGGGATTAGTAATTTTTACCCCTACGCTATCCAACGCTTTCCCTACTGTTGCACTCTCTCAAGTGGGAATAGTAATTTTGACCCCTACGCTATCCAACGCTTTCCCTACTGTTGGACTCTCTGGAGTGGGAATAGTAATTTTTACCCCTACGCTATCCAACGCTTTCCCTACTGTTGCACTCTCTCAAGTGGGAATAGTAATTTTGACCCCTACGCTATCCAACGCTTTCCCTACTGTTGGACTCTCTGGAGTGGGAATAGTAATTTTTACCCCTATGCTATCCAACGCTTTCCTTACTGTTGCAGTCTCTGGAGTGGGAATAGTAATTTTTACCCCTACACTGTCCAACGCTTTCCCTACTGTTGCACTCTCTGGATTGGGAATAGTAATTTTTTCCCCTACGCTATCCAATGCTTTCCCTACTGTTGCACTCTTTGGAGTGGGAATAGTAAATTTTACCGCTACGCTATCCAACCCTTTCCCTACTGTTGCACTCTCTGGAGTGGGAATAGTAATTTGTACCCCTACGCTATCCAAACCTTTCCCTACTGTTGCAGTCTCTGGAGTGGGAATAGTAATTTTTACCTCTACGCTATCCAATACTTTCCCTACTGTTGCACTCTCTGGAGTGGGAATAGTAATTTTTACCCCTACGCTATCCAACGCTTTCCCTACTGTTGCACTCTCTGGAGTAGGAATAGTAATTTTTACCCCTACGCTATCTAACGCTTTCCCTACTGTTGAACTCTCTGGAGTGGGAATAGTAAGTTTTACCCCTACGCTAGCCAACCCTTTCCTACTGTTGCACTCTCTGGAGTGGGAATAGTAATTTTTACCCCTACGCTATCCAACGCTTTCCCTACTGTTGCACTTTCTGGAGTGGGAATAGTAATTTTTATCTCTACGCCATCACACGCCTTATCTACTGTTGCACTCTCTGGAGTGGGAATAGTAATTTTATAATTCCGCTATCCTACGGTAATAATATTGGATATATTTTAATTATATTATCTTACTATATATATATGTTTTAACAAATATGATTGTAACATTTTTTTTACAACTTTAATTAATTATTATAAGGTAATTTAAGTATTTTTAAGTATATTTTAGTAAATAATTTTTAATTTTTATTTAATTTAACATTGTTTTTAATAAAGTCTGTATTTTTACAAACTATATTTTTGTAAACAATATTTTTTACTCGATATTTTTGTACTTACCTGTTTGTAGATACAAAGTCGATATTATGTCCCTCGATATTATGTCAGTGATCCCTTCTTTTACATGCCAAAAAACCCTCAAATGATCATCACAATTTTTTTTTTACAGCAACCACTAATCACCATAGTGATGACTTTTTGTAAGGAGTCTTCAGTAGAGAGGTGTTCCTTCCATTCATCTTCCGAAACCAGACCTTCACTGATCAAACATACATTCACAACCTCATCCATAATTTCTCCAGCAATGCACTCGTTGTCATCAACCATGTCATCATCCACACCATCAAGTCTCAAAACACAATCAGCTAAAACATTTTTGGAACCAGGTAAATACAGTAGTTCAAATTCAAATTCATGTAGAGCCACGCCCCACTTGCGAATGTGGTGAGAGACAAAATCTACACCCTTCTTTGTAAAGACTTCTTTGAGCGGTTTGTTGTCAGAAAGAATTTGAAACCTTTTGCCCCATAAGAATTTCCTTAACTTACGCACAGCCCAGAGCACAACTAGCACCTCTTTTCCAATGACAGAGTGGTTGCATTCTGCGTCTCTTAGGGGCCTTGAGATGAACAAAATGTTTTTTTATATTCCATCTACTTTTTGTAGTATTACTGCTCCTAGACCAGTCGAACTTGCATCAGTCATAAGAAAAGAGGGGTTAGAAGGGTCAAAACTACTCAGACATGGCACATGGTTGAGGTGATTCCTAATATCAATGAATTCTTCTTCACAAATTTTTGACTACTCAAATTCACACCCTTTTTTCAACAAAGTCTATAGTGATAATGTCTTTCCTGCAAAATTCGATATGAATCTATGATAGAATTCTGACATACCCAAAAACTAAATGAGTTCATCCTTGTTAGAAAGTGAACACAACTTGAAAATAGAATCAACAAGTTATTTCTTTAGTTTGATTCCTTCTGCTTAAACAAAATGTCCAAGGAATTCAATTTCCTTGACATTGAACTTACATTTGTCAGCCCGTAAAGTAAGTCCATCATTTTGTAAGTTCTCTAAAACAGACCTCAACCTAGAATCATGTTGCTCTAAATCAGCTCCAAACATAAGCACATTGTATTGTATTGTATCCAGACTTATATATCGCACTGTAACCCTGCGGGCATCCTCAGCAAATTCCCAGCGATAAGGGGGAGAGTCACCGCCTGCCGTCTAGTTGTCAGATAGGTTCGAAACCATTCCAGGGCTACTCCTCTCACCCCTTCAACCTTGCCATGAGAACTGTGTGGTTGACCATATCCAATGCGGCAGACAGGTACAGTAAAATCAGTATAGCTGATTGTCCAGTCTGCTCGTATTCGAAGATCGTCCAAGACGGTCACCAGAGCTGTCTCCATTCCATGGCCTGGGCGGAACTCAAACTGCACGTCCTCCAACTTGTTGTTACACTCCAAAAACTGGAGAGTTCCCTACTGACCAGGCGCTCTATGATCTTTACTGGGTAGCGGAGGAGGGATATGGGTCTATAACTCTTAGGGCATGTTGGGTCAAGTGCAGGGTTTTTCAGCAAAGGTGTCATTATTGCTTGTTTCCAGCTTTCCGGAACCTGTCCACTGCTTAATGATTGGTTGCACAGCTGTCGAAGTATTGGGAATAGTTCACATCCCAGCTCCTTCCAAGTTTTAGGAGGTAGGGGATCCAGAGGAGAGCCAGACAAGACTCCTGAGGCAATCTTAATAAACTCCTCCTCAGAGGGATGCTCGAAGTGATCAAGGCAAGCCGCCTGATCACCAGACTCAGCCCCACACACCCAGCTCTTTTGCTTACTAGTTGACGACCATCCCTCTATCGTGCCAGATATGACAGCATCGTCAATTTTCAGCCCCTCTATAACTTTACTTATTTTGTCCTCAAAGAACGTGGCTAGACTATTACATAGTTCCTGACTAGGTAGGGTCTTGTTATTTGTACATTCAGGACTGGCGACAATATCCTTCACAATTTTAAATATACTCTTAGTACTATTGGGCACCGTCTGGATAATTTCGGCATAGTATTCTGCCGGGAAACATCCTTTACAACGCAACTTTTACCAC
Source organism: Lissotriton vulgaris (assembly GCF_964263255.1). Lineage (NCBI taxonomy): Eukaryota > Metazoa > Chordata > Amphibia > Caudata > Salamandridae > Lissotriton > Lissotriton vulgaris. Next base: position 1,051,726,423 of record NC_141694.1, read on the forward strand.
GCAGTGCCTTTACCACGCAACTTTTACAATGCAAACCATTACAACGCATTGCGCTGGGGGGTGCTCTAGGATAGGGAATAAGTTTAATTTACTATCCAACACCTTCCCTAGTGTCCACGGGGACTGGAGTTGGAATAGTAAATGAAACTATTCACTATCCAGCACCCCAAAGCGATATGTGTTGTAAAGGTTTTTGTTGTAAAAACCACGTTGTAAAGGCATGCGTGGTAAAAGCATGCGTTGTAATGTCATACATCCTATTCTGCCTTATCATTCACAATTTCCTTTTTATATTTGCCTATTTTCTCCTTGCAGAGGGCTTTATCTATCTCTGCATATGCCTTCCTCCATTGCGGCTCTGCCAGTTTACATTCCTTTTTTATGGTCCTTAATGTTTCATTTTACCTCGGGGCAGAGGGTCTCCCCAACTTCCTAATGTTCTTTACAGGAACGACCTGGTCAAGAGTTTCAATGACATGTCCGCAAAAGTTAGCATAATTCTGGTTCACGGATTTCAAGGGATCCAGAAGCCCATTGACCTTAAATATAGAGGATAGTTCAGCCCTCTTCATGAGGCTCTTCCAGTCCCTGCCTAGCAAGTTTCTTCCCCTTATGACAGTATCTACCCTCGAATTAGGGATGGCCACCCGAAATTGGACCGGATAGTGGTCAGACCAGCCCATCGGGACAATATTTTCCATTTTGTCAGAGTCTTTTTCTGCAAAGATCAAGTCCAAAACATAGCCCCCCTTATGAGTACGTCCTAAAACCCGATGTGTTAAATTTAAATTCTCACAGGACTGTATCAAATTATTATACCCAGCGTCCAGACTTCCATTGGCCCACAGGTTGAAATCTCCTCGGACCACCAATCTGGTGTGGATGGGTGCCGTATTGCTAAGTACATCAGCCATGTCCTGCTGATGTTGAAGACAAATTGACACGGGGGTCTATAGCATAATTAGCCCATCCAACAAAGCCCATTGTGTTCTTTTAGGCATAGGCCCAGCCATTCAATGCCTGAAAACCTCATTGATATCCATTGATGAGATATCCCATATCTCCTTAAATATAATCCTGACGCCCCCCTCAGCCACTAGCTCTAGGTTTATGTAATGCTTTATATATAGGTGGTTTACAAAAGGGGGTGGTGATGAACAGAGTGTCTGAATTGAGCAGACCACTCTTACCCAGTCCAAAGATCAGGGCTTGATCCATCACCGTTATTTGTCTCACTGCCCCATCCCAGCTCAGAACCTGGCTATATGCAAATCAGTCTGTCCCTGGCCCAGTGGATCATGGGAACAGGGCAGACTAAACTACCAAGCCAATTCTTTACCAGAAAGGAGACAAGCTACCGGGGACCGGTTTCTGGCATTTCAGCCTCTTCGGCCCGGCTTGCTTGAATCCTGATGGAGCAGTGAGAAAGGGACTCATGTCTGAGTATACCCTGCCACACCTATAGTGGCCAAAATCGATTTACAAAAGACGGCTGTAATGCCAGAAACCGGTCCCCGGGAGCTTGTTTCCTTCCCAGTGTAAGAATTGGCTTTTGTAGTTTGGTTTGCCCTGTTCCCATCATGCACTGGGACAGGAACAGACTAATTTGCATACAGCCAGGTTCTGAAACTGGGATGGTGCAGTGAGCTAAAAAACGGTGTTGGATCTAGCCCTGATCTCTTGACTGGGTGAGAGCTTTCTGCTTAATTCAGAGACTCTGTCCCTCACCACCCCTTGTTGTAAATATTTTTGTCCACCCTAAGCGTGGAAGGGTATTCTCAGATGTGAGACCCTTGCTCATTGCACCATCAGGATTCAAGCAAACCGGGCCGAAGACGGCTGTAATGCCAGAAACCGGTCCCCGGGAGCTTGTTTCCTTCCCAGTGTAAGAATTGGCTTTTGTAGTTTGGTTTGCCCTGTTCCCATCATGCACTGGGACAGGAACAGACTAATTTGCATACAGCCAGGTTCTGAAACTGGGATGGTGCAGTGAGCTAAAAAACGGTGTTGGATCTAGCCCTGATCTCTTGACTGGGTGAGAGCTTTCTGCTTAATTCAGAGACTCTGTCCCTCACCACCCCTTGTTGTAAATATTTTTGTCCACCCTAAGCGTGGAAGGGTATTCTCAGATGTGAGACCCTTGCTCATTGCACCATCAGGATTCAAGCAAACCGGGCCGAAGACGGCTGTAATGCCAGAAACCGGTCCCCGGGAGCTTGTTTCCTTCCCAGTGTAAGAATTGGCTTTTGTAGTTTGGTTTGCCCTGTTCCCATCATGCACTGGGACAGGAACAGACTAATTTGCATACAGCCAGGTTCTGAAACTGGGATGGTGCAGTGAGCTAAAAAACGGTGTTGGATCTAGCCCTGATCTCTTGACTGGGTGAGAGCTTTCTGCTTAATTCAGAGACTCTGTCCCTCACCACCCCTTGTTGTAAATATTTTTGTCCACCCTAAGCGTGGAAGGGTATTCTCAGATGTGAGACCCTTGCTCATTGCACCATCAGGATTCAAGCAAACCGGGCCGAAGACGGCTGTAATGCCAGAAACCGGTCCCCGGGAGCTTGTTTCCTTCCCAGTGTAAGAATTGGCTTTTGTAGTTTGGTTTGCCCTGTTCCCATCATGCACTGGGACAGGAACAGACTAATTTGCATACAGCCAGGTTCTGAAACTGGGATGGTGCAGTGAGCTAAAAAACGGTGTTGGATCTAGCCCTGATCTCTTGACTGGGTGAGAGCTTTCTGCTTAATTCAGAGACTCTGTCCCTCACCACCCCTTGTTGTAAATATTTTTGTCCACCGTAAGCGTGGAAGGGTATTCTCAGATGTGAGACCCTTGCTCATTGCACCATCAGGATTCAAGCAAACCGGGCCGAAGACGGCTGTAATGCCAGAAACCGGTCCCCGGGAGCTTGTTTCCTTCCCAGTGTAAGAATTGGCTTTTGTAGTTTGGTTTGCCCTGTTCCCATCATGCACTGGGACAGGAACAGACTAATTTGCATACAGCCAGGTTCTGAAACTGGGATGGTGCAGTGAGCTAAAAAACGGTGTTGGATCTAGCCCTGATCTCTTGACTGGGTGAGAGCTTTCTGCTTAATTCAGAGACTCTGTCCCTCACCACCCCTTGTTGTAAATATTTTTGTCCACCCTAAGCGTGGAAGGGTATTCTCAGATGTGAGACCCTTGCTCATTGCACCATCAGGATTCAAGCAAACCGGGCCGAAGACGGCTGTAATGCCAGAAACCGGTCCCCGGGAGCTTGTTTCCTTCCCAGTGTAAGAATTTGCTTTTGTAGTTTGGTTTGCCCTGTTCCCATCATGCACTGGGACAGGAACAGACTAATTTGCATACAGCCAGGTTCTGAAACTGGGATGGTGCAGTGAGCTAAAAAACGGTGTTGGATCTAGCCCTGATCTCTTGACTGGGTGAGAGCTTTCTGCTTAATTCAGAGACTCTGTCCCTCACCACCCCTTGTTATATATAGGTGGGCACATCAGGCCCAATTCCAGATCGGACCCGGGAGGCAACCAGGTCTCTGTCATAAACAAGATATCTAGATGATTACTTTCTAATAGTAGTTGAGCTTCTAAGTAATTCTTTGGCAGCGACCTCACATTGAGCAGGTTACATCTTAAGGAATCTACATCATCTTGATACACCTTCACTCCCTTTAATTTTCCAAGAATGCTCTCCATCACCCTTTGAAAATCTGAGGCAGCCGATATTAAACTGAAAGGCATTCTTAGAAACTTAAAAGTACCAAACGGTGTCCTAAAAGTAGTGTACTCTTGACAAGAAGGATGTAGCTTATCTGGTGGTAAGTGGAGGTTCAATCCAAAGAGGAAAAATGCTTTGCTCCCTCAAGAGAACAAAGCATTTCAGCGATGTTGGGCAGAGGATAGTGATCAACGACTACGGCTCTCTTGTGTTCCCTCAAGTCGACACAGTCGAGCCTCACCATTTGCCTTACGAGCCATTACCACCGGAGAGACCCACTCCGTTGCCTCAACCTCTTGGATAATACCCTTCACCAGGAGCTTGTCCAGTTCTTTCTTCATACTATCTCTCACTAAGGGAGGAACAATTCTAACATTAGCAACTTTAGGAATAACATTTTCTTTAACCCCTTCCGTGCTCATGATGAGCTCAGCTCGTCATGAGTCACGGTGCCGCTGTGCTCATGACAAGCTGAGCTCGTGATGACATGCGCAGCGCTAACACGCGGGGCTAATTTCCCGCGGTGCTGAGCGTTCAATGGAAACGGGCGTGCTCATGACGAGCTCGGCTCGTCATGAGCACAGCGCCACCGTGCTGCATCACAAGCTGAGCTCGTCACGAGCACCGCGTCGCCGCGCGCGGCTCCCCTCCCCCCCACCACAGCAGGGGAATTAGCCCAGCAGGAAGGGGTCACGTTTTATCTAATGTACGTAAAGACACTAGGAAATTCCTTAATTAAATCATTAACCAGGACACTTACCACCCTGACAGGTGGCAAATCCTTTAGACAGACTTGAGAATCTTCATTGGGATCAAGAAACACATGGAGATCTCTGTGGTGAAACCAACTTCTAAGTGAGTCACCTTTCATTGACACATAACTTTTGCCCGAGATCACTCTCCCCTTAAAATGTATAGACCCCCAAATGGAACCAAGTAAGTCAATGGTGACACCACCATATCCTTTTGGTCTTATGTCAGGTTTTTTAAGGACAACCTTATCTTGTAAAAACTTTCTTAAAACACTTTAGGAACAAGTGTAATCTTGGCTCCGGAGTCGAACAGCATTTTAACCAAAGCATCATTAATTAGAAAATCCTCATAAAGGCCATCAGGCTTATTTTCAGAAACTTGACAAATAATGACTTCTTCAGCATTGTCATCATAAATATCGACTTCTTTAACATAATTACAGACCATACTAGATCTACAACATTTGGAAACATTACCTTTCTTTCCACAAATTTTGCAAATTTCTTTCCAACCTGGACATTTTTTTAAATCAGCCATGTGACCAGAGTCACCACACCTGTAGCACTTGCCTTGAAACTGTTTTGAATTCCAAGATTTTTGACCTGGAAAAGAAGACCTCTGAGTATGATTCCTTTTTGAGGTTGACTAGACTGTTTCTGATCTATGATATTTTTAGGTTTAACAGCCTTATCTGAAACAGTCTTTACATCAAAGGTATCTTTCTTTTCTGAAGAAGAATCTTTTTTTATAATATCAACACACGTCTTCGAGTGTTCATGACTCTTTGCTATGATAATGACCTCTTGTAAAGGAGGATCATCTTTTTGCCAAAGAGCATCCTAGTCTTTTCTTGAACAAAACCCAGCACAAACTGATCTCTCAGGCATTCCTCCAAAGAGGCTCCAAAGTTGCATGTCGAGGCTAATTTGCACAAGATCGTTATATATTGCTCCATAGACTCATCTTGCCTTTGCATCCTTCCACCAAAGTGATATCGTTCCAGAACAGTACTAATCTTGGGTAGTGCAAATCAAGTTTTTTAATACAAATCTCATACTCATTAAGAGACGCTGAGTCACTATCAGTAAGATCAGGTAGGTGCTTAAAAACCTCTTGCCCCTCAACACCCAAGCAGTGCATGAGTAGAGAAGTCTTCCTTTCCGCACTGACAGAGGTACCACACACCCGAGCATAGTGAACAAACACCTTCTTCCACTTTTGCCAGAGTAGGGGAGGTTCACCTGGGCGAAGAGAGAAATAATGGAGGTGCAGGAACATTTTGCATTCTTATACTAATGAACAGTCAACACATAAATTGAAAAAGAAATAATGTAGCCTGTAAGATCAATCAATTGCTGAAATTAAACAAGCTATGTGCATAAGCATGTTAACACAAATTTTGTTGAGAAAGAAAAAGCTGTGCGCATCAGCGCATAGGATCAGAATTTATTTTGTATTGCGAAAGCACCACAATGATGAGATATCAGCTGTGCATGTCAGCGCAGAATTTCAACACCTTATAGTGACTGACACGCAAACATAATGTAAAAATAGCTGTGCATGTCAGCACCCAAGTTTCAAGGCGAAGCAGATGAACTTTCACACTGACAGGTAAACGAAGTGTGGAATCAGCTGTGCGTGTTAGCGAAGAGTTTCAACACCTTGCAGAAACTGACAAACAAATGTAATGCAAAAACAGCTGTGCGTGTCAGCGCGCAACTTTCAAGCAAAATTCGGCGGTGGGCAAGAGAACTAGAACAGCTCCGTTTCCAAAGAAGGATTAGAGAAACTCACTTAAGATGGCCACCACGTCTTCACATGATGATGTCACAGGAAGACTTAACAAAACCCTTCTTTTATTTTACCTAAGATGGATGCAGAGCTGTCACGCAACGACTTTTGAATCAGGCACATAGAGAGGAGACAACTAAAATGGCCGCCGCGTCTTTGCGTGATGACATCAGGACCAGGCAGACCACCGGTAAAGTCAGGCAAAATGGAGAGCAGGCCACTGCGAAGTAAGAGTAGCAGATAGCCCTTCAGCCCCTTAGCAAAATTGGAGCCCTTCGCACATACCTCGAAGCCACAGTTCACCAAGGCCATCACACCTCTTTCTTCAGGATCGGCTCAACCCCACAAATACTTCATGAGGGAGAAAACCTTGACTGAAGCTTGAACAGCACATTAGGATACCAGGGAACTCGAGTGAACCAGGAGATCCCTTCCCTCTTCAGCAGAAGAAGCAGTGATTGAAGATCAGTGCTCCAAAGGGTAGGAGAAGCATCTGTGGTGGTGGGACAGAGGTAGAACTGTCGTTTTCTAAAGTTGGCTGTTGGGGTCTCTTGTTTTGCATATGTACCTCGTCACCAAAATGTGGAAGCAAGTCTCATACAAATTGAGGTCCAGGCTTTTGTAGTTGAAAAGGGAGGCTTTATTTCAGTGAGCAGGAATACAGAAACCCCATCCAGCAGCTGATCTTGAGCAACTGCTTTCTCAGTTCAAGTAGTGCTAGGCAACCTTCACCACATTCCAGAATCAGGAACCTGTGGTTTACAAAGAAGGTGCAGAACACCACATCATCTGGCAGATGCATCAACGGAAATACCTCCCGGTAAAACTGCGAATCGGTAAAACAGGCCGATACCGAACGCAAAACCAGAAAATGCTATGCATCAAACAATGAATCGCTAAAAAATAAAGAATCGCTAATAACCCCCGCGGTAAAATACCGAATCGCAAAACAGACAATCGGAATTACCGACCCCCAAAGCGGCCATCAGAAATACCGAATCGGTAATAACGAATCGCAATGGTATGCATGAAAATTCGCTAATACCGAAAAACCCGAAAATCGCTATTTAGCATGAGCAAATTAAGGGGAATCACAATCAGGAGGTAAAGTAAACGGAAGGACAGAAAAAAAAATTACAACCCCCTACTGCAGGTGCTCTCAATCAGTAACCCTTCAAAAAAGCCCTGGGAAACCCCACATGTCTTCCAAAATGGCTGCCCTGTACGTGCTTGCTAGGAGGAGGAGGATCAACGCCCAGGGCCAGCGCAGGAGGATGATCCAGGACAGGATCTTCAGGGTGCGCATCACTTTGCTGGGGCAGACCGAGGAACAGGTCTACGACAAGTATAGACTGAACCGTGCCATGATAATGCACCTAATAGCAGACCTGGTACCATTACTGCAGCACGAGACCCGTAGGACCCACGCCATACCAGCCCATGTGCATGTCCTATGCTGCCTGCACCTGCTTGCGTCTGGAAGCTTCCAGGGGGTAATAGCAGAGACTGGAGGCGTGTTGCAAAGCGCTTAATCACGCTTCTTCCACCGGTTCCTAGAGGCCATGCTGACATTAATTAATCGCCACATCACCTTCCCCACAACCCCCCAGCAGCTGACCCGCACCAAACGGGAATTCTACCAGGTGGCACAATTCCCCCATGTCATAGGGTGTGTTGACTGCACGCATGTCCCCATCTGTCCTCCATCAGCCACCGAATACATTTTCCGCAACCGGAAATCATATCACTCTTTAAATGTGCAGGTGGTGTGCAATGCCAAGTACATCATTACGGACCTTGTAGCCGAATTCCCCGGGAGCACACACAACGCTTATAGATTCCGTCACTGTGGCCTCCACAGGCGCCTGATCAACGGTGAATTTGGAGAGGGACACCTACTAGGTACATATTGATGCATCATCATACTCTCCACCCACTCCATCCCCACATGTATATGTTCAATCATGCTGATGTCCATTCTCTCCCCATCCTGCAGGTGACAGCGCATACGCATTGCGTGAATATCTACTCACTCCCTACCTGAACCCAGCGACACCACAAGAGCAGCGCTACAACAGAGCACACATCAGCACAAGGAATGTGGTTGAGCGTACATTCGGCATCCTCAAGAGCCGCTTCCGTATACTGCACAAGACTGGAGGTGCCTTGCAGTACGACCCAGTGACCTGCTGCCAGATCATTGCTGTGTGTGCCATCCTGCACAACATCGCCACACGCAGGGGGATACCCATAGAGGTGGACGGAGAGGATGAACTGCGTGCACAGCAACCACCCCCCCAACACCGACAGGCGCATGTGCCCAACACAGCTGAAGGGCAACGGAGGCGGACATACATCACACGGAATCATTTCTGAGACAGGTAAGAGAGAGACTTGACAACAGGGCTCGATTTGCAAGGGTTTAATGGGCATGGACACCTGAGTGGTGCAGAGAAACAAAACAAAAACATGCTGCTGCTGCAGTCAAAGTCAAACTTAAATTGCACGTCCTCAGAACGGGTGATGCGTGCGGCACTTAAGTCTGGCCATGGCTACGTCACCAAGGACAGTGTAACTTAGTCACATGTTCACTTGCGTTTGCCGCGTACCCCCAGTCTCTTGTCCTGTGACTCCTCGGCTTCTACTCGATGGGAGTCTGTGGCAGTTGCATTGCGGCCACTGCGCCTCCTCCCGCTGGTGTCCGATAGGGAGACGCTGCTGACACTGGAGGCTGCCTCACTACCCTCTTCCGCCCCCAGTATGCTGACACTGGCTGACCCAGGCTGCATTTGCTCCACTGCGGTGGTCACCCTCTCAAGGGCCTTTGCCACATCCCCACAGTAATGACCTAGGTCCACTTGCAGGGACACGGACCTGCGGGACAGCACAGCCGTGCTGTTGCAGAGCTTATCGATGGCCTTGTTGGTTGAAGTCACTGCCAGCATGATCTGCCTGTGGCGACGCCGCTCACTCTGTTGGCCTGCCACTACGGCACGTGTGAGTTCTTGCAGGCACAGCTTTATGTCATTGTTGCCGGCAGCTACGGCAGCGGTGTGGTCACGCATAGCGTCTGTCATCTTGCTAACTTTGTTGCATAGCTTGGTCATGGAGAGTTTCATGGCACCCATGTGTCTCCCCTGCAGGCGCTGGACACGCAGCATCCGGGTCTCCACAACTCCGTACCCTCCGGACAGATCGACTGGTCTTGCAGCACCACGAGCCGGGGTCACAGCCCTCTGCCTGATGCGCTGTCGTGATGATGTTTGGCTGGTTGGAGTGACGACAGCCTGGCGTGGAACATTTGGGGGTGCTGAACTGTGATCAGATTCCATCAGGGGCAGGGAGGGAACATCAGCTCTGCGGCTCTGCGGCTCTGCGGAGTGGCCCGCACTGGTGGTGGTTGTGTTGGTGGTGGTGGTGTCTTGGACTGCGAGTTGGTGGTGGTGGTGTCTTGGACTGCGAGGTTGGTGCTGGTGGTGGTGGTGGTGCCTTGGACTGCAGGGATGGTGGAGGTGTCGACCGCCCTGGTGGTGAAGGGGAGAACATGTCTTCAGCTCTATGTGAGCACTCGGCTTCTGACAACACTGGCGTCTCAGAGATGACGAGGCGGGCACTGTCGTCTGAATCGTAGGGGGATGCATCTGTGTGTGAAACAGTGCATAGTTATAATCATGGTATATTATGTGGAAATAGCAGTGGCATCTCACAATAAATAACATTTTCAGTCTGACAATTGGCCCTTAGCTGCTGTATTCATCTCTGTGCTCTGGCATGCACCCATTCATGTATGGACTACAACTCCCATGGTGCAACACTTTGGTGAGGTTATGTGTTTAGGGCAACACTACATGGGCACTGGGTCTGGCATGGGGGATTGGGCTGGGACTTACTACACGCTGCATTGTTACGCTGCCATGCTTCTTACCTTGTCCTCCTTCCACAGCACCAGAGGTGTCCAGACGTGTGACCCCCACAACAGCTTCCCGTTCTATGGTGGACTCCACTAGATCCTCCAGGACAGTGTTTGGCGTCACGTTGGATGTGCCCCCTCCTGTGCCATCAGCATCCTTGACCCTCTGTGCAATCTTCTCCTTGGCCCTCTTCCTTAGGTCATACCACCGTTTTTTTAGGTCGTCGATGCTGCGGTGGGTGACTCCGCAGGCATTTACCTTGTCCTTGATGCGCAGCCACATCTTGCGCTTTTCTGCTTCTGGCACCTTCAGGGACAATTTGCCAAACAGTCTGTCATTATTGCTGGTCACACACTCGATGAGGATTTCCAGCTCCTTATCAGAAAACTTCCTTTTGCGCTTTCGGTGTGTGTCCTTTCCCTGCTGGGGGGCCTCCTTCTCCATCTTCTCCTGCCTGCCTTGTCCTGCTTGCTACAGGTTCACTCTTGCTCCTCAGCTCCTGTGCTCTGCCTCCTTCTCAGTGCAACTCCGAACACAGAATGCAGCGTGGCTGTCCTACTTCCTGGTTGTGATGTCATCGGCCCGCATCCGAAGCGTCGCGTAATTTGCCCGTTTTCGCTATTACCGAAATCGCTAATACCGGATTCACTAATACCGATTCGGTATTAGCTAACTCGGTATTTGCTACTCAAGCGGGTGAACTTTCGCTATTTAATAGCGATTTTTACCGAATCGGTAAATTTTACCGATTTGTTTGATGCATCGCGGTTTGCATGTCCTTAATAGCGGATCGTTATTTTTCGCTATTACCGACGTGTATTACCGAATGTTGATGCATATGCCCGCATGACAATACATTGATAATGCCCACTGGAGTTTAAAAATGCTGTTTTCGGTTTGGCAACCTCAGCTAGTCTGATTTGTCAATAGCCAGCTGTAAGGTCAAATGTATTCAAGAACTTGGCTGAGGCCAAATGTCAATGAGTTCATCTGCCCTTACACTTGGGTGAGCATCAGTCCTAGTGACTGCATTGAGCCCACTGCAGTCAACACAAACCCTCATTTCTCTTTTACCACCCTGGGTATAAGGTTTAGGTAAGGAGAAACAAAGTGGGTTGCTGAACCGTTCCTGGTTAGGGGAATTATGTGTATTTGGCGTGACCAGGGGTGTACATGTGGTACCCTTGGGCATCCATTTTGTTGGATGTATTTGCCTCACACACCCGAATGGGTGTCATGCTTCATCATCGGCGTTGCTCCTCGTCGGGGAGGCGGTGCAATCCCCGACGGGCTCACCTCAAAGAGGGGCTCTTTACCGGAGATCTTTATTCTGGGGGTCTCCTGCTACGGTTAAAAACGTGAATATAACTCTCTTGGTACCACTAGGTTAGGTATAATGGCACTAGATAAGGTTAGAGAAGAAAATGGTCAACATGTTTCTCGCATCAAGAAAATATCCGCGATTCATCAGGACCTATATAAAATTTAAGGACTTAACAGTCATTCAACAGCATGCTAGTGTCATGTGTGATATAAAAATTATAGGTTTTGGTTACCTCTGTAGTGATATCCTATGCCTAAAGGTCAGGGACAATGCACTACATGAGTGTTCGGCGGTGAGCAAACATCAGGGGAGCCTTTTGATGTGGCTCTTTCATCCTATGTTGCTGCCTCGTGACCTACCCATCGCCGCCGTCGCAGTTAATCAGGGCGAGAAGGATTTGTTCAGATGAGAACCAAGGGCTCGAGACCATCAAAAGTATGCGAAAGGATTACAAAGAGAGAGGTTACCCAGAGACACTACATGAACATGCTGAGAACAGAGTGAGAACCATGTCTAGATCCACAATGTTAGAGAAGAGTGAGAGAGTGAGAGGCAAGAGAGAAGTCTATGTACTTAAATTCTCTACAGCCGCAGCGGCCATAAAAAAATGCATAAGGAAAAGATGGGAGATTATTGAGCAAGAACCCGACTTCAGACAGGTATTTTTAGATAAACCATTGTTTGCACATTCCAGGTCGAGGAACCTTAAGGAGATTCTTAAAGGTCGCGGATATGAAATAAAAGATCTAGGCCAAAAAGGCATGATGAAGTGTCAAAACTGTGGACATTGTGGTAACGTGTTGGTTGGAAACTTATTTGCTCATCCACAAACTGGTAAAAGGATAACTCTTAAACACACATCTGATTGTAATTCCAGTGTTCTGATATACGCAATTAAATGTCCATGTGGACTTGTTTATGTTGGGCATACCGCAAGGAAGGTGAAGGTGCGGATGACCGAGCATAAAAGCATTATACGTACCATGAACATGAAATCTTGTTTGGCTGCACATTGGCATGAATATGGTCACACAATACCTCAACTAAGATTTACTGTGTTAGAGAGATTGGTGGAGAAACCACATGTTGATATAGCGAGACTACTGGCACAAAGAGAAACACACTGGATAAAGTCCCTTAGGACGCTGATTCCCTATGGACTCAATAACAAGATAGAAATGATTTGCTTTCTGTACATACTACATAATTGTGTTGAAACAATGCTTGTTATCTCTTGTACTATAATCACATTTATGTGTTATCAGATTTCATGCTCATAAAACCTCACAAACATTTATTACAGGGTTCCAATTAGGATTGCTTGAATATCTCATATATATGTTATTATTTAATTTTAAAATATTTTACATACAGGCAATTGTTTATTTTTAGTGAAGTATTCATCAGTATTTGAGTGAGCACAAAAGTAGTGAGATTGTGAGATTCGATTCGGGCTTGTTCAGAACAAGCGTGTGCAAATATACGCCATCTTGGATAGAGTGGGCAGGCTTGTAGTCCGTTTTTGATGTTCGCACCAAGGGTGACGTCAGACGCCAAGTACCGGCACTCTGAGATTTTTCAGAATCACCGGGAGAGCGAGTGGTAAACGTTCCGGACGAGCATATGAAAATATAGGTAAGAACTGGGTATTGTAGAGCGGTAGAGCATATAGGTTTTCAGTTTCATCAACAACATGGGTTGCAAGCTTTACACGGCGGTATTATTAGTATATTTCAGATAAAGGAAAGAGACCAAGTCTAATTAGTGTCACGAAAATCTGGACGGCATTATAAAGACAAGTGAGCGAGTATTTGGTGTTACGGACATAGGATAAACTTAAGTAAAGACATAATAACTTAGACATTTACGGACTATATCACTTTTGTTGTAGAATAAAGTTATCGATTATTATTTGGATACAACGCGCTTACCTGCTCGTTGGTTGCTAGTAAAGGTAGGATTGTCAATAAATTAGAGGCATGTTTAGACACACTTGGAAACAGACACGCTTTTTTGGTGAACATTGTTTTGGGCACGGAGATTACATGGTGCAGTTTTATTCTTTGGCTTTTCTGATTTATTCATTCTTTGGTTTCTCAGTCACTGGTGAACTTTTATGAGCATGACAATTGGCATTACACGATATGTGACAACCTAGCTGGTAATTCTCTGGTTTCTGTTAAAACAGATTAAATAACCCACATGCATTATTTGATTAGAAAATGTTAAAAACTCGTGAATCTTCTTAAATGTGATAGACTTTTATGTTATTTGTAGAGCATGCCCCTGACGAAGGTGTATACAGAAATGCATTGGGATATGTCATCATATGTTGATTTGTGGAGAGTTGTTTGAAGATTTCAAACAAACACATTTGATGATGGAAAAAGAAGAATAAAAGCGTTTTTTGAAGAACGAAAACTCAACCACCGTTTTATGACATTTCTGCTTTTGTTTAGCTTTTGGTCTGATTACAATGATTGTGCAATATGATGACTAACAATCATGTGTTTAAATTTTGGAGAGTAATTTATTTGAAAAATCTTTTGATACGTTTGGATTGAAAATATATATGAAAATTAGAGAACAGCGCATCTCGCAATAGTGAGCCAGTGGATAGTGCACCCCATAACACAGGTTTCTGTGGTTTATTCATTCATACTAACTTGACTTGGGCTAGTCAAGATATGGGTCTGCACCAGATGTAATTGCAAAACATTAAGTTTAAAGTGATTTTCAAAAAAGGAGTTCAAATTATTACCATTGTGTATACTTGTTTTCTTTATTGTTCATCACTTTCCTCTCCCCTCACGTTTTGGCTCTTGTTTCATTTATCCCCTCACTCCTTACCTAGGGATGATGGTGGCCAGGAAGATTCCTCAAGGAGACTGAATTTGAAGACCCTGTGAAGATATAAAAAGAAAACCAGGACAACTCAGAAATGTACATTAAAGACGAATGAAGTTCTAACAAAGCCCTAATAAAGTCTATAGGTAGAAGCAACATTTACGTGAAAACCATTTCTTTTATCAACGTCTCACACCATGGGTGGCACATCCTTTTCTGTTCAAGCAGCCAAACTATGGAACTCTTTACTCACCAACATAAGATCCATGGGCAGCCACCTTATCTTCAGAAAACTTCTCACAAATTGGCTCTTCCCCTCATAAGCACCATACGCAAACAGAAATTTACAGCATATCCCTCTGTAGATAATCATTTATTTTTACTATAAAAATGTACCTATCTTTGTGTATTGCTTTGTATAAACATGTAGAATTATTATGTTAAAAAAATGTTTTTTTAAATTAAAGTACATAAAAACACGAAAACCAGGGTTTATCTGGTGCATCTTTGGTCTACATGTACTTTTTCCATTGTGCATCTATGTACCTTCTATGTACCTGTATCTCTGTGTTTATTACTTTCCTCCTGAAAAGCATATTCAATGCACTACCCTATTTCTCAACTTGTACCTCTATCTATATCTTTAATCTACATATACCTACCCCCTTTATGCATCTATATACTTTCAATGTACTTATAGATCTATATTTTTATCACGTTCTTCTAACTCAGCATATTCAATGCACTACCCTATTTCTCACCCTATACTTCTCTCAATATATCTTCTAATCCAACTTTCTGACTCATCTCAAACTTTTTTCTACTACTCTTTCCAATGCACTGCCCTAGTTCTCACCCTAATCATCTATCAATATATCCTCTACACCATTCTCTCATTTATCCCAAACCCCATACCACTACTATGATCCCCAAAACAAACCTTTCATGACGCTCTCTACTCTACCTCTCCGTGGTGACTCGGGGCGAAGCACAGACACGCTACATGTACAAGTGCTTTATTGGTCTAAACACCCTTTTCCAATATGGTACAGTGAGGTTCCGTGACAATTGTAAGTGGTGTTTTCGACTCGCACGAATATGGTCGAGTCTGGTATCTATGAACCGCAAATGACGAGTTTAGTAAGTGTGCGCAGTTTCGCTGTGCTAACTTAAACCGTTTGTTTGTTATGTGGGTTTTTCATCTGTACCCACGGGTTCCATCTTAGATACGGCATCCATTTTGTCTCTTGCCCTCAAGTAGCCAGCGAACGGACGCTGTCCGCTTCGCGACCCTGGGACTCCCAAGATATTTGCGGAAGACACATGTCCTTTGTAAGTGTCTTTATGACGAGGGGGATGATACTGTAAGGCAGATGGCCCCGCTCGAGGCTCATCTCGCCGTGCCGGTTTATTGTCTCAGCCGTGCATCTCATTAGGCACGTCCCTTTGATGCCTGTATCTCGTGTTTCCCGATACCTCCCCTTTTACACCCTTTCCGATCTCCCCACTGTCTCCGTCTTCCTCTGCACCTGTCCTTGTTCCTATTTCGATCTGTTTTACTGCCGATTGGAATGCACTAATGTTGGGAAGATGGTTTTTTACAGTTGGGAACCGCCAAATGTTTCCGCACTTATGTTCCGGACCTTATGTGTATCAAAGTGACCGAAGCGACCCCTCTGGGGGATAATGGTGGGAACCGGGTTGTAAACCTTTGTGTACCATGTTGTCCTATGGGTAAAAACTGTATAAAAGGAGCGATCCACAGAACCAATTTGAAGCAGTCTCCCCAAGTTGCACGAGTTGTACTTGTCGTGATATCTGTGTTCCCTGCAGCAAATAAACCTTGAATCTTTGACGCCGAAGGAAGTGTCCCGTGTCTCTGTCATTCGTACGCCGGAGCAGGTTACCCACGAAGGTTTCAGGTGTTGTGCCCTGGCACCGCTGGGTCTTAAAGAACCCAGTCCTTCAGTTGGCGCCCAACGTGGGGCTGCATCAGTGGTACCGGTCCAAGCCCGACGATCGTGAGGAACTTCGTGTGAAATCTCCGAGGGAAGGTGCACTCCGCTTCATCGATCCTGTTGTCGAAACAAGTGGCCCAAAGACTTTTCCCGCGAAGATTCCCGCCTCCTGACGGCTGCGACGGACTGCTGCCCTGACTGTAGACCTGTTTTGGCGCCTGGCGTAGACCTTGGTAGAGCGAGACGATTGACGGGCCTTCCTGGAGACGCCATCGATCTTTGAGTTAAGTATTTGTGGGTCGCTCCCAGAGTTCTTGGTTGTGGTTACTTAGTGGTTGCATGGTTCCATTGCATTTGTAGTTCTTGGTATTTTGTTGTGTTGTTTGACGACTGCAGCCGCCAAAAACCGAGGGTTTTGTTCTTTGCTGGGACTTGGTAAATCCCGTAACCCTTGAAATTTGTGAAACTCGGCTAGTGTGCAAGATGCCTGGTCGTAGTACTTTGTTTAGTTGTTTCAGACCTTGTGGTACGGATTCCCGACTGGAGGACTCGTGTCCGATACCTCCGGTTGGAACTCCCACTTATGAACTGTACAGCAAACATGGGCTAGGCCCGATTACTTTTAATGAATACTGGATCAAATATACGAAGAAGGACGGTGACCTTCGCTGGCCACCACATGGTAGCTTCGAGGCCCCGATCTTAGATAATCTAGAGGTTAAATTGTTCGCGAAAAAGTCAAGGCCGGCCATGTTTGATGCCTTTCGGTTGTGGCGCAAAGAAGCCCGACAGAAAGAAATCAGACAGACTAAGCGAAATCAGAGAGATAGTGCTGGTACCATTGTAAAGAAAGCAGAGCAGTTTCAGCATGATAAGGAGGTTAGGGAAAAGGAAGTGTTTGACAGATTACAGCATATGACTATAGATAAATGTTATCCTGCTTTGCCTACGGAGCCGGAAAAGAAGGATGAGTCAGTTGAGGATCCTTTAATGTCCTATCTTATGAAATCGCCACCTCCGTACGTACAGGGTACCACAGCCCCTGTGATTCCCCCGTACCTGTTCCTGCACCTATTCTTCCTTTGCCTGTTCCTCAACCTGCACCCGTTCTTCCGACTGTTCCTGCTCCTTCGTCTGTTGCTATTCCTACTGCTCCTCCGCTTCCACATACTCCTGCTCCCGCTACTGCTCCTGCTCTATTAACCCCTGCTGTTGTTTCTGTTTCTACTCCTTCACTTGTTAGTCCTGTGTCCTATACTTCTCCCTCTACTCGTAGTCGTAATTCCCCTCTTGCGGCTAGCTTCTTTCATTCGCTCGGACCTGTTCTTGGGTCCGCTGGTTCAGATGGTCCTCAGAGACGTAGTCAGCTTCCAGGTAACAGAGAACGTGCTTCGCTATATAATATGGCGATGGGTTGGATGACGCACCCCCTTAGAAATCCACCCCGTATTGTACTCGACACGTTTTGTCAGTTCAATATACCAACCCAGAGATTTGTGTTCGAGGAAATGTGCAAGGTCCTTCGCGATCAGATATCGGCCGACGCACCTGACGAGGTGCTGACCGCGTTGTCTGATTTACAGCTTCAGTTTTCGGCTGGACTGATAGTGGATACCAACGTTCGACGAGCCGTTGAACGGTTGCTATCTTTTCGTCCCACTCCTATACCTCAAGCCTTGTTTGTTGAGGATATTGAAAGACAGCCAGACGAGTCTGGTCAATTTCCTATGCGAGAAGTTCCACCAGTATGGATGCCTGGTAACCCAGCAGCAAACCCCCCGATTTTGCCTTTCTTCCAGAGAATATGGATACATCTCCCATGGAAACGCTCGGAAGTATTACAGGTGAAGCAATCTTTGCCTGACCCACGCAAAAATCCTACAGGGTATTACAAAGAATTATCGCAGCTCGTAGATGCTACGGTAATGAATCTTGCCGATATCGATATGTTGTTCGGCAATGTCGTACCGCAACCGGTATGGGCTAAGATTCGCCATGAAAACCATCCGAATGAATTGGGTGGTGCTTGGGCTGCCATTGTAGCGGCAGATGCCGGACAAACGGCTGCTGCTAAACCCGACCAGCTGATTGTTGATCTTCCTCAAAGAATTATAACATTAATGAAAACTCTTATGCCAGCTATGAGGGTAAATTGGGACAAATTGTCAGCTTGTAAGCAAAAGAAGGACGAGAGTGTTTCCGACTTCTTTACGAGGTTCGAGGAAGCATTCATCGACCATAGTGGTCAGGATATGAGCACTGAGGGTGGTCAAAGGTTGTTCGTGGATAAATTTGTTTCGAACTTATTGCCCGATTTGAGCAATAAATTGAAGAATTCAGAAAGTGCATGGGCCGTTTCTACCTCAGCTCAGATATTGGCTACGGCACAATATTATGAGAACAGAGAGAAAGAAGAGAATGACCGTGCTGATAAAAAGACGAAAGAGCTAAAAACTAAAGTGCTGCTTCAGCAAGCGTATCCTCCACGTTCGAATCAGAATAATTCGCAACAAAATAGATCGCAGCCGCAATCGAACCGATCCCAAACTCGTAATGACTCCTCTTCCCAAAGATCCTCGTTAGGGTACAATCAATGTGCTTATTGTAGACAAGAGGGTCACATTAAATTCAATTGTCCTGTTCTAAATGAACGTAATAGTGGTAACTCATCTAGAGGAGGTCGTGGTGGTTCGCAGCAGGCACCACGTGGTAGAGGTCGCGGTGCTCAGAACGATCGTTCAGATACCTCATCCAATTCCGATAATTGTTTTGATCAACGTGGATCGTCGCAAGGACGATCCGCGCAGTACAATGTAGACGATTATTACGTCGATCAGGGAACTGACGACAGTAATTACTAGGACAGCCATAGACAAGGAGAGGGAGTGGTATCAGTTCCGGTTGATCAGAGAGGGCCTTACGTCGCAGTTGCTACATCGGGCGTCGTTGAGCCTTTTCTGTTGGACACTGGTGCAGCGAAAAGTTCCATTAAGCATTCGAAACTCCCTGGCCCACCTTTGTCTGGCTTAACAAATGTTTCCGTTGGATTCTCTGGCGCCCCTGTTAGCAATCCAGTTTCGTGCCCATTGCTCCTTAAAATTGGGCCTCGTGAACTCGAAGCTCCGTTGCTTTTAACCACGGGTTGTGGTGAAAATCTTTTGGGCCTGGATTTGCTCAAACGTTTGTATGCGACTTTGTATTGTTCTCCCGCGGGTGTAAAGCTTACGTTGGGAGAGAGGGTTGTCCCTCCCATGTACTTGTCTCTCGATAAGCTTCCACCGGAATTGAGTTCTCTTCCTGCGTCTTTGTGGGCGACAGGTCCCAACGATGTGGGCCTACTTGATATCTCCCCATATGTTGTTCAGTTGAAATCTAATGTGCGATTGCCACGTATTCCCCAATATCGTATCTCCCTTGATGGTGAACGAGCACTGTTAGCGATCATCTATGATTTGATCGAGAAAGATGTTATTGAAGAGACTCGGGGAAACGTGTGCAATAGTCCTGTACTGCCCATTCTAAAACGTACTGATCCTTCGAAACCACCTGTTTATCGCTTTGTTATCGATTTACGGGAGGTGAATAAAATTGTGGTTCCTCAATTCCCTGTTGTGCCTGACATCACGGCGCTACTGACTCTGATTCCAGCTTCTGCATCGTGGTTTTCGGTGATTGACTTGAAGAATGCGTTCTTCAGCATCCCGATTGCAGAAGAGAGCAGAGACCTTTTCGGTTTCTCTCTCGGTGGACGCAGCTTCCGGTTCAAACGCGCTCCTCAGGGCTACTGTGAAAGTCCATCAATTTACAGTCAAGCCTTGAAGGGTCAACTGGATGCGTTTAGGTTGCCGGCTGGTGCGGCCTTAATCCAATACGTCGATGACCTATTGGTAGCTGCTGATACTCAGGACATTTGCAAAATTGCTACGGTGTCGTTGCTGCAACATCTCTGTGAGTTGAATCATAAGGTGTCCCCTTCTAAACTCCAATATTGTTGTCAAGAAGTAACCTATCTAGGTCACTTATTGTCAAAGGAGGGAAGGAGGTTGACCCCAGAGAGGATTGCAGCAATTGCGCGCATGGCTGTGCCAACAACCCAAAGAGATGTGCGTGCCTTTCTAGGTATTACGTCGTACTGCAGGCAATGGATTCCAAATTTTTCATTGCTAGCGAAACCATTAGTGGCTCTTACGTGCAAGGATGTCTCGACTCCTTTACCATGGACGGAAGAATGTCAGAAAAGTTTTTCTGAACTGCGTGATTCATTGTGTTCGGCTCCTGTGTTAGGTACCCCTGACTATAGCAAGCCGTTTACATTATATGTTCACGAGAGAGAAGGTTGTGCTTTGAGTGTCTTAACGCAACCTTTTGGTGGTAAGCAACGTCCATGTGCATATTTTTCCTCGACCTTGGACCCGGTAGCTAGAGCATTGCCGAGTTGTTTGAGAGCAACAGCGGCAGCCGCGGTCTCCATCCGACAATCAGCAGGATTGGTCATGGATAATATGCTTACGGTGATGGTTCCGCACGCAGTCGATACTCTCTTGATTCGTACGAAAACTCAGCACTTGACGAGTGCGAGGTTGTCTGGGTATGAGTTGACGCTGTTGGCAAGCCACATTCAAATAAAACGTTGTAATGTTCTGAACCCGGCAACTTTGTTACCAATTAGCACAGAGTCAGATGAAGTAGCAGAACATGATTGTTACTTGAGGACTGAAGAAGAAACAAAAGGTCGAGTGGACCTTAAAAACACCCCATTGGAAGATCCGGATGGTACACTGTATGTGGATGGGTCATGCTTTAAGTTGCCGAATGGCGATGTGACTACTGCTTATGCTGTTGTAACGTTGAATACTGTTGTTGAGACTGCAAGATTAAATCAGAATTCTGCCCAAGCTGCAGAGCTGATTGCTCTTACTAGAGCGTGTGTGTTAGCGAAAGGGAAACGTGTGAATGTGTTTACCGACAGCCAATATGCATTTGGCGTCGCACATAGTTTTGGACGATTGTGGAGAGAGAGAGGTTTCTTGACGTCGCATGGTACGAAGATTCAGCATGGACAGCTTGTGAATGATCTCTTGGATGCATTGACGTTGCCTAAGCAAGTAGCGATTGTTAAATGTAGTGCGCATCGTAAGGTGACGGATGATGTTGGTCGTGGTAATGCGTTTGCGTATGAGACTGCTAAGGAGACTGCCCGGAACCTTAGCACTCGAATGTATGTGACGAGTTCGGTTAGGTGGCCTACAGAATCGAGTATGTGTGAGGACACTATCGAGAGTGTGAAAGCAATTCAGAATGAGGCCACCGACACTGAAAAGACGAAGTGGAAAGAAAGTACGGGAAAGTTGGATGCGAATGGTTGTTGGATTGATTTGTCAGATCAGAAAAGATGGATGTTACCGGATGCGTATGTGCTGGCTGTTGTGACAATGGCGCATGGGTTAGCACATATTAGCACGAAAGGTATTTGCAAATTGCTGTCTCCTGTATGGAAGAATGATGGTATCACGAAGTGTGCTGAACGTCTGGTGAAGAATTGTATGGTGTGTATGATGTACAATCCTGGCAAAGGAACCCCAACTCCTCCTGGCAGTTTTGCTCCCCCTTCATGTCCCTTTGAGGTGATTCAATTGGACTTCATCCATATGGAGCGATGCAATAACCTGAAATACGTTTTAGTCGTGGTTTGCGCATTCTCCCGATGGATCGAGGCTTATCCTCTCAAAGACAATACTGCTTTGTCTACTGCGAAAATCCTACTGAAGGAATACTTTCCTCGGTATGGAATGCCTAGAGTCGTGTGGTCAGATAACGGAAGTGAGTTTGTGGGTAGTGTGATGAAGAGTGTGTGTAAGGGCCTTGGAATTAATCAGAAATTCCACAGCGCCAATCATCCCCAGTCAGCTGGTTTGGTTGAAGGGTATAACGGCACCCTTAAACTAAAGTTAGCGAAGATTCAGGCTACGACTGGTCTTTCGTGGCCTGACGCTTTACCTTTAGCATTACTGTCAACTAGGGCGACTGTACACTCCCGAGTAGGGCTTAGTCCCTACGAAATAGTGTTCGGTCGTCCTGCGAATGTGTGGGGGGTTCCTAGGCCAGGTATTTTCTGTGATCTTGAGTATCCAATGTTGATCGATTATCTTCATGACTTGACTGCTAAACTGAGGTTAATTCACCAACAGGTTCACGAAGCATTGCCGACGCAGACGGAGGGTCCAGGCCACCAGCTCCAGCCCGGAGATTGGGTGGTGACGCGGAACTTTTCGCGCAAGAACAACTTGGACCCGAGGTTCACCGGACCCTACCAGGTCCTCCTTGCCACGAGAACTGCAGTTCGTCTTGAGGGGCGGAAGAATTGGGTGCACGCCACCCACACGAAGAAAGTCCCCATCCCGTTGCCAGCAGACTCGTGGGTGAGGAAAGGCATTGCATCAACTGAAACCGAAGGATTGCCGGCGTTTGTACCTTTCAGCGACGCACAACCTGACGGAGAATCCTCAGTGCAGCAGAGAGACACTGTTGAACAATTGTCAGCAAAAGACTCAAGACCAAAACATTCAGCTGATCAACAGGACGCTGTCCCTTCAACGGATCCTTTGTTTGACGAACAGACACGTCCTGGGAAAACTCGATACTTTTTGCGATCTAGCACTAAAGACTAATAAAAGATCCTGCTTTACTGTATTGACAACTGCATTATCCCGTTTTCCGTGATCAGTTTTGAACATTCGTACCATTGTGATTATTTTGTACATATTCATTGAGCTTCGTTCCTTACACTTTTTGCTTCCACAGCTGAGAGACATTGTTTTTGTATACATATATATTGTGCATTAAAGGCCGTAGGGCCGCGCGCGTACTTCCTTCTGGATAGTAGGTTTTGACGCTAGGTTAAAGACCGTCGGTTCCTGGGAACTCCTAGGGATTGACTATTGCTACACAGAACGAAGTGCGTCAAGAAACGTTGCGGACGGTCATAGGGAATGGCATTCTTGAAGTTGAAGGATTTGGAAGGAGCTCAGGCTCATAGATTCAAGCTGCAGCAACTCAGTCGCACCAAATGTTTTATATTCCAAATATTTGTATTGTTTTTGACTGCTTCTGCATTATTGGCGGGTGGGGTGTATTACACGATGTCTTACTTCTTACCTCCTGCTACACCTACTCCTACCCCTGACCCTAAACTTACCTCCACTGCATCTCCCCATTCTTTCCATATCTTACCCGAACACGAACAGGCTAGACGTGCAGAATTCTGCAACAATTCCTTTATTCAGCTCCTCCATCAGCATCAGTTAGTGGTTAACACTACTAATTGTTGGGTGTGTGGGTTGATGCCACATACTACGGATAAGGGAATTCCATATCTGGTGTTACCGTATAGTTCCCAAGGGTCTGCTCGAGCATTTCAGACAATGTTTCGAAGCGCACTGGGTTTCCACCCCATTCGAGAACCACGTTCCCCCTACTCTGGTCCTACCTCGTATCAAAAACCTTTGTCGATAGCAATAGAGGACCTAGATAGCGATATCTATGATCCCTCGCTTATTCCCGAAGAAGAGGTACAAGCCTATAGGGTCCTAAGTAGAGGCGAATATAGTGTGTTCACCAGTGAAAAGCAGCTTAAAAGCTCGCCTCCGATATGGGTCGTACCCCACATTGGTAATTTTTGTCTCATGGGTCGTGGGCGAAGATCGCAAGCCCGACTTGGAGCGAGTGCTTGCACTGAAAATTACATCCTGCCGATGGTCTCGTCCCCTGTGTTTCTGGCTGCCAAGGGTACATACTTTATCTGCCATGATTGTGCATACGCATGGTTGCCCGCTGACTTCATGGGCTCATGCTTCATTGCAAATCTGTTGCCTCCGACGTTCACTGTAGATGCCGATTATCATAAGACTAGAGTTGTGCGAGGCGTAATTAGCGAAGAGGATACTGCCGGTCAAGAGGCAGGAGACTTTTTCAAGGGTTTCCTCCCGTTTTGGGGACCTATGGTTAATAGTAGGAACCTGAGACAGTTGACTCGAGTGGTAGAATCGACTGCTAATATTACTGCCAGTGCCCTTGGTAATATCACCACTGAACTTCAGGCGGATAGGCTTATGACGTTACAAAACCGTATGGTTTTAGATGTTATCTTAGCAGATCGAGGTGGGGTATGTAAGGTGATCCATTCGAGCTGCTGCATTTTCATTCCAGATAACGCCCCAACTGTCTATCAAGCCATCTCGAAGTTGCATAAGATCTCCGAATCCATACACGTGGATGTAGGGGATTGGACGCTACTTGGATGGTTTTGGGGCCTGATGTCGACTTGGGGTTGGAAGATTCTGATGATCATCGGAGTCGTTGTGGCGTTCCTGTTCACGTGTTGCCTTTGTGTGCAGTGCGGTCCTGCCTTATGTGGCCTCTGTGCTACAACGTGTATGAGACAGCCACCTGTTACCAAGGGGACTCGGTTGGACAGAGCTATGCTACAGCAACATCTCGATGGTCTGATGAATATCGAATATGATTCCGACTAGTGCTTGCCTACATGAGGGCAAAAGGAGCGTCTGAGGTTCCGTGACAATTGTAAGTGGTGTTTTCGACTCGCACGAATATGGTCGAGTCTGGTATCTATGAACCGCAAATGACGAGTTTAGTAAGTGTGCGCAGTTTCGCTGTGCTAACTTAAACCGTTTGTTTGTTATGTGGGTTTTTCATCTGTACCCACGGGTTCCATCTTAGATACGGCATCCATTTTGTCTCTTGCCCTCAAGTAGCCAGCGAACGGACGCTGTCCGCTTCGCGACCCTGGGACTCCCAAGATATTTGCGGAAGACACATGTCCTTTGTAAGTGTCTTTATGACGAGGGGGATGATACTGTAAGGCAGATGGCCCCGCTCGAGGCTCATCTCGCCGTGCCGGTTTATTGTCTCAGCCGTGCATCTCATTAGGCACGTCCCTTTGATGCCTGTATCTCGTGTTTCCCGATACCTCCCCTTTTACACCCTTTCCGATCTCCCCACTGTCTCCGTCTTCCTCTGCACCTGTCCTTGTTCCTATTTCGATCTGTTTTACTGCCGATTGGAATGCACTAATGTTGGGAAGATGGTTTTTTACAGTTGGGAACCGCCAAATGTTTCCGCACTTATGTTCCGGACCTTATGTGTATCAAAGTGACCGAAGCGACCCCTCTGGGGGATAATGGTGGGAACCGGGTTGTAAACCTTTGTGTACCATGTTGTCCTATGGGTAAAAACTGTATAAAAGGAGCGATCCACAGAACCAATTTGAAGCAGTCTCCCCAAGTTGCACGAGTTGTACTTGTCGTGATATCTGTGTTCCCTGCAGCAAATAAACCTTGAATCTTTGACGCCGAAGGAAGTGTCCCGTGTCTCTGTCATTCGTACGCCGGAGCAGGTTACCCACGAAGGTTTCAGGTGTTGTGCCCTGGCACCGCTGGGTCTTAAAGAACCCAGTCCTTCAACAGGTCTATAATATGGTAGAGGGGGCTCCGATGTCTTCTCGGGTGATTCCCTGCCCCTCAGTGAAATCCGTCCTCTCCTTCTGCACTCCCGTGCAGGGTCGTCAGGTCGAGGACCCGTCTTGGGGAAGGCGTGTAAAAAAACAAAAAAAACTAAGGACTCTGTTTGAGTGGGTTGCTCAACAACTCAAATGCTAGTGAGGGAGGGTAGGTGAGGAAACACTCAGTGCGTGGTCCGTATTTACAAGTGAGGTGTGCTCGGGGCGGGGGTTCCGGGATAGAAGGAACGCGGTGTCTATCGTGGCGGTCTTTCCCTTTTCCCCACCCAACCCGTGAAACGATCGCGTACCTGCGCTAGCCACGCTCCTCCTGGAACGTGGCTGGGCGACCCACAGGGACGTTGGCCTCCTGGCTCCGACGCGTCTTCAGGCTCCTCTCCTCCTCCTTTGTATTCCGTATGCTTCGGACCTCTCTCCACGCTAGCATTCACTCCAACTCCTCCTCCGGTGTACACAAACCCTGCCCTCTCTCGGCTTCCTGGTTTTGACGGTCCAGTCCCTTCCAACGACTTTGAAGGGACCCATCCACTCTGCTTGGAACTTCTTTGTACTTGATGGTAACAATACCAGAACCCAATCATTAATTTCCATCTTTCTCCATTTCTTCCCTCGGTCGTAATACGCTTTCTGTTTACCTTGATTCTTCTCCAGGTTGGAATATGCTAAGTCTCTCAGAATTCCTAGTTTTGCTTTTAGCGCCTGGGTGTATTCCAACATACCACGTTCTTCCCCCTCCTCCTCTCTCTCCCAGGCGTCTTTAGTCATCTCCAATAATGACCGTGGTTGGCGCCCATACAGCATTTCAAAGGGCGAACACCCTAAACTGCTCTGTTTTTGACCCCTGATAACATAAAGTGCGAGAGGTAATAATTGGTCCCATTCTCTCCCATTGACTTCAAGCATTTTCTTTAGGGTGGACTTGAGGGTACCATTATACCTTTCGACGAGTCCGTCGGTTTGTGGGTGGTAGACAGATGTTCTTATCTGCCTCAGATTTAACAACCCACAAACTTCCCTCATTAGTTTTGACACGAAAGGGGTGCCCTGGTCTGTCAGGATCTCTTTGGGGAACCCTACTCGAGAGAACAGCTCCAGGAATTTTTCTGAAATCCTGCGTGTAGTTGGAGCTCTTAAAGGAAACACTTCTGGAAATCTACCGGTAGATGCATCAACGTTTTAATCTGCGATTTCTTATTTGCGAAAAATAAGGAATCGCATATAAAGAATCGCAAATGGCTATGCATCATTTTTTTCGCAAAATTTTTGCGTTTCGGTAAAAATCGCATTTTTCACAAAATCGCATTATTTATGCGATTCTTTAATAGCGAAATCGCATTTTGCGATATCGCAAAATGCGATTTCACACACATGATGCATCTCATTTACAGCCCAACTGCCTAAAAGCCAGTACAGCAATTAGGCGCAGCTGCCCCTCAGTTTGAAGGTGTGGTAAGGGCGTTCACAGTGTGAGCTGTTCGTGGAGGTTGCTGTTGGAGTCTGGGACTTGCTTTTGAAAATGGAAAATGAGAATCCCGTTGCAGAGGGGCCTTCTCGAAAACGCAAAATCAAGTTCTCTGATCAAGAACTGGAAATACTCATCGAGGAGGTGACTGCAAGACATGAGCAGCTGTTTGGAAAGCTGTCTCTTAAGGTTCCTGAGGCTGTGAAAAGGAACCTATGGATTGCAATACAATCGAAAGTAAATGCAGTCGGAGTGGCACATCGTGATATCAATAATCTCCAGAAAAGGTGGTATGACCTGCGCAGCCGTGCAAAAGAGAAGCTTGCCAAAAGAATGAAATCTTCAAATCTCACCGGAGGCGGGACACCCAGGGATACTGCAAACACTCCCCTAGAAGAAATGGTGGAAGCCACACTTTTGCCGGAGACTGTAGTCGGAGTCACAAACATCGACACATCGGAGATTCCAACTCCTACTGAAGGTAAGTGAATGCTATGTGGGTTAAAAAGTGTGACTTCAGTCCATGAATTACCAAGTAATGATGTGTGTGCTGCATTTTGATTAAAAACTGATGTGCCAGAGTCCCAAAGTCTCTCCCAGTCATGTTCAGAAAGACTTCGGAACAGTGCATTGTGGTAGTTGTAGGTCTTTTGTCGGAGTACACAATGATGAACATTTGCATCACAT
This sequence comes from Lissotriton vulgaris, assembly GCF_964263255.1. NCBI lineage: Eukaryota > Metazoa > Chordata > Amphibia > Caudata > Salamandridae > Lissotriton > Lissotriton vulgaris. Next base: position 1,051,754,406 of record NC_141694.1, read on the forward strand.
ATAAACATAGCCACATGCAAATAGGAAGGACACGACATCATTTATAGTCAATTTCTTCTTACACTTTAATATATATAGTAATGTTAGTGCAAACCAAAAGTAACAAATGTTTTCCCATTTCTTTGATTCATAGAGCAATTACAAGAACTCATTGAGCATGACTTAAGGGATTTGCACCACCCAGAAGTGCTTGAAAATCAAAATGAAAATGCTCCCAGTACGTCTAATGCAAATTCACTGCCAAGTGAGAGAGAGAGAGTGCGTCAACTGCTCCAGACTGATTCCGAAACAGAGCAAAATGTAAATGTCACACCAAGCCAGCCACAAACCACTCCTGCAGTGTCAAATACAACGATGAGCAGGCGTAGGAGACTGCAACACTTCAGACTGAGTCGAAGTGCAGCGCGTGAAAGTGGTCAGGATGATGATGGAACCTTCACAGGCAATCTTGTGGAGGACAAAATTTTAAAGGTGCAGCGTCTGCAAGGAAAAGACATTCGGATAATAAAAGGCAAAATGGGTCACATAAGCGAACAAATGGGCACTTTAGCAAGCAGTATGAATGCTATGATCAATGTGATGAAAACTGGCCATGAATCAACAGCATTAAAGCTTGACCGGATTGCAAACTCTTTGGAAATAATGTGCAATTTGATGCAAAAGCAACAAAAGATTAGTGCCAAAAAACAGGAGAAACTCTTGAACAGCATGCAGACACATTACAAGGAAATAACTTCCCTTACTAATTGTACCCGTGCCCTCTGCAAGCAAACACTATCCACACAGGTACTTTTGATGAAAACTTTCAAACACATACAAAAAGGTGTGGGGGCATCCCTAGAGACATCTGCCGAAACACAGTCCAAGGCATCCACTGTAAATGTCATTGAAAATGAGGAGCGGGGTAACACCAGTGCTGAGAGTGGCACTTCTCAGCATACCTTGTGTGGCACACGGAGAAGTATAAGGAAACAGAGTGATGCCACTCATGCCAAAATGCACACTGTGAAAAGTCCTGGGAAGGCATTAGGAGTGCGTGGCCACAAAAAATGACATTTCAAAACATCTTGCAGGGTATGCATGTGTTCCATTTTTGATCAAGTTCAGTTGTTCATTTGAACCTGCCTGGTTTTTTGGGCCACAATTTAATTTACATTTCATGTTGAGTACAAGTAATGTAGCCATTCATTTTATTTAACCATTAAAATGCAAACAATTATCTCAACATATACTTTTCGGAGTTTTTCTTACCTCTTTCAAAAATAATGCTGTGTGATCTCTGCCCTTCTCCTCCTGCCCTCTGCTGCCTCTGGTCCATGTGCTCTTGGTTGAGGTTGTGGAGGCTGAATTATGTTCGGAGGTAAAACATCGTCCTCATCAAGTTCGATTCCCCTTTCCGTTGCTAGATTATGTAGCATTGCACATGCAGCGACAATTTTGCAACAAATGTCTGGTTGGTACTGCAATGCTCCTCCAGTTTTATGTAGAATCCTGAAGCGTGATTTCATGACTCCAAAGGTACGCTCTATGACATTCCTTGTTGATATGTGTGCCTGGTTGTAGTGTTGCTCTTTCCTTGTAGTTGGGTTTAGGTATAGAGTTAATATGTAAGACCTCACTCCATAGGCACTATCTCCTGAAATGACAAGCAATGTCAATGTAATGTAAGCATACATGTTTCGAAATTAAAACTGAGTTTGTTGAGTATAATGAAATTTTTACCTAGTAGGTATCCATCTCCAAATTCCCCGGAAAGCAATCTCGCATGAATGGCACTATGTCTAAAGATGAATGAGTCATGGGCACTTCCAGGGTAACTAGCAACTAGGTCTGTAACTATGGTTTTTGCATTACAGATAGCTTGAATATTAAGGGAATGGAAGCATTTCCTATTGCGATAAATATATTCATTTTCAGAGGGAGGACAGATGGGAATATGTGTACCATCTACACAACCAATTACATGAGGAAATTGTGCCATGTTGTAGAAATCCAGTTTGGTCTTCATTAAATCCTGGGGTGTGGTTGGGAATTGGATATGTAACCTTATTCGTTGTAACATGGCATTTAAAAAGGAATTGAAAAATCTGGAAAGGGAACTCTGGGACACGCCACCAGCAATGGCCACTACCCCCCTGAAATGACCCAGATGCAAGGAGGTGCAACGAACACAATACCTGCACATGGGTAGGTATGGCTTGTGTCCTGCGTGTTTGTCTCTGCAGGATTGGGTCCAATTCCTGGATTAAATCTAATATTAAAGTGGCATTCAGCCTATATTTCTTGAATATCTCTGCCTCAGTCTGCCCCAATAACGTTATGCGCACTCTGAAGATTCTCTCCTCTATGAGCCTTCTCCTCAAACCTGCAGCTGCTCTCAGCCTCTGTCTGCGTGCCAAAAAGTAAAGTGCAGCCATCTTGAAAGGCTTGGTCATGGTCTGAGAGGTCCTTATATGCAGTACAGGTGATTGACAGATCCAGTTCTGCCACTTGCTGAAATTAGCACCACGTTCAAGTTCTTCTTATTTTTGCAATTCCTAATAGCGAATTTTGACAAAATCGCAAATTGCTAATTTTGATGCATTGACACGAAATCGCAATTTTAGCAAACTTTTTAGAGAATCGCAATTGAAAATGCGATTCCAAAATATGCGAAACACTGCCAAATAATGATGCATTCCGATGACATGCATTGCATTCGCAAACGGCCGTATATAGCGATTCGCACCGTTTGCGAATGCAAATATTGTTGATGCATCTGGGCACTAGTGTTGTAATCTATAAATACTAGAGCATATTGGTTCCCACGCCCGGTCTTAGGTAGAGGTCCTATCAGGTCCATTCCTACTCTCTTGAATGGAGTTCCTATTATGGGGAGAGGTTGTAGAGGTACAGCTGGGGGGCGATGCGTATTTCTCTTCTGACAAATGTTGCATGCTTGGCAATGGGTTTTTATATCCCATATATCCCAGGCCAAAAAAAGTGTCTTAAGACATTCTGAATGGTTTTTTCACTCCCCATGTGCCCCACTGTTAGGTATGAATGAGCAAAGAACATGATCTGTTCCCTAAATGTCAAGGGTACTAGGAGTTGATGGGATTCTTCTTTATTGATCTGACGGTATAAGAGACCATCCTTGATTAGGAACCTCGGATAGGAAGGATTAATGCATGTCTGAGAACTATGAGCCTGGTCCCAAGCGTTAAATAAGGAAGCATCATTCGCTTGGACGAATCTGAAACTTTTGTCCAGGGTCCACGGCTCAGGGGTAATCAGTGCTGGCATGGGAGTGTTGTCTTTCTGTCTCAGGGGAACCTGGGGATGCGATTTGGGCTGGCCCTGTAAGGTATGTAAGAATAGGTATAAAAATCTAGGGTTGTCTGTCCCTGCAATCAATTCTTCGGGCAACGTATCCATCACCCCCATCCGTATGACATAAGTCCTCCCATCTGACGGATCTAGGAGTATGGTCGCAACGGGGTAGGGCTTGACATCGCCATGAACACATCTAATGTGCACCATGCTATCAGGGATCACTTGGTTGGGTTTTATAAACACCCCCTGTATTACAGATTGTTAGCAACCCGAGTCTAGCAAGGCTTTTATCTCTTTCCCATTCACCCGTACACTCATGTGATATGCGCTCCCCAACTCAGCGGTGTAAAGAACCGATTTAGGTATGCATCCCACTTCCATCGGGTCTTCTGCTGGCTTTATCTGATGGCAGAGTCTGGCGATATGCCCCCATGCCCCACACTCAAAGCATTGGGGCCCTCTAAAGGAGGGGACTACTGGTCTGTTTGTTCTTGGTTTGACGGTTTCCATCACCATGCGGGGTTTCTTCTTAAATGTGGGTTTGTTTGGTTTTTCAGGGTCTCCTACATACAGTTTTGGCTGGGCTTTAGAAAAGATAGTGGGCATGTCAATGGCTTGTTCCGGCGTAAGATGTGAGTGCTGCCGCAGCCATTTCTACGTGTTAAAAGGAAGAGCGTCAAGGTACTGCTCGAGATAGATCTTATTCATGATTTCTTCCTTGCTGCTTGTGTTTGGTGTTAGCCACTTATCCACGGCCATTTTCAAGCGGAAAAAGAGGGTTTTGGGGTTTTACCCGGGCAACCCCCGTTCCCTATGGACCCTCACCCGATATGCTTTTGAGTCTAATCCTAGGTGATCAAGTATCACCTGTTTTATTTCATTGTATGGGGTGTTTCCGTCTGCAGTGGCCACCTGGTAGGCGGCTTGGGCCTCCCCGGTTAATAAGGGGGCTAGAAAGAACTGCCACTTCTTCATTGGCCAGCCACAGGCCCGTGCAGCTCATTCAAAATTTAACAAGAAAGCGTCAGGGTCTTCCCCTGACGTATACTTCTGTGGTGAAATCCCCGAAGGTCCTGAGTGGGGGTTTCGTTGTTCCGGAGGTACAGGGTGGGAAGGATCTCTTATCTTATGTAAGCCCTCGATCTGGGCCCAGATGGTAGCTTTGAACGTGTCTCTGTCTGCCTCGGCAGAGGTGAGTTGTTGCTCTACTGCCCATCCGAGCTGTTCTTGGCCCTTCACGAGGTTTTGGATTAGGGTGTCCATCTTAATATTGCAGATGGTGGTCAGACTGCCCGCATTCTCCACAAGTTGTGGTGACTCGGGACGAAGCACAGAGACGGTACTTGTACTCAACAAGTGCTTTATTGGTCTAAACACCCTTTTCCGATATGGTACAGGTCTATAATATGGTAGATGGGGCTCCGATGTCTTCTCGGGTGATTCCCTGCCCCTCTGTGAGATCCGTCCTCTTCTTCTGCACTCCCGTGCAGGGTCGTCAGGTCGAGGATCCGTCTTGGGGAAGGCGTGTAAGAAAACAAAAAAAACAAAGGATCTCTGTTTGAGGTGGTTGCTCAACAACTCAAATGCTAGTGAGGGAGGGTAGGTCTGGAAACACTAGTAAGGTGTGCTTGGAGCTGGGGTACCGGGATAGAAGGAACGGGGTGTCTATCGTGGCGGTCTTCCCCTTTTGCCCACCCAACCCGTGAAACGATTGCGTACCTGAGCTAGCCACACTCCTCCTGGAACGTGGCTGGGCGACCCACAGGGATGTTGGCCTCCTGGCTCTGACGCGTCTTCAGGCTCCTCTCCAGCTCCTTCGTATTCCGTCTGCTTCGGACCTCTCGCCACGCTCGCATTCACTCCAACTCCTCCTCCGGTGTACACACAGCCTGCTCTCTCTCTGCTTCCTGGTTTTGATGGTCCAGCCCCTTCCACATCATTGTTCAAGGCGGGGTTCTGAGTGAGCTCTCCCCAGTTAAAGAAACAGTGTTCTATTCCATCCTCCTCGGAAGAATGTAAGAAAGCCGTGCTAGTCCAATCATCCTGTGGTTGAGAAAGAAAAGGAGAGACTTTGTAGTTTTCCTGACTTCCAGCCTCACTGTTTGATATCCGGCTCGTAGCCAGTCCGCCCCTGTCACATTCTCCTTGCATCATCTGACACCTCTTTTACTATACTGATCCCCAAAACAAACCTTTCCAAACTCTTCCCCCCCACAACCCCTTTTTACTAATCCAAAAGCCTCTTCCTACTGCTATGACCTCCCAAAAAATAATCAGTTACTCTCTTATCCCTCCACTATCCTTTTCAATCAAAATAACAGACTAATATGTTCACTTCCCAAATTTCATATTCCACTATACTAATTCACCACTAATCCTGTATGGGTCCCAGAGTAGAGTGCTACTCGCCAAAAAGTGCTTCAACACCTCATCAGAGGTAAGAAAGCATTATATAAATGCAAACCTTGTTCCCTCTTCTATCCCTCCGCTACCCTTATCCATCCAACTGAATAACACATCCACCACTCAAACTACTTTCCTATTTCACTATACTAATTTTCAGCACTAATCCTTTATGGGTTCCAGAGTAGCGTGCTACTCACCCCCCAAAAAGAAGTGTTTCAAACGCATCAGGGGTAGCAAGCGCTATATAAATACAAACCTCTTTCCCTTTTCTATCCTGCCGCTACCCTTCTCTATCCAAATAACTGAATAACATTGTCAGGCTTCGGTCCAGGACTCTTCAGGATTACACCGATGATGTTATGGGCTCCATCTCATGACGGCCCCAAAGTTTGAAGTAGATTACACAGACTATTGGGATAGTCACACGAGGGAGAAATAAGAAAACAGAAAGATAGAAAGCCGGGAAGGAAAGGAAGGGAACAGCGGGGAGGGAGATCTGTAACGACAAGTAACAGATATTCAAACACAATGTTGTTTTGTGAATACGTAACCAAATTCACATTCATTCCCTCTATGTTGTTGCTACCCTATTCTCTGCCTACCTGTAAAGAAAAATACGATGGGCTTTATTTAGGAGAGTTCTAGGAATGGAACAAGGAATTTGGGTAACTGGGAGAAAGGAGAAAACAAGAATTGTGTGTTTTAACATTGGTAATACATTCTGAACGCTGAGAATAGGATTCTAATCATTTTAGGAAACACACCTGGGAATCTTGTCTTATTGCTTAACCAAACCCACTGACAGTTCCTCCGTTCTTTCTCTCCTATAAAATATAAACAGGAATACAACTTGAAAATAAACTGTGCAGCTTTGAGAGTTAATAATTCTTAACCTTGAGACTGTTGATATTAATTATTGGTTTCTCATCTCTCCGGAATGAAAATACAGTGTGCAGAATATAAAGGTCTTTGCCTCAAAACCAAGGGCAATGTATAGCCACTAATGTTCGCAGCTATAACTCAATGCACCGCAAACGTTTAGGCTCTGCGAGCCAATGAATCGTGCACCAGCTTAAGACTCTTAACCTCAGAGCCCACGATACTTGGTAAAGAATCCCCAATCACGGGAAATGCCCAAAACAAAGTCAATAACGAGGGAAGAAATAACCCCCTTTGCTGGTTTGATAACAAAGTTTGATTCTCCTTGAAAACCAATGTTGGGTCACGCTTCAACTCCAATATCGCACTTTAAACACCCCAAGCGGGAAGACAAAGAATCCTGCTTCTTCGTCAAACCCGTAAGACAAATACAGGAACCAAGTCAAGGAGAACATGGAACAGCCTTACCGGACTTCTTTGAGACACGCCAGACACACGAAGAATTATCGGCAGCGTTCTGTAATCCTTGACTCCCTTTACTTCCTGAATGACGTCACCACGTGCAGGACGCCTGACGCTCCGTCTCTCCCGTGCTAGCATGCCGGGAGTGGTAGTTTCTGTCTCCCGACCGGCTCTGATACCTAAAAGAAGAACAGTTCGAGGCTGGCCGTGTGACCTCGGTGACGGCCGTCACGAAGTAAACATGTGAAACATGACAAACATATCCACCACTCAAATTACTTCATATTTCACTATACTAATTTTCAACACTAATCCTTTTATGGGTTCCGGAGTAGCATGCTACTCACCAGAAAGGCGCTTCAACTCCCCATCCGGGATAACAAGCGCTATATGAATGCAAACCTTTCTCCCCTGCTATCCCTCCGCTTTCTTTCTCACTCCAAATAACTGACTAATATCCACCTGTAATGACCTGATAATTCTGCCAATCACCAGGGCATACTGACCCTATCCCCTCTTGGGACCCAAAAGGATAGAACACTTCACAATACTTACCCAAGAAAGGAATAATACTAATGGTTACCTAGAATATATGGCTATTGCTGAGGAGCTCGCAAACCATAAGAACAACGCAGAAACAATAACAATACCAGTGGCGACAACAACGCAAACAACCTGGGAAAACAACGCAAACAAGGGGCCACTTGGTAAACAACGCAACAAAGCCCACCCAGGTGGGACTGTATAAACAACGCATACCCCTCCTAACAATGCCTCGGGGTGGATTACTTGTTACTTTGGCTTTCCCTGGATGAGAGCGGGGACATCCCTCTCTCAATAACTACCTGCAGGAAGGGAAACTTACCATCCTTCCAAAGCTACAGCACTTGGGTCAGAAGGGTCCTGACCTCCCATCCCAAGGAACACAGACAAATAATGATGTACTTTCTTTATTACACAAAGGTAGAAGGACAAAAGAAAGAAATCACTACTATGTCACAATAGGCCTTCTTCACATCGATCCCTAAACAATTGCTAAAATGCAATCAGTATGTACATATACAGAGCTAATATGTATTCAAATAATTGGAACCTGAAAATAGGAGAAGATAGTTAGATAAGAACAGCTAGAAAATAAGAGTTAGTGGAACACCTCACCAAGTTTCAACACATCCCACTTCCACTTTGCCAGAGGGGAGTCCGTTTCTCCAGCCGAATCAGGATTCTCTGCTCCACCGTCACAGCTACACGTCTTTACTGTGATGAACTACCTGTGGTCGAGACCCGAACACTCCCTTTAGTACAAGTAGAAACATTGGTTTAAGCTTCTAACAAGCCTCGCCCCCTGTTCCAATAAGATTCCGTACCACTCCACGCCAAGGTCACAGCATCAGCTAGCTAGGCGTCTTTTATGACTCCGAGGCAGAGCGAGCACATTCCTCCGAGTAGGAACCGGTTTCTACCAGCATACGAAGTGCGAAAAACAAGTGAGAAGTAAAACATGACTCCTCACCTTGAAAAGCTTAGAAGATGGCGACAGCTTAGAAAGTGGAGTCGATTAAGCATAGGCCACTATTCCCGTAAAGAGCCCGAATTAGTATGCAAGATGGCATGCCAAAGCCAATAGGTAAGCCCTGCCTTTGAGCAAGATACAGTTAGACACAGAAATAACATTATAGAGTCTTACTTTACAGCTGGTTCATATCATGCAGGCCTACACAGCTCTATATTAGAGCAAAATATACTAAGATGGTAGTGGGCAATGGTCATAATCGAGCCAATTATCCATAAAAATGGCTCAATCACCACATTCCACCCATGACCATTGTCCAATTCCAGCGAATGTATATAAACATTAAACAGGACGTAAATCAGTACTAGAATAATAGGAAACATAACTAACAGATCGTGATAAAATATCAGGCTGAAACATATTTAAAAGATTAGGTACACACTGGATGCAGCAACAAATAGCAATAGTAAAGGAGATTGCTAACAGTGCACCACCCAAAATAGAACGAAGGAAATTAAAATCAGGCAACCACCCAAAAAGCCAATTAAACCAGCCCAGATCCAAATTTTGACGAACTTCCATGGACAAATTATGCAGAGCATTAATGTGGGACTGAATAGTTCTCAAATGGTCTGACAGATTAAAGCAACACAGGCCCCCAAAAGCGGAGCACCCGTGATCATGTTTCAAAAGAAGATAGTCAATGGCAGCCCTATTTCGTAAAATAGCTCGGCGCTCGCCCTATGCATCTAATAAAAATTCTGATAAAGCAATTGAAGTGTGATTATTGGATTTGACCATGCGACATGCTAATTTACTAATGGCTCTAGAATTGTAAATTGTGAGCCCAGGAATTCCGACAATTGAATCAGCCAGGCAAACATATTCTGACTTAGAAAGCAAATGCATATTAGATTCACAACGTTCATTCAATTGAGGTGCCCTGCGTGCCCGTTCGAGTATGCATAGATGGTAGCAAAGGAAACATAGTCAGGCTGAATCTGGCTAAGGCACATGGTCCACCGGAAATGTACGCAGGAATAAAGGACCAAGACATATTCCTGCAGGAAAATAACCATCCATTTGGCAAAAGAATGTGCTTATAGTAACTAACTGAAAGAATTGTCATTCTACAGGACATAGAGTTACGAACTGAAAGGCACATATGGGGTTTACGATTATAACACAAAATCTGTACATGTTGGGGGATCATGGAAACATTCTCCAATTTAGATTGAATACATTTGCCAATCAATCGTGGGTCATACGTAAAATCAAAGCAACTATCGCCTTCTGCAATGTTATAAGTGGTAATGGCAAAAGTCTGCGGCGGGTCAAGATCAGGTAACACTGTGCAGGAAGCACAATAGTCAGACACTGACAGCTGACTTTTTATCGTGTCGATGTCAACACTGCTATCGACATTTGTAACATTGAAAGCTTTTATTAAGACTGCTGTCGGAGTTGGAACTGAAACCAGGCATGTGGACAAAATGTCTGGGATGCTTCTCATGTTGGACATGCAGAAATAGGAGTGATTCAGAACTTTGGTAGCCAAATTTTCCCAAACGTTTGCGGTGTCAAAAAGGAGCGAATCCGTCCTGCACTCTCTGATAATCGTCTCGCTTTTGATCCTCCACGGCCCATCTCGGCCCCAAATGCACCATGCCGAAAGGAGTCCAGCGACGACACATTCTGCAGCGACAATCCATCCAATGATCTAAAGAGAACAAGTCAAAAACAGGCATTATTCATTTTCGAAGAGAACATTTGTCGGCGGGCACGTGGTCCCATTATTCCTGTCCAGGTTTCATGAATAATATAGTGTTATCACTGCCCGTGGCGATTATTTCAGCTGGTTCAGGGGGTCGATTAGGCGACTGTACCCACACTTTGGCTCCTGGGTTTTTATCAGTTGAGCCAAAACCTCCTTCTCCACGTACAGTTGGGAGGGTTGGGGCAGTCCCTTTTTTTACCACCCCTCCAAGGACTGGCATTATAACCAAATGGGCAACTCGATCACCAGGTTGAACTGTCAAATCCACATCACCACTGTTCAACAGAATAATTTTAATTTCACCTTCATAATCAGAATCGATTACACCGCCCAGCACCTGGATGCCTTTCAGCGAGCGCTAGTCCTGAGCGTGGGGCGATCAGATCAAAGTGTCCTGCTGGCATTTGGACACCAATTCCAGTTATCATGAGGACAATATCTCTCTGCTTTAATACATATTGTTTCAAAGTATGCAAATCTAAACCAGCAGCTCCAGGAGTTGCTCTGTGTGGAGCCAAGGCTCTAGGAGTAATTTCCCAATAAACAATGGTAGCTACTGCTGTATGGGGTTGCACATTCACAGAAGGGGACAACATTCGTATAATGGGTGTATCAGAATTATGTACAGGTTTAATATTAAGAATTTGTAAGACATCAATTAGGTGAATTCTCCAATTATCTAAAGAACCATTAGACATTTTTTTCAATTGATCTTTCAAAAGGCCATTCATGCGCACGATGAGACCCGCTGCCTTTGGGTAATAAGAAATATAAAAAACCCACGCGATATTGCGTTGAGCACAATATTCTTGCACCATCCTCCCTTTAAAGTGTGTGGCATTGTCCGATTGAATTTGTAAAGGCACCCATAATAAAGAGCAATCAAATCCAAAGTTTTCAATGTATTTACCTGAGTAGCACTTTTATAAGGGGATGCAACCACATATCCTGAATACGTGTCTACAACTGTACATACATATTGACAACCTCTGCATGTTGGCAAGGGACCTATGTAATCTATCTGCCAGATCTGTGCTCGTGACTTACCTCGATGTAACTTTCCTCTCACTATCTGTGGTAGCACTGGTTGTCGAGAATGTTGGCAAATAGGACATTGCAAAATTACAGTTTTAACCATATCATGGGGGAGATGTATCCCTCTATCTGGTGCCCACCTGCTAGTAATATTTTCTCCAAAATGTCCACATTTTTGATGTGCCCATCTCGCCAATCCAACCAAGTCAGAATTCTGCGTTTCCACCTCTGCCTCAGCGATCTTAGCATTTTCGTCTGTAATGAGGTTAAACAACTTATCAAGTGAATCAACAGATAAGTGGGCATTCACATGGAAAACAAATACAGTACTTTGAGGAAGCATATACCACATTTCCTTCCACAATTCTTTTCCCCACAATTCCTTTTCATTTATAAGCCAATTATGAGCATGCTATGTGGGAAGCCAACTCGCCAATCCATTAGCGGTCGACCAGGAGTCAGTGTAAATATGACAAACTCCCGGTAATTCCTGTTTCAAAGCCTGATAAACAGCATAAAGTTCTGCAAACTAGCTGCTCTTTCCTTCACCAGTTGTACTCAATAATTTCTGGGTAACAGGTTTATATGATTCTGCCTTCCATTACCTCTTTGCTCCAACATACCTGGCTGAACCATCCGTAAACCACACATGCTTCCTCTCCTCCACGGAGAGATCGCTAAACGACATACCCCACTTAACAGGGGATTCCTGTACTATAGGTACGTTGTACTCCACATCACTGTCTTCTATTGGCGCCTGCACCACCTGCTTATGCAACATCGCTGTACAGTGGCGGCTGGTGACATTTGAAAGTGGTGAGGCGTAAAATGAAAATCGTACAGCACCGTAGCGAGCGAGCCCAAACCCCTTAAAGAGGGTTCGGGGGGATTTCTCCCTGAGAATATTTTGAAAAAAGAGTGGACAAATGGTGCATTTTCATGCAAATTTGTGAAAGCGGGAAGGTTAATAAAGCAATTGTGAAAGTGCAGTTATTACATTAATAAAGTGGTGTCATATAACATAGGTAGCTGCTTATTCATCTTCATCATAACCACAGTGCTTCATAACAGACTTTGAAACACAATGCATTGCTGAGTACCTCACAGATGTATTTTAATAACAAAGTCAAGTCAAGTCAAGTCAAATAATTTATTTAGCGCGCTACATACCCAGAGGGTCTCAAGGCGCTTGAAGAAGGGAGGGGAATTATTTGTCGAATATCCAGGTTTTAAGTTGCTTTCTGAATGCTAGGTGGTTCTGAGTGAGGCGAAGGTGAGTGGGAAGTGAGTTCCAGGTTTTAGCTGCCAGGTAGGAGAAGGATCTTCCTCCCATGGTGGTTTTGTTGATGCGAGGTACAGTAGCAAAGGCTTGGTTGGAGGATCGTAGCTGGCGGGAGGGGGTGTAGAAGGAAAGTTGTGTGTTGAGGCATTCGGGTCCAAGTTCGTAAAGTGCTTTGTGTGCGTGGGTTAGGAGGCGGAATGTAATCCTCTTATTGACGGGGAGCCAGTGGAGGTTTTTCAGGTGACCGGAAATGTGGTCTTTACGCGGAATGTCTAGTATGAGTCTGGCTGAAGCGTTCTGGATGCGTTGGAGTTTTTTCTGGAGTTTTGCGGTGGTACCGGCGTATAGGGTGTTTCCGTAGTCCAGGCGGCTCGTGACCAGTGCGTGGGTGACCGTTTTTCTAGTTTCGGTTGGGATCCACCAAAATGTTTTTTTGAGCATGCGAAGAATGTTGAAGCAAGATGATGAAACGGCGTTGACTTGTCTGTTCATTGAGAGTGAGGAGTCCAGGATGACGCCCAGGTTCCGTGCGTTGTCCGTCAGGACGCAAACTAGCAGCATTTAAATAGAGTGTTCACTTTTTGTAATGAAAATCAGCACGTCTGTTTTTCATGGAAGCAAACTTCTCAATGACTTGAACATTGAAGTCTGGTATTCTTTTAACTAACTCACTCTCTATAGAAAGCATTGCTAAGGATTTCAGCCTTTCCTGAATCATGGTATTTCTCAGGAATGTTTTAATTCTATTCAAAGCGGAAAAGGAACATTCCACCTCTGCTGTAGTCAGTCATTGGTGTGGTGATGAGTATTTTTAATAAAGTCACTGTTTCTGTTAGTGTGTTTTGCATGTTAAGGTTCAGAATTAAAGCAAGCAAAGAAATTGCAGTAGTGGCCTGCCGGTATACATGCATTCCATACAGTACAGTTAATTCTGTTCTCAGATCCTCTTTGTTGAGCATAGGGTAAGCATCCACAGCAGTATTCAGTGCTTGCTCAGGGAAGGAAATATCATATTTAGCAAACAGATCACTTCTTAGTAATGTGGCACTCACCAAATGCTTTGTAAAAGAAAAGCGTTCCTTTGCCTGCATAATTATAGTGTCACATATCTCTTTGGAAATTCGGACTAGACTGCTGATGTCTTTTCTGCGGTTAGAGAAAGTAGAATCATTTGGCAGTTTGCTGTCTAAATTGTCAACCTCTTCTCTGACTTTCGTTATGCTTGTGACAAAGTCGTTGATAGCTGTTTCCACATGGATAGTATCTATTTCACGTTTTTGTAACGTTTCATACAGTGTTCCAACTTTTAGCATTATTTCAAAAAACAAAAACAGCAAAAACTGAAACTCCCTGTCTTGCAGTGTTCTAGCAAAGCCACGGGCCTCATTCCGACTTTTGTAGTCAAAGTCTACATTGGCTTCTATGGTGTCAAAACATTTCTCAAGATCAACCCTATATTGGTATATTAGGCGGATTGTACGGATGTGAAAATTCCAACGAGTTGGGCCTCCCTTTGGAATCCTTCTGTTAACAATGGTATGAAGTACCTCCGTTCTTTTGGGGGAGCGTGAGAAGAATGCTGCCATTCCCCCTACATCCATGAAGAATATCTTTGCCTCAGAGATCTTTCCTACTGATTGTTGCATAATCAGATTTAGTTGGTAGGCATAACAGTGCACGTAATGGGCATTAGGGTACACATCTTTAATTTTTTTGTACTCCACCGGAGGTTCCACTCATTACTGCAGCACCATCGTAGCTTTGTGCAATCAGTTTTGGTTTTTGAGGCTGCTCTGGAAATATCAAGTTTAGTTCCTGTAGAATAACTGAAGAAATGCTTTCTGCGCAAGCGTCTTTTAAATGGGTGAATCCATAGAAGCGTTCCACAACTTTGTTGTCACTGTCAAGGTACCGAAAGACCAATAATGTACTCGTGGCCACATCAGTGGTGTCATCAGCCTGAATAGCCACAAAGTCTGTGTTTTTCAGCTGTTGTACGATAGTGCTTTTTACAATCTCTAGCTTGCACTCAAGCAGTTCATTTTGTATGATTTTAGAGGTGCCCTTGAAGACTGTAGCACTTGATAGATGTGCTTCGAATACATGGTCTATGCTTGCTATTAAGTCCACAAGCCCTTTGAATATCCCAGGATTTGCAGAGCCTTCCGATTCATCATGCCAGTAAAGCCAGTTCAAAATCACCACAGAAACGAATGCAGTCAATGATTTTTGATAGCACGTGTCTATTCCTATCAACTGCTTCATTGTGCTTCCGTATATTTGTTTGGTAGGCCTCGCTTATGTGGGCTTCAATCGGTTTATCTCCCAACATTCCCAGTCTTCCCTGGTTTCGTGTGTGCATGCTTCTTTACTTTATCTGACAAATGCTTCAAGTCTTTTACTCCTTTTTTGGCCCAAGGAGTTTCACCACCAAACAGCAGGCAGGGGAAGCAGAACAGAGTATTTGTTGAAGGACATCCTGTAAACCAATCAACTTTTGTGTACCAGGTGTTTGTGAAAGAACGTGTGTAAAGCTTCCCTCTGTCTAGGGAACTTTGTTGTAGGTTTATGTCTGGCCGGTGTGGTCCTAATTGTTTTACAATTAGTTTGTCTTCACGTTTCAGTCCAATGAACAGCTTTGCAAGTAGATGCTGTACTGTATTCATGGTGTTACCAATGTTAGTGTTACCTGTCAATAATCAAAGTACAACGTATGAGGTTTGGTGCATGTATTTAGACGCCACCCACCATGTACGCAACTTACATAGCCCTTGACTACTAGAATGTAAAATATAGCAGTAGTTTCCTTACCTTAAACACTGGGGTTGTTGGCTGTGTTGTAGCGGAAAAGGAGGTTGGCGTCTCTTCTTCTTTGCTTGATTTGCCCAAAAATTAGTTCGGCAGCCTGAGGCTTTACCAAATGCTGAAAAGCAAATACAACAAAATGTAGTAGTGTCAACCAAACACCCCGACTTTTAACAAAAGCATTCAATCTGTAAAATATGGGCAGGCATGTACAGTGGTGTAACACAAAATGACCCCCCCCCCCTTGCAGAATGTGCTGAAGCACCCCTTAGTGATCATGATGCATTTCTTTGATCATAAGTGCTTCTTATTACAGAAAAAGTTGGGTGGCGCAAAAACAAATCTTACCCTTAGAACAAGTAGGCTTTCGTAAGGGTCACGGAACGCTGGATAACCTTTCCGCTCTTCAGACAATTATAGATAAATATATAAGGGTACGTGGCGGAAGAGTTTATGTGGCCTTTATAGACTTCTCCACAGCATTTGACAAGGTTGACCGTCCACTGCTGTGGAGAAAGCTCTCTGCTATGGGAATGCCGCCTTATCTTCTAGATATGATCCAGTTGCTACATACAGACACCTGGTGCCAGGTCCTGCAAGGAGGAGATAGGGGGCTCTCCAAGATTATCCCCTCATGTAATGGCCTTAAGCAAGGCTGTCTCCTTGCCCCGTTACTTTTTTCGTTATATATTGCTGATTTACCTGCTTCTCTCTCCTCCTGCGATGGTATAGCTCCAATCTTGGGCGGAAAACACATTTCATGTATGTTATATGCGGATGACATTATAATAATGGCTCTCATGCCCAAAGGTCTCGCCAAACGCCTCCTTGCTCTACATCAGTATGCAGTCGCTCATTTTTTAAAAATGAATGCATCCAAGAGCAAAATTATGTGCATCACAGGCCGGAAAAAACATAAATTTAGGAACTTTACCTGGTCTGTGGGAGATGACAAACTGGAGGTAGTAAAGAGTTATGTTTTCCTTGGAAAATTAATTTGTGATAATCTAAGCGCTAAACCCCATACCGATAACAGTGCCCGGAAGGCCTTAGCCCAAGGGAGAAGCTTAGGTGCACTGTACTCGGCATTGGGAAGAAGGCATTTTTCACATTTATTGGAGGTCTTTAGGGCAAAAGTCCCTTCCACCCTTCTATATGGTTTAGAACTAATTGATATTAAGCACTGGGATTTCTTAAATAAGGTGGAGGGAAAATTGCTAAGAAGCATATCCACCGTCAGTTCTGCCTGCTCCGTGGCAGCTTGCAGACTTGAGCTTGGCTTGCGCAGCAGCTGGGTGCAGGGCCTGGCAGCTGTGGTACGTTGGGTCGCAAGCATAGCCAGAGGAGAAGAGGGGACTATGAGGTTCCTCCTAAAGACTGAACTATTGGGAAGTCTAGGGGAACACTCCCTAATTGTTAACAACTTTAGAAAAGCTGTATCCCTCTTGCAGCTGGAAGAGAGTACTCTCTTTTCTCTTCCTGTATCCCAGCTAAAGTCTGTCCTGAAAGAAGCTACTTGGGATCTTAGCTATAGACTAGACTTTACTTCAATCTTTGCTAAGAAGGGTGTTAATTTTCTTACCGATTCATTCGCAAGAAAATCCGTCCAACCCTACGTTACTTGGAATTTACCTCATGGTATTCGGAGATTTTGGTTTTTATTGAGACAAGACTTGTTACCCCTAAATAATCTTTTGTTTAAATGGTATGGAGTATCTGCAATTTGCAATTTCTGTCATCAATCTATTCAAGATCGAATACATGTACTCTTTATATGCCCAGCGCTGCGTCCTTATCGCAGCAAATGGTTAAGACAAATATGTCTGCAAATGGGCATTGTAAATGCGAATTCTTTTATGAGTGCCTTACATAGTCCCCTAATGAGAGATTTTGCTTCCATATCTATAATTTTTTTTAATGTTTTTTAGAAATTTTTTGAATATTGGCATGCCTATCAATGTGTCACTTTGTGTTCTAGTAATTGCTATGATTTGTCTACCCTCACTGTGAATGGTATTTTTGTATTGTACTCTTTTCTTATGTGGACCTCTAAGGAGTTCCAAAACATAATAAAGATTGAAATTGAATTGAATACAGAAAAAGTTGGAGACCCTTGGCTTAAGTGATCCACAAAGACTTGACCCTGTACACTGCACATTACATTTGGGTTATACATCAGGTTTCACCTTCTTATAACAATACACATGAATTTTACTAAGTGGGCTAATGCAATTCCTTACATTGACCAGTACAGTCTAGGGGGCACACTTTTGGTTCCTATGTGTAGTCTACATGCAGACGACGATCATCTGAATTATTAAGGGACTCAGATCACACTCCTGGAAAGTGGTTAAGCCTGCCTTAGCATTGCTTTTGTAGGCCATGTGGACTTCTAGAAGGTTGACGTGGGCAAGCTGGCATAAGCTCTGTAGTCTGGAGATGAATATGTCACAGTCATAGACATGCCATTAGGAAAACGGACCCTGGAACCAGGAGGACAGCTTTGCACTTTGGCACAATTTCGATAACGATAAAAACACATTGTGCGCAGGATGTTGGAGTACTGCCTAACTAACATACAACAGCTGTAGCACTTAGTTAGCAGTTGATGTATAAATTATAGAGGTAAAATCTTCTCCAGTGAAAATTAATCTTCCTTTGAAACAATACATGCACTATGGAAAATATGCAACACATAAAAATTCAAAGGAAGACTGAAAACTGGTATTTGATGCCACCCACCATGTACACAACTTACATAGCCCTTGACTACTAGAATGTAAAATATAGCTGCAGTTTCCTTACCTTAAACACTGGGGTTGTTGGCTGTGTTGTAGCGGAAAAGGAGGTTGGCGTCTCTTCTTCTTTGCTTGATTTGCCAAAAATTAGTTCGGCAGCCTGAGGCTTTACCAAATGCTGAAAAGCAAATACAACAAAATGTAGTTCTGTCAACCAAACACACCGACTTTTAACAAAAGCATTCAAACTGTAAAATATGGGCAGGCATGTACAGTGGTGTAACGCAAAATGAGCCCCCCCCCTTGCAGAATGTGCTGAAGCACCCCTTAGAGATCACATCACGATTCATTTCTTTGATCATAAGTGCCTCTTATTACAGAAAAAGTTGGAGACCCTTGGCTTAAGTGATCCACAAAGACTTGACCCTGTACACTGCACATTACATTTGGGTTATACATCAGGTTTCACCTTCTCATAACAATACACATGAATTTTACTAAGTGGGCTAATGCAATTCCTTCCATTGACCAGTACAGTCTAGGGGGCACACTTTTGGTTCCTATGTGTGGTCTACATGCAGACGACGATCATCTGAATTATTAAGGGACTCAGATCACACTCCTGGAAAGTGGTTAAGCCTGCCTTAGCATTGCTTTTGTAGGCCATGTGGACTTCTAGAAGGTTGACATGGGCAAGCTGGCATAAGCTCTGTAGTCTGGAGATGAATATGTCACAGTCATAGACATGCCATTAGGAAAACGGACACTGGAACCAGGAGGACAGCTTTGCACTTTGGCACAATTTTGAGAACGATAAAAACACATTGTGCGTAGGATGTTGGAGTACTGCCTAACTAACACACAACAGCTGTAGCACTTAATTAGCAGTTGATGTATAAATTATAGAGGTAAAATCTTCTCCAGTGAAAATTAATCTTCCTTTGAAACAATACATGCACTATGGAAAATATGCAACACATAAAAATTCAAAGGAAGACTGAAAACTGGTATTTGACGCCACCCACCATGTACACAACTTACATAGCCCTTGACTACTAGAATGTAAAATATAGCTGCAGTTTCCTTACCTTAAACACGGGTTGTTGGCTGTGTTGTAGCGGAAAAGGAGGTTGGCGTCTCTTCTTCTTTGCTTGATTTGCTCAAAAATTAGTTCGGCAGCCTGAGGCTTTACCAAATGCTGAAAAGCAAATACAACAAAATGTAGTTGTGTCAACCAAACACACCGACTTTTAACAAAAGCATTCAAACTGTAAAATATGGGCAGGCATGTACAGTGGTGTAACGCAAAATGATCCCCCCCTGTAGCACGTAGTTAGCGGTTGATCTAGAAATTATAGAGGTAAAATCTTCTCCAGTGAAAATTAATCTTCCTTTGAAACAATACATGCACTATGGAAAATATGCAACACAAACAAATTCAAAGGAAGACTGAAAACTGGTATTTTGTTGTTTTTGTCATTGCATCCAGATATATGATACAACAAGTAACATCATACTTACAAGAAGTCAGGATTACTGGCTTTGTCGATGGTTGTTAGTTGCAAAAGATAAATAAGCAGCAACTGTGCCAGACAATTAAATTAATTGATACATAAAAATGCTGCTTTTTTCAATAGGGTCCCCTGAAAATTGGGTATCTTCTGTCAACTTACTTTTTACTTTGCTTCAATTAATAAGCCTATAAGAACGAAGAACGCACAACAACATTTTACATTGCATGTTTAGCGCTGCCCGACCCTCATCATGTCAACTTTTATATTTACCATACCTGCACAGGTCATGCCATGGTACTTGCCTTATATAGCACGAAACTGTATAATAAATCACCAAGACCCTGTCCAACACGAAAAGGAGCAACAGGCCTCAGTCATATGCAGCAGGGCGAGAGAAGCATGTCATCGTGGTTGCATTAGGAAAAAACAAATGAACAAGGCCAGGGCAACCCAATGTTATGTGCCTGACAAGCAAGTTAATATGGCCCTGTGCAGGAGTAACAGAATACCAGCTACATGTGCAGCAAGAGCAGCAGCATGTGCAGCAGTCTGTTCTCAAAGCATGTCATCAGAACCATGAACACAAAAAGATCAGCTCACCAGGGCTATATGCCACAAAAAAATTGGTGCTCGGAGAGCAAGTAACCATGGCCTTGTGTGGCAGGAGACTGTGTGCAGCATCAGCATGAGCTGCTCACTTGGGCCTGTTTAACAAGAGGGGGTGCAAGGGCGTGTGGTGCAGCTGTAGATCTGGTGCAACATGCAAATATGTTGTCCACTGCAAACTTTGGACACACCTCCCTAAAATACCCCCAATCCAATGTGGAACTACAATCATCACCCAATCAAATTAAATCATAAGAAGGCAAAAGGGGCCAGGGCGAGATGATATTTCCTATGCACCACAAGGGCTGCACAAGCCTATGTCGCGTGCCTGCCAAGATGTGCACGTCGCTAAGGCACTGATGCAGCAGGAAAGAAATTCCAATCCTCCCTCGGCACTGTTTGAAACTGAGATTGATGATTTCAAGGTTGAGGATTTTAAAAACCCATTTCAAAAAGGCATCTCATCCATTTTCCATCCATTTTAATTAATGATTTCAACTTTCTGGCTTGCCATGAGCACGTAGCCAAGTAGCTTGTCTCCTTTCTGGTGAAGAAACGGCTTGGTAGTTTAGTCTGCCCTGTTCCATGATGCACTGGGCCAGGGACAGACTGATTTGCATATAGCCAGGTTCTGAGCTGGGATGGTGCAGTGAGATAAATAACGGTGATGGATCAAGCCCTGATCTTTGGACTGGGTAAGAGTGGTCTGCTTAATTCAGACACTCTGTTCATCACCACCCCCTTTTCTGAATTGCCATGAGCACCCCACATCCCTCCCGTGTTAAGGGACACGCTTTAGGTACACTGTGCTCACACACTCCTTGTTTTCGTCATTTCCTCCCCTCCCCATTCCTTGGACAGGTCAGTTTCGCATTGTTTTCATACGCGGGCTCCAGAAATTACTAAATAGGGTAATTACGAGCCCCAGTTTAAAATGGGAATCAGAAAGCAGGTTCGGCACACAACAGTTGTCTCTCGTTTAACTGCAGACTCTAATGACACTATATACGACCCCCAAACAAAGCTCAAACAAACAAAGCTGACCAAGTGTTCGGTTCAATGGGGGTCTATTTTAGATCACATTGCACCACAGAGTACAGGAAAACATCTCCTAGCCAGTCAGCCCAGTAAGCAGTGGTCTTTACAGACAGATATGGGTTCTCTGTTGGGGCCTAGAGCACCACTACTTCTGGACAATCCTATCAATTGAGCGGTGATATTATTGGAAGTATTGTCTGCACTTGACTTAATTTCACTGTGTTGCATTGTGGCCTCTGCCATCGCTGCATCATTTTTCTAAAAAGGGGAAGATTTATGTCATAAGACCCCCTGAAGTTACCAAGCATATTTCTCTAAAATTAATGAAGCCTTACATTGTTTTCTAAAATATGAATTGTTTATAATTGTATTTATTGTAAGATAGCTGCACTGACTGACTTAAACGTTCTGAAGAGGTGTTAGCCGGTTCACTGAGCTCCTAGTAGCACCTTGATCCTGTGCTAGCTGCAAAAATGGTCAAATCAAATCAAATCAAATAAATTTTATTTGTTTTGGTACTCGACAGAGGACCACAAATATAAAACAGTTTACAAAAGAAAAATATGATCAATAGTAATTAATATAACGTTAGAAATGACTTTAGAAATTTATAAAAATTGTAACATACCCATTTGTTGGGTGGTTGTTTACACACAAGTAGCAGATTTTTTACTTTCACAATTCTACATTTGGTATATATCGGGTCAAGATATCTTGACCGTGCTGCAACAATATTTGGGTAAGGA
This sequence comes from Lissotriton vulgaris, assembly GCF_964263255.1. NCBI lineage: Eukaryota > Metazoa > Chordata > Amphibia > Caudata > Salamandridae > Lissotriton > Lissotriton vulgaris. The sequence continues at coordinate 1,051,776,522 of NC_141694.1, forward strand.
CATACAAATAAGATATGCTCAATGTTCTGATCTCCTCCTTGACAGAATTTGCATTTCTGAGATCCGTCTGGTGACCATCTAACAGTAAAGGTTTGCACGGGAAGAATACCTAAGCGCAACATTGTTATTGCCCTTCTTGCACCATGGGTGAGGGTAAACCCTAAATATGGCTGAGTGTGCTTGTAATCCAATGTTTCAGTGTAGAGTTTATACGAAGTTAGCTTACTACAATGTGCAAAATCAAGATCGAAGCTCAATCTAGATGTAAAACATTTTAGAAAAAGTTTCAGTTGAGAGGTAGACCAGGTGAGCAAAATATCTTTGCTAAGTTTAGCAATTTCAAATGCCGCTATCATGTTCCTATAAAAAGTAAGCTTTGTTGCATCTGATTCAAAGGTCTCAGTCTTTAGCAAAGAACGCAATGATCCTTCCTTTGCATGCAGAATATGATAAGCCCATCTGATGACATTGGCGACAGCTGTAGCATAAGTGCTTGTTAATGAAAATTCAAGTCTAAGCGCTTGAACTGGTGTTGACTTTGAAACCTTCAGGATTTGTTTCAAAATTTTCCCTTCATTTAGGTCCATATAAGACCATTGTTTGATTGGTATGTGCTCAGTAGCGAAAGATAAAACCGGAGGAATTTTTACTCTGTACACTTTTAACAAAGTTGAGAAGTGTCTGTTTCCTGTAGCAGAGTACAATCTGGAGAGAGCCCCAGCGTGTATATCTGATTTTCTCTTTAAGTTATTTATCTGTTTAGTATTTTGTAAGTTTTTTGTGAAAATCCTGCCGAGGTAGGTATATTCGTTCACTTCTTCTACTTTTACCCCGTCAAGCTTCCAACAGTATTTAACGCTTTGTTTCTTACAAGAAAAAGCTACCACTTTGGTTTTTGTTAAGTTTGGAATTAAAAAATGGGCTTTTGAGAATTCATTTAGGATGTCTAGGAGCTTTTGTAAGCCAAAGGGCGTAAGGTCCAACATTACTATGTTATCTGCATATAGCAGAGCATGTAAACTTTGTGAGGCAATCTTTGGAGGCAGGCTTAAACTTTGTTGCAGATGGTATGGTAAATCGCTGAGATATAGTGAAAATAGTATTGGTGCTAAGAGGCATCCTTGTTTGAGCCCGTTAGCCGTTCCGATTGGTTTAGTTAATCCTTTTTCACTACCCATTTGCACCTGGGACCAAGTGTTGGTATGGAGATTAATGATAACCTGCAGCAGATATTCAGGAATTCCCAATTTCCTTAACTTTTTCCACAGTGTAGGTCTATCTACGCTATCGAAAGCAGTAGAATAGTCAATAAATGCAGCATACACTGGCTGTGAATTTCTTACGGTGTATTTGTCTAAGATAGACTGGAGAATGGAAATATTGTCCAAAACAGAATGGTTAGGTCGAAAACCTGCTTGGTGCATAGGTATTAAATTCTGCGAGAAGGCCCAACCTTTTAGTTTATCCAATACCTCCGCTGCGAAGATTTTCCCTGTAGCGTCTATCAACGCTATTTGACGGTAGTTACAAGCAGCAATTTTACTCCCCTTTTTGTAGATAGGAATTATAATACTCCCCTGCCATGACTTGGGTATTCTCCCGGTTTTAAAGATATAATTAAAAAGGGGTAGTAAAATCTGACTCCACTCCTTTGGATTTGCTTGCAAGACCTTAATGGGTATTTGATCTGGACCTGACGCTGCGGTACTTTTTGCTTTTCTGATGTGCAATTCTATGGACATTGCTGTGGTATCTGCTATCAGAGAAGATTTCTTTTCCGTACCAATATCCGAGTCGTTTCTGTCAGATTTATTTAAATTTTCCCTGTATAACTCAGTCAGATAATTTTCCCATTCATGAGGTGGAACTGGTATAGCGTGTAGTTTCTTTTTTGATCCTGTCATTTTAGCAATTAAAGACCAATACTTTCGTTGATTGTGATTTTTTGCAGCAATTTGGATATCTACCCAGTTATTATCCTGCATTATGGTTTTATGTCTGTACTTTTCTCTTCTCAATTGATTTTTAATTTGTTGATATCTAGTTGATTTAAGGGAGAAAATTTCAGGTATTGAGCTCGAATGAGTTTATTGAGCGTTTTCCTGATTATACTATTATTGTGCTTCTTATTAATTCTGGTAGTATTTTGTCTTAACATATCTGTGAGAGCACTCTTGAGTTTATTGATAATACATTCAAAGTTTGCCGGTAGGTGGTGGGCGTGTCCGTGGGCGTGAGCGCCGGGGGAAGAGGAACCAGCTGAGCTGCCTGGAGAATGCTGGTCCTCGCAGTCCCCCGGCTCGCTGCTAGAGTTTGCCCCTAGCCTCTACCCGTGGGACTCCAGCTGGGAGCGTTCGACTAGCCCTGCCGATTGCAGGACTCGCTCACACCAGCGAGTCCTCGTTGAGGGGAGGCGGCAGCCAGAAAAGCAGGTTACAGCGTGAGGCGGATTTTCCTTACGTCCCAGTGAGAACAGAGCAGCACGTATCACTATGGCAGAGTTGGCAAAAATGGTCACTAGGGTTGCCCAGGTGCCACGCAGGCCATGGGGAACTTCCTGAAACATACGATAAAAAATACATACGCTGTAATTAAATATGGGATTCTTGCCCTTAATATGTTAACAGTTTTTTTTCCCCACAAAGTAGACTTCGGTACATTTTTATATTAACTAAGTGTTGTGTATTATTTTTAGTGCTGTTTTGAAAGTTCCACCTTCTGCGCGATAAACATGTTGTGGAAGGAAATGAAAGTATGTCTTCCTTACTCAACCCCTTCACAACTTCATTCATCAACAGAACAGGTATTTTTTCGCTCTCTCCAGTGAACCTAGTTACTAACTGTTTATGTCCCGCGAGCTGTTAGGACGATGCCTGTCAAATGAAAGCAAAGGACGAATGGCCGGCAGACCCCCAGACATTAGTAACCCTTGGTGGGCGGTCACGGAGACTCGTGCGTGGTAATTGGGGGTCCGAATGATTCATTTGAAAATTTGGAAACACAATCTTTGATCTGACAGTTTTCAATGAAGGAAACGGGCAGCCCACACATGATTCATCTGGTGTGCAAACTCCTCCCATCGCCCTATCCATCTATGAGACCCTTCCCTCCAACAATGACACACTCCCTCTTCCACTTACCGTCCAATGCGCCATTGAAGCCCAACAACCCATCCCATGTCACTGCCCTTACACACAATCAGGGCCTCACCAGAGCAGGTACTCCACTGACGAGCAGTTTTCCCAAAAATCGAAAAAGCATCGAGACCAAGTAATCGTCAATAGCTGTACTCCACAAAAAATAACACAATAAACAAGCAAACAAACAACTTTGAGGGGATGAAATGTACATACATAAGCGCAGGGCGAATGCTCTTACCCACAACGTGCATCTATTCTAGAGGCATTAGTGTGTACGTACGAATGTTATGAGTGTGGATTCTAACTTGAGTTCAACCTCTGCTTGGATCCATTCCGGGGTTACTCTTTGGCCTGGGGGTTGTTTCCACTTACAAGATAGTTATGCTCTCTTAGTTAAATGTTTGAACTTGAAGGATGCTGCGTGATAGATGTCAACTTAAATATTATATAAAAGCTTAACTTTTATACAATATTTTTCAGGTCCATACCTGCACACAGGTCCGGTAGGATTAGTATTTCACACCGCTCCAATGACAGACTCGACGCCGGTGACTAGGTGAAATGTGAGGCCTCAGACCAGACAGTCTCTGTCCCTCATGCACACGAGTCGACCACGAGGAGACCACAAGGAGGAAGGGAAGGGTGTAGGCGTGACACTAACTGGCCGTGGCCCGGCCCGATTTGCCCAGCAACTAGAAATGCCCAATCACTGAATGGCTTAACACTAAGCCACTACAGTGATTGGGCATTGCTTCCCACCATGTGTACAATGCTCCCACCCCCGCGGTGAGACACTAGACCGTCAACAGTACTGTTACACTAACACTACAGTACAGTACAGTAGTAGTAGCCAATCCTGATGCTGCTCTCTTTAGAGGAGAACTGCTCTCTAAAGAGAGCAGCATCAGGATTCGACTGAGCATGAAAAAAACGCCGCTCTTTTTTTAAGCACTGGGGTATGTTGCATGAGCAAACCCCGTACTCTGCAGTGCTTGCTTTTGGAAAACCATTTAGTTTGCTAGCTGCACAAAGGCAGTCGGGCAAACACCACATGCGCAGTGCACACTGTGCCGGCTACTCCAGCGCCACCCAGTGTCAGACAGTGCATATTACTACTACACATGATTGAAGCCTCAGCTCAGCTTGACACCACGGCCGCAGGCGCAGGGCAATAATTATCGGGTAATTTATTCGAGCAGCGCGTTAATTTATGAAACTTTTATTAACGCGCCGCTCAAATAAATTGCCCGATAATTATTAGTGGGGCAACGCCCCACCGCCCACATGGTAAAACCGCCACTGTCGCTGTATCCTTAGGACCCACTTGAGCCCTGTCCTATAAGTACCACTTCCACTTGATCACACTATCTTCCTGTGCATGTCCAATTCTATGAGTTTTAGGGGAGCTCATAACCTATGCTCCCAATAAGTCGCGCGGCCGCGCGCTTCTGTAGCCCCGAGCATGCAGTGCCATGTGTGGAGCGCGCACACACCGTACATCCCGCCAGAGTTTTCGCGCCTCTGCTTTTGAAAGGCAAGCGGAGCTTTTGATCGGGCCGTTGAGGCCTTTGACATTGGAGGGGAGACCTAGAACACCTTCTGCTCAGCTGCCCTAAGGTCAGGGGTTTCTGGAACAGAATTGAAACACTCATCAAGGAGATCACAGGAATAGACATACACATAGATTTCCCCAACCTAATCCTAGGCTTTATGTCTCCGGCAATCACAACGACAGAGGATCGCGACCTCATCGACCTACTGCTAACGGCGGCAGTCAAAACGGTCCTAAGTAATTGGAAGGACACCTCAAAAGCCGCGCCCCAAGCATGGCTCAACTGGGTCACGTTCGTAAGGGGGGCAGACAACATCACAGCGAAACACTCACCGAAAATCCATAGGCAGGCGAACATGTGGGGACCCCTAGACCATTACCTAACATCACACAAACCCCCATAGGCGCAAAATCCGGACTCAATTGAAGGGACACACTTTCCAGCGTACCGAGCAAGCTCTCTCTCAACCTCGACCTCCTTCCTCCCCTCTCCTCACTACTGTCCGGGGCTGGGAAAGAAATACCAACGAACAACGAACCGTCGCAAAGGAGGAGGAATAGGAAAATGACCAACAGAACATGAACAATCGAACTATTAACCCCCCCGCGTTCCTTTCTTTTTATTTTTCCTTTTTTTCCCTTCTTTTCTTTCTCTAATCTTCCACTCGTGTATATCCCGCGCTCCATGTAAATATATATTTTTTTCTACTCAATAAAAAAAATTACGAAAAAAAAAAAAAAAGGCGAGCGGCGCGAAAATGGGCATTTCCTGATTGCGGTGGACGGAAGACGTTCCTGATTGCGGTGGACGAAAGACGGCGAAAGTGATCACCTTGAAGTGGCAGGTAAGTTTTACAATCTGGGCACTTGCTTTTGCCGCTTCCCCCAGCAGCAAGACCTGCCGCCGGCACTTTTGGATTCAGCTGAAGCGCACGCACTGTATCGTTTTGATTATATGCAACTTTTGCGGACAGGGTGCAAGCCGTGCGGTTGAAGGCACTTCTTGAGAAGTCTTAGATGTGGCTCTGAGGAGGAGAACCTTGATTTATTTATTTTTCCTAGTTATATAGCGCGAAATCGACCCGAAAGTATTGGAGCGCTAGCGCTGTACACGAGCCACACTAAAAACACTATAATGCATTTTCGTTTTTTTTTACGGCATGCTTTCTGCATTAAAGTTTGTGCGCAGGCAGGACCGGGTCTGGTAGGAGCATGAAAATAACAGTAGTAGGAAGCCATCTCCATCTAAGAGGTGACGCCGCAGCCGAGCTCAGTTTACACTTTTAATTTCCTTCGCCGCCGAGCCCCGTTTACATTGTTAATTTCCTTGCTCAAACAAGCCGCTGCACAGTGTCATTGCATTTGGTGGCCCACGCTGCAAATTAAATATGTTGTCTTTGTAGCATTTTGCTATTTACTTATACGGGTCTCGCGCAATAAACAGACCACGCAGTGTCAGCGTAAAAGGCCATTTTATTAGACCAGAACTGCGCATAACAATAAATTCAACAATAACAGTAACAGCAAACCCTCATTCACACATCCCCCCCATTCGTTTCATTCACCCACGTCATCACTAAGCCCTAGCGGCTCCAAACACCCTTCTCTTGTACGTCAATCACCGTCTACCAGCCCCCAGTCATTGCAAACTTCCAATCAAACTTCGGTCCGTCCTGTGCCAACTCCCCCCCCAAGGGATGGGTATGCCCGCTCTTGACCCCCTGTCCCTTCGAAACCTGCCTACCGCTGCTCTGGCCTAAACTGGCAACGCAACAGACCAGCCCACGAAAACCACCTCCAATTGCCGGGTGGGTGGGCGGCCTTTCGAGCTCCCTCCCGATGGTGCCAGGCGCAGAAAAGAGGAAGATCCCTTCCTCCCCCGCGCTTAAGTACCCACCCCCTAACTCCTCCCCTTCCCCTGCCTGGACTATCCCCTGCGCGAAAGACCCCGGGGAAAGACTAGTCTGCGACTCTGCTTTCCCCGGGGCCCAGCATCACGCAATAAACAGACCACGCAGTGTCAGCGTAAAAGGCCATTTTATTAGACCAGAACTGCGCATAACAATAAATTCAACAATAACAGTAACAGCAAACCCTCATTCACACATCCCCCCCATTCGTTTCATTCACCCACGTCATCACTAAGCCCTAGCGGCTCCAAACACCCTTCTCTTGTACGTCAATCACCGTCTACCAGCCCCCAGTCATTGCAAACTTCCAATCAAACTTCGGTCCGTCCTGTGCCAACTCCCCCCCCCAAGGGATGGGTATGCCCGTTCTTGACCCCCTGTCCCTTCGAAACCTGCCACCCAGTGGACCCCCTGTAGGGCGGTACACTGCCCCACCCCCCACCACGGGGCTGTCCGTCCGTCACTGCACAGTCACTCCCTCCGGCACCAAATCGACTCATTCCACAACCTGCTCACCACATCCCGCAACTCCATCATGTACCATGCATTCCCCAGTCGAGACAGATGCACACCGTCCTCCCTAAATGCTAAAGGCTCCTCCAGTCATATCCCAGGATGCGAAATGACTTTAACACCCCTGTCCGCACAGTACAGCCTCATTGCCCGATTAAGTTTTCTCCGGGCCTTCTCGATAGCCCCATGTTTCAAGGCCCCCCTCCAAACTTTCTGGGGGACCAGCTCCGTCCAGGCAATGCAGGCCCCCGCCATCCTTGTTTTCAACACATCCAAGTCCCTTTGCATGAGTTGCAACAGAGCCAGTCCAGACAATTGCACCAGGTTGTTCTCTCCCAAATGAATGATCAACAAATCCGGGCATCCCCTCTGTGGGACCATCTTCGCGAGCCAGGGCAGTAGTGCCCCCCATCGCATTCCGCTCTTTCCCCACCATTTCACCTCGTGCAATTGTCCTTTCAGTCCCAGGTTACGGCCGTAAACCTGCTGGTCAGCGTATTTGGACGCCCAGTGCACAAATGAGTGCCCAACGATCCAAGTCACCATCTTACCGCCCGGGCCACCCACGCAACCTACGAAGAAAAAGATGTTAGAAAAGGCAAACAAAAACAGTGCCACACCAACAAACCTGCCTGGGACCCAACTATTTCCTCACATACTTCTCGCAACAGCGCGACTTCCAACGCCCAATCCTCCTAATCCTGTTCCAGGACCAACCCAGCCGGGCTGCCGCAGTCGCAGCCCCAATGCGAAAGGAATGAGTACCGAAACCAGTTCCATCAATCCCCAGGCGTCCCAAAGCCATACGCAACACCGCCAACAACTGGCCAGCCGACACTCTCGCACCAGAGGCATGGCGGAAAATCTCGCCCCCCCGGGCCCCCACCGACCCGCAGAAAGACCGCCACTCCAGCACCGGGCAAACCGCCCCTCCCGACTCATTCAACCACACCCATGTGCCCCGGCCCACCTGATCCGTCTTCGAGCGGCCCAGCCATATCCCCAAACGCCCCGCATCGACCCGCACATCCTCAAACAACCTGCCGGCCCCCCGACTCGTGCCCAACAACTCAGACACCCGAAACGCCCCAAAGAACATCCACACCATGCACAGACGAAACAGGCCCACCTCGACCCTGTCATAGCAACACTCCGGCAACACCCCAACCAGCCGAACCAACAAGTCAAACGTCACCGCCTCCCTCAGGCGCCCCCTCCTGGCGCCCCTTTCCCGGCCCCACCCTCGCAACATGCGAGCCAGCACTACATCCTTGGTGGGGTCGAAACCCAAAAACAAGACACAATAAAAGGAAATACCAGCCAGCTTCCCAGAAATCGTAGTAGCAGTCAGGCCACGGTCCATACAGGAGAGCACGTAGCCCCTCAAACCCTCCATCACCTCCGACTCCCCACTCACCACACCATCCACCAACCAGCCCATAAAAGAACTAAATTCAGACCAAGCCAGGCGATATGTCCTCCTCGTGGACGGAGCCAACGAACCCTCCACTAGACCAATCATCCTCACTCCCCCAAGGCCCAGATGCCGGCCGGCAGCTCGGTCTTGCAGGCGTCCGCTCCCGGCGCCAGGTGTCGGAACCGCTGCCACTGCGAACGAGACAAAGCATCCGCAATGTCATTATTCGCCCCAGGGACATGCTTGGCCCGAAACACCACATTCAACTGCAGGCACGCCAACATGAATCTTCGCAACAGCCGCAGCACGCGCAGGTCCCTCGCCCTTTGGTTATTAACTAGGTCCACCACCGTCATGTTATCAACGTGAAAGAGCACAGTCCTGTCCCGAAAGTCTTCCCCCAGACCACCAGCGCCACCAGCAATGGGAAAAACTCCAAAAACGCAATGCTCCTGCCCTGCTTGACCCAGGAGGCCGGCCAGCTCTCCGCACACCACCGCCCATCCCAGAAGACCCCAAACCCCGCTGACCCAGCTGCGTCAGAGAAAATTTGGCATTGCCATACCGCCCTCTCCTCATCAAACTCCAAAGGCACCCCGTTGAAATCCTGCAGGAACGTGATCCAAGTCCTCAAATCCATCCTCACCCCTAGGGAGATCCGTACCCTGTGATGCGGAAGCACTGCCCCCGACATGGCCATGCCGAGCCGCCGACAGAACGTGCGCCCTGCCCGCACCACCCTGCATGCAAAGTTGAGGAAACCCAGAAGCCTCTGAACTGCCCGCAAAGGGATCCGCTGTTCCCCCACAGCCCACTCCAGACACGCCAGAATCTCCTTCACCTTAGCTGCCGGCAGGCGCGCCAACCACTCCACCGAGTCCAATTCAATCCCCAGAAACGTGAGGCAACAGCTGGGACCAGCCGTCTTCTCAGGCGCTAGAGGCACTCCAAACTGCACGGCCAAGGCCTGGAAACGCGACAGGGCCAGGCCGCAATCCCCCGACCCCGCCCGGCCCAGGAAAAGGAAGTCGTCCAGGTAGTGAGTGACCTCGCGGCACCCACTCACCCGCACCATGACCCATTGCAGGAACGTGCTAAAAAGCTCAAACAACGCACAGGAGATGGCACAGCCCATGGGAAGGACTTTGTCGACATAGATGGCCCCCCCGAACTGCATGCCCAAGAGCCCAAAATCAGCCGGGTGAATAGGCAGGAGCCGGAAAGCCGACTTAATGTCACACTTCGCCAGCTCCGCACCGGGACCACACAAACGCACCATCCGGACCGCATCGTCCACCGACGCATACAGCACTCTCGAGTCCACCTCTGCAATGAAGTCATTCACCGATCGTCCCTCCGGCCATGACAAATGGTGAATCATCCTGAACTCCCCTTCTTCCTTTTTCGGCACCACCCCCAACGGAGAAATGATCAGGTCCGGCAGCGGCCAGTCATCGAACGGCCCTGCAACTCTCCCCTCCGCCACCTCCTTGTCCAACTTCGCAGCCACCACCCCCGGCAATTCCCTCGCGGACTTCAAATTTTCCGCCCACCGACGCTCCCTGGGACCCTGGTAACCCACCCGAAAGCCTTCGGTGAAACCCCAGAAGAGCCGCGCCGCGGACTCGCGATCAGGATAGCACGCGAGCCACGGGGCCATCGCCTCCACCTTAACCGGAGTAGGCGCCATTCGGGCCAGGCTGCCCCCGGCCCCTAGCGTTTCTCCACTGTTCAGAGGGGGTGGCGAGCGAGAGGCATTGAGTAATGGGGTGCTTCCCGCCGCACTTTGAGCACTCATGCTTGAACTTGCAAGGGTACCGAGAGCAAAAACCCTGACTGTAGCTCCAACACACCCCCGTAGCGGCCCCTCCGGGCTTGGGCGGCTGACCTGACACAATGGTGTTGGGCACAGTTCCGCCCCCCGCCCCGCCCTGGGCGGGACGCGTCGGAAAAGACCGATACAACACAGGTAAACCGCTGGCCGTATGTGTAGAGGCCGATGAGTGCGAAGACGCCATCCATTGCATCCAAAGTTCCTGGTCCACCTCACCCCAACTTTTCTCCGGATCAGCGCTAACCCGTGCCCGAAACTCCTCATCATAGCTCAACCATGCAAACCCACCAAACTGCATCTGGGCCTTACGAATGATATCCATATATTTGAAAAGCGCAATCGCCCGGTCCAGATACTTCTGACAATACACGCTAGCATAGATCAGAAAGGCCGAAGTCCAATTTTCCATAGTGATCGGCACCCTAGGCCGCCTCGTCAGCTCCCACTCCTCCTCCTTGGAACCCTCCTTCGCCTGAACCTCCCGGTGCAGCAACTTAAAAACATCCACAAACTCATGTTTCCATATCTTGTCCCTCATTTTCTCCGACAAGTGCGACCCCAAAGGCATCGCAAACCCCATATAAGGCATCTTCTTCGGGACCTTCACCCCTTTCTCCTCTTTCCCATCACTTTTGTCAGTTTGCACCCCCAGAGTCACCGACTTACCATCCACCTTCTTACCATCCGCAGGTGGACCGCCCGAAGGCGCCCCCCCCTCCCTCACAGACCCATCCCCCACACCCACCGACCTACAGGCCCGCTTCCTCCCCTCCCCACCCCGGGGCGCGTCTTCCCAAACCGCCCACCAGGCACTCTCACCTGTTAGTGCCTCCGTCCGCTCCCGTGGCCGTCCTCTGGACTCCTTTCCACGGGCCTTCCCAGTTCCAGTCTTCTTCCTCGTCCCGGGGTCGACCTGTAACACACCAAGGTCGTCATCCCCCGCCGCGCGGCCTGCGCCTTCCAAGTCATCCCGCACCTTCACCTCTTCCAACTCCTCACTCTCCTCGCTGTAATCCAGTTCAAGCACCGGTTCCAGATCCACTCCCTCGCATGCCACATCCTTCACGGCACGTTTCACTCCCTTTTGCACACAATCGCGGCCACGCGTTCCGGTGGCGCCACTAGTAGCCGTTGCCCGATCCCGCGGAGGAGGGACAGCCGCCGCGGACTGCCCTACTGCTTCCGGCCTGCGTTTCGGAGCCGTGTTGCGCCCCGCAAGGCCCCCCTTAGCTCTGCCGGCAACCGCCGACTTGGATCCCCTCCCGCCCCCCAGGTCGCTCGAACCTGGCAGGGCCCCGGCACCATCGGGCCTCAAAGCCGTGCTGGCCGTCCCTACCCCGGCCTCGCCCTTATGAAGGTGGGCGGCCGGGCCTGACCTCCTCAACCTCGCCTGCCTAACCTCTTCCTCCTGCCTCTCCGCTTCCCTTTCCTCCTCAGAGGTGGGGGTGGGAGGACCCTCGATGTCGTGGCCCCAAACTGCACCCACTCTAGCCCTCGTCTCCTCCGCCCACCTAACCTCCTGAATCTGCTCCAAGATGCGCTCCCCACAGGACCTCTCCTCCCAGGAAACGGAACCCCAAATCGGAGGGGGGAGGGGTGGGCAGTAGCCAAAGAATTCACCCCCACGAGGGAAGAAACCCACCTGCTGGAAACCCTGCACCCAACCCGGGCCGCCAATAGGGACCAGAGCGGGGGAAGCGCTCCGGCCCGCCGTAAACCCAGGCGCCAACGGCCGCACAATGGCCGGGGTGCCCGCCCTAGAGCCCCGGGACAAGTTTATAGGAGTCTCCCCAGACCCCTCCCCCTGCCCCCGCAGCTCGGACCCAGACCCATCCCCTCCAAAAGAGGCATCCACCAAGCGGACCACAGGCCCAGAGGGCCCGCCGCCAACCATCGACCCCTCCAGGTCCAAAGCAGGCCTGGCCGGGGCTACTCCCAGCTCCTCCCCCCGCGCGGCGCCGGCCGGCGCCATCAGGGGCCCGCGGAGCGGAAGCGCAGCAGGCGCGGCCGTCAAGGCCGCCCCCGATGCCACAGGCAAAAAGTCCAGCGGGGGGAAGGGCCGCGCGGAGGTTGTCCTGCGCTTTCCGCCCCTCGCCGTATCCTTGGGAACACCCCCCCCCTCCTGACCGCAGGGTATTTTTCCTTACCCCATCAGGCTGGGCTTTTCTCTTCTTGCTAAACTGCCACGTATGGGATCTCATTGCTTCCTGCTATCTTAGCTTTTGCCAAGAAGCCTTTTTTGGCATTTGAGCGCATTAGAAGAACACCTAATATAATATATATAAAGAAAGTGTGACGAATGACAAAGAATTCAATGAAAAGAAGGCAACGGCAACGGGGAGGGGTGTATGAGGGAATGTGGAAAGTGGAGAAAACGAAAGATAGTAGTGTAAAGAAGAGAAAAAAACAAGAGAGAGAGAGGGAATAGAGTAAGAATTTTGGACAGAGAGAGGGATGGACATGAAAAGGAAACAGTAGGAGTGAGAAGTGGGAGAGACAGGTTTCGAGGAGTGTAGAGACAAGACACGGGAAGAACATTTGAAAGAGAAGGTGAGGGGGTAGCAAGATGAGAACGAGAGACAATGTTGAGATGAACAGAGGTGACAGAAAACAGACCGGACAAGTAACAGAGTGGCGTGAGAAGAGGAGAGAGTCGGAAAAAGGCGCACCGAGAGATCAGACACGAAGAGGATGAGACCGAAAGAGGTGAGAAGCCTTGGATAATTAGGCCGACATTAGAGAAGCATGGAGTAACAGGCGCCACAAAGAGGGCAAACTCCGCCAGGGGAGACAAGTAGGAGCAGACAGAGGTGGTGATGACTGGAGAAGAGGGAGGAAGGCTTGGTACAGAAGGATAGGCAGACATTCAGGAGAATGGGGGTGTAGACATGGGGTACCCCTTAAATTCTGTTTGTTGTTTTATATAGCACAGGCTTCACTCTGCAGGATTTTCAGAGCGCTGAACATAGTTTGTGTGAAAACACCAGGCAGAAGTCAACCAAGTGTTAACTGGACACAGAGCAGAGAAAATACTACTTACATTACAGCTAGTGTTTGAGGAAAGCATGTGGGTTCGTTGCAGTGATATAAGGGGTGGATAATAGGGCATTAGGTTAGTTCAATGCAGTGTATGCTGGATATCAGTCTTCCAGTACACATGGACAACAACTAGGCAGTTGTGCATTAACTGGTAGACGTGACACAGCAGATAACATATAGCCATCCAAGATATGTATACAGGTGCGACAGCCTGGCACGGAGCCCAAAGTACCAAGTGCCAACATCAAGATATAAGGACGTGATTAGAATAAAGCAGCCTTTTGAGTGGGAAACAATTAGTCATACATTGATGACTGGATTGCAAACAATCCAGAGCACAAAGACAGCAGAATATGTGAGTGGGTAGCGTAAAGTACAATACTTTACGTAGGCACCATGGGCCAAAGAAGCCCTAGATTAAATATTAGACATGATGTCACATATGCATGCAGCAGCTTCAGGTGTAGGTAAGGTAGAGCCTAGGATGAAGCAACAATTGCCAAGTACCGACATCAATAAATCAATCTATGAATCAACTAGAGCAGCAGTGCGTGTGAGGCATGCGTATTCATGCAAGAGGGACGTATGAGCAAAGACTAGAGTAAAGGTTCAAAAGCATAGGAAAATGCACGAGGACAGTGTAAGACAAAACAGCGCTGAATAGGGCATAATTGGTGAAAAGAGGCCTCAGAGGCTCGAGATTATTCGTAAAGGAATGGTAATGGGAGATGGTTGAGCCCAGAAATGGGGGAGGTTTGGTACACACAGAGCTCTGTTCCCCAGCAGCGACTGGCGAAGACAGCGGCATGTACCAACTTGTGTCTGTGGGGTGGACGAGTCCCCCATCTATATATCTTAGAGAGGGAATCCCACACTTGTCAGAGTTCAGCCTACTCTAAACGTCACATGAAAGTTGCCAAAGAACTCAATGTGTGTGCAGTTCTGTGGGGCTGGTGCATACAGGCCTGAGACTTACAATACAGACACCTACTGATGCCTCTTTGATTGTGTTCTGAATTCAGTGGAGTAGTGGCAAAAAAGCCATTAAGATTGGTTACATTTTGCTTTTGGGGATATATGTTAGTGTCTTTGAAAGAATAAAAGTGCTGTGATTTTTTTACATATAGAATTGTTTTAATCGAAGTGACATTCCTTAGTCCCAGCACCACAGCGTACATTTTCAAACTAATACGAGTAAGGTTTTTGTGTCTGAATATAGACTGCTTTATAGGTCTCATAGATCTCAATTCACTACATATTCAGAGGGTGGTTGAAATTCAGGATCACCCCTAACAACAACTAAATTAGTACACACTTTGAGTCTTGATATTTTCCATTTTGTGCTTTTAGTTTATAGCAGTGAAGGAGTCCTCCTGCAGGATTACAGCTGGTGTGGTTCGTGGCACACTAGTAGAAGCAGAGGAATAGCTTGCAGACAAGCTCAGAGCAGGGCTTGCTAGTTTTGTGTCTTCTGATATAACATTTATTGCAAAAAATGTTCACAGGACAATTGTTCAGCAGCATGGTAACAAAAGATATTTAAGGGAGAGGATGTATATTTGGGGAGAGGATGTAGCTAACGGTTAGGGCGGGCGACTTCAAATCTGGAGAACAAGGTTCGAGTCTCTGCAATTACTCTCAACATCCTGTGATTCTGGGCAAATCACTTAATCTCCGAGTGCCTCACAAAAATGAATGTGTCCTCATGAAACGCAACAGATGCTCATTTAAAGCACTCTGATACCCGATTTCGGGTCAAGTTCGCGCTATATAAAACTTCAAAAGAACAAGGATTGATGACTAGTCATGTCACTTCCAGACTTCTGTTCCTTATGGTTTTTCACATGGTGACTACCAGGCCTTTGCCATTTCATATCCTCACAATCAATCTTTCTCTCTTTGTAACTCCCTAAATGAATGAAGTCATGCTTTACGCTGCGAACACAGCAGTGTAAATTGTTCGATCATCCAGTTACTTCACATTGTCCGAAAACATTGCAGGAGGCCGTCATAATCTCCCATTGGACTACAGACTCTCTCTGTACCAGGGCGTTCCTCACCGTATGACAGCAAGATTACAGAAGGTGCAAAATGCTGCAACTTGGCTGATCCAAACAGGCTTTTTACGTGGGATTAAAAGGCGGTAGATTTTTTGGCAGTGTTGTTTGTAAACGTGTTCACAGTGGAAGGTGAAACCCATCTAGACATCTTTTGGATTTATAACATTACTTCCCAAATCCAAACCTGCCATCCACTGCCTATTGCCTAATCTGTAACTTGCCTGGAAGTTTAGGTAACCCAGAAATTAGCAGTGAGGTGGAGGTCTTTGTGGTGCAGCAATGCCCAAAGTGAAGGGGGGGCGGGGGTGGGAGAGTGAGCACATTGAGTACCACCTAAAATGTGAGTTGTGCTGCATGGTTACGCACAGACAGACACACACACAGACAGACAGACAGACAGACAGACAGACAGACAGACAGACACACACACAGACAAACACACACACAGACACACAGACACAGACAGACACAGACAGACAGCACAGACACACACAGACAGCCACAGACAGACACACACAGACAGACACACACAGATAGACACACACAGACAGACACACAGACAGACACACACACAGACAGCCAGCCACAGACAGCCTGAGAGGGCCGACCAAACAGTCATTGGGCACTTTGGTGTGGGCAAACAACTCCTCCCCTGATCGGAGAGTAGCCCAGCCCACCCACCAGCCACAAAGCAGCAGGACACGCCAGGAAGCATAACATGATAATAACTTAAAAGTTATTATCATATTATGTTTCTTTTATTTACACTGCTTAAAAGCAGTAGGGGATGCTCCACTGCCATAGAGGAGGAGCCGCCCCTGATCAGTACAACAAGAAACAAGAACAACCACATTCAAGGACCCTTTCAATCAGGATATAAAGCTCATCAGAGCACCAAACTCCAGCCCAATCAAAATTGTGGGAGACTCCTTGGAGCTCGTTTTACACATCACAGAAGGTGTAACACATAATGCAGATTTGTAGACCAGTTTAACGTAATGAATGCTAATAATGAAGCACATGGGCACATTCCTATTTGCCTAAACTGGAATCCCAGGTAACTATTTAGTCTTTTTTCCTATTGGAGTATCTGGCCAGTCCCATTCATTGTTTGTAACTCGTAGAGCCTTTGCTAATCATCTTGTTTTAAATTGCAGGTTTGCAGTCTGTAAGGTATTTGGATTTGAATGGTCAGGCGTGAGTACCCACAAAGACAAGGTAATTCTGTTTATGTTCCACATTTGATTTTGGGGGGTGCTGGGTAAATAGATTCACAATCTGCACCCCATTTCTTTTGCAGTTTTGTGAGACCGTGCTACAAATACAGTTGTACAGGCAGACGTGAGTAGAGGCAGAACAAACAGGTAATTGTTTGGTAGAGTTAAACTGTGGTGCAGCTTGTACATTGTAGTTTAACAACATACCTTACCTATGTTTTCTTCCATTGCAGGTTCCGCAGACAGTACCCCACACATTTGAACGGGCATACGTGAGTACAAGCACAACAGGTAATTATTTGGTAGAGTTAAATTGTGGTGCAGCTTGTACATTGTAGTTTAACAACATACCTTACCTATGTTTTCTTCCGTTGCAGGTTCCGCAGACAGTACCTCACACATTTAAACGGGCATACGTGAGTACAAGCACAACAGGTAATTTTTTGGTCGAGTTAAACTGTGGTGCTTCTTGAACATTGTAGTATAAAACATACCTTACCTTTGTTTTCTTCCGTTGCAGGTTTCGCAGACAGTGCCCCACACATTTGAACAGGCATACTTGAGTACAAGCAGAACAGGTAATTGTTTGGTAGAGTTCCTTTATGGTGCACATGGCATATTGCTGTATCACAAATTCGCAATGTGCTGAAATAATCTTTACTTCTATTGTAGGCTCTACGGATAGTGCTACATTTAAGTTTGGCAGGGCAGGGCAGTGAACAGAAAAATCGAGGTAATTGCACTCTACGTTTTGCCCGGCAAAGGCTCAGTACTATGTGAAACATTGCAATCATGAGCATAGGCATCAACTTTAGCCATGTTCCTTTATTTTGCAGGCTTTGTGGCGTAGCAGGCTAAACCCCGTTCTCACAAATATGTTCTAGCGCAAAGCTTTACCTTCTGCAGAGTGCGATGCTTCACCACAAAGGAAGAAATGTTGCCTTGTAGTCAAGGAAGAGTGGATGAAAGAAATTGTGGAGGCTGAGACACAGAAATCACGAAGCAAGGTTCGCGTCCAACTTGGGGAACTTTTTCAATACAGTTCAGACGTGGGTTTGATTTGCAAAACATGTGCCGAAGCCAAGATTGTTGGGGACTTTTCTTCAGGGAAGAAATGGAGTGATGGCTGGAAACTGGATTACCTGAAACGCCATCTAATTAGCAAAGTTCATGAGTCTGCCATTGTGATATTGAGAAACAGAAGTGCTGCTGCCAGGTTTAGTTTTGGAGTGCGGGCAATGCTGACTGAAACTGCCACTGACAAAGCAAATAGAATAGAAGTAGTTGAACGACAAAGATCCCTGCCTGATGCAATAAAGATTCTCATCAACAACGTGTTGCTGGCAGTCAAGATGAACACTTCAATGCTATCTGTACAAGACATCCATGACCACCTAGCTTTGTATGTGAAGATACCAGACAGCTGGCGGAGCAAGAACTATGCCTTTGAGTTCCTTGAGGCCATCAATAGTGTGATACACTGTGAAGGTATGGCAGAACTTCATAATGCTTTATATCACACACTGATAATCGACAAGAGCACAGATATTTCTGTTACAAAAATGCTCATCCTGTACTTCAAGTTCCGACCAGTAACCTCAACAGAGCACAAAACACTGTTTGGGGGCATAGTGAAGCTGATTAGTTGTAATGCTGAGGCTATCACTATTGCTGTGAAAGAATTCTACACTGCCAATGAACTGGATCTCATGTAAATGGTCATGTTCACATCCGATGATGCTGGGTAAAAATAATGGTGTTGCTACTTGCCTTAAACAATCCATTCCCCATCTAGTTGAGCAGCATTGGGTTGCTCATCGTGAAGATTTGGGAGTTGATGATGCCTGGAAGAGGGTTCCAATGATTAAAGTGATGGAGACATTATTGAGGACTGTCTACACTGTGTTCTCCAGATCTCATGCAAGGAAGTCCAAGCTGGGTGAAATGGCATCGGTCACTGATTGTGAAGTGGTCTCTTTTCGACCATTGAATGAAGTCCGGTGGCTTTCACGGCATTTTGCAGTTGGTGCACTAATTCGGAATTATGAGGTTGTTCTTACGTACTTTGAACATGAGAAAGTTGAAGAGAATGATCCAGTTGCTAAATATTGTTACAAAAAGCTATCTGACTCAAACTACCATATATCCCTTGTAGTACTTAATGATATTCTGAGTGAATTTGCATATTTGTGCAAACTGTTCCAAAAAATTTCTTTGACTACTGTAGAAGCTGTGCACTATCAAAAAATATATTCCCCCTTGACCTCTATAACTTTAGCGGTATATATCCAACAATTTGATTTTGGTATTTTAATACATAAGGGCAAACAACAGGAAAAGTTTTTTTAAAACTTTATAATTTTATTATTTTTTTTCTTTAGTTGTATTTCTTAGTACAAAAGTTTTTTTCTCATTTATCGATTTATCACATCAGTTAATATATTTTATCAAAAAACACAAACACTTTCGCAAACCAACGGCTAAGAACACCATTCTGCAATTTGAAAGTTTCCACCCGCATTGCCAGAAGGACTCTATCCCTTTTGGGGAGTTTCTTCGCATTCGGCGAAACTGCACCTCCCTCTCAGACTATGATCATCATAGTAAACATCTAAGTGAAAGATTAATAGAAAGAGGGTACCCCCATCGTCTAGTTCGCCAAGCTTTCAAAAGGGCGAGATTTTATGATCGGGACACCCTTTTAAAGAACAAGAGAAACAAGAGTCAAGACAAAATTGTATGTGTTGTAAATCACTCCACACTCAACTACAAAATTAAAAACATAATTAATAAAAACTGGAGGATACTGGAAGTCGAAGGTGAAACAAATCTAGAAAAACCGTTGGTGACATATCGACGCAACCGAAATCTGAGAGATCGTTTGGTCCACACCAGAAGTAAAATAGTCTCAGTAGAGAAACAAACTACACTGACAAGTGGAGATACGATTCGAGGTAACCACAAATGTGGTAACTGTCATGCGTGTGATGCTGCTATCATAGGCAATAGTCTGTCTCACAATGAGAAAATGATTACTTTAAGATCATTCACAAACTGTCGCAGTAAAAATATCGTCTATTATATCGTATGCCCTTGTGGATTGCCATACGTAGGCGAGACTGGACGCGAATTCAGGCTAAGATTTAGCGAACACAAATCTTCAGTGCGAACTAATAAGTTGACATCACCTCTGACCCAACATTGTACAGATCACAACCACAATGAGTCAGAATTGAAGTGGTGTATACTGGAAAAGATTCAATGTAAGAAAGGAGAATTACCAGAAATAACTAGGAAAAAACGGGAATGTTTCTGGATTTTCTACTTTGACAGTGTCAAAAGAGGCCTAAATGAGAATATTTCGTGGTATGTGACATAATAAATTTTGTAAACAAAACACACATATAGATGTCACATTTTAAATCCCACTGAGAAAATAATGTCATAATATTTACCATATATTGTGCAAAAGGGCAACTAAATCACCATTCAGTAATGGCCGCCGCGTTACTTTAACCATGTGACCATATTAGAAGTGCTCCCAATGATGACACATACCCGATTGCAGAGTAGTGTCAATACCCCCTTCAACACCATTGGGTATTGGTATAAACTTTGTAAAGAAACCAAATATATAGATGCCCCAATTTAAAATCTATTAAAAAAAATAGTGACATAAGATTTTCTCATATATCACGCAAAAAGGTAATTAAATTACCACTCAGAAATGGCCGCCGCGTTACTATAATCACGTGACCGCATTCGATGCGCTCCCGTAGAGGAATTATATCTGACTGCCGATATGCTATCAACATCTCCTTTAATACCATTGGATGATTGGTAGCGAGAACTCCGACCATGTGATTAGTTACTTGGCGCGAAAACTACGTATATAGGAAACAGGAAGAAAAACTACACGTTAGCCTCCCCGAGTAGTGCGAGTGCGGAAACGTTTTTACCGGATGAAAGAGGAATTCAAGTAAGTACAGCGCATAGCGTAGCCAGTAACTTACCACATGCGATAGCATTTTAAAAAGATGAGCGAGCGCGAGAAAATAGTATTGACGAGGGTGCTTTATTTGCCCACCTTTAGAGCATCTCAAGTAAATGTTTCCCTGAACTTCGAAAGGCGCAGTGCTGCCTCAGATCGGCCGGACTTTCAGCCGTTAGAGACCGCTTTGCGGGAGAGACGCATCATACCTATAGATAAGGTAAATTTCGACACACCCGATTATAATCCTAAGATTTGTGTAGTGTAAAACATTAGTAAAATTAGGTTATTGTGTTTTGTTTTAACACCTCTGCAGACACATAAACGGTTTCGAAAATAAC
Source organism: Lissotriton vulgaris (assembly GCF_964263255.1). Classification (NCBI taxonomy): domain Eukaryota; kingdom Metazoa; phylum Chordata; class Amphibia; order Caudata; family Salamandridae; genus Lissotriton; species Lissotriton vulgaris. Next base: position 1,051,797,536 of record NC_141694.1, read on the forward strand.
AATACTACGGTTACTCGCGTTTACAATCACGGAGAGATTGACTTCACGCTCCAAGTTTCAGACATTGTGAGAACAAGGTCAGTAACACAGAAACCACATTAGCAAATAACTAATATTTTTTCCATCTATATTAAGCATTAGATAGTCAGGGTTTTCGCTGTTTATTTTTTGTGGCCTCTGCAGTCTATCATCGGATCCACAAAAAAACAAGCCTTTGCACCAACAATCAGCAGAAAAAAGATAATATCTGACAAAATAGGTAAGCATCTGGCGCTCAATCACTTGTTAAATCCCATATAATGATAACATCACAGAATAGTGACAGATTCTGTTTCTAATCTCACACAGGAAGTAATACGAAAATAAACCCTGAAGTCAATGTTTGTAGCTTGATAGGAATCCTTTCCCAGAACTAAAGGTACTTTGTTTTTGATCTTAGTGATAATATTCTCAACCTGTCATGCTGATGAAATTAATTTGCATGTGAGAAATTCTTAAAACATGCAGATAAATAGATAATTATATCGTTCTATAGATATCATGTCTTAAGTGATAATATCTTCTACCTATCATGCAACATAAATTGTGGATACATAAGACAACTCGTACCCAATAAGTCTTCTCTAATAACAGTATTCTAATTCTAAACACGTTCATTGATACATAATTTGAGGAAAATTCATATGGTTGGAGTTCTGTGTTGATTATGAGAGTCGCGGGGATGTCAGCCTACTGCCCATTACAGGTTCAACCACAAGAGAGTCATAATAACCAAAGTATAATATGTGTAAATTAATAGTGTTTTCTTGATCATACATAGGGCAACGTAATTGATAACAATGAAAAAAGTATTAGAATAAATGAAACAAATGTATGTCATTTATCGTTACAGATACCTAACCATGCAGGGGCCATAAAAATATTGTTTGTGTATGAGTATTCTGCAAGACAGGTCCTGAGGAAGGCGGTCTACACTGCCGAAACGCGTCGACCCTGCGTATTAATTGAAAAGTGAAAAGATGGTGCATTTTCACACATAAAGCGCCACGTTAAGGGTTTTAAGGCCGGTTTGCAAATTGGAAATACATGCCATAACATGAACTGGTTACACAAGCAAATACACTTAATGGTTAAAAAAGCACAAGACTCCAACGATGGTAACATCATAAGATTTTACTAATTATTCTTAACTGGAGCACTGTTTATTGGGTGGGGAAGTGTTGAGAGCCTATAAAATATCACATATACACAATAGGTTACAAAAATTACATAACAATGTATATGGCCTAGTGCTGTGAATCACTAGGACTCTGGAACGCACACCAAATAATACATTCAACCTTTATACCATTATTATATATCGGTAAGACTGACAGGAAGCTAAAATTAAGACTCTCTGAGCACAAGAGTCGCATACGTAACAAAAACCTAACGTCACCGCTGGCACAGCATTGGATTGAGAAAAACCACAACATAGCTCAGCTTCGCTTTCAAATCATTGAACTAGTACCCCAAAGACTAGGAATGGACAATGCTAAGATACTACTGCAAAGAGAAGCCTACTGGATCCGTAAATTACAGACAATGATTCCTCTCGGATTAAATGATAAGATGGAGATGGTATGCTTTTTATAAAGGTTTAGCAAGTAGGGATCCCCATACACAGCAAAATGCACATTGAAAAACATTTGATTCCACACAAAGACATAGTGTTTTCATGGAATGTATTCTTAAGTAAGGAGACTTGAAACATTGATTTCTGAAGTAATGAGATTTGAAACTTCAACACTGCTCCTTGTGACATATGCTACTCATGTAAAATAGTTTTTTCATCGAATGTACTTTAAAGTAATGAGGTTTGAAACATTGACACTGTTTCTTGTAATTGATGTCATTTATGTAAAATATGCCCATAGTTTGTAAATAGGCAGGGATAAAAACGCAGAAACTGGTTTGTTTAGATTATGGATTTTGTTTGAAAGCACCACTAACATCCAAGACAAGAGTAAAAATTGTTACCTATTTTTCTTTAAAACGAATACGCATAAAATAAACAGGATAGCTGTTATATTATTTTCAGTATCACAAATAGGCTCGTATATAGAATACCAATCTCTAGATTTAACGCGTGTTTGACGCAATGCATATCGAGGCTGCCTAGATCAGTTGCCTTCTACCAATAGCTTAAAAGATCGGTTTTTTGGTCGAATCTTGATTGTTTACGTTGTGTATGTGTTAGACACATAAAGTTTTTTATTACAGATAGGGAAGTCGATCAGCATCTCAGTTCGTCCTAAGTCTGTTGTCTTTGTCTACCCTTGACAAACAAGACAGTTGAAATAGGTGAAGGACTTGCGCGCTCGTTAGAGTTTCCGGCCGGTGAGCTAGGTGACGGTTAACCTCTTCGAAGGAGAACATCAAAATGTCGAACGGTAAGCTGACGCAAAGAATTCATAGTTTATAGTGACTTATCAGGGTGAGAAAGGCAATAATAATAGCCTTCATTTCTCTGTTCCAATAGCATCGTGAACGAAACCACCAGCGAGATCGAATCCTTTATATCTAGACTCGCAGGTAAAGACCATTGTTTATCTTCTTAAACCGTTCCATTGACGGAATACTTAAAATAGTTTATTGATGGAAGTTATCTATTCCATTTAGGTCTCCTTCACGTATGCGAGACTTTTATGATATACAGGTGAGCCCTTTAAATTCCAATTTCTTAAAACGTATATACGCCACTTCTTGGTATTCAGGCCATATGAGTTCCTCAAATATCTATTTTTCCTTCATCTATAGATGTGATACTGACTAATCGACAGGTAACATAAATAATTTTTTTTCTCAGAGATATACTGAAGGACAAGTATCTTTCAGATAAACTTTATATGACCGTCTACATTTGGTTTTTCAGAAATTTGTCAAAAAGGCAAAACAAACTTTACACAGGCTTCATATTAGTCCACGTTTTTTAGGTAAGCACCATTTGAAAAACTCTTGAGGGTTAAATGTTAAACACGTCAAGTAACAGATGAGTAATATTCTCCTTGTTTGTATCTTTTCTTTTTTTCAGACCCCCGACGAAGGGGCATATAGCCCCGAAATGCATTGGCTTTTTTTCTTTTGTTAACCTGTGTTTTGAAAAACTGTTGCTTTTGTTGCTATGTAACGATATTGTTATGAACCTTGGCACTGAACTTGCAAATAACATTCAAGATGAATAATATGCGAATGTAATATATTTTTTCGGTTTTGAGATATTGATTAAAACAAACAGAATGGTATAAAGGTTGAATGTATTATTTGGTGTGCGTTCCAGAGTCCTAGTGATTCACAGCACTAGGCCATATACATTGTTATGTAATTTTTGTAACCTATTGTGTATATGTGATATTTTATAGGCTCTCAACACTTCCCCACCCAATAAACAGTGCTCCAGTTAAGAATAATTAGTAAAATCTTATGATGTTACCATCGTTGGAGTCTTGTGCTTTTTTAACCATTAAGTGTATTTGCTTGTGTAACCAGTTCATGTTATGGCATGTATTTCCAATTTGCAAACCGGCCTTAAAACCCTTAACGTGGCGCTTTATGTGTGAAAATGCACCATCTTTTCACTTTTTTAAGTAAACGTTTGGGGTGACATTTGGTGCTGCGCGCGCGGTCTGGCTCCTAGCGCACATAGCCATGGTTGCAGCGCACAGAGACCCTCCACTGCCTCACACAGAGAAAAAAAATTGGAGGGAACATTGATCATCACCTATGGGAAAATCCCTCATTTATGCAGAAGTGAAATGAGTGCCATTTTCTGTGACAATCTCTTTTGGAAAACCTTCAGAATCAAAGACTCTGGACAAGAACTTGATCACGGACAAGGTATTGGGGGTGTTACAAAACTCAAATGCAACTCATTTGAAAAAGAAGTCTATTAAAACAATAATCTATTGTCAGCAGAAAGTACATCAAAGGGCCCATCAAAGTCAAGAGATAGTTTTGTCCAAGCTTCTTCTGGGACAGAAACACAATTTAAAGGAGTTTTTACGGTTTTCCAATGTTTGTCAGACACTTGACAGGTTTGGCAACTACCTGTCCATTGGGTAATATCTTTATCCATGGCTGTCCACCAAATATTTTCTTTCAACTTCCTGGAAGTTGCACCAATGCCTAAATGACCCTCATGTGCTGTCTGAACATTTTTAAAAGGAAGAGAAACAGGTGGAACAGCCTGGTCACCACGCATGAGAAAATGTTCTACAATAGAAAGTTCTTCTGAAACCTGGGCAAAGGATTTTAAAGGAGCAGGCAATGAAAGTTCCTTAGGCCATCCAGAAACTACCATGTTTTGGCAGCCAAAGAACTTTGTCCTCCTCTGATGTCTTGAGCCAGTCCTTGTGGCTGACAAAAGATGTAACAACAAGCACGTCATCAATAGAAGCAACAACACATTCAGCATCATCAAATCTTGAATTTGAGCAACTGTCTTTGAAAGGTAATCGTTTTTTAAATATTTTTTTAAATCTTTACAATCAGCTCTGACGTTCGGTCCACCAGGAATGTACTTCATAATAAAGTTGTACTCATGTAAATGTGATAAGATGCGGACTGAACTCGCAGAGGCTTTTCCTGTACCAATTCCGTTTAGTAAATGAAGAAAAGGTTTATGATCAGTACACATGTCAAAGTGAGTACCCTAAATGAATGCTTTCAATTTCTCAACAGCCTGGTAACAAGCAAGGGTCTCTTTCTCTATGGTACTATAATTGGATTCAGCAAGTGTTAAAGTTCTGGAAGTAAAACCAATGGTGTGCTCTCCACCACCAATCCATCGACATAGAACTGCTCCAAACCCATATTGACTGACATCTACAGAAATGGAACATTTTTGACCTGGAGCAAATGAGGAAAGAGCAGGTTCTTCAACAATTAATTTAAAGGTCAAACACATAGTGTACTTCTTGATTCCAAACAAAACTTGAATCTTTTTTTGGCGAGAAAGCAAAGGTTGCACAGCCTGAGCATATCCTGCAATAAATCAAGAACAATACTCCATAATGCCTAAAAATTACTTCAAAGAGTCCTTATCCTTGGGAACAGGGACTTGCGAAAGAGCTTGTGTAAGGCACAATTTAGGTACCTGAAGAGGAAATAGTGTGACCTAAATATTCAATTGACTGGGACAAGAATTTACATTTGTCACTGCCTGATGTGACTCCAACATCCTTAAACTTGTTCAGAACTTTTCTTAGAATAACCATGAGTTCAGTTTTACTTTTTGAGAAAATCAAGACATCATATTATATGCTTTCACAGAATGAATACCTTTTAGAATGAGAATCAAAAATGTTTTTAATACACTTGCCGCAGAGGCCATACCAAAGGGTAACCTTAAGAAATTGTAAGTCCCAAAAGTAGTTACAAAAGTAGTCCAACCTGAGAAGTTAGAAAGAGGAATCTGGTGGTACGCTGAGCGTTGATCTAACAGGGTGAAAAATACTGAACAATAATACCAGCTAGGAGGTCTTGGATTTTGGGAAGGGGGTGACAATCTATCAAAACGTTCTTGTTGAGGGAGCATAAATCCGCACACAAGCGAATAGTACAATCCTTTTTCCAAATGATTACAATGGGACTGACCCACTCAGATGAATCTGGGGCCTTAATGATGCCTTCAGAGACCAATTTATCAAGTAACCTTTTGAGGTCATCCATAACACTCAAAGGAATTGACCTATTCTTGTGCGAGATGGGAACTGCATTAGGTTTTAATTTGATTACATGCTCAAATTCGGATATTTTGTCTATGGCAGAACTAAAAGCTTAAGGAAACTCTGAGAGAATGTTTTGAACATCATCATCCATACACTCTGAAATCATAGAAACAGACACATCATTAATTTGCACAGGATTGTCAGACCAGGAATCAGTTTGAGACCCATTCTAGCCAAGTCTTGCCACCCTACCATATTCTTACCTTTGATGGCAACGTAAACTTGTGAAAATCTTCATCCCAAACAGGTTACATTTTCAAAGAAAAATCCAAGCATATCCATTTCATTGTTTCCATATACTTTAAGGATAATATCAGTGCTCTCTAGAGATGTGCGAGAAGCCCAATGTTTTTTAAACAAAAGATCCGAAATAATTGTGACAGGAGCGTCTGAGTCTGCCATCAAGTACGAGATCACCAACTATGACCTGGCATGTGGGATCTTTAACTCTATTAGGCATTAGTTAGCATAAGGGGATCAGCATATATAGAAAGAATAACTCTTTCCAAATTATTTTGTAAGAAACATCAATTTCACTCACATTGTGATCAATATGATCAAAGGCTTTAACAGAACTGACCACATTCTTACCGCTACAGACTGAGTGAAAGTTACCAATCTTATTGCATTTTGTACACCTATTTCCTATAGCAGTGCATAAAGGACTGTTATCAAGGTGAGACCTGGGGCCACATCTGTAACAAAAAGCATTCATTTTTTTTTAACAGGTTTGGAGAAGTTATTTTTGTAAGTAACAGAATTAATAGAAGAATCCACCTGGATTACATTAACAGTAGAAACATTGTCATTTGCAATGCATTTGGATGAAATAATAGCTCTCTCAATACTTTTTGCTATGTCAATAACTTCTGCTAGAGACGGGTCTCTGCAGCTTAGTATAAGTTCTTGAATTTTTTTATAGTAGCAACTATAAACAAATTGATCCCTAAGGTAAGTGTCTAAGCCTAAAGCGTAACCAGAGTTGCAGTTAACAGCCAGAATTCTCAAAGCCGAATTATAATCTTCAACGGATTCATTAGGGTCTTGTTTTCTTTTCATAAAGTTAAAACGTTCAAGAATTACACCTGGTTGATCCAGAAATGTCTTGTTAAGTCGTTGCATAGCGTCAGTATAAATGTTCAAATCATCTCCATCACCAGCTTAAGGTAAGGAAACTAGAAGTTTATCAAAAATGTATTGGCCAGCACTGCCTAAATAGCCAAAAAGAATGGCTAATTGCTTCTAGGTGAATAATCTTCAGCGTCTTTAGCCACTAAATAGTTCTCGAACGAGCTAAATCAAATTTTCCATGTTTCTTTTGGTTTACCAGGAGAAGGTAAAAAATGACTCAGCTGAACTATCTGCTGGTTAGAAGCCATAAAACATACACAGAAGTGGCAAAAAGTAAATGAATAATTCTCACGGTGATATCCTTGGGTAAATAATGAAGGATTGCTTCAGTGCAGAAGTACAGAGGAAATGCTCCACAAGAAACTGACAAATTAAACAGTTTCTTGTTTTGAGATGAACACTGGAGCGTAAACAATCAACAAACACTGCAAATGAGCGGAAGCTTATATATAAAGCCTGAGAATAGTGTTTTGAATAGGGTTTCCTACTCAACCAAGATGGCCGCCAAGTGTGAATTGCGTTATAATGTCATCACGAAATCAAGTTCGAAGATCCGCTGAAGTCTTTATGCAAATTGACTTCCTGCTCATCCAAGATGGCAGCTAGGCGTCAAGTACGTGATGACATCATCACGTTAAACATGATCCGAGAAGACTCGTGATTCTCGAAACGCGACACCGGAAGAGTTAGGCAGGATGCGAAAGAGTAGAAAAGTCAAATTAGAGCTTGTTCATTCTATGCGAACAGAGAAAGGAGGCTCCGAATGAAGATCTGTTCATCGGAGAGTTCGGAGGTAAATCCCATGAATATTCATTAAGTTGGAAAACTGCACAAAATGGGTGGTGAAAGGCTGTAGCCGCTCGTCGCCAGATATAAAGTGTGCATATAATAACAACGTTGTCCTTGAAGCTGTTAAAGAAGCAGTTCAGTTCATGAAGCTTTTATTCGGTACAAATGAATGACCATGAAAGCACAAAATAAAACAGTAAATGTATCATGATTAAAAGAGATTAAAATACAGAAGTTTTTTAAAAAATCCATAAATATAGTACATTAAAAAATCATGTTTTTCCTGGAATAAATGCACTTATTTAAAAACGTTGCAGTATAAAAACAAATATCTGCTGATTGTAAATTTAAAATCAGGCCCATGGCTTCCTTAACTGTACGTACACCATATTTGTTAAGCATAGGTTTCAAAAACATATTACGCTGTTCCCTGTACAATTCACAGAACAAAAGAAAGTGCTGAGTGCTTTGTGTAGATGTAGAGTCACACATACACGGTCCTGTCGGATGTTTCTTAATCTGGGGATGAGCCACTAAATAATGTGCCATCCCGAACCGCATCCTTGTAAGTACAAACTTGTGTGACTGTCTGGTTACCATCAGGAGATACAACGGAAACACTTCACCTGTAACAAATGAGTTATAAAACAGTACAGTAGATAGTGATCCAGAGGCTAATTTACGCTTTCTACCTGCAAATCCATAAAAGGTATTTTTCATTTCAGTCTTAGTAATATTGCATACTGCAGATGGGTCATTAACAATATTAACACCATAGATTTCCGAAAAACAGACAACATATTTAATCCATGGGATCGCTAAAACTTTGTCCATTAAAAGGCAATCTTCAATGACTGATCTGTTAAAGGCCTTCTCTTCCTTAAGCCAGATGGAGCGCCAGACCATCAAAGGCCTAAGGGATAACAAATCACCTAAAAAGTGAATGTTAAGCTCTTGATGGATTAGTTCATTTGAGGTTGAAACCGGTAGGCACAGAAGCTTTTTTAAAAAATAGTTTTCTTCAATTTGTAAGATGTCATGCCGGCTATATCCCCATAATCCTGCGCCATATAGTGCGATGGACACACACCTAGCCTGATCAATTTTGAGCATGTCTAAGGTGCGCCTCTCCCCTACTTTTGAGGCAAATCTAAAAACACCATAGGCGTTCTTGACCATTTTGTTCCGGATATTAGTGAATTCGTTGGACCATTTCCTGTCATTTGCAAAGGTAATTCCCAGATAACAAAATTTGTCCACATGTTGGACTTTTTCATCATCAATAAAAAAGGCATTTGGGCACTTCCTTTTTTTCCCACAGGTCATTATTACAGTTTTCCCTTTGTTAATCACCAGTTTCCTTGCCTTAATAAAGGCTGAGAAGCTATCCATTAGGCGCTGTAATCCTATCGGCGTTCTTGATAGTAAAACAGCGTCATCAGCATATAATAACACTGGGATAGTATCACCATGGATCTGGGGGGCATCAGCCACAACCTTCTTTAAAACATTATCAATCCCGTTAATAAATAAAATGAAAAGAAGTGGGGCCAATACACAGCCCTGTCTAATTCCCCGCTTGACGTCAAAGTTCGGGGTACATTCCCCCCTTTACCAAAACGAACGCAGGTCTGTAGTTTGTCGTATAATCTAGCCAAGAAGAATACTATACCCTCTGGGGCGCCTAGATTGAGCAGGGTGATCCACAGGGTGGGATGGTCCACTAGATCGAAAGCGCTGCTCAGATCTGCAAAGCAGAGGTATAGGGAGCCCTGTTTAGCCTCGGTGTACTTCCCGATCAGCAGGTCCAAATTGATACACTGAACGAGGGTACCCCTACCCCTTCTAAAGCCATATTGGCTATTAGCCAGAATACCCTCCTGCTCAGCCCATTCCTCCAATCTAACATGACCCGACTCATAATTTTGACCGACGAATCAAGGAGGGATATAGGCCGATAGTTTTTGGCCTCTGACCTGCTGCCTTTTTTATAAATGGGTACAATAATTGATTGTCCCCAGGTAACAGGTGCATCACTACAGACAGCAGCATTAAAAACAGTTGCTAACAGGGGTGCCCACAGTTTAGGTTCGATCTTATATACATCGATGGGTACCCCATCAGGGCCCTGAGCCTTGCCTCCTTTGCTAAGTGTAATACAAAATTCTACTTCCTTGGGAGTGATATCAAGTGGCACCACATCCCACCCCTTGGACTCCACCGCCTCTGTTCTATTTGTGTCGAAAATGTTGGAAAAATGGGTTATCCACCCCTCACTAGATACGGTGGAGGTTAGTTCTGGGGTATCATCCGCTTTAAGTAATGGGGAGTTAATTGTTGCCCAGAACAGAGTGGTATTCGATGTTTCGGCAGCTAAATTTAATGAATCCCATGCCTGCAACTGAAGTTCCCTCTTCCTCTCTGTAAGAGCGCGTTTATATTCCAGTCTTGATTTAGCAATTAAAACAGGATCCCTAGGTTTAACCGATAATGCCAACTTCAGGGAAGTTAAGGAAACTGTACAGTGATTATTAAACCATCCTGGGTTCTTCCTCGATAGAGTGTTGGCTTTCCCGGTAAATTTCTTACTAATAGCTAGGTTAATACTATTAAAACACAACAGTACCCTCTCATGATCATTAACATTTGCTAAAATTGAATCGGTTTCTGCAAAGCTCCCCTTAATAATACTACTAGATAAATCCCCGGCTTTATCCCCTGCCCACCTGAGTCTGACACCATTAGTCCTATGGGGTTCCAGGTTAGAAACAGTAGGTCCCACTATAACTGACTTATCTGCCCAGAAAGTAGTTTCCATTGTAATACAATTATGATCACTAGTATTACAAACAACTATTCTTGGGGTGGCGCAACAAGAAATTACATTGGAGGATATAATCACATGGTCAATGACCGAGCCTCCTAGACCGTTCTTAAATGTAGGGACAGTTAGACCATGTTCATCTTTGCAGGGTTCTAGGATTTCCAAATCATAACAGCTCATAAGTTTATGCAATTCATCTCCATAGCTGCCATGGCTAAAATGCGGAGCATCCCAGCCATCATTAGTTGTACCCCGCAAATCCCCAATGTTGAATGTTCACATAACTTAATATTGAAGTCACCAACCCAAATAAAGTCGAATACAACCTTAGAATCTGTACATAGATTTTCAAGGGCGTCAGATAAATCGTGTACCACTTTGGACCTAGTATTGTCAAAAATATTATTATAGTAATTGATCAATATAATGTTTCGAACCCCAGTCTCGACAAGCCAAAGGATCTGCCCATGAACACCCATTTGCAGGTGTTTTTTCACCACAATAGGGCGCAAAATAGATATTAAAACCACAAGGCCCCCTTTAGCTCGCCCTGGGCCTGAACCATAAGCAGGTAGGTTGTAGGACTCAAAGCCCTCGTAACTAATCTCCTCCCTGCTCCATGTTTCCTGGAGGCACAGGATATCATAACTTAACAAAATCAATCCAGGCTGGATCCCTCTCCATGGACCTAATCCCTGCCACATTCCAGCTAGCAAGTATAATTCCATTCAGGCTGTGACCACCGTGGTTGATTTCTCTTCTCCTACAATCAGCCAGGCCACAGACTTCAGCAGTGTTACTAACACCCCTATTGTCCTGGACTACAATTGTACAATCTACAGCCTCGTACCCTTGGCGGATTACTGACTCCGTGTGAATACGAACAGAGTTATCGCTTTTTCCTATATCTTCACCATTATCAAATTCACCATGGGCTAGCGACAAATGAGGCACAGGGAGTCAGTCATTACAATCTAATGAACTAAATGCATTGAATCGATTATGCATTGGTGTCACGAATGCAGGCCCATGTGCCGGTGTAAACAAACCATTCCTGGTACTAGTGCTAGCTGAAGGGAAGCTTTATTCCAGATTACAGCGAACACCACTTGAGTACGTCCCTCCTCAGCGAAATATGGGTTGCCAATGACAGTTACCGGCATTCGTACTTCGTTGGGAAGAGTGAATCACACAAGCATTACATTTCAAAACGACACATGTTTATTCCAGCGCATGCCACACTGGAATTAAACTACGAACCATTCCTAAAGCATATGAACACAAAGGATGCACTGGTAACAATCAGACATTAAGCACAAGTACACCCAGCTCCAAAGTCGGAAGCTTTGGCCATTAGGCCACGTAAAACAGCACACTTTTGTCACTCCCGTTCGGATGTTCTGGTTATTTTAATCCGGGGGCTTCACATTTGAAACTAGGACCCAATCCCGGCGTGGACGCAACATCTTCTGATTTTAGGCAAATACTTTACTCTTCCCTGTACCTGAATACACAAAAATTAACGCATCTGTGGTATCCTAGTCACCGGTTCCTAGGAGACTGGATGCCACTGATTCCAGAATGTTGGGAGTTCGGGAGTAGTTTATTTATTTATAACGCTTTATATACAGAGATGGGAGCTGGCGTGATGTTGTACCTGCAATACAAAGTAGGGAACTTCAAGTGGACTATATTTAACGGGGTCCAGTGTACATGTCCAGTCAACCATATACCACAAAAGTACAAAGTTCCCCAGGGAAAAGAAAGGGCAATGGGTGTATAAATGAGAGAAGAGCAAAGACAGGGGACAAGTGTTCCCTTTTTGGAACTAGAAGACCTCACACATCTAGTTAGTTAGATGTCATGCTTCATCATTGGTCTCCTGCTCCTCGTCAGACTGGCGCTGCAATGTCCGACGGGCGCCAAGAAGGCGCTCTTTTTTGGAGATCTTTTGTTCCAGCCAATGGTTGAGTGCATGTGAGGGGTCTGGTGAAAGTGTAGTCTTGAACGTGAGGTGATTTAAAATTAGGTGCGTCAGTCCACAAAAACATTTATTCGCGTGGCTGGCTCCCTAGGTTAAAAGGGTGGGAGGGGAGATAGGGACTGCAAGAGGCACAGTGGGCTACCTGAACCCTCTATAGTGGTCGACATGTTTCTTGCCAGGTTGGCAATTCTTCAGGACCTAAAAGTGCTCGGTACTACACTGTGTTTAAAAAGAAAAAAGATAAATAAGATAAATAATACAACCTCTTTGGGTCAGTGGGGAGACAGGCCAGAGGGTCCTGCTCATTCAGGGTAACCCCAGGAGAATACCTAGTGGGCCCCGCAGACTGTTCACGTGGGGCTGCTTGGTGAGGAATAGTGCCTCTGACAAGAGCAGCCCGGGTCCGGAGACCTACCCACACGTCTAGCGCCTCGGCGGAGGCGTGGAACAGCTGGTACCGGTTCCTCGTTGCCACCGGGTTTTCCCCGGGGAACTTTGTGATGTTGTACCTGCCTGTTCCCCTACATTAAAACTTTTTCTGCACTAAATCCTGCCTTTGTGGCTCCTATTACACATTTCTGCATTGGAAGAGGAAAGTGAAGATGAATTCTCACCTTCCAGGAAGACAAAACTACTTTTACACAGTTTAGGGCCAGAAGGGTTACGTGTTTATTATCAGATGGAGAAAAACGTCAGAGCTAGCAGCACCAATGTTTTCTTTGAAGCTTTGAAAGACTTAAATACGCATTATTACCCCACTGTGTGCGTGGATATAGACAGATATACATTTTCCAACGGAAGCAGGTAAACACTGAAAGTGTAGAAGATTACGCAGCCGCTCTGAAGAAGCTAGCCATTACATGCAAATTTGGATTACTACAAGATGACTTTATTAGAGACCAATTAGTTATGCATTTGTGTAGTTTGGGTATTCAAGAGAAGCTATGGGTGTGTGATGAGGCACCCTTGGCTGAGGTTACTGCTTTATTAAAAAAAGCAGAGATGTCCAGAAGGTGTGCCAAAGCAGCACTTAAGAAAGAAGGAGAAGTAGTTGGGAAAGTATCCACTGTTCCTAAATAGGAAAGCAAAAAGTTAGAAAAACCTAATTTCATGGAGTTGAACAAAAGCAAAGTAGTTCAAAATGATGGAGTCCAAAATAATAGAGTTCCTACCTGTTTTAGATGTGGCAAAAAAGGCCATTTTGCGAGAGACAAGATTTGTCCAGGATGGAAGTCTAATTGCACATTTTGCGGAATACCTGGCCATTTCGCAAAAGTGAGCAGAAGAAGGCTAAACAAAACAGGTCGCAAACATGTGATGTGTGTGTGTGACAATTGTTTAGATGACAACGATTAAGCAAATTCCTTAAGTGAGGATTGTGTATTGTGCATTGAGGATGGAAAATGTTTCGATTATATTGTTGTAGAGGTATATTCAAATTCACAAAAGAAACCATGTTGTGATGTTACTATTGATGGTGTGTACATTCAAATAGTTGTAGACTCTGGATCCCCGAAAACCTTCATTCACAGGAAAATATGGGAAGAGAAGTTAGTTAATATTCTGAAAAAGAAGTTAAACCCCACTGATGTACATCCAGTCATTTTACAGGTGATTATTTCCCCATGGTGGGGTTTGCAGAAGTTACATTTGAGTTTAAGGACAGATCTGCCTTCGGAAAGCTGTATGTGACTGAAAAGGGTCCGTCAGTCTTGGGATGGAAGGACCAAGGGGCTCTTGGTATTATCCTCGATCCTAACAAGAACGACCAAGTGTTGCTACTTGATGATCAAAACCAGGTTTTGGTAGATTCTTTAAAAAAGAAATGTCCTGGGGTATTCTCTGGTGCTGTGGGCAGGTTGACTAGCATTGTGCACAAAATCATACTCAAGAAAGGAGCTATTCTGGTTTGCCACAAAGGCACCAGGAATATTCCATTAGGGGTAAGAGAGGGAGTTATGGCCGAGCTTGACTCTGAGAAACAAAAAGGAATAATTGAGCCTGTAGAAAGTGTAGAGTGGTTGGCCCCATTGGTCGTCGCTTGAAAACCTGATGGACGTCTTCGTCTATGCATTGACCTGAGAGACCTCAATAAAAACCTCATTGTTGACAAATTTCCACTCCCAAAAATCGATGAGTTGTTAGCACAGTCTCAAGGCTTAAAGTGGTTCTCTACCATAGATTTGATCTCGGCCTAGCACCAGGTTTCGTTACATCCTGCAAGTAGAAGTATCACTGCATTTATCACCTTTTTTGGCTGCTATAGATTTGTGCGCATGCCCTTTGTCCTTGCATTACCCGCTGCCATATTTCAGAGACTGATGCATAGGATTTGTAAAGGTAAAAAAGGGGTAACATACTTTCAGGATGACATCATGGTGATGGGTCGGAATAAGGTTGAACATGACAAGAAGTTAGAACTTGTTCTTGGTAAACTTTCTGAATATGGATGAAATGCTGAATTGAGGAAGTGTAAATTTGCCATGAAGTCTGTAATGTATTTGGGACATGAGGTTGGAGGTGATGAGATTTATCTGAATAAAACTTCACCAAGGTCATCAGGGATGCCCCTTCTCCAACCTCAAAAGAAGATTTGAGGTCCTTCTTAGGCTTGTCAGAGTTTTACCCTAAATGTGTCAAATATTTCTCATCAAAAACTCATAATCTGAAAGTGAGACAAGAATTTAAGCGAAATTCAGAATTGCAAAACGTTTTTGATGCTATTAAAAATTAACTGTGCTGCGCCTTTCCCTTCCAGGGAATCACTCCACTAGCTCACAGTATCATAACCACTGATGCAAGTGGTAAAGGTTGAGGTGCTGTGCTGACACAACAGAATGATATGGGTGAAGAATCCGCCGTAGCCTTCGCTTCAAGATCTTTGACCAGTCCTGAGGGTACATTTTCGGTCATAGAAAAAGAGATGCTAGCTATAGTCTGGACCATGGAAAAGTTTAGGCAGTCCATTTGGGGGTCCAAGTTTACCATTCGCACCAATCATAAGCCCTTAGTGAAGATCCTTACCTCTGAGGGGATCATGAAGGCTACACCTAGAAGTGCTGGAAGGACTCTATGCCTTTTGAATTTTGTGTATGATGTGGTATACTTACCTGGGAAGAAAAATCAGGTTGCTGATTTTTTAAGTAGAGCTCCTTTACCTCATTCAGCTCATACTGAAAATGATTGGGAAGATTATAGTGTAGCAAACATTTGTGAGCTAAACACCTCTGACTGGGAAGATTGTAGCATAGCGACCGTTCATGAAATGGATTCCAGTGCAATGGCTGACTGGGTAGATGAATGTGCTAAGGATACTGTCCTTACTGAAATAAGGAGTTTATTGTCAATGGTTGGCCTTGCAAGAAAGAGGTTCTAAGTCATCACAGAAATGTTTGGGAAATAAGAGAAGAATTATCAGTTGATGAATCCGACCTAGTTTTAAGAGGTGAAAGAGTAATAGTACCTTACGCATTCATTTCATTTATAAACTTTATTCGATTGTTGTAAAAACATCATAAAAGTATACAAGTTAAAACAAATCACTTATAATGTTACACAGGGAAAGTGCATATCATAACATTACTTAATATGTAAACATAAACTAGCAGCAGTAGTTATAATGAATGTATGACTAGAGAACCATACTTTTTCTTGCGGTAATAGATTTTAAAATAGAGGTTGCAGTGAAAAAACATAGATCTGGGCTAGCAAGAGAAAATAAAAGTTTCATAGCATTTCCTGTTGTGAACACAGAATATTTCTTAAACAAAGGTTTAAGATAAAAGATACGCAGGGATTTATACAAGGGACAAATTAACAGAAAGTGCAAGGTACTTTGCTTGGTTAATCCGTCGCATGGACAAGGAGTGGCAGAATGTTTTTTCATCGTTGGGAATGCCACCAGATTGTGTACAATACCAAGTCTAAATCTGGAGAGGACAAATTGATGGGACCGTCTATAGATAACTTTGAGGTACATAGGTAGCCCAAGTCCTTCATCTATATTGGAAGAATAGAAGGCGTGGGTTGAATAGTCTCTTGTTTCAACTTTACGCTTGTTGAATTTAGTCCTCAAAAATTCGCCTTTAACCTCCTGTTTGGATAGAGTAATTACACTTACGCATTGAGGACAAGAATACTGAATACTTGAGATCTGCCACAGTGGACATCTTGGTATTGTGAAATTAAAGGAAAGGGTGAAACTTTGGTACTGGTGGTGGAATATGGACAAGGAAATTGAGAATGTTGTTAGATCTTGTGCTAATTCAGATAAAGCACAGTTGTTATTAAGGCCATCTTTGGGTGATAGGAAAATCCCCAACGGACCTTGAGAAGATTTAAGTGTTGATTTATTGTGCCCGGTGTTAGATACTGGAGTATCTACTTGTAACAATGGACAATTTAAAATAAGTGCCCAGAGGTAAATGACAATATAGAGAGTAGAACTGTTATTGACTGCTTTGAGAATTTATTTTTGAGGGAAGGGATTCCCAAACTTATTTTAAGTGACAATGGTACTCAGTTTTGCTCTGACAAGTTTAACAGTTTCCTGACCAGAATGGTATTACTGGGAAAACGACACCTATATATCATCCAGCTGGTAATGGAATTGTGGAGCAATTCAACAGAGTGATCATGGGCAGCATTTAAGCTTCCACTGGTGCTGGCAAGGATTGAATGAAGGAACTTTTTTAAACTATTTGGGATTTCAGAATTACACCCACTTGGACTGACTATAGTCAAGATAATGTTGCTTGGAGTCAAAAGAAAATGTGTAGTAATTAGTCACCTGCGAATTTAAGGAAGATGCAAGAGGTTTGTAAATTTCACTATGATCAGAAGCATGGCACAAAAGATGTTTTTATTAATCAAGGTGATTGGGTTAGAGTGAAGTTTGGTCACAAAACTAGTAAAGATGGAAGCAAATTCCCCAATCCCTTGCAGGTTACTGGAGTGTATTCTAAAATCTGCAAAACTGAGCGATGGAAAAGTTTGGCATTTTGGTAGAATGGCCAGATGCAACAGTGTTTTGAATTGGGGGAATGTTCATGATGGAGACTAACTTATCCACCAATTGGCTGAGGGATGATGTCACTAACTCCAGTACTGTTGGTAGTGCTTCTTGTTCTCCACCTTTAGCATCCCATTCTGAGCTACTTTTGCCTGGGGGTGATGTGGAGTGTCCCGTTTGTAGTTCTGGCACTACCTCCTGCAAAGGAAGACAAATTGTCCATCCTAGGAAGTTTCAGGATTTTGGCATGTAAAGTTCCTGTTTTGTAGTTTAAAGGGGAGGGGGTGATAACACTTGATATTGCTTATTGTTGTAGTATTTATTGCTTATTATTGTAGTACTTCACATTGCTTATGTTTCTTTCTCTTTATATTTTTCTTAGATTGGGTTCAATCTTCTCATGTCAAACATGTGTTAATGCTTAATAATCTATTGTTGTATGATTTATTGTATTTTCTTAAGAGGGGAGCTGTGGTATCCTAGTCACCGGTTCCTAGATAACTGGATGCCACTGGTTCCAGAATGTTGGGGTTAGGGAGCAGTTACAGAGATTGGAGCTAGCATTATGTTGTACCTGCCTGTTCTCCTACATTTAAACTTTTTCGGCACTATATCGCCCTCCAAGGTCGAGGTTGTCCTATATTAAAAAAAAAATCCCACAAAAATTGAAGAAGTATTTGCGATGCAATAGGTCTTGCATTTGCGAGATTTAAGCTATTGGCATTGTAAATGACAATTACTTTTATTTATCTATTTTGATAATTAACACATGAATAAAAGGCATTGTCATTTACAAAACCAATAGCTCGAACTCTTGTAAATGCAAGACCTATTTAATTTCAAAGAAGCGGCCTCCATTTCCTGGATGCTTGGAAAGTGAAAGCCCACATGGTGCACTAAATGTTGCAGGAAGGCATGTCCTGCCTGCCGTAGGAGAAACACATTAAAAGTAAATAGTGCTTACAGACTAAATAGGACATATGGACATATATTGTAACAATAGAAGTAAAAGGGCCAGTCCTCATGTGAGGTTAAACATGAAGACAAGGTGGTACAAGCCTATCAACGAATCAGAAGCCAGCATTTACATAGGCCTGTGGTTCCCAAACTTTTTTGACCCTTGGCTCCCTTGACCTATTTGGCAGTTGGCCGTGGCTCCCCACCATTTTTTTACCCGCGCACCGGGGTGCAGCAGCGCACCCTTTGGGAACCACTGGTCTACATGAAGAATCAAGCCTAGACGTGATGAATGATTCTGAGAGTAGCAATCACTATTGTAAAACTTTATTTGCAATCACAAAGATCTTATAAAGTACATCTCAATTCATACAACACCATCATAGCGTAGTATAAAGCACTCACACTAAAAGTAACCAGGCTTGAGAAAGGCTCAAGGAGCTCTGTGGCGTTACAAGAAGTTTACGCGGGTGAGCTCTGATCATGGGCGTCTGCAGAAATATTTCCGGGGGGGGCAAATTTTTAACTTCATCACCATCCCCCTTGCACCCTTCTCCCCTCTGCCTTACACCCTTCTCGCCCTCCCCCTTGCACCCTTCTCCCCCTCCCCCTTGTACCCTTCTCCCCCTCCCCCTTACACCCTTCTCCTCCTCCCCCTTGTACCCTACTTCACCTCCGCCTTGCACCCTTTTCTACCTTGCACCATTCTCCCCTCTGCCTTGCACCATTCTCCCCTCTGCCTTGCACCCTTCTCCCCTCTGCCTTGCACCCTTCTCCCCTCTGCCTTGCACCATTCTCCCCTCTGCCTTGCACCCTTCTCCTCTGCCTTCACCTTCTTTTCCGTGCCTTGCACCCTTCTCCTCTCTGCCTTGCCCCCTTCTCTCTGCCTTGCACCCGTCTCCCCTCTGCCTTGCACCCTTTTCCTCTCTGCCTTGCACCATTCTCCCCTCTGCCTTGCATTCTTCTCCCCTCTGTCTTGCACCCTTCTCCTCTCTGCCTTGTACCCTTCTCCCCTCTGCCTTGTACCATTCGCCCCTCTGCCTTGCACCATTCTCCCCTCTGCCTTGCACCCTTCTCCCCCTCCCCGTTGCACCCTTCTCCCCTCTGCCGTGCACCCTTCTTCATTCCGCCTTGCACCCTTCTCTACCTTGCACCCTTCTCCTCTCTGCCTTGCACCCTTCTCCCCTCTGCCTTGTACCCTTCTACACTCCGCCTTGCACCTTTCTCCCCTCTGCCTTGCACCCTTCTCCCCTCCCCGTTGCACCCTTCTCCCCTCTGCCTTGCACAGGGCCGGACTGGGAACCAAAACCGGCCCTGGCAAAGTGCTCTGCCGGAATCCCCTCCCCCCCACCCACCGGGAGGCGGGGTTGGGGGTGCCGCGGAGCTCTTTGCTAGGGCCAGTTTTCGACCGATTTTGTTACAGGGACGATTTTGCAGCTATGCTGCAAAAACGTCCCTGTAACAAAATTGGCCCCAGGGGCCCAAAACTGCCCCCCACCCGTGCGGCGTACCGGGGGATTGCCCGGTGCCCGCTACGGCCAGTTCGGGCCTGGCCTTGCACCCTTCTCCCCTCCGCCTTGCACCCTTCTCCCCCTCCCCGTTGCACCTTTCTACCCTCTTCCTTCCACCTTTCTACCCTCCGCCTTGCACCCTTCTCCTCTCTGCCTTGCACCCTTCTCCCCTCTGCCTTGCACCCTTCTTGGCCACCCCCTTGCACCCTTCCCACCCAATGGAGGGGCTGCCACCTAGAACAATGGCACCATTTGAAAAGCATGATGGACTCCTGTGCCTAAAAATTCATGTGTCCGTCTGTAACACAACTGGTGCTAATGTAAAGCACTCTAATGCCTTCGGGTGGGGTTCGCGCTATATAAAACTGCAAAAAATACTTGGTAGGGGGCCTTGTGCTGCTTTTGGGGAGCATTGAATCAGATGACGTAGTAAAATCACAAAGAGCACGGCGCAAGAGGCTTTTCACATCACCACATAGACAATGACACAGTCAATGACAAACATGGGCGGACAGTGAACGGAGCTTTAGGCTATACTGAATACAGCATGCATGGTGTGGTGCATAACATCACACATGGCAGAACAGCGCATGCGCTGCCCAGGCATTACGTAAAAATTTGAGTTGACAGCTCCCAGCCTTCTCTCTCCTCCAGTTGGGTCAGCCTCCTAAAGTCAGCCCTCGGCCAATGGACTCGAGCAGCCTTTAGCATCCTCTCGCCGGCTGCTCCTGATTGGCTGCGATGTTGCTTTGTGGCTGGGCGTCTGGGGTCCGTGCAGCGGCTCTGTGATGTCACTGTGGGTGCCGTGCCCCTCCTCTGATTTTCTCACCGTTGGCCGCTGTGAGTGCCCGGCAGGCTCAGTCAGTCTTTAGCGCGCGCGCCCCGCCGCACCATGCCCACCGCCTGCGCCTGGGCCCGCGAGAGGAGGAGGCGGAAGAAATCCTCCCGCCGCTGAGGAGCGTAGCAACGGGGGGCCCTCTGGCACCACCGCCGTCTCTGGAGGACCTTGGAGCATACGTGGGTGTGCAGCCATCGGGGTCGCGGCCCCCTGTGGCCGATGCCTCCGCACCTGCAGCAGCAGGGCGCAGCGCCCCCCACCGGCTACATCAGCGCGCCCGGCGAGGTGCCCCCAGTTCCCCCGCGTAGAGTACGAAGCCGGACTGTCGGCCGCGGAGCAGGGAGCCGGGGACCACCTGAGCGCCGTATCAAGTGCGTGCTGGTAGGAGACGGCGCCGTGGGCAAGACCAGCCTGGTGGTGAGCTATACCACTAACGGGTACCCCACGGAGTACGTGCCCACCGCCTTCGACAACTTCTCAGGTGAGGCCCCAGGGCAGCTGTAGCTTTCACCGTGATGTAGGTCAGCAATAGGCATTGGTAGAGATCAGGGTGAGGACTGCGAACTGCACGGGTGGGACGCAGGGGCTGATCTGACTGCACTGGAAATAAGAGCAGATGCTGACCTCGGCTGCAAGATGCGAGCTGCAGGTCAGGAGCGAGGGCGGTGTTCGACCTCCCAGTTAACGGGCCTGAAGGGCGGGTATGGGTTACTCTTCCGACCTGCTTGGGTAGGGGGTAAACAAACTGGATAGTAAAGGTTCCTAAATACGACACGTAAATCAGTTACCGGCCTTACATTGCATAATCTTAACACAAATACCTCTCTCTATGAGGGGCGTCAGGCAGTTAAGCTTTTAAAACCAAAGTTAATTTCTTGAGTTGATTTTCAGGCGAAAAGTGTGTGATTAAAAAAAAATTGTGCTCTTAGGCAAGTGGGGTTCAACAGCTGACAATCAATCACCCCAGAGCAGATATGCAGCATGATGCATTACCTTGGAAAATGCCTTTTTGCCATCCTCGGCAAAGTAGTTTGAGGTGTCCCTTTTCCTCTTTTGCCAACATTTTAATAAAATCAGTTATTACCAACGTTTGTTTCTGAGTTTGCTGTTCTAGTTATGTTGCACTCTCACTTGCCAAACTTTAAACAAATGTAGGTCATCAGAGTTTTCGGACGGGAGGTCCCTGCAAAGAATGTTTTAATAGCCGCCTTGTGATAAAGTAGGGGGAAAGATCGGATGTGTAGCTGATTTCATGGCTTAGACTCAGTCTTTGAGCAAAGTAAAGTTCGAGTGTCAACAATTGAGAAAACTAGCAGATGGGTCGTAGGTGGTCAGTAGTGTTGACTACTTTTGGTGTGAAGTGGGAAGGAGTTGGATTGACAAACTGCAACAGAACTTTGAAGCTTGACCCGATCTTTGCTGTGATGGGCAGCCAGCTGAGATTTTGGGGGTATTTGTAGACGGCTGGGGCACATCACCAGTTTGCCTTCCATGTTTTTCATTTTTAGTGGTCGTGAAGTTAACAACCAGAAAGGCTAATTTTTGCCATGATGGCATAATTTAAAATGTAACCGACTTGAGAGCTCACGCTTTTAGGGTAGAAAAAGATTGAGCCCGCGTTCGACTATGCTTTTATGAATGCCTAGCTGTCACTGCTGCCAAGTAACACACAAAAAAACCTTTAGAAAAAAAACATCTGCAGGTGTACTTCCTATTCTGCTGACCGACAACTACCGATTTAAGACTAAAATAACACCAGTGGAATCGTTGGCATATAGATATATGTGCATCGAGCAATCAGGGTTATACTATGCTACGTTCATTGGCGGTTGACCCCTGGGTGGCCCTCAAGTGCATTTTTGGGTGGCAGGGAGAAACTGCAGTTCAGTTGATGTTTGTTGTGTTGTCTGGTGGGGAAGGTGGTATTTGGTGCTGTCACGAAATTGCTGTTTCAGTTGAATGATACTGCAGTCCGTGGATTTTCCTGTGAACATTAGTGGGATGCGTTCTGGGGGTTCCCATTAAATGGTCACCCTCAACTCGCACCTGGTGTGCTCAGTTTTGGTTGGCATGGGAAAGGGTCCATCTACTCCTAGTGAATACGATTGGGGCTTTAAGTGATTATTCAGTCAATGAGGGTTAATTTATCACGCAAGAACATTACGCAAATTTAATAACAACACTCTCCTTTACAAATGTTTTATTATTAGGATCCTTTACAAATATGTTCTTATTATGATAAAAACTAATTAGTTGGAGTACTGTATTTACCATCTTTTCAGAACCACATTTCCATATAAACTGTAATTAGTCGGAGTTCTGCATTTGCTCTTTACAGAATCACAATTACTATTAGTCACTCTAGGCCAACTCCCCCCCCCAACACCAAAACTGTGTAATCCGTACCATCGCTGTCTCTCTGAATTTAAAATACGTATTTTTCTGCTTAGATCTTTAAACAAAATCAAAGAAGAAACACCTTTTCAAAATGGAAAAATTATGAATAAAGAATCTTGTTAATCAAGAAAATGCTTCTGGGAGTCTGTGTAACTTGTAGTTTAAATTTGAATGTTTATTGTTTCTACTACTACTAAAGATATTAATTCTAAGTGGATGCTGAGTCACATTTTCCCTAAGATAATAGAGAGTTTCCACTGGTTTTGAAGACTAAGATGGCTGGTCCTCAAGATTCGAGCACCACTAAGTTCATAGTAATAATTCACCCACCTATTTGTTGAGTTTGGTACTCTTTTGCCTTAGTCTCTCTCTTGTATGTCAAAAGCTAGATCCCCCTGTTTGATATGTCTCCTTTGATGTGCATATTTCATCCTTTCTTTTATTTATTTCTCCCTTCTTTTTTTGTCTTGTTCTTTTGGAGGATCTGCAGGTAAATGTGGCAATCTAGTGTGTCGAGTTTGTCCAAACATCAATTCTAAGGGACATTTTCTTGTTGATACATGAGGTGTATTCTGATAATCACGAAGAACTTGACAGAGACAATGATCGCAAACCTAGGCAATTCTCACCTTAAACTTGCACTCATGCCTTACAGCACACTCTTTGTCATAGAACAAATCTATTCATTTGACATGAAGCATCATCCCCGATATACTTTTAGATCCAAACAAAGAAAAGCTAGCATGAGAGTGCTTAGCTTGTTAAAGCAATCTTTACAGCTTTGACTGAAAAATAGACCAGTTTCAAATCGAATGAATGTGAATAGGCTTGCACCATCTCCTTCTGCCACAAAGTAAAATCATTCCACATTATCTAGGACAATAGGCTAGAAAAAATAGTCCTTTGCCTATTTTTATGGCTGGTTGCCTACTCTCCAGTTTCAAGATTAGATGGTGCTATACAAAATGAATACATTTGTGATTATGTAATGTATGTATAGGCATTTATATAGCGCACTACTTACCCGGAGGGTCCCAAGGCGCTTCGACCGCTGCGAGACCCTTCCTGGCTTCCCTGAGAGATGGTCCCTTAATGGGTATCTCCAGGGTGAGACCAGGCATCCCCGGCGGTCTGGTGGGGCCGTTAGTGAAGATGAGGCAAGCTAATGCCCAGAGTTGCCGAGTGTGATCGCTGATCAGAGTGGGCACCGAGGCGAGAGAATTATCGAGTCCGCTGACCCTGGTCCAGAAACCTGCCGCGCCGGGAATCGAACCCTGGGTCTTTTCAGTTGGGAATCAGCCCATGGGTCAGGGAATCCTGCATGTAGTATCCTGCTGGAATCCTTGTGTGGTATTCTATGCATGTGCATGGAATCTCATACTGCAGAGCAGCATTCTCAGCTTGGTACCTGCAGGTTTTGAGAATTTTGGTTTTTGAAGGGGAAACTATTGTATGAGACTGAAGGACCGGGATGAGATGTAGCTTGATAATAAACTACAACCCGAAACCAAGCCTTGACTCTGCTTCTACTTCTGTACACTGGCGACAAGCGGAAGCTACTGTAAGGAATTTACGGATTCACCTCAACAGCCTGAACCCAACAGATGGAAACAGCTTCAAGTTGGTTATCAGTAAACAAAGCTTTGTGAGAGCTTTACTCATCAAAACCTAGACTATGCCCTGTTGGAATCAACCTCCCAGGGCTTCCCGATATGTACTGGGATTGATATTGATTGATTGATTTTTATTATTAACCGTGCGGTTATTTAAAATCATTAGTCAAAAGCTAAAATTTTAACCCAACCCCCTCCCTGGACCTCTTATGAACTTTAAAAAAAAACATTTCCGACAGTCAATCTTGTATTGCAAGGTCCTTTTTGCCTTTAATCCGGGAGCTTAATTGTGTTGCAGCAACTTTCCAGTCAAAAGCACATCTTTGCCCATGGGTGTTACGGAAACGCCTTGTTAGCGCATTAATCTGTCTCTGAATTTCAAGCGCTTGTGTAGAATCATTATACACTTGCGTCTAGAGCCTGTACGATCTGGTAAATTAATTTTGCCGCTCTTGCGAGGTGGTGGATATTTATTTCCAAGAAGCACCAATCTGATGCCTCCTTGCATGTTCTGATGCCAAGAGCTCTTAAAATGGGACAAAGCCGCCTTTGTTGTTTGCTGGTCAATTTGGGGCAGCAACATAATAAATGGAGCCAGGATTCCCTTTGGTAGTTTCATAGGTGGCATGAGACGGTTCCGTCTGCTTTTGCCCATGCTGGATGAAAGTCTGCAGTTCTAAGGGACTTGCAGCACAATCTTGTGGGCTTTGACCTGAGCTGCTGCTATGCGTTTGTCTAAGGCTCCTGGAAATGCAGAGTGACCGTAGTTAATGGCCGGAATTAGTTTTGCCCTAAGGATCTTCAGCTTGGGGTCTGCTGTGTGGCTGGTCCAGTGTTGACTTAGGCCTCTCATCGATAGAATTGCACTGTTGATTTTGGCAGTTAGGTGTTTTATATGAGCTGCCGGTGGAGCCCTCTCGTTTAGCCAAATCCCTAGATAATTATAGGCTGTGGTGGTCCCAATTTGGTGATCTCCCAAATTCCAGACTGCTTGTTTTTTGTGGGGGTATCTGCCGAATATCATTGTAGGAGAGTAGGGTCTGCTATCCTATGGTCACCCCAAATTTTTGCTTTTTGCTTCACTGGTTTCTGACTTAATGTGGCTGTGGGCCTGCTAATCAGACCCCCAGCCTGCTGTTCTCTCTCTAAATTGATGCCAATGCACTTTAGGTGCATTACGAATTGGAATTGGTTCACCTTATGAGCCCCTGTAATAGTGCACCCTAGGTGCCCAGGGCATAGGTGTATCCAAGGCCTACCAGGGGCTGCAGCACGTATTGTGCCACCCCTGGCCTGGCCTCCATCTTTGACACAACTGGCTGATCACTCAGCTGGGGTAAGTCGGTGTAACCACCTCTTACTTAGGTACAGTATGTCTGTGCCTAACCCTAAACTGGACACATATGTTCCTATCAGCCACTCCTATGGAAGGCCTCATCAATCCTGGAGGCAGAGTGCTTGGAAATATGTGAGATGGTGCTCTGGCATGAGCTGAGCCTGTCTGCAGCTGTCGGGAACCACTCCCTAAGCTGTTCCGGGATATTGCCATACCATATACTCTTAAGTGCATTATAATCCTCGCGGTTAAATGCTATCTTTGGTTTGGCTTTATCAAAACATGTCGAGTAAGGTGTCATACGAATTGGAATACTATCCCCTCGCCAATTCTGGCGACGGGGATAGCATTCCACCCTTCTAGAGGGACACGACATGTGTGTAGCCTTAACCCCGGTTAAAGTTAAACAGAGCCTCAGCTTCACAAAATGGACGCTGCCACCACAGACACAAGTCTGGCCTCCTGCTGCTGACCGAAACTCGGCAGATGGTGGCCTGGACAAAGGGTTTCCTGCCTTGGGAGGTGCGAGCACCACCCCAGACAGGATTTTGTGTATTAGGTAGGACAGGGCTGAAAAGAATCAGACATGCCCGGGGCACACAAGGTGTCCCTGTGCATAGGCCAGTCCAAACCGGTTCTGGGGCCTTCCAGCCCCAGTCCTGGCGCGGAGCTGGACAAAGGAAAGGGGGTGTAACCGCCCCCCTTCCTGGTTCCTCCCAGAGGAGGGACCTAGTAGGTGATCCACCCCCAGTTTGGGAATAAGAGGGGGAGCAGTGCCATTGCACAGCAGATCATCCCGAAATCAACTTAAAACTAAGAAGAAGACTGGACTTCGACATTCTGCTGCACAGAAGACCGAAGAAGAATCTCCCTTGTGGCCAAGGAGTGACCACCCTGTGAACACAGGTACCAACCAGCAACTCGACGTCTGCTTTGCCGCCGCCTCCCGCCGGAGACCGAGCCCAGAGCCCGACAAGAACTAGACTCCCAGACCTCTCAGAGCCCGATCCACAGTCCCTGCGAAGAAGGGACCCGTGGAGGCACCGAGTGACGTGGGACCGGACCTCTTGAAAGACACTCGAAAAGCTGACTGCGCAGCTTCTGAGGCATCCTCGACGTTGTGCTTTGGGGATTGAGAACCCCCACCACCGAGCAGCCCTTGCACCGAAGATCAGCCCTCCAGCATCTCCACGATCTGCGTGGGGCCCTTTTGCATTGTGCCACTCGACGCGCCATCCCGGCCACTAGCCACGTGGCCAGCGGCCATCTTGGCGACGAACCCGAAGATTTAAACAGCAGGTCTGGTTGCTCCAGACCTACCCAAGCTCCTGTGAAAAGGAGCACCCGCTCTGACCTTGCTGGTCCGAGTGAACAGCATCTTTCAACTTCTGCGTGGCTTGCATTTGCCAAGGCCTGTTTGCTCCGATCAGGTCGCCGACACCGCCAACAGCGAGAAGCCTACGTGGGACAGCTCGTGACCGACTCCTGGACGTCCTCGACCCCGGGTATCCACGTGGCTGCAGAAAGAAGCTACCCGACAACGCCTGTTTGCACCCGACATCGCCTGGTTCCAATCTGGTTCCACGGTAGTCACTGGCTAGTGACTTTGAACACTGTCCCCTCTGCTTTCAGGTCTTCAACTCTTCTGATCCACCCTTGGATCCACCGGAACTCTTCTCATCGAGCCGCCTGCAGCATCTTCAGCTCCAAGCACCATCGACCAGCGTGACGAAACCCGACACATCTTCGACCCTGTGCACCCGCTTCCTGTGGGTGAGGTAACTCAGCTCCGCCGGTGCTCCTGCACTGGTACACATCCCAAGGGCCTGTGTTTCAAGTTTCAGCTCCGTAGGTCACTCGGAAGGTTCCTAACTTTCTAACTTTGTGCTTTTTACGCACCATAGACTTTGTATTGAGAAGTGCGTGCACTTTGAACACTGCACCCGAGTCCCGTGGGCCTTTCCCGACTTAGTTAACTCCAGTCTCGAATAGCTCCAGCGATTCCCAAGGCCCTAGGCCTCTTCACTTTCCTTTAGGTATCTCTTATACCACTTATTTAGTATATGGTTTAGGTGGCCCCTAGGGCTCATCCATATTGTGCAACTTTTGTGTATTTTAAACTGTCTTGTGATTTAACGCTTGTGCTTCTGTGCTCATAAAGAGTCCAGGGGATTTTAATAGTTAATAAATCAATATATATTTTCAATATATATCTGTGTGGTGTCCCTTTCATTTGGTATTCAAGGGGGTTGTGTATGGTATAACAGCTGGCTTCACATGCCTTTCAGAGTTTAGCCTAAGACTGCTTTGTCCACGTTACCACTAGGATAACTGGTCTACAAGGTTGAATTACAACCATCATCATAAGGGTTGCTTGGCATGGTACAAAGTGATCACTAGAATTAGTGAGCATTATATACCAGGCCAACTTCTCACATTGGTGAGCAGCGGATTGGGATCTGAGCTTGCTGTTGTTTTACCATTACAATCTTTGAGATTATCATTTGAAAGATCATACAGGTACCTGCTAGGTACATATAAAACAAGACTAGTATACTTAAGTTCTACTGAACTTAGTTGTTGTAGAGCAAAGGGAGTAGCACACCCTAGCTACAACTACTAGATAGGTTTAGTAGGTAAACACCAGTGTAGGTAGATTGCAACACATCCACCCACACTAGAGCAATGTCTGGAGCAGAGGGGTCCAGTGGACTTACTCCTGTTGAGAGTGACCCTCCAAGGGCACCATCCAAATTTGCTATTTTTTCCTTTAAGGAATTAAGACAGCTTTGTGTCTTAAGGGGTCTGAAGACAGGGCCTTCCCCTACTACAGACCACCTAAGAGAGCTCTTAGACCAGTCTGAGACTCTAAAGCCCTCTAAGGCAAACCCCACAGGGGATGCTGAAGGAGGCCATCCTTCAGAGGATGACACTGTAGACACCCCTACCCCTATCATCCTAGTAGATGAGGAAGCCTCCACCACTGGAGCTCCTCAAGTAGATGTAGAGGAAGAGGAAGAAGAAGAGGAGGAGGAGGTGGAAAGCAGTGAGTCAGATGATGACAGAAATAGTCAGGTGCTGGTCAGTAGGCTGAACCAGGCTAACTTAAGTCAACTTGGGAATGAATCAGGTAACAACCCATTCAGACCCCCAGGTGGACTTAACCAGAGCCATAGGAGGAGAAGGCATCACGCAGGTGAATCCAATACCTCCCATGTCTCTAGAGGCTCTCATGGTCACTCCAGAAAGGAGATGACTAGCCCTCAGAGAAGGGAACATGAGGCCAAGATGAGAGAGGCTGAGCTTAGGATCCAGAGGCAAGAGTTAGAGGTTGCCCTGGCTAAGGAGAAACTTGCTAGAGCAAGACAGCCTAGAGAGAGTGGGGTAATAGAACCCACTGGTGGCAGCAATATCCACAAGGATAAAGACAGGTCTTTTGATAATAGAAACCTGAGTAAGATTGTGCCCCCCTACAAAGCTGGGGATGACATCCATAAATGGATTACTGCAATGGAGAGAGCCTGCAGAGTACAGCAGATCCCTCAGGAGCAGTGGGCAGCAATCTTGTGGCTCTCCTTTGAAGGTAGAGGCCGAGACAGACTCCTCACAGTTAGTGATGGGGATTCTAGAAACTACCTGGTCCTGAAGAGTGCTCTGATTGATGGGTTAGGCTTAACCACTGAACAGTACAGGTTAATGTTCAGAGATACCCAGAAGACACAGACTCAGGACTGGTCTGAATTTGTTGAGTGTGCCACTAAGGCTCTGGAGGGATGGTTGCTGGGAAGCAAGGTTACAGACTATGAAGGATTGTATAATTTGCTGATGAGAGAACAAATTTTAAATAATTGTCAGAACCAGCAGTTGCATCAACATTTGGTTGACTCAGATTTGACCTCTCCCCAAGAATTGGGAAAGAGGGCAGATAAATGGGTAAGAACCAGAGTTAAGCAAAAGAACCAGAACCAGAACCAGGGTGGTGACCAGAAGAAAACAGACCAGAAGGGTGGGGAGCAGAAAGCTAAAGACCAGAAGTCTTCAACAGGGCCCCAAACTGAGACAGAGGGTGGGTCCCAAACTTCCAAGAAGAAGAAGAAAGAAGGTCAGAAGAAACCCTGGTGTAAAACTTGTAAGAACACCTCTCACTGGACAAGTGAGTGTAAAAAGGGTGGAGCCCCCAGCACTGCAGCCCCTAAGGCACCTGCACCCACTAGTACAGTTAGCAGTGTTGGTCCTCAAGCCAAGGGTTTAGTGGGAATCACTTTGGGAACTGAAGGAGATTCTGACCTAGTCAGAACCCTTACACAGGCTGTTCTGGTTTGTGAAGGGGACATAGATTTGACCCCTGACATAAGTCCCAGTAACCTGGGCAAATACAGACAGACACCTTTGATTAACAACAAAGTGGCTCAAGCTTACAGGGACACATGTGCCAGTGTCACTATGGTGACACCTAACTTTGTGGACCCTGGACAATACATGCCAGGCGATGATTACCTGGTGACCAATGCCAGCAATGTCACTACTACACATAGTGTGGCACTTGTTAACTTTTCCTGGGGAGGGGTAACTGGCCTAAAGAAAGTTGTGGTTAGTGCTGATCTCCCAGTAGAATGTTTGTTGGGCAATGACCTGGAGAACTCTCTATGGTCAGAAGTTGAGTACAGGACTCATGCAGAGATGTTAGGGATATCATCACATGTCCTTGCTGTGACCAGGTCACAGGCCAAAAAGTGCCTCTCTGAACCTCAGGTCTTGGATCCTGGAACAATGGACCAAGTACCTCCCAAGAAGAAGAACAGGAGGGTTAAGGCTGCGCCTTCCCAGCTGCCTACAAGTGAGGATCAGGCTTCACAGGCAACTGATCTTGAGACCCCTGAAGGAACTGTCCCTGAAGAACTTGAACCTGATCAGGTTGAGTTTGTGGGGACAGGGGGACTTTCTAGGGCAGACTTGGGGCAGGCTCAGTTAACCTGTCCTTCTCTTGAACCCCTCAGACAGCAGGCTGCTGCTGAGGCTGCTGGGAATGCTCAAGGTGCCCATAAAGTATATTGGGATGATGGACTCCTTTATTCAGAGGCTAGAGACCCCAAGCCTGGTGCTACCAGGAGGTTGGTTATACCTCTGCAATTTAGGGGCTTCCTACTCACCTTGGCCCATGATATTCCTTTAGCAGGACACCTAGGCCAGAACAAGACTTGGGACAGGCTTGTCCCTCACTTTCACTGGCCTCACATGTCTGAAGACACCAAGGAGTTTTGTCGCTCCTGTGAAACCTGCCAAGCCAGTGGTAAAGCAGGTGGAACAACAAAGGCCCCCCTGATACCACTACCTGTGGTGGGGGTTCCCTTTGAGAGAGTGGGGATTGATATTGTTGGTCCAATGGATCCCCCTACAGCATCTGGGCACAGATTCATACTGGTGGTAGTGGATCATGCCACCAGGTACCCAGAGGCAATTCCCCTTAGGACCACAACAGCTCCTGTTGTGGCCAGGGCCTTACTTGGAGTTTTCTCCAGAGTGGGGTTTCCTAAGGAGGTAATATCAGATAGAGGTACCAACTTCATGTCTGGATATTTGACAGCTATGTGGAAGGAATGTGGTGTAAACTACAAGTTCACCACTCCTTATCACCCACAATGCAATGGGCTTGTTGAGAGATTTAACAAGACCCTAAAGGGCATGATTAAAGGATTACCTGAAAAGCTCAGGCGAAGATGGGACATCCTTCTGCCCTGCCTTTTGTTCGCTTACAGAGAGGTCCCTCAAAAGGGGGTTGGCTTCAGCCCCTTTGAATTGTTGTTTGGGCACCCTGTAAGAGGACCCCTGTGTCTTGTGAAGGAAGGATGGGAGTTACCTCTCAAAAAGCCTAAACAGGACATAGTGGACTATGTACTTGGTCTCCGCTCCAGGATGGCAGAGTACATGGAAAAGGCATCCAAAAACCTTGAGGCTAGCCAAGAATTACAGAAAGCTTGGCATGACCAAAAGGCTGTCCTTGTTGAGTTTCAGCCTGGACAGAAGGTATGGGTGTTGGAGCCAGTGGCCCCAGCAGCACTCCAAGACAAATGGTCTGGACCCCATACAATTCTGGAAAAGAAGGGAGAGGTTACCTACTTGGTGGACCTAGGAACTCCCAGGAGCCCCCACAGGGTGCTCCATGTGAACAGATTGAAGGCATATGTCAGCAGGGCAGACATGGGCTTGCTCATGGCTACAGATGAGGGACAGGAGGAAGAGAGTGACCCTCTCCCAGACCTGCTCACTCAGAACCCTGAGGATGGCTCAGTTGATGGTGTGGCCTTAGGTGGCAGCCTCACTGAACATCAGCAACATGACTGCAGACAAGTTCTACAGGCATACAGGCATATGTTCTCATTGACACCCAGTCAGACTAACTGGTGTACACATGTGGTGGACACTGGTGACAGTCTTCCTGTAAAGAGCAAAATTTACAGGCAACCTGACCACGTCAGGGATTGTATAAAGACTGAGGTGCAAAAGATGCTGGAATTAGGTGTCATTGAGCCTTCAGAGAGCCCCTGGGCTAGCCCAGTGGTTCTGGTCCCCAAACCTCACACCAAAGATGGCAAGAGAGAGATGAGGTTCTGTGTGGATTACAGAGGACTCAATGCTGTCACCAGGAGAGATGCACACCCTATTCCAAGGGCAGATGAGCTCATTGACAAGTTGGCTTCTGCCAAATATTTGAGCACATTTGACTTGACAGCTGGCTACTGGCAAATCAGGTTAGCTGAGGAGTCTAAAGCCAAGACAGCATTTTCTACCCCTAGTGGGCATTATCAGTTTGTGGTGATGCCCTTTGGTTTGAAAAATGCACCTGCCACCTTCCAAAGGTTGGTGAACCAAGTCCTCACTGGGTTGGATGACTTTTGTGCAGCTTATCTGGACGATATTGCTGTCTTTAGCTCCACCTGGGAGGATCACCTGATCCACCTGAAGGAAGTGCTTGAGGCTCTGCAGAAGGCAGGCCTCACTATCAAGGCAACAAAGTGCCAGATAGGGCAGAGCAAGGTTGTATACCTGGGCCACCTTGTAGGTGGAGGCCAAGTTCAACCACTGGAGAGTAAGATCCAGACCATCAAGGACTGGTCCCCTCCAACTACCCAGACTCAGGTCAGAGCTTTCTTGGGCCTGACTGGGTACTACAGGAAGTTTGTTAAGAACTATGGGTCCATTGTGACTCCTCTTAATGACCTGACATCCAAGAAGATGCCCAAAAAGGTTCAGTGGACAGAAATCTGTCAAAAGGCATTTGATGACCTGAAGAAGGCCATGTGCTCTGCACCTATCCTGAAGAGTCCTGACTACTCAAGAGAGTTCATTGTCCAAACAGATGCTTCTGAGTTGGGAGTGGGAGCAGTGCTTTCACAGCTTAATGTAGATGGCCAGGACCAGCCCATTGCTTTCATTAGCAGAAGGCTGACCCCCAGAGAGAAACGTTGGTCAGCTATAGAGAGGGAGGCCTTTGCTGTGGTGTGGGCCCTGAAGAAGTTGAGACCATACTTATTTGGCACTCACTTCAAGATTCAGACCGACCATAAGCCCCTCCTATGGCTTAATCAGATGAAGGGTGAAAACCCCAAACTACTCAGGTGGTCCATTTCCCTACAGGGGATGGACTTTACAGTGGAGCACCGCCCAGGGACTGACCATGGCAACGCAGATGGTCTCTCCAGGTACTTCCACTTAGAACATGAAGACACAACTGGTCAAGGTTAGTCTAATGTCCCTGCGTTTGGGGGGGGGTTATGTAGGAGAGTAGGGTCTGCTATCCTATGGTCACCCCAAATTTTTGCTTTTTGCTTCACTGGTTTCTGACTTAATGTGGCTGTGGGCCTGCTAATCAGACCCCCAGCCTGCTGTTCTCTCTCTAAATTGATGCCAATGCACTTTAGGTGCATTACGAATTGGAATTGGTTCACCTTATGAGCCCCTGTAATAGTGCACCCTAGGTGCCCAGGGCATAGGTGTATCCAAGGCCTACCAGGGGCTGCAGCACGTATTGTGCCACCCCTGGCCTGGCCTCCATCTTTGACACAACTGGCTGATCACTCAGCTGGGGTAAGTCGGTGTAACCACCTCTTACTTAGGTACAGTATGTCTGTGCCTAACCCTAAACTGGACACATATGTTCCTATCAGCCACTCCTATGGAAGGCCTCATCAATCCTGGAGGCAGAGTGCTTGGAAATATGTGAGATGGTGCTCTGGCATGAGCTGAGCCTGTCTGCAGCTGTCGGGAACCACTCCCTAAGCTGTTCCGGGATATTGCCATACCATATACTCTTAAGTGCATTATAATCCTCGCGGTTAAATGCTATCTTTGGTTTGGCTTTATCAAAACATGTCGAGTAAGGTGTCATACGAATTGGAATACTATCCCCTCGCCAATTCTGGCGACGGGGATAGCATTCCACCCTTCTAGAGGGACACGACATGTGTGTAGCCTTAACCCCGGTTAAAGTTAAACAGAGCCTCAGCTTCACAAAATGGACGCTGCCACCACAGACACAAGTCTGGCCTCCTGCTGCTGACCGAAACTCGGCAGATGGTGGCCTGGACAAAGGGTTTCCTGCCTTGGGAGGTGCGAGCACCACCCCAGACAGGATTTTGTGTATTAGGTAGGACAGGGCTGAAAAGAATCAGACATGCCCGGGGCACACAAGGTGTCCCCGTGCATAGGCCAGTCCAAACCGGTTCTGGGGCCTTCCAGCCCCAGTCCTGGCGCGGAGCTGGACAAAGGAAAGGGGGTGTAACCGCCCCCCTTCCTGGTTCCTCCCAGAGGAGGGACCTAGTAGGTGATCCACCCCCAGTTTGGGAATAAGAGGGGGAGCAGTGCCATTGCACAGCAGATCATCCCGAAATCAACTTAAAACTAAGAAGAAGACTGGACTTCGACATTCTGCTGCACAGAAGACCGAAGAAGAATCTCCCTTGTGGCCAAGGAGTGACCACCCTGTGAACACAGGTACCAACCAGCAACTCGACGTCTGCTTTGCCGCCGCCTCCCGCCGGAGACCGAGCCCAGAGCCCGACAAGAACCAGACTCCCAGACCTCTCAGAGCCCGATCCACAGTCCCTGCGAAGAAGGGACCCGTGGAGGCACCGAGTGACGTGGGACCGGACCTCTTGAAAGACACTCGAAAAGCTGACTGCGCAGCTTCTGAGGCATCCTCGACGTTGTGCTTTGGGGATTGAGAACCCCCACCACCGAGCAGCCCTTGCACCGAAGATCAGCCCTCCAGCATCTCCACGATCTGCGTGGGGCCCTTTTGCATTGTGCCACTCGACGCGCCATCCCGGCCACTAGCCACGTGGCCAGCGGCCATCTTGGCGACGAACCCGAAGATTTAAACAGCAGGTCTGGTTGCTCCAGACCTACCCAAGCTCCTGTGAAAAGGAGCACCCGCTCTGACCTTGCTGGTCCGAGTGAACAGCATCTTTCAACTTCTGCGTGGCTTGCATTTGCCAAGGCCTGTTTGCTCCGATCAGGTCGCCGACACCGCCAACAGCGAGAAGCCTACGTGGGACAGCTCGTGACCGACTCCTGGACGTCCTCGACCCCGGGTATCCACGTGGCTGCAGAAAGAAGCTACCCGACAACGCCTGTTTGCACCCGACATCGCCTGGTTCCAATCTGGTTCCACGGTAGTCACTGGCTAGTGACTTTGAACACTGTCCCCTCTGCTTTCAGGTCTTCAACTCTTCTGATCCACCCTTGGATCCACCGGAACTCTTCTCATCGAGCCGCCTGCAGCATCTTCAGCTCCAAGCACCATCGACCAGCGTGACGAAACCCGACACATCTTCGACCCTGTGCACCCGCTTCCTGTGGGTGAGGTAACTCAGCTCCGCCGGTGCTCCTGCACTGGTACACATCCCAAGGGCCTGTGTTTCAAGTTTCAGCTCCGTAGGTCACTCGGAAGGTTCCTAACTTTCTAACTTTGTGCTTTTTACGCACCATAGACTTTGTATTGAGAAGTGCGTGCACTTTGAACACTGCACCCGAGTCCCGTGGGCCTTTCCCGACTTAGTTAACTCCAGTCTCGAATAGCTCCAGCGATTCCCAAGGCCCTAGGCCTCTTCACTTTCCTTTAGGTATCTCTTATACCACTTATTTAGTATATGGTTTAGGTGGCCCCTAGGGCTCATCCATATTGTGCAACTTTTGTGTATTTTAAACTGTCTTGTGATTTAACGCTTGTGCTTCTGTGCTCATAAAGAGTCCAGGGGATTTTAATAGTTAATAAATCAATATATATTTTCAATATATATCTGTGTGGTGTCCCTTTCATTTGGTATTCAAGGGGGTTGTGTATGGTATAACAGCTGGCTTCACATGCCTTTCAGAGTTTAGCCTAAGACTGCTTTGTCCACGTTACCACTAGGATAACTGGTCTACAAGGTTGAATTACAACCATCATCATAAGGGTTGCTTGGCATGGTACAAAGTGATCACTAGAATTAGTGAGCATTATATACCAGGCCAACTTCTCACAATCATTATCTTTGTTTTACCTTGGTTAACCGTCAGGTGATTTTCCTTGTTGTATTTCCCTAGCTCTTTTAATGCTCTTCGGAGGGCCACCCTTGTGTGATCCATAACTACACTGTCATCTGCGTACTGAAGGATTGCCAGTCCCCAGTCCCTGTGAAACTAGACTTGCCTCTTTCAGAGCTCCCCCCCCCCCCCGATGTCTGCTGTGTAGAGGTTAAATACGGACGCATCCCTGCTTCATTCCGTTGTTGAATTCGACTTTTGCTGCTCGAGCTGTGGAGCTTATCTTAACTTGTACAGAGGTCCCCTCATGAAGTGATATGATGGCTTTCAATAGTTTAGATGGAACCCCCTAGGCTGACCTTTTACTCCA
Organism: Lissotriton vulgaris; assembly: GCF_964263255.1. Classification (NCBI taxonomy): domain Eukaryota; kingdom Metazoa; phylum Chordata; class Amphibia; order Caudata; family Salamandridae; genus Lissotriton; species Lissotriton vulgaris. Next base: position 1,051,834,589 of record NC_141694.1, read on the forward strand.
AAGTTTGTCCCTATCGACTTTATCAAAAGCTGTGCTGTGATCAATAAAACAGCAAAACAACGGCAGGTGCCTGTCTATCACACCACGCTTTGAAAGGTAGGCCAGGGCCATGATGTTGTCCATTGCTAGTGGCCCTTAACCCAACGATTGTCATTGCTTGCAGGTCTGGGGAGTTTACTCCTATTTCTGTAGGTTTAAGTCTACTCGCATGGCTTATGAAAATAGAATAACCCCCAGAGGGACTTCCGAAGATTTTTTTTTTTGCATTTATCCAATATTGATGTCGTTGACCAAGTTTCTTGACAGCAAATGATGTCCCCTTTTGCGAGATAGTCTTGTACTTCCTTGGTCCCTGCTTTTTTTTTAACCCGCGATGTTCCATGAAATGAGGGTTAGTTCTTGGGGAAGGTCTGAGTTTTGGCCTTGGTGTTGATCTTCCTGCACCGACATTACCCTTCCCTCTCTGACAAGGACTTGATTTTGGCTAGGGTTCCTGTTGCCAGTTCTCGCCTCTTGTAGCCTGCTTAGTTTGAATCATTTGCACTCTTCGCAGGTTGTCTCTTTGAAAAATAGAAATATTTATTGGTGTTTTTGGGCGTTCGTTGATGTGTCCCCCCCCCATTTACTGCTGTAAGTGGTACCTTTCGGGATTGATGTGAACCCCGGCCCCTTCGTATAATGTGGGTGTTTCCGCAAGATTTTGTTTGTGTGGCCCTCCCATTGCACTTGCGGCATGATCTCAAACTATGGGGGGGGGGGGATCAAGGTTCGACAGTGTTGTTCATCTTCCGCCCTGTTGTTGTTTCCCAGCGGTCTAGCTTTTTGCTTTTGCTCCATCCTGTGGAGATGTAGTGTGCTCCATAGGGCCTTTATGACCCTCCAGTTCCAATCAGTCATAGAGCCTTATTTGTGTGGCGGAGTCCTCCTTACCCATGCTGACCCTGTTTGTTGTCACCTGGGCGACCGTCGATGTTAATCCTGCTGGGTGTGGTAGGTTGACCTGGTCCTCTTGAACCCTGCCTTGTTGTGTCACACCATCTTTCTCTTTCTTCAGCCTTTTCGTTATCTTCTGGTAAGCCCTGGCTCCTAATCTTCTGTTTGAGATAAAAAAAAATCGGATAGGGTGGCAGTGAGTTGCTTTTCTCCTTGGGTCTACGGCTGTTCAGCATTGCTGGCAGGATAAATCTCCTTTTCATTTTTGATTTCTTCAGCTTTTTCTTCGCCCTCCTTGTTAGGGGTGCTTCTGATCTAGCACCAGTTTCCCCCTCCAAGGTCACTTTCTGCTCTTTGGCTACCTTTGTGACAGATCTTGCCGGAGTTTCTTCAATATCATTCTTTGTCGTGGGTGCCACAGTCTCTTGACTGTTGTGCTCATTTTCTCTGGCTTTTGTTTCCATATCCCTCGCTTAGCTGTGTTCGCCTTTAGTGGCCGCTTTGTGATTGCCCTTTGCCAGTTATTCAATTATTCCTGGTATCTTTAATGATTTGCCTCTGCTCTTGGTTAGTTCCACTATATCCCCCATTATTTCCGGCAATTCAGCCCACTTTTCTATTATATCGGCACATGAGCTTGTCCGAGCTATCATTGCCTGATTATAATTGATTATTGCATCCAGTTCACCCAATTTGCGGCCCTGGTTAGCTATTGATTGAAGAAGGTCAACTTGGACCTCCATTTTAGTTGCTTGCCATATCAGGGCCTTGGCTATTGACTTCTGTGCTTCTCTGATGGTTATCAAAAGGGAGGTATCTTCTTGCTCATCTCGATCCTTCTGGCTTGTTGGTGGGGACATCCCTGCTCGCTCTTTGACCTACTATTCTGCCCCGTCCCATCTCCCGATAAGGTGGGGGGTAAGGTCCAAAGTCTTTTCAATTGTTAGCTCTAATTTTTGTAAAAACGAATTGGTGAGATCTCCTATCTCTGGCGAATCAAGTTATCGGGTCCAGTAGATGAGGCCATTGTGCTCGATCGTGAGATATCTTGCGGACTGGTGCGTGCCCCGCGTCTGAAAGTAGTGGGTGATGAGCCCTTGTTCAGGGGGTTGTAGAAGGGTGCTCGCTGTGTGCGACTCTTGTCTAAAGTTCTGAGCAGTCCTTCTTGTGACCCTTGTTGTTTTGACACTTGTGGGCATCTTTGTCAGAGTCCATCCTCTTTGATTTGATCGGGTTTCCCTTAAGCATTTTCCCTCCGCACCTGTAGAGGATATCTAGGGAATTGACAAAATGACTACCGTAGCTTTTTAGGCTGTTCCTGTGCGCACTCTTCTACGTGCGCTGCTTAGGCCGTGCTCCTCACCACTCAGTTTATCTAAGCCACAAAGCGGAGTGCCTTAACTCCTGCAGCCTTCTCCGTTGTTGCACTAATATATGCTTTTGTACTTTTGTGCTTTGCGTACACTCCTGCTTGCCACGCTGCTCATTCCAGAAACCCCCACCGGTAGCCACAAGCCAGATGTCCTGTGCACCTCAAGCCCTCCTGGTGAGAGCCTTTCCCCTTTCCTCTGCAGGATTTTGGTGGGGCTGAGCAGAGCAGGATCCGGGCTATGTAAGGGGAGGGGGAGGGGCGGTGAGCGTTCAGGCTTTCTCCACTCTCACTCACTCACCCGGGTGCTTTGTGGTGTGGCCCCTCACCACTCGCTGTGCTGCTTGTTATTCTGGTGGTTCTCTGTGGGTTCAGCTCCAATTCCAGCTCGTTCTCGGCACAGCTCACACCCCAGGAAGGTGTCCGACAATGTTAAATTGAAATGTATACAAACAATACTACATAGGTCCTACCTCACCCCAAAAAGGATACATCGGATGTTTGCAGAGGCTCAACACAACTGCCCCCATTGCAAGCGCGATGAGGCAGACTTTATGCATATGCTATGGTCCTCTCCGTGCATATTAGATTATTGGAATAGGGTTCGGCATACTCTGGGGGTGGTCACTCAACTGACGGTTCGAGACAATGCCCTGGAATGTCTCGTGGGGCTCCGTAGGTATAAAAAAAACACAAAAGGTTCAACGGTGTTTCCTGGACCATGTCCTTCTGCTGGCGGTTCGAGGCCTCACTATGAGATGGAAATCCCCTAGGTACCCGACATTATACAGTTGGCAAGAGGACATGATACAGTGGGGTAGTGCAGAGAGTGCGACACTGCATAGGGAGGGGGCAAGGGGACTACGCAAACTGCCTATCTCTATGGAATGGGATGTCATGTTGAAGGCCTTTAAACAACTAGATTTCACCCCTAGGCAACGCACTCTACCATGATGAGATACTTTCCCCTTTTATGGGAATATAGATAGACCCACACGGACCCCAGACCACCTCTCAAGGATCTCAGACAAAGGAAAACACAGGACACCATTGTGTCAATCTAGTGGACGGCCATATGATTCAAGAATAGCAGACCAGGAAGGGGGGTGGGGACCAGCTTAGTTAAACAAGAGTTAATTCATACATTAACATGATTGGTTACTGTTTTCGCTGTCAAGTTCTTAACCCCGAATGTGAAAATACTCGTATGGTCAGATCAGTGGTAGACTGACAATAAATATCTGTAATTAGTAGGTATGATGTGGTCACATATGTATTGTGTATAAGATGAGAACAAAAACAAAATGCCTTACGAGTTGTAATTGATCCTGCTTTTACTCTGTCGGGGTGTTTCAATAAAAGTATGTTTAAAAAAAAGGTGGGTGCATGTCCCTTCTATTTTGTAATGTTCACTCCCACAGCGTTTTGCCTCTGGAGAGAGCAGTGGCGCGCAGAGTGCAGCTGCATTCCTCGTGGGTCAGGTTACTATCTACACACAACCTGCCGTGCTTTCGCTTGCATTCTGGGGGCTGCCCACTATTGCATATGCAACTTTAAAAACATTTTTTTTAGAGCGCTGTGTTTTTCACTACTGCTTACATTTTATCAGTAGTCCACTTATAAGGTCCCAAAGGCGTGACCTATTGGCTATGGCAATGCTTGTCTTTTGTAGTCCTTGACTGAAACTGCTTCTCTACAGATCCACATGACCACAGTTGAGGCTCTAATGGCTGCTGGGGATCCACTGACATTGTGGAATACTAATGTGAAATTAAAAAAGTAAGCTTTTACCTCAAAGATAAAAAAAAATATGTGCTGAACTGTGGAAAAGGTTGCAAAAAACAGTGGAAACCAAGTTCTTGCTGGTTCATGAACTCTTCGACCTTTGGTCTATGTAAAAATGAGCCTTTCTTAAAGCTACCTTTTCCTAGGAGGCTTCCACTAGTGTCCCTTCAACCTCGGCTCTTAATTGTTGGCTGCATTGTTTGTAGCACTGGCAAAGTGCTTATCAAAGCTCTGCAGTTAAATCGATTTAGTAGTTCATGAACGAGTGTCCTGGCAAGTCAGTGCTGCAAAGCCTTCTGTGTGGCAAACCGTAAGGAAAATACATTTCTCTTTGCCAGGACCCGGGCCCCACGACTTCTGTCTCAGGACATGAAGGTAATTTTCTTAAACAATAAGTGGACATAACTTATATAGACCGTTTATGCATATTATGAGGGTTTATATGTATAGCACCGTCCAAGTCTTGCGCTAATAAACCATACCAATTTAATGGCACTGAATTTACGGAACTCGGAAGAATGAGTCTGCTTTAACGGCATTCCTGCTCGCTACCTTGTGTAAATTATACACACATATTTCATAAAGGATAATCTCAAAAGTTGGCACTTCACTCATGTACCCGGTATATATTTTTAGGTCTCGCCTTTACCATTCCGCAGGAATGGGAAATGGGGAGAATTCAAGTCGGCTATTTTCTCTTCAAACCAAAGGGCTTTCAGCCGCGGTTTTCTTGCAGTGCCCGTGAACCACGTGATCAAACATGCACGAGCATTCACGTCCAGGGCTTCTCCTCCCCTAGCAGCACTCCTCCCACACCAGCAACTCTCCCCTCCCACACCAGCACCTCCCCTCTCTCTCTCCGCAAACACAGCCTTGCCCGAGCAGCACTCCTCCCACACCAGCAACTCTCCCATTCACGTCCAGGGCTTCTCCTCCCCTAGCAGCACTCCTCCCACACCAGCAACTCTCCCCTCCCACACCAGCACCTCCCCTCTCTCTCTCCGCGACTTCCCCCTCACACATCAGCACCTCCTCTCTTTCTCCCCGCCAACACAGCCTTGCCGTATCAGCACTCCTGCCACACAGACTTTCTCTTTTGCATTCACGCACAGAAACACGTACACCACAGCCATCACACTCTATCTCTTTTCCTTTCATCCACAGAAACATGCACACGTTCACAACATTTACACGTGCATCTTGCAAGCATACCCAATCTTCCTTAGCTTATCCCTCCCTGTCACGGTTTCCGTTCGTGCAGCAGGTGCAGTGACACCGGACTCAGCAATCCATACTATCACATTATTTCTTACATCTCTGCCACATGCGTTCTTAAATAGCATACCCTTCGTCACTACCTTTTAAGCATACCCAATCTTCCTTAGCTTATCCCTCCCTGTCACGGTTTCCGTTCGTGCAGCAGGTGCAGTGACACCGGACTCAGCAATCCATACTATCACGTTATTTCTTACATCTCTGCCACATGCGTTCTTAAATAGCATACCCTTCGTCACTACCTTTTATCTACACAGTATACTGCTACTGTCTCTTCCGAACCACACCTCTACCTGCAGCACATTTCTGACACATCTTTGTATTTATTTTCACAGTAAATAATGCTGGACGCCCATTTCTTTGGAATATATATCTTATGCTGACTTGGCCTGTCACCTACAACGCTCTACATGTTACTTTTGAGTAAACACCAAGCAAAACTCACCATGCCTCTCCCCTCTCCCTTGCACACACTCTTTCAGAGACACGCTTTCCGTTCGTGCAGCAGGTGCAGTGACACCGGACTCAGCAATCCATACTATCAAATTGTTTTACAATATTTAAATGGCTGGGACACATACACGAATAATACATCTCTGTTCATGTCTCTTTGTTATCCTATCCCAATCACGGACCACAACATGCACAAACAGACAACAGACTTTCTCTTTTGCATTCACGCACAGAAACACGTACACCACAGCCATCACACTCTATCTTTTTTCCTTTCATCCACGGAAACATGCACACGTTCACAACAATTACACGTGCATCTTGCAAGCATACCCACCCTTCCTTAGCTTATCCCTCCCTGTCTTAACTTCAGTCTTTTCATTCATCTGGCCCTTTCGTCCTTTTACTCGCGCAAATACGCACTAAAACAAACAGGCTACACTCTCTCTTTCATGCACGACAACTTTTTTTTTTTATCTTCTTTCTTTTCACCTCTGTAAGGTGGGGAGGGGGCCAGAGTCAAACGTCTGTGGCCTAACCACCCCAGGAGACTGAATTGCTTTCAGCAGAGTCGTAAAGATTGTAATCTGTTGTCGGCCATCCGCGGGGAAATGCAAATGTTAACTAAAGAGACCGAAAGGCGCCTTTTTTTTCACACAAACCATAAAGCAAGGGAAGCAACTTTAGAAACAATATGTCAAGCGGCACGTTCTTTTACACATTCGATGACATGCACGTACAATGGTCTTATTGTTTTATACTTACGTTTCATAGTGAAAAGTTACACACAAAACATGCATAGCAACATCCCGAAGGGCCTGCTTAGGGCATTCACCCACAACAAATCGACCATCATAACACAATATTTTACGTGTGCGGATCAGGGCCGTCCACACGCACCACTGTAACTAACACACAGCCCTCAGACTCTGTCTTTTCCCATTCATCCACGGAAACACGCACACGTTCACAACATTTACACGTGCATCTTGCAAGCATATCCACCCTTACTTACCCTACATGTTACTTTTGAGTAAACACCAAGCACAACTCACCATGCCTCTCTCCTCTCCCTTGCACACACTCTTTCAGAGACACGCTTTCCGTTCGTGCAGCAGGTGCAGTGACACCGGACTCAGCAATCCATACTATCAAATTGTTTGACTATATTTAAATGGCTGGGACACATACACGAATAATACATCTCTGTTCCTGTCTCTTTGTTATCCTATCTCAATCACGGACCACAACATGCACAAACAGACAACAGACTTTCTCTTTTGCATTCACGCACAGAAACACGTACACCACAGCCATCACACTCTATCTCTTTTCCTTTCATCCACGGAAACATGCACACGTTCACAACATTTACACGTGCATCTTGCAAGCATACCCACCCTTCCTTAGCTTATCCCTCCCTGTCTTAACTTCAGTCTTTTCATTCATCTGGCCCTTTCGTCCTTTTACTCGCGCAAATACGCACTAAAACAAACAGGCTAGACTCTCTCTTTCATGCACGACAACTTCTTTTTTTTTTTTCTTCTTTCTTTTCACCTCTGTAAGGTGGGGAGGGGGCCAGAGTCAAACGTTTGTGGCCTAACCACCCCAGGAGACTGAATTGCTTTCAGCAGAGTCGTAAAGATTGTAATCTGTTGTCGGCCATCCGCGGGGAAATGCAAATGTTAACTAAAGACACCGAAAGGCGCCTTTTTTTTTCACACAAACCATAAAGCAAGGGAAGCAACTTTAGAAACAATATGTCAAGCGGCACGTTCTTTTACACATTCGATGACATGCACGTACAATGGTCTTATTGTTTTATACTTACGTTTCATAGTGAAAAGTTACACACAAAACATGCATAGCAACATCCCGAAGTGCCTGCTTAGGGCATTCACCCACAACAAATCGACCATCATAACACGATATTTTACGTGTGCGGATCAGGGCCGTCCACACGCACCACAGTAACTAACACACAGCCCTCAGACTCGGTCTTTTCCCATTCATCCACGGAAACACGCACACGTTCACAACATTTACACGTGCATCTTGCAAGCATATCCACCCTTACTTACCCTACATGTCACTTTTGAGTAAACACCAAGCACAAATCACCATGCCTCTCCCCTCTCCCTTGCACACACTCTTTCAGAGACACGCTTTCCGTTCGTGCAGCAGGTGCAGTGACACCGGACTCAGCAATCCATACTATCAAATTGTTTTACAATATTTAAATGGCTGGGACACATACACGAATAATACATCTCTGTTCCTGTCTCTTTGTTATCCTATCCCAATCACGGACCACAACATGCACAAACAGACAACAGACTTTCTCTTTTGCATTCACGCACAGAAACACGTACACCACAGCCATCACACTCTATCTCTTTTCCTTTCATCCACGGAAACATGCACACGTTCACAACATTTACACGTGCATCTTGCAAGCATACCCAATCTTCCTTACCTTATCCCTCCCTGTCACGGTTTCCGTTCGTGCAGCAGGTGCAGTGACACCGGACTCAGCAATCCATACTATCACATTATTTCTTACATCTCTGCCACATGCGTTCTTAAATAGCATACCCTTCGTCACTACCTTTTATCTACACAGTATACTGCTACTGTGTCTTCCGAAGCACACCTCTACCTGCAGCACATTTCTGACACATCTTTGTATTTATTTTCACAGTAAATAATGCTGGACGCGCATTTCTTTGGAATATATATCTTATGCTGACTTGGCCTGTCACCTACAACGCCCTACATGTTACTTTTGAGTAAACACCAAGCACAACTCACCATGCCTCTCCCCTCTCCCTTGCACACACTCTTTCAGAGACACGCTTTCCGTTCGTGCAGCAGGTGCAGTGACACCGGACTCTGCAATCCATACTATCAAATTGTTTTACAATATTTAAATGCCTGGGACACATACACGAATAATACATCTCTGTTCCTGTCTCTTTGTTATCCTATCCCAATCACGGACCACAACATGCACAAACAGACAACAGACTTTCTCTTTTGCATTCACGCACAGAAACACGTACACCACAGCCATCACATTCTATCTCTTTTCCTTTCATCCACGGAAACATGCACACGTTCACAACAATTACACGTGCATCTTGCAAGCATACCCACCCTTCCTTAGCTTATCCCTCCCTGTCTTCACTTCAGTCTTTTCATTCATCTGGCCCTTTCGTCCTTTTACTCGCGCAAATACGCACTAAAACAAACAGGCTAGACTCTCTCTTTCATGCACGACAACTTCTTTTTTTTTTTTTCTTCTTTCTTTTCACCTCTGTAAGGTGGGGAGGGGGCCAGAGTCAAACGTCTGTGGCCTAACCACCCCAGGAGACTGAATTGCTTTCAGCAGTCGTAAAGATTGTAATCTGTTGTCGGCCATCCGCGGGGAAATGCAAATGTTAACTAAAGAGACCGAAAGGCGCCTTTTTTTCACACAAACCATAAAGCAAGGGAAGCAACTTTAGAAACAATGTGTCAAGCGGCACGTTCTTTTACACATTCGATGACATGCACGTACAATGAATGGTCTTATTGTTTTATACTTACGTTTCATAGTGAAAAGTTACACACAAAACATGCATAGCAACATCCCGAAGGGCCTGCTTAGTGCATTCACCCACAACAAATCGACCATCATAACACGATATTTTACGTGTGCGGATCAGGGCCGTCCACACGCACCACAGTAACTAACACACAGCCCTCAGACTCTGTCTTTTCCCATTCATCCACGGAAACACGCACACGTTCACAACATTTACACGTGCATCTTGCAAGCATATCCACCCTTACTTACCTTATCCCACCTTGTCTTAACCTCAGTCTCTTTCACAACACACATTCGTCACATAAATGCACACCCTCGAAACTCAACCCTGCTGCTCATTCACTTTGCACAGGGAGATCACACCACTTCGCCACATCTTGAAAAATATTTGAAGTACACATTTTCAGACAATATTACACGCCACTTTTAACACATTTGTCACATGACTCCATAGCCCATCCTTCCTACTACGCTCTTCCATCCTTTCTTTTTACATAGAACTCACAACACTTTAAGAAGTAACGCATTTGACGAAAAACACATTATTTAGAACATGCATCTTCAATACTATATACTAACTACAGCTGTACGTGCTCTTAAATAGCACACCCTTCGTCACTACCTTTGATCCACACAGTATATTGAGCCAATTCTGCTGCTCCCTCCTAATGCACGCACAGATCACAACACTGCGACACATATATAAAAGTCTGTGTCATCGGAATTGACAATGTTTGCCAAACTATACACAACTTGGACATACACACTAAATGTACACTACTTCTCAACACACATTAGTGACATGCATCTACACAATCGTCATCCGATTCGGCTAATCACTCATTAGGCACAGGGAGCTCATACCACTTTGCCACATCTCTTGAAGGATTTGACCTGCAAATACAAAACGAAAGTGCCTATGCTTTGTACATATAATAATTCCATGCCTGCACACAATACCTTTCAGACTACGCTGCTCACTCCTTTCGCAAACACACATGCCACACTAATTCTAAACATATCACTAACGCATTACCATCAAAAGAAAAATGTAAGCAAGAGCGTTACTCAGTGCAAGCACCTATCAGTCACTGCTCACAGCACTTACTCACACTGCACACAGGCCTCACTCAAAGTGCACACAGCCCTTTATAACACTTTACACAGACTTCTAACACAATGCATACAGTACGCTATCAGTGCGTACTGCACATACTTACTGCACACAGACAGAACTTACAGTGCACCCAGCACTCACTCAGTGCACGCAACAGGAAAAAACTTGCACACAAGCGTCATTCACACTACAGACAGCCCTCACTAACAATGCACACATCCTTCAAACACACTGCATACAGTACGCTATCAGTGCGTACTGCAATCAATATCTGCACACAGACCTAACGTACAGTGCACACAACCATCAATCAGTCCACACAGACCTCACTGTCAGTGCACACAGAACTCATTCTCAGACTTTTATCAACTCTAAATCCACCTGCACACAGGCGTCACTCGCACTGCACACAGGCCTCACTAACAATGCACACATCCTTCAAACACACTGCATACAGTACGATATCCGTTCCTACTGCAGACACTATCTGCACACAAACATAACTCACAGTGCACACAACAATCATTCAGTCCAAACAGCCCTCCCTGTCAGTGCACACAGGCCTCAGTCAGGAAGTTTTTGTGCAGTTCTTAACAATCTACATAGAACACTAGCCCTCAGTATATGCTTAGCACATGCATACACACAAACACTATACATCCTTTTCTATCACACACAACTGATGAATAGATTACACAGTTACAATATGTTTGACATCTTAGTGTGCCAAGTGCTCTTTTACTTCACTAGCATTTACTGTGAAAGAATGAGCACGAATTCTTAACGTCACATTTAGGACTACAACGCCGCTAGATTTTTATCTTTATACCCACGTACCTTTTACACCCTTCATTGCTTTATACTTTGTTTAGTTTTAAAAATATATGGATAAATATAAGCTTTCCTAGGATTTACGTTACTTTTTTTTCGGAATGCTTCTTCCTTGCTGCGTGCGTGAAGACACGTACATTAACAAGTCGTGCCTCAAGGAGACACGAAAGTCGCTAGTGGCGCCACAATCGAACCTACATCTACATACACATTCACATTTTCACACTTGGGAGTTACACACATTATCTCTGGAGACATCTCCCGGGGCCAAGGGAAGGGGATGTACCTTTCATCCTTTGTCCACTTCCAAACACCTTACCAGGAAACTTCTCCACTTCGCCTATTTAAGATCACGAAAGGCTCATTGTGAGCCATAGCCTTTTTCGTCTCCAGAAACACAAGAGTGACCCACGGGACGACGCTGTATTTGCAACGAAGACTACAGATTCAAAGACACTACGCGACTACTTTCGAATGTAAGTGCATTTGTACTTTTTTTCGTACTACACTTGACTTTTCCTTACAAGTTTAAATTACTTGGTCGTCTCTACATTTCCTTATCTCTTTCTCCTCTCATTTTCAAGCTTTCTACCTATACACATTCTCCCCTGTATCTCTCCACTTTCTAAACAGATATTTTTTCAGCGTTCACTCTTTTAGGTCCCTTTAACAGCACACTCTTACCATTCATTTTCGCCTTTACTTTGCTCACTTCAGCTCATGAATACTTTCTTATTCGATCTTACCCTCCTTCTTATGGTTCCTATAACTACATTGCCAGATCCACAAAAATATTAACCAACACATTTGTTTCATTGACCTCACCCAAAAAATATCAATCGTACTCTAATGAGCATTAAAGATGGACGTAATACATGTGACTAAATTAAGATTTTTCTTTTACAGATACAACACAGACTGTTTTGAAATCATTCTTTACCACTTGTGATCTTCAACAAACAATAATTTAGGTGAGTACATCTGCATGTTACTGTTGTCATACAATTATCTGTCTTACGGAAACGCTTAGTGAAATAAGGGTATTTTTAAACATGCACGAGCATTCACGTCCAGGGCTTCTCCTCCCCTAGCAGCACTCCTCCCACACCAGCAACTCTCCCCTCCCACACCAGCACCTCCCCTCTCTCTCTCCGCAAACAGAGCCTTGCCCGAGCAGCACTCTTCCCGCACCAGCAACTCTCCCCTCCCACACCAGCACCTCCCCTCTCTCTCCGCGACTTCCCCCTCACACATCAGCACCTCCTCTCTTTCTCCACGCCAACACAGCCTTGCCGTATCAGCACTCCTGCCACACAGACTTTCTCTTTTGCATTCACGCACAGAAACACGTACACCACAGCCATCACACTATCTCTTTTCCTTTCATCCACGGAAACATGCACACGTTCACAACATTTACACGTGCATCTTGCAAGCATACCCACCCTTCCTTACCTTATCCCTCCCTGTCACGGTTTCCGTTCGTGCAGCAGGTGCAGTGACACCGGACTCAGCAATCCATACTATCACATTATTTCTTACATCTCTGCCACATGCGTTCTTAAATACCATACCCTTCGTCACTACCTTTTATCTACACAGTATACTGCTACTGTCTCTTCCGAACCACACCTCTACCTGCAGCACATTTCTGACACATCTTTGTATTTATTTTCACTGTAAATAATGCTGGACGCGCATTTCTTTGGAATATATATCTTATGCTGACTTGGCCTGTCACCTACAACGCCCTACATGTTACTTTTGAGTAAACACCAAGCACAACTCAACATGCCTCTCCCCTCTCCCTTGCACACACTCTTTCAGAGACACGCTTTCCGTTCGTGCAGCAGGTGCAGTGACACCGGACTCAGCAATCCATACTATCAAATTATTTTACAATATTTAAATGGCTGGGACACATACATGAATAATACATCTCTGTTCCTGTCTCTTTGTTATCCTATCCCAATCACCGACCTCAACATGCACAAACAGACAACAGACTTTCTCTTTTGCATTCACGCACAGAAACACGTACAACACAGCCATCACACTCTATCTCTTTTCCTTTCATCCACGGAAACATGCACACGTTCACAACATTTACACGTGCATCTTGCAAGCATACCCACCCTTCCTTAGCTTATCCATCCCTGTCACGGTTTCCGTTCGTGCAGCAGGTGCAGTGACACCGGACTCAGCAATCCATACTATCACATTATTTCTTACATCTCTGCCACATGCGTTCTTAAATAGCATACCCTTCGTCACTACCTTTTATCTACACAGTATACTGCTACTGTCTCTTCCGAACCACACCTCTACCTGCAGCACATTTCTGACACATCTTTGTATTTATTTTCACAGTAAATAATGCTGGACGCGCATTTATTTGGAATATATATCTTATGCTGACTTGGCCTGTCACCTACAACGCCCTACATGTTACTTTTGAGTAAACACCAAGCACAACTCACCATGCCTCTCCCCTCTCCCTTGCACACACTCTTTCAGAGACACGCTTTCCGTTCGTGCAGCAGGTGCAGTGACACCGGACTCAGCAATCCATACTATCAAATTATTTTACAATATTTAAATGGCTGGGACACATACACGAATAATACATCTCTGTTCCTGTCTCTTTGTTATCCTATCCCAATCACCGACGGGTATGGGCATCTCACACCCATTTGCCACATCTCTTGAACTATTTGACCTGCTAATTCAATACTAAAGTGCCAATGCTTTGTACAAATAAGAAGGCCATGCCTGCACAGCCTACCCTTCCAATTCTGATGAGCCCTCCTTATGCTAACAAACAGGGGACACTAATTCGAACCATATGTTACTCAAATACAGCACAGGTCCCATAAATGCACAGAATGTCTATCAAAGTCAACTCCTACCTATGCATATGTAGCTCACACTAATTATACATATTGTCCCCTCCATGCACAACATTTCCTTGCTACTCCACTGCTCCATCCTTTGGCACACAAAGCTTACAACACTTTGCTACTTATCAGGAACGTTTATTGCATTAACATTACTGTTTTTTTGGTGCTATTTTACAACTATAACAAGTCTCATGCTAATTGTTATTTATAACAGCAGATGCTTTTATCTACTTTCTTACAACAGTTGACTACCACTTTCACATGCCATTATGAGACTCAAGTATTCGGACTAACAACGTAAAATACTGTCACTCTTTACTTTTGGGGGGTGGAGGATGCTCATAGTGACTATTTTATAGGGAAACTGAGTTATCAAATTCACTTTCACATTAATCAGTTCTCATGCATGCCAAAGCGCACACACTTTGCCGCTTACTATACTCCCTCACAACTTTCCTGTCAGAATGATGTGTTCATAATAATACATTACCAAAAGAAATACCAATTACTTTAACTGGCTCACTAACTTTCATGCTTCCATTATTTTTCACCCTACTTCTTAGCATTTTCTATCAACACTCATTTCATACAAAATATAGAAATGTTTATCTCACTACATTCATTTTTTCTCTACTTCACAAACTGTACTCAGTATGCAGAGCAACAAGCATACACTCTACACATCACACACTTTCACACTACAAAGTTGCTCATGAAAGTAAAACAAGGCACACACACACACACACAATCTATTATCATGCCCTCTGTCACACTCTCACACAAAAGTATACTAACTTTACAAACTACTATTGCATTTCCTTTTTTTTTTTAGGATTTGACGTGTCATTTCATGTAAATAATATTCTGACAATTCATATTACTCTTATTTCAGATTCATCCATTGAGGTACAATCACCCACAAAACAAGGTAAATAATATTCTTGGTTGGAAACAACTATAAATAGTTATTACATAAGTAATTTGACTTACTTCTGTGAATAGACTTTTGAGGGATAAAGTAAAGGGAGTACAAAAAACCATGCATAGATGTTTAAAAGCCAGTTACCATCAAGGCAATACAAGATTTAATAGTACATCTAAAGGGAAGCAATGCTTACCAAATAGTACTTTTGCTATTTTGCACAATGTGTGCAAACCAGTTAATACATGGAACTCCAACGATCTACATTATATCATGGACCTTGGAGATGCTTTGTATCTACAAATGCATTCTTTTAACAATGAAACACTTATGCATCCTGATGATTTGCCAAAATATATAGAGCACAATAATAGGTTTTATTCACTTACTCTACGCAACCCTTTCTATGGAAATGTCCTTAAACGTTTTGATGAAAACTATCCAGATATTAACAGTGCATTGCATTTAGGGATTTCGAAGTACTGTGGGGTACTACTTTGTATGAGTGTATATGTCATTTCTATTTTTAAAAATAGGCAAACATACTATGTATTTGATTCACATAGCAGGGACAATGAAGGCATGCCACATTCAAATGGAACCTGTGTAACTCCAGAATTTCCAACTTTTGAAGCACTTATGGAATATGTAATTAATCTAGCCAAAAAATTTAGAAATTCTCCGCAGGATTGCATACCATTTGAATTAACACCAATAGATGTAAAAGAAATTTTGAAGCAAACATTCCAAAGAGCACTTCGAGTGCACAAGAGAAATAGTCTTTTAACTCCAGTTACTAACATCTTTGGACATACTACTCAAGTTATTGACAATTCTATTTTTGAAGGGAGTTTGCTTTCTTCAGACCCTTTACGTACTGTAAGTAATTGCAGTATTAGAAATACGAGTAAGAACAAGCATTTGGCAGGAACAAGTATTTCTATTATGGGGACAAACAAACAGTCTCTAATAAAAAAAGCAAACTTGACACTTTCTGAACATAGTGCAAAAAATAGTGAAAATACTACTGTTGCACTAGGAACAATTGACAATGTTGGAAATAAAGTACTTCAACCAAACAGACCAACTGGAAGTTTACCTCTGGGACGAAAAAGAAAAGCAAATAAAGCAAGTTTACTTTCTATGGACGCTTTAGCAACTCAAAGTAAGGTGAATAATATCAATACTAGTAAGGAAACTCATTTGCTACAAACAAGTACTTCTATTCTGGAGACAAATAAACACTGTCAAATCAACTTTGATTACTTTAGCCTTTCAGAACATAGTCAGGAAAAAAGGAAAAATAGAAGTGATGCACAAGGACCCATTGACAATATTGGAAATAAAGGTGTTGAAAAAAACACAACAAATGTAATGTTAACGGTGGGAGAAAAACGCAAAGGTAATAAACAAATCCATTTAATTATTAATAAATTCCATCGTGAAATATTGCATGGACCAGAGTATGTTTGTACGATTTGCAACCAGTTGTGGCATAAACAAACAATTAAAAATACTCGCACTGTTTGTGAAACAGACATGTTTAAAAGGTGTAACATTAGTAGCAAGAAAACAAATTTAATTTGTATGACTTGCTATACTTACATCAGAAAAGATAAAATACCACCATGTTCAGTCCTAAATGGCATGTCATTTCCAAATGTACCAATTGAATTAGAATTATACGATTTAGAAGAAAGATTAGTTTCTCCGAGGATACCTTTTTTACAAATTCGTAGTTTACCACGCGGATTTCAAAAATCATTATCAGGTGCTGTTGTTAATGTACCTGCAGATGTCATGACAACAGTTACAATTTTACCGAGGCAAATGAATGATGCCATGACCATCCCAGTAAAATTAAAAAGGAAACTAATGTATAGATCACACACGCATTATGAAAATATTCGCCCAAACACAGTTAAAAAGGCAGCAACATGGCTAGCAACCAATAGTGTCATGTTTAATGAATATGGTGTGACAATTAACCCCGAATGGCAGTATATACCTCCAGAAATCAACAATGTAAATGATAATTCCGACACAAGCTATTCTTCAGATACATCTGAGAACATGGAAGCTGGAAATTTAGATACTATGTTAACAAATGAAACTATTACCTCAAATAGGGTAAATGTTTTAAGTTTAGCTCCAGCTGAATTTAATACACCAAGAGGTTTATATGAGGATAAAGATTCAGAATTTTTGGCTTTCCCTACAATTTATTGTGGAGAACGAAGGCCAAACAATAAGGAAAGACATATACCGGTACATTATAGTACTATTTGCCAATGGGAATTAAGAAGTCATGATAGAAGAGTAGCTAAAAGTATGACTAATGTTTTCTTTAAACTTAAAAAATTACATATTAAGCAAATTCAAGGGAAAATTAATATTTCCATACGGAAAAAATGTACAGATGGTAAGAATATTACTGCTAAAGATATAAAATATAATATTGAAAATTTGTTCCAGTTTAATGAAGGTTATAAAGTTTTGAAAACTATACGCAGTTCACCTCCTTATTGGGAAAGTTGTAAAAGAGATCTTTTTGCTATGATAAGACAACTTGGAATACCAACTTTTTTCTTGACTTTATCTGCTGCTGAAACAAAATGGCACCATTTAATAAATATATTATTGAGAGTTAAAAACTTAAATGAATGCACAGAAGAGGAATTCAATAACATGTCTTGGGAAACTAAATGTCGATTAATACAAGAAGATCCTATTACATGTGCTAGACAGTTTGACTATCAAGTGAGGAAATTGTTTAATTGTGTTTTGATGAACGGGACAAATCCAATTGGGGAAATAGTTGACTACTTTTACAGAGTAGAATTCCAACAGAGAGGTTCTCCACATATACATGCATTACTATGGGTAAAAAATGCACCCCTCTATGGTGTGTCGCCATTAGAAGATGTCAATGAGTTTATTGAGCAATATATTCAATGTAATAAGTCACATGACACTGTTTTACAGCCTTTAATAAATTTACAAAGGCATGGGCACACTAAAAATTGCCGCCGCAAAGAAAAAAGAACATGTAAATATCAATACCCAAAATATCCTATGTCAAAAACTCTCATATTAGAGCCATTGACACTTGAAGGCACAGATAGGCAATGGAAAGATAATCTAAAACGTATCCATGAAGCTATGAATGATGCTACTTTTAGCACACTTTCTTTTGATGATTTCTTAGGTGTTATTAAGATGGATAATAAAGAATATATCACTTCGATACAAACTAGTTTAGAAAAGCCAACAATTTTTTTAAAAAGAACACCAGATGAATGCTTCATTAATAACTACAATAGTACGATTCTAAAAGCTTGGCGAGCAAACATAGACTTGCAGTTTGTACTAGATGCTTATGCTTGTGCAGTCTATATTATTTCATATATTAGCAAATCGCAAAGAGGAATTAGCAAACTTATTGCACAAGCGGCTAAAGAAGTGAAAAACAATAGTAATGTCAAAGAACAACTTAAACACATAGGGAACAAATTCCTCAATTGCACAGAAATTAGTGCTCAAGAAGCAGCATATCTCATTCTTCAGATACCATTACGGAAAAGTTCACGGGCATTTGTATTTATTAATACTAGCCCACCAGAAAAAAGAACTTATTTAATGCGCGATATGGAAACTATTAATTCATTGCCAGAAAATTCAACTGACATTCAATGTGAAAATATTATTGCTAAGTACTGCAAGAGACCCAAAACATTAGAAATGTGTACTTTAGCTGATTATGCCTCAAATTTTAATTACTCCAGCAAAAAAAAATATAACAGAGAAATTAATGACTCCGAAGATTTACTTGCTGAAAGAAACTTTTACAGCTCAGATGAGGAAGAAATTGAAATAGAATGTACAGAGGAGGATGTAGGTATGCAGAATATAAATAGCAAGTATGCTTTAAGTAAGCGCAAACGGCGAAAAATTATACGCTTTCGCAGATTTAACAAAGACAAAGAGCCAGAAGAATATTATAGAGAACTATTAATGTTGCACTATCCATGGAGAGAAGAACATAAAATTATAGCTAACAAGGATACTTACTTTGAAAGGTATCTAATAGTAAAAAAGGTAGTTGATTCCCAAGTTAAAATATATAACCATAATCACGGTGAAGTTACAAATATTACGAATGAAGAGTCGAATGAAAATATTCTATCCCCTCCTCTATCACCACAATTAATACCAACAGAAAATGTAGGTGATAAAGGGAATAATAAAGAAAATCAACATCTATATGATTTGTCATTAGATTTAGGAATTAGAACAATAACTGAAGAAACAAGCTTAACTAACTCCATTCTACCTGATGATAAATACAAACAGATAATGCACAACTTAACTGCTCAACAACTCAATTTTGTTTACCATCACTTGAATTTGTTAAAAACGAAAAGTACTCCATGCTATACTTTCTGCACTGGAGGGGCTGGTGTTGGTAAAAGCTTTCTAATAACTGCACTACATCAAACATTACTACGCTACTATAATACAAAGGCAGGGGAAAATCCAGATAATATACATGTCTTACTTACTGCTCCAACAGGCAAAGCAGCACATAATATTCAAGGCCAAACATTGCATAGTACTTTCAAAATTCCTGTCTCACAAAGTTTTAATTATAAACCACTAAGTCATGAAAATAGAACTTCACTTCAAATGCAAATGATGCATGTTAAAGTTCTGATTATAGATGAAATTTCGATGGTGGGTCAAAATATGTTTAATTTTATACATAACAGACTACAAGAAATAAAGTCGTCAAATGAACCATTTGGAGGAGTTTCTATTATAGCTATTGGTGACTTCTACCAATTGAAACCTGTTTGTGACAGATACATTTTTCAGGATTCTAATAATTTGTATGGCCCTTTAAGTATTAATTTATGGAAAGAACATTTTAAACTCTTTGAATTAACGAAGATTATGCGTCAAAAAGAAGATCTACAATTTGCAGAACTACTAAACAGATTAAGAGAAGGGAAGCATACTAAAGAAGATATTCTAATAATTAAGCAAAGAGAAATGCCACCTGATGAGAGTCTCTTAGAAACAATCCCATACATTATGTCTACAAATGTTGAAGTTAATGAAATTAACAGAATTGTTTTGGATAAACATAGCAAGGATTATCCAGTGTATATAACAGTAGCTAACGATACTGTGAGTTCTGATGTTTCAGAAAATGTCAAAAAAACTATAATTAAGCAATTGCCTAAGGATCCAACAAAAACTATGGGACTTGCACATACATTACACATTGCTTTACAGCTCCGTTATGATTTAACTTGCAATGTGGATGTAAATGATGGTTTAACAAATGGCGCAACTGGTATAGTCCAATTTGTTGACATTATTAACAATACTCCATTTCTAGTCTGGGTATCATTTGACAATATTAGTGTTGGGCAAAAAGCAAGGCAAGAATATAAGCATTTATATCATTCACAAATAGAAAAGTCATGGACACCAATACATGCTATAGCTAGACATTTTCAATACACTAAGAAATTTATTACTGTTATACGCAAACAATTTCCTTTACGACAAGCATCAGCACGTACTATACATCGCACACAAGGGGACACTATTGAGCCACTTTATATACACTTTAATAATAGCAAAATTCATCACTTACATTATGTTGCTATAAGCAGAGCTAAATGTATACAGAACATATACGTGAAGAATTTTGATGATACTAAAATTATAGTACACCCAAAAGTTAATGAGGAAATGGAAAGATTAAGGACCGAAATGCAACTTGAAATCACAATACCACAATTAGATACATACAAAACACATTTCAATATTATAACACACAATATACGATCACTTCAGAAGCATTTCACATCAATGATAGCTGATAGTAACATAATGCAAGCAGACATTATTTGCTTAACTGAGATCAACACAACAAGGAACTCAACTGCAAATGATTTTTATGTAGAACAATATGATCACATGATATTTGATAAATTTCATACATACAACACTAACCATGGGATGATACTCTACTACAAGAAAGAGCTTAGGATATTACCTATTTATGAAACACACCAAGGGATAGACATTTTACATTTTACATTACAGATTCAGGACACAGATTACCTTATTATTATAGTCTACAAACCACCACAGAAACTTATTACAGATCTTTTAGAAATTATTACCAGTATCACTAATTTTTATCCAGCACACAAATTCATCATTATGGGAGATTTCAATGTGGATGTCTCTCAAAGCAATTCACAAACTAACAAACTCATTGGGTTCTTTGAGAGTAAGTTGCAATGTACACAACTTATAGATACTTACACAACAGACTACCAATCTATCTTAGATCATATATATACCAATTACATACTTCAAAGTTATGGTATATTAGAATGCTATTACAGTGATCATAAAGCACTATGGATTTGTATTTAACATTTGTTGTAACTTATATTTCTATTTCAGATGTTGACTATTGAAGAAATCGGTAACATTACTACAAATGACAACAAGCCATATGAAAAACCCATAAGAGTTAATGTGATCAAGTGCTCAAGCAAAACGAATTACAAAAACGCAAAACAAGAAAATAAAGTACTTTTTCTTTTGGCTCTGGCAGACAAAACTGGAACAATCAAAGCTACGTGCTACCAGGAAACTTTATATCAGCAGACACAAAAAACTTGTGGACTACTTATACGCAATTTTATAATTAAAAACAACACAATTCTGATTACTAAGCAAACAAAAGTAACAAAATTTCCAGCAATGACTATAACTCAAGAACTAATTCAAGAAGCGGAAAACATTTTGCAGCCTCCTGCACCATCTGCTTCGCCAATAAAAGAAATAAAGCGGGCATCTTTGAGAAGTCTTATGACAGTGTGTGGCACCATTTCAGAAGTAAGTTGTGGTGATTTCTACTGTTGGTATCGCTGCTTGACTTGTCCGTTTGTGTGTGTTGTGTTGTCTATGCCATTGACAATATTTATTTTCCCTTTATCAGTGTGTGTGTCTTTGTGTGTATGTGTACTATTTGATGCTTACATGTTCTTTCATTTAGAGTGGCTGCAGTTCTGTGTGTGGTCTCTGTAACACATTACATATGGTGGTATGTTTATGAGGGGTCATATCGATCATAAATGATCTGTACAGCAGCCAAATAAGAAGAATTAACAATGTGTAAATAGGTGAGCTAAAGATACACTGCATTTCTAAAAGTAAAGTTGATAGGTGTTTTAAGAAGAGCGCCAAACTGAGACATCAGAGTTAAAGATTTTTTAACATACTTGGGAACAACACCGTACATTGGAAAAGAGCAATAGCCCTTAATAATTATGTCTTCAATGCTTGGAAAATTATTATGTTTCACTTCTGTACTTGTACATTTTTAACACTATTATTTCTTTTTAGGAAGAGGAAAGTAAACTTGTACTCATTAATGGACAACATACGGCAATAAAATCAATTACATTAAAAGATGCCACTGATGACATAAAAGTCACATTATGGAGAGAGGCTACTGATTTCTCTATTAACATTGGAGAATATGTCATGTTAACTCATGTCACAGTACATGAATTTAATGGACAGAAAATATTGAACACGACAAGGCACAGCAAATTAAAAGTAAGGAACACACGCTCTCTCACGCTCCCCTTACTCTATCACTTCAACACACAGACACACACTCACGCTCTCTCTACAACACTCTCTCCACTCTCTCTCTAAAACAGACTCTCTCTAAAAAGAGCCTATCTCTACAACACCCTCTCTCTACAACACCCTCTCTCTACAACACCCTCTCTCTACAACACCCTCTCTCTACAACACCCTCTCTCTACAACACCCTCTCTCTACAACACCCTCTCTCTACAACACCCTCTCTCTACAACACCCTCTCTCTACAACACCCTCTCTCTACAACACCCTCTCTCTACAACACCCTCTCTCTACAACACCCTCTCTCTACAACACCCTCTCTCTACAACACCCTCTCTCTACAACACCCTCTCTCTACAACACCCTCTCTCTACAACACCCTCTCTCTACAACACGCTCTCTCTACAACACGCTCTCTATACAACACGCTCTCTCTACAACAATTTCTCTCTACAACACCCTCTCTCTACAACACCCTCTCTCTACAACACCCTCTCTCTACAACACCCTCTCTCTACAACACCCTCTCTCTACAACACGCTCTCTCTACAACACCCTCTCTCTTTTACACCCTCTCTCTACAACACTCTCTCTCATCAACACGCTCTCTCTACAACACGCTCTCTCTACAACACGCTCTCTCTACAACACGCTCTCTCTACAACACGCTCTCTCTACAACACGCTCTCTCTACAACACGCTCTCTCTACAACACGCTCTCTCGACAACATGCTCTCTCGACAACATGCTCTCTACAACACGCTCTCTCTACAACACGCTCTCTCTACAACACGCTCTCTCTACAACACGCTCTCTCTACAACACGCTCTCTCTACAACACGCTCTCTCTACAACACCCTCTCTCTACAACACACTCTCTCTACAACACACTCTCTCTACAACACGCTCTCTCTACAACACGCTCTCTCATCAACACTCTCTCTCATCAACACTCTCTCTCTACAACACCCTCTCTACAACACGCTCTCTCTACAACACGCTCTCTCTACAACACGCTCTCTCTACAACACGCTCTCTCTACAACACGCTCTCTCATCAACACTCTCTCTCTACAACACGCTCTCTCTACAACACGCTCTCTCTACAACACGCTCTCTCTACAACACGCTCGCTCTACAACACGCTCTCTCTACAACACGCTCTCTCATCAACACTCTCTCTCATCAACACTCTCTCTCTACAACACGCTCTCTCTACAACACGCTCTCTCTACAACACGCTCTCTCTACAACACGCTCTCTCTACAACACGCTCGCTCTACAACACGCTCTCTCTACAACACGCTCTCTCTACAACACGCTCTCTCTACAACACGCTCTCTCTACAACACGCTCGCTCTACAACACGCTCGCTCTACAACACGCTCGCTCTACAACACGCTCGCTCTACAACACGCTCGCTCTACAACACGCTCGCTCTACAACACGCTCGCTCTACAACTGCCTCGCTCTACAACTGCCTCGCTCTACAACTGCCTCGCTCTACAACTGCCTCGCTCTACAACTGCCTCGCTCTACAACTGCCTCGCTCTACAACTGCCTCGCTCTACAACTGCCTCGCTCTACAACTGCCTCGCTCTACAACTGCCTCGCTCTACAACTGCCTCGCTCTACAACTGCCTCGCTCTACAACTGCCTCTCTCTACAACTGCCTCTCTCTACAACTGCCTCTCTCTACAGCATCCTCTCTGTACATCAGACTCCCTGTACAGCAGCCTCTCTGTACAGCAGCCTCTCTGTACATAAGCCTCTCTCTACAGCAGCCTCTCTCTACAGCAGCCTCTCTCTACAGCAGCCTCTCTCTACAGCAGCCTCTCTCTAAAGCAGCCTCTCTCTAAAGCAGCCTCTCTCTAAAGCAGCCTCTCTCTACAGCAGCTTCTCTCTACATCTGCCTCTCTCTACATCTGCCTCTCTCTAAAACTGCCTCTCTACAGCAGCCTCTCTCTCCAACTGCCTCTCTCTACAACTGCCTCTCTCTACAACTGCCTCTCTCTACAACTGCCTCTCTCTACAACTGCCTCTCTCTACAACTGCCTCTCTCTACAACTGCCTCTCACTACAGCATCCTCTCTGTACATCAGACTCCCTGTACAGCAGCCTCTCTGTACAGCAGCCTCTCTGTACAGCAGCCTCTCTGTACAGCAGCCTCTCTCTACAGCAGCCTCTCTCTACAGCAGCCTCTCTCTACAGCAGCCTCTCTCTACAGCAGCCTCTCTCTACAGCAGCCTCTCTCTACAGCAGCCTCTCTCTACAGCAGCCTCTCTCTAAAACTGCCTCTCTACAGCAGCCTCTCTCTCCAACTGCCTCTCTCTACAACTGCCTCTCTCTACAACTGCCTCCCTCTACAACTGCCTCTGTCTACAACTGCCTCTGTACAACTGCCTCTGTACAACACTCTCTCTGAAACACACTGTAACGTTTTTGGGGAAAAAATATAACTATGTTTTGATTTACTACAACAGGTAACAACACCACCACAAGATAATATTGACGTCGAAATATATGGCGTGGAAAGCACAAACGGAGATTGGAGCACCTTAACAACAAAAATAACCAACACAGATATTTTTCAATCGATGGATGTACAAAATCAAACACTTATACAATGGTTTATGTTGGACGAAGAGGTGGATGACATTGGTGAAGCACTACTTCATTATTTGCCTCAAACATGTGAGGTTATATTTTGCAATGGCAAAATTACTAAAATTCTTAAAGAAAAGTCGGAGGAAGATTTAAGTGATTAAGTTAAAACGCTCACAATTACAATTTTTTGACAATGTAAAATAAATAATTATTGATTTGTGTTTAGTGAAAATAAAGATAATATTTTGAACATATCCTGTAGCATGGTCTTTTTCGTTCTGGGTGGGAAAATTTCAAACAATGTTCAATGTGCCAATACTACATACAGAACAATAGCTGTTGCTGATACATTTTTAAAAAGACAATAACTATACAAGACTAATGCTGTGTGGTTGCTCAATAGTACTGTGGGGGGGGCAGAGTGATAATGTGCTGTTGCTGCGTGTTGCATTGCTGGTGCTCAGTGATGTTGTTGTCAGAAGTGCTACTGTTGTAGGCCGGATTCATGCTGTGGTGGTAATAAGTTAACACCAACACAGCACCACTCATCAACAACGCAGCACCACTCATCACAAATGCTTTAATCAGCACCACACTAACATCACTCACCAACACACCAGCATCACTCTCCACCACCACAACAGCATAATTCACCATCAACAAACTATCACTCTACAACGACACTGCACCACTCATAACAACAACACCATTATTCAGCAGACAAACGTCACACAAACAGAGCATGTACACTTTCAACAAGAACACACACCAACAGCTATCAAGGCACGCTTTCAATAGCCACACACCCACACTGCACACTCAACACATCACCCTCACTCATCCTCACTCACTCTCACTACCTCACCCTCAACACCTCACCCTCACTCACCGTCAACACACTATCACACTACAGCCACAAAAAAACACTTACCACCACAGCAACACTTCACTCACCCTCAACACCTCACCATTAACACCTCACTCACCCTCACTCATCCTCAATCACCCTCAACACCTCACCATCACTCACCCTCAACGCCTTACCCACACTCACCCTCAGCCCCTCACCCTCAGCCTCAAACTCTCACCCTCACTCACCCTCAACACCTCACCCTCACTCACCCTCAACACCTCACCATCACTCACCCTCAACGCCTCACCCACACTCACCCCCTCACCCTCAGCCTCAACCCCTCACCCTCACTCACCCTCAACACCTCACCCTCACTCACCCTCAACACCTCACCCTCAACACATCACTCACCCTCACTCTCACTCATCCTCAATCACCCTCAACACCTCACCCTCAACACCTCACTCACCCTCAGCCCCTCACCTTCACTCACCTTCAATTCCTCAACATCACTCACCCTCAACACCTCACCCTCACTCATCCTCACTCACTCTCACTCACCCTCAACACCTAAACTTAAACACCTCACCCTCACTCTCACTCATCCTCAATCACCCTCAACACCTCACCATCACTCTGCCTCAACGCCTCACCCACACTCAGCCTCAGCCCCTCACCCTCAACCCCTCACCCTCACTCACCCTCAACACCTCACCCTCAATCACCCTCAACACCTCACCATCACTCACCCTCAACGCCTCAACCACACTCACCCTCAGCCCCTCACCCTCAGCCTCAACACCTCACCCTCACTCACCCTCAACACCTCACCCTCACTCACCCTAAACACCTCACCTTCACTCACCTTCAATTCCTCAACATCACTCACCCTCAACACCTCACCCTCACTCATCCTCACTCACCCTCACTCACCCTCAACACCTAAACTTCAACACCTCACCCTCACTCTGCCTCATACTCACTCACCCTCAACACACTATCACACTACAACAACACACAAACACTTAACACCACAGCAACACTTCACTCACCCTCAACACCTCACCCTTAACACCTCACTCACCCTCACTCTCACTCATCCTCAATCAC
Organism: Lissotriton vulgaris; assembly: GCF_964263255.1. Classification (NCBI taxonomy): domain Eukaryota; kingdom Metazoa; phylum Chordata; class Amphibia; order Caudata; family Salamandridae; genus Lissotriton; species Lissotriton vulgaris. Next base: position 1,051,862,018 of record NC_141694.1, read on the forward strand.
CCTCAACACCTCACCCTAACTCATCCTCAACGCCTCACCCACACTCACCCTCAGCCCCTCACCCTCAACACCTCACCCTCACTCACCCTCACTCAACCTCATGACCTCTATCACACACTCACATGCCCACACGCTCACACACACCCACCCTCACACACATCCACACAAAACACTCTCACACATCCTCGCACACCCACTCATGTTCTCAATAAGACTCATAGCCTCACCCTCACCAACAATCACTCACCGTCACCCTCACACCGTCACCCTCACACCATCAGCCACTCACCCTCAACACCTCACCCTCACTCACAATCAACACACTATCACACTACAACGACACACAAACACTTACCACCACAACACCACTCATCACCACTACAGCATAACTCAACAGACAAAGGTCATACAATAAAAACATGAACGCTTTTAACAGTCACACACACAACAACAGCTATCAATAGGCACTTTCACCAGGCATACACACATAACAGTCATCAGTACTGCAGTACTATGTATCAATGAGACTGTTGGTGTCCGAAATACAGATGTGGTAGTGCAGGGTGATGCTGTGTTGTTGCTCAATGTTACTGTGGGGGGGCAGAAAGATAAAGTGGTATTGCTGCGTGTTGCATTCGTGGACATCAGTGATGGCCTTGTTGGGAGAATTGCTACTGTTGTGGTGCTGAGTTATGCTGTGCTGGTAATTATTAAACACCAACACAGCACCACTCATCACTAGCACAGAACAACACATCACAACAACACCATTACTAAGCAGCACACTAACATCACTCAGCAACACACAAACATCACTCTACACCACCGAAACAGCATCATTCAACAAGAACACACTATCACACTACAACCACACACAAACATTTACCACCACAGCACCACTCATTACCACTACAGCATTACTCAGCAGGCAAATGTCATACAATCAAAAAATGTGCGCTTTTAACAGCCACACACACTAATAGATAGCAATGGGCACTTTCACCAGGCGTACACACACATCAGTCATCAGTGCATGCATTCACCATGCATACACGCACACAAACAGGCATCAGTCCACGCTTTCAACAGTCACACACAACACCAGCCGGAAGTCCACGCTTTAGGCCAACTTTATTTACGTTGCACACACAATTACAGCAAAACAAGCATGCTTTGCTGCTGTACAGTACTGCACTACTATATCTAAATGACACTGGGGGTGTGCTAAATACCGCTCTAGTGGGCAAGAGTGATGATCTGATATTGCTCAATCGTACTGTGGGGGTGCCGAATGTTAATAATGTGCGATTGCTGCGTGCTGCTGTAATGGACTTCAGGGATACCGTGGAAAAGAAAATTAATAAACACAAGGCAAGTGCGACCGAAAAACACGTACGGCAAAACGGAACTCAATCCATGGCAACAATTAAACCGAAATAGCAGCCATTGATAAAATCCAAAACACGCTCTACTGAAAGGAGACAGACCGAAGGTAAATGCGAGCAAAACAAGACCTAAAACAATAATGACATTACCTTCACAATAAGCAAATTCATAAACAAAAGTATAAGAAATCACAAATACACTCTTTAAGAAGATGAAAATAAATTTGTCATTACCTGTCGATCGTAGCAGCTAATTCACTGAAATTTAGAAAAAAGAACAACGAAAAGCACAAAGAGAACAGAAACAGTGCATACATAATAATTTAAAGTACAACAATCAACAAACAAAAAAAAAGGCATAGCAGCAAAACAAGTCACATACGGGTCCAAAAAACACAAGCAAAAGCCAAGTCTGAGAAAAAATAAACAGCAGAGTGCGACCTCACTACCTCACCCTCACTCACCCTCAACACCTCACCCTCATTCATCCTCTGATCCTCACCCACAACAACTCACCCTCACTAACTTCACCCTCAACACCTCAACCACAATTACACACCCTCACTCACCCTCACTCAACATCAAGGCCTCAACCTCAGTCAGACACACTCACCCTCAACATCTCACCCGCAATCACCCTCAACATCAATCACCCTCAACACATCACGCTCACTCGACCACAACACCTCACCCTCACTCACCCACAACTCCTTACCCTCACCCTCACTCACCCTCAACACTTCACACTCACCTACACTCACTATCACCCTCAACTTCACTCACGCTCACTCTCACTGAACACCTCACCCACATTCACCCTCACCCACCCTCACCCACACTCACCTTCATGACCACAAAAACACACCCTCACATGCTCCCACACTCACACACCCCCACCCTCACACACACCCACCCTCACAAACAATAACACATCCTCACACACCCACACACATTCTCAATAAGTCTCACACACTCACACTCGCACACCATCATTCACCTTCACCCTCACACCATCATCCCTTAACACTAACTCACCCTCAACATGACTCACCCTCAACACCTCACCCTCAAAAAATAATTCACCCCTAACCCTCACTCACACTCAACACCTTACCTTCACCCACCCTCAACACCTTACCCTCACTCATCCACAACACCTTACCCAACCCCTCACTCACACTCAACACATCACCCTCATCTACACTCAACATCACCCTCACTCACCCTCAACACCTCATCCTTAACACCTCACTCACCCTCACTCATCATCACTCACCCTCAACACTTCACACTCACTCACCCTTAACATCTCACCCTCAGTCACTCTCAACACATCCCCCACTCACCCTCAACACCTCACCCTCAATGACCCTCCCTCACTCACCCTCACAATAACTCATCCTCACTCACCCTCAACACCTCACCCTCACCCTCAATCACCTTCAACACCTCACCCTCACCTTCACTCAACATCACACTCACTCACCCTCAACGACTCACCCTCAGTTACCCACACTTACCATCAAAAACGCAACATCACTCTGCCTCTCCATCATTCACCCACTATCCATCATTCACCCACTATCCATCACTCACAAAGTCGCCATCATTCACCCACTCATTATCATTCACCAACTCCCCATCATTCATCCACTCTCCATCATTCACCCACTCTCCATCATTCACCCACTCTCCATCATTCACCCACTCTCCATCATTCATCCAATCTGCTTCATTCACCCACTATGCATCATTCACCCAATCTCCATCATTCACACAATATGCATCATTCACCAACTCTGCAATTTTAGGAATGTTAGGCCTTTTTCATACACATCCAAAAATTTCACAACGGAAAAAAAGGGGGGCGACGGAGTACTGCATCAGATACGTTAGACACAAAAAATAATTCAAAAAAATTGACCTAAAACGATGCAAGGATGGTAATCAGGCTTCGGACCTAAAATAAAATCTAATTCGTACAATATTACAACAATATTACACAAAGGAAACAAATACAAATATGTGCCAGAAAGCGAGGACGAGGATGTACAAAGACAAAAGTGAAACAGCCTACTTTTTCGTGGGGCAATAAACAAGCACTATTCATCCGGAGAATGGGACGGATTAAAGACAATAGTCAAGTCTTACACTACAAAACGGTACGCATACAACTATAGCAATTCTTCACACAGAATTGCATCTAATATTAAACTCTTTCTCAAAAATACAACTATTCTGAAACAGTCAACTTTTTCTGAGGGCAATAAACAAGAACGATTCATCCGGAAAATGGGACGGATTAAAAACAATAGTCGACACTTACACAAAAAGCCATACGCATAGACAATAGAAGTTATTCACACTTAATTTTTTATAATATAATAAACATCTTACGGAAATACAACTATACTTTCACAAAAAGCAAACACAAAATACATTACATCACTGTACATGTAATTCATACATTGCTACCAATACTAAAGTCAGCAAAGACACAAATTTTCATTTCAGACATCAAGTACGTCAATAACATATTATCCGACTACTTCAGCATCACACTAAAAAATAATGCAGACACAACTTACATCAATATATTACAACAAATTTAGCACTTCAAATTTCAAAAAAAATCTTTTGTACGTCGAATTACCAAAACAACAAAACAAAACATTACATTACACTTTAACAAAACATATACATTACATATCGCCAAAAAAAAGATATACTTTACGTTACATTACAAACAATTACAATTATTACGATCGAAATAAAAACATTTCTAAAGTCTTTAACTTTAACATAGTATATATACTACATTACATTACATTAAAACACACTTAAGATTACATTCTTACCTGTCAAACGACGCAGCAACACCACAGGAACAAGAACACGCCTTCCGCCCACCAACATTCTCGAGTTCTGGGGAATTCCACCGTTGACGTATGCAAATCGGAACGCTACGTCAAAAACGTCGCGCTCCGATTGGCTAAAAAAAAACGTAAACAAAAAACACACACAACTCAAAAAAAAACTAGAGCGCTAAACATAGCCGACGTCGACGTGACGCAAAAGGTCGGCCATTTTGAAAAAAAAACACAAAAAAGGGACTCCACAAACCCGTTACAAACACAACACACTGTTATTACAAAACATACACACTTACATGGAATACAAATTTACACATAAGACCGAACGAATATAAAGGGAACATCTGACACCTTTTGTTAAAGGAAAAAAAAAACTTCATTACTATTAAAATACACACACTCATAACATCACCCTCACACACCAATACTATCACACTCCTTCACACACGCTCAATAACGCTAACACAACATCTCTCTCATAGACCATCAAACAACTTCAACTTCACACACACTTACTCATCCTCACACTCACAAACTCACAACCCCTCACCCTCACACACCATCACCCTCACACCACCACTCAATACAAATGACTCAAAATCACCCTCACACACCCTCACCCTCACACACCGTCAAACACCTTCAGACACACTATGAATAACAACAACAAACACACCTTCAATCACCCTCACACACACCCTCATCCTCAAACAACTTACCCTCACACAAACACGCTCCCCTAAAAATCATCACAACACTCACACTCACGACACTTCACACACTCTCAGACGCAAACAACATCACTCATCCTCACACCCTAACACCCCCTAACACTCATCCCCTCACCCTCACCCCCTCAACATCACCCCCTCAACATCACCCCTCACACACTCACACTCACTCCCTCAACACCCCACCCACACCCACCCTCACTCACCCTCACTCACCCTCAACACCTCACTCACCCTCTACAACTCTCCCTCAACACCTCACCCACCCTCACCCTCACTCACCCTGACAATCACTCACCCTCAACTCCTCACTCACCCTCAACACCTGACTCACGCTCAACACCTGACTCACCATCACTCTCACTCATCCTCACTCACCCTCAACAATTCACCCTCACTGACACTCACTCACCCTCACTCATCCTCACTCTCACTCACCCTCAACGCCTCACCCTCAACTCCTCACTCACCCTCACTCACACTCATCCTCACTCACCCTCAACACCACACACTCACTCACTCACCCTCACTCACCCTCAACTCATTCACCCTCAACACCTCACCCTCAACTCCTCACTGTCAAAACCTCACCCTCACTCACACTCAAATCCTCATCCTCACTCACTCACCCTCAACACCTCACCCTCACTCACTCACCCTCACTCACCCTCAACTACTCACCCTCAACACCTCACCCTCAACACCTCACACAAAAAAAAACACCATCAACACCTCACCCTCAACACCTCACCATCAACACCTCACTCACCCTCACTCACCCTCACTCACACTCACTCTCACTCACTCTCACCCTCAATCACCATCACTCACCCTCACCCTCACACACCCTCACTCACCCTCACTCACCCTCAACTCCTCACTCACCCTCACTCATCCTCAATCACCCTCAACGCCTCACCCTCACCCTCACCCACCATCAACACCTCACCCCAACTCACATTCACCCTCACTCACCCTCACGCTCACTCACTCTCACTCACCCTCATCACCTCAATCACCCTCAACACCTCACTCACCCTCAACACCTCACTCACCCTCAACACCTCACTCACCCTCAACTCCACAGTCACCCTCACTCACCCTCACACGCACTCACCCTCAATTCCTGAACGCTCACACTCACACACTCACACCCCCTCACGCTCACACCCCATCAGCCTCACACCCACACACTCACACTCCCTCACACTCAATGACAATAACTCACAGTCAGACTCACACACCCTCACGCTCACACACCCTCACCCTCACACCCCATCACCCTCACACCCCCTCACTCACACTTACTCACACTCAATGACAATACCTCACACTCACCCTCACTCACCCTCAACGCCTCCACCTCAACTCCTCACCCGCACTCACCCTCACTCACCCTCAACACCTCAATAACGCTCAACACCTCACCCTCAACACCTCACCATCACTCACCCTCAACACCTCACTCACCCTCAACTCCTCACTCACCCTAAACACCTCACTCACCCTCACACTCACTCATCCTTACTCACACTCAAAAACCTCACCCTCATCTACGCAACGCCACTCATCTACTAAAATACACTCAACTACGCAACGCCACTCAACTACCCAATGCCACTCAACTACGCAATGCCACTCAACTACGCAAAGCCACTCAACTACGCAAAGCCACTCAACCACGCAACGACACTCAACTACGCAACGACACTCACACATGCAACGCCACTCAAACATGCAACACCACTCACACATGCAACGCCACTAAACAACGCCACACCACTCAACTACGCAACGCCACTCAACTACGCACACATGCAACACCACTGCCACATGCAACGCCACTCACACATGCAACGCCACTCACACTGCCAACAACACTCACACAGCCAACGCCACTCACAAAGGCAACACCACTCACACAGGCAACACAAATTACACAGCCAACGCCTCACACACAGGCAACACCTCTCACACAAGCAACGCCACTCACACACGCAACACCACTCACACAGGCAACGCCACTCACACAGGCAACGCCACTCACACACGCAACGCCACTCACACACGCAACGCCACTCACACACACAACGCCACTCACACACGAACAACACTCACGTTGCCAATAGATCGCGCAGTACGACAGGTGGAACTATTACAATGACAAATAACAATGCCTTTCACTGTTGTTATCATTTAGAATACATAAAGGGCATTGTCATTTACACAACCAATAGCTCAAACTTTCCTACTGCGAGACCTATTGGCAACGCCAGTGCTTGTTTTTATTGATATTCTTATTCAAATAGATGTCCGCACATGACAATACGTGTTTGGACTTCTAAACGAAAGCGCAATGGTGTTATATCCATGTACAAATGGATCTTAATGCAATGTGGTTTTTTTTTAAGTGAGATTTTTCAAATTATGCAGAGAACTTAATTAAGTGGAGTATCGTATGGTTGTTTACGGAGTGCAGTGCTTCTTTTGAAGTGTAATCCATTACATTTTCTATTTGGATTTTTCAGTGTCTGTGAGACTATAACTTACAACGATCCAATTATTGGTTCAAAAATAATACATTCCACACGGGCTTTAAAGCCGCTAAATAAAACGGATACAATGAACACTCGTGGTGGTTTGTGTTCATTTTATGACTCCATTGGGTATTCTTTTTCACCAGCCTTTGGTGAGGAAACGTGACCAGAAAATGAATGAAGCAGTATGAGCAGATAGCCCCCTTCCTCGGTCACTCACCCACTCCCTCTGTGTTTGCTTTAAACAGCCTCTCTTCTATCCAGTGATTTGCCATTTCATGGGTCGCGGTGAAATCGGTTGAGAACCATGAATCTAGCGCAGCCCGAGGGTTAGCGACTGATCAGGTTCCAGTTTTCAGGTCATTAAATCAGAATTAATTGGAGAGACAGCGAGACAAAAAGGTTGGGGTAGCATGCCATATATTCTCACGGAAAACTTCGAGCCACCCAGACATCTAACTCTTTGTGTTTTTTTTTTTCTTTCTTTGTGTTTGTGTCTTTCCCTCCACAGCTGTGGTGGCCGTTGATGGCAAGCCGGTGAAGCTTCAGCTCTGCGACACTGCCGGACAGGTCAGTGAAGTCTCTTATTCTACATGGTGTGCACAGCATATCAAGCCAGGTGAACACTAGGGTTTTATTGGTGTTTACCCATGATAGCTAATTTTTGTCCGGGTGTAATTTTTTGCCCAGAAATACGTAATGATCAGAAATCTGCAGATGGCTGAGTATCGACAAAAGCCCTAATAGTCTTCATTGACATCTCAAGCTTCGCATCACACATCCGACCCAAAAGTGGAAAGTATAACCTTGTTAATACTTTGTACAAGTGAAGCAGAGGGAGAGAGGCTTCCCACAGAAATCCTATGCAAGAAGAATTGCAGCCGGACATCTGTCCTCAATCAGCTCCACAGCGCCCTAGGGTTTATGGAGGAGGCATGCTGTGCATGGCCTTACCTCTATTCTATTCACTCTAGCTGTACATTAAATATTACATATACTTTGAGTCCAGTGACCCACCACTCCGGCTCTATATTCTATTGAAGGGTAAAAAGTGCCTTCAAGGGAATTTGTTTTCACAACTAAGTTTTTTGAAATGATTTAAAGAGGCTTATAAGGACAATTCAATGGTCCTCTGAAGGACTCTATCCAAAATAGTACTTTTTCTACTGATCAAGTAAACATATACAAACTGTTACACAACATGAAATAAACATTAAAGAACAAACATAAGGCAGGTGTATAGGAAAATATTGAATTTATCATTCAGTTAAAAGGTAATCAATTTACAATACAAATATATATATATATAAAGGCAGGCCTACAGGTGTAAAAATCGTAAACAAATAGATAACTCTGTAGGTCCAGATGTCGCCTTTCCTAATTTTTCAATCTGATAGATAAAAAGGAAAAGGGCGCTGGTCGACGTTTCGGTCTCCTAAGTGTTAGTCTGTGAGACCATCTTCAGGACTGTAGAAATTTATATTTGTAATGACCCAGTGTAAACTGAAACAAAAATATTTACAGTTACAAATATATCCATGATTCGGGACATTTTTTATCTATAACACCTTCGTGATGACAAAAATACATACATCAGAATTACAAAAAAATAGACAACAAAAACCAAACATTGTACATATTTAGACATATGACATACTAATATTTGTCTCATTGCAGATAATGGGACACCATTTTTTGATAAAGACATTATTAGCACAAGGTTTTGTGGTTTCGTACTTGTTATCTCGAATATTCATACTTGATAGTGATAAGACTTAACAGTGCATCAATCTAAGTTGAAGGAAACATAAGCCTATATTGACTTAGTCCTAGTTCGAAACACAAACTTTGCAAGTAAAATGTAAATCATGTAGATTCTGGCAGTTAGTTGACAAGATAATAGCATCAATAGATGATAGTAGAAGGGTAACGTGTGATTAAAATCTAATGCGCTTATCAAAGTGGGCTTAGTATATGAGATACATCATCTTATTTACATACCTCTATCACTGATTGGAAATAATTTTAAAAAAAGCACACAAATGATAGATGAATCCCAATAAGCGGTACATTTTCTGACAGATGCTGTAGGAACAGGAAATAAATCTAAAGTTATGACCTTATTTAGATATGAGTTTATATCGAAATTGAAAAGTATCTGAATACCTGCTATGAGTGTGCTAAGTGCAGATTTAGAGGATTATAGATGGCGAGGGGCGTCCTAGCAGGACTGAATTACATGCCTGTTGGAAATGTTCGCCTGAAACAGTTTTTTTTTTTAGACAATTAATTTGTGGTTGGATAGAGTCTCACAGCGTCACGAGTTCCACATTCATAATTTACCCTAATTTATACTGAGCAAACGTGCCTAGATGAAGAATATAGTTGAATCAATAAAATCTGAAAAGATAAATAAAGATTACTATGTCAATTAGTGTTTATAAATCGGGAATCTCTTTTAATTATAATGTATTATAATCAGTCAATGGTACCTTTTAGAGTGACTGACGCTGCCGTATATGTCTGCCAATGCGGCGTGTAGTTTTGTTAGGGCCAGCCAGAGAAAGTCTGTTTTTAAGTCGGAGAGGGCGCACTGTCCTAGAATAATATATTGAACATTATGCAAACCGATATAGAAAATAAGCTGAGGGTAAAACCGACTAAAACATGACCTAATGGTTTACCTTGTCTGAGTTTAGATTCTTATATAGAGTCTTGTATAGAAGTCCACAGATTAGTTGTAATCTAAACAAGCATTGGAAATGCAATAGGTCTCGCATTAGAAAAGTTGGAGTTATTGGTCTTGTAAATGACAAATATTTTATTTATATTTTGTTTTTTAAAATAGCTAAATTGATAGCTTTGTCATTTACAATGCCAATAGTTATAACTTTAGCGAATGTGACACCTAAAGCATTTGGAATGCAACATGTTTTGTATTTACGTGACTTAAATGGCAGCTCTGGTCGTTAGGCCACATCTCTAGAGAGCAGGAGAGTGCAGCAGGGGAGAGAAGCGCAGCAGGGGAGAGAAGCACAGCAATGCAATAGGTCTTGCATTAGGAAAGTTTGAGCTATTGGTATTGTAAAGGACACATTTTTCATTTATGTGTTTTTTTTGAAAATAGCGAAATTAATAGCTTTGTTCTTTACAATGCCAATAGTTTTATCTTTCGCAAATGTGACACCTATGTGTTGTAGCACTGAGGGTGAGTGAGGGGGTGAGGGTGGGGGATATATCAGGGATGAGAAGTAGAAAGAGAGGAGAGGCACACTGTGGGAAATAGAAGAGCGAGGGCAGCTAAGATCTCTGGTGGCACTTATTTTAGTGAAAACGATCTATTTCCCGCTGCTACGACCAAGGTGTATTCGCCCAGTTAAATGCAATTCACTTGAATGGGTTTTAGAGTTTGGGTAGTTTATCACAACAAGACGGAGGGCATTGCTGTGGGGAGGGGGGGGGGAGGAGAAATGCGACACGGCCACAGCAGGGGGAGGAGCGGGGAGAGCGGCGATGAGGGAGAGACACAGCCTGGCGGCCGTGAATAGTGTGAAGCAGCAGGGACCTTTGAAGTGAAGCTAAGCTTCACTTCAAAGGTGTGGGAGGAGTGCGGCTGAGGCAGAGCGCACGCTGGGGGAAGCTTGTGGGGCGGAGAGGGAAGAGCTGCTGGGGAACAGATGGCTGGTGATTTGATGCTGTGCACGTGCATTTTAGGTCAATGCGCTTGCGCATTGACCTAAAAGCGCACGGGCACAGCATCAAATCGCCAGTTTAGTTAAACCTCTGTTTAAGCCCCTATAGTCTCGCTCCGCTTAATGCGCATTGAGAGGCGAGACCTAAAGTTTTTTTTTTTTTTTGTGTAGGGGGGGGGGGGGGGGTCAAAAAAGCAGACTTTGCCACAGTAATCTCTGGAACTGACGAGTGCTACTTTATGTGCGGGTGTGTTCTTTGTGAAAAAGCAGAGTGCAGTCACTCACAGTTAGCCAATATCTGGAGTGAGCTGCCCCATGCACTACTGCGCAGTAGTGCATAGAGACAAAATGTGTATTATGCAATATATGTTATACATATTATTTTAGTAACATCGGTCTTAGATAACGAAAAAAATTTTAAAAAACGGTTGTATTAACAGTGGATGACAGCATTTTGCCATCTGACAGATCTCACACACACTGATGCTTACTTTCCGCAAAATAAAACTACAAACCTATTAGTAATGTCCCCATAAAAGGACATCCCAATAAACGGCTAAAATAACCCACAATGGTCGATGAACGTACATTCTCTCAAGGCAGCCACAGAGCCTCCATTTTCTGATAGCCCTGGGGTTTTTCTGCCTTACAGTCAACAGCTGGCTTGCACCTTGCAAGGGTACTACAGATAAAGGTTGCACACCAGTAGAGAATGGATGTAATATTTGAAAAATCACAATAAACGGATGCATTTATTTAATCAAAGCCCATTTACAACTGCGGTCCCTCTATCTGCACCGGCAGGTTTCCCCAACTATATTTCACTCTTGTGTGTTAGTGCTGCACATCAAACCAAAACCTATTGAGTTTGCAAGTGCTTGTTAGGCGGGCACAGCATTCTGAAGAGGACTCAATATTATGCAGAGTCAGCAGACACTACAGTAGCAGGGTACTGCCTCTTTTCTAGACCCATGGTGCGTTACTGACATTATAAAATCATTGCATCATCACGAGACAGAAATTGATATCGGTGTGATTAACAACTTAAATGTAACATTGGAAGAAACCGCTTCCGCACACGCCAGTTTCAACAGACCGGTCCACGATGCAAATGGAAAACTAGAGATTAGGAAAGAGGTTTCACGGGAGCTGGTGGAGAGAAAAAAAACCTCCCCCATTCAAACTCAGACAGACATAGGATGTCGAAAAGCAAATTTCCAGACCTTAAGATTGCCTAATAAATAGAAGTGTCAGAAGTGAGATAGTAGGAAATTAACACGTGCCTTCTACATCAGCTGAGGAAACGGCCGGCGGTACGAGTCATACAGATCAAGGACTTTTACTGCACAGTAAGAGAAAATAGAAGACGGGGCTACTTCCTCCGATAAATAACAGATAATTTGAGCTGAAAAGGTTTCAAATATGGTTTGTTCTTAGGCAGCACACAGGGTATACAAGTCCTCTTACAAAATCAGATTTAACCAGCATATCTCCACAGAAACGTTTGGTAGTCATCAATCGATAATAGAGATTGGAGGTTGCTAAATGGAAGTAAAGTGAGAAGGGAGTGAGGCGCAGTGGTTCAATGGCCTTTGCTAGTTTGTCAGATGTAAAGAGGTGAAGCCAGCAACTCAGTCAAAAAAAAAACTGAGCCGTAGCCGGCATCGGGCCAAGATCACAGTCTGAGAAGGGGGGGGGGAGGAGAAATGCGACACGGCGGGCAGGGGAGGGGGCGGAGCGGGTAAAAAAAAAAACAAGACGGAGGGAAGGCAGTGCAGGGGAGGGGGAGGAGAAATGCGACACGGCGGGCAGGGGAGGGGGCGGAGCGGGGAGAGGGTGTGAAAGCAGCAGGGGCCTGGAGTGCGGCTGAGGGAACAGACGGCGAGTGCATTTTTTTCTCGATTAAAAAAAAAAAAAAAGACTGGATCATTAGCAGGTGTGCATAGCAATCTTTGGGCTTAGTGGGCGCTCACAATCGTCCCCTCTACCTTCTTGTATGAAAAAAACCGAGTAGGGAAGTGAGATATGCAACTCAGAATTCAGGAAACTTTAAAGAACAAACTAAATCTCCTACCAAAGCAAAAGATCAGGGTTCAATCCAGTACAAAAAGGAATTCAGAGATGCCCTAAAAAATAAATTGGAGCTAGCTGTTGTACCGCTTTGTTAGCTAGGATTTGCAGAGGTTCCTATCCCGGTTGCAAATGAATGGGAGGAAAGGGAGGGAACGAGGAATCAGTCTTTTGTCTGCAGCATAAAAATGCAAACAGATTCAAGGACACGGAATCGGAAATGTTACTGTAACACGATTGCTCCAAGGACCCATAGTCGGGTAATGCTCTGTTCTTGCAGCATAGGCATGATGAATCACAAAATAAAACTGGCCGCAAACATGGTTGTTTTCGAACAATCCGCCGAGCTATTTCACAAACCCTTTTCAGTAGTTTACGTCTTTCTTCCCTAGAAAAACAAATCCTGGAATTATATAGCCTACTCCCCATCCTAAAAACCAATAACTATGACGCCTGTACCGCAGCATCGTTTTGATCTTTTAATATCTATATAGGTATAAACCACCCAACGATTACTTAAATATTTTACAGAGCGCGTTTTGGGTTGGTACATTTAGAAGGAAATCTGATTTTAGTGTTCTGGCGACCAGATGCAATCCAAAGTATGTTTCCTTTGGTGTCCAGCTAAGAATACTTAGCCCACAGCTCGCACTGTACATAGCCTCTGGACAGATTCGCTTTGAAGAGCAGACCTACTTCGAATGTAAGCTAACAGTAATCAATCGGCATTTATCATGAGAATCTCCCTTGGGCTCTGGTAAAATGTACTTACGTTGGTTTGCATGTGTACGTTAAGTTATAGCATTGGCTTAATGTGTACGACAGCACGAAACCTTTGGTATTTTCTTCCACTGATGACACATTGGGAATTACGTCACCTCTCACATGCAAAGAGCATTGGGAGGGGGCGGAAACTACTCCAAAGAGCATTGCTGGTGGGTTGAGCCAAAGCAGCACTGGCTGTACGAGAAGCGTGTATCACGGAAGATGCTTCGCGTTACTGCAAAGCAATAGAACGGAAGTAACGACGAACAGAAGATCCATTTTTAACGCTTCCTATTACACACACTTCTTGGGAACACATTCTATTCGGTGGTGTACGGAACCATGTCTTTGTGAGGTTTTTTTGCACGGTTTTCAAAACATAAAACAGCATGTTCACATTCTGAGAAGGGGGGGGGAGGAGAAATGCGACACGGCGGGCAGGGGAGGGGGCGGAGCGGGTAAAAAAAAAAAAACAAGACGGAGGGAAGGCAGAGAAGGGGAGGGGGGAGGAGAAATGCGACACGGCGGGCAGGGGGCGGAGCGGGGAGAGGGTGTGAAAGCAGCAGGGGCCTGGAGTGCGGCTGAGGGAACTGAAGAAATGCGACACGGCAGGCAGGGGAGGGGGCGGAGCGGGGGTGTGGGAGGAGTGCGCCTGAGGGAAAATACATGCAAGGCAGGCGGCTGGGGGCATGTGCACGCGCTTTTAAGCTCAATGCGCATGCGCATTGAGCTTGAATGTCACGGGCACTGCAAGGAATCGCCACGATTCCTTGCAAGTTGGTTAAAGACTGTTTAAGCCCCCATAGTCTCGCAAGCTCGATGCGCATGCGCATCGACAGGCGAGACCTAAAAAGTAGACATAGAGAGCACTGAGAATCATAATTTTAAACATTATTATTTAAAGTCTGCAGCCTGTGTATCTTGTAAGATATATGGTCCGCAGAGTAGTAATCTATAAAGATGCTTTACCTTCTATGAATAATTTGAGATAGCCAGCCGCATTGTCAGGAGCACAGGTAATCAGGAAGCAACCGAGAGCATGGACTATCGGGGTATTGAAGCCCGTTTGGAGCGCGAGATAGGACTAGTATGAGATATCGAGCGCCATCTTGGAGTGGTACCATAATCCATGTTAACGTATAGTAAGTGTGTACGGTACCTCCAAAGTAGCAAAAGCGGCTTAATGCTTGAAATTATGTTTCAAAATTATAATAGTCTATTGGCCAAAATATATGGGGGAAACAAGCATTGGTAAAAACCAATAGGTCTCGCCTTTGCAAGATCTGTTGGCTTTGTTAATGTTTTTTTAGCCATGCGGTACTGCAATAAAAAAAAAACACACAATGACGCGGTCAATACTGGCAGCGTCAGAGCATTTTTTTTTTCTTTCAACCATGCTGCACAGCAGCTGCCCTGTTGTACAGCATGGCTAAAAAAAACATTGATAAAGTCAATAGATCTTGCATAGGCGAGACTTACCGACTTTGCCAATGCTACTTATCACTTTATTACTGCATAATTTCCCCATGGCTTAACTTTTTTTGTGCACTGAATTAAAGGCATAAGAATATTTATACTGCTTTTGGCTGCCCCCTCTGACTAAACACCTTTCATCGTAGCTGCAGGTAATCGAGCTTTAAAAAAGAAGACACCGTTATTTTACATGAGTGCTGCTTGATAAAAATTCATTAATAAACATGCAAATGAATCAAATGTATATCTTAATTTAGGGCAATCACTGTCCAGGAAGCAGCTACATTTTTTAAGTGTTAAGGAAAAAAAACCTGAATGATTGAAGGGGAGCTATATATACACACACACGCACACACGCACACACACACACAAACACCCCCCCACACACACACACCCCCACACCTTGTTCTGCCAAATGGCAGGCGCTATTTAATGAGCTGCATATCCAACCTCATTATCCATCAAAATTCCTCTGACCCAGACTTCCATCGACCCCCCCCCCGTTATGTTTTCTGTAGATGTCATTCTTGGAATGACTTGATGTTCCATATGGAATGTGAAACATCAAGTCAGTCAGAGGAAGGCCAGATGAGCTGTAAGGGGGACGTGTTACCAGCCGGTTTCAAGATTAATAACGTGTGCATTCCTCAGTGACAGTAATTTTTCTTTCACGGAAAAAAGAGCGAGGAAAAGGAGAGAACAAAAAAACAGTACCTCTAAGTTTCTTCCACTATTTGACTATGGCAACACAAAATGTCAGTATCTCTACACCACATGCATTCTGGCCAGCTGGTCCAGAACCTACATTAAAATGGACTGAATGGAAAGAATATTTTTTAAACTATGTGGCTGCCATATATGTCTCTGGTAAATGGCAGCAGTATAAAATAAAATAATCCTTTTACATTCTTTGGGGCCTTATTGTTTGAAAGTGTTCAACCAAATGTTAATAGCTCCAGTTGTGAGTGATGCAAATATTTTTGAAACAGCATTGAATGATCTTGATAATGACTTTGCTCCCAAGGTGTGTGTTGGAATTACCAGATATTCATTGTTCCAGCCTAAACAAGAAGTGGAGGAATCGGTGGACATTAATATTGCCAAATTAAACAAATTGGCAATAGATTATAAGTTTGGAGCATTGCAAAATGATCTTATCAGAGATCAGTTGGTTATGCACATTAACAACCATTCCATACAAGAAAGGTTGTGGGTCAATGGGGACTCAATTAGAGGATAGCATAATTGTACACAAAGCTGAAATGTCAGGTAGGTGTGCTAAGGAACTATTAACAAAGGACAGAAGGGTTGAGGCTGTAGGTATGGTAGCAGAAGGAGGATCATTCAGTAGAGCTACGGACATTCAATGCTCATTCAAAAACGTCAAATAATAGATGTTACTGATGTGACAGTAGAGAACTTTTGGCCTACAGCAAAAACTGCCCTGCATTAAAACAGAAATGCAGTAACTGTGGAATTGTAGGGCACTTTGCAGAGGTTTGCGGGAAAAAAAGGGAAATGTTAAGTACATTTCAGAACAGTAAAGGGGAGTGATGACCAGGACACGTGTGATCAAAATGCAATAGAGTACGACAGTGTGATGAATTTAACAAGTAAATTGATTTTGAAACATCAATGATGAGTGCACAAAACAAGTGTGTTAAATGTGCATTGGTGGTGTTAGAATTAAAATTGTTTGCTGATTCGGGTTTACCATATACAATTATTAACTAAGAAATATGGAAAGAGAAGTTTTTGGGAAAAATTGGAAGCTATTTATAGGAGCCGGATATAGGCTTTCTACCCTCGATGCGATAGATAAGAGATGGATATCAGTTTCTGAGGAGCTATTGATAACTGGGCCAACCGCAGATTCCTGATGTCTTGCAAGATGTATGGTGCCTGACCCTAAAATGGCGGCATTGTAAGACGAAGTAGATCACTTTCTTTTCCTGATTTTATCGGGCTTGGTGTTATAGCTGTATAAACAGTGGCAAGGCGGACTGTGTGTACTTGGACTGGACTGTGGAACACTGCGGCGGGGACCCACCATGATTGTTGTCAATCTCCTAAGGAAAACTAATATGGGTACCGGCAGTTTCTATCTCCGAGGTCAGAACCCCTGGCCTTACCCCAAGATGGCTGCCACAGTTTTTCCCTACCACCAGACTATGACCAGACCTTGCTCACATCCCCCATCGGCCTATCTGGTAGCCCCGCCCCTTCTCTGGCTTTGCTTTTACTCCCTCCCCTGCTCCTTCTGTTTCCTCTATCCTTGTACCCTATGTATCTACTCAAAACTGTTTTTCCCGAACGTTGAGACTTTAGCAACATGGCTGATGCTCGGTGGAGTTGCTAGACAGCTAATGAGGAGATTGGCCCTAGTTTCCCCCTCAGCCGTCACCTACCTAGCCGGACATCGGACACAGTTCTTCCTAGTCTCCAGGGTTATGGCTCCTTCTTCCCCGCCTTTCCTACATATTCTCTCATCCTCGTTTGTTGACCTGACCTTAATACAGTACTGTAACTAATGTAATTTTTAACGCAATGTTCCTCTTGTAGACTGCTCGGATACCTCCGGGTCTAACCAGCGCTATATAAACCTTTGTAGATTAACCTTGTAATGCAACAATCCTCTGGTTTTGCCCTCTGATACCTCCGGGTCTAACCAGCGCTATATAACCTTTCTCAAATCAAATAAACTAAAATAATCTGTTTTTCCTGAATGCTGAGATCTGAGCAACATGGCTGATGCCCGGTGGAGCTGCTTGACAGCTAATGAGGAGATTGGCCCTGGTTTCCCCCTTGACCGTCACCTACCCAGCCGGACGTAGGACACAGTTCTTCCTTTTCTCCCTGTTATGGCTCCTTCCTCCCCACCTTTCCTACATATTCTCTCATCCTCGTTGTTTGTTGACTGTACCTTACTATGGTACTGTAACTAATGTAATTTGTAACGCAATGTTCCTCTTGTAGAGTGCTCTGATACCTCCAGGTCTAGACAGCGCTATATAAACCTTTTTAAGTATACCTTGTAATGCAACAATTCTCTGGTTTTGCCCTCTGATACCTCCGGGTCTAGCCAGCGCTATATAACCTTCTCAAATCAAATAAACTAAAATAATCTGTTTTTTCCTGAATGCTGAGACCTGAGCATGACTGATGCCAGGTGGAGCCGCTAGACAGCTAATGAGGAGATTGGTCCTGGTTTCCCCCTTGACCATCACCTACCCAGCCAGACATTGGGCACACTTCCTCAGAGTTAAATCAAATAAAAATTCCTTTATTCGGTTTCCAAGTTTCCATAGAAAACCATAAAAGTTCACAGGTTTTAAATGAGTGTACAAATCAGGACAATATACAATAAAACAAGAATAAAATGCAAAAAAATACAATGAAAAAATCAATAGATCCGATTAACGAAGGTATTTAATCTACGTGGAAAAGTCCATAATGATTTTAACCAAGATTTACTCGGTGTCTGATACAGAGCTTAAGATAGCGTGCTATATTTTTTGCAAGTAGCTCATCTTCCAGGAGTTGTAAACTGAGGAAAGCGGGACGACACCTGCGTAAACCATGTATTTTTAAGATTGGCAATAACCAGGTTTTCCTGGGCTCAGTATAAAATTTACAAAATAAAACTATATGTATCAATCACTGAGGGGAGACTGCGTCACCGGGGCAAGGCGAGAGAGTTTTGGACCAGTCGTTAGGATGTGGGAATGTCACTAATCGGTGAAAGATATTAAACCTGAAACGTGTCAATAATAATTTCTCATGATTGCTGTGAGAAGTTGGCCTGATATATGATGTCTCCAATTCTGGGGGCACCTTGTATCAGCCCAAACAATCCCTTATGGTGTCTGGTTGTCAGTCAACCTTATGGACAAGCTATCCTAAGGGTAGCATGGACTAAGCAGCCTTAAAGGCTTAACTCAAGAGGTCGTGTTAAGCGAGCTGTTTTACCAATCACAATCCTGTAATATCAAATGAAAGGACACCACACAAGTTATATATTATAAAAATATATGTATTTATTACTAGAATAATCCTCTGTACTCTTTATGAGTGCAGAGGCACAAGCATTTAAACAAAAGCACAGTTAAACATATAAAAGTTGCACAATTATGGATGAGGCCGGGGGGCCACACAAACCATATATTAAAAAAGTGGTATAAGTATCACTAATCGAACAGTGGTCAGGCCTAGGACCTGGGGAATCGCTGGGAGCAGTCGGGACTAGCAATGCTGAAGTCGGGAAAAGCCTGCGGGATTCGGGTGCAGTGCTTAAAGCACACACATGCTCCAATGTAAAGTCAATGGTGCGTAAAAGTTACAAAGTTACTGTTAAAGGAGTCTTCCGACTAACCTAGGACGAAACTTTAGACATATACACTAGAGGTGTCTACCAGTACAGGAGGACCGGCGTTGCTGAGTTACCTCACCCACAGGAAGCGGTTGCATGGGTGCAAAGTAGTGTCGGGTTTCGTCACGCAGGTTGATGGTGCCTGAAGATGAAGATGCAGGCGTCGAGAAAGGAAGTGTCCGGTGTGATCCAAGGGTGGATCGAAGATATAGATGATCTGAAAGCAGAGGGGACAGAGTCTGGGTCACTCAGCAGTGACCAGGGTGGAACCAGGAAGGAACCAGGCAATGTCGGGCGCAATCAGGTCGATGTCGTAAAGCTTGTCCCCGCTGCCACGTGGACTCTGGGGCACCGAGGATGTCCAGGAGTGGATCACGAGCTGTCCCACGAAGGCTCTCGCTGTCGGCGGTGTCGGCTTCCGGATTGGAGAAAACAACCCTTGGCAAGCGCAACCCACGCAGGTTTCGAAGATCGCTTAATACTCGGACCAGGAGGGTCAGAGCGGGTGCTCCTTTTCAGGGGAGCGAGGGCAAGTCTGGAGCAACCAGACTCACAAATCAAATTCAAAGGTTCGTCGGTACTGGGGCCGCTAGCCAACGGGCAAGCGACCGGACCAATGCGTTGAGCCAAAAGATGCAGAAGGGCCCCATGCAGCACTCGGTGAGTGTAGAGGGGTGAGCTTTGGTGCAAGAGTGGCTCAGGGCTGGGGCTTCTCAAACCCCAATGCACAGCTTCGAGGGAGCCTCGGAAGCTGCACGGTCAGTGCCTCGTGGTCTTTCCAAGATGGCCGGCCCCACGCTTCAGGTCGCCTCCACGGGTCTCGGCTCTGCAGGGACTGTGGATCGGGCTGTTGGAAGGCAGGAACGCTGGGTCTTGTCGAACTCTGTCGCTCGAGTTCCGGCGGGAACTGCAACAAAGCAAACGTTGAGGTGCTGGATGGTGCCTGTTTGCACAGGGTGGTCACTCCTTGACCACAAGGGAGATTCTTCAGTCTTCTACATCGAGTAGGATGTCGAAGGGTCCAGAGTTTCGTTTCATAAGTTTCAGTCAGGATAATCCGAGTGCGTTGGCACTCTAGGGGGCTGGATTACCTCCCAGGTCCCTCCTATGGGTGGGACCCAGGAAGGGGGTGGTTACACCCCTTTCCCTCTTTCCCTTTGTCCAGGGTCGCACTGGGACTGGGGCTGGTGTGCCCCAAAACCGGTTTGACCGGATTATGCAAGGGGAAGCCTTGTGCGCCCCAGGCACTGTCTAGTTTCTTTCAGCCCTCTCTTCCCCAATACACTATTTCCTGTCTGGGGGTGGTGTAGCACCTCCCTGCGACAGGAAACCCTTTGTCCAGGCCTCCTCTGCCAAGTTTCGGTCAGCAGCAGGAGGTAAGACTTGTGTCGGTGGCAGCAGCATCCATTTTGTGATGCTGAGGCTCTGGTTAGGATTAACCTCGTTTTAGTAAAGTAACATGTCTTCTCTCTCTAGAGGGGTGGAATGCTATCCCAGTCGACAGGACTGTCGAGGGAATAGTATTCCAAATCGTATGACACCTTACACGACATGTTTTGATAAAGCCAAACCAAAGTTAGCACATAACCGCGATGGATTATATTGCACTTAATAGTATATGGTATGGCATTATCCCGGAACAGCTTAGGGAATTGGTCCCGACAGCTGCAGACAGGCTCAGCTCATGCTAGAGCACCATCTCACATAAAACCACGCACTCTGCCTCCAGGATTGTTAAGGCCTGCCGTAGGAGTGACTTATAGGCATATATGTGTCCAGATATAGGTTTAGATATAGGTATACTATATCTAAGCAAGGGGTGATTACACCACCTTGCCCCAGCTGAGTGATCAGCCAGTTGTGTCAATTTAAGAACCAGCCAGGGGTGGCAAAAGCTATGCTGCAGCCCCTGGTAGGCCTTGGATGCACCTATGCCCTTGGCACCTATAGTGCACTATATAGGGGCTGACTAGGTGTCCAGTACCAATTTGCTTATGCACCTAGGGTGCATGGAGTCCATTTTAAGGAGAGAGCAGATAGCCTGGGGCCCTGATTAGCAGGGAACCAGGCCAACTAAGTCGAAAACCAGCTAAACACAAGGCAAAAAATCTGGGGTAACCATAGTCAGGTTTCCACCTTCCTACACTTGCTCAGCTTGTACGTTAGGTAAGGCTGCATGGAAAACGAAGTTTGAATAGTTAGAATGTGTTGTACTGAACTTTTTCCTATCTCCAAGTTTAGTCTCCGCTCTTCCAAATGTGACCTACAGATCTTTTTAAGTGAGCTTCTAGACACTTCCAGCAAAGTTAGAGGGAGCAGATAATAATCCTTCAAGCCCAGGTCATAAAAAAAGTTTTTAACATAAGCAAGCCATTTAATCTTAGACTTATTTTCAAGCAAAAGGCAGTCGCGAAGAAGATTTCGTGATAAATCGCTTTTTGGGGACGTCCAAATGCGGTGCCAAAGGAGAGTTGGTTGGAGTTTAATGATATCTGAAAAGTACGCCATACCCAATTCTAAATGGCAACTAAAATTTGAAGAGCTTTGTGGGAGGGCGAGCAGATGCTTCAGAAAGCTGTTCTCAATTTTCTGGAGAGCATCCACGTTTGCATGCCCCCAGACTCCTGTTTGCATGCCCCCAGACTCCTGCCTCATAACATGCAAAGCTAATGCACTTTGCTTTATATATATCTTAATCATTTCGGGTGCTTGCCTTTTACCCAATCTTTGTGCAAATGCTATGAGGGCGGTCGTAGTCCTCAAAAACAATAATTTCCTTGCCTCAATTGCCTGTTTCCTCGAAGACTTGTTATCGATTAAAATCCCCAAATATGAATATGTACTAGTCCTTTCCAACTTTACATTATTAATAAAAATATCCCTTGTTTTCTTGGATCCCGTGCCTGAATACATTACGTATGTTTTTTTGATGTTAATCTTGAGATCCAAAGTGTCCATACATTCGCTGTATCTTTCTACACTACGTTGAAGCTCTAAGGGTGTTCTGGCCAAAATCACGGCGTCGTCGGCGTAGAGGAGGGCTGGTATTGGCCGAGATCCAATATAAGGGAGGTCCAAGCCCCTTTCCAGCATAGCTGTTTCCAGCCCGTTTGTATAGAGGGTGACCAGGAAGGGGGCAAGGACACACCCCTGCCTAAACCCCCTCTCCACCCTGACCGACGCCGTGAGTTCACCCTCAAAGCCATATCTCACTCTTGCCTTAGCCCCTGAATAGAGCTCGCAAAGAAAGTTGATCAATGGTAGCTCAATTCCCATTTCCAAAAGGATCATCCATAACTTGAATGGTTTACGCAGTTGAATGCCGCTGTTAAGTCGACCTACGTCCATTATAGTTGGCCACCTTTTGCTGCAACATATTTCCCCATTATAAGGGACAAATTAAGTGCTTGATCCACAGTACCCATTTCCTCCCTGAAACCGAACTGTAAGTCAGAAAGTATGTTGTGGTCGTCCGCCCAGTCTTGCATTCGTTCCAAGAGGATGCAGCCTTACCAAGGGAATCAAGGAGGGAAATGGGACGGTAGAATGATGGACTGTGGCGGTCACCTTTTTTGAAAATGGGAACGAGGATTGAATCTGACCATGAATCAACTAGTCCTGTAGCACAGGCTGCTTCGAGCACTTTGGTCAAGATGGGCGACCATAGTTCCGGATTATGTTTAAACAAGTCGACCGGAACCCCGTCGGGCCCGGTGCTTTCCCTCCCTTGCTGGTTAATAGGGCATCTGCTACCTCCTGATGGGTGAGGTTAAGTGCGATTGGAAACGATGTGTGTGAGGGAAACGAAGCCCTTCCTCCGATTTCCAGAGGATCTATGCTCTCACATGGATCTAAGCTAAATATGTGTGAATAATGCCTGACAACAGCATATCTATTTTAGGATGTTCCGTATCACCCTGCAGAAAGGGGGCTTTCTACGACCTTCCAGAAGCTAGCGCTATCCTTCTCTATGCAACTTTTATGGAGTTGATTCCATCGGTCGTTTTTCAACTCTACCTTACGGGACTTTAGCGCTGTATTATAAATCTTTCTTAATTTGATAATTTTGTCCCTATCTCTTGGTGAGTTATGGAGAGCGATTTTCAAACTAGTGTAGGCTTTGGTACAGTCTTTGTTAAACCATCCCTTGGCCACATGTCCCTTGGTCTTTATTTTCTTGAATAAAACAACTTGGATTATTTTAGTGATACTAGAATAGCTAGCAAGGATCTCTTTGTGGGTAGTATCGGAATTTAAGCATTTTTCAATTAGTGGTAACGCCTGCTTTACTATTTTAGACGTTATGGCCACTGGGTCAATTTTAATCCATTTTAAAGCGTAGCCATTAATTCTATCCACAGTTATTGTTTGTGGACCCAGTTTATGGATTGAATTAGGTTTTGCTGGGTTAATAGGGATGGATAAAAGAAGAGTGTTAAGGAAGTGGTCGCTTACGGCATTGTTGACAGTTGCAAATCCATGGATCATTGGTGCCATACTGCTAGAAACCAATATATAATCAATAACACTTGAAAGGCCTCTACCATTAAATGTAGATGAAAATGGGACTGTTGGGACCAAGAGTTCGTTTGCGAAGCCTAGGTCCAGGGAAAACATGATTTCGTTCAGGCGATTGCCGCTAGTTGTATGAGGAAAGTGGGTTAACGCAGTGTTTTGCTCATCCAGAATTCCAGAATTCTTATTAAATCTACTTTTACAGAGGGATAAATTAAAATCACCGCCCCAAATAATTTTGAGGTCTTTTTTGGGATACCTATTTCTTTGTTCCTGCAAAAAGAGAAAAATATCGTTTAGGACTTTCATTAAATCCACCTGCTGTAAGTTATTGTAAAAATGAACCAGGAGATAGTCTGATTTATTTATTTTCAGTTTCAAAACTTGGAAGTTAGTTTCCAAAATGAATGGGACTATGTCCTCAATTTCTACAGTGTTTGAAATAAATATTGTCAAGCCCCCCTTTGGCCTGCTTGAACTTGATGGAACGGCGAGCGAGGTATATGTTTTATAGCCCTCAAGATGTACTTCTGTGCATATCCAGGTTTCCTGAAGGCACAGGATATTAAAAGTTCTTACTAAATCTAGCCAGATGTCATTGGTCGTCTTGGATCGAAGTCCTGCTACATTCCAGTAGATGATATTAAGTAAAGAAATTGATGACACGGGGGAATCTACTAGATTGACATTTACTCGCTCATTTGTTATCGATCCTATTAGTGGAACGTTGATCTCCTCGTTTTGCAGAGAAGTACCTATTTCTGCGTGTTCACTGGCCTCGTCTACAAAAGTGGTTGCCGCTGCGCCCCTAGAGGAGAGTATTGATTATTCCAGTTCTGGTTGGGAGTTATTTAAGTTAGAAGATATTGATTGTCGCTCGAGCGAAGATGATGGACAGTCAATCATTATCCTCTAGGCCTGAAAGTGGGTTAAATGTATTGAACGTTGGGAAACGGTACGGCTGACTGTAATTGGTATGGGAAATGTTTGCCTGAAGGGTTCTTCAAAACGTGATAGTGGGGGGTAAAAGAAGCCTAAAAGTAAGATGTTTATCCCTACTGTATCTAGGAAGTGACACCCACCCACCTCTAATATCTTATTAACTAATAGTGGGGCAGCAAATGTTAGAACTATACAGTCACCTGTTACCATTTTTTCAAGATGGCCCACCCACTGAACTCCTCGTGCCATCTTGAATTCTACAAATAGTTGATCGATAAAACCTACCCTTCTACCTAACCAATGTAGTGACTTATTTCTTAGGGAAGCCCAAGATTCAACCTCTGTGTCCTCCTTTTTTGGAACATTAGCCAGGACTATAATGTAAGGAGTAGCAGCGGGAGGAAGATCCAAATATGGGTCCCAAGGCTGCTGATGGAAAGAAGAGAATGGTGTAATTGAGGTGGTAAGTGGGTAGATCGGAGAAAGATTTGTGGGGGGTCTAAAACCCGATGTTCCTGTCTGATTTTTTTTCTCAGTATCACCCCGTTTCTCCAATTTATTGGGCAGCTGCTATTCTTTAGGCCTGTGCTCAACGGGCGGGTTTTTTGTTACTTGTTTGTCTTTACTATTGTTCCCCTTCTCTAAATCAATGGAAAGAGTTATTGGCGTATTATTTCTTGGCCTTAACGGTAAGCTACCCCCCATATTCCTTGTTCTTTGGGTGCATGGGCCAGGGTGTACGGGCCCCCTTTGTGGAGTTGCTGGTGATAAAATCCTCAATAGTAGAAAGTCTAAAGGATAGCTGATCTAGCCCAACTCTCAAATACAAGTCTAATCTCTCTAACAAGTTATTCAAATTTTTTATGTCGCTAGATATATCTTGGTTCTCATGCGTGGTAGTTGCACCCTTGGTGTGACTTTTACAGCCTCCCGCCGTTTCCTCGCTTTTGGTGTGTTTTTTGGTGGTTTGGACGCCATAGGCGCTACTTGAGCATTAACTATGACTCTCTTACTAGTGTGGGACTCTGTGGAGCAAGGATTTTTAGACTTTTTTTGAGGCGGTTGCATGGGAGAATCACTGTCGATCGATACGATCTTGTCAGGACTGGTCTGAACGCAACCATTACGCACACCTCTATTCGATACACTCGGTTCCAATGCAGTGGCCTCAATTGAGGGTGCGATGTCCGAGCTTAACCTGGATGAGCCTAGTTCTATTGACTCTTCAACTGACATGATCTGCTTGTCAAGAGCCCCTACTGCCCCTGTAGGATAGTTTAACAAAGTTTGCTGGTAGTGGGCCACAGACCCAGCAGCCGAAGGAGCCTTCGGGCTCGGTAGCTTCCTTTTACCCATCGTAATTACCCAAATTACAGGATACAGGGATTTTTAAACAAGGGAAGAAAATATGATCTCTCGCAAGCAGTCCAATAGTTGTTTTAAATTAGACACTGTATACTCAGCAGTAAAATTTTAGACTGTTGCAAACCTAATCGAGTAATTAAATGGAAATGTGGAGCCAAGAGGGTAAGCCCAGCCCAGCCTCAAACAGGCACAGACTGGCAAGGACGCGGGATCCCAAGAAGAAATTAATAGTCCCGGGGGCGGGGCGAGTCCTGCACGCCTCTCGCGAGACCGCGGTGCCCTCTGGGAAACAGAGTCCTGGGCAAAACGCGGTCCGCAGGACGGAGGAGGTGGTAGCTCGCGGCAGGCAACAGTCCCCCCGAGAAACAACGAGGCCCCAGAGCCAGCTAGGGGAAAGAGAAACTCCAGGTGTCCAGCAGAGGTAGCAAAAAGATTCAGCAAGTGGCAGGTATCTGGAATGCGCGTCCCCAGCGTTCCTCAAAGTTTCCCCGCTATTACTCCTCTCCCCCCCCCCCCCCCTCCCTCGAATTTGTGAATCATTTTTTATGTGTACTGTATCTTACTATGCTCTTGTATCTAATGTAACGCTTAACGCAACGATTCTAAATGTAAAGCGCTGATACCCTCTTGGGTCTAGTTTGCGCTATATAAAACTTTATAAATAAATATAACCACAAGGATACAGCGGAGAAAAGTTTGGAATCCTAGGCTACCGATGGTTCACCTTCAGATTCAGGGACAGACAAGCAAGAGCTAAACTACACATAGCAAAGAGGCACACTGGTCCTTGGTTGGATTGGTCAAGGGAAACTACAGATCATCCTGGATCCTAGTAGTCCAGAACAGGTCAAATAGTAGATGAAGGATCCAATGTAGCAAAGAATATGTTAAATGAATTTACTACAGTCTTCAGCACAACTTTAGGCAACCTTAAGGGATTTGAACACCGCATCATTTTAAAAACAGATGCCATCCTTAAGGAGCACATGGTCAGGACCATCCCTATCACCATAAGGGAAGAGGTATCAAAGGAACTGGAGAAACTATTTGAAGCAGGAATAATTGAACCAATTGATTCAGCGGAGTGGATTTCTCCATTGGATGTTGCCAACTATCAGTTTAAATTAATGCCTTTTGGACTAACATCTGAGGCCGCAGTCTTTCAAAGACTTATGTTCAATCTATTCGGGAACTAGTCTTGTATCAAGTTCTTTCAAGATAACATATTGGCCTTTGGTGAAGATAAAAGTAGTCATAACTCCAAGTTACGGAAAAAACTGGACATTTTGGCAGGGAAAGGTTTGACTGGAAATTTCAAAATGCAAATTTGCAGAAGAAAAAGTGACATACTTGGGGCATGAAATTGGAAGCGAACAAATCGGACCAAAAATTTCACTAATCGGTGTCATAAAGGGTGCCCCAGTTCCAAGCAACAAGGAAGAAATAAGATCCTTTTTAGGATTAGTGGAGTACTGCTCGAAGTTTATAACGAAGTTCGCTGAGAGGTTTCCATTTACGTCAACTTTTAAAAAACAAATCTACATTTCCATGGTCAACGGAGCTTCAAATGGAGTTTGACCAAATCACATCCATTATTGATTAAATCCCCGCACTGGATTATTCTAATCCACATCTGAATTGTTGCATCACCACGGATGCGAGTGGCAAGGGATTAGGCGAAGTCCTGATGCAGAAGGATACAGATGGCAAAGACAATGTAGTGGCTGACTGCCTGTCTCGATTAGCAGCTAAGTTAGAAGAATGTGAAGATGCGGTGTGGAATGGTTTCCAAGTGGCGTTTGTACATAGTAAGGGTGGAGATGCTGTGTGCAAAGAAGAGTGGCTTAGTGAGTATGAGAAGGAAAGCGTATTGGTCTAGGTAAAGAATGCATTGATGGGAATTGGCCTTTGAAAAATGAGTTCACTGCAGAAGTCAAACTGTTTTGGGAGATCAAGTCACAACTTACTGTGCAGAACGGCACCATGATGAGGGGAGAAAAAAAATCATTCTTCCACAGAAATTGCAAGAAAGTATAATTGCTTTGTGTCATGAGGGTCATTTCGGAATAGTAAGAACCAATTGTTTACTATGAAGTTTGTTTTGGTGGCCGAACGTGGATGTGGAAGCTGAGAGGTTTGTAAGGAAATGCTTCACTTGTCCGATAAATCATTAAAGAAATTTAGACCTCCCATGAATGATCATTTGGGTCAGAAACAATCTTGAGAGATTGTAGCAATCTATTTTGTAGGTCCGGTTTGAGAAGGGCAGAAGTTTATTATTGTATTGATGGATCTATTTTCAGGATGGCCAGTGGTTGAAGTGATCAATCAAGCTGACACTAATTCCTTTTCAGAATTTCTTGATACGGTTTTTGTTTTGGAAAGACTACCAAAAACCTGTGTTACGTGATAATGGCGTGCAATTCACTTCCAATTCTTCCAAGCAATATAACAAACAAGTGTTTCGTCGGTACTATGTCATACCACGACTTCTTCAGGGCTGTAAATTATTAATACATATCAAAATTAATGATGCTAATTTAAGAGACCGAGAAGGACCACCGAGCGTGTAACACAAATACAGCACTTCCTCCTAATGGGAAGTATGATAGCATCCAAATACATTCCTCGCCCGTTATTGTGAGAGGTAATAGAGAAAAAGTAGTACTATACCCACAGACTAGACCGCAAGTCAAATATAAGTGGTGTGTCAAGAGAGACTGTGTTAAAGGCAAAAAAACTTAAGGTCTCAAGGTATTATATATCCAAAATCATGAATTAAGAAACTTTCGAAAAATAGAAACTCAGTGTGAACAGTTAAGTAAAATCCAGGCACAGAAAGTGATATGGAACAGGAAATAGGACGTGTTCCCCATATTGTTAGGAAAGACCAGTATGAATAAGTAAAGGGTATAATAACCTGTCAAAAGTAAACTTTCTCTATATGAAGTTCCTATGTATATATCCGTCAACTTTAAGTGGACCAAAAGGATATGAGTCCACTGCTGCAACAACAAAGTAATAAAGTAAACCATTCAATACCTATTCGAAGTAAGAAGAGTCCATAAGGCAGCGCATCCTTCTATCATACTCTTGTGTATTGAATGAATAAATACTTTATTGTATGATTACCTAAAATAATTTACAAAAACTAAGCATATTACGATCATGGTAAAAACCAGTAGATTGATAAAAGATAAACGTTTTAAGAAAAACATTTAAAGTGCAAAGAGATTTTAAAAGAAAAAAAAAAGAGAAAGTTAAACATGTACATATGCATCGTGTTGGACAGTCAGTGCCCTAATGTCAGATCATCTTAGCTTATCAAGCTTGGTACCGAATCTTGTGTATTGCTTAACTAGAAAAATTATGCCCCAGTCTGTGTTGATAATTTAAATATAAATAAGTAAAAAAAATAACCTGGGTAATGGTGTGTCATAATTAATGTTGACATCAGCTCAAGTAGCTTCACCCGGTAATTCACTGTAGTATTACCAGGTCTTCTGAAGTCAAAGAAGAAGCAAAAGAACACAATATTAAGGGGTAATACGTGCTAAAACTTCAGTACTATTAAGTGTACAATCCGCAGAGAAAAGTAACTCCCAAAAAAAATCACCCAGCTTTGGATATTACTGTTCAAGAAACCCCATTATTAACATAAATATCAATAATTGGTATCTCCACCTAATAATATAAGACAAAGTTGTGTACATCACCTGACAACTAAATTGGAGTTAGTTGTAACTACGACAAATCACTATTAGAATGCAACATCTTAGTTTCTCGTACTATGTATTCGCCAAGTAGCATGATATTAATATCTAAAAAAACAGGAAGAGGAACAACTCCCCTCACCAAGAGTTGAGACACCACTACTAGTTCCGACCCCGGTACTTAGTAACCCAAGCTCGCATATCACTTACCCCTGCAGTATGTAGCAAAAACACGGCGAGTACGCCGATAAATCTCATGCGTGGAACACCCGCGCGATCTTGCTCCCTCAATATGTACTAACAAAACGATCACAAGTCATACGGCAATTAATACGTTTGCTATCTTAGTAATGTATCCAGAATGGCCCGTATCCACGACCCAGGTTAAAAAAGTAATATCAAAGAGCCAAATAACCACCATGGTATGTACTATTACAAATAACAGAAAGAATTATGCTCATTATAAGAAGTCCAAAAAATACCAATATACACGTACCACACAAGTGACTAAATATGTTTCTTAATACTGTATCAATCGGGTATCTTAACAATGGCATCCTACATGTTGTAAATAGAGTATTGCATACTTGTTAAGTATCCTAAACAGATTGGGGAACACATAAGCCAGTAAGAGGAATGATGTCTGCCATCTTGGAGTGGTTAAATTCACAACTTAAGTGTATAATAAGAATTATATTAAGAGTGAAAATGTGTATATTCATGCACATTTCAGACGAAAAGAGAAAGGGTTAGTCCTGCCATATAGGTAGACATATTAGAATAAAGGTAAAGACTGAGGATAACAGTTCAATGCCTGATGTGTAATAAGAAGCAAGGCGATGTAGACAGAATTTATGCTAACAGATATGGCACTCGAGTTGTATAGATGGCAGGAACAGCGATATAGTTTGTCATAGCACATGTCACTATCTGGAATTGTCTTCGAGCAACTAGAACACTCGAAGGTACCTGAAAACACCAGACCCTCAACATCCATGTACTTTAAAAGGGCATAAGTATACATTTTACACAATTTTGGCAATTTGCATCAGAGCAAATAATGTCCAGTGACTATACAAACATCATAGTTAATGAAAGACCGCATCCGAGTTCTAATTCACATCTGTCCAAATATATGTTATAAACAATTTGAAAGGTCAATGAATACCATATCAGTTATACTTTTCATATGTCCCAAATATTGGTTATTGGCAAGTTTAAAGATCAACGGATGTACACTACAAAATAGCTTGGTGTGTTTATAGCATACATAATATGCAGATAGTACATGTTGGGTAGATGTCACCATAACACAACAATATATTTGTATTAACTTCACATACAGAACAACATCTAATACAGGCTCTAACACATGGCTTTATAAATCTCCTAGAAAATATTGCAGTTCATTGTCAATATTGGTGGCGAGTTCTACAACCTGTAATTTCATGATCCACATTGCTTCCCTTCGCCTAAGTTGGAGTTCTCTATTGCCACCCATACATTGTTCGGCGTATGCTCAATTCCTTGAAAGCTGCACTAATGTCATTGCCAACTAGGGTTGCTGTCTGAATAATCTGCACTATTGGATATTTACAGTCATTATTTTTGAGTGTTCTAAAATGTTTAGAAATGCGTTTCTGTAAAAGTCTAATAGTTCTCCCAATAGAATTTTTATGACAAGAACATATGATAACATACACCACAAATCTAGTATCACAGCCCAGTAGAAGTCATGGTATGAGATAATACAGACGAAACACGTGTTGGCTGTATCCTAACTGAAGATATACCTGCCGATGACATGTATTGGATCAATGTTGAACTGTTGTAAAGAATTTGCGATTACTTTAAAAAGAAATGAATACTTATTGACCCCGACAGAACACTTTGGATTAAAGTTGTCAACGGGGTACACTTGTGTTTATGAACATAATTTACTTTGGACTTTTATGTGCTTGGATTGGAAATTTGTTATAGTTTATGCTCCCTTCTTTTGAAGGGTTTGTTTGGGGTTATATTGCTAAATGGCCCTTCCTTTCCTAGTAGCACTGCTAATACTGTGTCCTACCTACTTTCCCCTATACATATTGCAGAGTGCCTTTAGCCAGTATTACACCTGGTTACCAAAAGAACGTTTTAGCAGCAATCAAGGAATACTTTAAAAAAGTATGTGTGACACATAAGACCACCTCTCTTTACGGTTGAGCGGTTCAATCGAGTGGTGAAGGGAGTTATTCAGTTTGCTATTTCGAGCAATTGTGACTGGAAAACACAATTGCAAAAGACCTTGTGAGCATACAAAGTAATCAGAAACGAAGCAACTGGTTTGTTTCCGTTTGTAATCATGAGGGGCCGCAATCCCAGATCTAAGTTCAATCCAAGTTAGTTACATCAGGCAGGTGTGGAACAATGGTCTCTAGGAGTGCAAGACAGAATGGCAGAGCATCAATTTAAAATAAAAATATGTTATAACAATAAACATAAGGTGAGACCAGTGGAAATTGAAGTGAGTGATTGGGTCCACATAAAGACACCAGGAAAGAGTAAGAAAGGGGAGTCAGTTTTATGAACCGAAAGAATTAATTGAAGTTCTTAACAATGCAGATAGGATGAGCACTGGGAAAGTTTGGAATTTGAAAAGGGTGGCCCACAGTCCTGAAGGAGTGTGTGAGCGGCGTATGCATAATGACCTGGAACAGATTTCACTGGTTGGATCCTGAAGAGAATAGAGATTTGAGACAGGAGTCAAATTCCACCATTGTAAGCGAGGAAGAAGGTGCTGCTGGTTGAAGTGTAAATCTGGACGTGGGCAAGGAAGGCAGATATGTTGAAAGGGTGAGGATGATGGTAGTGAAAAGATCTATTGAATCTAATGATGATTGCATTGAAATGAACCTTGGTGATAGTGTAGACGAGGTGGGGAGGAGTATGGGACAGAGAGTAATGAGACCCATGGTGTGGTTGAAGGATTTTCTGTGTGGTGAAAGAGATTTCTTTTGTAAGGATTAGACTCCTATAGATGGATTAGACTCATATAGATGCATTAGACCTGAAGTAAAATTGTTGGATGCACCTTTTTATAGGGTGACCTCCTTTTCTGTGGTGTATTTTAGCATGGTTCATTGTTAGTGTGTATAAAAAGGGGGGTATGTATTATGTTCTGTAGATGTTATGTCATTCCTGGAGTGACTTGATGTTCCATACGGAATGTGAAACATTAAGTCAGACAGAGGAAGGCAAGATAAGCTATAAGAAGGACGTGTTAACAGGCGGCTTCAAGATTATTAAAGTGTGTACTTCAACCTGCGTTTATGTACCCCTTACACATGACAATCACTTTGGCCCAAGCGACACATCTCCCTGGGCAATGGCAGTTCTGGTGTGCTGATGCTGTGCTGCTGCGGGAGGCGCCTGTTGTGTGACAGGGGGCTTTGGCGGTCTTGGGCTGAATCACAGGCCTGGGTTAGTCCTAGTGATGGTGGGACTATAGCAGATTTTTCCTTGGAGGAAACCCTCCACCCCCACCCCCTCCCTTGCTGCGGTTGCACTCGGCAATTATTGCCTGCTCTCTTTTGACATCGGAGTCCAGACAAAGGGACTGACTCGCTGGCACCTCATCCCAATGGATTCTGGGCAGCCCTGCAGGATACCGAAGCTCTGCCCCACGTGGAACTGTAGACGGTCCACGGAGCATCGCCACAGGCCTTTTGAGCCCCTCCCTCCGACCTGTGCACCTGATCGCTTTGGCTCTGTATCCTGGTGCGACTCCAGTGGGGCAATGGAGTACTGTGAACTGTGTAGGTGATAGGCGCTTCATCCCTGTGCACTCTGGGGAGCCCTGTGGCCTGTAGGGGTTTCTGCTCCTGTGCAGGACCGTGGTTGGCGAGTGGAGTGACTACTGTGCGCCCGACCTTAGGCTCTGCACCCTGGCTTGGCCCTGCAGGGTGACGGAGTGGTGCGGGCCGAGGAGGTCACTGGGGCGGCGGAGTTGTGTGGAAACCGCGCTGTCCGTTATCGGCACAAGCGGAGGCCCACACCTGAAGAGCTCAGGCCAGAGGACACCTGGTGCAGCAGAGGTAGGCAAGAGCCGGCCTACCCCATGTAAATTGATCTGGGAGGAAGATGTGCTGCGGGGAGACGCGGAGGAAGATCTGCACTTGCTGCATGCCTGAGTCTAGACCATCCTGCCTAGGCTTGGCAATTGGGCGTGCTGGGGTGACGATGGGACATGTTATGTCCGCTCCCTCAGTGGCAGAATGGAGCCTGGATACATCCAGGAGGAAGCCGGGTGTGGGGGGAGGGCTGATGTGCTGAAGCTTGGATGGACTGTGATCAGGGGCGCATAACTGATCGTCGCTGCTAAACCAGAGGGTATGCCGTGGCCCTGGACCTAAGGCATAACGTGCTGTTACTGACCTGCCATTGTCCTCTCAGTGATTGGCATTGAACTGTTAATAGCCACACCAGGTGTGTCTGTCGGCTGGATTACCTACGTTGGGGACTCATCCGTGGAGACACGCTGCTTCGAAGGCGCTGACACGAAGTCCTCTAGTGATGATGGCTCCTTGACATTCTGCCTGTTTTGGCTGGGCTCTGCCACACCACCCAGAGTGGCTCCTCAAACTGCGAACAATATCCTTTGAGCCTCCCCAAGGACACATCTGCACTTCTGTGTATTTGTACTGCTACTTTGTGTATGGTACTCCATTTGCAGCAAATCCACTAATCTCTCTTTTGCAACAAAAATGTTTGATCGCTATCCCTGCGCTGTTTGTGACCTGTGCGCCCGTTATGCGTATTAAATGAGACGATGCAGCACTTAATAGTGGTCACACAGATACCTTATACTGGGGGTTTGCCACAAATGCTCACACCATATGCTGACATATACCCCCTGGATGGTTTTCAACCTCTGGCACCTAAGGATGGAACTTTAGGTGGACGAACTTTGTGCCTCTGCTCCCTATGTTATTCAAGTTCTCTTTTTTTGGATATTCAATGGTTCTTTGCTATTGCCTGCACTTCCCTTAACCAAGAACTGCTGTTAGGTCGTCCTGCGACCCTCCTAGCAGGAGCTGTATACTATTTCTAAGTCTGCTACCACAATGGCTAACACCACAATGGCTAACACCGCATTTATCCTCTGGAATATACGGGGCACGCATACTCCTTCCTGTATATATGCAGTATACTCTTATTTGCTCCACTGTTCAGTGCATATATAGTTTCTACAGGAGTCTTACTTGACCCGGAAGGAGGCTGTTTGGGTGCAGAGGCACTGCTGAGGGTAGGTATACTCCACCTGCGCATGTGGTGTCCTGGTGTGGATGAAAGCAGGGGTCCCCTTTGTTGCAGACACCACGTTTGCTGACCGAGAGGGCCAATATGTATTTGTGGACTTGAAAGTCACTATATATTACTTAGAGCCATGTATGCCCCTAATTCTGACCAGGTGGGATTTTTTGGATACTTCATCTGGTGTATTGTTGTGTTGGAATTCGATCCCCTGGTTGCTGGGTGGTACTTCAGCAGCGTCCTTGGGGTTGACCGATGGGTTGCTACCTCAAACGCTTTTTGATTGGCTGAATCGCTGGTTTTTATCATATATGGTGATCGTGCAATGCCCTTATGAGGGTGTACTCCTTTTATTCCCATGCATACGACCTTCACATGCACATAGCGCCTGGTGGTCTCCCTTGACGTAGCCCTCCACCATTGACTTGTTAGAACCCACTCATAACGCGGTTCCCATTACCTGTGGCTGAGCTGGGGTCCGGGACCTCCCCCTATCTCCACCTGGTGGTTACAACTGGTGGCACTAGATGAGCCCCCTCCCGCCCCTCAGTTTCGCACCACCTCAGCAACATTGTCACTGAATATGTCAATATAAATGCTAAAATAACTGACTGGTTTGATTGAATGGGACGCAATCATGGTGACAAACAGAGGCAATTGCCTGGGCTGAACTTGGAACATACGCCGCCGCCACCTCAATCGCAATATCTCCCTGGATGAGCAGGCATTGCTGAGTAATGGGCCTCAGGTGTAGTCCACTACGAAAGGCAGGGACACCTCGCATTGGCCCACTAGGAGTGTACTGTCCTGCTGGAAACGCAGCACTGCCTTAACTACACAGCCTACTGCAGCCAAACACACATTGAGGCAGCAGCCACAGCATCCCATACTGGAGCTTTGTGCCCCATCCAGAACCCTTCTGTACATGCAGAAAGACATACATGCCGAGCTCACGTTTCATTACAGCTCCATAAACACACCAGTGACCGCTTCTTCCGTGGAGGAGATTGACTCCTTCCTGGCTAATGTGACCCTTCCACAAATGTCACCAGAGCACAGAGCAGAAATTGATAGTGATATCATGCCTTTTGAAATTTGTGCCCTTGCCACTGGCAAGACTACGGATCCAGACCGGCTTCTGTCAGAATTCTATAACGCATATGCTCCCCTTCTAGCTCCTCATCTAAAGACACTATTTGATGAGGCTCTGACAGCTGCCTGCCGGCCACACTCCACAAGGCTTTGCTTATATCGCTGCCGAAACCTGATAGGGATCCTACAGCGCTAGGGTCTTACCGACTACTTGCACTCCTTAGCACGGACTAGAAAATACTTGCCAAGATCCTACCGGATCGTTTAGCTCCTTTTGTACCAACTGTGGTGCATCTGGATCAAGACCGATTTGTTCTGGCTCGCAATACAACCCTCAATCTGCGCATACTTTTGCAAATCCTGGAGTATGCCCCTCCTGTCTGGCACCAAGCAGGCTGTCTGGTATTGGATCTGGAAAAAGCCTTTGATTCGCTGGAGTAGGCCTATCTGTTTGGAGTGCTGCTGTGATATGGCCTAGGGGATCTGTTTCATTCAGCGGATAAAACTTCTCTAGACTCAACTGCTGGCCTTGGTAAAAATGGATGGCCTAATATCTGGCCCAGTTCTGATTCACAGAGGCACCTGCCAGGGATGCCCGCTATCCCCACTTCTCTTCTCTCTTGCCATGGAGCCACTAGCACATGTCCTTCATAAACGCACGGTGGTAGAGTAAGAGGACTGTAGAGATGTTTTCTTGGATTAACTTTCCCGGTTTGCTGTTTAGGCGCTGACCAGGGGACGAGCGTTTAACCTGTGGGATATTTCGGCGGTCATCTTTTCTGCTCCGAGCATTCCCTTCACTTTGATTTCAGAAGATACATGGGAGGAAAAGAATGTCTTTGAAGAGCTCGGATAGAGAGAAGAGAGGACTCCTTCCGTGCCTTGCGAAACCTGGGAACCAAGATTGAGGCCCCTGACGAAGGGACGGGAGTCCCGAAATGCATCGGGTGGGCTGTATTTTGAATTTGGATGGTTTTTGCTTTGTTTGCAATTTCATGTTTTATGTTTGAGTCACAAATTATGACTGTTTGAACTATTATCGTTTGTATAACTAATGCTTTGTTTGACAAAAGTTATGCTTTAAAAATCATTTGTTTAAAACACATCATACTGAATTCGAAAGAAAATTAAAATGACATGAATGAAAAATAATTTTGTTTGAAAACTATAATTAAACTGTGAATTTGTGGTATAATTGTCAGTATTAACCCCTCTAGCTGTGCCTGTGTGAGTTCAAACCGCCTCACGGGGTTTGGCCACTTTCACTTCATGTGCAAGGACAGGACAGGCTACACACGGGTTTCCTTTACGCAGACGATCTGCTAATTTATCTTAAGGATATGCATGACGTCCCGGCAGACATAACACATACACTCCACAAGTTTGCAGAGCTCTCTCCCTAAAGGTTAAATGGTTAAATGGGCCGAATCCTGCCTCTTTCTTCTTATCGCCACAATTCCAGATCCTGCGCTTCGTATTAGCGAACCCAGCTGACGTGGCAGCCTGACCTGTTTTGTTACTTAGGCATTCTTATCTGTCCTAGACCTGCTGACCTCCTAGACGGTAACCTCACTCAGGCGGTGACCTCACTGTGGATGCAGTTGGCGTTCTGGAGGTCCCTGTCGCTGGTGCTGCTGTCCCGTTTATTATACTTCACCACCGTTCCCCTTCATATCATGAAGTCTTTTTTTTACGATCGCTTGAACGACCGACTGGGGAGTTCATTAGACATGGCATACGCCACAGGTTTGCCTGTAATAATCTTTACTTACCTACTGATCACGGAGAACTTGGAGTCCTGAATTTTGAGCACTCATAATTGGCTTCTCAGCTGCAGTGGGTGTCTAGATTGTCAGGCTTCAAACTAGTGGACACTGCGACCGGCGCTCCCCAGTGGGATTTGCTACGTCTGCTGCATCTATTCCACCCTTGCTCAAAGATTGCATTGCTCAGTTCCCCCTTCTGAGAGTAGCATGCCGCTGTTAGGGCAGTACTACCATATGCGCCAAAGCTACCTCCACTGGGCACACCACGTGGTGGGATGGTCACTTCCTTGGCAGAAGTGACCCCCTGGCAGGCGGTGGGCCTTCCCACATTGGGAGTCTGGTATTGCGACAGTGCTCTACTTCCTCTGGAAGAAGTAATTGCATATGATGGGCTACCCCTGGGCCAATTTCTACTCTATATTTCCTTCATCAGGGCGATGGGAGCACACTGGGGGAACATGCAGCAAGAGCACAAAACACACCTCACAATTCAGTACTTGCATGTCATGGAAATAGACCACCACTTAACACGCTGGCTTTCCAGCACCCCGCGCATACATGCAGCAGCGCTTCTTATTCTTTGCTATGCCACTGGGATGCCGAGCTGGGTTGCCCCTGTGTGGACAGTGAATTACGGTTCATATTGGCATACCTTGCCTTGGTGTCCCTCAATGCTAGTTTTAGGCTG
Organism: Lissotriton vulgaris; assembly: GCF_964263255.1. Taxonomy (NCBI): domain Eukaryota; kingdom Metazoa; phylum Chordata; class Amphibia; order Caudata; family Salamandridae; genus Lissotriton; species Lissotriton vulgaris. The sequence continues at coordinate 1,051,901,292 of NC_141694.1, forward strand.
ATCCACTACTATAGATGACTTGCTTCACTTACAGCAAGGTAAATCGCTCTTTCACTGCACAGACACAACTTGTCTTCGCTGCCACTTGTCTGAGGCTGAGTTATTGCTCATGCTTTGGACGTGCCCATCACTTAACCAGTACTACAGGACATCACTGCTTGCATAACAAACTGCACAGGGTGCACATTACTGTACACATGGGAGGTATCTATGGAGTATGCTCCGCCGGACCAAGAAAAATAAGGTCACTATTCTCTTTATTGACTTAGGTCTTCTACTTGCCAAACATCTGATGAGTCGTAGGTGGAGGGCATTGGCTCCCCCTGTGAACTTCGCCTATGAACAGTCAATGAAAACCTGGGCTTGACCTGAGAGCATGACCTCGCTCAGAAAAAATGCAAATACCCACTCTCGGCCAGCTGGGATGATCTATTTATTGAGTTCCAATCTGCCCTGCTGAGTGTGAACACCCTATGGGCGACCCTCGATCCTTGACCACAGCCCTGCTTCCCCACTTGCCCATGTAGGGCAAAGCGCTTCGAGTATACTCCCCTCCCCCCATCACACAGATCCTATTTCAATCTCACATTTTGCGGATAGACTTTTCCCTGCATACTGCACGGGTGTGTGCCTGTTCAAATGTTTGTGGTATTTTTTTGTCCCACATTGTTTGTTGGACTAAAATGTATTTTCTTACAAATTAAATGCCACGTTGTTATAAGTTTTGTCGCAATCTCTTTCGGACAACTGCACGTGCGGACACAGCAGATCTCTGTCCTGGTTAATCTGTTATTTGGCTTTGTCATGTACGCAATGCTGATGCTACAAGAATGCTGTTTCTCTTGCATGCATTTCACTTTGTATGTGGCTTTTACAAATGTATGAAGTTAAAATGTACAATAAAAAGTTTTTTTGTTAAAAAGAGTGACATTTGCACAAGAAGAAGTGTGACCCTGCTCGCAGGCAGGTCGCTCCCCACGCTGCTGCACGGCTCTGCCTGCATTGTTTTTGCCTAATCTTGTATTTTTCCCCTGTGCCTAACTTTCTTTCTTGCCCAGACTGGTTTTTATTCCCCTGTGCCTGTACTTGCTTTCTTGCCCAGACTTGTTTTTATTCCTCTGTGCCTGTACTTGTTTTCTTGCCTAAACTTGTTTTTCCTTCCTGTGCCCAGTTCTCCCGCGGCCCCGCCCATTTTTCCCGCCGCTGTGTCCCTGTGGCCCTGCCCACCTGCAATCCCATTCGCCGCCCAGATCCCGCCTCCCAGCTGCTCCTCCCTCCCAGATCTCCTCATATGGAAGCTGGCGCACCTAAGGCAAGCCCGTCTGTGCCCGTCCGTGCCTGGACCGCTCCCAGGACCCCTGGACACCACGAACGCCACGACGCCCGACACCGCTACGATGCCAGAACCCTCCACGCACTCCACTACGGACGATCACACACCTGCTTCCTGGCCACCCCGAAGCGCACTCGCAGCGCTTTCACCTGCCGGAACTGCAGCTTCACAAGCATCTGCCCCACCACGCTGCCAACCAGGAAAGAACCCAACCACCTCAGATTAATCCTTCTCAACACCCGCTCCGCCCGAAAACATGCCGTTAAACTCTGGGACCTACTCTACTCAACCTCCCCAGACGTCGCCTTCCTGACGGAGACCTGGCTGAACCCCGCCTCGGCACCCAACATAGCCATAGCCATCCCGGAAGGCTACAAGATCACCCGCAAGGACCGCACCAACAGAGCGGGAGGAGGAATCGCCATCGTCCACAGGAACACTCTCAGAGTCTCGACCAACACCGACGACACCCTCAGCACCGTCGAAAACCTTCACTTCCAGATCCACACCGACCCCCAACACCACCCTCAGAGGAACCCTCATCTACAGACCGCCCGGACGCAGACCACAGTTCAGCGACTTCATCGCCGACTTCGTCAGCACACACGCCCTCGCCTCCACGGACTACATCCTCCTCGGGGACCTGAACGTCCACCTCGAGAAAAATGACGACATCAACTCCACCACCCTGATCGACAACCTAGCCAACCTCGGACTCAGACAACTCGTCACAACACCCACCCACTCCGCCGGTCGCGCGCTTGACCCCATCTTCTCCGCAAGCCCCCACGTCTCCTCCAACCATACCACCGAACTCCACTGGACCGACCACCGCTGCAGCCCCTTCACCTTCAAGAAACCCACCACGCACCACCACACCCAACAGATGCCTCACCGCTGCTGGAGCAAAGTCACCGAAGACCAGCTAACCACCACCCTCGCCCAGAGCCCACCCGCCGACCATACCGACCCTGACACCGCCGCCCGCAACTTCAGACAGTGGATCAACGACTGCGCCAACACCCTCACCCCGATCAAGAAACCCTCCAACAATCATACCAACAAGAAATCTAGCTGGTTCACTGAAGACATCCGGGCCTCCAAGCAAACCTGCCGAAAACTGGAGAAGATCTGGCTCCGTGAACGAACACCGGACAGCCACGCCGCCCGCAAGAATGCCACCCGCAGACACCATCACCTCATCAGATCCGCCAAAAGGGCCTCCTTCAAAGACTGCCTAGACAACAGCGCGCACAACAGCAAAGAGCTCTTCAACATCGTGAAGGAACTCTCCAACACCAACGATGTCCCACCCTCGCAAGACCTGTGCGACTCGCTGGCCACCTTCTTCCACCGCAAGATCAGACATCCACGACAGTTTCAACGCCACGACCGCCCCGACAACCACTGAGACCTCCGCCCCCACGACCACCATCCGCACCAACCGCCTGCTCTACTGGACCAACATCAACGACAATGACACCATCAAAATCATGAACACCATCCACTCCGGATCTCCGTCAGATCCATGCCCACACCACATCTTCAACAAAGCCAGCACATCCATCGCACCCCATCTCCGGAAAGTCATCAACACCTCCTTCGAGACAGCAACCTTCCCGGAGAGCTGGAAGCACGCCGAGATCAACGCCTTACTCAAGAAACCCAAGGCGGACCTCAAGAACTTCTGGCCTATTTCCCGGCAAAGGTCATTGAGAAGACCGTCAACGAACAACTGACCCGTTACCTCGAGGAGAACAACATCCTGGACCCTTCCCAGTCCGGGTTCCGCAGCAACCACAGCACCGACACTGCCCTCATCGCCGCCACCGATGACATCAAGTCCCTGCTGGACAACTGAGAAACGGCGGCCCCCATCCTCCTGAACCTGTCATCCGCCTTCGACACGATCTGTCACCACACACTACGAACACGCCTCCACAATGCGGGGATCCAAGAGAAGGCCCTGGACTGGACCACCTCCTTCCTCTCCGGCAGAACACAGAGCGTCCACCTTACCCCCCTTCCGCTCCGAAGCCACCGAGATCCTCTGCGGCGTACCCCAGGGCTCATCCCTCAGCCCAACTCTGTTTAACATCGACATGGCACCGCTCGCCCACGTCGCCCATCGGCACGACCTCCGCATCCTTTCCTACGCCGATGACACCCAGCTGATACTCTCCCTCACCAAGGACCCCCACACCGCCAAAACCAACCTTCACGAAGGAATGAAGGCCGTTGCTGAATGGATGAGGAACAGCCGACGGAAGCTGAACTCTGACAAGATGGAGGTCCTCATCCTCTGATCCAACCCTTCGGCCTGGGATGACTCCTGGTGGCCGACCGCATTGGAAACCGCTACAACACCCACTGACCACGCACGCAACCTAGGGGTCATCCTCGACCCCACCCTCTCCATGACTAAACAGGTCAACGCCGTCTCCTCCTCCTGCTTCAACACCCTCCGCATGCTCTGTAGGATCTACAAGTGGATCCCCACTGAAACGAGAAGAACAGTCACCCAGGCCCTTGTCAGCAGTAGGTTGGACTATGGAAACGCCCTCTACGCAGGAGTCTCGGCCAAACTCATGAGACGGCTCCAACGCATCCAGAACGCCTCTGCACACCTGATCCTCGACATCCCTCGCCGCAGCCACATCAAAACCCCACCTGAGAGACCTACACTGGCTCCCGGTAAACAAGAGGATAACCTTCAAGCCCCCCCCCCCCCCCCACGCACACAATGCACTCCACAACACCGGACCAACGTAACTCAACAGACGACTCCGCTTCTACACCCCCACCCGCCAGCTCCGCTCCGCCGACCTCGCTACAGTCCCCCGCTTCCGAAGAGCGACCTTAGGCGGCAGATCGTTCTCCCACCTCGCCGCAAAGACCTGGAACACCCTCCCCATCTACCTACGGCAGACCCAAGACCTGCTGACCTTCAAAAAACTCCTCAAGACCTGGCTTTTCGAGCAGTAGCAGCATTCCCCACCCCAGCGCCTTGAGACCCTCACGGGTGAGTAGTGCGCTTTACAAATGATATGATTAATTGATTGATTAAGAAGTGATCAAGGCATATTAAGGAGAGCGACACTAAGCATAGACACAAAACCGACAAAGAGCGCGCATGAGGAGTTAATTGGTGATAGAAATGGGAACAACATGTCCTGGAGCCTAGGCTGATGGACAGCTTATTAAGACTCGAGCTATATGACGTACATAGTGGAGTGGAAGGTTAGGAGAAATTTCCACACACATTATCTCTCCTCCAACTATCTATTGCACCCTTCTTCCTTGTATTGTGCCCCCGAGGATCCGCTGGAAAACACACATGTGGAGAGAGGCCACAAATACTGTATCCTGGGATACCCAAAGATTGTTAATAGAATCCAGCAGTTAAAGTACACACAGATTCATTATGTACATTAAACATACCTTCACCCAAAAAGTATCACAAGAATGTATGCAAGTGTTCACGCCCACTGCCCCTGATGCCAACACCTGCAAGCATATTTTTATCACATGGTTTGGGAGTGTATGCTTATTCATACATTTTAATCACAGGTACTGAGAGGGGTCAGTGATAGCTATGTGTATAAGCCTTAGAAGTATTAAGAAGTAAGCTTCCTTTAACTAGAAGTGAATCTAATTTTGCTGAACCGTGCACAAATAATTTAGAAGTCTGACCTTTATGTGACCTGCTTAGAAATGTTCATCATAACTGCGGAATGTTCCGGTTTTTATCAAATGTGTTAATTTTCTAAGCAACATTTGTTTATATTGATCAGACTTCCGATTTTCACGATATTTCAAGTAATGTCTGAATCGAATAATTATCAAAAACAATGTCTCAGCTGGATAATATTTCAAAACCAGACCGTTTCAAGCAGTGGTATTAATCACTATTGGGGAGGGGACAAAAAGAGAGTGAGACCACAACGCTGGTGAGGAAGGAGAAAATAAACTATAATTTCATGAGTAGGTAAAGAGCACTACAGTACATAAATACATAATGACCATAACACACAGGGGAAGCACTTGGTGTGTAAGTGAGGGAGTGGGGCGGCGCAGTGACAAGGAGTGCGAGATACAGCGTGAACGTCGACAAAGTTGAAATAAAATAGAGACTAAGGTGGTCAACATTGCACGTTATATACAGTGTTTGTTAGGTATTCAGGTAAACAGCGTCCCGGACGTTTCACTCGTCATAGCCTAGATTTGCAACATAGAGGCTCCAGTCCTCTTTGAGATGAACTCTCTTTCACGGATTACCAGCTGCATGGTTACAGCACCATCAGCCCACACCTAAACATGGTTTCTGGTTGTTACCCGGACGTGCCTTACCCTGATTTCTACGGCTGGCACAGGCTCCTACAATACGGGGCATACCCTCCAGGAATTGCTGTTTATTCGAAGCCCCTCTACACTTGATCTTCCTCTTACCAGTCCTCTCTTAGCTAGGGCACTACCCTTAAATTTATGGCCATTGTCCTGATGATGACCTGCAATCATTCAGGTTGAAACGCCGTCTACCCAGCCTAGAACTCAGGCGCTGTTGTGGTCAATCTATTTACAAGTGATTGTAGTACATCTTTTTAATCCCTCTTGAGTCATTTACTGAAGGGAAAAAAAAGCCAGGAAGACTGGGATTTCTTTGGGCTAATTGTGTGCAAGAGGAGCAGCTCTGCGTTTGAAGGCAGACTTTGATGGATGTGCTATTTTACTTCATACACCTTCTAAACTGTAGTCCCGACTTTATTGTAATGTATAAGAATATAATTGTCACCTTAGTTGGAAATATTCTATTGCTCATGTCAGCATATGGCATGTGTTCTTTTTATTTTTTTTCTATAGTCCTCATTAGCCTCTTTAAGGGAAAGAAAAAAGCAATGACGTTCTTCCACTTGCACATATTTGATGAGCGAAAGGAGGCCTGAAATCATGTGCTTTTTTTAACCAGGTTGGAGAGAGAGACGGAGATCATAGCTCTGTTTGACCCTTTGATTTTACCTCCGTCTTCACTGTTTTCTTTTTATCTGTCTTAGCCCTCTCACTTTCCGATTGTAAGACTAGATCAAGAAAACCTAACCAAAACCTGGTGAGGTTGAGAAGGCTTAATCATAGGACCACTGAATTCCTCCTATTATTATTTAAGACATCACACCATTCGAGAAAAGGGAGCCAGTAGTCTTGATTTCTTGAACGCTTCAAATCTAAAGTAGCTATATATTTAGTAGAACACAGCCTGCTATCCAAACTGGGGGGAAAAGCATCGACCCACAACTTACAAATCTCTCTCCGCGCCGGAAGCATACCATAGAAAATATATTTTGCCTGATTTTTAACTACTGATTCCACATGTCCGAAAATAACATGCATGACGCTTGCCTCGATATTGAGTCCCAGCATTTCAGACATTGCCCTACTCACTTCTCTCCAGAATAGATGTAGTTTTGGGCATTCTACAAACATGTGGACATCATCCTCTTTCACCCCCGCACTTCGGACAGGCAAATTCACCTTGTCTCCCAAAGTTAGACAATTTCTGGGGCGACCAGTATGCTCTGTGAATGGAAAAGAGATGATTTCTCCTCCGGTATGCAGGTTTTACAATTTTAAATAGTGTAGTCATAGATACTTGCCATTGGTGTTCAGCGATGGCTCCGGCAAGTATTTCCCCCATAGTTCCGCTAGCAGAGTAAAATCTCCATCCTCGATTTCAGTCATTAGCCAATAGATGATAGCTAACTCCTTCTTGTGAGCAGATTCTTGCTTAAGTCGTGTTTCGGGTCATTTTGTTCACCAATCTATGTTCCCGGGTCTTGAAACCAACTTTGCATCTGGAGGTATTTAAATCTGGATAGATGAGCCAGCTTGAAGGCTGCCCTCTTCCCATGAAATGAGCTTGCCATCCGCTATTATCTGCTCCCATCGTAAGATACCCCCCTCTAACAGTTGTTTCGCAAGAGCGTCTCTTGGCCATTCTGGGGAACCTGGTCCATTCCAGATAGGAGCCAAATAGCTATGATAACTGGCTTTTTAGGAATTTCCTGACCTTTATACCATGTCTCTGCAAGCCCACTCAATATCTTTAATCTGTTTAAAAAAAATTTGGGTCAGCGTATTTAAAGAGAAAACCCTCTTTACCTCCTAATTCCAGACTAGAGATAGTGAACCACATACCCCCCATCTTCGTTTGACTAGGTGAGTTGAAAAAACACCTCCCATTTTTTAAAAAAACAGCCCAAGAGTAGAAGAGCAAGTCCGGCAGGGCTAGACCCCCTTTCTCCACCCTCCTTCTCAGCTTTTTCCAAGATATTCTTTGTCCTTTGCTTGCCCAAATAAAAGAACAGAACTCGCTTTGCAGCTTCTTTAACCATTCCTTCCTAAGGGCAGGGGAATGGTATCAAATAAAAAGGTAAGCTTTGGGAGGGCTATCATTTTTATTAAGTTACTACGTTCAAGAAGAGACAGCTGAAGATGAGACGGCATTTTAAGAAGTTTGCTGATCTCTTTCCTGACTTTTTCAAAATTCAGTTTAGCTGTTTTTGTTGATTTCCTGTGCTATCATTACTCCCAGATATCTGATTTCAGCTTTCCCATTCTCCTGTTCGATGTTCCATGTCACGATTTATGGCATGTGTTCTTGAAGAGATGTTGAAATCAGTGTCCGGTCTTGGCATTCTGGGCCCATTGATTTTAGGGGTGGATAAGAGGAAGGCATGGTGCATCACAATCATGCATACATGAGCAAGGACTGCGAGTATAACTGATCTAAAAGTAAATCTGACACTGGTTAGCAACCTTGATCTATATTTATGGTTTTCATGAGTGGTGTGTGTGTATATAAGGTAGCAGTACACTCAGATGTTGCTTTTATGCAGCTTTACCACCTCGTTCTTTTACGGAATGCAAAAACTAAATCGGCAGTGTATATTGTATTCTCGTCCGTTTTGATTACTGCCCTTAAAGAGCATTGAGTGCTATCACTCATTCACTAAGCATACCCATTCATTTGCGATGGTTTGCAGAGACAGTTTTAAGAAAGAAATACTTGAAATGATGAGAATCCCTATGGTAGTTAGAAAGAAGCGTTGACATAGCCAATAGGTCTCGCCTGTGCGAGGTCTTTTCGCTTTGTCAATGTGTTTTTTAGACCTGGTTCACAGCAGCTGAGCTGCTAAGCAATGTGGCTTAAAGTTGAGGACAAAAAAAGCACAATGAAGCGCCCAGTGGTGACTGCAATGCAGCAGTTTTTTTCCAGGCTTCTGTTGTACAACAGCATCCATGCTGCTGTGCAATATATTTGGGAAAAAAACTCTCGGGGAGGGGGGGGGGGGGAAGGAGGGTGAGGAGGAATGAGGGTGAAAGCATCGTGAGGGGGGTAAAGGGATCAGCTATAACGGAAAGCAGGTGGAGGGCAGTATTGGGAAAGGGAGTGGGAGGGTGCGGGTCTCAAATTCATGAAAATTTTACGAGACCTGCAAGTCTACTGACTAGAATAATTTATTCAACCTAACTGAGCTTTCCCCTTAAACTTATCTCAAAATGTGTGATTCTGTGCAAATATTTTATTTCACCAAGTCATCTTTATTTTAAGTATCACATACTAGATCATCTTTAAATATGTGAGTTCAGCATGTCTGCGGTACAAAAAACTGTTTTGCTTGATTTAATAAACTAAACTTTTGCTCTCTGTATGATAAAAATCTAGCTCACATATAGGGTACGTATGACCTATGATTTGCCTCTTACTTCACTAATAGCATGGTCATCGGGGCAGGAGCAGGACTATTTCTCAGTTTATATTGAAAAACTCCCACTTTTAATAGATATATTCCTAAAGCATGATGTGGTAGCACACTGTCATTTACAGACCGATATTTTCAGTTGAAGTGGTCACAAACTTTCCCACTGACCTGCAGTTTTATTAATAAAACTATATAGAGTATGAACAATAATGTGTGGAAATCTGGTTTCAGCAAATTTTTATCATTTGCACATCACCAAGAAAGCCATTATGGTTTGTTTTCATCCTAAAAAAAATGTTGTTTCCACCTCACTTCAGGACTAAAAAAGAATTGATTTGCTAATGACTGAAATATATTTTGAAATATTTGTACAGTTCATTTACAAGCTATTTAACTGTTGTGTGCCCAGCACAATTCTCAGGCTGTTCACTTAAAAAAATCTTGTAACTTTTTCAGACAAGTAAACGCCAATCTCCAGGATAAATTGAGCAGCAATTTGTAAGAACACATAAGCTGACATTTGACCCCTGTCTTTGAACATACAATATATGCAACCCGATAGAAACAAGAATTGTAGGCATTGTTATTTCTCATTCACTTTCTGAATGAATAGAACACCTGTTCTTTTAGCTTACCTTAATAAAATATGACTTGCTGTAGCGAGTGGGTGACTAGATTTCTTGAGGCCGTGGGGGTAGAAGAAATAGTACTTTATTAACCGCGTGAGCAGCGAACGGGAAGTAATTGGGTTGAACTAATCTGTGCTTGGTCCATGCTTCACTGAAAAGGAACAGAAGTGATGGTTGGCTTGCGCTGGCCTATTAGGAGCAAAGAAGAGTGACCATAAAGCCAACAAATGGTAAGCAATGGGCAGACTCTATGCCCTTTGATGGACACAATAACTTTCGCAAGCGAGCTTGCATGAGCTGGCGCAGACTTAACCATAAAAGGATTAGGGACCGAACTTGCGTAAACAGTGCTTGGTTGTCACACTCTGCCGATGTTCCCTTTGCATTGTTGCTCTCTGGGCAGGTACTGTCTTTGACCTGAATTGTCGTTTCGCTTTTGTTAGATGTTCTAAGGAGTGCAGTAATATGGGGATGGTTTGTGAGTGCTTGGATGAAGGTACTTCAGGGTGTGAGTTTATTTTTGAAGGATAATATGGAATAGAGCCATTCCACACCCCAATACCTGGGTTTTTGCCCTCCGAAGCTGTTGGTGCCAGCCTACATTACTGTGCACTTTCTACTAAATCCAAACTTAGACATTTCTTTCCACCTCACTCCTAGGTAATATCATCTGCAAATATCTCCATTCCTTCTCCACACCATTGTTGTGTAGTTCCTATAACCCTATATATGATCTGCGCCTTTAGACAACATAGACTGTTGGATTGGCGTCCAGTCTGATTTCAGACATCCCCACCGGGTATGTTTGCCTGTATACCAGCTAGCTCACAGTGCCACTGCAAATTCTCTTACCATGGAGAGAATAGTTCTTGGCCACCATCGAACATGACAACTATGTCCCATCGGGGATTGTGGAAATAGTGCAGTACTTTTTGCTCAGTCACTCGTGCTCACTTTGTCTCAGAGAGATACACAGAATAAACGATGAGTATGTTTTCAATAAGCATTTATTGAACCAGCGTCATTCTAGGGTAAAATGGGTGTGCTGAAACAACCATAAGACAGAAACTGATATAAATGATTATAAGCACCAACAGAGTAAAAGGATGGTAGATTTCTACCACGTGTACATAGAATGTATGTAGGTGTAAAGCCAAGAATCCCTCTAGGATAAAGTCTACCTCATTACCTGAAGTGATAGACTATGGGACAACGTCTTGGTCTCAAGATTGACACCCCGCAAGGGATGTCGGACCACTGCGAGCTGGAGGGTCTGCGTACAGCAACCTCAGCGTCTCGCGTCAGTATATCAGCATGGAAGTCCTTTTCTCCTCTCTCTGCCTCAGCAAAGATATGGTGCTTGTATACCCAAAGTGGGACCCTCAGGGGATCTACCTTGCTGTGTCATGTCGGACATAGGATGACTGAAGGAATGACCCTTCTACATAGTTATTATGCAGGAGATGGTATTTTTGTAGAGTTTCCAAGAATCCTCATGCATAATGAGGAAGAGGCTAGTTTTCAGGGAAAACCCCACGTCCTTTTAGCAGTACCATAACTAGGTAAAAGGTCCGTCCCAAGAACCGTTATGTAGTGCAATGGCAGGGGAAATATAGGTGAGAGGTTAGGATGCTACCTGAGCCTATATTGGAGTTCTTTATATAGAACATAACACCACTGCATGTCTGACTGGTGTTCATTTGTGCTTGAATACAAGTGCATAGCTTGTTCATGGGGAAAACCTCACTCTCACCAGGCTGTTTACCTTCATTGCCACATATTGTCTCTGCTTCCTCCTTTAGGGCCAGGCAAGATATACGTCCTATAGAAAATCTTTGGATAGACTGGAGCGCCTAGGGAGTTTTATTGAAGGCTGAATGATCGGAGGAATCCTTTTACTGTTGAGCCATGAAAGTAGCTTTGAGGGAGTGACAAACACATTTCTTCAGAAACAAAATATCAAGCTTCTGCACCGTGACAGACCCAGAGATATTTTATGAGCGTTTCTTTATCGAGCTACCTGTTGAACCTATACCTCTTTTTAGCTAATATATTTCGTCCTGCCCTCTCCTGTTGTTGTTTGCCCATCTCCCCATCCACTCCTGCTTCCCTACTTGACCCGTCCCCCGCTACCTCCCTCGTTGCTGCTGCTTTTATTTATTTTTTCACAATCCAATGGTATTGGAGCGCTTCTTCTGTACATTATCTTGCTAACACCATCCAATGGTATTAGAGCGCGTCAAGTGCTCACCAGTTATATTATACAATGACATGTTCATTGTCGTAGGCAAGGGGAAGCGTAAGTGATATGCTCAGAATTGCAAATTGTTCCGCCAACCCGAGATTCAAACCTGGTTCCTCAGTTCTCCTGCTAACATCTCTGGCCGTTACACCACATCCTCGCTTCACTTGAAAGCTCTGCAACTGTTTTTCACTATCACTTCCACAGTTGTGCAACAAGACCCCGTCAACAGCGAACATCTTGGCAAAGGGGAGAGGATGTGGTCTGACGGCTAGATTTCCGACTTTGGTGCTGGAAACCAAGGTTCGAGCCTCGGGGCTGCGTCTACATTCTGTGATTCTGGGCAAATCACTTCATCTCCATGTGCCCAACAACAACAAAATGAATGTGTTCATGTGTAACGTAAACGGTGCTCATGTAAAGCGCTCCAAAACTTTCGGGTTGAGTTTACGCTATATAAATATGCATTAAAAAAAAAATGCCGAAGCTGTTGACCTTTTCAATGTGTTTGTGTTTTAGCTATGTTATCTAGCAGCACATTAGCTGTTGAGCATGGCTGAAAATCACTGAAACAAGTCCTGTGATGCAGCCAGCGCAGGCCATGTCATATCGCTGTTTGTGTTAGGAAGGGCAGGATAATAAACCCCACATGAGGAGTGAAGAAACTCTGGGTTGGCTCAACATCCTGTGATTCGGGGCTTTCAGAAATTTCAGCCATGTTGAACAACTGATGTGCTGGTTGACAACATGGCTTAAAGACATTCACATTGACACGGCCAATAGCTCGGGCTCTGCCGAGACCTATTGGCGTTGCCAATGCTTGTTTAGAAGTCCATTTGGAGTAACTATGCCATGGTACATTTAAGTTTCCTGAAGTGTGCATACCAGGACGTCAACTCCTCGGCAGTGCATTCTTTATTGCATCGGCCCTGGAACTGATCTCTCTACCCCCTCTTGCCAATTCTTTTGCAAATCTGTTTTTATTGAATTTTGACATTAGTGCAACGTAGATCATATGAAATAGCAAGCCGTGTTAGGCGCCACAGTCAACATACAAGGCACAGTAATATCATATAGCATTGTTACAGCTCACGTTTGGAGTTAAGTACAAAGCGGTCAGGCATGTGATTGACCGATATATTTGCGGCCCGTACTAGAACACGGGTGAGGAGTGTGGGACAGGAAAAGGAGAGTAGGAAGGCAGAATGATCACATCATTGTCCACATATTGGGTGCCTTCCAGGGAACAAATGTTGACGAATGCCCATTGCCGCACATACGTGCAGGTACTGTCCCATGAAGCCAGTCGGAGCACAGGTGCTCAGCAAATGAGTGGCAATAACAGGTTCATGGTTGACGACAGAATCTAGAAACAGTACATGCAAAAACGAAATGGGTAAATGAAATAAAAAGGAGGAGTGCACCGTGGAAACAACAAACATAAACATTTAACATTTGGCCTGTAAGCCCCCCCCTCCCCCCAACTCCCCCCCACCCTCCATGGGTGTACCTATCCGTACACTATGTGGTTCATAGCTCATGTTCAAAAACGATTTACTGTTAGCCAAGCCTAGACTGTGTGTTGCCTGAGTTCCGCAGGTAGTGTTTGTCGACCAGTAGGAGATCGATGCAGCTTATGCACTGCTGTCATTCACGGAGCTAAGCACTGCCAAAGGCTGGCATGTCAGAGATCCGCGGTCAGCGTACCTAGGCTGTGTCGTAGTGCGAGGTAGATTGTATCCCAGTATATGGCAATAGGGACCTTACGTAGTCCCAGCATCTCCTTGCGTTTAATAGCGAGGCTCTCCACTTTGGCCCACGCAAGCCTAGAATCGCGCCAAGGTTGTATGTGTGGAGGGTCTGGCGTTTTCCATCTTTTACTAATCAGTCGCTTGGCCACTATCATTCCCAGGTCTATAAATCTAGTTTTGACCTTCGTACTAGGGGTTCTGTGGAATTTGTGTACTAAATATGTGGCCAAGTGAAGGGCAGCTTCCTGTCAGTACTCTCATGTAGCAGAGTGGCTACATCACTCCAGTATTTCCCCACCCTGGGGCAGGCCCAAAACATGTGTAGTAGATCAGCCCCTATCTCTCCGCACCGCGGGCACGCTGCATCTCCGCGGGTAAAGTATTGATTGATTTTCGCAGGCGTGAGGTATGCTCTGTGGCTAATGTAAAGTTGTATCTGACAGAAGTGCATGTTCCTTGGGATGCATATGGGGCTATCAAGCACTCTAGCCCATTCCTTATCTGTGAGTTGGCTACCCAGGTCCTCTTCCCACTTGTGGCGGAGTGTGGCGAGGCTGAGTGCTGCGTGAGCTCGGAGAGAGGCCACAAACCAGCGCGTCCAATGCCTGCCAAGGCACCATAACGTGTAGATATTGTATGGTGAGGTGCGTTCGCAGCTCTGCCGTGACATCCCCCCCATCATTTTGCCGTGAGTGAGGTCACCAGTGAGTGGTGAGTAAGGAACTGCCTGGGCGGTAGCCCTTCCTCTTCCACCAGGGTTGAATAGGGTGTGAGTGTCCCATCTTGGTATAGGTCCCACAGTGTGTGGATGCCTTTGTCATGCCATTCACAGAGTGTGGGTGCGGTCAGTATAGAGTTTCCGCTGGGGGTGCCCTTTAGGGGTATCGCCGGTGCATAGGGGGTAAAGCTGCGCTTCAGAAACCAGCTTCTGCGGAAACACCTGTAAGCTACCACAAGTAGTAGGGGCTCTGGCAGTCGTGGTCGCGCTCCAGGGTGAAACTACCGAACTATGTGTTCCAGGGGGTAAGGTGGCTGTGTAGTTGCTGTATCTGCGCAGTTGCGATTAGAAAGCCACTGCGCTATCCACTGCAACTGAGAGGCTAGGTAGTAATGTTCGAGATAGGGGGCTGCCAGTCCGCCCTGGTCTGTGTGTAGGTCCAGCTTTTTCAGTGTCATCCTGTGTCTAGCAGTACCCCAGATAAAATCTGAGGTGTCCCTCGAAGGCAGTGAAGGAGGCAGGGACATACATGGGTAAGTTCGTAAAATAGTATAGGAGCCGTGGGAGGACCACCATTTTGGCGAGTGCTGTCACTGCTAATGGCAATGTGCTCCAAAAGCACATATGCGATTTGATGGCTGTCACCGCTTTACTGAGGTTCCCATTGTATAAATCTTGCGTTTGACTGTAAAGTTATATTCCCAGATAACCAAACGTATCGGGCATCCAACGCACCAGGGTGCCACCCATGGCGAGTCCCGGGTTGCGGAGACCCTTTTGAAGGGGTAGAGACAAAATTTACCTGCGTTTACTTTGAGCCCGAAAAGTGCAGCAAATTCCTCAAGCAGCTGATTTAGCTGTGCACAATCAATGTCCCAAAGGTAAATGAGAGTTGTCTGCGTAGAGCCACACCTGATTGGTAGCGTCCTCTAGGGGCTCCCCATCCGCCAGCTGGGTACGCAACGCTTCTGCCAATAGCTCCATTGCCAGCGCAAACGGGAGCGTGGACAGGCGGCACCCTTGGCGCATGCCTCTCTGTATGGGGAGGAAGTCCGAGATGAAGGGGCCCACCTTGACTCTCACAGTGGGGTCAGTGTAGAGAAGGCGCACTAGGTGACTGAACTCCAGGCCTAGATCGAATTTTGCGAGCACGGCAAACATGTTAGGCCACTCCAGGTAGTCAAAGGCCTTCTCTAGGTCCAACACCAGCCAGCCTGCTCTGGGCCTTTCCTCTACCGCATAAGTGGCTACTTGAAAGAAGCAACGTAGATTGAGGGAAATGCTGCGTGCTGGCACAAAGCCATTTTGGTCCGTGTTGACCAATCCTGGGACTGCCCGAGCTAGCCTGTCAGCTAGTACCTTTGCGAGGACTTTATAGTCTATATTGAGCAGAGCTGGGGGCCGATAAGAACCCATCTCCTCCGGATCGCTGCCTGGCTTTAATAAGGAAACCAGTTGTGCCTCGCTCATAGAGGGAGGAAGGCACTGCGCGTCTAGGGCCGCAGCGAATACCGTATTGAGGCGCTGCACCAGTGAGACCCGGTATGCTTTGTAGTATTCGGATGGCAACCTGTCTGGCCCTAGGACTCTTACCGTCGCTAGGGTCTGAATGGCCGCGCCAATCTCTTCTTGCGATATCTGCTCATTGAGCACTTTGCGATTCTCCTGTTACTGTGGGTAGCTGTAAAGGGTCAAGGAAACGTGCAAGCTCCCCTTCGGTGGTGCAACATTGGGACTGGTAAAGGCAGGCGTAATGCTGCGTCAGGGCCTCGGGTATATCTTGTTGCGTGGTTAACAACTGACCGGTGGGAGAGCGGAGCGACCCTAACAGGGCGCTTGTGTGCTCTTGTCTGATCAACCAGGCTAATAGCCAGCGTGCCCTATCCGGCTGTGTGGGTATGGGTTGTGTGCACGGTGTAACTGTGGGAGCGGAGTTGCTCCATGTAGTCTGCATGTTTAGAATGGAGCGCGTCTAGGCGCCGCAAGTCGCGGGCCACTCCACCTGTGTTTTCATAGCATATCAGCTGGGTTTCAATCAGTGTAAGCGAATCGGACAATTGTTTATGTATGTTCCATGTTGCCCCGATACCATGGCCCCTGTTTGTCACCTTAAACGCCTCCCATTCGAAGAGCGCGTCACTGGCTGTACCCTCGTTCAACTTGAAGTAGTCAGTGCTCCAGATGGGGCAATTGGGAAATAATTCAGAAGCTAGTCTTTTATTTCAACATTTATACTGGAATATGTCATAAGTGCTAATGGCACATTATTAGTTTCGTATGGCAACATGCTCTGCTTGGATGAGCAAACCGGTAGCTATGCAGTGCTTCTAAATTTTGCAAGCCCATAGCTGAAAACACTGTCCTCCAACTTCTTTAGAAATCTAGATGGAAATAGCTCTATTCAGGGTCCCAGCAAAGGAATCCTGTGATGAGTGTGATTTGGTGCATTGCAAGTGCATTTCATAAAACTTGAGTGTGGGTATGCTGGTTGATGGCCAAGACGATTTACAAAACCATGCATTCTTAATGGTACCTACATTCATGAGGCACTTTAAAAGCAATAACTTCTTGACATTGTGAAGAGAGTGCACCCGAAAAGTACACCAAACGCTATAAAATAGCTCTCTGAATGCTACCATGCCACCATAAAGTAAGCTGCAGATGTCTAAAATGCAGCTGGAATTTTGAGAGCTTCTGCCCGTAGAAGCATTACGTTGCCCTAAACGAGTATGAGATCCTGGTGGTATTCTTGAAACTAATGTTGCAAGAGCTGCAAAGTTGTTTTTGCTTCAGTGTATATTTTGGTTAATAGACTAATCGACTTTCTTTTAGGGCTCTTCGTAACCCTTATGTTGCCCCTATGACGTGCAAGTATGGCATACAGTGTATAGAGTTAAGCAGGCAATCTCTTCCAGAGGGAGCAAGTGGAGGTGTATTAGGATGGGATGATGTGATCACCCAGCCTGTCAATCCATACAACTTTAACAACTGTTTCTGTAGTACAGCTTTTAGAAATATTTGTAATCACTGGAAATGTAACGCTTGACCTGTAGATCAAATGGAGGTTATCGAGTGTGTAATCATACTCTGTGTGCCTGTATTTCACACACCGCCCCCATCACATTGCTAAGTGCTGCGCCTTGACTCCTGTTTAAAGCATCAATGTGGTATTTCAGGCCTGATACCAAAACGCTTCCTACGCAGGCACACAGCAAACGCACACTGCCTGCCAAAGCCTTCTCCACCCATCCCCTTGAGTTTGAATGTGCTATACAAATGTTACTACCACAACCACATGATCTCATTTGTCATAACGCCTTGTATTGTTTTTTGGAGAGGGCGTTGTCCAGAGAAAGACCTGTTACTTTCTAACGGTGCCAGATTTTATAAATGGGCTGAAATGTTTTCTGACCAACACAGCACTGACTGTGGTCTACAGACCCGTACCTTAATGTGAACTTACTAGAAAAAAGCGTAACCAGCTGTTTTAGGGTCTGGCCAACTTGGCGCGCTTTGCGTTTCGCAGATCTGAGACTACCTTTACTGATTGCAGCCTTGTGGCAGGCTCTTTTCCCCATTTTAGGCCATTCTAGAATTTAGTAAAATATAGGTTCATAAGTAAAGAATGCTATGCTGTTGTGTTTTCTTGTTGCAATGAATTATTGTTGCGTGCCTCCTGCCAGGTAGCCTTTGTTCTTTGATTTTAGAATGGCTTGTGCTCAAGTTGGAGGCCTTGACATTTTCAGTGCAAATCCAAAACTTGTTAGGTCTTGACTAGCGTTGGTGCGCACATGCGTAGCTCACTGTGAGAAGTTGGCCTGATATATGATGTTTCCAATTCTGGAACCACCTTGTATCAGTCCAAACAATCCCTTATGGTGTCTGGTTGTAAGTCAACCTTATAGACAAGCTATCCTAATGGTAGCATGGACTAAGCAGCCTTAAAGGCTTAACTCTAGAGGTCGTGTTAAGCAAGCTGTTTTGCCAATCACAATCCTGTAATATCAAATGAAAGGACACCACACAAGTATATATTATAAAAATATATGTATTTATTACTAGAATAATTCTCTGTACTCTTTATGAGTGCAGGCACAGTTAAACATATGAAAGTTGCACAATTATGGATGAGGGCGGGTGGCCACTCAAACCATATATTAAGAAAGTGGTATAAGAGATACCAATCGAACAGTGGTTGGGCCTAGGGAATCGCTGGGAGCAGTCGGGACTAGCAATACTGAAGTCGGGAAAAGCCTGCGGGATTCGGGTGCAGTGCTTAAAGCACAGGCATGCACCAATGCAAAGTCAATGGTGCGTAAAAGTTATAAAGTGACTGTTTAAGAATACTTCCGCTCAACCTAGAAGGACAAAGCTTAAGACACATACACTAGAGGTGTGTACCAGTGTGGGAACACCGGCGTTGCTGAGTTACCTCACCCACAGGAAGCGGGTGCACAGGTGCGAAGTAGTGTCGGGTTTTGTCACGCAGGTTGCTGGTGCTTGGAGCTGAAGATGCTGCAGGCGTCGAGACGAGAAGTGTCCGGTGTGATCCAAGGGTGGATCAAAGTTAAAGATGATCTGAAAGCAGAGGGGACAGAGTCTGGGTCACTTTGCAGTGACCAGGGTGGAACCAGAAGGAACCAGGCAATGTCGGGCGCTTTCAGGTCGCTGACCGGTCGCTTCTCTCTGCTGCCACGTGGACTCTGGGGCACCGAGGATGCCAGGAGTGGATCACGAGCTGTCCCACGCAGGCTCTCGCTGTCGGCGGTGTCGGCTTCCGGATTGGAGTCAACAACACTTGGCAAGGGCAACCCACGCAGGATTCGTAGATGGCGTTGCACTCGGACCAGGAGGATCAGAGCGGGTGCTCCTTTTCAGAGGAGCGGGTGCAAGTCTGGAGCAACCAGAATCACAAGTTAGATTTCGTAGTTGGGGCCGCAAGCCAACGGGCAAGTGACCGGGCCAACGCGTTGAGCCAAAAGAAGCAGAAGGGCCCCGCGCAGCACTCGGTGAGTGTAGAGGGGTGAGCTTCGGTGCAAAAGAGGCTCAGGGCTGGGGCTTCTCAAACCCCGATGTACAGCTTCGAGGGTCACTCGTGGGCTGCACGGTCAGCGTCTCGTGGTCTTTCCAAGATGGCGGGCCCCCCGCTTCCGGTCGCCTCCACGGGTCTCAGCTCTGCAGGGACTGTGGATCGGGCTGTTAGAAGGCAGGCTCGCTTGGTCTTGTCGATCTCTGTCGCTCGAGTTCCGGCGGGAACTGCAACAAAGCAAACGTCGAGGTGCTGGATGGTGCCTGTTTACACAGGGTGGTCACTCCTTGACCACAAGGGAGATTCTTCAGTCTTCTACGTCGAGTAGGATGTCGAAGGGTCCAGAGTTTCGTTTCATAAGTTTCAGTCAGGATAATCTGAGTGCTTTGGCACTGCTCTCATTCTTATACCAATCTAGGGGCCTGGATTACCTGCTAGGTCCCCTCCTATGGGTGGGACCCAGGAAGGGGGTGGTTACACCCCTTTCCCTTTGTCCAGGTCGCGCAGGGACTGGGGCTGGTGTGCCCCAGAACCGGTTTGACCGGATTATGCAAGGGGAAGCCTTGTGCTCCCCAGGCAGTGTCTGGTTTCTTTCAAACCTCCCTGCTACAATCCACTATCTCCAGTCTGGGGTGGTGTGACACCTCCCTGTGACAGGAAACCCTTTGTCCAGGCCTCCTTGGCTGAGTTTCGGTCAGCTCAGGAGGTCAGACTCGTGTCTGTGGCAGAAGCATCCATTTTGTGGTGCTGAGGCTCCTTTTAAAATCAACCGCGTTTTAGCAAAGTAGCATGTCGTCTCCCTCTAGAGGGGTGGAATGCTATCCCCATCGACAGGACTGTCGAGGGGATGGTATTCCAAATCGTATGACACCTTACACGACATGTTTTGATAAAGCCAAATCAAAGTTAACAAATAACCGCGAGGATTATAATGCACTTAATAGTATATGGTATGGCATTATCCCGGAACAGTTTAGGGAATTGGTCCCGACAGCTGCAGACAGGCTCAGCTCATGCTAGAGCACCATCTCACATAAAACCAAGCACTCTGCCTCCAGGATTGTTAAGGCCTGCCATAGGAGTGACTTATAGGTATATATGTGTCCAGATAGGTTTAGATATAGGCCATGGATACTCACAAACTTTCTCTCGGGGGCCACATTTACAGTGTGGTTTATGTCCGAGGGCCGCACCGGTGGGGGCGGGGTCAGTGGGGGAAGGGGCGGGGCTAGAACAACAACAAAAATAAATGTGACTATGAGGTTGATCACAGGTCCCTGCAGCGGACGCCTTCGTCCACTGAGCCACCAGACCCGGCATACACACATCTCCTCTCTCTCTCTCTCTCTCTCTCTCTCTCTCTCTCTCTCTCTCTCTCTCTCTCTCTCTCTCTCTCTCTCTCTCTCGTTCTTTCTCTCTCTCCCTCAATCTCTCTCCCTCCCTCTCTCTCCCTCCCTCTCTCTCCCTCTGTCTCTCTGTCTCCACCTGTCTCCCTCACTCTGACTGTCTCACTCCCTCTCTCCCTCTGTCTCACTCCCTCTGTCTCGCTCACTCTCTCCCTCTGTCTCGCTCACTCCCTCTCTCCCTCTGTCTCACTCCCTCTCTCCCTCTGTCTCACTCCCTCTCTCCCTCTGTCTCGCTCACTCCCTCTCTCCCTCTGTCTCACTCACTCTGAATGTCTCACTCTCTATGTCTCCCTCTCCATCTCTGTCTCCCTCTCCCTCACTCTATTTCCCTCTCGCTCAGTTTCCCTCTCCCTCACTCTGTTTCCCTCTCCCTCAGTTTCCCTCTCCCTCGCTCTGTTTCCCTCTCTCTCACTCTGTTTCCCTCTCCCTCTCCCTCACTCTGTTTCCCTCTCCCTCACTCTGTTTCCCTCTCCCTCAGTTTCCCTCTCCCTCACTCTGTTTCCCTCTCCCTCCCTCCCTCTGTCTCCCTCTCTCCTTCCTTCCTTCCTTCCCTCTGTCTCCCTCTCTCCTTCCCTCTCCTTCCCTTTCCCTCCTTCCCTTTCCCTCCTTCCCTCGGTCTCCCTCACTCTGTCTCCATCACTCTGTCTCCCTCCCTCACTCTGTCTCCCTCCCTCACTCTGTCTCCCTCCCTCACTCTGTCTCCCTCCCTCACTCTGTCTCCCTCCCTCACTCTGTCTCCCTCACTCTTAGCGGGCTCCCTCACTCTTAGCGGGCTCCCTCACTCTTGGCGGGCTCCCTCACTCTCCTTCCCTCACTCTCCTTCCCTCACTCTCCTTCCCTCACTCTCCTTCCCTCACTCTCCTTCCCTCTCCCTCCCTCACTCTCCTTCCCTCTCTCCTTCCCTCACCCTCTCCTTCCCTCACTCTCTCCGTCCCTCTCCCTCCCTCCCTCGCTCTCTCCTTCCCTCGCCCTCCCTCTCCCTCGCCCTCCCTCTCCCCCACTCTCTCCTCTCCCCCACTCTCTCCTCACCCTCACTCTCTCCTTCCCTCACTCTCCCTCCCTCACTCTCCCTCCCTCTCCCTTCCTCTCCCTCCCTCCCCCTCCCTCGCTCTCCTTCCCTCGCTCTCCTTCCCTTGCTCTCCTTCCCTCGCTCTCTCCTTCCCACTCCCTCCTTCCCTCTCTCTCCTTCCCTCTCCTTCCCTCACTCTCCCTCACTCTCTCCTTCCCTCACTCTCTCCTTCCCTCCCTCTCCCTCCTTTGCTCTCCCTCCTTCACTCTCCCTCCCTCACTCTCCTTCCCTCGCTCTCTCCTTCCCACACTCTCCTTCCCTCCTTCCCTCTCCCTCCCTCACTCTCCCTCCTTCTCACCTTCCCTCACTCTCTCACTCTCTCCTTCCCTCACTCTCTCACTCTCTCCTTCCCTCACTCTCTCACTCCTTCCCTCACTCTCTCCTTCCCTCACTCTCCCTCATTCACTCTCCCTCATTCACTCTCCCTCATTCACTCTCCCTCCTTCACTCTCCCTCCCTCTCTCCTTCCCTCACTCTCTCCTTCCCTCATTCTCCTTCCCTCCCCCTCCCTCACTCTCCCTCCCTCTCTCCTTCCTTCACTCTCTCCTTCCCTCACTCACTCTCTCCTTCCCTCGTTCTCTCCTTCCCTCGCCCTCGCTCTCCTTGCCCTCTCTCTCTCCTTCCCTCACTCTCTCCTCCCTCACTCTCCCTCCCTCACTCTCCCTCCCTCACTCTCCTTCCCTCGCTTTCTCCTTCCCTCGCTCTCCCTCGCCCTCCCTCTCCCTCGCCCTCCCTCTTTTCTCACCCTCTCCTTCCCTCACTCTCTCCTTCAGCTTCTGGGCAGGCACACACACAAACACAGCCTCACCGGAGCACTTCACGGGTCTTCAAAAGACCATTCGTTTGTTAATGAGGTTTTGTCACCTCTTAGCCCCCCTGCAGCCCCACTCTGACTACGAAGGGAATCGCCCGGCTCCCACAGAGCAGCAGTCTGAGTCGCGCTGCTGCAGGGGTGTCTGCTGACACTATAAAAAAAAAAATTTTTAAACACGGCTACATGTCTGCAGTCCGCGGGCCGCCAGGGAAGGCTTGCCGGGCCGCCACCGGCCCGCGGGCCGTACTATGAGTACCAGTGATATAGGCATACTATATCTAAGCAAGGGGTGATTACACCACCTTGCCCCAGCTGAGTGATCAGCCATTTGTGTCAATTTTGGATAGCCAGCCAGGGGTGGCAAAAGATATGCTGCAGCCCCTGGTAGGCCTTGGATGCACCTATGCCCTGGGCACCTATAGTGTACTGTACAGGGGCTGATAAGGTGACCCAAGCCAATTTAGTTATGCACCTAGGGTACGTGGAATCCATTTTACAGAGAGAGCAGATAGCCTGGGGCCCTGATTAGCAGGGAACCAGGCCAACTAGGTCGAAAACCAGCTAAACACAAGGCAAAAAATCTGGGGTAACCATAGTCAGGTAGCCACCTTCCTACACTCACTCTGTGAGATTTATTGTAGATAAGGACTTTTAGAAAAGGGCTTTAAGCCCCGCCCCTTATTTCCATTGGTCGGCATCACCGTTCATGGTAACGGTGGCCTGCCATTGGAAATTAGGGGTTTTGGTGAACGCCCTTTGCATCTGTCGCAAAGCAGTTTCTTAACTTTATGGGACCATGTGTTAGAAACACATGGCCCCATAAAGACAAGAGATCCCCATGTTCCATCTCGGACCGCGCTTGTTGTTTTGTATGTTACTCTGAAGCCTAGCATGGCTGTATTCTTTTTTAGTCTGTCATTCTTGCAGCAGACTGTCTGCTTGTATCTTGGGCTTATGGGCCATTGTTTCTGTTCTAGCCTGTTTGTGTATGTTGTTCGTATTTTGCTTGCTGTTATTATTAGTGTTGTTGTGTACAGCCTGTGTCTGGGGTTGTCTGCTTGTATTGTAGCTTGTCTGTGTTTGGATCTTGCTCTCTGTAGTGAACCTGGTTGTCGTCCGGTCTGTCCGTCGGTCTCTCAGTACTTGTATCACTATTGGTGTACTAGCCTGTTGTCTGCCGCGGTGCGTATCTCGCCTTACTGTGTTTGATATTACCACCGAAAGCCAGTAAACTGGAATACAAAGGTTGCTGCCGGTGTTTGGATCCTAGACTTTCTTCTATGTCTGTCATGACTTGTTGTCTGTCATTGCTGCTGTCCTGTCTTGTCAGTGGTTTTGTAGGAACAACCTGTCTGTCAGTTTTTGTATATTAAAGCCTGCTGGCCGTATGTTAGCTTTCGGATTTTCGGCGCACACTAGGTTGTCCTCGCGTGCTGCTGTCACTGTTTGTGTTGTAGGCTTTTGCAAGGGATCTGTATGAATGGGTGTCAGTGTGTGTATATTAATTTGCCATTTGTATACTTGCTTGCTACCTGACAGTGTTCGTGTCCTAACTTTACGCATGTCAGGGTTTGTGTCCATCTTTCTGGATGTCCTGGTTTTGTGTACCTTACTGGCAGTCTGGGGTTGTGTCTAGGACACTGGCTTTTGGTGTCTGTGCCTAGGTAACCGGCTGTTGGTGCCTGTGCCTAGCTTTGCGTGCGTGCTTTGCATATGTGCGAGTGTGTGTTACTCACTCATGTCGGTGTTTGTGACCGTGTCCTAGGATGCTGTTTGTATCCTAGACTGCTCTGCCCCTCCAGGGCTTTCACTACACGAGAGGCAATCTATCGGAGCCTCCAGCCGGTTGGCCTATTCTCTCTGCTATATTTAGCTGCCCTGCTGCTAGTGTTCCTGGCCGGGACCCCTCCCTGCCTATTTTCGTGTTGAGGTAGAACAACACTGAAATAAAGGCAAACAAAGGGTGCAGGCAGCAGATTATACCCCAGATCTGGGGGATTACCCAGGGATTTGTAGAGGGGGTGCAAAGACATGAAGGGGTGCCCTGCAGGGGGCCGCCATCTTGTTTGTGCTGGCATTAGCTGGCATAGAAAAGACTCTGCCTCTTAACAGGAGTCCGTCTCCGCGTGGGGGCACCTGGAATCCCTCCCTTAAAGAAAGAACCCCTGGGTGGAGGCGGTGAGGAGGCATAGAAACCTGGCAGAAATGGAGAGGGTGGTCAAGAAACCTCTGAGTAAATCTGAAATACTTTGTGGTTCCATGCAGAAAAACCTTTGTTTTTTTTACCTATTTTAATTTGCCACATCGATGCATTCTGGGAATTGTAGTTTATTCAAAACCATTCGAGCTTCACACATGCATGCAATGAGTTGTATAAGGAAAGTCAGGAACCGGAGCAGCCGAGGCCTCGTGACATGGAATTAACCTACAGTGCCCAAAACCGAAGCTAAAACGCAGAAATGTATGCACCATCTTAACAGGATGAGTAGGAATGGTGCCGGACATGCTTCGCAGGAGTGTGTGTGAGGCCAGCGATATATAATATTAAAATAATGTGCCCTGCACCCCACATGCAAAATATAATACACTGCATGTTACATTCGAAAATACAGTGGTATGAAACCCTGTATCACACAGCGAATCTTGAGACATGTGAATATTTCACGGTTCACTGTAAAATACGACTTTCAACGTCATAATGCCAGACCTCAAACCTCTTCACAGGGGTTTTCCGTTACCGACATGGAGGACCAAATAACCCTGCAAAGGCCATACAAAAACAAACGGAATTCATAGGTGCTTCTAGAATTATGCGTCATGGAGGACCACCGAACCCTGCAAACGCCATACAAAAACAAACCGAATTCACCGGTGCTTCTAGAATTATGCGACATGGAGGACCAAATAACTAGGCCTGGGCAAAGCACTACGCTACTCTCGTGTAGTTTGCGAAGTTTGCGCAACTTCGCACTACGCAAACTGCACATAGCACAGTGCAAACACGCGTAGTGTAGTGCAGCGGTCATTGTTTTCTTGCTCGCGGTCCTCAACGTCAAGTTGGCGACCACGAGCAAGCAAAATGACATCCTGGCAAGATTTTTTCCTTGTTTGCGATCCGCAACATCGAGTTTCCGATCTCGACCGTGGAAAATAAACCTCCCTGCAAGATTCTCAACCCTGCAACCGGCATACAAAAACAAACCGAATTCACCGGTGCTCCTAGAATTATGCGACATGGGGGCCCAAATAACCCTGCAAACGCCATACAAAAACCAACAGAATTCACTGGTGCTTCTAGAATTATGCGACATGGAGGACCAAATAACTAGGCCTGGGCAAAGCACTACGCTACTCTCGTGTAGTTTGCGAAGTTTGCGCAACTTCGCACTACGCAAACTGCACATAGCACAGTGCAAACACGCGTAGTGTAGTGCAGCGGTCATTGTTTTCTTGCTCGCGGTCCTCAACGTCAAGTTGGCGACCACGAGCAAGCAAAATGACATCCTGGCAAGATTTTTTCCTTGTTTGCGATCCGCAACATCGAGTTTCCGATCTCGACCGTGGAAAATAAACCTCCCTGCAAGATTCTCAACCCTGCAACCGGCATACAAAAACAAACCGAATTCACCGGTGCTCCTAGAATTATGCGACATGGGGGCCCAAATAACCCTGCAAACGCCATACAAAAACCAACAGAATTCACTGGTGCTTCTAGAATTATGCGACATGGAGGACCAAATAACTAGGCCTGGGCAAAGCACTACGCTACGCTCGCGTAGTTTGCGAAGTTTGGGCAACTTCGCACTACGTGAACTGCACGTAGCACAGCGTAAACACGCGTAGCGGTAATTTTTTGCTTGCTCGCGGTCCTCAACGTCAAGTTGGCGACCGCGAGCAAGCAAAATGACATCATGGCGAGACTTTTTCCTCGTTCGCGATCAGCAACATCAAGTTGCCGATAGCGAGCGTAAAAAATAAACCTCCCTGCGATATTCTCAACGCGGGGAGGTCTGGTTTCTCATTGCGAGTCGTCGCGTATGCTTGCGACCGCTCGCGATGAGATACCAGTCCGCGTTGAGAAAGCTGCCGCTCGAGTAAAAATCTCCTAGAGCGGCAGAAAACAGCTCGCACTGTGCAAGATGCCGTTTTCAATGATTGCACAGTGCCGGATGCTTGTCCGCACTGTGAAATCATTGAAAACGACATCTTGCAAAGTGCAAACATGCTACTACGCAGTTCGCGTAGTGCTACGCGTAGCTCGCGTAGTGCGAACTGCACTTTGCGTAGCTTCGCAAAGCGCTACTTAGCAAACTACGCCCTTCAAACGCCATACAAAAGCAAACAGGAGAAAATGCTGGGTTCGTTATCTGATCCGTGGCTTGTGAAATACAGTAAAGGCCGGGCAAGTCAGAGGAGGAGACGGCAGCGGTTCGGTCCCCAGAGCCAGCAGCTGTCACCCCTAAATCCTGAACAAATGGGCGCTGTGTTATCTGAAAAAGGCGACAGCTCTCGAGAAATGTCACACTGCAGCTTGGAGGGAGGCTGGCGAGAGGCGGCTGATGGGGATGACTGATGGAGTAAAGGTGGATAAGAGGCGATAATTATACCCCCCTCCCGCAGTTTACTGTCCTTCCTAAAATTACAATTTTCGAGAATCGCACTTTACAATGCGTATTTACAATAAACCTTTAGTCCGCATTTAAGATGTATGGCTGTACGTTTGCTGAGTCCGGGTGTCTGATTCAATTGAGCTCTTCATCCTTCCAAATTCGATACCCCGGCACGAAGAAATTCTACACGTTAAAACCCATTAAATAAAGCGCTTAGTAAAAACAAATTATAGTCCAAATCGGTGTGTAAACCACATTTTTATATTGTCTGTGATCACCTTTCTTCGAGTAATTGCTGTGTGTAATATCTTACTAATTGGCACAAGGTAGTGACATAGCGGTGACGTGTATACGTTACATTCTCGTAGCTCGTCTTGGATGGTCAACTGAGGTGCCCCAGAGTCGGGCGTCACACCTTATACCGGCCCAGTTTCTTACCCAGCAGCATGCTGCAATTCTTATGTCACACTGCTAAGCTGTAAAGCTACGAGTCCCAGAATGCTCTTGCTCATAGTCAATAATGGCAGGCAGGGTTACATCAGACTGCTGAGTGCCTCATGTTGTGACAGATGTGATTAAGATCCTGGGAGGCCCATGTCCTACCATCGTTCCTCAAACCATTATTTTGAGAGCACAACACATGCCAGACAGTAAGCAGGTGCTGCGACCCAAGGGCTGACATTTTAGGTTCATCTGGATGTTCATGTCCAGCAGCATTTTCTGCATTGTGAGAACAACTCAATACCATGACTAGCAAAAAAAAAAATGATAATAAAGGGAAAGATTTAGTTGAAATTATTCTGGTCGGAGGGTCGGTTGCTATGAATATATATTTATTGTTTTAAAGATCATCTTCTGGTATATTGGGGTAACCTAAGCGCACGTGTTTCACCCACCTTATGCACAATAAGCCTGGGTAGGATGACCAGATGAATCCTTGGCAGCGCGGCACAACTTTGCATGTTAATTTAGCATATTGGTGCATTATGGGAGTTGTAGTCTTGGTTCATTTTCATTGAGCAAACTGGACCAACTGCTGGTGATGGCATATAAAAACAAAGAGTAGGAATGGAAACGGGTCTCCGGTGATGGAGCCTTCTGGTCACCTTAAACATGGGGCTTTGTTTAAGGCTTAACTATAATAGGGCTCTGGTACGCCCAGTGAGAGCCTGGGGCAGCAGGTCGTCCAGTCGGTAAGCATTGAGATCTTCTGCAACCTAGCTGGTCAGTCAGTTCTTTATCTGATGAATGCCTTGCCTGGTTTTAAGCATGGCTGAAGGTGGTACGCGGCTCTCCACCACTGGCACATTCTTACAGTGGCAAATTCTCACTCTGTGGACCGGAGGTTCTCAGACCTGAAGCGCTGGTTGGACATGGAATGCAGCAATAAGTGTCTTTCCCTTGAGATCTGAGGGAGAGAGGTTTGGGGCAGTAGGAGCCACAGAGCATCACTCTCCTCTGTTGAGCTTGTTCAGTGGGTTCGATCCAGTGCTCAATCTTCCCTCCTTGAATGGATTTGTCTGCAAAATAAAAAAGATTTAACTGTTTTGTTTTCCTTTCACTTTTGTTGTCCGTGTCCTGTAGCTCATTAAGCAAGCATTAATGAAGGCAATGGGACCACATATGCATTGGTTTCCTTGCCTTTTAAGTAATGTGATCTGTGTAAAAATCTAGTTCTGTCCGAGAGAAATGGTAGTGAACTTGCTATGTGTGTAGTGGCTGTTAAAGGACCAGCCCAGAGACTGACCTGTTTTTGTGCTATTGTCTTAAAAAGCCTATCAATAAACAGGGCTTTTCCAGGGAAGTGCTGGTCATTGGGTGTTTAACATCATTTTCTTCAAGGGCAATCTTGTGACCTTCGTGAGGCACACAAAGTAGTCTTTCTAGGTGTTTCTTGCAGTGTTTATTACATACATGCTATATTTTATATTTGTTACAGAGCACTGTGAGATTTGTGTTAATTGATTCATTGCAAAGGTATTTGTATTTTTAAATGTCAATGATCGGACGATTCTAGCAAACTGAAATTTAAATCGGAAGGGACGTCTTTTAAGCCCTTTCCAGATGTAAACAAACATTAAAAATGCTATAGGTCTAGCCTTTCATTAAGTTAAAACCATTTCTTTGCTATACTTTACCATTAGCAAAGCAAATGGCTTTAACTTAATCAAAGGCGAGACCTGTTGCATTTTCAATGCTTGTTTTTAGCCTTGCTGCCCCGGAAAAATTGAACTATTATACTAGTTGTTTTGGGGGGGGGGACAGAAGCTTTGTATGGTATTTCGTGATCACCTTCATGTGCACGTTGTGCTGTGCCTGGTTGGCATTTCTTCTGTCCATAGGCCAATCCTTCGTGTGCTTGGTGCTATCTGTCAGGGCCAGAGCAACCCGTCTTCCAGATTATCCTCTCCGTGCAAGCAGTAATGCATTTTTGCTAAATGACTCATTAAAAATCTCACAGCAACTATATTACGTCACTCAGACACTTGGCATGAGTATAACTTGTCCATGTTGTAAATCTTTGGGTGTAGGTATCCGTGACATTACATGCCCTTTCACCTCTTATTGCACGACTGTACCTTTGACACCCGAATGTATTCACGCCAAAAAGACACACACAAAAATAAAAGACAAGTAGGCATATTTCTTAAATGATGCATGTTTTCATTATTGGTAGGCAGACAATCAAAAAAAATAACATTAACAAATAGTTCAAAAAGATTTACTGAGTTAAATATAGCAGTAAACACATGTTGGAGTGGGATTTCACACGTGCTTGATTTTGTTCACTCCTCAATTAGTTGCTGTTCTGTTAAACACTGATTAGAGTAAGGCTTCGAGGTTGCCTAAGCTTTCTTTAAGGGGTTATGGAAGGAGTGAATACGCTGCGCTAGAGAGTATCCACTACTCGTCCCATGGAGTCTTCTCCTTTCCTCTGAATTTTTGGAGCGTTTGCTTAGTGCCCTTTAATAAGTATGCCACCTGGGTTGTGATGTGGGAGCCTTACACTTCTCTGCTAGTTTACAATTGATCAACTAATACCCAACTGTGCACCCCGACACTGAAAACTATACAGGCTGGCTATTCCAGGTTTTGGAAACACCTTGCAGTTGAATTTAATACACTGCTACAGGCTAAGACCATTACCTGGCCATGCATACCCCAGCGGAATCATGATCCATATATTTTTTTTAATCATTTGGCACTTCATCTTTACTACACGATGTAGCACAGTGTTAATTGCTGCTGTATTGGTGGAAAAACCCCAATAAACAGCAGCATGTTGGCTGCATAGGGCTGGTATGAACCAGGAAGAACAAATATGTGCCAGATAGCCATTTTGTAAATCTGGTTGAGGAGGCGAGCTCTAAGACTCTGGAATGCATCTTTTTATTTATTTATTTATTAACGTACTTATTTATAAGCACAACTCTTAATTACAGATTCTTGACCACTATTGACTCGTCAAGTAAATGCTCATGAGTTTTATAATAATAATACATAAATCTTTATTCGGAAGTCATCATAACTATAAAAGCTAAAAACAAACTAAAAAGAACATCATTACAGCTCTAATTCATTAAGAGAAGTGTTGTGCAAAATCGCAAGGTCCAAGCGGCCGTCAGTCACATCTTTAGCTTCTTCATCTAAAAGCAGCCCTCGGAAAATAAGTGACAACATAAAGGGTATGGTCGTTGGGCAATAGCTGCAAGTACATGAGTGAAACCCGGGCTTGTCAGAATTTCATAGCTTTTAAAAGGGGCATAAGAAACAATCTCCTGGGGTTGCTAAAATATTTACTTAAGAGGATAAAGTGTAAAGTGTCCTACGGAGACCTATAGTTACACCCACAGGGTCCTCTCACATTTGCAGGTAATAAAACCGATTGGATGGCCAGCAGATAATGCAGCTGATTTAATCTTAAACTGGTTACTAAAAATCTATCAAAAGGGTTTTTAAGGGTGAATAGATAAATCTCTATTCCCTGTACTGATTTTAGCAAAACATGCCCTCTCGCAGCTGGTTTCACAAGGTCAGTGTGTTTGCAGTGAGCTGTGGCGTGTTTAAAATAAAACTCCTTGACTAGTCTCAGGGTCTGAGGCCTCACTGTGTCACATTTCAGAAACATATCTGCCCTGCCTAGAACCATAAAATGCTCCTTTACACACGTAACCGAGGGATTTTCAGTGCATGATCTAGCGACAGTCTGAAATAATCGAGCGGTTAAACTGCTTCATCCCTAGACCATATCTGCACTCAACACAGCAAGAGCTTCATTGCCACTAAATCTGCTATGTAATTAACTCTTAGTTTGTCATGTACCGTAAACAAGGGGGTGCCCTGTGGGACTTTCAAAATTTGTCTCAAAAACTTATTTTGAGCAACCTGTAACTTATTGTCTACTGTGTACCCCCATACCTTGTTACCATATAAGAACTTGGAGATACATGTAGACTGGTATAACTTTAAGATCAACTTCATGGGACCAAAAACCCAATCTGTGGGCATAGTTGGCAATAGCTGCCATAGCTTTATGCATGTCGCATAAGTTTCTCTCCATCAATTGTTTGCCGTTAAGTTTTGCTTCAAATAAAATTCCCAGGTAGGGGAAAGTCGGGACCTCCGCTCATGAGTTATGTTTGTGGTGATGGTGAAAGTGACCACACCATTAACTTTCTGAGCGCCAAATGGCTGATGAGAGGGTCCGATGGCTCAGTGAGCTAATGCATTCCACTAAACAATTATCTCTTCGCAATCATTAGTCAAGTCAAGTCAAGCGATTTATATAGCGCGCTACATACCCAGAGGGTCTCAAGGCGCTTGAGGAAGGGAGGGGAATTACTTCTCGAATATCCATGTTTTAAGTTGCTTTCTGAATGCTAGGTGGTTCTGAGTAAGGCGAAGGTGAGTGGGATGTGAGTTCCAGGTTTTAGCTGCCAGGTAGGAGAAGGATCTCCCTCCCATGGTGGTTTTGTTGATACGAGGTACAGTGGCAAGGGCTTGGTTTGAGGAACGTAGCTGGCGGGAGGGGGTGTAGAAGGACAGTCGTGTGTTGAGGCATTCAGGTCCAATTTCGTAGAGTGCTTTGTGTGCGTGGGTTAGAAGGCGGAAAGTAATCCTCTTATTGATGGGGAGCCAGTGGAGGTTTTTCAGGTGCCCAGAGATGTGTTCTTTACGCGGGATGTCTAATATGAGCCTGGCTGAAGCGTTCTGGATGCGTTGGAGTTTTTTCAGGAGTTTTGCGGTGGTACCGGCGTATAGGGTGTTTCCGTAGTCTAGGCGGCTTGTGACCAGTGCGTGGGTGACTGTTTTTCTAGTTTCGGTGGGGATCCAGCGAAATGTTTTTTTGAGCATACGAAGAATGTTGAAGCAGGATGAAGAAACGGCGTTGACTTGTCTGTTCATCGAGAGTGAGGAATCTAGGATGACTCCCAGGTTCCGTGCGTGGTCCGTCGGGATGGGTGCTTTTCCAACGGCCTCCGGCCACCAAGAGTCATCCCAGGCGGAGGGGGAGGTGCCTAGGATGAGGACTTCTGTTTTGTCTGAGTTCAGTTTCAGGCGGCTGTGCTTCATCCATTCGGCAACTTCTTTCATTCCTTCATGCAGGTTGGTTTTGGCAGTGTTAGGGTCTCTGGTGAGAGATAGGATCAGTTGAGTGTCATCTGCGTAGGAGATGATGTTGAGGTTGTGATGGCGTGCGATGGTCGCGAGGGGGCTCATGTATACGTTGAAGAGGGTGGGGCTGAGTGAAGATCCTTGTGGTACGCCGCAGATGACTTCCGAGGCCTCTGACTTGAATGGTGGAAGGCGGACTCTCTGGGTTCTTCCGGTGAGGAACGAGGTGATCCATTCCAGTGCTTTTCCTTGGATTCCGACGTTTCTGAGGCGCTGTAAAAGGGTGCTATGACAGACTGTGTCGAAGGCTGCGGAGAGGTCGAGGAGGATGAGGGCGACTGTGTCTCCATTGTCCAGTAGAGTTCGAATGTCGTCTGTTGCAGCGATGAGGGCGGTTTCAGTGCTATGTTTGGCTCGGAAGCCGGATTGTGAGGAGTCGAGGGATTTGTTGGTTTCGAGGAAGGCGGCGAGCTGGTTGTTGACCGCTTTCTCGATGACTTTGGCCGGGAATGGAAGGAGCGAGATAGGGCGGTAGTTTTTGAGTTCGGTGGGGTCAGCTGTGGGTTTCTTTAGAAGGGCGCTGAGTTCGGCGTGTTTCCAACTTTCCGGGAAGGTTGCGGAGTTGAGGGAGCAATTGATGACGTCTCGGAGGTGTGGTGCTATAATGGAGTCTGCTTTGTTAAAGATGTGGTGAGGGCATGGGTCTGTGGGGGATTCTGAGTGGATAGAATTCATCAGACGGATGGTGTCTTCAGTGGAGATTAGGGTTCCATTCATTGAGGGTGTTCAAGGGGGGTGGGGTCCTGCAGAGGGTTGCGTGGGTTGGTCTTCGGGTCGGTTGTCGAAGCTGTTGTGGATGTCTGCAATTTTGTTGTGGAAGAATGAGGCTAGGGAGTCGCAGAGGGCTTGAGAGGGGGTGATGTCGTTGGAGTTGGCTGAGGGGTTGGTAAATTCCTTGACGATGTTGAATAATTCCTTGCTGTTGTGGGCGTTGCTATCTAGTCGGTCCTTGAAGGCGGCTTTCTTGGCATTCCGGATCAGTTGGTGGTGAATGCGGGTGGCGTTTTTGAAGGCGTCTTTGGTGTTGGTGTTTGGGTCTTTTTTCCAGGCCTTCTCAAGGGAGCGACAGAGTTTCTTGGATTTCTTAAGATCATCGTTGAACCAGGAGGCCTTCTTGCTGCCTAGTTTGGTTTCTCGTTTTTTCAGTGGTGCTAGGATGTCGACACTGTTGGATAACCATTGGGTGAAGTTAGTGGCTGCTTGGTCGGGGTTTGGGGAGTGGGCGGGGGGGTATTGAAGGAGCAATGAGGAGATCTGGTCGGTGGTGACTTTGTTCCAGTTTCTTCTCAGAGTGGGTTGGGGATGGTTGTTGAATGTGGACTTGTTGTAGGTAAAGTGAACGCAGCTGTGGTCAGTCCAGAGAGCTGTGGTGTGGCTGAAGGAGACGTGTTTGCTGGAGGTGAAGATAGGGTCGAGTGTGTGACCTGCGATGTGGGTGGGGGTAGTGACAAGTTGTTTAAGTCTGAGGTTGGCGAGGTTGTCCAAGAGGGAGGTGGTGTTGCGGTCGTTGCTCTTTTCAAGGTGAAAGTTGAGGTCTCCCAAAAGGATGTAATCCTCAGAGGGGAGCGCGTGTGGAGTGATGAAGTCCGTGATGTCTTCACTAAATTGTGTGCGGGGTCCTGGTGGCCTGTAGAAGAGGGTGCCTCTGAGTGTGGTCTTGGGGTCGATGTGGATCTGGAAGTGAAGGTGTTCAGTGTTGGCGAGATTGGCGTCTGAGCTGGTTGAGATGCGGATGGATTTCTTATGGACGATAGCGATGCCTCCTCCTGTTTGGTCGGTCCGGTCCTTACGGATGATTTTATAGCCTTCCGGGATGGCAATGGTGATGTCTGGGGCTGAGGAGGCGTTCATCCATGTTTCTGTTAGGAAGGCGACGTCCGGAGAGAT
This sequence comes from Lissotriton vulgaris, assembly GCF_964263255.1. Taxonomy (NCBI): domain Eukaryota; kingdom Metazoa; phylum Chordata; class Amphibia; order Caudata; family Salamandridae; genus Lissotriton; species Lissotriton vulgaris. The sequence continues at coordinate 1,051,936,213 of NC_141694.1, forward strand.
GGTGTCTAGTAGATTCCAGAGGTCGATGGCGTGCCTGTGGACTGAGCGGGTGTTGAGCAGGATGCATTTTAGGTGGTTGGGGTCGGATATCTGTTGTGTGTTCGTAGATGAGGAGTTGTTCTTGGTGCCGACGAACTTGCAGGAGTTGCAAGAGAAGGGTCCATGGGTGTGTCCAGGAGCGGCTTGGACGCAGTTGGGGGAGCGGGCGGGGTTAAGGGCTAGGAGGGTGGTGGCATCATAAGTAATGCGGGAGGGGATGGTGGTACGGGGGCCAGGGGGTCTGGCGCTGGGCGCGGTCCAGGCGCGGACGGGCGTAGACGGGCTTACCTTTGGTGCACCTTCGGCGCGACTGGGGCGCGATCGCTGCGCATGAAATCTGCGCGCAAAAGCCACTGTCATAAGTGGATAGTTGAAGGGGAGGGGCGAGGCAGGCTCAGCTGGGAGGCGGGAGCGTGATTGGAGGGACGGGCTAGGACGTCACAGGAAGCAAATGGCTGCAACAACAACAACAAATACTTAACGCAGGGAGAGGTTTGGGCGAGCAGTGGGGCGCTATGACAAAAATATATATTTTATAAAAGAAATGGCTGACATAGAATAGCGCTATGAGCACAGCACATTAAGAGTGACAAGCGGCGCTATGTAATTGGGCACAGAGCAATCACAAAGCAGCAAAGCAGCGCTGAGGACAGAGCGAGTTAAATGCACAATGCGGCGCTATGGTAGTCCAGCTGAAGAATGCAAGTATGACAAGCAGCGTAGGAGAAGCGCTACGATACCCAGCAGGAGAACAGAGGGGAGCAACCGGATCTGCACGAGTCAGGACGGTCACAGCTCTCGGGGGGGAGGGGTCGGTCTAATCTATCTGTGGGAGGCAGGCTCAGCTGGGAGGCGGGAGCGTGATTGGAGGGACGGGCTAGGACGTCACAGGAAGCAAATGGCTGCAACAACAACAACAAATACTTAACGCAGGGAGAGGTTTGGGCGAGCAGTGGGGCGCTATGACAAAAATATATATTTTATAAAAGAAATGGCTGACATAGAGTAGCGCTATGAGCACAGCACATTAAGAGTGACAAGCGGCGCTATGTAATTGGGCACAGAGCAATCACAAAGCAGCAAAGCAGCGCTGAGGACAGAGCGAGTTAAATGCACAATGCGGCGCTATGGTAGTCCAGCTGAAGAATGCAAGTATGACAAGCAGCGTAGGAGAAGCGCTACGATACCCAGCAGGAGAACAACAATTGATTCATCCTATGGAAGCTCAACCTTACAGCCTAACGTTGATTATAATTAAAATGTTGTGCTTCATTGCTTTGTGATCTACAATACTTGATTAGTTGCATGTACAGATTTAAAAGCGTAAGTGGATTAGTGTTCATCGTTGCCAGCCTCCTTTTCTTTCAGACAACATAGATAAAGGAAGGCACTGTATATCAAAATTGTTGGGGCTTGGTTATACAGCACAAATCAATTGCACTAGTTAGCTCTACGAAAGGCAATTTTTTTTTAGATAATGGAGGGTCCCTCTCACTACTTAAAGACGAAGTGTATAGTATTTGCCTCACTTACGTTATCAAGCACCTTTGTGGACGCCTCCGGGCTTACGTTAACCTGTCACCAAAGGGCTTTGTAACTCTTCAGGATGAGAACTTTGAATCTCTGTTGCAAAGCTGTTGAGGTACGCGTTGAGACGATAGAATGTTATCCCAGGATCAGCTTTTGACCTACATGACAATGCTATCTGCTCATTCTACGTGTATTAGACATATGTGCAAAAGTAATCCTATATCTACAGTTAAATTAAACAATAGACCGTGTATCAAAGCAACCCAGCCTGTGCTTATTTGGCAAATTGAAAGTGTTTTTAAAAATGCTGATAAAAGGATCTTTAATAAAAATGCAGTGGACATTCCCATTCACTTACATTAACTTTAGGACTTTTCAGATCTGTTAATTGCTGGGCTAGGATTATCCCACATACACTGGGTCAGTTGCAGTTTAAAAAAAAAAACCTGGCTCCTTAATGATAGTTCTAACTTCCCGCGCACACGCTTCCCAGTTTCAGAGATTTCAGTGCTCTGCAAGTAAATTGTCGAAAAACCATTAGATCACTGCCTAACACAAAATTAAATGGGTTTGAACGCAAAAAGGATATTGTGTTATGTAGAGTTCCATACATAATTTGTGCATGCAGATTCTGAGCAACATTAAATTTAGCTAACCATTGACCCTGTATTTGTTCAGTTACTTAAGTACGCTCTCTTGCCGTTTGTGTCTGATTTAGCCTGACCTGACAACACTGCGGTCTGGAGGATCTGTTACTAACAATTCTTTCAAATGTATGTAGAGTGGTCTTTGCTCAACCTATAAGAGGATTTCTCTCTCACCCCATGCATTACAGGTAAAACACTGCTCATTACTCCACATTGCGCTCACTTCACTTAAATCTGCTGTACATTAGACGCCAAATCTATTTTAAAATATAGTTTTTACATTTTAATACCCAGCACAGGGTGCTATTGTACTCACTCTCGCTCCGTGACTGTCTATGCCTCGTGCTCACTCCCCGTTCCACCACAGATTCTGCCTTTGCATGGAGGGAGCTGGTGAGACTTACGTCTGGCAGAGGTCCCTGGTAATACAGTCTACTCCTAAGGTTACTGAGCCCTTGTGAAGATACATTTCTTCATTCTTTCTGTCTAACTAATGACAACTCTTTTTGAACTCCTTGTTCTTTTAGTCTACGCTCCGTCCCAAGTACTGGGCCAGAACCACATACCCTCCATACCTACAAAATGTTTTTATTGAATTGCAGATCTCTATCTAAACACTCCTCCGAACTTTACATATTTTTAGAAGGTGAACAACCTGATTCATTATTTTTAACCAAAACTTGGCTTCATAAGGAATCTGATCTTGTGCAAACCCTCCCTCCCCACACGTTTACTATATCCAGAGGAAAGACAGTGGAAAGAGGAAAGGTGGAGGCATTGCTATCATCGCTAAGGATTCCTCTAAATGTTGCGTTGTCTGACCTTATACCAAACTGCAAAAACCACTCCTTTGCAATTTCATTCTCTGCTACTCGCACCTTTTCAGGAATCCCAATTTATCGTCCCCCAGGTGCCTGTGGACAATTTCTTAAATCCCCCTTAAAACTGCAGCTACTTGAGCGAGCTCCTCCCCTAACTTTATCCTCCATGGAGATGTTAATCTACATTTAGATGACCCAACGAAATCAGATGCCTCTGAATTTACCCAAGATCTACTTGCTATTCAACTAATACAAAAAGTCAATGGCCCTACTCACAGTAAAGGCCATATTTTAGATCCTGTTTTATCCAATATCGACAAGCATTCAGTGGGTGACCTTATCCCTGTGCCCTGGTCAGATCACTTCCTGATCCCTATTCTTTGGAATACATTAACACAATCCACTGCAGTTAAACCTATCTGTAGCTGGGAACGTCCATGGGCCAAATTACCTTTAGAACCTTGGGTCTTCGCCGTTACAAACACCAGGCCTACGTTAGACTCCAACCCTATCTCGGCCACAGAAAAATTCACCCAGTGGATAGAATCTTCCTGGACGCAATCATCCCTACTAAACCTAGCTATAAAAGGGCAAGAGAGAAAGTGTCACCATGGTATTCACCTAAGCTTCGGGAATATAAATAAACCTGCAAAAGACTGGAAATGAAGTGGAGGAAAGACTACAATGAATTAAGTAAACCGAATTACAGAAAGTCCACAAAACTACCAAACTGAAATCAAAAAAAGCACAAGCACTTTACTCTGAAGTAAAAAATAATTCAGCAGCTAACACTCCTCGGGAAATCTTTTGCATCATGAAGAATCTTCTGGAGCCTCCCTCTCCAGTGATTTCACCTGATGTTACCCCAGCCCGCTGCAATGAACGTGCAGAATCTTTGCACAAAAAATCCAAGCTATATACAATATATTTGCCCACTCCCCCTGCCCTAGCGACTTTCCTTCAAGAGACAATTACTCTCCTGACATCGAACACCAACTAGAGGAACTTCCTACCGTGAACTTGGACATTTTATCAGAAATTTTCTCCGAAGTAAAATGTGTCTCTCCTCTCGATTGGAATGCCAGAAACCGGTCCTTGGAAGCTTGTTTCCGGTCCAGGGAAGACATGGTTTGGCAGTTCGGGCTGGACTGTTCCTATGAGGCACAGGGTCAGACTGATTTGCATATAGCCATGTCTGAACTGGGGTGGCAGAGTGGGCTAAAGAACGGTGATGGATTAAACCCAGATCTTTTGACTGGGTGTGAGTGTTTGATTGATTCAGATGCTCCGTTCATCACCACCCCCTTTTCACCACCCCCATTTGTACCTCTCCTCTCGATTTGGCACTCCCCACCCCCTTTCCCCCTACTCACCTACTTTCTAGTAAAGCCAAGGAAGAAGTATTCCCAGTCATACTGGAAGTGATAAATCTGTCTATTTCCACCGGCCAGGTCCCACCATCTTGGAAACATGCCATGGTGAGAGCACTGCTTTAAAAACCAACCTTAAATCCAGAGGTTCTGGGTAACTATTGTCCCATCTTGCTTCTTCCTGGGATATGTAAGATCTTAGAAAAATATGTTCATATAATTCTTTGAGTGCTTAGAAACCCATAACTTATTGCACTCTTCCCAAACTGGATTCCGGCCTCAACATGGTATGGAAACTGCCCTTCTTGCTGTAATGGAAGAATCTAAGAAAAGTCTCGACCAAGTAGGGGCAATTGCCATTATCCTCCTCGACTTCGGCTCCACTTTCGATAACGTCAATTATGACTCAGAAATGGAGTTTCAGGTGGCATCACCTGGCTTTAGTCTTTCTTAGATGGCAGATCGTTCCAGGTTTTCGAAGGAGGTAACACCTCCAAGAGCCTGTGTCTCAGCTACGGATTACAATCCGGCTAGTCACTGAGCCTCACATTGTTTAATCTGTATATGAGACCTCTCGCTAAGATTGTCCTGCCTTTCAGAATCCGCATCCTCACATATGCTGACGACCCGCAATTGGTGGTTGCCCTTAACCACTCCCAGAACCTCCCTCCCATCTGTCTTGGAATCCTCTCTAAAGAAAGTTGCAAAATGGATGGAATATACCTGGCTTAAGCTCAATGGAGCTAAAACTGAGCTAATGGTTCTGGGCAACCCTCTATCCCTGATTTTGGACTGGCTTGGCCAAACTGTGTTGGCCCTCCTCCAGCCCCTAATACTAAGAATAAAAGTTTATGTGTTTGGCTGGACAAGTCCTTCAAATTCGACCATCAATCAGTGCACCTGTCAGCAACCTGCTATGGCATCCTTGGACTGCTTTAGAAAGTCCTACCTCTCCTTCCCATCACGGCAAGGAGAGTTATGGTCCAGGTGCTGATTCATTCTTGCCTCGACTTCAGAAATTCACTCTATCTTGCAGGGCCAACGATAAGAAAACTACAAGTCATGCAGAACTGCCCAGCTCGTTGCTGCTTAATATTCCCAAAACTCAGTTTGCTGAGCCGACTTTGAAGACTTTACACTGGCTGGCAGTTAATGAAAGAATAAAATTCAATGCTTTATGTATATTTATTTATTTATTTATTTAAAAAGTTTTATATAGCGCGAACTAGACCCAAGAGGGTATCAGAGCGCTTTACATTTAGGATTGTTGCGTTAAGAGTTACATCAGATACAAGAGCATAGTAAGATACAGTACGCATAAAAAATGATTCACAAGCCCACAAGACCCTCTGGGGGAAAGGGCCCCCAATCAATCACTCTCTCATCACTTTCTATCGTCCCAGGAAATACCTACGTTCCGTTAACTTATTTCTAGCCTCAGTGCCTAAATCGAAAAGGGCAAGATGTGGAGGCCGTTTCTTCTCATATAACGCAGCCAGATTGTGAAACACCCTTCCTCCACATCTTCGCTCAGTGACCCACCATCTCTCCTTCCGGAAGCTTTTTAAAACCTGGTTGTTTCAAAACGCGGCCACATAACCACCTAGCCTGCTTCTGCTAGCGCTGGGATGCCTCCGGGTAGCCATGCTCTTAACAAATGCTGAACAATAACAATATTGGCTGATTCATTCGTCGTGCTACATCTTTTGTAGTGCTTAACTTGTAATACATGAGGAACTAGTGTACAACTCAAAAGTACACGTAATCAACACATGACATTTTTTCTCATGCATGTGTTGTATACACAAAGCAATCCTTTTTGCTTCTCGTCTAGCAACCACTTTTAGCTGTTCTGGAAAGACCTTGTGGACCAAACTAAGTCTTAACAGGGAGCTTAGACCAACACATTGCTTATATTTGTTGGCTTTCTTTGCACTGCATTCCATGAGAAATGCCAAACTTTTTTTGCCTCTGTGATCTAGTGAGAGGTTTGCTGCTACATACCGATCGCGTAGACCTACGTGGCTTATGTGTGCAAGAGATGCTCTGGAGTTGTCACTGATGTGTTTCCTGCTGTCCTGAGTATTTTATGTGTCCTGTAACTTGAGTGCTTTTCAGTTAGTGGAGGAAACCCTAATACTTGTCTCATCTGCAGTGTAATTTGTAAGAAAGTAGGATCTGCTTCTTATGGTTACCCCCACTTTTTGCTGATGTAGTACTGTTTTTGGCCTAGTCTGACTGGGATCCTGCTATCCAGGACCCCTGTCTAGCTGCTTTCTCCTTTAAATTGATATGCATGTACTAATTATGAAATTCCTATCACACCAACTTAGATCATTCAATCACAATGTCCAAAATAACATTCACAAATGCAATATCATGTTGAGTGGATATATCGCTCTTTTAATCCATAAGACTCTCTTCAAGTCCAGCCAACACGTGTTTCGTCGTAAGGGTAGGGACCCACGACTTCATCAGGGCTGGGGAAAAAAACAGTATAAACAGATATTGTAGTCCCGCCATACATCGGGTATTGTACATACTACATATCTACTAAATTATCCAAGAAATCATGCAAGTGGGTGTTAGTGCTCAATTTTTCGTTCATCAATATCCAATTAAAATAATACGTGTTTTTCAGAAAGAGTGATAGAAAGTCACTGCAACATTAATTTAAAAGCAATTCATTTAAAGGTTGAAGATAGGGAGGGTGGGAGATAAATATCCCCACTAGAGGAAGAAGGATGCCTCAAGAAGGTAAATAAATATACTCCTCAGTCATTTAAGTAATACCTTCACTCATAGCGTTTCAGATCCCAGCATCAAATCAGTAACATGCCTCGCCGATAATCAATAAACCAAAACCACACGTGACAGTAATCGTCAATAGCTAATGGCACACACTATCCCAGTGCACAAGGACTAATATATATTTAAGACTGAGCATAAGAACTCAGGCCTACCTGATTTTCAAATGGTGGCGAACGGTCTGCTTAGAAATATCATCAAAAAGTATTTTTATATATATATATATATCCCAAATCTCAATATATTCTGACTATAGAGGAACTGTAATGCTATCCCCCAGAAACGTACCTTCTGGCTGGTTATAATTCCGACCCAGCCTAATTCGGCTGGGTTAAATGAATCCTGTCACAATCACGGGTCTTATCTTTAATGTGCGTGCTGTTGGAGAATATGTATATAAACATGTTACATATTTTTCTAATATTCGTACTAGTAAGCTATTTAGGCTACATATCTTTACATATCCAACTATCCTATAGATGTATGATTATTATTCATAGCATCAAATCCACAGGTTATACGTGAACCACCGCTTACCTCTGTAATTGTAGTTCAATATCGTTGCCCGTGTTCTGACCGGGACCCCAGAGTAATAGTCTAGAGGAAGCTGTTGCGTGAGTATCAGCACTGTCTCACGTCGGAATCGATATCTGATTCTCCCGTCACCCCAACTAGTGAATAAATACATAAACGGCGGGAAATTATTTTATCCGTTTTGTGTCATCTCATATAGAGACAGAGAATATTCCGTATACAATGTCATCTTGTTAGTTCTCACCTCGTATTAGGAGGATCCCGTGGACCGGTTTATTACAGCGTCCGTAAGCGGTCTCCCCATATTCGGAAGAACTGTGTCTCAAAACCCGGAAGCGAATAAAAACATAATGGATTTCCGGTCTAAATCGTCTAGACCTAGAGCACCCACCAGTGCATACATTTTAAAGCGCCATCTTAGGTCAGTCAGATTTAAATGACTTCACCAAAGACATCTGGTACGAACCTCGGATTTGGGCAATATTTATATTAGATCATATTCGGCAATATATTTAGCAACGCCCAGCTAATAGCATTTTATTTCAATATTATGTTTTGGTATCAATTATCAAATAGCTGGTCGGTCCATATCTAAGCACCATGACGGGACTACAATTATGTCTGTAGAGTTATTTCTGACTATTCCACAATCTAATTAAATACAACATGCCTCCAAGTACGGGGTTTCACATGTGTACCACATCTATGGATACCATGTGTGATAATGATATATCACCAGATTTGATTCTAGGACAAAATCTCCTTGAGTCATATATAATACCGAAATGTGGGGTAAATTAGTATTTGTAGTTGAGAAGTGTGACGGAAGGACATAGTAATATATTAACTGTTTAAGTCATACATAATTTGACAATATCTGATGAAACAATTACGCAGAATAGATATTAGCCATAGTCAAGTGTACTGATCAAATTGGTGCCGGATCGACAAGACATATTAGATGTACAACAGCTTAAGGTACATATATTCATGTCAGGAATCAACAATGAAAACGCAATTACATATAATTATGACTGGTAAACCCATGGCTCCAGGGTATGCATAACACAAATTTGACTGTTACTTCTTTGTATCTCATATAACAGACACATTGCATTATTCGATATAGAAACATTAGAACATGCAGACATCACAACTATGATACTAATACCAGAATGAGGACTATGGTATGTTAACCCAGAAAGTAATGTAGTTCCTGATCTGAGTTCATCCCGTATTCAACCGCCCGCATCATTAGTATCCATGTAGCTTCCCTGCGACGTAGAGACAATTCTCTGTTGCCCCCTCTGGGGTCATTTCTGACTTGGTCTATAGCACAGAAACTAATAGTTTTGTTCTTTCCTTGACTGGGACATTCATTAATATGTGTGGCAGTATTATATCTTGCGTCCTGGTGTCGAATCGCTCTTACGTGTTCGAATATCCTCTCTTTGAGCGCCCTTTTTGTACTACCAATATAAAAACTACCACATTTGCAGGTAATCATATATACTACAAAGCAACTATTACAGTTAATCATTTGTTTAATTCTGAATTCTCTCCCTATGTAGTTGCAGAATGTTTTGGTTTTATTCATTGCCATGGGGCATAGTTTACACGTCCCACATTCATGAAAGCCAACCCAACTTTTGGTCAACCAGTCCGGAGATGTTTTAGCGATTATTGGATAAGTAGGGCTTACCCATGATTTAATGTTCTTTCCCCTCCTATATGTGATATGGGGTTGTTGGGCAATGTGCTTGTTCAGGGATTTGTCATTCTTCAGTACCCACCAGTGTTTCTTCATACTGTTTCTAAGTGTGATTGCTGCGTCATCATAATTAGTGATGAGTCTAATTTTAGAGTTGGCACTGTCTGCTTTTTGTTTGTGTGTCAGTGTAGCATCCCTAGGTGTTTTGTCAATCCTATGTATAGCCTTCCTAATAGTCTCTGCATCATACCCTCTCGCCATGAATCGGTTTCTCATATTGTTCTTGCATTCTGAAAAATCTGTCTGTACTACAGTTTCTCCGTGCTCGTGTCAGTTCTCCAAAGGGAATGGATTGGATCTGATGTTTAGGGTGTGCACTACCAGCATGCAAGATAGCGTTACATGAAGTCGGTTTTCTATATAGTTTACTCTGTATCTTGTTATCCTCAATGAATATTGTGAGGTCTAAAAATTCTATCTGAGTCCTGCTCATGGAGTAAGTGAAGTGTATCCCCATTGCATTGGAGTTTAAATATTCACAGAAATGTCTTAGATTATCCATATCTCCAGACCAGATGAGTAAACAATCGTCAATGTAACGACCCCAATATATGATGGATTCACTCCACTGAGTACCCCCTGGGCCCCAAATCCACTCCTCCTCAAACCTGCCCATGAACAGGTTTGCATAGGAAGGAGAAAATCTGGAACCCATGGCCAGGCCTTGTTTCTGTCTGTACCAACTATTCTCAAATAGGAAGACATTGTTTTGTAATATAAGCTCCATCATCTTAATTAGCATCTCCGTATGAGCCCACTGGGATGCGGGTCTCTTGTTAAGAAATTTCCTTGTGGCATTCAGCCCCAGGTCTGTCCTAATGTTCGTGTAGAGGGAGGTGACATCTAGGGTTGCCAAGATCATACCCTCCTCCCATGGTAAATCCAATATAATGCTTAAAATATGCTTTGTATCTTTAATGTATGCTGGTAGGTTACGCACTAGTGGTTGTAGGAAGTTGTCCACATATTGTGATAATCTCTCTGTGGGGCCCCCTATGCTAGAGATGATTGGCCTCCCTGGTGGTATTTGCGCATTCTTTTTTTTTTTTTGAAAACCTTTATTGAACATTTGCAATCAAATACAGACAAGGGCCTACAACCCCCAGGGCTGGCCGCTAATCATAGGATCTCAAGTCAAAAGCGTATCGGTTGCAAAGATAAATCGATTTAAACACAGGATAGGAGGTTTTCATTTTTAAATAATAAGTAGAAGAGTCGGGTATCGCACAGTGTCTCGGATCACAGAGGAGGGCGAGCAGAGAAACAACGTGTTCTAAAGAAACTCCCTATCCACTGAGTCAACGAAGTTGGGACATGAGTCATCAGGATAAACTAGCACATTTTGTTCGCTGACTCCATCAGTACTGACCGCCCCAGAGCACCAAAACCCCGAATAATCAAGGTGCAGGTATAGAGACCAGGATGCAAGAAAGCCGAACCCACTACACTAACCCGAAAAAGAAAGGAAAAAAGGACAAGAAAAGAGAAGGAAGAGAAGAGGCCATAGAACAAAAACAAAAACGAACACCCATCCCCACACACCCCCACCCTGCACCCCTGCTGATGACTACGCCACCCCCCTCGCAGCGTGCCTGTCGCCCAATAATAGAACCCGAAATATAGAAGGGAGAGAGAAAGAAAAGACAAAAGACCCTACTTGTGAGGGAAATCGGAGGAGGGCATGTTACTACGGACTCCCGGTCTCCTTCCCCCGTCATGACTAACCCCGCCCCGGACTCCGTTAGATCAAAAAAGACACAGTCCCGTTAAACCTATGCGACAGTGAGAGACCCAAATAACAATCTCAACCCTGGCCCCGTCTATCAAATGCACTAAAGTCATTGGTTAAAGAAAGCCATGTCCACGAAGCTGAAAAAAGTGCGGCAATTCTCAATATGGATGATTGGTGACAATGGCGCCCCTCCCCGTCTCCGAAGCCAAGTTGTAGTCCATCCGCCATCTTGAGAGACCGACAGGGGAGGGGAGTCAACAAGGTCCAAAACAGCAAAGGATAAAAAGTAGACAATTCCAGAATGGGGATATCTTGCAAGTGTTCCAGGGGATACACAATCGGGGGTTTCAGCGGCTCCATAGGGCGATCGGGCACGGTACAGTCAGGTAGATCTGGTATAGTAGGAGCAAACACCGCTTCCAGCGCCGGGTCAAGACAAGTCTCCGAGAAAGATATTAAAATGCAGGCTGATTGCCGGGGCGTGGGTATCAAGTCAGGGTCCGCTCTCAGAACTGTGAGGCCATCAGTCGCAGACAACAAACTGCAAGTCCGGACTGCAATGGTTCCCCTGAGTGCCATGAGTGCCTCCAGCACCGTTCGCAATGACCGGCCAGGTCTAGCCTGCTCCGCTAGCTGCATTTCTTCCTCCAGATGGTAGTCCCCACGGAGTGGCGCCTTCTCCGGGGCAAAATTAGACGGAGCAGGAGTAAGCCATGGGGGACTGAAGTTTAGCAATCAATCATACGCAGCGAGGCACCGACCCGGGGGGATCGACGAGCGATTGCCGAACCCCCGGTCAGGGACCCCCGCGACACATCACCGTGCGTCACTCGTCTCCTCACCTACTATTGAAACACCAGGCAGTTGGCAGTAGCATACCAATCAAAAGTCCGAATGTTCCGGAGAGCGGACCCTACCACAGTCGGCAGTCCGTTGTTGTTCAACTCGGACCCGGCAGAGCTTGCACTCGAGACCCCGGCGTCCCCGCTGGGTTAGGCCTCACACAACCATCGACGTATCTCCGCTCCACGACTGCAGAGAAACTCCGGGACTGCACCACCGGAAAGCAGGTCAGATCACACACACGGATCCGGTGCGGGAACTCAGGATAGTCAGCAGGATAACAGACCGAAAGACTGAGGTCGGTGGAGCCGGGAGACTATGCGGCCATCTTGGTTGGTGACGTAGCTCCTCCCCCTATTTGCGCATTCTTGTGTATCTTTGGTAGTGTATATATGCATGGGAACCTTGGTTTGTCAACCTTCAAGTATGTGAATTCTTCCCTATTGATCCTACCTTCGTGCCACCACATTCTGAGATATTTGTTGACAGTGGTAATAAGTGGTCCTATCTGGTTTTCCCTGAGTTTTTCATAGCATGTTATATCACTAAGTTGTGTCTGTATTTCCAAATTGTAGGCCTCAGTATTCATCACCACGATGTTACCACCCTTGTCCGCCTCCTTGATGGTAACATCGGGTAATTTGCTTAGATCCACTAGTGCTCGGCGTTCCTGTGTACTCAAATTATCAGTATTTTTGATCTTGTGTTTTTTCTGGTGTTTCAAATGGTTATATAAATCCTCAGTGACTAATTTTTGAAATATATCTACACTATTTCCACTGGGAAGGGTAGGGGTCCACCTTGACTTATTATGCAAACCACTTGAGATTGTAGTATCTGGTTCGATATCATGGTCCAGAAGTAATTCATCTATGGACATATGATCCCTATCGATTGATTATCGGCGAGGCATGTTACTGATTTGATGCTGGGATCTTAAACGCTATGAGTGAAGGTATTACTCAAATGACTGAGGAGTATATTTATTTACCTTCTTGAGGCATCCTTCTTCCTCTAGTGGGGATATTTATTTCCCACCCTCCCTATCTTCAACCTTTAAATGAATTGCTTTTAAATTAATGTTGCAGTGACTTTCTATCACTCTTTCTGAAAAACACTTATTATTTTAATTGGATATTGATGAACAAAAAATTGAGCACTAACACCCACTTGCATGATTTCCTGGATAATTTAGTAGATATGTAGTATGTACAATACCCGATGTATGGCGGGACTACAATATCTGTTTATACTGTTTTTTTCCCCAGCCCTGATGAAGTCGTGGGTCCCTACCCTTACGACGAAACACGTGTTGGCTGGACTTGAAGAGAGTCTTATGGATTAAAAGAACGATATATCCACTCAACATGATATTGCATTTGTGAATGTTATTTTTGACATTGTGATTGAATGATCTAAGTTGGTGTGATAGGAATTTCATAATTAGTACATGCATATCAATTTAAGGGAGAAAGCAGATAGACAGGGGTCCTGGATAGCAGGATCCCAGTCAGACTAGGCCAAAAACAGTACTACATCAGCAAAAAGTGGGGGTAACCATGAGAAGCAGATCCTACTTTCTTACAAATTACACTGCAGATGAGACAAGTATTAGGGTTTCCTCCACTAACTGAAAAGCACTCAAGTTACAGGACACATAAAATACTCAGGACAGCAGGAAACACATCAGTGACCACTCCAGAGCATCTCTTGCGCACATAAGCCACGTAGGTCTACGCGATCGGTATGTAGCAGCAAACCTCTCACTAGATCACAGAGGCAAAAAAAGTTTGCATTTCTCATGGAATGCAGTGCCCGATGTATGGCGGGACTACAATATCTGTTTATATTGGTTTTTTTCCCAGCCCTGATGAAGTCGCGGGTCCCTACCCTTACGACGAAACACGTGTTGGCTGGACTTGGAGAGAGTCTTATGGATTAAAAGAACGATATATCCACTCAACATGATGTTGCATTTGTGAATGTTATTTTGGAAATTGTGATTGAATGATCTAAGTTGGTGTGATAGGAATTTCATAATTAGTATTAGATCTACGGATCATCGGTGGGTTTGGATGATAACCCATACCTAGGCACCCAACGACTCTGACTTACCTTAAGGGAGATTCCTATAACTGCTGATATTTGTTGTAGCGCCATTACCATCCAGGAATATCATCCCCCTCTATATTTTCTTCATATGCATGTACTTAAGGTACACTTCAGATTGGATTCTGGGCTACCCTTATTAGTCCCTAGTATATGGTACACCATGTGCCAGGGCATAGGTACCCCAGAGGCCTCCCATGGGCTGAAGCATGTATTATGCCACCACTGAGAGGCCATCCAAATTGACACGACAAGCCTGCTACATCAGACTGTGTAAGCTGGTGCTTGCACCACTTACTTAAGATGTAGGTTCACAATACTTAAATACCTATCTGTCACCAATATGGCAGGCCTTAACAATACTGAAGGCAGGGTGCTGGGTTTTACGTGAGAGAGTGCCCCTGCATGAGCAGAGCCCCTCTGCAGCTTCGGAGACCATTCTCTGGGGTTGTCTGTGATGCATCCAGACATATATGTTTAAGTGCATTATAACCTCGTGGTAAATGCTAACTTTGACACCAAACACGACATGTTTCTAAGCAGCTGTTTTAAACACCTAGGAATCATACCTCCACACCAGTCACTGGTGTGGGAGGTATGGTTCCACCATTCCAAAGGGACATACATGGGTCACCAGTCTACCTGGTTCCAGCTTTCTCGACCTGGCAGTACAAAATGGACGCTGCCAGCCACAGACATGATTCTGCTCTCTTGCTGCTGAGCCAAGCTCAAGCAGAGGAAGGCATGACAATATGCATCCTGTCACAGGGAGGTGTGACCACTTCCCAGACAGGGTTTAGTGTTTTGGGGCTGGTTGGGTGCACTCTGAAAGTGCCAGAAAGTCTGCACTGGGGGCACATTTGGTGTCCCTGTGCATAGTCCAGCCCAAACCAGTTTTGGGAGCCATTTGCTCCTGCTCTGGCGCGGAAATGGACAAAGGACATGGGTGTAGTCACCCCTCTGTCCTGCCCCTCCCCTACGAGGGTCCACAGAATCTTTCCAATCCCTTTCTCATGGGTATAAAGTGGGTTACCTGACTACAGGACTTTAGATTTTACCTGGACATGATTCTGCTAAGAAGAAACCAAGTACTTCGACTGCCTGCACGGCGATAGATGACTGAAGAATCTCCCTTGGAGTAAAGGAGTTAATCCCCTGCAAAAGCAGTCACCCAAACGCATCTGACCGGGTTGCTTCTCTCGAGCTCCTGAGGACTCAGAAGATTTCAGCAACACAGGAGGTGGATTTCCGAAGGTCTTTGAGGTCAATCGGCCCTCTCAGCAAATCTGAGACCAGTATCCCTCGTGGGGACCGTCAACCCTAACCCCTGTGCACCACGCACATTTGCAGTTGCATATGGTTAGTGACAATTCCTGAGCTTGTGCATTGGACTACGTCAAGTCCTGACCCCGAGCAGTATTTGCACCGAAGATTTGCCTCCTCTCCTCGAGTGTCCTGTGGGCTGGTACTTTGCAAACTTGCTTGAGGTCTCCTCGCGATCCCTGGTCCTTTGGCCTGTGGGTCCTGGCGAGGGTGACCTTGTTTGTTCTTGGGCTTACCTGGTTGCTGTAGACGTGCCCTGACTCTCCATTGCATGGAGAGTCCCCTGGACCTTGCTAGTCCACACCGTAACCTGCTTCCTCTGACCGCCTGGGTTGCATTTGCTAAGGCTTGTTGGTGCTCCAACCCGACATCGACCTCTCAGATCGCGACATCCTTTGTGGGACAGCTCACGACCGGACTCTGGTCGTCCTCGACGTCTCCTGGTCTCTCTGGCTGCAGAGTCAAACAAGCCTTCTTCACTCCTGAAGCACTCAACATCAGTGGGCATTCAATTGCCGAATCCCTGGTCACCTGAAGTGACCCACAGTCTGTCCCCTCTGCTTTCAGGTTCTTCCCACCTCTAACCCAGTCTAGGATTCCACCGGACATTCTTCGCCCTCATGGCAGCAGGACTTCTTTGCAGCTCTCCATTGAAAGCGGCAAAGTTCCCGACACCACTTGACCCCTATACACCCAGCTCCTGTGGGATAGGTAACACGGGTACTTCGCTACTCACTGGTGGGTTGACCTTAGAACCTCCTAAGTTCCAAAGGGTTTGCTCGAAGTCCTCTTAGACGTGTCCTTAACTTGTAATTTTCCAACCGTGACTTTCCCATAGAGTTGTACGGAGTACGCATCTGTGTTTCCTCACTGCACCCGTCCTCTGTGGGCTTCCTTTGTCACTTCTCTGGCTGGTTCCTTGGGGTCCCAGCGATTCTACATGCTCTAGACACTGGGTCCAGTTAAGTCGTTGTTGTTATACCATTTTATTTAGTATATGGTTCGGTCACCCCCTCGAGCCCGCTGTGTATTTTGCTATTTACGAATGTTCTATTGTTTCAGTATTGTGTGCTTTGTGCCCTAGTCTCGTATAGAGACTAGTAGAGAGTGTAATATTGATAAATACATATTTTTATATAACCAATGTGTGGTTCTCCTTTCATTTAGGAGGTGATATTCTGGTAAAACAAGCTGCTTTACATTCATTCAAGATTAAGCCTGAAGACTGCTCTCCATAGCTACCACTAGAATAGCTATCAATAAGGTTATCTTGGACCTCATACATCATAAGGGTCGTGTGGACTGGTACAGGGTGCCCACTTTAATTAGTGGACAGTATATACCAGGCCACCTTCTCACAGTAATTCACTGATAAGATGGGTTGTCCTAGTTTTAAGGGAGGCAATAATGTCCATTCTTCTCTGTATTTATTTGCCTTGAATGTTTAAGACCAGCAGTTGCTACTTCTGCATATAGCAAATTCTGTACCATGACCCTATCAAATGACCTTCCGCAGGTGCACCTGTTTATTCAGGCTTTGGTCTGTATTTATCTCTTTGGAAATATCACGACAAGACATGTGGGATGATCATGACAGTCCTTCATTTCTCATTTAAATGTAAGATCCTTCTGGAGTGAGGACTTCAGGAACAAATAGCGCAGGCATGGAGATAATGATTGATATACCTGGATGTGGCTTTTCACATAGGTTTGTTTTTCTTATTAATAATACTCTGTTTTTACCTCTTCTAGGATGAATTTGACAAATTGAGGCCTCTCTGCTACACCAGTACAGACATTTTTCTGTTATGCTTCAGTGTGGTTAGCCCCTCGTCCTTTCAGAATGTTGGTGAGAAGTGGGTCCCTGAGATCCGGCGCCACTGCCCGAAGACGCCCATCATTCTTGTCGGGACACAGTCTGACCTACGGGAGGATGTCAACGTGCTCATTGACCTGGACACCTGCAAAGAGAAGCCAGTGGCTGAGGAGGTTGCCCAGCTCTGTGCAGAGGAAACCAAGGCTGTGTCCTACATGGAGTGTTCGGCATTAACTCAAAAGAACCTTAAGGAGGTCTTTGATGCTGCCATTACGGTTGGAATTCAGTACTCGGATAGCCAGCAGCAGCCCAAAAAGGCCAAGAGTAGGACTCCTGACAAAATGAAGAACCTTTCAAAATCCTGGTGGAAAAAGTATTGTTGTTTGGCGTAGTACTGCTACCACTAGATAGAATCCATTAGGAGCTATATTAGCTTGTTTTTTCCAATATCCTTTGCAAATATGTATATAGATGATGCGAAAAGTATTGTATGTATGTAAACGCTTTAAAGAATTACTTAGATTTTTAAGTGCCAATTCACAGGCATAAACGTGCTTATTTTGTTTTTCTGTTGCTATCTTGTCCCATCTTCAAGGGTACATTGATAAAAGGAGGGCTAATCAAATTTGCATTCCTTTACACAGAGCGCTTTCTTTAAACCTAATCATAGATGCCGGCTAGAGAGTGCTCATCCGCTGTATGCTGTGCATACACTAACGCCGAAGGACCGGCCTAGGCTTTACCTTTGGGCTTCTAATGGATGAGCAGTGTGGACCAATGAATGTGTCTCTTAGAAATGAAAACACACCCTACATGCTTTAAGTGGTGCAGCTATGTTTTGTTGTTCTTTTTTTAGGTATTTTGAGGGAAGTCTTTATCTTGTCGCAACTGAAAAGCTGGTGAGCCGATCTGAAATGCGACTGCACTCCATTTTTGTTACTTACGCTTTAACAAAGTAGTTTTTAGGATTTGTAAGCCACATTGAAGAATATTTTGAATGGTTGGTGTGTGGTTATAAATGTGCTAAATATGCATTTTAAAAGTAACCAATTTCGAGGCACTATGCAACAAGCACTCTACATAGCCAGATATTCAGGATGCTTTGGTGACTGAAGGTCCCCTGCTTTTGCAAAGACTCCGGTCGCACCCACTGATCAAAAAGGAGCACCACACTCCTCTTCTGTCCTTGCTTTACTTTCAAGGGTTGAAATGTTTATTCGGTTTGCATGCTAATCCAGTTTAACCACTGCCACAGTTCAAAACGTTTCAATCACAATGATGTGTTTATTAATAATATAAGAGTAAATACATGAACATACAGATAATACAATCCAACTTTACAATGTAATTAGTAATAGTGTGTATATGTATAAAGTGGTCTGGACCTTTCTGTTTTGGGGAGTTGCAGAATGTGTCTGGTAGAACTTGTTTCTGTAGTGCTCAACCGATCTTGCAATGCCCACCTAGTGAAGACTTGTAAATGCAGCCTAATGTGGTTCATAAGGTCTGGCGTTAGCCAATAACTTTACTTTAAAATTGTATATGTGTATAATTATATATGTGTGTGTATGTATATATATATATACATACATGCATACATACATACATACATACACGCACCGTTTACATAGTAGCTTTCAGTCAGCACTTTTCTGTCTTTGGTGTACTGTTGTGTCATTCACATACTGCTTCCTTCCATCAGCATGGGGCACAGGCTTAGTCCTCTTCATCCACTGTGGGTGACTGAGTGATTGCACTCAGCTTGTGCACAGTGTGCACAACCGCACAGTGAGTAGTTGATTTAATGCCCGGCACCACTTGTGCAGTGCAAGCTTTTACATTCAAAATATTTTAGGTTTTAAATAATACTTGTTTTACTTAGGAAGGCCCTGTAACATCCCCATCACTGCTACCATTCTGCTTGACGGTCAATTGTCTTCATGCAAAAACGGTTCATAAACCAAATAGTCATTGGCAAAATGTCGGCAGCCAAGACTGAAATTATTAACTTAGCCAACGCTTATTTTCTTTGAGATGTGCCTCGTCACATACTGGGGGAAATGATCTGGGTATTATGCCATCTAAAACTCCCTCTCCCAACATATGCACTGAATTATTCCTTTAATGAATATACTAGTTGCCATTTCCCAGTTTTGTGAAATTGGTTTGACAAACAAGGTCTTAATTATTTGGGATTCTAGAGATACCAGTTAGAACCGGACAATTTGGAGTGAACCAACCCCTTACACCTCTTTCTCATTTGGAATTTTAGGTCTCGCCTAAGCCAGTGCGTGCACTGCTCTGGCGAGACATTTTGTGAGTGGGGTTTTCAAAGTGCCACCATACGCTGCCCTCAAGCTTGGGTGCTCGTGCGCCCCGCACGCGCGCACAGCCACCATCAGCCCGCGATCGCGATGACTTTTGCGGCCGCGCAGCCAATGCTTGTTTGCTTTTTTTTTTTTTGCCACGGGCTGCGAACTCTGGCTGGTGTCATCTGGGCCATGAGAAGTCGCTTCCAGATCAGTGCAGATTGCGCCCCGGCCCCAGACAGCGAGATTCACTTAAAACGTTTCATTGCTACTTTTATACGGACCGCAGACCAAGTCTGTCTGTGTAACTTTTATTTGCGACTGACGAGTGGAAGGCAGTGCACACTCCTGAGCTCTGACTTGTCTGGTCATTAGTGCCTCTGTTTCCCCCCACTCAGGTTTCGTTGATAGTTTTATGTGGGCAGTGCGGAGCTGCTGAACTGTCTATGTTTGAACTGGACTTCCTAAATGTGTTTGTAAGGTGGTGTACTGTGAACGATCTGCCCCCGGGAACCACTTTCTCATTCATCGCATCGTACTCCTCTAAGGAAGCCAAAGACAATACTCTGTCCATTGAAATGTGAACTAGGAGTGCCTTATATCTCTCCAGGATACGGATCAGCAGTAGTGATGGGTGTCAAAGAACAGTGCCAGGCTACAAACTAAATGCTCAGAATGCTTCTATTATAGACCCCTGCCAATGATAGAAATTAGTATATTTGGTATTGGGTTTAAAGGGTAGTATTCGTTGACATTTTATTAGCTTTCCCAGCAGCTCATAATAAATATTCACATTAGAGAAAAACTATTTTAAATCATATCACTGCTGTTGGTAAGCAAAGAGACATCACTGGAGTCAACGATTAATTGATGCAATTCTATTCCATCCCTTCACTTGTGGGGAAAAAAATATCCACAGCTAACTTTTTTTTTAGTTTTCATTCACAATCCCAGTCAACTGCCCTAGCAGATGCCAGTCCACGTTCTTTCCATTTCCTGCTGCAAGCTGCTGTAGGGTCCGTCAAAGAGGATTCAGAAGCGAAAGTCTCTTGCCCTATCAATGTCGGGATCCCATCACCGCTCCTCTGCCGTCTCCCTTTATGGTTGGGACATGTAATACCAGTGCCCTAATAAATCCCTCCGTATTTTCATTTGTAATTATTAGGATAAGACTGTAGTGGCAAATAATATATATGTAACCTGCCACCCACAATAAGGCACACTAAAAAGGGGTGTTTGCTGGCGCAGCCACTGTGCTGGAGATCTGGAGTCCTGTAAGGTGGTGCTGGGGACAGGTCTGTGCTGTAGCACAGGAAAAGGCAGCCTTAAGTTTGCCTGCCCCCAAACACCTGTCATCCAGCAGCACAGCCACAATCATGTGACCAAACTAGGCATACACCAGCGTTTATTTGGCAGTCTAACACTTCAGTGACTCGATGACCCCTCTCTTTCTAGGGACACACTTGTTGATGTGCAGCTTGATGTTAGTGCAGTGGTAGCATTTGACGTTATTATTAGTTCTTGATCAGGAGTGCTTGGGTATTAAGAGAGCTCACTTGATGCTTAGGAGTCAAGAGAGGGCACCAGTGCCTCAGGTAGTAAACAACACAGGCATGGCTTAATTTATTTCACAAATGAAGGGACCAGCATTTTTCCCCCAGCATCTGACTTTGACCAAGAACAAAAAAGAAACAAGCATTGGCATAGCCAATAGGTCTCGCCTTTGGGACCTTATAAGTGTTTAGCCATGCACTGGTTGATGTTGTTGCACCAAGGATATTGTGCTGCATAATTAAATACTTATAAGGTCCCAAAAGCGAGACCTATTGGCTATGCCAATGCTTGTTTTTTTTTTTTTTTTTTACACTTGCGCTAGCTAACTGTTAGAACCTAGTCAATGTTTGTGGTAGGAGGCAAGTATGTAAAAGAATGATATGAAAGAGGGCTTCAATGAAAAAGGGTTCACAGGCACATGATCCAAAATAAAACCAGCATTGGCAAAGCCAATAGTTCTGGCATTGGCCATCAACCTTTTTGTTTGTCAAAACTTGTTTTGGCATGGCTTTTGCAAAACATTATGGCTGCAAAGCTTCACGCCTTCACCATTGTAACCAAAAACATGCTGTTGAATATAAAAGTTTTTTTTTCTGGGCTGAAAAGCTCACATTGCCATTGTAGTCCCTGGCACTGATGGGAGTTCTATTGTGGGTGAATGTGCTCCTTATGAATGCTAATGCGATCACTGGCAGTTAAGTAATGGCTGAAGTGGGTTGGGACACTTCCTCATGTTGTATACTGCAGTGGGAGGAATTAAAGTGTTAACGACACACAGACCAGTGGACAAAGAGGGCTGGCTAAAAGTCCCTACACCCAACTATATTACGTGTATATACGTTAGTCGAATCAAAAGGTCTTGGATAGCTCTAGACCTAAAAGAAGGGGGTAATGTCAGTGGTATATTGAGGACCTACCAGTGTCTCACCAAGGCCATGAAAAAAGAGAACATTCCAATGTAGCATCTTATTAACTAGCAGTTGCAGATGAAATCCTCATCAATCAAATGATTCTATTCAAAATGTTTTTTCTCTCAAACGTGAAGTCAGTACCACCAAATATAGGGAAGTCATTGCTGCTTGATTCATTCATGTCCCACCAAGGTGCTTTAAGTTTTCAGAAAGATCACTTGCCAGCTAGTAATCTCAAAGTTAAGACTGGCTAGGAGTTCATAACACCCATATTGTTCTGCTATTAACTGATTGAATGCGTGTTTGTCCACATCTGAAGGGTCTTTTTAGGAGTCAAAATCTTTTATTTGCCTGGCAGGGACAACAGGCTTCTACACATTAAATGGCCCGTCAGTGTGGAAGAAACATGTCCCCTAGATAAATGTGCATATGAATTACATCTGCTCAGTAGGAGTAAGTCGTGTTTTATTCTGCAGTGATGGAGCACATCTCTGCACATTGTTCTTCTTTGGCTTGCTCTACTGTGTTAATTGTATGCTGTACCCCATTCCTTTAGTTTGCTCTTGCTTCATTTAAATTGGTGCAAAGTTTACTACACCAATAAATTATTTTTATTTTTCGTACTGCACTTCTGCCATTTTTAAGCACTGTTGTTTGAGGTATTGGTACTCATCTTACCTATTTTAGGATAAAATGGTAATTCGGCCTGGTTTGGATTTCAGTTTCTGATCTTTAAAACAGTGTAGTTTGGCAGTAGTCATCATCTAACTCTGTGAGTCATCGCGTTACTTCAAACCCTCTTAGTACATATTTAACTACATATAGCTAATTCTAGTTTTTATTCTTTATTACTCTGAAGCATTACACTTGATGGAAATGACAAAAGTACTTTTGTGACTATGCATTCCTGCTCAGGGTGTGCAACATCTTCTCTGCATCTGCCACCTTAGCATGGTTTTGCTCAACGCTGTGAGCTGGTTCTCGTTAGGGCCAGCCATTTTTGTGTCACATAATGAGAACTCTTTAAAAATAAAAAAGGGTAAATACTAACCCATGGTTCCTTTAAATTATTCCGAGTGACTTCAACCGGTCACCTTACTTGGAGGGTTAGAGTTTCGAGTCACCTTGAAAATTAATGACGTTAAAATGCAGAACATCTTGGTTTAGTGGCCTTGAGAGGAGAGTTTATGCTGAACACAATCACAGGCCCCCTTGATCAAACTGGGCAGAGGGATCTTTGAAGAGCTGCCGGCCTGTTCCTGCATGCAATGGAGGGATGTGATGTGTTTCCAAGTATGCCTGCAAATATTCTGGGTTTCTGTTAAAGAACAAATACAAATGTTGGTGGATGAAAGAAAGGAAACTGCGTTCTCCTACAAGTAATTTTGAGAAAGGTTGCTTTTCTTGACAAACCAGTAATTTGATACAAAGGTAAAGTACGTTTAATAGGGAAGCCTTTTCTTCCCTAATAGGCTGGGGCTGCTTGAAATCACAGTTAACTCGTGTTCTGAATTGTGGCGTGACCGGGAGCCTTTTCTATTCCCAGTAATGTGCGTATATGAACCAGATGTGAATGTTTAAGTTGCTAGTATAAACGAGTTACTCTGCCGTGCCAGTTCTGTTCAAACTTCACATCAAAGGAGACCAGGAGGCACTTGGTTACTTTGGTTTCTAATGTGCCTTAAAAGAAGGTGCATTGTCAAGCACAGTCTGTACAAATAAAGTTATGAAATGGAACTTGTAAATAAGATATTTAATAAATTCAGTACTGTATATTTCTAGCTACTGTCCTCGAATGTTTTTACGTCACTGTGAACCAACTTAACAGGGGACTGTTTCTTCTTTTCCTACAGTGTGCTCTGACCAAAATAACATTAAATGCACAGAACAGGCACAGTACAGGCAATAGCAGGGCATTCTTCCCCATAACACAGGGCATAGTACAGCCAGTAGCAATGCAAACACTCCGCAAAGGCACAGTGCCGCCAGCAGCAGTGCACACTCCCGAATGACTCGCATAACCAGCAGAGTACAGCCAGCCGAACTGCTCTCCTCCTCACAAATGGATAGAACGGGCATAGTGCACCCATTAGCAGGTGCAATGTGTAGACACACTCCCAACCCCAGTATAGAACGAATCTAACAAAGCTTCAAGGTTATCCTAAGACGACAAACATCTTGGCAAGTGGACTGAGCACAAACAGTGGTCCTTAACACAGAACATGCACAGCCCAGACCTTAGCAGGGATTCTAAAGCTGTTTTGTTCAGAAACATGGCACCCATTGATGACACAGCATCCTGTGATAGTACTGTCTGTCGGCATGATTAGAGCTTTATGGTGCATTATTTATTTTGAATATAACTTTGTGGCTTACCTACACCTTTCATTTGGCTTTTGACATGGTGTTTCTAAATCCTCGAGGAATCGTAGAAGTGTATGTCTTTTTCAAACTTTTCTTTCTAATCCAAAGGGATTTGGCCACCATGAGAGGAAATCTTTTGAGTTCTGTCGGTGTGGGCTCTACCTGGACACACATAATAGTGAGGAGCATATTGCATGACATATTGCTTGAGATGCGTTGCCTTTGCGAAATATCTGAGGTGGAAAGCAAGAAAAGGCACTGGATCTGAGGATCAGAAAAAATATGGACGCTGTCAGAAAGGCGTATTGGGAAAGAATGGTATATGAACTTGGCTCGCCTGATACCATGACAACTACCATCAGCACCCCTCATGGCACAGATAGAAGAGGAGGACATTGGAAGGCTGTTGCACCTGTTTACTGGCGGACCCAGGGTGCCAGATGGAGTGATTTGACTTGATGATTGTGTTGCGTCTTCAGACTTGTCTGCAACACCTCTGCTTTCTAGTATGGGTGGAGCGTGAAAACAAACATGTATAGCTGGTGTGGAAAGAAGGCTGGTACTGCAGCATTCAAACGCACACAAGTTGGTAGGAGGATTGATTTCAATAAATCCAACTAGCAATCAATTCAATTCAAAAATCCTTTATTCGACTGTCAGAAAAGCAGTCATAAAAGCACAGAAATACATTGTTATACAATTCATTCAAGATTTTTATAACCAATTTTTTTTTAAAGTAGGCAGTTCACCAAAAAGTTAAAAATGCAGTGAGTTAAAAATGCAGTAGGCCAACGGAGAATAAAAATGCCTGTTCAAGACATAATATCATATTTAGTGCAAGCCATCTTGGGATCATCCTTCCATGCTTAATCTGAACTTCCGGGCTGTTTTTAAAAACTTACAGATAAAAAAGGTACTGTCATTAGGCAGCATCTGAAGATATAAAAGTGCAGGCTTAATCTGTACAAAATTCAACTTTTTAAGCAAGGGTTTTAAAAACATTTGTCTTGGACTAGAATAATAAGGACACAGAAATAAAAAGTGAGCCAGGTCTTGTGGAGACATGTTGTCGCAGCCACAAGCTGGCAACACTTGACCTCTGTGTGCTCCACTTGGCACGGCTAAAATCAAATGGTAAAGACCAAATCGGAATCTGCTCAACAGAAAACGGTCGTATCTGGAGATGTTCCATGATAAGTATGGTTCACAGAACACACATGTCTTTATTAGTGTATGATTCCTAACACTGGACTTCTTCATCTCGGTGTCTTCCCTGACAAGTTGTCGCTTTAACATGAAAGTGTTTCTTACAAAATCAACATCCTTCTTTGTAGCATGCTGTGGTGTTAGATATAAGTCCAATCTACCCAGGTCTTTGCAACAGTTTCTAATATAGTTCATCCAGGGTATTTTAAGATGTCCTTCCCAGGTGAGGGCTTCAGCGAGGATGCTATGCGTCAGGGGTATAAGTGCATTGCGCCAACAGTTTAGCCAACAGAGTAAAGGGTTTGCAGCAATTCTATCTCCTAGGTATGGTATACCCAGTTCCTCATGTACAGAGAAATTAGCGGTGCTTTTGGGTAAGCTCAAAACCTGTTTTAAAAAGTTATTTTCTAGTGTACCCAAGGCTTCTACTGGTGAGAAACCCCACAACTCGCTCCCATAACATGCCACCGCTACGCTTTTTGCCTGATATAATTTCAGTATAGCGGACACTGGGGTGTTACCTAATTTGCGTGCAAAGTCCAATATTCCGAAGTTGGTTCTTAGTAACTCGCCTTTCTTTTTATTTATAGCAGGACCCCAAGAAAGTTTGTGATCGAATAGTACTCCTAAGTATGAAAATGTTTTTGTCAACGGTATGCTTTCTCCGTTGACTGAAAAGGGGTATCGTTTTTTGGGGGGTTTTCCAACCGTCATTATGAAAGATTTGGAGTTATTAATATTCAGATCACGTGAGGTCATGAATTGGAAGAAAGAATCCAACAACTTCTGAAGTCCTAATGCGGTTCTGGATATCAAAACGGCGTCGTCCGCATAAAGTAGGACCGGCACCCCTGTTTTCCCAATACGAGGGTAATCTGTGTCCGTTTTTACCAAATGATCCTCGAGTCCATTGATGTACAAATTAAAAAGAAAAGGTGCTAAAATACAGCCCTGTCTGACGCCCCGGTTAATATTAAACTCTCTCGTAACTTTTAGGTCTTTTGTGTACCGTACATTGGCACGTGTGTCATTATGTAGATTGGCCAGGAAATTGATTAGGTTATTTTCCACACCCATATTATGCAAGATTTCCCATAGTTTGCTCCTCTCGACGCAGTCGAAGGCAGAGGAAAGGTCCATAAAGGCCATATACAATGTTCCACCTCTGGCTTGGGTATATTTACCACTTATTAGGTATAGATTCAGACACTGTGTAGTTGTTGCATGA
Organism: Lissotriton vulgaris; assembly: GCF_964263255.1. Taxonomy (NCBI): domain Eukaryota; kingdom Metazoa; phylum Chordata; class Amphibia; order Caudata; family Salamandridae; genus Lissotriton; species Lissotriton vulgaris. The sequence goes on from NC_141694.1 coordinate 1,051,963,128, forward strand.
CCCGGTCTGAATCCATACTGTGCCGGGGTCATTATGTTATTTTGTTTGGCCCAAGCATTCATCCGATTTAAAAGAACCCCTCCCACTACCTTCGCAACAGAGTTTATCAGGGAGATTGGTCTATAGCAAACTGCTTTTGTTCTATCGCCCTTTTTGTAAACCGGGACAATAGTGGATGCACCCCAAGATTTAGGCGCTCCCACTTCAGCCCCGGCGTTAATAACTGTTGTAAGAATTGGAGCCCATAAGGCGATGTTGGATTTAAATAGGTCTGGTGGAAGACCATCAGGGCCCGGTGCTTTGTTGCTAGAGAGACCAAGAATCCCTAGCTCAATTTCTTTAGAGGAGAAGTGTAGAGGGCTGCTTTCAGGGAAATGAGGTAATTTTTTTGACTTTGGTGCTTCACTCTTAAAGATAGATCCAAAATGGGTGATCCAGTCATTCTCTGGTATGACTGTGCCGAGACTGTCAGCGGTCGGGTCATCAAAAAGAGGTTTATTAATTATTTTCCAGAACTTTGCGCTATTGCCCAGAATAGAGGGGTCGAGCAAAGATTCCCATGTTTGAATTTTTATTGATTTTTTGCAAGAGGCAATTGCATTTTTATAGTCTGCTCGGAGGGCCTTTACCAGTGCTAAATCTCTCGGTTTATTTTTGAGAGCAACCTTTAATTTGCGGTTGGCAGAAGAACAGGCATGATCAAACCATCGTGGGTATTGAGCAGTTGATCCCTTGGCAGTTATAGTCAGAAATTTTTCTATCCTTCTAGACACCACTGCAAAGGCGGATAGGACGCATTCAGGTGAAGTAGAGTCGGTGGCACAGAGCTTAAGTTCAGATTCGCAGTCTTTGGCGACAATCTCATACAACTTATCACTATTTACCAGGTTCCATTTCAAGCGACGGTTGTTATTTACCGGCTTAAGTATCCCTGGATCCTTGATATTATTTTGGAGTACGGAAGGATCGCATTGTAGTTCGAGGTGTAAGGGGTTGTGATCACTATAGGTGCTCATGAGGATATCAAACTTAAGGACCTTTTGGGCCACACCTGCAGAAAGAAGGATATGGTCTATGATGGACCCTGACTCAGATCCTTTGTAAGAGGGATTTTCATAGGTGAAAGAGTCCTCTTTCAGAGATAGTGCCAAGATCATGTTCATGGAATCCATTAAGGTGTTCAGTTTTGATCCACGGTGGCAGTGTGTGAAATGGAGACCTGTTTTAAGCTCACAGCCCAACGATCCCAAGGTTGTCAGGAGAGGGTTACCGCAAATATGCGTATTGAAGTCGCCGAGGAGTATTTTGTCCTGTGGTAGTTTTGTCAGATTTTCAGCTAGACAATTTGCAAGGTTGTCGATGTTACAGTCACTTGGGTTTGCAACAGAGTTATAGAAATTAATCAGCGTTATGTCTTTTTTCCCCCTTCTGAGTGTAACAATCTGAATATTCCTGCTATCCACTTGCACATAATTAATCAGCATTTTAAGGGACAGACTGATAAATATTGCCAGGCCCCCCTTTGCCCTGCCACTAGGTGAGGGGGATGCGTGGACAAAGAAACTTTGGAATCCCTCGATGAAGGTGTTACCATTGGTCATCCAGGTTTCTTGAAAACACAAGATGGTGTACTTCCTAACGAAAGCCACCCATAGTGGGTCATCGATTTTAGAGGCCAGTCCAGCAATATTCCAGGACAAAATTTTGATAGGGTTAGAAATAGTCTCCTCAGATTTAGGTCCTGGGTTTATGTTAGAGAGGGAGCACGGTTCTTGGATTGTCCCTGTCATGTGCTTAGACCTTGGGTTCTCAGGTAATGGATTCGGTTGTAAAGCCATGATCTTAGATGGACTACATACTTCATTCACTGACGGAGCAAGAGCTTGATGTGCTCGGGGACTGACTGTGCAGCTCGATGTCGTTGTGGGGGTGGAATTTACTGCACAAACTAGATGGGAGGTGGCTGTTTTCACAGCGTTTGTATCATTTTCGGAAGAATTCCTTGCTTTAACAAAAAGAGTTTCAAGGAATGGATCAGATGACAGTCAGTCAACCTCGTCTAAATGATCGTAGTGGTAAAGAGCATCATATCTATTGGCAGTAGGAAACCCGTACTCCTCAAATTGTACAGTCGCAGGGTTATAGGCGTGGTAAAAACCGTGCCTTTGCCGTGCAGCTGTCTCAATTGGTTGCTGGTTGTATACTTTGGTTCCCCATGGGTGAGTATATGAGTGGAGATCTAAACCCATTTGACTATCAAGTCTGGGTAGAACAGGGGCCAGCCAGGGTTGGAAATTAGATTGTGTCATATGCCGTCCTTCTTGGGTGTAGTTATATTTGGGTTTATTCCTACGTGAATCTGAGCGGGCTGGATAGAAATAGCTTAATCCCATAGTCCTAATCAAGCTGTTTGTCCCCGAACTCCTCCAATCTGCGATAAATTTTGCCGGTCCTAGATGTTTAAAGGTGACCACGATGCAGTCACCATCTGTGGATTTAAAGCGAGTGCCCACCCACTCTACCCTTTTGACTTGAAGTATAGTACCTATTATATTTTGAGGGAGAGGCCTATGTGTAGAAAGCCATTGCATGACTTTATTCTTCAATTCCTCCCGCGTTTCCTCCCTGTTATCGTCGACTTTGGGCACCCCAATCATGACTATCGTGTAGGGGTTAGCCTGTGGAGGAAGGTTAATATGTAATAGTGAGCTTGTGGTGGTAGGTTTGGCAGGATGAGCTCCTATTTCTTTTAATTGAGTATTAGTTTTAGTTTTAGGAGACGCCGTGCAATTCTTGTTCTTTGGTGCGTCTGTGTTGGTATTAGGTGGATGTCCCTCTGCAGCCCACTCACTGGCCTCGTCATCTTCATCCATTTGATTATTTGGTTCATTGGTTGTAGAAGTCGTTGTGTTCGCAGTGGGTTTGGGGACTGTTTGAGACTTTATAGTTTGGTCTGATGTGGGTAAGCCCTTTGATTGGGGTTTATTTTGTTTTCCTGTGTTCTTTACTGGGTTGCCAGTTTTTTTGGAATTTTTTACATTAAGTGTAGTTGATGAAGGAACAAAAAGAGAGGGCTTGTTAGTTGTGTTGAGCAATCTAAGAATACTGGAGGATATATCATTTTGGGTCCTCTCAAATTTACTCAAAGCCTTTTCTATGGTATCTATCTGATGACTAATAGGTTGAAGAAGTGTTTTAATTAAAGTTTCAATCTCTCTCATGAAGGGGAAGCTTAAGGTACTCTTCTTATCAATATGACCTGTTTCCTCATTAACTACAGGAGTTCCTGAATTAGATTTAGCTTTACCGTCTGAGTCGTATAGATCTGGGGAGGTTGGAAGGGGTCCCCCACGTTTTGGTCCAGTGGGTTCTACTGGGCCTTTCTTCTGCCACATGTCTTTAAGTGATCGTTTGGGTTTACCAGAAGGTAGGTGGATTTTCCGCGTAGGGGGTTTGATTCTGGGCTTCTTCCGTTTAATCTTTGGCGATTTATGTAGCGTTGGTGGTTGAGATTCTGTTAAGACAATGACCGGTAGGGCATTTTCCTCGGTCCCAGCTTCCGATAACAAGGGAATATCTATTGTCTGCTGGTCATTTTTTGCACTATTAGATATGACCATGATGCTATTATCCTGATTATTAGCTGATGATTCCAAGAATGAAGAGTTAGTGGGTTTTTCTTTAATGTGTGATCCAGGTAATTCCGAGAACGATTGTGTGAGTAAAGACTCCTGGGATGAGATAGTGTCATCCATATTTGGATCGTCATAGGTAGTATGAGAGGACAGGTCAGGGAAGCATAGATTAGGTGTCAGGGAGAGTCTCCTCTCAGTGTCCTGAATAGCATCCGCCACAACATTGATGGTTTTTTGAAGCATTTTATCTATGGCGGTTATAGTGGGCAAAGGTGTACTCACTGTTTTTAGCCTACTGGTAGATCTAGTCGCCATTGGTGTTTTAGTTGTTTTGGTCATCGTTGAACAGTGGTTGCATCCCCTTAGCTCTTCAGAGGTACTGGAGTGGGAATATTCTTAGGGTGGTAGCCCGTCCCGGCCGCCTCAGGCCCCTGAGGGCCACAGAGGGCCCGCCCTTTGCCCGGGCTTCGCTCGGCGTCCCGCTCGCGTCCCGCTACGCGTTGCCGTCCTCTATTTGTGGAGGTTGTTGCGGCCGGGGGCGTGGCTTGCTGGGGGCGCGGCCGTGCACACCTGTGCAGCGCGGGGACTCCTGGTCAATGGAGTCCCTGCCTCACGCGCCCCCAGTTACCTTCCGCTGTTCTTCTTATCCTCCCGGTAATGGTAGTTGCTTGATGACGACCTGTCCTGCAGCCTCAACCCCACGCCTTGGCTCCGCGCAGCGGCTCCCGCGAAGCGGGAGCTGCAAGCTGTTAGCGCTGGCCTCGGCGGTCAATCCCTCCTGGGACACAGGGAGGCCGCAGGGAGAGTGGCAATTCTCAAGTCAGGGCGTCGGCGATTTCGGCGTTTCTCGGCGTGTTGACAAGTGGTAGTTCTGGAAAGACAATCCCACAGATTATTGGCAGGGTGCGCTCTTTAACGGAGATTGGCCGGCCGGGGGCGTGGCTTGCTGGGGGCGCGGCCGTGCACACCTGTGCAGCGCGGGGACTCCTGGTCAATGGAGTCCCTGCCTCACGCGCCCCCAGTTACCTTCCGCTGTTCTTCTTATCCTCCCGGTAATGGTAGTTGCTTGATGACGACCTGTCCTGCAGCCTCAACCCCACGCCTTGGCTCCGCGCAGCGGCTCCCGCGAAGCGGGAGCTGCAAGCTGTTAGCGCTGGCCTCGGCGGTCAATCCCTCCTGGGACACAGGGAGGCCGCAGGGAGAGTGGCAATTCTCAAGTCAGGGCGTCGGCGATTTCGGCGTTTCTCGGCGTGTTGACAAGTGGTAGTTCTGGAAAGACAATCCCCTAGCAATCACTCTGGGTAGCATTCCAACCCATCGTTCTTTTGTCATCCATACCACTTCAGTTTGGACCCAGCGATATGTGAATCAGTCAGGAACCTGCTCCGATAGGAAATGGCCAGCCCATGTCCTCCCTGAATGGCAACTCATGTCACACAAGACTGCCCACCATGATTGAGCTCTCGAGTTGAATGTAGCTCGGTTCCAGTGGCACAGGGAGCAAGGGACCCATGTCTGGGCATACCCTTGCCTCTTGGGATGTAACATCAAACACGCAAATGGTGATAGGAGGAATGTCTGCAATAAGTCTAACCACTACCATTCACTCTGGATAGTATTCCAAAGCATCATTCTTCTGCCCACTATGCAGCCTCAGATAGGACCGAGCCATATGCAAATCAGTCTTGACCCTGCTTCAAGAGGAATAGTCCAGCTCGAACTGCCATACCCTCCCTGAAACTGAACACATGCAACCTAAGACTAGTTTTGCCCCGATAAAGGCTCTTCAGTCGGGTGTCGCTTGATACTCCAGCATTAACACACCACTGATTGACAACATAAGCACTAGGCCTATCGGTGGCACTAGAAAAGGGTGGGAGGGTTAGGATGGCTATAGATTTACAAGAGGACAAGGATAGTTAAACAAGTGCAGTATCACAATTGAGCTTGTGCCAGAAGACATAATTCACCACATGCTGGACCTGAGAAGTTGCCAGTAGGAGTGAAAGTTTGAGGGCCCAGCAAGAGGCATGACCGGTTGGTCAGCTGTATTGCAATTACAGTAAAGATTGGTTATTCATTGTCAAGATACCCTTGGGTGAACGTGCGCTTTACCCATGTATTGCAAAGATACCGAGCAAAAGGGTCAATGTACCTTATGTGTGTGGCTGCACTTCTCTTTCCAGAAGAGTAGCGTCTTAGAAGATGTAGCTACCCCTGCCACTATAGTAAAAGAGGGATCACATGTAGGGTTATCGAATGAACGCAACCTCCATAGTTGCCTACCTGACAAAGATCACCAAGCGTTGTATGCTATACATACATTTTACCAATTTGCCCTCAGCAATGATAAAGGAAAATACTAGAACAGGGTCTGATTTCTCCGCTGCCCCCAGGCCAAGCTCTACTCATTGGCAAAACATCCATTATTCTAAACAGTAGTACGGGGATTGAAGTCTCTGCCCTAGATACATGATCTATGACTCTCATACAATTGTGACTACTTTAGCTAGTGTGCAGGAGACTGTTTAACTTCTGACAGAGCTGAGGTACCCATGACTGGTTTGGGGGGGGGGGGCGGGGATGCGATGTTGATTTTTCATATATCTGTTCAGCTAAAGTTAAAGGAAATTGGCCAAATTTCTTGTCCGTACCTGTTTCAGACACACAAAGACATGAGAATAGGTGTCCCCTAGCAGGAATAAGCACTGTTGGTAGCAGGAGCTAGCCTTCATGTAAGCTACATTAATTTGGCGCATTATTGCTTTTTCCCACTTTAGTTCCACGTTGAAGACTGCTTCTAAGTGTTTCTTAGACAAGCATTGAGAAAGGCAACAGGTCTCGCTTTTTGACCTATTGGCTTTGGCAGGGGTGTTATCCATGCTGAATAGCATCCTGGAAGCTTAGCAGGGTGGCAAAACTTTTTTTTAAAAAAAGCTTTTAACATGACTGCCCATTTTGTAGGTGCATGCATGCAAAATTACGTAGGTGCCTTCTTTTTCTTTTTAGTTATGGATCCGAGTTGGGGAAGCAGCATGGAGGGTACAGGGAGGCAATGGGGAGAGCTTCATGGGTGAGCGCAGCAGGGAGGGGGAGAGAGGTATATAAAGGAGACTGCTCGTAAACACACGCTCATCGAGTGCTCAATAAAAAAAGGTAGTGTTTGAAAAGCAAGCAGTGGAAGAAGAGCTGCCAGCCAATCAAGAATATTGTAAAGAGGTAATGCTCCATGGGAGGGACAAACGAGAGATTGAAAAGTTGGGGTACAAACGAAGCAAACAAGAGTGACAAAGAGAGACAACCAATGGTAGGGCTCCAAGCCCCTCTATGTTCATGGTAGGTCACAACATGCCTCACAACGGACAGTGCATACTCTGTCTAGTAAGCTCAGGGCCGGACTGGCCATAGCGAGCAACGGGCAATCCCCCGGTGCGCCGCACGGGTGGGGCTGGTTTTGGGCCCCTGGGGTCCATTTTTGTTACAGGGCCTGCTGCAAAAACGGCCCTGTACCAAAATCGTCAGAAAACCGGCCCCCGCAGAGAGCTCGGCGGCACCTCCAACCCCCCGAGGGGGGGCGAGCAATTTGCCAGGGCCAGTTGAGGTTCCCAGTCGGCCCGGAGTAGGCTTGACCTAAAAAGAGGCTAAATAATCAACAAAACAGGAAAAGCATCTACTAGAGGAACTGAACCTGCCAGAGAGAAAATCTCTCTTAACTAATGAGCATACAAGTGTAGTGGCAAATAACACACAACAAAACATGTTGACCAAGACCAGAAAAAAATGGCAACGCAGAGAACACCTGGATGCAGAACTGATCATAGAAACCCAGAATCATGACTTGTATGTGAAATTTGTTTTTGCATAAAAATAGATAAATCAAATAAATGTTGGTTCTGCAGTTCAGAGTTGAAGATTGTTTCACTCTTGGTTTCTGAATATCAACAGATTATGTCAGAAGACTATTATAGAAGCAGGTGCAAAGTAGCTCCATGCATCAATTGGCAATCTTGTAAATATTATAACATTGCAGTATCAGAGAAACATATGAGAATCATGACCTGAGACAATTATAGAAAGAAAGTTACTATTATTTGGGGAAATCACAATGCCACCCATACAATTATTTTCTTTAAAAAAACACACATGATGGAGAAATTCACACATCCGGCAATCGTTCGAGCTTTCAGGCTTCAGACAACTTTCATTCTGTCCTATGTACAGAAATAGAAATAATGCAATTAAATATGTGAGGGAGCACTCATATAATTAAAATGGTGTCCAAACAGCATACATAGCTTCACATGTTGTAGGTGCAGTGGGATAAAATCGAACAAGCGTTGGCAAAGCCAATAGGTTTCGCCTATATGAAATGTATTGGCTGTGTCAATTTTTGTACATTTTACACAGGAATGTGAATTTTGCTGGAGGGAGGGGGAATTGAACCCTGATTCTTTGACGCTCCTGACTGCCACCGCCATTTTACTCACAACGGTGTGGTCTAGTTGTTCAACGCTGGCCCTGTTAAAATGGGACGCTGCGCTAGAGCGCAGCGGACGTGCAAAAGGCGCGCCTAAGGGAAGCCTGTCTGCGCCCGTCAGCGTCCCGGAGGAGGCCGGGCATGCTGCCAGTTTTGTTCTGGAACAACCCAAAACAACTAGTTATGGTAGAGACTTCCTTTTAGATCTCAACAAACACCTGGTCTGCAGACCTCACCTCAACATGATGGGGAATAATCTTTCCCAGGGGTGCAAAGACTGTAACTGGACTGTTGGCACTTCCCTCAGTGAGCACATACTTACTAGGGACACGAGTCCCCCCAGCATTAGATCAGATGTCTCTGGTAACTTTTTTCTGGGATTTTTTACTGAATGTCCGTTCCTTAAAGAAATTTGAATTTGAAATTTACAATCTGTTAGCCGATTCCTCCCCCGACCTGGTGTTTCTCACAGAAACTTGACTAACGGACACCTCTAATTCCACTATTGCTAATGCGGTTCCTCGGGGCTACCAGATTATGAGGAAAGACCGCCCATTGGGGAGAGGCGGGGGGTTAGCCATAATATATAGGAGTTCCATGTCCTGTATTCCTTTAGCTAACTTGGAAATAGAGGGGGCTGAGTGCTTGGGGTTTCTACTAACGACCTCAGGCCACCAATCCATGGCAGGAGTAGTTATTTACTGCCCCCCCCCCCCCCGACCCGCAAAGAGCTTTCTAGACTCTATTAGCCTTATTATTTCCCCTATTGCAGGTAAATACAGCCACTGTGTGGTCCTTGGGGACTTTAATATCCACATGGATAAGCCACTGGATCCTGATTTCAAGAGACTATGCGAATCATTTGACATTCTGAATTTTACTCCCTATGTCTGTCTTCCTACCCATGACAGAGGGCACTTACTTGATCAGGTCTTTTCCTCTTACCAGATTTATGCCAATGCCCCGCGCCTTAACTTCGTCCGATCACCATTTGGTCATATTTAAAATTCACAGAGACCTTGTTAGGTCCCAATCCTTAGTCAACGCTAGGAGGAGCCATAGTTTGAGGCCATTCCATCTGATAACACCTGAGACTATTCCGTGTGCCTTAAGCCGCTACCCGATTTCCTCAAGTGGCGTCTTGGAACATGATGTGCAGTTTTTAGAAGGTTGGCCTTCAACGCCAGGCATTGGAACTAGTCCCCCCCCCCCCCCCCCCCCTCTCTGAAGGTTGCTAAAACCACCAGTCAATCTGCTCCTTGGTTCACGGAAGCTCTAACTGTCAGTAAGAGGACCTGTAAACATCTTGAAAGAGAGTGGCGGTGGAACTATAGCTCCTCTGTTAAATCAGTCTATAAACTTGCTCTGAAAAAACATTATAAAAAAGTACGCGAGGAAAATAAACTTTTTCTAGTAACAAAAATTTACTTCGCTGCCAACAAAAGTAAATCCCTCTTCAATATTGTAAAAAGTTTCTCCCCCCCTACGTCTACCTGTCGTCCGTTTGCCCCTACTAGCGACTGGACTGATCGTATGACTGGTTTCTTTTACAAAAAAATGTAAATCATCCAGGATTCCTTTACTGTATCGTTGTTGGACCAGGAGGATGTTGGGGAACCTCTTTTAGACGTGCGTTCCCATTCTACCGTCTCCCTTACCGAGTTTCCTGTGATTTCCCAGGAGCAATCTTTGGTGCTTCTAAAATCTATGAAATCAGGCTCCCCTTCTGACCCTTGCCCAGCCAAAGTCCTGTCTGCTTTAGCGGAAGTGATCAACCCTATAGTGAACCCAATTTTGAACACTTCATTGCGGGAAGGGTCCATGCCACAAGCGTGGAAACATGCCCAAATCCTTCGGCTACTAAAGAAACCTACGGCAGACCCTCAGGTAGCCAGTAACTATCGGCCCATCTTACTCTTGCCTTTTCTCTCTAAGGTTGTAGAGAAATATGGTAACTGAGTTTTAACGAATTTTGTGGAAACCAATCATTTGTTGCACCCTAGCAAGTCAGGTTTCAGAGCTAACTTTAGCACTGAAACAACTCTGCTAGAAGTGGCGGAAACAATTAAATCTACGCTGGATGGAGGTGGTAATGCAGTCCTGGTTTTATTGGATCTCTCTGCAGCCTTCGATACCGTGCCCCACAATTAATTACTGCAAAGACTCAGGGAGAGCGGTATTGGCGGCACGGTATTGAGATGGTTTGCTTCTTTTCTGGGTAACCGCTCCCAAACCATTTGGTCTCCTCCTTTTGCTGCAGAGATCCCTCCTATGAACGTGGGTGTCCCCCAGGGATCTATATTGAGACCAACACTATTCAATTTGTATTTGGCCCCTCTCGCCGAGAAATTTGGGGCTAAAATAGTGTCTTATGCTGATGACACCCAGTTGTTGTTTACATGTGAGAAAGGCACCGATTTTAATGGCACCTTAATTAATTCCTGTCTTTCTAAAGTCTTCTCTTAGTTGAGTTACAATCATCTAAAATGTAACTCTGAGAAGTCTGAGATTATATTTTTTGGGGCCACGCCCTTATGAAGCCTGGCATACATGGTGGCCACAGGATATGTCAACCCCCCCCCCCCCCCGCCCCCCCCTGTGTCATCAGTCTCCAAGGTGAAAAATCTAGGAGTCAAGTTGGATGCAACCCTTTCTATGAAGGCCCAAGTTCATACTGTGGATGGGGCCTGTTTTGGACTGCTGAGAACGCTGCGTAATTTCCTCCCCTTGCTCTCCTTCCCTTATAGGAAAAATGTTGTTCAGGCCCTGGTAGTCTCTCGATTGGACTTAGTGAATTCCTTGTATCTCGGCCTCCCGGACTACCTCTTGGGCCGACTACAAGTGATTCAAAACGCAGCAGCTAGGGCCATCTTTTTGATAGGGCCCAGAACCCATACCACCCTGCTTCTGTCCTCACTGCACTGGCTCCCAGTGTAAAAAAGAATACATTTCAAGGCCCTGGTCCTGGTCTTTAAAGCTTTCCACAAGATTGGAGCACCCTACCTTGGGGATAGATTTCAACCCTATCTTCCCCAGCACCCAGAACCCATACTACCCTGCTTCTGTCCTCACTGCACTGGCTCCCAGTGCGAAAAAGAATACATTTCAAGGCCCTGGTCCTGGTCTTTAAAGCTTTCCACAAGATTGGAGCACCCTACCTTGGGGATAGATTTCAACCCTATCTTCCCCAGCGTACTCTTGAGATCTTCTTTCCAACTTCTGATTACGTTCCAAAGGTTCAATTCTCCCGGGTAGGGGGCAGAACTTTTCATGCTGTGGCTTCTTTGTTGTGGAATAGCCTACCTTTCGCCATCAGACAGTGCCCTGACCTCCTCACTTTTAGGATGAGTCTGAAAACGTGGCTCTTCCAGCTGTGAACTTCAGAGTTATGGATGTACATGGTTTGATGTTCTGTGGTCTACGTTTTCTCCTCAGCGCCGGGACACTCCTGGGAGTAGCCGCCCGCTCGACAAATATAGATTAACATAACATAACGGCAATGCAGCTGCTGTGCGACATGGCTTGGAAAAAAATGAAAAAAACGCTATGACTCAATCATTAGGGCTTGCATCATAGTGCTTTTAAAAAAATGTTTTACACTTAAGCCATGCTACACACTGGATCAACGTCATGCAACGTATAAAAAATATTGCTAATAGAATTCAAATAGGTGAAACCCATTGTCTTTGCCAACGCTTATATTGATGGTACATGGACGGTAAAAGAAACAACATGGACGGCTGTAGGGAAGTGGGTTTCTGTTGCAGTCCCCCCACTTTTTGCATGATAACTGATGCCCTTTTACTTGGTGTGCCCTGGGTTCCTGCCAATCAGATACCCAGGGCCTGTGTTCCTCCCCTAAAATCTGTACTAAAGCCTAAACCCAATTGGCATCTCTGGCCACAGGTATGCCCCTGGTAAATGGTACCCTAGGTACCCAGCGCACTGTGACCAGAGAAGTATCTTGGTACAGACCTAAACAGAGTCGACATGGCACACATCCCTGTGTGCCATGCCCACAGCCACACTGCCCTGGCATACATCAGTCACCCCTCTAGCTGGATGCACTGTGCCAGTAGTGTGGGCACGGGTGCATGAGCCCTGTGCCACTACAGTTCCCAGGACCATTCCTGGGCACTGTAAGTGCAGTGATGCCATTGAGAATATATGGTGCTGGAAGGTTGTCAATACGAACTCCACAGCACCATAATGGCTACACTGAAGACTGAGAAGTTTGGTATCAAACTTCTCAGCACATTAAACCCACACTGATGCCAGTGTGGGATTTAATGTAAAATGCACTACAGAGGACATCTTACAGATGCCCCCTGAAATCTAACCAACTACCAGTGTCCTGACTGAGAGGCTGCCACACAGCAGACATGTTGCTGGACCCCTTGGTAGAGAGTCATCCGCTCTCCTGGGCCTGCAACAATGCACATCCTGGGACGAGGTGTTAGGTCTCCTCCCCCCAGGATGGACAGAGGGAGTTTCAAAGGCATGCCATGCCGCCTTTGTGAGCTGACAGGCGGGAAAAACAAAGGAAGGGAAGGGGGTGTGCCAGCCTCTGCCAACCCCACCCCTCAGGTGGGAGAGGCGAAGTGAAGCACAACTCCGGGCTCCCGCCATCTTGAGGATGGGGAGCCCTGGCCAATCAGAGATAGGCTCCTGCCCCCCCTCCCACAGGAGAGGAGCAGAATAGGGGGTGTACTCACCCCAGGACAGGGACCCATTGGTCCCTGCCCATACCCTACCTGTAACACCCCTACATTTAGTATTTAGGGGCACCCTGAACCTTCCTTCAGCAGATCCCGATTTGAAATCAAGAAAGAAGAACAAGAAGCAGGACGACCTGCCGTGCAGCTGCTAACAAGAGGACAATGCCAACTGAATTGGCCCCAGCCCTACCGGACTGTTGATTCTCGAACCTGCTCCTGCTAAACCCCGGCGTCTCCTGCTGACAGCAACCTCAAACCCCGAAGGACCTGCCTGCCTTCCTCAACTAAAAGACGGGGACTCCCATGAGCAGTGGTTCTGCTCAAATAGCAACACCCCTGGTGCCAGCCAGGAACCGCGAATCTAGCACACTCTGCACCCGCCGAGCCCGGCCTGTGCCTGAGTGAACAAAGACCCTGAGGACGTCCCCCCGGCAATTGTGACCTGAAATCCAGTGCCCAAGGACCCTCCACGACGACCCAGACGACGCCTGCAGCCTCACAACCAGGGACCCCTCCAACCGTGACCAGCTGAGGGTAAGATTTCCTGACGTCAGAAGACACCCCTGCTCCCGGCGCCCTACGGCCCCCTGTGCCCAACTCCTGGATGCCTACCTATCCTCCAAGATCCCAACTTACCTCTCAAAGTGGTGGTTGCTCCTGAAGAATCTCTGTCCCCGAGCCTGCAGCCTTTGTTCAACTTCCAAGTCTTCTACTGAATAACATTGAGCGCCGACGGCTCAAAAGCACCCTGGACCCGGCCGCCCGAGTGCCCCTGGCAGTGCAACCTTTGTCCTTATCTACTTCCCCCATTTGCCCTGAGCAAGTGACCAGGAACCCAACTCCCACAGCCGCGTGGCCTGCTTGCCAGCAGTCACCAACCAAAGGCCCCCCTGCTGCCCATAAGCTAACATTGGGCCTAACTACCTCTGTGCTGCTGAGGGTGTAACAACTGTACCTACCTAACCCTGGGAGACCCTTGAGTCTATGCTCAGAACCTTAACTCTGCCAGTCGAGTACTTACCCAAAAGCCTATGACTCACTTTTTTTCCATAGGGTAACATTGACTGGTTTCACTTGGTAATTCTTCTAAGTGTAGAGTTTTGAAAATTTAAAATATTCATCTAAAATCAGCCGAACAACGAATTCCGATTTACTCACTTGTTATCAGGAGAGATCCCAGTGCTGTATCTTGGTGCCAAACACTGACCCTGAAAAGTAATTCTAACCATACTTGCCAGTAACTTGAATTTCCTTCCATAGGATAACATTGCCTGCTTTTTGCTGACAAAGTAGATTTTTGAAACTTACAAATATTAGTTTAAAATTGCCTGTATGACATAAACAAATTCTTTCAATTGTTTACAGGAGATGCACCAGTGCTGGATCCAGGATCCAACCCTGAGTAAGAAAAAGTAACGATAACACTACGTACCTGCTAAGTGAATTTCCTCCCGTAGGATAACATTGGTGATTCTATGTGAAAAAGCTTTTGTGTCAACCTTTAAAATACAATAATATTCCTTAAAAATCACTACTGCAATCAAAACGCTTTTACTCAACTATTTACAGGAGATATCCCAGGACTGAATGTAGGATTCAGTCCTGTGGTTAGAAAAGTAATCCATAAAGTAAGTAATTGCATTTAACTAGAAATTCCCATTGAGCTCAATGTAACGTGTTTGAAATTGTGTTGCCTATTGCAACAACTGTAACTATTGTATTCAAAAGTCTATTGCCTATTTGAAAAGTACCTAACTAAAGTAACTCATTCTGAGAAAGTATATTTTGAAACCTTGTTCTTTCTAAAATAAAACAACTATATATTTTTTTTATACAAACAATTGGCCTAGAGTTCAATTCTTGAGTGTGTGAGACCATGTAGTGTACAACAAATGCTTTACACTGTCCTTTGATACTGCCTTACTGTTCGACCAAGCTACCACTTTAGAGAGTAAGGTTATATCTAACTTTAGCCTCTGCCAAACCTCTGGGGACTGTGGACACTGTACCTTTCTTTGGTCCAGTATATACAGAGCCACTTTCTTACAACTGCGTGTGCAGGTGAGATAGGAAACAATATGGACTAGTGGTGGGTGGCAAAAGAAATAACATGGCCTAGAGTGAGCAGGTGGGAAAAGAAAAAACATGGACTGGGGAAAATAAACTAGATGAGTTGGTGGGTGGGGAAAGAAAGTACATGGGCGGAAGGCAAAAGAAAGAACATGGATGGTGTGTACGGGTGGGGGAAGAAATAACATGGATGGGGTTGGCGGGTGGAGAAAGAAGCAGCATGGATGGGGAGGGAAAAGAAGCAACTTGGGCAGGGGAGAGATAGAAGAAGCAATATAGGTGGTGGGAAAAGAAGTAAAGATAAAAGAAGCAACACTGAAGAAGCACATGCTTAAGAAACCGATATGAGAGATGGCTTGAAAAGACAAACCCTCTTATGGAGTGCTTTCATGGCAATAAAAGTAGCTTCAAAAACTGGAGCACTGAGAGGCCAAAAGTATTTGTTTGATGCCTCGAGGTAGAGTCAATCACAAAAAGAGGATATGATGCAGGCATGCCATGACAAACGGGAACAAAGCAAATTAGAGCAATCCTGTAGGTAATCAATGACAATCTATAGGTGGGCTGTAAGCCTACTGTATGTATGTAAAAGGTTTTGAAGAGATAATAAAGACATTGTGTGAGCGAAACCTAAAAATGGTTGGCGAAAGCAAGGATTTTCATACACCAGTTTTACAGCAGAAGTTTTTTTCAAGATCTCGAAGCATCAAGAATATCTTCTCATCAAGTCATTTTATTTACAAAGAAGGCGGATGATAAAATAATCAATGGAAGAGAGCTTGGGTGCAGTTAGCCTCAGTAAAATATGGAAATAAAGACATTGTGTGAGCGAAACCTAAAAATGGTTGCAAATTAATTTGAAGTCTATCTTTGACTAAGGCAGAAGCATTTTATGAGGGGAGACTGATGCCTTTTGATGAATTCCAAAGTAAGTTATAGAAGTAAGGTTAATGTCTTAAGAACCATGGGTACATGTTAGTAGCGAAAGCAAGGATTTTCATACACAAGTTTTACAGCAGACGTTTTTGCAAGATCTCGTAGCATCAAGAATATCTTCTCATCAAGTCATTTTATTTACACAGAAGGCATATGATAAAATAATCAATGGAAGAGAGCTTAGGTGCTGTTAGCCTCAGTAAAATAAGGAAATGAAATGCTTAGCATGCAGAAATGTATATTAGCATTAGCAACAAAGTTCATTATGAATAAATACTTAGGCCCTGATTACGATGGTAGAAGGCCCGCCACCGGCAGCCTGTCGTTGGTGGGCCCTCCGCCACCGAACTGCGGTTTTCCACCCGCCAAATTACTATGGCGATGCAAACATGGCGGTCGGAAAGACCGACCACCACTGTTCCAATAGGCAGTCATTTTCGACCACCTGTTGGAGCAGCCACTTTGCACAGCACGGCAGCACCCATGTCGGGATTATGATATCCATTTTCAGCCGGTTTTGCGCGGTCAACCCGCCCTGAAATGCAGGCAGAAATTGACTTGGGGGCATGTAGTGGGCCCCCCTAATCCCTGTGCCTGGGGCTAGAGCACTGGGGGCACCTATGGTGCCCTCCTACATTACCCTGCACCATGTGGCAGGGAAATATCAGAGGTGCATTTTTAGCATTGCCACCCGCCACAATGTTAAATATAGCAGATGCGACTGCCGCGTAATTGCATATGTGGGACCGCCGCCTTCTAGGCGGGCGGTCCCTATCCCCCGTCCGACATCGTAATCAGGCCCTTAGTTATGTTTGATTAGATTACACTCCTGATAGCAATGTATGAATTACCCAATTCGTAATAGCAGGAATAAAGTGGGCGCGCTCTTTGTACCAGGACAATTTGCAGGGTACTTTATCTACATTCAGGGGGCATACACGAAGGGATGAAAGAAGTAGCCGAGTGGATGAAGAACAGCCGCTTGAAACTCAACTCAGACAAGACGGAAGTCCTCATCCTGGGACCATCTTCCTCCGCCTGGGATGACTCCTGGTGGCCCCCTGCCCTGGGCAGCGCACCCAAACGAACGGACCACGCACGCAACCTGGGCTTCATCCTGGACTCCTCCCTCTCGATGACCAGACAAGTCAACGCCGTCTCGTCCTCGTGCTTCAACATCCTACGCATGCTCCGGAAGATCTTCCGATGGATCCCCACCGAAACCAGGAAGGCGGTTACACAGGCACTCGTCACCAGCCGACTGGACTACGGTAACACCCTCTACACCGCAACCACAGCCAAACTACAGAAGAGACTCCAACGCATCCAGAACGCCTCCGCACGACTCATCCTGGACATCCCCCGTCACAGCCACATCTCCGGACACCTGAGAGACCTGCACTGGCTCCCCGTCAACAAGAGAATCACGTTCCGACTCCTCACCCACGCACACAAGGCCCTCCACGACCTGGGCCCCAAGTATCTCAACAACCGCCTGACCTTCTACACTCCCACCCGCCAGCTTCGTTTGACCAACCACGCCCTCGCCGCCGTTCCACGCATCGGAAGAGCCACCATGGGAGGAAGATCCTTCTCCTACCTGGCAGTCAAGACATGGAACTCCCTCCCCATCCACCTCCGTCAGACCCAAGACCACCTCCCCTTCAGGGAGCAACTCAAGACCTGGCTGTTCGAGCAGTAGCAGACTCCCCTCCCCCAAGCGCCTTGAGACCCTCCGGGTGGGTAGCGCGCTATATAAATTTCTTGATTGATTGATTGTTCATAAGCACCCCATTTTTCCGGCAGCTAAGAAGGCCTGAGATTTTGTACACACATCTATTGGATTCTGTGTACCTATGCGCTATGCCTGGATTTTGTGTACAAATCCGAATGTGTGCTTCAGCACATTGATCGGAGACCTTGATATTTTCTGTGCACCAGGCAGAAAGTTGTCCTGGAAGTCTGTGTTCAGATTAGAAAGCCTGGGAACTTTTTGCACTCAACAGGAACAAAGAGGCTCTCTGTACAGATCAGGGGTGATTGAAAGATGCATACACTTTAAAGACAACACAAGCCCTTTTCGCAATGCTTTGTTTGGTTTTATTTCAATCAGATACATGTCTGACTACAAGTCAATAGCTTTGTGTTTGCTGTAACAAATTAACAAGACTGTAACACTATGAAACCCACTTTTCTTTAGAGCACTACTAAAGGTTTGCTGATGGTGGTGGGTAATGTGGTCGGCCTTTCAATAGTAAACTCAGGTTCAGCGTCAACTAAACTTTTGGGGGCTAAGTCGCATGATTTCTTTTTTAGGTACGCCGGACTGCGGCTGCAAAAACAAGCATTGGGCGGATTTATATATATTACTTAAACTTTTCGTACCAAGTTATACGGTTGCAACTGGAAGATGCAACCCAGACAACTTTGCATCTAAGGTCTCACCAGTGAAGACAGGGTTTCTCTTGTCAAAAAGAATGCACTGTATACGAGATCAAGATCACAATTATTAAGGGCACGTTGCTTGGCGAAGGAGTGCATGATGGCCAGCAGAAGAAGCAAAGGTCGTCCTGAGCCCTGCGCACACAAGGGGCTGTTTGTGGCGGCACCTGGTGGGGAGCAGCAGTGGTCGGGAGCAACAGGAGGGAGGAAGTGAGGGACGGCCCTCAGGAGGTGATGCGACCATGACGCAAGCTCGGGCCGGGTGACTCTAAGCAGTGGAATGTGTTCATGGAACGGTCACACCTCCAAGAATAACTGGGAAACCGCTTTAGCTGTCCTGAAAGCCTCAAATAAACAAGCACACTTGAAATGTGTGCTGACACAAAGACATTCAATAAAATACGCTGGACAAAAAATATCAAAAAGACCAAAAAAATGCAGCTTACAAGCACGCTTGAAATGCGTACTGACATGAGGACATTAAATAAAAGACATCGGACTAACAAAAAAAAATTAGGAAAAGACAAACCGTAAACGCTGTGCAGGCAAATCTAATAAAAGAAGTTTCACCCACCGAAGTGGATAAAAGAAGTATTTAGGTCATAGGAAACTGATAAGAGAAACACACAAGGAAAGAACAGTAAATAGTATGCAAAAACCAATAGAAACTGAGGAAAAGTAAGTGGCAAGAACAGCAGCAAATGAAAAGTAAGGGCTGAATGTAGGCCCCTTTTAAAATATATTAAATACAATAGATTTCACAAACACAGCCAAAATATAACTATCTTGGAGGAGCTGCTAGAAGAGGAATTCAAAAGAAGTTCTTTAGCACAATAAAGGTATTTTGAAGAGGAGAGCAGATATTTTAATGAATTAAAGTAAAACATTGTACAGACAGGCTGTGGTTCTGGAAGTTGCTCTTTCTTCTCAAGTCACATATTCAAAACTTTTCCTAACTTGCAAAGATTGCTCCATTTAGTGCTCATTTACGGTGGCTCGATAATCATGGAAGAGAAAAAGGATCATGGAAAGATTTCTGTCATTGTTATTTGTCTTTTTCAACCATGTCTCAGAGGTATAGGTTTCCTACAGAAATCAACAGAAACACACGCTTGTTAGCAAGAATGCTAATCCAGACATTTTCACAGAACTGACATTCAACCCATTCTCACAATGCCTCAAGTTACAGTTTTTTCTTTTCCACAGCTAATAATCCAATTAGAAGTCTCCTCTAATATGCCGTAATCTAGAGAAACAGTATACAAAAGGACCCGGTGTTGGTCTTGTTGGACTGACCACAGTGTTCATTTCGGAGAAGCACAAAAAAAACTAAATTTACTACCTCCCTATGTGCTTAAAATGGATATATGCCATTTTTATCCTGAGGGTTTGATCATATCTTTGCAAATCAGTGAAGTTGTAACGACAAATGTTAATGAGTCGCTGACAGTGTAATGTTCATTAAGGTAGTCTTTATCTATAAATCATGCAGAATTCATTTTCCAAAAAGGATAGCTTAGAGTCCTATCAACTGCCTTGTTCGGTTGGTTCACAGATGATTTAAATGTTTCGCTTCCATGTCCAAGGACATCGCTTAGTGCCCATAGTGCGCTGGATGCATTATACCGTCAGTGACCTTCATGAACCATTTGGGTTTCGGATGTCAGTATATGAAAAAAACAATCACTAAATGCTCCCAATTATATTGAAAAAGTCAGCCTTTGCACACGCTTGCTACTATGCGACTTCCTAATCAATCAGCTGTATCACGTCTGTTTTTTAGTTAGTGTTAATAAAGCATTATTGTAAACCGCAAAAGCAATACGGGCTGTTGCAAACATACCGTTTGATACTTTGTTCAATCGCGGTCTCGAAATCGAGTGAGTCGCTTCCAAAGCATCCGGTTTACATTAGTCCAAAATAGCTAGTCCCGGGTCGCGGGTCTCATGTAGTCTTGGAACAATGTCGTCTTCTTTTTTTTATTTTTCATTTATCATGGTAATGTACTGTTGAACAAAACAAGGGGTATGAAAAATACTTATGTCCTGGCTTCCAACCAGCAAAGTTTTACAGAAATAATGCTCAAAGCTGGAACGAGGGCTTATGGAAATCAATGTCATTTTTTAAATTCGTTTTTTTGCTTCTTCGTACAAAAGCCATATGTAAATCATGAAAAGGACGACAGTGTTCTTTTTGGTCCAATAGTAAAAAAAGGGGGGTTTGCATGAGAATAAAGAGAAACTGCTGGACCTCACTCAAGAGGAATTTCAGTTTTTTTGACTATGTTAAGATAAAGATCAATTGCAATGAAACAATTTTGGTAGGAGTGGCCAAACACCAAGGTGCAGTACCTACAAAAGGGAGCTCCTATTTATTAGTTGAAAAGATCTGAAGTCAAATTGGTTCACAAGAGAGTCCGACAACCGTAATCCCTTACCAAAGACGGTTTATAAAGTCAGAGTGTGATTCTCACAAGGGAATTTGTTAAGTCCCAATCCCTTAAAAAATTACGCAACATTTGAAAAATGGAGAATTTACAAGTTATGAAGTTCTGTCATCTCATTTAGTCCATCCAATGCTGTTTTGAAGTTCACTATTAAAAAGGCTTCTCTCTGATTCAGTTTTCTTTCTATGTCTCCCCCTCTGATGTCTTGTTCAACTGGTGATATTACATTCCATCGAAGGTTGTTTTCTACGTGTGTCTCCTTTAACCAATGGTTAACCAATGGAGCAGATAGTACCCTCTTTTTAATTCTAGATTTATGCTGGGTAATTCAGAAATTGTCTTATAGTTGTTTTTTATCAAGGGTGTGTGAAGAGTTGCCCGGACAATTTGATTGGCAATGCTTTTTTCTTTTTCGAAAGTAAGTAACAGTTCTGTAAAGGATTCACCCAAATTTGTAATCGGGTGTCAGTTCTGATTGATCATCTTTTTCAACTGATTGGACTTTGTACAAAATGTGGATACTCAAACAAAACGCTGCAGCTTGATATTTTCCTTTTTGCGTAATAGTTATTCACGTTGTGCCCACCACACTCTTTTCATCTAACATTTCAACATTTTTTTGGGGTATCCACATTCCTTGAGTTTATCTATTAGATTGTTTGCATGGAATTGATAGTCCATTTTTTCAGAGCGGTTTTGTCTTATACTCAAAAACAGACCAAACTGTAGTTTGTCTCTCAGGCTGCAAGGATGATGGCTGATGATGGTGTGGTGTAGTGCTTTGTTGCTGTCAGTTGGTTTTGTATGAAGTTTGGTCCCTAACACTCCATGTGATGCATATACCTCCGCAGCTAAAAACGTGATACGTGATGGATTATTATGGCCACTGATCTTAATATCTGGTGTTCGATCATTAAGCCAATTATGGAACTTTTAAAGTGCATCTTCATATCCAGTCCAAATAAAAAATATATTGTTGATATACCGTACCCAATTAGAAATGTGATGTACAAAAGGTTTGTTATTGAAGATATTTTTCTTCAAATCCTGCCATGTAAAGTATAGCTAATTCCGGCGTGAATGGACAACCAATGGCAGTCCCCTTCACTTGAATGTAGAAGTAATCGCCAAATCTGACATTTTTCTTTTGAGCAAAACTAGCCAGATTCATAATGAATTCTGTTGGAACTTGTTCAGGCTTCGGTCTAGTCATAAGAAATGATTTGATTGCCGCTCGCCCATTGGTATTTGTGTGCATAATGACACTACATCAAATGTCACAAGTCTCTGATTCACTTCCAAAAAACTCTTTCCTTTCAATTTTATTGATGAAGTGCATTGTGTTTCAATATTCTAGATATCTCTCCTTGAATTTCTCCAGTAGGATCGCCTTGAACTCTTCTGTAAAATTCAGGGTCACCAATTTGTCTTGTGGCTTCTTCTTGATAATCAGTGGTTGCCCAGACCACCATGGCACCACCTTAGTCTGCTGGTTTATTCACGATTGTAGAATTGTTTCTTAAATTTGCTAAAGCATCTATGTGCTTTTGAGATATTGTGTTTAACAAAGTTCTTTTTCTTTTCCATGTCGGAGATGGCTGAGAGTACAGTGTATTTAAATGAGAGAATCTCTTTCGGTATTTTGTGAGATGGGGGACAGAATGATGATTTGTTTCGTAATCCCGTACTTTCATAGTTTTGTAAACCGTCATTTTGTAAAAAGAAAGCCTTGAGTCGTATTTTTCGAAAAAACTCAATAACTTCTCTTTTCATTCTTACAAAATCAGTCCTTTTAGTTGGTACATAGTAAAGTCCTTTCTCTAAAATGAGTGTGTCTACTTTAGTTAATGACCTGTTTGATAGGTTGACGATAGGGGAGATTGCTAGGTTTAATAGTACTGCCGCCTCGTTGTAATTTCCCATTGTTGGTTTGTGTATCTGGTCCTCCCCCAGGGTCATTGCTCGCCTCTTCCTAAAAAAAGGTTGTTGTTGTTTTTGGTTCCTTCCCTGCCTGTTGGAGTTCCCACTGCCTTCACCAGTATCTGATACTCCTGCAGAAGAGGAAGTAGTGTCCGAAAAAGAAATACATTTATTCCTTGACCTGGCATAGTAGTCGGGTAAAAACCTTTTAACTCTAGCCATGAATAATAATCTGGTTGTTAGTACGGATATGTCGTTTCTAAAGATAATTTCTTTTCATCCTTCTCAAATTTGAAACTTTTTTGATTAATCGTTAAGTCCTTAAATTCTGATATTTCTTCGTCAATCTTTGCTAATGATGTTTTTGCATCTGACATTGATTGATTGTCTTTTATTTCTTGTTCAAGAGCTGAAATGTCCAAGAGTTGCTGTTGTGACAATCTTTGCACAGTATCTGTTGTAAGTGCCATCAGGTCCCCACTGCATTTTGTGCCGATACAACTGTAGCCTTTTTATATGTTGCATCCTCAGTGAAAACAACAGGAATGTTCCGCACTTGTAGTCCATACACTTCTGGAACACATTCAACTTTACTGTTATGCCAAGGGATCCAAGTGTTCTTATCTCACCGATAATGTAGAAGTCCTGGGAAAGCCTTCTGTCACCTGAACTAGTTGCAATGGTTCAACAAGCATTTGCAATGCAATAGGTCTCGCATTTGCGAGAGTTTAAGCTTTTGACATTGTAAATGACAATGTCATTTACTTATCTGTTGTGATAATTAACACATAAATACAAGGCATTGTCATTTACAATGCCAATAGCTCAAACTCTTGTGAATACGAGTCCTATTTCATTTCAAAGAAGCAGCTGCCATTGTCCCGGCTTGCATGGAAAATTAAAGCTCACATGGCATGCTGAATGTTGCAGGAGAGGGCCTCCCCTGGGGCCTGCATTAGGAGAAACTGATGAAAGAAAATAGTGCTTACAGACTAAATAATGTGAAAACAAAAGTGGGGTTGGCTCTGATCAGCAAGGCTGAGCCTATACAACAAGTAACAAAAGAAATGCCAGTGCTGATGATATTTATTCAATTATCACTCTTAACATCCACACCAAGAAAACTAATTCAAAATGGGGTATTTGCTCATTACTCGCAATTTTTATTTTTGAAAATTAACAATTATTACAAAGTTTTTCTATTTTATAAAAAGAGAAGCATGTAAGAAATGGGGACACATCAACAAACCACATTCAATAGAGACTTCATGCATTCTAAGCCTTCAATCATATCACAATCGACAGCATTCATCACATTCATATCTCAATCAGTCATACCACATACTACCACTATAGTAAAACAAAGGATATACTGGATCTGCACAAATTATACAATCATTTAGTACAATTTAAAGAAATTACATTCCTATCTGTTGATGAATTTAGAATCATTCTTTAGAACTTGATACAGTAAAAGGTAATGTACATAGGATGGTGAGAAATCAGGGAGTAATAATGCCCCCTAGATACTCAAGCAGACCAGTAAGACAATGGCCTACGCGTTTCAAATCCCCTATTGTTCGTCAGGGATTCTCATCAGGGCCTCAGAAATACCCAATTGACTGAATATGTGGTCTAAGGAAGTCAATATACTGGAGGCTTCTCTAGAGTGAAATGACCTTTGTGAATTGAAGGCAACCGCCAAAAATGAAGAACTGTGGCCTGGATGGAGAGGAGGGGACGCTTTGTATTTCAATTTTGTATTTTCTACTCGCCTAGGTCAATATTTCAGAAGGAAATTATATCTTCGAAGACTGGAGTCGGTCTCCGTAGCGTGTTATGGAGGCAGCGTCAGCACATACCATTTCAGTCGGCGTGTGCTTAGGACTTTAATCCAGCAAGGTTACTCCAAACTCTGTGGCTGAGTAGCTGGGCGCTACTTTTTCACGCAGGCGCGTTTGCGGTGGTCAAGGGGCAGCGTCAGCACATCCCTGTGTGATTGGAGAGTGCTTACGGGGTCAATCCCACACGGTCTCTCCACAATCTGTCGGCGTGTAACGGTGCACTATTCTCTCGCGCAGGCGCCCTTGTCTGCCATCACTTGGAAACCCAAAAAGAAAACGAAGAAGTGCAATAGTAAAAAGAGAATGAAGAGTATTAAGAAAAAGAAATTGGAAAAATAATTGGAAAAATAAGATCTAGAGGCTGTCAATAGATCCACACTAGATCAATGGAAATATAGATGAGCTATTAAATATACTCAAACTCCAAAGTTAATTGAGAAACACAAATACCTCGCGGGCGAAAGAATAGTGCTCCGTTACACGCCGACCGATTGTGGAGAGACAGTGTGGGATTGACCCCGTAAGCACTCTCCAATCACACAGGGATGTGCTGACGCTGCCCCTTGACCACCGTAAACGCGCCTGCGTGAAAAAGTAGCGCCCGGCTACTCAGCCACAGAGTTTGGAGTAACCTTGCTGGATTAAAGTCCTAAGCACAAATGAAATGGTATGTGCTGACGCTGCCTCCATAACACGCTACGGAGACCGACTCCAGTCTTCGAAGATATAATTCCCTTCTGAAATATTGACCTAGGCGAGTAGAAAATACAAAATTGAAATACGAAGCGTCCCCTCCTCTCCATCCAGGCCACAGTTCTTTATTTTTGGCGGTTGCCTTCAATTCACAAAGGTCATTTCACTCTAGAGAAGCCTCCAGTCTATTGACTTCTTTAGACCACATATTCAGTCAATTGGGTATTTCTGAGGCCCTGATGAGAATCCCTGACGAACAATAGGGGATTTGAAACGCGTAGGCCATTGTCTTACTGGTCTGCTTGAGTATCTAGGGGGCATTATTACTCCCTGATTTCTCACCATCCTATGTACATTACCTTTTACTGTATCAAGTTCTAATGGATGATTCTAAATTCATCAACAGATAGGAATGTAATTTCTTTAAATTGTACTAAATGATTGTATAATTTGTGCAGATCCAGTATATCCTTTGTTTTACTATAGTGGTAGTATGTGGTATGACTGATTGAGATATGAATGTGATGAATGCTGTGTCGATTGTGATATGATTGAAGGTTTAGAATGCATGAAGTCTCTATTGAATGTGGTTTGTTGATGTGTCCCCATTTCTTACATTTCTTACATGCTTCTCTTTTTATAAAATAGAAAAACTTTGTAATAATTGTTAATTTTCAAAAATAAAAATTGCGAGTAATGAGCAAATACCCCATTTTGAATTAGTTTTCTTGGTGTGGATGTTAAGAGTGATAATTGAATAAATATCATCAGCACTGGCATTTCTTTTGTTACTTGTTGTACAGACTAAATAAGGCATACCGTATAACAAAAGAAGTAAAAGGGCAAGTCATCATGGGAGGGTACAAATGAAGACAAGGCGTTACTAAGGAGGGACTAACAAGCCTATTAACGAATCACAATTCAGCATTTACAAAGGACAATGACACAAACCAATGAAAAATATGGGCGGAGCTTCAAGACCATACTCGAATACAGCATGCCTCGCAGTGCAGCGCAAGCACTGCTCAGGCTCGACCTAAAAAGGAATCCGCTTTGTTAGAGCGGCCACCACTGTGCCATGAAGCAAAAAATCTTGGTTTTGCTAATTTGTAGAGACGTTTCAAAGCTCATTCTTCTGCTGATGTCTCTCGCTTGACTCATAGCAAAATGTGCTTTTTAAAAGGCGACTGAAGTGTCATCTGTTTTTCAAAGAATTGAAGACTTTATTTTCACCTCTCCTCTATTATTCCAGGCTGATCCCATAAGACATATTTTCTTGATGCCTTGAATTCAGCCTTAAATGCTGTACCAGTAGTTCTTAACCTGTGGTGCGGGACTCACTGAGGTCCGTGACGCCTACCAAGGGAGTCCGCAAAAGCTTAGAGGATTAAATAACACAGATTAATAAAGTGCTTATGAATAAAGGAGCAAAATATAAAACTGAAAATTTTAAAACATTCTGCAAATGTGAAAGGGTTTGAAATTGGAGACTAAAATTTGACTTTGTGACTTCGATTTATTTGCATACATCAGAGGAATGCCTGCTTTTTTCCGAAGTTCATCCCACACCCACCGCAGCGTCTCAACCGTGTCTACATCTCCCCTAGGACACTTTGCCTTCACACATATGGCAACCTGCAGTGGTACCGGCGCAACAACGTCCATTTCCACAGCTACGTGTGGCTGGAACGGGGTCGGTCGTACCCAAAAATGGAGAAATTGAGCCTGGGCCCACAGGGCGTAAAGATGCATGTCTGGAGCCCCCAGTCCTCCCCTTTCCAAAGGGCAACGTGAGTATGTCCCAAGAGACCATTGCCTGCCCACCTGCCCATGTCAGCGTTACAAGTTGTGATTTCAGTGTGGCAAAAAAGTGTGACGTGAGTGGGATTGGGATATTCACATTGAGGTACAGAAATGTGGGCAGTACAATAATTTTCGCTAATGCAATCCTCCCTGTTAGTGACAAGGGTAGCCCTGCCCACATTTTCACCTTGCCTTCCAGCCATGTCATAGCCCGGCCATAGTTCAGGTTCCATATTTCCTGGAGGTTTCTGCTAATCCAGATGCCTAAGTATTTAACCTCCTCAACCTCCCATCGCAAGGGGAACTCCGAATAGACCAGTGGGGTACTGCCTGTCAAAGGAAACACAACTGATTTTGACCAATTGATACAGACTCCGGCCAAACCTCCAAATCGGATGAACTCGTGTAACACAGGATCCAGATTCAGTTCAGGGTCAATGAGATAAAGGGTCACGTCATCTGCATATAAGGAGATCATTAAACTCCTGGAACTGAACCCTATCCCCCGTGCAGTATGGTGCTGTCGGATACGAGCTGCCAGCGGCTCCATTGCTATGGCAAAAAGCAGCGGGGACAGGGGGCATCCCTGCCTTGTTCCCCGCGAGATTGGAAAGGGGTACGAAATTAGGTCATTCAGTTTTATACAGGCACAGGGGGCAGTGTATAGCAATTTGATCCTGCTAATGAAAAGCGTACTAAAACCCATCCTTGTTAAGATGGAGAATAAGCATGGCCATTCCAATGTGTCGAATGCTTTCGTTGCATCCAAGAACACCACAGCAGCGTGGACACTGGGGTGTAGATAATGTAGTGTTGAAAAAATGGTGCGTAAATTGTGCGATGTTGAGTGTCCTGGAATAAACCCCGACTGGTCAGGGAGAGCTATAAGGGGCAGCAGGGGTTGAAACCCGTCAGCTATGAGCTTGGCTAAGATCTTGACATCTACATTGATTAAGGAAAGGGGCCTGTAGGAGTCCAAGTCGTCTTCTAGTTTACCTGACTTTAAAAGTGTGACTATCATGGCCTCCCTCATAGTGTCTGGCAGTTTCCCCTCTTCTAGTGACTCTTCGTATACCACTAGTAACTTTGGAGCCAGTTCCTCTACGTATGCCTTATAGAAGGCTGTAGTAAGGCCGTCAGGCCCAGGAGCTTTGTCCAACGACAGACCCTGTATTACTTGGGCAACATCTTCGACGGAGATCGGGAGATCCATATATTTCCTATATGTGTCATTAAACCAGGCAAGGCTGATCAAATCCAGGAAAGAGTCCAGCCCCTCCGGACAAACATTTTGAGTGGCAGTATACAAATTAGAATAAAATCCCGAGAAGGCTTGAAGGATCTCTCTTAGACCTCTTACCCCAGCGCCAGAACTGCGACGCAACTCATGTATATACGTCGCAGCTCTGGATGGCCTAGTCATGGCAGCTAGCGTGCGACCTGGCCTGTCCCCCTCTCCATTTCTCCTAGCCTCTGCATATTTCCCAAGGAACTTTACCTCCCGTTGTGCCTCATCAGCATAGTCTAGCAGCTTAGCTTTAAGCAGGCCGGCAGTGTCACTACCTTGTCTCAAGTGACTTGATGTCGGACTCCAGGGACGCCAACGTCCCCCTAATAGCTTTAAGGACCCCCGCTTGCCGGGCAATGCATTTGCCTCGAATTACTACTTTGAAGGCGTCCCAGAGGATGCTCTCAGCATCAACGGACCCAGTATTTATCCGGAGGTAGTCTTCGATATCCTGCCTGATCTCTTCCTTGAATGCTACATCAAGCAGAGCATGCGGAGGAAGACGCCACGAGAACGCACGTCTTGGCATGTTTGGGAGTGATATTTGCAGAAGGCATGGGGCATGATCTGACAGGGAGCATGGCAGATGCTTTACCGCGACTGTATAGGTAGCCATGTCTCTGGACAGTAGCCAAAAGTCTAAGAGGGACCATGCATTATGATGGTCTGAAATGCAAGTACCTTCCCTCAATGATTTATTTCTACTCCTCCAAATGTCGATAAGTTCGCCGAAGGCCACGCTTGCTGCCGGGTGGAGAGTCCTGGCGGTACCCTTTCTGTCCACCTCATCCTCAATGACAGCATTAAAATCGCCTCCCCATAAAATCGTGTCACAGCCAAGCGCTCTATTTTTGGACCATATATTATGAAAAAAGTCAGGAGAATCAAGGTTCGGATCATAGACGGCCACAATAAGGATAGATTGACCACATAAGATTCCCTGCACCAGGACATAGCGCCCCTCCGGATCCCTTTGCACGAAACCCTCTCTCCAATCCAACCCCCTCTTGAGCAATACAGCAACTCCCCGAGCGTAATTAGAGTAAATGGCCGAGTAAGCATTACCCCATCTGCTATGACGAAGTCTGGGGGACGGTGCATTATTCAAATGCGTTTCCTGTAAAAGACATATATCAATATTATGGCGGGTTAAATATGCATGCACCAATCTCGTTTTCCTGCCATCATTAAGTCCTCGCACATTCCAAGTTAAACAATTCAACATAGATTCAGGGTGTGCAAACAACTACCATATAGAGCCTGTCAGCAGCATTCCAGGACATGTCACCATATTTGCATAATGAAACAACGGTTACGCACCAAATTGTAGCTTGACCAGCACTTAAAAACCAAACATCCCCAACCATTCCCCCCCTACCCACTCCAAATCCCCAATCAGGTTGCAGATTACCCTCCCCATATTCAACCCACCAATAGGTAAACATCAAAAATTGGGAACCTTCCCTCGGAGGCGCGACGATGCCAGCGTACTACCTTGCATCGTGCAAGGTGGTCGGCAGA
This sequence comes from Lissotriton vulgaris, assembly GCF_964263255.1. NCBI lineage: Eukaryota > Metazoa > Chordata > Amphibia > Caudata > Salamandridae > Lissotriton > Lissotriton vulgaris. Next base: position 1,051,992,921 of record NC_141694.1, read on the forward strand.
TCTGCGGAGACCTCAGCTCGCCCTAGACCATATCCAGTCACAAAAGAAGAATCAAGAGGAGCTGACTTAGCAAGTGAGAAAGGGCCCAAACCAAACATGAACTACAAACCTAATATGGACCCTTAAGTAAATGTCAGAGTAAAGAGTACACATCGGTCATACAATACCCCTGTCAGTCATTATCACTTAGGTGGCCTCCTGTGGCTTCCGCCTCCAGCTTTTTGGACGCTTCCCCTCCCACACGTTTTGCAAACTTAAGCGCCGACTTTGCATCCGTGAAGAAATGGTGACTTCCATCCACTGAAACCTTCAGCTTGGCCGGATAAAGGAGAGAATAGGGGGTTTGCAATTGTAACAAGAGTAGTTTAGCAGGGAGGAATTCCCGTCGTGCTGCCTGCACCACTGGTGTGAAATCCGGGTAAAACGACAATGTGTTGCCCTTATGCGTGATACGGCCCTTCTCCCTTGCCATGCGAAGGTTTAGATCCCGATCTTGATAATTTAATAATTTCGCAATTATTGGCCTGGGTGCTGTTCCAACGGAAGGCCTCGGCCCCAGAGACCTGTGCGCCCTTTCCACTGCAAATACCGCTGAGAGATGCGGGTCAAACAGTTCACGAAGCAGGTCAGTGATGTATGTTTCCATTTTGATGATAGCGGTCGTCTCCGGAATGCCTGTGACGCGCAGGTTATTGCGTCTCGATCTCACCTCCAAATCATCGTTTTTAGCTCTTATTATCTCCAGCAGCTTGTCCATTTGAAGCAGTTGTTCCTTAGTCTCGACTTGGAATTCGTGACACTCCGTATGGTGATTTTCGAGAACATCCAAACGCGTTTCATGTGACGTCACCTGCGATTTGACTGCATCTAGTTGGGATGTTAAGTTCAATTTCAATTTCAAAGCTTTATTCGATTATTTATAACAATCATAAAAGCGTACAGTGTTAAAAATACAAGATAAAATACACAACAAGCGGCATAAATTACAATAAATGAAGCAGCTCAGTTGGAGACAAATATATCGGCCGCACAATCAAATATTAACATATAAATCAGACTTAAAACACCAGACTTTTTCTATGGGACACAGCTTTTAGAATAAAGGTAGCGGTAAAAAAACAAATATCCAGAGTATCAAGTGCAAATAGTAGTTTCATGGCTTGAGCAGTAGTGGACACAGAATATTTCTTAAAAACAGGTTTAAGATAATGTAAACGAATGTGCAGGTATAGAGGACAGATAAGCATAAAGTGCAGTGTGCTTTGCTAGGTTATGCCATCACACAGGCATGGAGTTGGGCTATATATTTTCATCTGTGGGAGAGCCACCAGGTTATGGGCAATGCCTAATCTCAACCTAGTGAGAACAAACTGATGAGATTGTTTGGTGATGACTTTTAAATACATAGGCATGCCCGGAACAACCATCATGTTAGAATGGTAAAAAACATGGGTTGAAAGGTGGCTACATTGGACACTACGCAAATTAGATTTGGTCCCCAGAAAAACATTTTTAACCTCCTGTTTAGGTACAATGACAGCGCTCAAAGGGTCATCAAAAATGTCCAGGTTAAAAATGTCATTGTAAGATGTTAGGACATATTTTAACCAGGGGATCTTACGGGCATTGTCCAACCGGAGACAGTCTAAGATGATTCGCCTAGTGAATCCTGTCTCGTCCTTTGCCCAAATTGACCTCCAAACCATAAGGGGTCTCAAGCCCATTAAATCTGTGAGATAGTCCAGCCCCACCTCTCTATGACTCAGTTCGGTAGATGCCGAAGAGGGGAGGCACAGGAGTCTTTCAAGGAACTGGTTCTCTGTAACTTGCAGATCCCCATGGTTGCAGTAGCCCCATACACATGAGCCGTATAGGGCAATAGATGCACATCTATGTCTGTAGATGTTTAACATATCAGGGATGCGACGACTGCCCAATTTAGATGCAAAGCGAAATACTCCCGAGGAGCTTTTGCCCATCTTGGCCTTCACGTTTAAAATCTCAGTTGCCCATGTCCCTCTACTATTAAAAGTTATGCCAAGATAACAAAATGTATCCACTACCTCAATTCTGTGGTCATTAAAATGGAATGGTTTAAAAAGTTTCATCTGTTTCCCGCAAGCCATAATGAAAGTCTTAGAGTTATTAATTTTTAGTTTTCTCCCCTGAATAAAATCATAAAAATAATTCATGAGGTTTTGGAGTCCATTCGGGGTTCTCGAGAGAAGGACCGTGTCATCTGCATATAGCAGAACTGGGACGGGGTGGCCATCAATCTGTGGGGAATCTGCTTGTACCCTCTTCAATTCGGACTCCATAGAATTTATAAAAAGGGAGAAAGGTAACGGGGCCAACACACAGCCTTGCCTTATGCCTGATTTAACCCTGATTTTCTTGGTACATTCCCCTGCCTGACCAAAGCGGATCTGGGCTGAAAGTTTATTATATAGTCTGGCCAGGAAGTATATTATTGCTGGCGGGGCTCCCATTTCCAGTAGAGTGGACCATAACAAGGTATGATCCACCAGATCAAAAGCGCTTGAGAGGTCAGCGAAACAGAGAAATAGTGAGCCCTGTTTCGCTTTGGTGTATTTCCCTATAATGAGGTCGAGATTGATACACTGTTCTATTGTCCCATGACCCTTGCGGAAGCCATATTGAGATTCTGCTAGAATTTTATTGTCCTCCGCCCATTCCTCCAATCGCGCTAGTAGGACCCTGCTCATGATCTTAAGTGAGGAATCCAGAAGGGAGATAGGGCAGTAGTTCTTAGCCTCTCCTCTATCTCCCTTCTTATAGATCGGTAGGATTATGGATTCGCTCCAGGTAGATGGTGTACTATCCCTGACTGATGCGTTAAACACCTGGGTCAGGAGCGGGCTCCAGAGTGCCTGGTTGGATTTATGCAGGTCAACCGGGACCCCATCCGGTCCCGGTGCCTTCCCCCCTTTGCTCTTACTAATGCTGATTTCAACTTCTTGGAGAGTAATCCACAGGGGTAGCTTAGGTTCAAAAGGGGCGGCAGAAGAGCTAGCACAATCCTCCCCGGCCAGGTCAAAAATTTCTGTAAAAAATTGTACCCAGAGGGGGGGCGTGGCTTGCAGCCGAGCATGGCGGCAGCATAAAGGAAGAGCTCCGGTGACAACATGGCCTCTTCAACGATCCGGACATAAATCCGTACTTCACATGACCTCTGTGGAGAGGACCTGAAACCTGGGACAGGGCGGGACGGACGGCCGTGACTCCGGTGAAGATAGAACACCGGGAACCCAAGATAGAGACAACGGACCTGGCGGCCTAGAACAGCAGTGGACACCAGGGGCTGGTGTGCAGCAGAGACTGACCAGAAGTGCCAGGGACCCGGGCGAGAGACGCCGGAAGCACCCGTCCAAGAGGGAGCACAGGAGAGATACGGAAGAGGTGCGCCGACGGTGGCGGTAGACATCACCGCAACGGTGGGGGCGCCTATAAGTGCAGAGAGTCGAACCGGGACACTTCTTGACAAAAAAGCCGGACTGCGGGCAGCGAGGAGAAACGCGAAGAGAGCTGAACCCGGCGGGCCGCCATATTGGTACAGTAAATTGGGCCCCGGTGATAGAAATCCTCCCGCGGCCGAGGTAGGACAGCGGGAGGTGCCGGAGAGCTGCATCAAGTAGCGCATTGGGCCAAAGTGTCTGGAGCCTTGCAAATCACAGCCCTGCATGAGGAAGGAGCCAGGCGGTGATAGAGGCATAACAATACCGGCGGGCCGCCATCTTGGTGCAGTGCGGAGGACGCCCAACACGGACATAATCTTGATACACATGTCACAGCCTGACTGCCGGTTGCACAAGAGCCCTGACACCCGGGAACTCACTCGGCAACATCATAACGACAGAAATATTGGAGCAGGGATAAGTAAAGGCATAATGAACACATAAACAGCCTGGTGACCGGTGAACTATACTGATGGGCACAAAGGGGCAAGCGCTGAATCGACACTGAATCTGGGAGGCTTGTGGGGCAGAGGGAACCTCACACAACTGACACAGATAAAACCTACGGCCAGGAAAATACAACGTGAAGGAGGGGTTGATACCCCCCCCCCCCTGCACAAGCCGGGACTTGGTCGCAGCTGCACCATTGGAGCAACGCCGTTAACTCAGAGGGCGCAGCCAGTGACCGCTAACTCAGTAGGCGCAACTAATGGCACAACACTGTTAAACCCGGTGAGAGACAGTTGAAAGCCGCGGAAGACCTCGGGGACATCGACCATTCATCGATCCACTGGCGGCGGCAAAAATGTCGGGCAGGGGGAGTAAGAGCAACACTACCCAAACCAGAATTGACTGATTTGCACGCGACAAGAATGCCTCTCCTTCCGCGGACGGGAAATCTCCGGCAGGCAAGTCAACAGAGGAAGCAGGCAGCAAGCAGGCCACACTGGACGACGTGATGAAAGCCCTGACGCAGGTCCAAGTGACGGTAGGGTCAATATCAACCGAGATCACATTTATCAGGGCGTACTTCCATAAAATGTCTGAAAAAGTAAGCTCTATGGAGGTTGTGACGAAATCCCTAGTAGAGGATGTCTCTGAACTCCAGGCAACGGTGGAGAAGATAGCTGCGGAAAACAAGGCACTGCAAGAACGGCTGGACGACCAAGAGGGGCGCTCCAGACGGAACAACGTAAGGATCTTTGGGGTTCCAGAATCAGAAGGTACGAGAGCAATGGACCTCTATGTGGAGGAGTTGATACAGAAAGAACTTAAACCCAAGGGCCTGTCCACCTTCTTCTCCGTCGAAAGGGCCCACCGGGTCCCGGGAGGCAGACCGAACCGGGTGCAGCGCCGCGACCGATCCTGGCTCGACTGTTCAACTTCAGAGATCGAGACGCCATCCTACAGGCGGCGCGAGTGGCACCACCAATTAAAATCCAAAATTCCACACTGGCCTTCTTTCCGGATTACACGGCCGAAGTTGCTCGTCGTAGGAGAACGTTTCTGGACATTAAGAAAGAACTCAGATTGAGAGAACTTCCATACTCCATGCTGTTCCCGGCACGACTGCGTGTAGTGGCAAACAACAAAACCTGGTTCTTTGATACCCCTGAGGTCGCTCGAGATTGGCTGGACGGCTGGAGACCAGTAGAGCCGCCGCGTCGGACACACAGAATAAACAGGAACCAGGAACCGAACAGCTGCACAAGCTCCCAAGCGTCAGGACGCGGACCAGAAGACAGATCCCCGGTAAGAGACAATACTGTCCAGGCCTCGGATGACAAACAATAGACACCTGGTGCGAGATAACATTTATACCAAAGGCCTGACAGAACGCCCTGGATACTAGGTGGGTGGCGACCACGGGGAGGAAGAGAGGCAGTTGTCTCCGGAGCAGTCCTTTCCCCAGCGAGCAAGTATTTTTGACTATGGGAAGCACTCTGCCAAGTTGGGGAAGCGGGCGGGGGTTAGTCCGTGGAGCAGGGGAGCAGGGAGGGGGGAGGGAGGGAACGTTTTGAAGTTAATGTTAGCATTGATAGTCATCCCTCACGCCACATGGTACACGAGCGCACCGACTAAAGAGCTATTCCTACGCCTCAACATAGAACGCTATATAAACACTGAAGCCTGTAACATGGCAGCTAGAACACTACCCAACCAATCCAATGGCCTAACGGTTACACACTGCACCCACTGAGGGCGAGCCTACGACAGTTGAAGTGCCTCCCCTGCGCATGCTTACTTGGAACGTCAGAGGATTAGGAGATAAAATAAAGAGGGGGTTGGTTCTGCAAGCAATTAAACGCCAGGGCCCCGACCTAGTACTACTCCAGGAGACGCACCTCACGGGAACAACATGTAAGGCACTTGACAGCCGCGGATACGTGATGGCAGTGCATGCTGAATTCACGACAGGCTCCCGGGGGGCGGGGATACTCATGAAAAAGACGTCACCCTTTATAGTAGAACACCGCAAGACGGATGACCAGGGTCGGTTCGCAGCACTACATGGCCAATGGGAAGGGAAACCCCTCAACGTGGTTTCCGTTTACATCCCCCCGGCACTCCAATCTGTTGCTTTGCCTGCCCTGGGTAGATTCCTTCTGGACCTTCCGGAAGGCGACACAATCATAGGAGGGGACCTCAATGCAATAGTGGACCCAACACTGGAGACATATCCCGTTAGAGAACGTCCTCGGGGCACTGCAACGCTCCCAGGATTTCTAGAGGCAATGGGCATTACAGACGTATGGAGACAGCTAAACCCCACAGCGACCCAATACACATACTACTCCGCTGTACACAATAGCCTGTCACGTATTGACTATTTCTTGTTCCTAGGGGTTGGAATGGGGAAAGTAGATAAAATAGAAATCCTGCTGAGAGGCATTTCTGACCATTCACCAATATCCCTGTCCCTCACCACCAAAGAGAAGAAGCGAGCCAGAATTTATCCATTATACCCGAACTACTTAAAAATCCCCAAGATCAGGAAAGACCTTAAATTAGTGACCACACACTATTTCGAGGAAAACGCGGGCTCAGTGTCCTCTCCCTCGGTCTTGTGGGAAGCGTACAAAACGGTCCTGCGGGGAGAAGCGATAGCCACTTCCGAGAGATATATACCCCAGAGCAGGAAGTCACTGCTCAGGCGGCGTTAAGCTCGCTTGAGAATATTGAAATCCCCAGGCTCCCACAGGAGGCAATGCAAGAGCTAGAGGCCGACCTGACAGAAGATGAAATTCAACAGGCGATTCGGGCGCTACAATCAGGAAAAGCGTTAGGGCCCAATGGAATACCCATAGAATGGTATAAATCGATGGCCGACACTCTCAGTAAACCATTACTGGAAATGTACATGGAGAGCCTGGAAAAGGCGGAACTGCCGCTAGACCAGCGCACCGCAACGATTGTAGTCATACCAAAGCCGGGTAAACCTCGGTCTGATTGCTCCTCGTATCGCCCCATTTCCCTACTTAGCGTGGAGGCCAAGGTTCTGGCAAAACTACTAGCCAACCGTCTGGTACAACACCTGCAGACACTGATCCACCCTGATCAGTCAGGCTTTATGCCTCACAGGAGTACAGCATTGAATCTCAGGCGGGTACATGGGGTGCTGGCACGAGCACACCTTCTCTCGGAAAAAGCAGTGATTCTCTCCCTTGATGCCAAAATGGCGTTTGATCTAGTAGAGTGGGAATATCTATTTGCGGTATTGGCACGTATGGGCTTCGGACCGAAATACATAGCATGGATACGACTACTCTATACGAAGCCGGTGGCACAAGTGGTAGCTAATGGTCACGTCTCGCAGATGTTCCCGCTGGGATGGGGGACGAGGCAGGGATGCCCTCTGTCACCCCTGCTTTTTGCCCAGGTACTAGAACCCTTAGCAATCCTAATCAGAACAACACCGTTACTCAAAGGAATCAAATGGGAGGATGGGTGGGAAGATAAAATATCCCTATATGCGGATGATATGCTGATTTATATGGTTGAGCCTGAAAATGGGATCCCAGCATTGTTAAATCTCTGTAACACACATGGGAAGTCGTCGGGCTATACCCTGAACTGGTACAAGTCGGTGATATACACTCTAAAGGGTCTGGATCCGGTGCTACCATCGGATTGCCCCCTTACAATGGCCCGAACTCCTTTAAATATTTAGGCATTGTTATTACAAAGAGTGCCGCAGACTTCTTTGACAAAAACTTGAAGCCGCCTATGGAACGTCTTCGTGCTGATGTTAAACACTGGGTGACCTTACCACTGACCCTCCTCGGGCGTGCAGACCTTTATAAAACGATGGCACTACCCAGATTCCTATATGTATTGGAAAACACCCCATATCCCATTGCACCGCGATACTTCAAGCAGGTCGCAGCTCTGGTCACAAACCTCCTCTGGAATAATGGCCCGGCACGTATAGCATATGATAAGATGACTAAGAGTTGGTATGAGGGAGGTATAGCATTGCCGAACATACAGCTGTACTACTGGGCAGCCCATCTTAAAATAATAAGCCAATGGATACATACTCCAAGAAGTGACCCAGCATATAGAGCGGATTGGTCACAGCTAGGGACGGACTGTATGCTCTCAGTACTATATAACAAATCGCAAGTTAAGAAACTGCTGGGACCGACGCAACACACAGCGGCCGTGTTGCACATAGCACAAACACGACTAGGTTGGAAGGGGAAAATCACCAAACTAACACCACTTTGGGACACCAAGACATTAGGGAACCTACGGTCTAGTAAGGGATTTACGCAATGGGACTGTATAGGAATCTCCACAGTTGGGGACTTATGGGACAAAGGCACGGTGGTCGCATTTCCGCAGCTCCAACAACAATATGGCCTGGGCCCGACAGAGATGTTTAGATATGTGCAAATAAGACACGCACTGCTCCAGGCGATCCCAGTAGGCACTGATATACCAGAGTCCTCACCACTGGAGGATAGGCTGTTGACGGATTATATGCAACAAAGCGCGACCTCCCTCACATATAAAAAACTGATAAACAACCTAGGGGACCCTACAATAAAAGTACCAGAAAAATGGGTGGGAGAAATAGGTGAGGTCACTGAGTCAGAGTGGAACAAAGCACTAGCATCACCGAGAGAAGTAGGTATCTCAGCAAAATTCAGATTAGTGCAACTTAAAATTTTACATCGCATTTACTACACTAGGACCTTGCTTCACAAAATACATAGGGCACCACATCCCTTTTGTCTTCGAGGATGCGGGGAGGAGGGAACGATGTACCATACACTCTGGGATTGCCCGCGCGTACAGGAATTCTGGAGACAGGTTATGCGCACTGTCTCACAAACGCTTAAGATCTCCGTTCTGCCAGACCCTCGCAAATGCTTATTGAACATCTGGGACCCCAATGATCTGGATAGATATGGTCAGATATGGGCTACCCTGGCCATGATGGTAGCTTAAAGAGACATTGCGCAAAAATGGGGGGCGCAGGAACTGCCTTCAGCTACTAGGTGGAGTAAAAACATGGACTTGCTGATGGTTACAGAAAGGGCGGTGTATGTGCTCAGGGCATGCCCCCGAAAATGGAATAAGGTATGGACAGCATGGAATATTTATAGAGGAGAAATTTGTGAACCCTTACCGGAAGAAGAAGACTTGGACTCTGATGGGGACGATGAATAGATAGCTGGGTGGTGGTTTGCTAAAATTACTGAACCAGACAGGGCAACGTTCAAATACGGATTTACCGAGCTGCCTAACATGAAGCAGGTGGAGTGGCTAGAAGTCGGTGTGTACGTGAAAAGACTACTTAAATGTGATGACTCTTTTTAGTTTTAAGATTTAATGTTCTGATGGTTAAAATAATGTACTGTACAACACAGAAGGCCTTTAAAATGTACTACGAGACGTGACTTATGCATACACGGTTGCGTTATTACTTCTTACTGTTTGAAACCGGCTAGCTATATACAAGATCGAGCAGTAGACACTATGAATATACTCCGTATGGATATGTGATTCTGAGATGAAAGTTCAAATGTAACCTTGTGAATACAACTTATGCCTTAAATTTCAATAAAGATTTTCCCAAAAAAAAAAATTGTACCCAGTTTTCCTCACTAACTTGAGCTGATAGAATAGGGAAATCTTCCTTTACGAGAAAGGGGCTATTGACCGTGTTCCAAAAGAGCTTACTGTCACGCAGTTCTGCTGCTTTAGTTAAGTTGTCCCAGGCAAGCTCCCTTAACTCTTGTTTTCTACAGGTAAGGTGCTTTTTATATGTCGACCTGAGGTGTGTAATGGACTCCCTGTCTCTGTGTTTTTTAGAAAGAGCCCGCTTAAGTTCTTGAAGGGGTTTAGTGCAAGCACTATCAAACCAACCCATGGCTGCCTTCTTCGATATGCCTTTGGTGATGGTAAGGGATCTTTTTATGATGGAGCCCCATTCCTCAAAATCAGCAATATTGCACTGAGGGGAAGCATCTGAGTCCTAACATTTAAGTATCACTTCAGACCCCACTCCCACAATTTTACGCAGCAGCTTCTCCGAGTTATCCCCACACCATTTGATACGGATACCATTCTGCCTACAGGGGATTAAATCTTCTACTATCGTGCGCTGAACATTAGCCGGGGACCCCCAGATAGATGTCAACATAGTGATGGCATTATGGTCGCTACTGCCAAGATCTACAGCAATCGGGACCGAACAAAGTGAGGCAATATGTACAGATACCAGTAGATGGTCAATAACAGAGGCCGTGTTCATTTCTACAAAAGTTGGTACAATGTTACCCTCATTATCTGTAGCAGGGTATTGAATCAGTAGATCAAGGTTAAGCATAAGGCAATTAAGAGAGTCGCCATAAGGTGTATGTATAAAATGTGCCCGGTTTTCCCCATTATCCCCGTCAAACCCACATACTTTAGTAAAGGAGTGGGGCTAAGTACGAATATTGAAGTCCCCACCCCAGATGATATAAAAGGACTTATGGGTATCTTTACAGATATTCCTAACTGCAAGATCAAGCTCATCCACGACTGAGGTATTTGTAGCATCGAACAAGTTATTATAGTGGTTGATCAGCAAGGTTTCATGACCCCTTTTGCGTTCTAAGCTTAAGATTTGCGAATGAAAGCCCACAGTCAGATGCGATTTTACACGAACAGGAAAATTCACAGAAAGTAAGGTTACAAGCCCACCTTTAGCCCTGCCCATTGTGGACCTATGTGCCGGGTTGTTATATGACACAAAACCATCGAAAGTGATGTCAGTTGTTACCCAAGTCTCTTGTAGACATAAGACGTCAAACTGGGAGAGGGATTCACTCCAGCCCAAGGACGATATTTGCCGACTCCAGCCAGCAATATTACAGCTAGCAAATTTGAAGCCGGAGGTACATGTTGTAGGTTCTGTAGACTCAGGGACACTAATGAATCCTATTGACGGCAAGGTTTCAACAGGGGTGGCCATAGATACTGGTGGGTGGTGTGTGACATGGGGGTCTGCGCTCCGGGATAATAAATGTGTACGGGTAAGAGGCATTATGGGTGCTGGGTCCTTTGGTATACCTTTACCCATAGCATCTCGTGAACTATTACCAGTATCAGGGAGGAGGGGGTTTAAGACATGAGTCGTAGGTAGTCAGTCGACTTCATCTAAACCGTTGAACAACTAAATCGGTTAAAGTCACAAAAAGGGGTCTCTGGAGGCAACAAAACCGGTCTTGCATCATACATTCGATATCTGCCCATCCGCTCAACCCTAGTCCAATTGTCTCGGCCTCGATCATGGTACAGGGGGTTGGGGGGAAAGAAAAAAGACACTGGTAGCGTCTCGATGGTGGAATCGAAGGATCTATTAAAACCTGCACAAATGTGCGAGACCGTTCTAGGGTCTCTGAAACTGACCGTAATACAGTCCCCATTTATAGTCTTTCTAGTTTTACCCAGCCAAGGCACCCTTCTAACCATGATGATTTCATTGTGAAAGTGGGCCGGGAGAGGTATATTCCAGTTCAGCCATCTGACAACTTTACTTTTAAGGGATTGAAAATTCTCAGCTTCACCAGCTTCCAGTGGAGGAGCTCCGGCCAAGACTACCATGAAGCGGTTAGCTTCTGGGGGCAGGTCTGGCATGCGCGGTCTAGGGGCGATCTTGTCGGGTGCTGGGGAAACTATTTGGCCATCGGTTGTGGCCCCATTAGTAGTGGCCATAGATTGTGCTGGTCCTACGGGTAGCAGAGGGGGAATATTAATGTTGCTATGATGAGTAGGGGCTAAATGGCCTGTTGGGTGACATAAAGGGGGAGCGGCGTCATTCGCTAAAGGAGGACCTAGGACAGTGGGAGTAATTTGAGGGTTACACAGAGTGTTAGGCTTAGGGGATCTAGCTAATATGGCAGCTGTGGTTTTCTCAATATTGGTAAGACGGAGTTCTATGCGTTCCATTTTAGACTCTAAGGGGAATAAAAGTGATTTAAAAAGAGCTCCCAGGTTTTCTAAAGTTAAGTCCATGCTAGGTAGAGGTTGGGATAAACCTAGTGTGTGGTTGGGGGTATCGTGTTTAAGCTTGGCTGTTTTAGATTCTCCACCCAATTTCGTATTGTAGGGCCTTTTGCGTGTGTTTAGTTGCGGCCCCTTCTTTAACCCCATTTGGCTTAATGTCACAGGTAACAACGGGGTCAGAAGAAATGGACACATTATTATCAAGAACCATATCAATTTCTGGGAAAATTTAGTTGACCAAAATGTCCAAGTCATGAGCCCCCGGGTTAGGTTAGACTCCGTAGATGTTAAAGATGGGCCAACCGCGGCATTATTAATGGACTCGGTGGGCCACTCGCGAGTTTTGGCATTGGCTAATGTTCCAAGGGAGGATCTCTTAAAAGCTGATAGTTCCTTAGATAGGCATTTTTCAAGGACATTTATTTCAGTGTCAATTAGGGTATTAGCTCGAATAAAAAATTTCTCCATACCTCTGGCAATGGCCCCTCCAGCTATGGTAGACTTGCTCCTGGTTTCGCGACAGGACATCTCCCCACACTATGAATGACAAGGGGATGCGGCAGAAGCAAGGGGGGGGGGGGGCTCTGGTCCGGTCAAGTCCGGTCACGAACGGGCACAAATGGGCCCGCCCTTGGCCCGGGCTTTGCCCGGCGCCGCCCCGCGCACGGCCCGCGATGCGCGGATCGCTACCTGGCTATATAGTTGGTGAAAGGGGCGGGAAGAGGAACAAGGTGCGGCGGTTGGGCTCCCGCACAGACTGCTGGTCCTCGCAGTCCCGCTCCCACGGCGATTTTGCAGGCAATCCTCCGGGCAGCGGTCCCTCAGTCGGCAGTGGTCCGGAATAAATTAATTAAGAAGCAGAGTCCCAAATAGACTGGCTGACAGGGAGAACAGAGTCGCAATCCACCTTAGTCCCACGGCCGCGAGCCGTTATGTGCTTGGTGAAGGGGGCGGGAAGAGGAACCAGGTGCGGCGGTTGTGCTCCCGCACAGACTGCTGGTCCTCGCAGTTCCGCTCCCACGGCGATTTTGCAGGCAATCCTCCGTGCCTCGGTCCCTCAGTCGGCAGTGGTCCGGAATAAATTAATTAAGAAGCAGAGTCCCAAATAGACTGGCTGACAGGGAGAACAGAGTCGCAATCCACCTTAGTCCCACGGCTGCTAAGTTATCTAGCTTTGAATCTATATTTCGAAGGCTGGAGGGCATGTCTAGAATGAGGGTTCGAAGATCTGGACCTTGGTCATCTGCAGCCTGGTCCAGAGAAGATTCCGCTTGCGTTTCAGAATCGGGTTCGCCCTGCTTGTTGGAGCGTTTGTTCTAGAAGGTAAGCTTGGGCTGCTTAGCGTCCTGCCACCCATAGTGATCCGTACTCAGGGTAGTGCGTCAGGAAGGATCTGTGGATCGTAAATAGCCTGGCAATAGCTAAAACCTGGGGCGAATAAGGACTCCACCAACCCCTTAAATGACACCATGCAGTCCAATGCAGCCGTCTACACACAGGAGGCAGGAGGAGGTGATAAAGCGCACCACGATCCCCTTCAGCGATCTGCCACAGCTCAGCAAGCCCCTAATATCCACAAAACAATGACCAGCACATTTGAGGCGCAAACTGGGGGGAATCCCGCTTACCGCGGTCTCGCTCGTGTTCCCACAGTCCGTTTCCGTCTTCTCCTTTACATTCCCAGCACAGGGCTCCGCGAACTGCAGATAGTTCAGGCAATGTAACACTTTGCTCACAGGTTTAGACGCTCTCCCCCTGTACACCCACGTAAGTTTGCACTGATGGCCATGGGCACACTACACCCCTCACGAGGACCACGAGTGCTTAGTTCTTGCACGGGCTCCGAAATCTCAGGCCAGCCAGTCCGTGGGTGAAATAAGCATGGGCATTACCTCGTTTGGCTCACACACAACCTCCAGCAAATGCGGCAGTCCATTCACCACTCCGCAACAAAGGCCACGAGTAACGCTACACAAAATGACGGCCGTCGCTCCGTGTATGCAGCCGTCAGAGCCAACCTCAGCTACAGCCCCACAGTTCTCTCATGGGCACGCAAGTGTGGGATCCGCTCCTTCCCCACAACACAGCTGTCCAATCTTCTTAGCGGCAGTGCAGCAGGCTATTATCACCCAGTATGGCAATCCAGGCGACGCAATGTGTACGCTTCCGCCGGTCACCTCGCGGGTGGACTCCGATGACCCACAGTATAAACAGCTCTCACCAGTCTTCTGCGCCGCACCGGGGCATCCTCAGAAGCTTTCCTGCCCCCACAGCTCTTTAGCAAGGGATCCAAAGGTTCGCGACAGTTCGGAATTCAGGCCGCTTCCTCCGCAGCACTGAGGGCCTCTGAAGCCGTGGGCTCAGGTGATCAGTGCGTCCGCCTGGCAGCTTCCATATCCGCCCACGGCCCCTCGACACAAATTCCGGAGCGTCCTTTCCCAGCCCCACGGAGTGCAGGGGCCGTAAGATTTCACCAGACAGCTCCTCAAACACCCCACCTTCAGCTCATGTAGTCTGGGCGGTGCGAGGGCTCTCCGATCGCCAGGATAAATGCAGGATTTCAATCCGACCGGCGGAGCGCGCTTACAAAGCGGCCATTCCGCTGCTCAGCAGGCCACGCCTCATGGAGGAGCCTGTTAACCTCCGCGCACACTTTTTACCAGCTGCTCCTCCCGGCGGCGTGGGATGACGCTTCAGCATACCGCACTGCCACTTCTAATCCCCTCAAAAAGTGGGATTAGAAGAACCAACAACTGCCCAGCCTTTGAAAATTATGCCCCATGAGCCTACTACTCGACTCCCCTGGGGCAGTACAAATCTGATAGTCTAACCGCCAAATGTGTCATATGTGACAAAAGTTAGCCTGGAAGTTGAATTCTATATTAGCAAGCCTTGTAGGCCTAGCAGGCTAATCATAGATGATCTACAGCTTCGCCCAGAGTGAAAACCCTATTTAATCATTCTAAAGGATGTCTGTTGGAAAATGAGGCAGCATCTGTGAGGCCTGCACAAATAACATGACTACATTCGTCCTTCACTGGAAAACAAACACCCAATTGTAGCGCCTGACTCTCAGAGAGTAGCGTTGCAGAGCAGTCTGAGGCAACCTCAAAGGCGGTGGTGTTGGCTAGTAATCGCCATTTGCAGGTGCGCAACAAAAACACTCAATAATTGATTGTCCAGTCTGTACTTTGCTTTATAAAAGTAAGAGTACATTTATTAAATACACACATTACTCAATACTATGCACCAATTTACAAATATACATAAGCTGTTGGAATTACTTTGTGACATTGCATAACATCTCACCCCTCCCGCAGGAGGGGTGGGGTCTAGTACCACCACTCCCATGTATGCACATCATCTTGCCCCCAATGCAAGTAGTTGAACATAACCTGGAGCGAGGGCCCTGCACACTGGCACCATCCCAGTAGCGACCCCCCCCCCCCCATTATCTCAACCAGCATTTAAAATAGGTAACCCTGCCATGGTGACACACAACCCTGACTGAGCATTTCCTACTGACCATGAAGTGTACACCTCTACATCTTAAGGGCTAGCAGTCTGGGTTCTTCACCTAAGCACAGCAGCAACAATATATGTTTAAGCATCACTTTAGAATGACAGTACTCATCTCATTTGTGTATCATTATAATGCCTTGCAATTACAGTCCCTAAAGGCATCACAGATGAAATCACAGGATTACGCATATACAGTCAGACACCCTAGCAGGAATGTTTGACAACATAACCCCACTTTGCTTATGACACCACCTTACACAGGCACTTCACATTACACATGTGACCTTCAGTCCCTCTAAAAGAAATAACATTAACAAATGCATTACGGATGCAATTACACCTCTTCACCTCCAGGGGATGCCCTTCTCCAGACATCCCCAACTCAGCCTTTCACTCCTTGAAGCACTTCTCCACCCTCCTCCAGCTGTAGAACGAAAGTTCCAGCCCAAGAGGAGTTAGAATGCTTGTTGAGCCCTTGAGGAGTTATTTCTTCCATTCCCCCAAGAGACTTAAGGGGGGCCTTCCTCTTCGTGGAGACTGAGCTTCTCCAGCAGCTCCCTTGGCACCTTGTCACGCACTTGGTGGTGACTCGTTGTCCTGGGGCCACCACGCACAGAGAAAAAGCAGTTTGCCCTTGCAGGCCTGTCCTGGCCTGCAAGGCATTATGAGAACCCTCGCATATTCAAGTAGAGGCTCCCCTGCTGCGTTGGGGAGAGCCGCGATCCTCCGGCTGGTGGCTTTGCCGCATTATGCTCTTCGGTGAGGGGCCCGGTCCCACCAGGACCCCCCGGGAAACTTCGCAGCTCGGGGAACCCACCCCCGGCTGCTTCTCTCACAGTGAGTCCTCGGGGCTCGGAGAGCCCACACCCGGTCACGCTTCCTCTCGCGTGGCCCGGTCCTACCCGGGCCCCGCAGTGTCACCTCCATGGGCAGCCACCTGGGGATCCCACCCCCGGTGGCTCCCGCCGGCCTCCCGCCCTGCCAGCACCCTCGCGGGCTGCAGCGGGAGCCGGCATCACACTTCTGGTCTGCCCGCTTCGGCGGTCAGACCCGGAGGCTCGCACCAGTCCCGCTGCCCTAGGGGGGAGCGTGACAGCACTCCCCCCTCCTCCTGGCAGCCATGGGGGAGTGCAACAGCACTCACCTGTCCTCCCTATTCACTTCGGGGGCCCGGGGATGGGGTCCCGGGCCCCAGGGCATTTCTTCACAGGGAGCGCGATGTCGCTCCCCGACTTGCCGTCTTCTCTGCTGGGGCCCGGAGTTGGGGTACCGGGCCCCTCCTCCTCCTCCTTCACGGGGAGCACGATGGCGCTCCCCGGCTGCTCTTCATCAGTGGGGGCCAGGGTGGGCTCCTGGTCCCCGTGGGGAATAACTTCACGGGGAGCGCAACAGCTCTCCCGATTTTGCTTCGGGCCTGGGGATGGGGTTCTGGGCCCCCAAACCTCATCGAGGGGGGCACGGCGGCGCTCCCCTCCATGCACAATCCGCGGGGGCCAGGGTGGGCTCCTGGCAACCAGCGCGGGTCATTTTCACGGGGAGCGCGATGGCGCTTCCCGGCTTTCTCTTCTTGTTGGGGGCAGCTCCCGGGACCTGACCCACCCCGGGGGCATATCCAAGACAGGCGGCGGAGCCCCACGTGCTTTTTCGTTGGTCTGCCAGAGGTCAAAGGTTGCCTACCTTCTGGGGGCCATTTCTCAGCCCCTAGGAGTCCGATCTTCATGATCTTTGCCTCTTCTTGCTCCTGGTGGTGCTCCTCAGCCATTGGGAGCACTCTCCTTCTCCCTCTGGGAGGGGGGATTCAGCAGGGAGCTGTCTTCACTGGCTCCCTGTGCCAGCCTTTCACCTGCTGTCCTCCTTGGCCTCTCTTCTCCCTGCGCAGAGGCCCCTTCTTCTGCGCACTGGTCCTAGTCTCTTCTCCTGGCACGATTCAGGATCCTGGGGGCAGTCAGGGGGTTCCTCCTTCCAACTGCCCATTGCGCCAGGCTCCAGCACCCTCTGCCTCAGCCGACCACACCCCAGAGAGAGCTTCTCTTCCTGTGCAAGCACTTTTTAAAAGTTGAGTTGGGGGCTGTCAGCAAGTCTCTGTTTGTCCTATCAAACAGCGACACATCACTTTAGTGCCCCTGCTCCCTCCTTCCTGCCCAGCCTCTGGGTTTGTTCAAAATCGCGTTGTCCAGGGTCTTTTGCCACATGGTCTCTGAAAAAGCCCCATCCCCCCGCTGCCTTCCCTCCTTGGTGCAGCCTGGTGCCTGGCACCCAGTGATAGCTCCTGATGGATGAGCCTGTAGGGAGGAGGTGTGGCGCCGCGGCCAGGGCGACTGACGCTGGAATCTGGGGACCACGGTTCGATCCCCGGCTCCGGCGGCAGGTTAGCCCAGCACCATGTGACTCTGGGCAATAGCTCGCTTAATCTTCCCGACGGCCCCCAGTGCCTAGAGACCCTTACGGGTGATTGTGCGCTTTACAAATGTGGACTTTTTACTTTTAGCCCTACCCATATTCTCTTCGTGGAGAGGAGGCCTTAGCCGGTGGAAGAAAGGTTATCAATCTATCCTGCTGCCAGTCCCTGGTTATGGCTGACTCAGAGAAATGTGACATTTCTAGATGACCCAAAAGCAGTACAAATATGACTTTGGACTCTGCAGAATATTCCTTCTCACATCTGTTACAGTGGATTTTAGTGCGTGTCTGGAATCTGTAGGCCTTATGAAAGTTACTCTAGCCCATGGGCTCCACACCCCCATAGGGGAATAATAAAGTGAAAAACAGTCAAACGCACTGACTTTCCCTGGTATGTTCCTTCCCAGTGTAAAAAGCCTATTCCATGTCACCACCCAATTCTGCATAAGTCCTGCCACACCATTCACTTTGTAGCTGCTCCTAGACTGCGCACGCTAGGAATCTCCCCTGCACAGCCCTTACACGTGTGCACACGCATGTACGCCTGTGTCTGCATGTAACCAGCCTGGTGTCCCTTACCCCAGCTGCTGCGCAGTGGCCTGGTGAAGCTAGGGGGACACCAGTAAAATCCCCATGCAGTCGCTTTCATTATGAGTTTACTGTGGGTGAGTCCCAACTTATTAGGCTGCCCCACAGTAAAAGCTCAACAATTAGGTGCTCAAAAAGCGAAAAATCTGGGCGGCCCACAGTGTCAGAACCACCTTCTAACTAGGCCTGGGCGGTGAATTATGTTCCATTTGCGAAATTTGGGTAATTTCGCGTTCGGCGGAGAACTCGAAATTGCCCAAAATTCTGTGTTTCGCGACTTCGCTAAGTTTTTTGCTTGTTCGCGTTCTCAAATGCCTGTTCGCAAGATATTTTTCCCCGAGCACGCAAGCAGCGATTGCAAACAGTAAAAAAGCATTGCGAACAAGCAAATCCGCGTGTTTGCGGAATTTCTGCATGTTTGCAGAGATTTTTTACCGTTTCGCTGAGATTTGCGTAACGCGATTATGCAAATTCCGCCCACCCCTACTTCTAACACAGTCCCAGTGTCATCATCCCACAGAGGGGAAGATCATATGGCCTTGAAGAACAAAACAGTGTTTTGGTTGATTTTTTATTCAGGGTGGTACCATGACTTATCGAAGGAACTCCTCTCTGTTAGAAGGACTCACTGGTTAGGCATCCACCCAAATGAATCTCCTGGGGAGTGTGTTGTTATTAACTTCAAGAACCCTCATGTTGTCAAATCCTTATTGCAGGGCTTAACTTCGATGAAACCTGCTCAGCGTACAGTCAAGGTCCTAACGTTTAATTCTGTTTCGGACAGCTTAATGTTAGGCCAAGTTTATGTTGACTATTTCCTCATTCCTCATTGCACAGTGTACCAGTTAAACTGACCTTTGTGAGTGCTCATTACATACTCTATCCTATATGGGGATCAGGATATTATTCTCTCCCACTTCTCTCTATTATTGAGGCCATAATTGTAGGTACTGAAATTTGACATAGAGAACTGTTCTCTTTGCTTAGTCTGTTTATCCAGATTACCCCCATGTATTCTTACCTTTATGTTTTTCAAAATAAACGACTTTAGTTCATCCTCTTTATGTTTACATGTTAGCCAGTGTTCCTCAAGGGGTGCATTTCTACTCCCTGTTCTAATCGCTGACCTGTGTTCATTCAATCTATTTCTCCTCTCTCTGCCTGTTTCTCCCACGTATCATTTAGCACACGGACAAATGATTAAATAAACCACATTCTTGGTTCAAAGTTAACCTTGTTTATCACATTTGAAACCCCCTGTAGTTCAACCTTATTGCTCCTAATAATAAAACGATGCATGTGCCACAGGAGAAAGTCAAAGCAGTTTAGATCAATCTCTGGTACTCATTTGCTGTGCCCCTTTCACCTCTCTGTATGCCTTTACTACATGGTTTCCGATCGTTTTATTCCTCCTATATGTGAGCATTGGTTTCAATAACTGTTCATCACCTACTGTATTCAGTAGTGCCCAACTCCTATTAACTAGAAATCTTACCTTATTACTCAGGTTGGATAAATTAGTTACACAGACAATTCTTTTGTTAACCTTTTTTCTTCTTTGTCTGCCTTCAAATAGGCTTTCTCTGTTATAGTACTTGCCTCGCTCAGTGCTCTATGGCAACAAATAATCAACGGAATGCTGAACGAATCAAACATTCACCCCCATTCAATACTTCTGGGTTAAATCCATCGTTCTTTTGCTCACTGTTCCGGAGTAGTGTGCTACCTGCCAAAAAGCACTTCAACACCTCATCTGGGGTAGCAAGCACTATATAAATGCAAACCTTCCTTCTTCCATCCCTCCACTATCCTTCTCAATCCGAATCACCGACTAACCTGTTCACTGCTGAAATTAATTTCATATTTTGCTCGAATAATTCACCACTAATCCTATTGTGGCAGAAAAGCGTAAAGAAGACCACGAGGCCAGGTAATGGATGTCATCTATAGCCCAAGCTTTTTTTGATTGAGTTAGAGTGCAAAATTGAGGGAATGGGAGCTGTTCTCCATGGCAAATAGGTCCAACCATGGCTGGCAAAACCTCTGCGCAATCTGTTGGAGTAACAGGGGTGATAAACAGAGGAAGATTAAAGTTGGAATTTTCTGACTCAGGCAGTGGGCAGGCCCAGTCTTCTTCCCAAGCTGATAAACTGCTGACAGAGATAGAAGATTCTCCTTGGCCCAAAGTGGAGAAAGCATATACAGTTATAGATACATTCTCCCTTGTCGGTTGACATTTTTCCTCACCACATGATTGTCTGTCTGGAGTCAAACTGAGCGACATTGAAGGAAAGGTGAGAACCAAAGGATAGCTTTCCATATGGCTGATAATTCCTACTAGTTGGAAGAGTGCACACTTTCCAGACCTTTCCACTCTCCTAGGACATGGAACCCACTCAAAACTGCTCCATATCCCACCCTACTGGCTTGTGTGGTGAGGATTGTGGCAGGAGGAGGGCTCAAAGATTGATCTCCAATCCAATTTGTTGCTGACAACCACCATTGAAGGCCTCAAGACATACCCGTTGTGACAGGAACCAAAGCTTTGTAATCCTGAGAAAGGTGGTTCCAATTGCTCAGGAGGGGATGGACTAATGGTTACAAACATAGACGGCCAAGAGAAGGACGGCCATCTTTGAGGCCATTAAGCCCCGGCTCCTCAACCAGAGTTGTGCTGATACCTGAAGGTTTGACAATAGAAAGGCAGGTTGAGACATTGGGTTAGTCTTTCTCTCATTGGCCAGGAAAACTCTTCTCAGATCTGGTTGAAACAGCATTCCACTGAACTGAAGAGATTGAGAAGGGTAAAGGTGGCACGTCCTGTAGTTGAGAAGGAACCCATGCATGCCTTATCCAAAGGTTGCAGACTTGTTGAACATGATTTTTTGCCTTGGCAAGTGAGGAACAAACAATAAACCAGTCATAAAGATATGGGTAGACTTGAAGACGTTTGGAATGTAAAATGCCCACCATGGGAGCCAAGAGTTCGGCAAAAACTCGAGGGATATGAGGAAAGGCTGGAAGGTAGCACATGGAACTGGTAATGATTCCCTTTGACCTCTTAATGGAGGAACTGTTGATGAGGCTGGAAGATAGGAATGTGCAGGTACGCATACAACATGTCCAAGACTGAAAGAAAGTCTACTTGATTCACCAACTGAAGAATAGTGTGCATTGTTACCATTGTTAGTGGTTTGTAAGGGGTGCAGTGATTCATTCCTTTGAGGTCTAGTTCCGGGTGATATTACCCAGATGCCTTTCTCACTAGAAATAGAATGGAATGGAAGCTGAGCGCTGCTCATCTGGTGGAACTGGAATTATTGCTGACTTCTCCTGTAAGAACTGTATTCCAGAGAGAAGCACCTGGTGTCATACTGGGAGTCCTTGAGAGCAGAGTCTGATGAAAGTTGGCATGAGGGAGATTGGAGAACTCAATGTTGTAACTCTCCAAAACCATCTGACGGGCCAAGGCTTCTGGCATGGACTGACACCACTCTTTAATTGTCTTTTTTATTAAACAGTTGCAATAGGACAGTAGACGGCTGCATGGCCACATAGCAATCAAAGCTAACTACAAAAATGGGCACATACCATGCGTTAATGGACATCTGCATTACCTATCATTTGGGAGGAGAAAGATCAATGTCCAAATCTGTCCTGCGCAATTCGATTGATGAAGATACACACAGTTCACCACGTGATACATTTCATTTAGCCCATTTACGATCCCATTTCATGGGGCAGCCCCTGTTTTTAAAACCAGCCTTCTCTGCGATCATCGCATTGTTCATGTCTTTAGCCCATTTTTGATAGTTAGTTAGGCAGGTCCCTCGTCCCCCACATCTGGGCAATATTCCTCTTGGCTAGAACAAACCCCAGTGATGCCCATGTGAGCACAGTGTGAGTCAAATCAGTAGCCTCCCACACATTCAACAGGCAAAGTTGCTCGCAGGGAGTGAGTGATATTCTTCCCGCTTACCCAAGTGTGTGTGGAAACGATCTTCACCCAGTATGGTTGAAGGGCTGGACACTCCCAAACATTGTGGAAAAAGGTACCCTCAGTTGTGCACCCTCTAAATCACCCTGGATCCGGTCGACGTCTCATCTTAACCAGTGTATGTGCCCCTAAGTAAACTCTGTGTAGGATCTTGAGTTGAATCAGTCACAATCACATTTGAATTGCAACTTCTTTGGGGGAGGAGAGGGCTTCCTGCCAGTCATCGTACTCTAAATACCCAAGGCCCGATTCCCACAGCTGTTGGAGGCGCACCAGCGGGTCAGGCTTGTTGTTCATTAATTTGCAGTATGTGAACGATATAGCCTTGCTTGTCAGGGGGTCTGTTAAGAGTCGGTCCTCAAGTGAGGATGCCTTGGGTAGAGCCTCACCACTAGTCACAACCGAGGTCAGTGCATGACGGATTTGTAAGTAACAGAACGTTTCTGACTCTGCCAGTTGGCAACATGCTTGTAGTTCACTGAATGGGATCATCTCACTACGTTTCCATAGATCCCCAACGGAAGAGATGGAAATTAAGTCCCATTTATCAAAACCTGGACATCTACTCAATAGACCAAGTTGTTCAGATTACCACAGGGGAGCGGGCAGTGTCAATTTCTTATGCCACACCTGCGTTTTTGTCGCCCGGTGCCAAAGTGGAACTGTTTGGGCCGTGGGACCAGTGAAGCATTGGGGTATGGGATTGGAGTAAAGAGCACTTCAAACCCCCCCTCCCGGAGTCATTATCCATTTGTCTGTACAGTACGCCGGCTCAGATGGAGGAGAAAAGACCCTCTGATTGACCACCGCCAGCTGGGAGGCCCAATAGTATTGTTTTAAGACTGGCAGGGCAATTCCTCCGTCATACCAACCCCTGGTCAATTTGTGTGCTGCAATGCATGGATTTTTCCCATCCCATAAAAGCGTTCTGACCTCGCTCTCCACACTAACAAAGTAGGCATAAGGGACCTGATAGGTGGTTATTTTGCAGCGTATATAGGAATTGAGGCAGCACCAGCATTTTTAACAACGCCACCCTGCCAATCAGAGTAAGGGGCAGGACCGCCAGTGGAGCACATCCTTACGGAGCCTAGTCAGTGGGGCCTTGAGATTGGTGTCATAGAATTGAGTCGGTGTTGTGTGACATATATGCCTAGGTAACGGAACCCCTTGGTAGCCATCGTGATATTGGATCCCAGTGGCACTGGGCCCGGAGCATGAAGAGAACAGATTTCCTTCAGTTAATTGTGTATAAAAAGTGAGCACAGAATATTGCAAAGATATGAAGGAGCTTGTGGATCGAGGCGAATGGAGCTGCTATGTATAGCAGGACATCATCAGCGTAAAGGGAGATTCTATCTTCGTGCTGATCCATCCATTTCAGTCCCCTGATCTTGGGATCCTCCCTGACCCAGGTCGCCAATGGCTCTAGTAGTAAGGCGAACATGAGGGGCGACAGGGAGCAACCCTATCTGGTCGCCCTCTCTAGATGGAATTGTCGAGAGGTATGTTGGTTAACAACTATTTGGGCCATTGGGTCTGTGTACAATAATTTGACCCTTTTTATAAAGTGCGGGCCAAACCCCACACATTCGAGAAGGGCAAATAGGTAAAGCCACTTGATGGTGTTGAACGCCATTTTAGCCTCCAGGGACAGCAAAGCTGCCTCTTCTTGGATAGCGTGAATTCTCCCCATCACCCTGTGCAGTCTTTTGAGGTTGAGGGCCATGTTACGGCCTGGCATAAAGCCTGATTGGTCTGGGTGCACAAGTTTACAGATTATAGGGATCAAACAATTAGCTAAAATCTTGGCAAGGATCTTTACCTCAAAGGTTAATAACGAAATTGGACGGTAGTAGTCACATTTCATCGCCAGTTTGCCTTGCTTGTGAATGACGACCACTGAGGCTAACATAAAATCTTGGGGCAACGCCCCCGTTTGGTAACTCGCTAAATATAAGGCACGAAGAGCGGGTGTTATCTTAGAGGTCACTAATTTGAACAGTTCAATTGGGAGTCCATTTGGGCCCATGGCTTTGCCTGATTTAATACCTCGTATAGCAGTCGCTATTTCCTCCTCCATAAGGTCACCTACTAAGGCTTCACGGTCTTCCGAAGTGAGAGTGGGGAACGGGATAGTGGCCAGGAGGTCTCTGGAATCATGTAGGGTAGTGCCAGTGGTGGAGGAGTAAATGGAAGCGAAGTGGGAGGTGAAGGCCTCAGCAATTTGCTGGGGATCGTTCACCAGTGCACTTGCATCTGTCTCTAGAAGGGCCACCCATCTCTGTGCTGTTTCCCGCCCCATATCTGGGCAATATTCCTCTTGGCTAGAACAAACCCATGCAAGTAATTTCCCGGTATTGTCCCCAAACTCATAGATTGCATGTCTACTAGCACTCTGTTTTGACCTAGCCGTCTCTGTTGCCAACTGTCGATAGTCATGTTTTTTGACACTGAGAGTGTGGGTGAGCTGTCCGTCGCCACCCGTCCTCTAACTCAGGAATCTCCCCTCCAGTGTCTCCAGACGTGCTCTCAGTTCCTTCTTGTGTCCTGCCATCAGTGATAGTGCTTGACCCTTGATGACCGCCCCAAAGGCCCCCCACAGAATCTGGTGGGACTGAACTGTGTTCGTGTTTTCAGCGAAGTAGTGATCTACCCATTTTAGAAGGGCACATTGGACATGTGGTATCTTCAGACTCCAGAGAGTTATGGACAGGGTAAGAAGGTCATATTGCAGGGGTACAGCTAACCAAGTCAAGACAGGAGAATGATCAGAAATACCGCGTACCAGGAGTGTAGCGTCATTAAAGTTAGAGAGGTCGTCAGCGTGTGTGAACAAATGGTCGATCCTGGATTGACTACCAGAGGCACCAGAGTGGAAGGTAAAATTCTGCGTCAGAGGATGACAATGGCGCCAAAGTTCAACAAGGCCAAAGGCCAAAAATACAGCAGGGGTGAGGTATCACGTGAATCGTGCCGAGGGGGACGCCAGTTGAGGCGGCCATCCACCATTAGGTTAAAATCGCCTCCCAACACCAGGATACTGTCTGGGAAGTCAAGCAATAGTTTACCTACGTCTGCCAGCGTGGTGCTTTTTAATGCCGAAGGTATATAAACTGAGAGCACGTTAAGGGGTTTCCCCTCCCATGTCCCAGCAATCGCGGCAAATCTACCCTGGTTGTCAATCCATGCGTTGTGTATTATGAATGGGCATTGTTTACGGATAAGAATGCTGGTCCCTCTTGAACTAGAGGTGAAGCCTGCTTGTACCACTAGTTTGTAGCCCCAGCGAACGAGTGCCTTATACGAGTTGCCGAGGACTGACACCACTCTTGATTAAAGAAGTACCTCCGACCTCCCACTGGAAAACTAGCATAGTCAGGCTTTAGGAGGTGCTGGAATTGTGGCTGAGGGCTGGCACCGGAATTTGTCTTTTTCAGGGGCATCTCAGCTATGACCCCTACTTCGAAAGGGCTTGCTGGTAGAGCTTGCAGCGGTTGAAATAAAGCTCTGCGGTTCCCAAAACCTCTGCTCCATGAAAATGTTATTTACTTAAAATTAAGTATGGTAAGAGATCCCAACCGTAACTGGGCTCCACGTTGCTAGCTCCCATGGATATCCCGCCACTCGCCCCTGCCGCACTCAGCCCTCAGTACGCCCTTTACTGATGTCATTAAGAGAACTGACCTGAATTATCCGAATTCAGAGGCGTTATGCGGCCAGCATCAATAAAATTCGGGCGTTACCACTCAATATTCTCTTTTTATTTGTAAAATCTTTTTTATACAATATTAGATACTGTTAGAAATACCCATAGTCCCTGGGTCTCATATCGTCAGTCAATAGGGATTCCCTGCCACTCGCCCCTGTCGATTCTTGTTTTAAGTACGTCTCACATGAGCGTCAAATCTCTAAATATACACCTGATTTAAACTATCTTTGCCTTTTGGCACTATATGACTATTTTCAACACATCCTGGGCGCTCCTCAACTTTTAACCAACATTAAAATTGTGCGCTGTCACTACTCAAATTCCCTTAATTCTCTACTTACAGGACAACTAACAGAGTCTCCATATACCATTGGTTTGCCGGAACCATCATTGTTCAAAAGAAGATTCTTCCTGGTGGGCACCTATTATCTATAAGGTATAACAAAAAAAACCTCCATCTTTAACATATATGTTGCTGAGCTCTTCCATGTATACAGCGAATAGAAACTAGAGAGCTGGATTATACAACATATGTTATGGTTACAATGAACATTGATTACCCTCATGTATATTTTAGAAACTGTCCCACAGCCTTACCTATTGGAGAAGTGTACCGACATATCAAAATAGAAGTACACCTACAGACCACGATCAATAAGCACCTGAACCTTTACAGAACCCATTGAGGAAGCTTCTATCTTGAATTTCAGGTTAACAAACCCACACTCACCTTCGGACCATTGGTCCGCATTAGAATATTTGAGTTACACCTTTTTATATGTCTACTATATTCATTTAAAATACCTCTTTTCCAGAATAGCGATCGGTCCCATATTCCAGGAAAAAGAAGAGCTTTAAATTCTCAAAGCTCACCGACCTCTATAGATCCAGGTATCTCAACTAAACTCCTTCAGGTCTGTCTCTGTCCTGTAATAGTGATTTCTGAGTATTCATTCCCACCTCATCACTACATTATAACTTTCCCTATTTCTCGTTCACTTCATCTACCTCTAATAACACACTTTTTAACCTTCCCTACTTCTTGCCCACTTTATCTACTTCTAATAAAACACTGTTTAAGTTCCATTAGTCAGGACGAGGTTTTCTGTTTGCCCTCACCATTTTTCTGTGCTATATTAAACATTATCACAATGTACTTACTCTTCTCCCGGAGGCACTTCATGTTTTTTAAAGTCACAATTTTTTAACTGTCATGCTAGCCTATTTTTTAAACTTAAATCGTTACTGTCAATATATTAACTGCAGCAAACTGTTTAATCAAAGAGAATTATAACATAGATATTGTTCTCATCATCTTCAGGAATCTGTGGCTCGATTCCCCAGAAAAAAAGGCGCTGGTATAGCGCCGAAACGCGCGTCGGAAATATCTTCAATCTCGCCACACCTCCAAACAAGGCGGAACTTCCGGACAATGAATTACTTGAAAGTCGGTGTTTTAGTCTGCCTGTCTTACTGTGTCGGTGGAGGACCCGGGATTGCATCCCGTTGGGTGATATCCACGAATACAAGTCAGCTGCTCCCCAAAATGTATACTGCAACAAGTGATCAATTTCATAGAGAGTTCAACTTCATGGTAATTTGCGACCCCTATTAGCAAAATCGCTATTTTTTTAACATCCCAAATGCAAAAATACCGGTCGCAAAGGGGCAGATTCTGAGAATCTGCCCCTTTCTAAAACGTCACATAACCCTACCATTTTGTCACCAATCGACTACATGAATGTAGATTTGCCCCTTCTAACCTAATGTCACCTGGAGGTGTCAGAACAAACCAGTAACATAAACAACGGAAAATAATTGTGAATAAATGCAATACAGTATACTACCAGAAACAGACTTCGCAAGTAGCAAAAGGCTTACTCCATTGATTTCTTCGAGAATAATATGGCAAACAAAATAAACGGTGCACCCCATGCTGCGGGTGATGTCAAGAAAGAAATATAAACACAGAACCTCATAATATGGTAGCAGTATTAACAAAGATGGAGTTGTGGCTTGACTGAGACTTAGTTTTGTCTAAGCCAGAAAAACACATTAAAACACGTCAAAATAATTTAATTTCAATTGCAAAAGCTCCATCTTAACCCATATGCATGAAGTCAAATGTAGAATAACTAATATTAATGCACATATATATTTCAAATGTGGAATAACTTCCACACTTCACACCCCAGAATCCATGGGAGCCAAAGTTTGGCTTTATCCAGCAACTCTGAAAGCACGGTCTGGTCTTGAACAAATCCTGTATGAAGTTTGAAAGGGTCACTCCCACTGGGTGCAGGTTATGGGGCCTGCACCAGGTACCCCTGCTCCCTGTATTCAATAAACACAGCATTCAGCTGTGTTTATTGATCTCTATGTGGAATTCCTCTCCTTCCTCAACCCCAACCTCTTCTTCAAGAGTACTCTGGGCACATCCTTCAGCCAACTCAAGTTGTAATGATCTGATTCCCCTGGAGGTGGGAGCGCTGGATGCTAGCCCGGAAGGAATTTCACACAATGTATCATTCTCAGCCAGGCGTGGCCAGAGAGCTTACATAAACGAGGGGAGGTCGCTCGTGACCTTTCGACTCATACACCGGCACCACAGTGGTGATATCATTTTTTGTGCGCTTAGACCAGGCCTTAGTGATAAAGAGCGGCCTGTTACACTGGTGACGAGGGTGGTCGCCGATCGCCACCCCGTTCACCCTGTTGTCAATCACCCCACAACGCCTGTCAGCTGCCCAAGATCTGCAGGCGACTGCAGCGCGAGATGACACCCATACCAGCGCAAAAGCGCTCCAAGAATCTGCCACCGCGAAGACTTTAGACAGCCTACCGTCAGCCTTCACAGCGACGCGCAAAACAGACAGTACCGTCAACAGGTCCCTACTGCTACATTTCACAGGAGAGGAGATATACAAATTATTCGCCCATCTGCTGAACACCAGAGCTGCCAACAATTACAACACAGCAGCCAGGGCCCTGAACGCACACTTCGACCCTCAGTTGAATCCTGATTATGAGAGATTCAAACTCTGCCAAGCACACCAGAGGGAAGGAGAGTCAATGGACACGTTCTATGCACGACTGAGGGAAAAGGCCAGCACGTGCACTGCCGATTATCAAAATAAGGAGGTGAGGGCACAAGTCATACGAGGATGCAGCAACAAGAATCTCCGAACTCTCATCCTCCGACAACCCGGAATTTCAGTAGAGGAATTACTGATCATGGCGAGATCACACGACCTGTCAGATGCAAGAGCCACGGAGATGGACTGGGCCATCACTCAACAACCTGATAAGCCCGCAACCATCAAGACAGAACAGGCTGACACACTCCACACACCGAGCAGAGGAAGCCGAGGGCGATGGTCAGTGAAGAGCACACCGTGGTCGCGTCGTGGTTACTGCGGGCGAGAAGAACATCTCCAGGAAGAATGCCCCGCACAAGGACAAACATGATCAAAATGTGGCACCCCGAACCATTTCGCCATCGCATGCAGAGGTGGCCCAAGAAACAGAATGGCACGCAGAAGGAGACCACCGTCGAAGGCAGTGAGGCAACTATCCCCCGAAGAACCCAAGAACCTAAAGATGACCAGGACAGTACCACGGCAATGGCATCAGTTAGAAGGCTCATCCACGGAGCACGAAGGGGAATGTTACCTCATCTCATTCGCCAGTGACTTGAAGCGCAGAAGACGCCCGCAACTCACATGTGTCATAGAAATCGCTGGGTCCCAAGTCACAGCACTGATTGACACTGGCGCATCCATGAATGAGATGGGGAGCCAGCAGTACAAACAGCTACAACCGAAACCCCTGCTGACCCCATCACATGTCAAGATCCTCACTATGGAAGCCAAATGCCCTTATCACTGAAGGGCAAAATGACCATGCGAGTGAAATTAGATGACCAAGACGTTACAACGACATTCCACTTAGTGGATAGAGGGGCTCAACTCCTAGTAGGAAGCCATAAAAGCCGAAGATTTTGGTATTGTCACATTCACCCAGGCAGTCAAAGCCCTGCAGACAGACGATATCCTAGAGTTGTTCCCGCAGCTATTCAAAAAACCGGACAGAATGAAAAGGCCACCCATTAAACTGCACATAGACAAAGCTGTGAAACCTGTAGCACTGCGACATAGATGCATACTGTTTCACCTACGGCCATTGGTCGAACAGGAACTTCACAATCTGGAGCAGCAAGAAGTGATCGAAAAGGTTACTGGATTGACCCCCCGGGTTTTACCGATTGTAATAGTTGAAAAACCAAAGCAACCTGGGAAAATAGGACTGTGCATTGACATGCGCCTGCCCAACCAGGCATTCAAATGAGAAAGGTATCTGACCCCAACTGTTAACAACATCATAGCTGACCTGAATGGATCCCGATGGTTTTCCAAATTAAACCTCAACACGGGGTATCACCAGTTGAAGCTAGCCGAAGAGAGCCGCCATATTACAACCTTCTCGACCCACATAGGTCTATGCCGCTATAAATGGTCAAACTTTGGGATTTTATCCGCTAATGAAATTTTTCAAAATACCGTCCGAGAAATCCTCGCAGGCCTCCACGGAGTGCTGAACGTCAGCGATGACATTTTAATACACTCACCGACCTTGGATGAACACCACCGCAACCTATTTATTTTTTTATTTATTTTATAGTTTTATAGAGCGCAAACCAGTCCGGTGAGGGTATCAGAGCGCTTTACAGGATTAAGGGTGGTATACTAAGCGTTAGGAAGGGGGGGATTCTCCAATGACACTCTGATCATGGAGTAACACCCCTCAAGGAAAAATTTTCATTTTTCCTGAACTCAATCAAATTCTTTGGGTATGTCTTCAGCCAGAATGGCGTCCAAGCTGACCCACGAAAATTGCACGCCATACAGCAGGCCCCAGTTCCAACCACAGCATCAGAAGTCTGAAGTTTTCTTGGAATGGTCACGTACTGTGGGCGATTCATACCCAACCTAGCCACAACAGTGCAGACGTTACGAGCCCTCACGAAGAAAAATGTAGTGTAGAAATGGGACCAAAAAGAAGATGAGGCATTTCAGAAAGTCAAGGAAGCGCTCCTGGGAAAGACCACAATGGCGTACTTTGATGCCACCCGAATGACCGAGCTCCTGGTAGACACCAGCCCCATAGGGCTCTGAGCACTCCTAACGCAAGAAACAAAACCTAGGCACGTGGGCACCCCTCGCATTTGTGAGCAAAGCCCTCACTCAAACTGAAGCATGCTACTCCCAAATCGAAAGGGAAGAGTTAGCGATTAAATGGGCCTGCAACCATTTTCACCTATACATCAACCGCCACCCATTCAGAGTCATGACCGACCACCACTGTTCTTTATTTATTTATTTATTTTATTTTGAAGTTTGTAAAGCGCGCGGCTACCCCCAAAGGGGGTGTCCCGGCGCTGTAGACTGCAGACTTGGAAAAGAGAAACACTTTAAGAAATGCAGAACAACCAAGTTTTCCAAAGAGATTCAGAAGAGATAAATCTAAGGTCTAGTGGGAGGCTGTTCCAGAGTTTAGAAGTCATTACACTGAACGCTCTGCCACCCATTCTGGAACGGCGAAAGCGAGGGACAACCAAGAGGCGCAGGTTGTTCGACCTCAAAGGTCTGACCGATTAGGATAGTACAAGTCTCTTTCTCAAGTATCCCGGGCCCGACCCATTAAGGGCCCTAAAAGCAAGAGTCAGCATCTTGAACTGAATGCGACGGGCAATGGGAAGCCAATGTAGCTTCTTACGATAGGATGCGACAGACTGTCGATAAGGGATATTGCCAATCAGTCTCGCCGCGGCATTTTGAACGATCTGCAGACGTTCAATTTGGTACAAGGGGGCACCTGCATAGAGACTGTTGGCATAATCCAAGTGTGAAGTGATCAGGGCATGGATGATGGTTCTACGGGCATCCAGAGGAAGGTACGGAAAGATCTTTCTAATCATACGTAGTTTCACGAAGCACGCTGCCGTGACCTTATTGATTTACGCTTTACAGGAAAGAGCGTTATCAAATTGAAAGCCCAGATTACGTACTGTTTGAACTGGAGAGGGAGGAGGATTAAGCACAGTTCTTGAGAAAACATTTGCAGTATTCGGACTGCCTCGTGAACTCAAGACAGACAACGGACCTCCGTTTCAATGGGGAGACTTCAAAGACCTGCTCACCCTATTGCGAGATCACCATCATCGAGTCACTCCCCAATGGCCGCAAGCCAATGGCAAAGCCCAGCGCTTCATGCGGACATTAAACAAAATCCTGCGGAATAAGCCAATTCTGAGACTGCGCTACATTGGTTTCTAAGGGAGTACCACAGCACCCCTCACTGCACAACCCATAGGTCACCCTGGTCACTGATGCTGGCCGGACACCGCAGAGACACAATCCCAGTGGCTGAGACCTGGTTCCCAGGCCCTATGAACTAAGAGACACTCAAGCCCGAAGAACAATGAATAATGATCGAGCCAGTCAGCGGAGGAGGGCCAAGGCACCGGTCATTGATCCAGGGAGTTCAGTCCTGGTCTGGAACTGTCGTAGTGGGGGAAAGTTCAGAACAGCCTATGAACCAGGGTTGTGGACTGTCACAAAGGTGAACGGGACCATCATTACAGCCCAACGAGGCACAGAAGAAATCACCAGAAACAACTCCTGGTTCAGAAAGGTCCAACAACCAGGCCAGGGAGAAAGTAATCCCAGACTTGCTGAAGGCGAGGGGGTGCCAGCTGGAGACACGTCATCACTCCACACAAGAGAACAAGACCCAGCTAATCACCTCAAGCCCCTGACCGCGGTTGATGATACAAACAATGATGCAGTTACATCACCACCCCACAGCCAGCATGTGAGCCAGAGATCCAGCCAGCAGAAATGAAATGAAATGAAATGAAAAGCAACTTATAATGCGCAACTAAAACCCAAAGGCATCAAGGCGCCTAACAGACAGAAGTCCTCAAAAAAGGCAGAGACAAAAAATACAGGTAGGCTTTGGCAAAAAGACGAGTCTTCAAAGCCTTTCTAAAGGCTTGCAAAGTAGGCAGGGACTTAACTTCATCTGGTAGGGTGTTCCACCATTTCGGCGCTAGAGTCGATAAAGCTCTGCCCCCCCACTTAGCTCTCCTAGTGCGGGGCGCACGTAGCAGAGACGTCTTGGCAGAGCGTAAATTTCTGGAAGGGCTATAAGGGACCAATAGGTCACCAATTCCTCCCGACCTATTTCTCGCCAAGGCTCCATAAGTCAGGCAAAGAATTTTAAAAAGAATCCTGTCCTCCATCGGGAGCCAATGAAGGAGTTTCCTGGCAGCAGTGGCTGAGGAACGTCTGGGCAGGTCTAAAACAAACCTCGCTGCTGCATTCTGAACCATTTGTAACCGCTGCAGCAGGCCCTTGTTGATCCCTGCATACAGCGCATTACAGTAGTCCAATCTCGACCCTATAAGAGCTACCACGACTTGCTTTCTCGCTTGCAGAGACAGGTAGTGTTTGATCTTCCTTAGAATGTGGATAACCCCCCAGCAGGTAGCAATTGTTCTGTTAACCTGCTGCTCCATACTAAGCAGGGGGTCGATCAGGACTCCCAAATTCTTAGCTAGGCCCGTGGGTGCTAGGCAGGCTCCCAGCGAGGTGGGCCACCATTCCTCCGACCATATCTCCTCCTTCCCTCCGAACACCAGAATCTCCGTCTTCTCGCCGTTAAGCCTCAATAAATTGTTAATCATCCATTGGGCGACTGCCTCCATACAAGATCTGAAATTGGAGGCAGTCAGAGTGACAGACTGTGCGAGAGACACCAGAATCTGGGTGTCGTCGGCATAGGAGACTACCTCCATCCCAAAAGATCTAATAAGCCTGGCCAGTGGGGTTACATAGATGTTGAAAAGGGTCGGATTTAATGCCGACCCCTGAGGAACCCCACAGTGCACAGGAAGGGATGAAGATAGGAACTCTCCCAGCTTGACTCTCTGTTCTCTCCGATCAAGAAAGGAGGTCAGCAGACTAAGTGCAGGCCCCTCCACCCCTATCTCCCTCAGTCGAGATGTTAGTACCGAGGGAGAGAGGGTGTCAAACGCAGCTGTAAGATCCAGGAGGACGAGCAGAGTAGTCTGGCCCCTATCCACCCTTGTGCGGATGTTGTCAAGCACAGTGGTGAGGGCAGACTCCGTACTGTGCCCCCTCCTGAAACCATGCTGCGAATGATCAAAAAGATCGGAGTTTTCCAGGAAGGCTGAGAGATGCTGGTTCAGATGTATTTCCAGCATCTTTGCAGGGGCTGGGAGCAGGGAAATGGGGCGGAAATTTTTTAACACCCCAGGATCCAGCGTAGGTTTTTTCAGCAGTGGTTTCACTACTGCCCTCTTCCACTGCGATGGGAAGATACCGTCCCTCATGGCCCTATTCATAATCTCCAAGAGTGGAGGCAGCAGAGTCTCCTTACACTGCTTTAGGAGCTTGAGAGGGCAGGGATCTAACGGGGAGCCCGACTTGATCCTGCTAAGCAGACTCTCCAGGTCAGATAGAGAGAGAGGAGGAAAGCTACACAGACTAGCCTGTGAAGAAACCTCAGCCACCAATGTGGGGGGGGAGAAGGAAGGGGGAAAGGTAGATAATAGAGTCTTCTCCAGCTCTAACGCTGAATGAATGTCTCCAATTTTTGATTGAAAAAAATTGGGCAATGTCGTTACAGAGCTGTGGAGACCCAACAACGGGGTCAGGCATCTGCAGGGAGGTCTGAGAGTCCACGATTTTAAAAAGCTCTTACGGGGAGGACAGGGAGGTGGTGCGAATTGTGAAATACTCCTGCTTGGTTCTAATAACCTCAGCCTTATACCTCCTCAATAATGTTTTATGGGCTACTTTATCCTTAAGGTCCCAGGAAGCCCGCCAGAGGCGTTCCTGTCTCCTGACTCCCTGCCTAAGAAGCCTTAGCGACTCAGAAAACCAGGGGGCCGATGGCCTTTTCCTGGCGCAATAACGCAAGGAGGCCGGGGCCAGCTCTTCTATTGCTTCTATGACAGCGGTTTCTAGTTGATGTACCACCCTGCCTACATCTTCCTCCCGTGAAATGGCCTCACTAGGGATCCTTAGGGCAAGATATTTTAAAAAAAATTCCGAGATACCATTTTACTCCCATCCTTTGCTTTACTATTCAAGGAAGTAGAGGTCAGTTCTATCGGGACAGCGAAGTGATCGGACCACGAGAGAGGAAACGGGTCTTTAACGGTCAGCCTCCCGTCATTCGAAAAGATCCCATCAAGCGTGTGACCCGCCTGATGAGTAGCCCCCTTTACTCGCTGTTGTAGCCCACAAGCAGATAAGGCATCCAGGAGGGAGAGGGTTTCCATGGACTCCAAATTCTCCAAATGGAAGTTCATATCCCCCAGAATAGTTAGGTGCTCACAGCCGAAGTAGGGTTCTAAAATGCCACGCAGATTTTGTCCAAAATCTTTTCTGGACCCCGGAGGTCTATAAATGAGAATGCCCGTAAATGGAATCACATAAGGACCATTTAAAGAGAAATAGAGGGCCTGAAAGGCATCCTGAGGGTCAGTTAAAATGATGGTGTGACATACAAGACCCTCCTTAAACAGAATGCATAAATCTCCCCCTATCCGTCCTACTCTATCCTGCCTGACCAGTGTGTAGCCTTCTGGGACAGCTTCCACCAGATCAGGGCCCGAGGAGTCTTTGGCCCAGGTTTAGGTAACAAAGACCCAAGAGGGTTTTCTTTCTAGTACAAAATCCTTAAAAGCAATATTATGTTTGATAATAGATTGTGCGTTTAAAAGGAATCCATGTACCCTTAAGGCGCAACTGCCCGTAGTATCATCTTTCGCGGCCGAAATAGGGCCAAAGAAAGAAACAGACCCAACGGAGTCTGTCTGAAAGCAGACGCACGGGGTGAATTAAGAAAATCCTCTGGCCTTAGTTTATGATGGCAGGACATCCTGATTGGATGGAGATTCAGCAAATCGTGCCAGGAGTACCTGATAGAAGGTAGAACCCCATCTACCAACCCAGTCGACCGCCCGACCAGCCCGTCCTCAGCGCGGACGGGCACAGACGGGCTGGACTCTGGCGTGACTCCGGCGATGCTTCGGCGCACATGCAGAGCGCATACACGCTGCGCGCCACCATACTAGAATTATATAGGGCTCTAGCCAGTCAGCCTGACTGCTAGAGCGCTCGTCCAATGTCTAAAGCGTCCCCTCACAACCCCCAAGATGGCGCTCCAAGTTGCCCTAAACGCGATGGCCAGCCCGCTGAAGCCGTGGTGGGGGGGCACAAATTATGGTGTGAGCAATGCGGCAGGTGACCTAAAAACAGGGCGAAATACAAATTAACTTACAACTAAAATGACAAAAACTGGGAAATTTAAAAATAAAGCGGCGCCTGATTTGCAAAGTGCAGCGCGCAGTGATGTATGCCTTAACAGGCAGACCCACCTTTGCTAGCGATTTAAGTAGTCCACACCTGATTGCCTCTAGCCAGTCAGCCTGACTGCTAGAGCGCTCGTCCAATGACACCATATGAGACCAAACCCAGCTTCCAGTCAAAGATTCAATTACTTTATTTGTTAATTTGATTTTCTTTTTTGAACACTAACTTGGGAAGGGATGTAGTGATCTGAATCCAGTGGAGGCAGAACCCCTCGATGTTGGCCTGGAAATGTATCACGCTCTGGGCAGGCATGGCCAGAGAGCTTAAATAAAAGAGCAGAGGTTGCTCGTGACCATCTGGCTCATACACCTGATTACGCTAAATTTAGTCCTTGCATTCCCTTCCATATTTAGCATTGAGGGTTTTTTATATGCCTGCTGAAAATGGTTGAGGGGAGTAAACACTTCAAGATTATACTTACAATTTAGTCATACTTAAAAGACCACAGACCTCCGAATTCCAGTTTATGGATTTTATTATAAGGCCAAAAATAATTGAATGTAAACACATCTGAGAATCAGTGAATATAGGTATATTAAAATCAATACAGAGACGAACCTACGCATATAATTAATTCGGCACAGAATGCATAATGTGACAAACTCCAGGATTAAAATACAACATAGGATTGAGGCGGAGTGTAACTCCTTATTCATTTGGAAGTAAAGGTTAAATTATCTTTCCCTAGGTTACTCTCATTGAGGTTCCTGGATGTATCCCCTAAATTCTTTCTCAAAGGTGTCAGCACGTGTAGACTTCCTAAGAAGTACTCAAGTTAAAAATGGGTCAAAATAGCTTAAGGCTATGGAGCTCGCTAAGATGCTCCTTCTTCTCCGAAAATGTAGAAGTCAGATTTTCTGTCCCTGCGCATCATACAAAAAAGACCAAATTCAGCCTCATCCTAAATGTATCACATGATGATTTGCTTCACTTGTAATTTTCCCCAGTAGATTTCCATGGACTCTTTAATTAAGTTCTTCTTGTCTTCCAATGGCCTTGAGGTTCAGATAGGCCAGGCACAGAAGGTATCCTTCCCTCCGCTTCTCAGACTCTTCAAAGACATTCCGGTTATCTCTTTAAACTAAGAATAACGAGGTCGAATTTTTATACCTGCAGTAGGATGAGAGCATACTGTCCTGGCATGCCCAAAAAATTCATTTAATTATTTCTTTAGCAACTAAGGATTTCGAAACTGTCATCACCTTGGAGCTCTGGGCCTACAGTGCAGGCAACTTAAACACACATAGTTACATTGATATTAATATAATGTCATCCTGCACATTATGCGTACAGGAATGATAATGTCTGTAATACACATAAATCCTGATTAAAGTGTACATTACTTTTCAATGCTGTGGATGCTGAATAAATGCATTTAATAAACATAATACACTGCAAACGATAAAAATATATGTGAGTGCGTGTGAGACTATGAGTGTAATCCACCCATACAATTTAGAGTGCTGCAAACGCTCTATCAGTTCCCCCCTCTTATGACTAGTGTCATAACACCAACATCTTACTCTCTTACAGTTTTCTCCTTGTAGATCGGATCGACCTAAACAGAAGTTGTAGCTTGCAGTCCCTGTATAAATCTTTCTGACCCCTTAAGATGCAGATAATGACTGTCCTGCAGTCGTTCTAACTGCTGCTCTCGTTTCATCAAGGAGTTTTCGTTATGGCGTGTGTTAGACCTGGCACCATTGGTCTCCCATCCATTTTTGCTGTTGCCTCATGTATTTTTGCTGGTGTTAGATGCTTTGGGCACTGTGCCACTGCTGTCCAGTGCCACAGTGCAAGTGCTCCCTATTGTAAATTGATGTATTAATCAGTGTTTCCAGGTTTGGCTATTTGCTTTACTTGTGCCCAGGGTGTGTAATTCCAAATGCTGCTGGTGGGCCGGCAGCACTATTTGTGCCACCCACAGAAGCAGCCTTGTAAAATGTGTCTAAGGTCTGCCATTGCAGAGACTGTGTGCGGTCTGGTACTGCCATGCTGACGGGGCAAGTACACCCACTTACCAGTCCCTAAACCTTCCCTTTTCTTCATATCAGTCACCCCTATGGTAGGCCCAAGGGCAGGGTGCATTATAAGTATAAGGTAGGACAAGCCCTGATGTGTGTGGCATGTCCTAATAGTGAATTGCAGCTATTTTCGTTTTTCACTATTGCAAGGCTACCTGTTCTCCATAGGCCAGAGTGGGCTGTTAGAATTATTTCATTTTATAATCTTAACTGACTCAGAGAGCATGGTAGAAATTCGAATTTAGTATGCCTGAACTCAGAATGATAAGATACATCTTTTAGTGAAGTTGGTTTTAACATTCTGTGTTTGCAAATACCACTTTTGAAAGCAGGTATTTGCTTGCCTAACCTTTCAAGACTGCCTCTGCTAGGTTGTGTATTCCTTTGTATGGTTTTGTGAGTGACAGGGCTGGGGGATTCCAAGAGACAGGAGGAGTTGCACCTGAACCTTGAATAGGGCTGTGCCTGCCTTCCACAATGCTGGCTCCACCTCCTGGGGAGCGGCTGATGTCTCTGCCCTGCTCACTGAAAGAAGAGAAGGAGTCCTGTCAACAAAGTTCTCCAGGACTGTACTTGCCTTCCACAAGGCTGGCTCAACCTCCTGTGGGGCGCCTGATGTTTCTGCCCTGCACTGTGAAAGGAAAGGAGAAGTCTGGTAAACAGAGTGCTTCAGAAATGGTTTGGACTGGGCAAAGGCCCCTCTCCCCTCAGAGAACAAAGG
The DNA here is from genome assembly GCF_964263255.1 of Lissotriton vulgaris. Taxonomy (NCBI): domain Eukaryota; kingdom Metazoa; phylum Chordata; class Amphibia; order Caudata; family Salamandridae; genus Lissotriton; species Lissotriton vulgaris. The sequence goes on from NC_141694.1 coordinate 1,052,032,332, forward strand.
ATTTTGGGGTACAAAAATATTAGGACCCTGATGCCAAGAAATTAGATCACTGTGGACTACAAGAAAAAACCTTTACTGAGGAGAGGAACTTGAAGAAACTGAGGAGAGACTATTTCCAAGCTGAAGTGCTGCTTGGGGGATTGGCCTGCAGTGGTTGCCTTACTGTCAAAGGAAGGAGAAAAGAACTTTGTGTACTTTGCTTTCAACTTATGAAGGATCTCCAAGGGCTTAGAAAAGAGCTTGCCTCCTGCTGAAGTCTAGGGACAACAGACTTCACCCCCCAGCTCCCCCGAGTTCTTTGGAAGTGCCTTCTGCTGTTTTGGGCCTTCTGAGGAACTGCGTTTCGCAAGGAGCTGGAAGCGCGACTCATCGGGGAAGAAGCGTGTCGCCGTCATTGTGCCTGCCGTCGCAACTCCGAAGGAGGGTGTCGCCGCTGGAACTGTCACATTACACCACATCGAGAGAAGCGTCTCGCAACAAAGAGGAAGCGTGTCTCCGTCGCTGCTGCTGCCATCGCAACTCCGAAGGAGGGTGTCGCCGCTGTAGCTGTCGCATTGCAACGCATCGAGCGAAGAGTCTGGCAATGAGGTCGGAGAGTGTTGCCGTCGCTGTGCCTGCCGTCGCAACTCCAAAGGAGGGTGTCGCCGCTGGAACTGTCGCACTGCACCGCATTGAAGAAAAGTGCCTCGCATCCCCGAGAAGCATGCAGTTGTCGGAGCTGCTGCCGTCGCATCATGGATGTTACCACTGTAATTGTCGCATTGTGTGGAAGCTTCACGCATTGTGGGAGAAGAGTGTGACAGCTGAAGCTGTTGCCGTTGCACTTCTGCTGGGGAAGCGAACCAGTGGTAGGTCTTTAAAAATCCATTGTGATGTTGCACTTCTGAACAAAGGTGTCGCCGCTGCAGTCCACGCATCAAACCGAGAACTTCTCGCATCCCCGGAAAAGCGTGCCGCATCTGGAAGATCTTCACGTCTTTATCTCTTTGTACTTGGACTTTGCTGCATTTCCCTCGCTGCGACATTGCTTGTCGTGGAAGCGCAACGCAACCTAAGGTACATTGACGCAAAGTGTCGCATCTTAAGAACAGAACTAAACTAAGCTAAACCTACCATCTTAAAGTAACAGTATTGTGTATTTTTGTTGTTTATGGTGTTGTGGTAAATCTATATAAGGTATACTTATTTTTTATATAAAAACCTTGTGTGGTGTCCATTATTGTCACTGGGTTCCTGTATGTGGTCACAAATGCTTTACACACTGCCTCTGAGATAAGCCTGTCTGCTCGTGCCAAGCTACCAAGGGGGTGAGCAGGGGTTATTTTAGGAGTGTAATCTCCTTATCCTGACTAGAGGCAAGGGTCACTATTTGTCACAAGTACCTACCTGTCCTAACTAGAGACCCCTAAATCCAACAGCGTGCCTTTTGTCATTTGTAAGCTTGGATGGCTCCCAATTAGACAATGATACAAATGACTGCTATTATGATGGGTTTCAAAATGTATCCCATTATCCCTTGTCCCAGGCTTCCAAACCAGCTTCCAATATTCCCAAATCCCTTGCCAATTTGTTCCCAAATGCCATCTGCAGTCAGATCATGCAAATCTTGATGTATCTCTTAAATATTACTGATATATTTTCGTATATCCCGACTATTCTCAGGAATATACGTGCAGCACTGTTGAACTTTCAATAATTGACAGACTCCTCCAGTTTTTGCCAATAGGACGTCTAAAGCAAGACAATTTTGAAGAACCATAACTCTTCTCGAGACCATCCCCCCATCAACGAGTAACAATATTTGGGCCGTATTCACAGAGAGGTTATCCACTATTGTTGCCAGCTTTCTAATTTTCACATCATTCAAGATCACACCCACACTTGGAATCATAGCTCCAAGAACATCTCCAACAATATCTCCAGCACTTGCACCACGTTTTCCTCTGTGAACGCCTTTTCCCTCCAAGGGTCATAGATCATCTACATGAAATATTTTAGGAAATACCACTGCTAAGTAGCATGTACAAAACCAATTCTTGAGCAATTTCACATAAGCACTTTTTCCACACACAAAATACACATTTGGTCCTATAGTCAATTTATCCAATAACGCTTTTCTTATTGCCTCATCAATTAAGAAAATGTGTTCACAATCACTCTCACCCACAAATATTTTGTCATAATAAGTTGACGGGTGTCTAATGCATAACTTTCCTTTTTGCTAAAAGTCTATAGCTATTGGATCAGAACTTCCCTTTGCCTTATGATCTAATTCTTCTTATGTCCATGGGATAACCTTATGCTTTGTGTCCAGTCGAAATAAGGTCTGTCTAAGTCAATCTTCTATCTGATCCACAAATTTCTTCTCGATCAGTCAACATGCAAGTCAAATTGTGTCTATGAGCATATGATGTATCTAAAGTAATAGTAATAGTAGGCACAAAAGACGTAGACGTCCTCTCTACTTCCTTATAGTAATCATATTGATTCATATACTTCAGGACTGGAACTTCTAAGAGTACCACATCATAATTTGAGAAATAGTACTCAAAATGGGCCTTACTATAAAACATGCTCAGCAACACACTACATGTTATGCCATATGTCAAAGGTAAGTGATGATATTCGATGCCCTCTTCTACTGATACTGGTAATTACCTACACACATAATAATCTTTCGCTTCCATTGTATCCACATATTCATACAACAAACGAGCATATGCATTCAGCGTAAAATCTCCTTTTGACAAATCTACGTGTAGCATCTGACAAGTTTCTCTATTCATATCTCTATCTTTGGCAGATGCATCCTCTCCTACGTCTGCGGTAGATGGGGTAGATGTCACTTCATTCTTTTCAGCATTGTGAGACCCAACCAAAGATGTAACAATCACCACAGCTATGACAATAAGCACCACAACGATAAGGGTACCAATTATGCATTTCTGCTTGCGTCCTGACTTCTCGGACTCCATTTTGAATTACTGTTTTGATTTGAAACGTAATTGAATTCAACAAAGTCTTTGTTCTTCTTTACTTTGCTTATTTTGGTTATTTACAATGTCTTTTTATTTTCCTTTTTCCAGATGATTTTTGCAATGTTCAGTTCAACGATACTAAACCTATTGAAGAAACCTAGTCAGCCCTAACCCTCAATTCTCCTTCATCTTGGGGCTAGGTTATCTTCTTTCTAAGGCTAATAAGATTTCCTTTACAGTTAAATCTTCATCATTTATGATATTAATTACAGGCATAGCAAGAACAAGCTATAGTATTTCAGCACAGATTTCTCCCATTTCTTGTGCGGTTGGCTGTCGACTAAAAGTAGGGAAAGCAACCTGGTTGAGGATCAAAAAGCGTAACCCACTCAGCCTTGGTGGATTGGGAACTGCCAGAGTCAAGATTCTGAAGGCATCAACTTCTGGGACTATTAACTGAATGTCAATAGTCAGAGTGCTCTCTCCGTGACTCATTGTGCCGGTCCCCAACCTCCCAGATCTCTCCAGTCTCTGCATTTGCAGCCAGATATGTTCACTCAGGAGTTGCGTACTTTCAAGATGGTACTTTTTCCCTTCTGGATCGTCTTAGACCATCCGGTCTTTCTTCGGCTTAGCTTTGATCGGATTCAGGTGTTTCAGGAATCGGAGCGAGATTTTTCACAGATGCAAGCCTTATGTTCAGCCTTTTCTTCTTTGTTGGCCACTTTGCTGCTGCAGTATCTGCTCTCCTCTCTTCCTCTTGATCTGATCCTTCTGCACCAGACTCTACTCTGGTTCAAAGGTCACCTCCACAATGTCGTCTATCTCTGAGTCTGCATTCTCTTCGGGAGCTGTTTGGTTTATTCTTTCTTGCTCGGTTGATTGTTCCGCCTCATCTAGAGTTCTCACAATCTGACTTGTTCTTTCTGTTTTTGTTGCAATCTCGATTGCATTTTGGGGAACAAGAGGAGTTGTTTCCTCAATAGGTTCTGGGACTCTGTGAGTATGTAAAGCGTGGATCCAATTTGGCAATCCTGCACACTTTACCACTGTACTTGAGATCAGAAGCACCTGATATGGTCCACGCCAGCGAGCATCAAGGCAGCTCTTCCTCACGTGCTTTTGGACAAGCACCCAATCACCAGGGTTAAGATCATGCAGCAGGTCTCTCAAGATGGATGCAGTCGCAGCCATGACCTGGTGGGACACAGAGTTAACCACATCAGCCAGTCCCTTACAATAATCCATAACCAAATCATCTGTGATGTTTATGAATGCTGTAGCTGGCACCATAGGCAGTCGCATAGCTCATCCCATCAATATTTTGTGGGGTGGGAGCCCTGTCCTCCTATCAGGAGTACTACGGAGACTCATCAACACTAGTGGCAATGCATCTGGCCATTTCAATGAAGTGTCTGAACACACCATTGACACTCTCAACTTGATTGTGCCGTTTATCTGTTCCACAAGACCAGAAGCCTCAGGCCTATAGCTACAATGCAGTCTCAATTTTCAAAGCTGTACACAATAGTTTCATGATTTCATTACGGAAGTGTGTTCCTCTATCTGTCTCCAGCGAGATCGGAAATCCATACCACGGTATCAGTTCCCTTAAGAGCAGTTTTGTCACTGTGAGACTGTCACATCATCTAGTTGGATACGCCTCAACCCAATGTGAAAAGATACACACCACCACCAAAACATACCTTAGCCTATTTCATCTCGGCATCTCAATAAAGTCCAATTGTATCCTATTGAAAGGACCTCCTGATCTTCCAATGTGACTCATCGCAACCACAGTTATTTTTCCCACATTCATTTGTTGACACGTAACACACCGGTGACAGACTGCTTCAGCATGCACACAAAATCGGGGGTTAACCCACGCTTGCCCAAACACTCGTACCATGGCATCTCTTCCAAGATTAACTGCTACGTGAATCTGCCTTGCCATTGGGCTCAATAAACAGTTAGGTAACACTGCCCTTTAATCTGTTGATACCCAAATACCATCTTCTCTCTTTGAGACCATAACTGTCCAAAATCGTGAACCACTCCAACCCCATATTGGCTGTCCATATAGATAGTCACTTGAGCTCCATCTGCAAAGGTACAGGCACGTATCAGAGCAATAATTTCGGCCACCTAAGCAGAATATACCCTGTTTAAACAGGCCGCTTCGATCACCCCCAAAATAGTACATACAGCAAAAGCTGCTCTCAAACACCCTTCATTGTCTCTTAGGCATGAACCATCAACAAAAAAGGATCAAATCAGATTCGGGCAACGGTTCATCGACAATGTCATGTCTGGGCTTGGTAGATAGTTCGGCAACATCCAGACAGTCATGCTCTTGACAATCTTCCCTTTCCTCTTGTGGAAGAGGTAACAATATAGCAGGGTTCAAAGTAGTACAGAGTTTTAGTGTACAATTTTCAGCAGCCAATATGACTTTCTCATACTTTGTAAGTCTGTTATTCGTCAAATGCTGTGTTTTTGTTCTTGTCATTAACAGTTCTACTGAATGTGGCACATCAACAATAAGCGGGTGACCCATTACTATGCTTTCACATCTCTCAATACTGACACCTGGTGCAGCAACGGATTTAAGACATCCATGCAACGCAGAAGCTACAGGATCTAATGTAGCGGAAAAATAAGCCACTGGTCTACGGGAACCTCCATGTGTCTGTACAAGGACAGCTAATGCACATCCTTCTTTCTCACAGCAGAAGAGCGAAAACGCTTTGTTGTAATCTGGCATTCACAGAGCTGGAGCGTGACATAGGCTCTCTCTGAGCACATGGAAGGCTCTCAAAAGTCATCATCCCATGGTACTGGATCACTAATGTTCTTTCGAGTCAACCTCAAAAGTGGCTTTTTGTAGGAGAGTAGGGTCTGCTTCCTATGGTTAAACTCCACTTTTTGTGTTTCACTGGTTTTTCGACTTTAGTCTGGTCTGATTTTGCTTAAACAGTGCAAATAATAATATCCAATGCTGGAAAAAACGTCTTGTTGCACAAGTGCAATTCTTATAATTATACATTCACCACTTTGTAAGATCGAGAATTGATCTATTGTTGCCCAAAATATCAAAAATGCAGCAATGGGAGCCATCATGATGGCTGCAGAAAGTATATTGTTATGCAGGTGCACACATTGTCATCCAATCCACGTTGGGTAAGATCCTCAATCATGAGGACGGTAACGAGGCTGGCTAATTGGACAGCTGTCCCCAGGGGACCTCATCATTAAGTCCAATAATGTGGGTGCCCAGACGGAACACCCATCTTTGTTCCTTCTGGAAAAGATTCACCTCAGATGGCAGTTGTTCAATAATTGTCCACCTTAAGTCATTGACACAGTGTTGAGCGTTGCGGTAGTGTGTTGCCATCTTTGTTGTGCTCTTTTTGCAACGTACATTGCTCTTATGCTCATTCATGCGTGTTTTTACGGCCCTCGTGGTCATGCCCACGTATTCTAAACCACACGGACACGTGATCAGATAAACCACGTTTTTGGTATTGCAGTTTGTCATTTTACGCTGCTCCCATGTAGTGCCGTTCCTAAATGTTAATGTAGTGCTTTTTTGTGTCAAATGGCAACTGCTACAGTTTCCACATGGGAAATGACCTTGTATTGAGGTTCCGTGACGATTTGAACCCGTGTTTTCAATATTGTCGGAAATACATAATATTGGTATCAGCGAACCGCAAATGATCCATTTAGCATATCCTGGTGTTTTCGCTATGCTACGAGCAAGAGCACTCCAGTTATGAACACATTTCTGATCTACCCACGGCATCCATCTTAGATCATGGCAGCCATTTTGTGTTTCTTGCCCTCACATACGCAATAACCTCTGATCACTTCATTTCGATTAAGGACACGTAGCCTTAGCCGGAGATTCACCTCTCTAGTGACACGTGCACCTTAGACCAGATCACGCTGTAGCTGCATGACTCGGCAAAGGCTGCCTCCTCTGCCCGAGGCCAGTCCTGCTAAACTGGTCTTCGTGTCCATTGTCCTGATCACGATTAGGGGGCCGAAGCCGGTAGCCTTGCCCATTTACAACCTACAAACATCTCTTATCCCGCTTTTCTATCTTCCACACCTGGCTCCGTTCCTTTCTTTCTGAATCTTTATTAGGGGGAGGTAACGAAATTTACGATGAGGCGGTCCAGCTCTTGAATGCAATATTGACAAGGGATTGTGATGAACTAGTGGGAACCCCTCTTCGTAGATGTTTTTGTAACAGATTTTATCAACGGTTCCTATGTACGCCAAATATTTATTGTTTATGACACAAAGGTTTTGGGAAGGTACCAACATGTAAAGAATTCGCCTGAAGGCCAAAATTTAGTATATAAGGCGCAACCCTCTTTGTACAAATCGAACAGGCTCCTAGTTACTGCCCATGCGTAGTTTCTGTGACTTCTGTGTCCCTGCAGTAATAAACCTTTGGTCTTTGACGCCACCATCGAGAAGCCCGTGTTTCTGTTCATTTGTGCACCAAGGCAGGTGGAACTCCGGGGTCTTTGGGTGTTGTTCCCTGACACCTCTGGACGGAACCAAAAAGTCCAGAACTCCAATTGGCGCCCAACGTGGGGCGACGTCATTCGGTACCGGTCCAAAAGCCTGAAGAGTTCGAGAAGCTTCGTGTGAAGATTCCCGAGGGAGGCGACCCACTTCATCGATCCCGGCATATCGCAAAAGTGGCCCGACGTTCTCTTCCACGAGGGTTCCCGTTCAGGACGGCTGCAGTGGGCCGTTGCCTTGACCGTCGCCCTGTCTTGGACCCGAGGTGCAGTCCTTAGTACAGCGAAACGTGACGGGTTTCTCCTTGGTGACGTCTTCAGTGCCTCAGTTAAGTATTTAGTGATAGCTAGCTGGTTACTTTGTGAGGGTTGTTGAAATCCTTTTTGGTTCTTGGTTTGGTTTGGTTTCGTAAGATTATCACTGGTTGTTCTAGTTACGATAATCTATTTGGTTTAGTTTGGGTATCGATACATCAGTTCGTTTTAGTAGGCCTAAGTTCTTGGTTCGAGTGCACATATTTGTTTCGTGTTTTGTTTGTTTTGTGTTCCGGACTGAAAATGGTAAGTCGGAAAAACTGTATGTTGTCTTGTTTTGGTTGCAACAGTGACTCACGATTGGAGGACTCATGTCTGGTTCCTCCGATTGGGACTCCCCTGTATGACTTGTATTGTAAATATGGTGTGGGTCCTATATCTTATAATGAGGTATGGATCCGTTACACTGAGAAAGATGGTGTCCTTAGTTGGCCACTACATGGTAGTTTTGAACCCGAAATTCTCGACAATCTAGAAGTGAAATTGTTTAAGAAGAAAGCCCGGCCGGCAATGTTTGATTCTTTCCGTTTCTGGCGAAAAGAATCCAAACAGAGAGAAATTAAAAGGTTAAAGAAAGAACAAAAAGAGCAAGAAGATTTGACTCTAGAGCAAGCAACTAAGCAGTTGCAAGCTAACGAGTGTGAGAAAGCCATAGAGGTGGCCATTAGAGAGCACAATTTAGCGATTGACAAGTGCTATCCTGCCTTGCCATCGAAAACAGCTAAGATACTGGAAGATTCTGAAAACGATCCTCTGCTATCTTATTTGTTACGGTCACCTCCACCGTATGCACAAGGTGCTACGGCTCCACCTTTACCGAATGTTCAATTGCCGGTTGCTGGACAACCTGGTGTTCCTGCTCCTGTCCCTCAGAATCAGGTTCCCGTACCTCCTGTGGTCAACGTAAATGTTCCTACGGCTCCTCCTCCTCCTGGATTGCCGACTTCTATACCTGTATCTGTCTCGCTTGCACCTACTGTTCCATTATCTGTTCCTACCTCTACTGTGTTTTCTGCGTCTGCGAGTATGTTGACTCCACTTTCTGTTCGTCGGAGAATCACTGATTCTGTGTCTAATATGCTGTCCCCTTTCTATAAAACTTTAATCAAGACTCCTACTTCCGATTCTGTTCAGAGACGTAGTCAGCTTCCGAGTACTGAGGAACGGGGAATTTTAGATTCCACGGCTCTCAGATGGATTTCGAAGAGTAGGAGATATAGTACAAAAGATGTGCTAGAAACGTTTATGCAGTGGAAAGAACCAACACAACGGTATGTCTTTGACGAGATGTGCTCGTTGTTACGTGAGGAGATAGAAGAAGATGATGTTGAATCGAATCTAGAAGATTTAATTAAGGTTCAGAAAGATTTTGCTGCAGGAATGATAGTGGGTGATAATATAGAAGAAGCGATGGAACTGATTTTAAGTTATAGGAATGATCCATCACTTCGTTCACCGAGAGATTTAGAGAAAAGCAAGACGAAGCTAAGTCGCCAATATCCAATGAGGGAGGTTCCTCCAATTTGGCGCGAAGCTGTGCAAGCTGACGCACCGAATAATATTGCAGCCGCTCCGGCCCAATTCCAAAGAGTGTGGATACACATTCCGTGGAAGCGAGCTGAAGTGTTAGCAGTGAAGCAGGCCTTGCCAGATCCACGTAAGAATCCTGCTGGATATTATAAGGAATTAACACAGACAGTGGAGGCTTGTATAATGAACTTAGCAGACATCGATATGTTGTTTGGCAACGTAGTTCCGCAACCAGTGTGGGCTAAAATTCGTAGAGAGGATCATCAAGTTGCCTTAGGTGGTGACTGGGCAGCTATCACTGCAGCGGATGGTCAGCAAGTAGGTGGTGCAAAACCCGAACCCCTAATTGCTAACCTTCCAGGTAGAATAATTGATCTAATGAAGACTCTGATGCCCGCATTGCGTATTAATTGGGACAAGTTATCAGCATGCAGACAGAAGAAAGACGAAAGTGTCTCCGACTTCTTCACGAGGTTCGAAGAGACTTTTGTAGATCATAGTGGTCAGGACATGAGTACAGAAGGAGGGCAAAGACTGTTTGTCGATAAATTTGTGCATAATTTGTTACCTAAATTATGCAATAAATTAAAGGATTCAGAAAGTGCGTGGGCTGTGTCCACAACTGCGCAAATACTTGCGACAGCACAGTACTACGAAAACAGGGATAAAGAGGAAAAGGAGAAATCAGAGAAGAAAACAAAGGATTTAAAGACTAAAGTTCTTTTGCAGCAGGCGTATCCGCCTCGCACGAATCAGACTAATATGCAACAGGGTCCGTATCAAAGAACAGACTATAGTACATCGAGACCTCAATATCAGTGGAACCAATGTGCGTACTGTAAGAAAGAGGGTCACTACAAAAATGAATGTCCGATCTTAGCGCAAAATAATGCAGCAGCAGCTCAGAGAGGTCGTGGTGGTTTTGTGCAAAATTCTAGAGGTCGAGGACGAGGTGCTATGCCCCCACAAACGAATGATCGTCCATCAAATCACTTTGATCAGCGAAATGGACAGTCTACTCAGCAAAATAGATCTCAACAATATCTTGTTGAGGACTATTGTGAAGTGGATGAGGGATTTCAGCAAAATGGGTACTAGGACAGCCATGGACAGAGAGAGGGAGTAGTATCAGTTCCAGTGGATCAGAGTGGGCCTTATGTCGCAGTAGCAACATCAGGTGTAGTCGAACCGTTTCTGTTGGATACTGGTGCCGCAAAAAGTTCTATCATTCATGCGAAACTCCCTGGCGCACCTTTGTCCGGCTCAACAAATGTTTCTGTAGGTTTTTCAGGCGCCCCTGTTTACAACCCGATATCTGGTCCTTTGTCTATTTCTGTTGGACCGTGTCACTTGAAAGCACCTCTGATTTTGACGACAGGTTGTAATGAAAATCTGCTTGGTCTAGATTTGTTAAAACGACTATATGCGACATTGTACTGTTCTCCGGAAGGAGTACAGCTCACGTTGGGTAAAAATATCACTTCTCCGATGTACTTGTCAATGGATACACTCCCGCCAGAGCTACGCTCACTCCCTGATTCTCTTTGGGCGACTGGTCCTAACGATGTAGGCCTTTTAGAAATACCACCATATGTAGTAACTTTAAAAGCGAACGTAAAATTTCCAAGAATTCCTCAATACAAAATATCTAGTGAAGGTGAGCGTGCACTTTTATCGATTGTGCAAGATTTGATTAAGAAAGGTGTGATTGAAGAAACAAGAGGAAATGTCTGTAACAGTCCTGTACTACCGATTCTGAAACGAACTGATCCTGCAAAGCCACCAGTTTATAGGTTTGTTATCGACCTTAGAGAAGTTAATAAGATTGTAGTCCCGCAGTTTCCTGTAGTCCCAGACATTACTGCCTTGTTGACATTGATTCCTGCTACAGCCACTTGGTTCTCAGTCATCGACTTGAAGAATGCCTTTTTCAGCATTCCGATAGCCGAAGAAAGCAGAGATATTTTCGGCTTCTGTCTAGGAGGTCGCAGTTTCAGATCTAAACGCGCTCCACAAGGCTATTGTGAGAGCCCATCTATTTACAGTCAAGCATTAAAAAGTCAGTTAGATTCCTTTGTCCTTCCTCCAGGTTCTGCTCTAGTACAGTATGTAGACGATCTTCTAGTGGCTGCCGATGACAAGGAAACTTGCAAAGCAGCTACAATTTCGTTATTGCATCATTTGTCTAATTTGAATCATAAGGTGTCACCTTCGAAAATGCAATATTGCTGCCAAGAAGTGACCTACCTAGGTCATCTCTTGTCAAAGGAGGGAAGGAAGTTGACCCCAGAGAGAATAAAAGCAATTACGCAGATGAGTGTTCCTCGCACGCAGAGAGAAGTACGTGCCTTTTTAGGTATTACCTCTTACTGTAGGCAGTGGATCCCAAATTTTTCTCTTTTAGCAAAACCGTTGGTAGCTTTGACTGGGAAAAATGTTCCGAGTCCGGTGCCATGGTCTGCTGAATGTCAGGAGAGTTTTTCTGAGTTACGAAATGCATTGTGTTCAGCTCCTGTATTGGGTACACCCGATTACAGCAAGCCATTCACGCTCTATGTTCATGAGAGAGAAGGTTGCGCGTTGAGTGCTCTGACACAGAAGTTTGGTGACAAACAACGCCCTTGTGCGTATTTTTCATCAACATTAGATCCGGTAGCTAGAGCGTTGCCTAGTTGTTTGAGAGCTACAGCGGCAGCTGCGGCTTCCATTCGACAATCTGCTGGTTTGGTGATGAACAACATGCTAGTGGTCATGGTTCCTCATGCGGTGGATACACTTATGAATCGAACGAAGACACAACACCTTACCAGTGCGAGATTATCTGGTTACGAGCTGACATTACTAGCGAGTCATATTCAGATCAAAAGATGTAATGTATTGAATCCAGCAACGCTGTTGCCGACTGATCAAGAGTCGAGTGATTCCGAGCCACATGATTGTTGTTTTAAAACGGAGGAAGAGACAAAAGGACGTATCGACTTAAAGGATACTCCGTTATCCGATCCAGATGGCACGCTGTATGTGGACGGGTCATGTTTTAAATTGGAGAATGGTGATGTGACTGCTGCTTACGCAGTAACGACTTTGAAGACGATTGTGGAGACTGCAAGAGTGAGTCAGAATTCTGCCCAAGCTGCAGAATTAATAGCTCTAACAAGAGCGTGTGTTTTAGCTAAGGGAAAGAGAGTGAATGTCTTTACAGATAGTCAGTACGCATTTGGCGTGGCCCATAGTTTTGGCCGTTTGTGGAGAGAAAGAGGTTTCATTACGTCCCATGGGACTAAAATCCAACATGGTCAGCTAGTTAACGACTTGTTGGAATCTCTAACCTTGCCGACTGAAGTTGCGATTGTAAAGTGCAGTGCTCATAAAGCAATCACGGATGATGTTGGTCGCGGGAATGCTTTTGCTGATGAAATTGCTAAACAGACAGCTAGAGACACGATGAGCAGAATGTATGTTGCTACGTCTGCAAGATGGATTGCTGACTCCGGAATGTGTGAGGATACTATGGAAAGTGTGAAAGAGATTCAGAAAGAAGCAACTGAGGAAGAAAAACGTGTATGGAGAGAAAGTACGGGCAAGTTGGATTCGAATGGATGTTGGATTGATTTGACAGAACAGCAGCGTTGGATGTTGCCTGACGCGTATGTGCTTGCAGTGGTGACAATGGCGCATGGAGTAGCGCATATAAGTTCTAAAGGAATTTGTAAGATGTTGGCTCCGGTCTGGAAGAATGATGGGATCAGTAAGTGTGCGGAGAGAGTGGTGAAAAATTGTATGGTATGCCTGATGCATAATCCTGGCAAGGGAACTCCAACTCCAGCTGGTCATTTCGCTCCACCTTCCTGCCCCTTTGAAGTGATTCAGTTAGACTTCATTCACATGGATCGCTGTAATAATTTAAAATATGTCCTAGTGGTAGTTTGTGCTTTTTCCAGGTGGATTGAAGCATATCCACTAAAGGACAATACTGCCCTATCAACTGCCAAGATTCTTCTCAAAGAATATTTTCCTAGATTCGGTATGCCACGGATTGTATGGTCAGATAACGGAAGTGAGTTTATAGGGAAAGTTATGCAGAGTGTGTGTGCCGGCCTAGGTCTGAAACAAAAGTTCCACAGTGCGAACCATCCCCAGTCTGCTGGTTTAGTGGAGAATTATAATGGCACCCTTAAGTTGAAATTAGCTAAAATACAAGCATCCACAGGTTTAGCCTGGCCAGACGCACTTCCTTTGGCTTTGTTATCAACGAGAGCAACTGTACATTCTAGAGTGGGGCTTAGCCCCTACGAAATAGTTTTTGGCCGCCCGGCAAATATTTGGGGTGTGCCGAGGCCTAAAAAGTTTTGTTCTCTAGAATATCCTATGTTGATAGACTACCTGTACGACTTGACTGCTAAATTGAGTCTTATTCACCAACAGGTTTTCGATGCTTTGCCAAAGCCTCCGGAGAGTCCAGGGCATCAGCTGAAACCAGGCGAGTTTGTGGTCATCAGAAACTTCGCGAGGACGAAGAACCTTCAGCCGAGATTTGTCGGCCCCTTCCAAATCCTACTTGCAACAAGAACAGCGGTTCGTGTGGCTGGACGCAAGCACTGGGTGCATGCATCCCATGTAAAGCGTGTGCCTTTGCCACTTCCTTACGACGACTGGGTGAAGAAGGGAATTGGTTCCTCCGAATTTGAAAGCACGCCAAAATTCATCCCTTTCAGCGATGCCGAATTGATCACTGACACTCCAAGCTCTGACTCTCCTCCAGAAAAGACTCTTTTGAACACTGAACATTTGTCCCCTGCATCAGAAAAAACTTTGTCATCTGCGAACTTGAACACTGCAACAGCTACCAGTGAAACGCTATTTGCTGATCAGACAGTACCTGCGAAGCAAAGATATAATTTACGAAACCGTAAAATGGACAAATAAAGCAGACAACTGCCTATTGCGATATTTTGAAATTTTGAACTTTTGCCTTCAGCCAGGAAGTTTGCTATTGTTTTATTGTTTTTAAATTGCCTTGCCGTCTGGGTAGCCGTAGGGTCGTGGCTGTGTGCCTAGTTGAATTTGCAGGGGTCTGACACAAGGTCGATCTTTCTGTTGGTTCTGGGAACTCCCAGGGCTGATAGAGGCATTTTCATCTACGTACACATCATCAGTGGTCGCGAGCGGATTGTAGAAGATGGAGCTTCCTGCGCTGCAACGAGAAAACGTGATTTATAGAATTCTTCACAGCAAATGCTTTTTGATGCAATGTGCCATTACATTCTTGATTGTTTTGATAACGTTGGTGGGTGGAATCGTCTTCAGTATAAATTTGATTTTTGTGCCAGTTACTACAGTACCTCCCCTTGATCCTGCTACTTCTACTGTTCCTTCTATACACTCTTTTCATTCGTTTCCCGAACATGAGCAAGCTCGACGCTCAGAGTTCATTAACAACACTTTTGTACAGCTCTTGCACCAACACCAACTGGTAGTTAACACTACAGACTGCTGGGTGTGTGGCTTGATACCCCACACTATGGATAAAGGTATTCCCTATCTGGTTTTGCCTTTTAGCTACAATGGATCATTTCAGGCCCTTCAAACCATCTTTGCTTATGCCCTTGAAACCTATCCTCCACGTCCACCACGTTCCACTAAATATAACTCTGCCAACAAAGCTTTAGTCCAGGGAATTATTGACATGGTCAAGGACGTCAATAATACTCCATCATACCCTAGAGACGAATTACGAGTATATTTAAGTTGGAATACTTCAGAGTATCGCCTTAGTTTAGGAGAAAGCAAGCGTAAAAGCTCAACTCCAATCTGGGTCGTACCTCACCGAGGTCAGGTCTGTTTGCAAGGGAATGGGAGAAATCCGAGAGCTCAGCTAGGGAGGAGTGAGTGCGTAGAGACTTATGTGTTTCCGGCTAACTCTTCCCCTGCTTTTCTTACTGCTAGGGGTACTTACTTCATCTGTCGAGATAGAGCTTATACATGGTTGCCTGCCGACTTTTCAGGATCATGCTATATTGCTCGATTATTGCCTCCGACATACACTGCTTCATCTGATTACCACAGAACCAGAGTAGTGAGAGGTGTCTTCAGCAAGGAAGATACTGCTGGTCAGGAAGCTGGAGACTTCTTCAAAGGCTTCCTTCCGTTCTGGGGGCCTATGGCCAATAGTAGAAACATACGTCAGCTAACACGGGTAGTTGAATCTACTATTACCGAAACTGCTGGTGCCCTTAGCAATTTGACAGCTGAGCTTCAGGCGGATAGACTCATGATGTTGCAGAACCGTATGGTTCTAGACGTTATCCTTGCAGATCGAGGTGGGGTATGCAGAATGATCCAATCGAGCTGCTGTGTCTTTATTCCTAATAATGCTCCAACAGTCTATGAGGCGATCTCTAAGCTACACAAGATTTCCGACTCTATTCACGTAGACAAGGGAAACTGGTCCTTCATGGAGTGGTTTTGGACTCTGATCTCGACGTGGGGATGGAAGGTTCTAATGGTCATTGGTGTCATCTTAGTATTCCTATTCTCATGTTGCCTGATTATCCAGTGTGGTCCTGCTCTGTGTAGTCTTTGTGCTGCAACTTGTTTTAAGAAACCACCTGCGTTTGGAGAAAAGGCACGAGAAAGGATGATGATACAACAGCATGTCACTGACCTGATGAGCATAGAACTAGATTCTGACATAGACTGAGTAATTGCCTATGTAAGGGCAAAAGGAGGGTCTGAGGTTCCGTGACGATTTGAACCCGTGTTTTCAATATTGTCGGAAATACATAATATTGGTATCAGCGAACCGCAAATGATCCATTTAGCATATCCTGGTGTTTTCGCTATGCTACGAGCAAGAGCACTCTAGTTATGAACACATTTCTGATCTACCCACGGCATCCATCTTAGATAATGGCAGCCATTTTGTGTTTCTTGCCCTCACATACGCAATAACCTCTGATCACTTCATTTCGATTAAGGACACGTAGCCTTAGCCGGAGATTCACCTCTCTAGTGACACGTGCACCTTAGACCAGATCACGCTGTAGCTGCATGACTCGGCAAAGGCTGCCTCCTCTGCCCGAGGCCAGTCCTGCTAAACTGGTCTTCGTGTCCATTGTCCTGATCACGATTAGGCGGCCGAAGCCGGTAGCCTTGCCCATTTACAACCTACAAACATCTCTTATCCCGCTTTTCTATCTTCCACACCTGGCTCCGTTCCTTTCTTTCTGAATCTTTATTAGGGGGAGGTAACGAAATTTACGATGAGGCGGTCCAGCTCTTGAATGCAATATTGACAAGGGATTGTGATGAACTAGTGGGAACCCCTCTTCGTAGATGTTTTTGTAACAGATTTTATCAACGGTTCCTATGTACGCCAAATATTTATTGTTTATGACACAAAGGTTTTGGGAAGGTACCAACATGTAAAGAATTCGCCTGAAGGCCAAAATTTAGTATATAAGGAGCAACCCTCTTTGTACAAATCGAACAGGCTCCTAGTTACTGCCCATGCGTAGTTTCTGTGACTTCTGTGTCCCTGCAGTAATAAACCTTTGGTCTTTGACGCCACCATCGAGAAGCCCGTGTTTCTGTTCATTTGTGCACCAAGGCAGGTGGAACTCCGGGGTCTTTGGGTGTTGTTCCCTGACACCTCTGGACGGAACCAAAAAGTCCAGAACTCCAATATTCCTAAGGCAGGTTGTCTTGATTCAAGGATAGGTTTGGGTCGTGTGTGTACTAATATGTCCTTTAGATTCCTACCTCTACGGTGTGCGAACATCGGTTTCTCCAGATTTAGGGTGCCACATGTGAGAATACCCCAATGTTTGTTAATGATCTTGGAGACCTCATTGGACATGGTATTGTAGGTGGTTACACATATTGGTTGTCTGCCTCCTGGTGTCACTTGTTGTCTATCCTCCAGTAAAGCCTCTCTGTGGTTGTTTTTCACTCGCTTCATAGCTTTGTTAATGATTTTCACAGGGTATTGTCTCAGTTTTAATTTCTCTTTCAGGTCACAGGCCTGTGTTCTGAATTCTGATACCTCTGTGCAGTTACGCCTGAGGCGTAAAAATTGGCCATATGGTAAGTTCTCTCTGAGGTGTCTCGGGTGGAAGCTGTCAAACCTTAACAGACAGTTCCTAGCTGTTGGTTTGAAGTGGGTCGTCGTTTTGAGCCTACCACCTTCTGCATAAATGTTTAGGTCCAAGAATACCAGAGATTGGTTGGAGACTGAACTCGTGAATTTCAGAAATGTGTTCCGGTTATTTAACCAAGTAAGGAAATCATCTACAGACTGTCGGTCACCCTCCCAGATGACCAGGACGTCATCTATGTACCTTTCTCAGGTCTTGATGTTATGTCTGTAAGGGTACTGTGTGTGAAGAATTCTGGTTGATTCTAAGTGGTGCACATATAACCCAGCCAGACTTGGAGCAAATGTGCGGCCCATGCTGGTACCATGGCTTTGTAGGTAGATGGTTGATTTATATTGGAAGAAGTTCTTCTGTAGTGCCAATGAAATGCACTCAAGGACGAGACCTCACGGTGTCTGGTATTGCCATGGTGTTGTGAAAAGAACCTCCTCAATAATTAGGAGCGTCTCCTCATGTGGCAAGCTCGTGTATAAGCTTTCCATGTTCAAACTCATTAGGAGTTGGGTCGTGGGGTCAAAAGTCTGGTCCTGTAGTAGTTGAAGGACTGATTTTGTGTCCTTTAGATAGGTGTCAGTGGACTGTACCAGGGGGCGCAAAAACGCGTCGGCGAACTTTGATAAAGGATCCAAGATTGAGCCGATCCCCGATGCTATGGGTCTTCCTGGTGGATTTGTGATGTTCTTATGAATTTTGGGGATGCAGTAGAAGTAGGGAATGCGTGGTGCCGTCTATGCTAAAAACTCGGCTTCTTTTTTACTCAGCCAGTCATGCGCCAGCCCCTCTTCAATCATACCTCCTATTCTGATGCGGAGGTTCTCAGTGGATCTTCCTGTAGGATAGTGTAGTTGCGTCTGTCTGCCAAAAATCTCATACATTCTGTGTCATATGCCTCTTCGGTTTGCAGAACAATGGCACCGCCTTTGTCCGCTGCTTTTATTATTATGTCCTTGTTATCCGCCAATTCTTTTATGGCTTGTTGTTCCAGTTTACTGGTATTGTGAAAGGTGTTAGTATTCGTCGGGTTAAGTTTGTTAACTTCTGTCATGATGGCTTTCTCAAATGTTAATAATTCAATGGGTAGTATTGAATCAGGAGGAGTGAAAGTAGATTTTGGTCGGAGACCTGTGTCTGTTGGTACCGTAGTAGGTGATTTGTCTTGGAAGAAAGCCTGTAACTTCAATTTTCTAATGAAGTCCTCTATCTCCATGTTTAGTTTGAAAATGTCAGGTCTATGTGTTGGTACAAAGCCCAAGCCCTTGTTCAATGCATTCTTCTGTATTTCAGTCAAGGGCCAATGGGTCAGATTAACCACTAGGTCCCTCTCTTGCTGGTTGAGGGTTGGTTTGGGAGGGATCCCGTCATGCTCCTGGTCGTTCGGGAGTTGCCCTGATCCTGTTCCTCCTATGCAACATTGTTGCCTTTTCTGTTCCTCCCCCGTGATCCGGGTTGGGTACCTAAAAAAGGTTGTGGTCCATAGAATCTGCCATCTTACTCCGGATTCCATTGTGGATAACCTTGTCCAGTGGCTGGAGGGCCATCCTGGAAAGGGGTGAACGTTGGGGATCCCATATACTGTTGGTACTGGGGTGGTGGTTGGTATCCTCTCCACCCTCTTTGTCTGGGGAACTGCTGCCTCTTTTGTCTCCAACCACCCCTTGAAGGCCTGTATCTTTTGTTACCACTTGAATTTGAGCCTGATGAGCCATTGTCAGAGCCATCACTGTCAATGTCACTGTTTGAATTTTTAGAGACTTTGTCGGGCTTGGTGTACGGATATGCCCCCTCTGGTGTGAATTTGTGTTTGTCCTTGCGTAGTTTGTTGAACTTGCTTTCTTTCAACATGAATTCGAATTCGGTCATCTGTTGGTTAAGTTCATCCAACCTTATTTTTAATTCTGCAGGGGATATATAGGTACTTAGTTGCACCTCTATTTTTGGATCTCTATCTTCAGTTCTTGAGTGATCCTTGCTGCTGGCTTTACTATCAGGACAAGCCAATCTCTTGTGCAGTGCCAAGAGATCAGGGACCACTCTTTTTTAAACTGCATGTCAGCCTGAAATATAAATGATTTGTTTTTAACGATTAAGCCTGGTGGTGCCATCTTGTTCCTTAGGTATTCAGTCATGAGCAGTCCATGTAGAGCTGCTTTGATCTGATTGTGTCTCAGGTTAACTATTTCATTCCAATCTACGATGTTCGGACCAGTCTCTGGGTTGCTCAGGCCTTCAAAAGGGTTGATGGCCGTCAGAATTTTGTCATTTTCATCTTCCCCAAACGTGAGGCCGTGTTCGCCCTCCATTTGACTAGGACCGCTGGCTTCTTTGATATAGAGTGTGTGTTCCTATGTGTATGTGTCAGTGTCTGGAGAAACTCCCGCAGCTGTGCGCTGCCTAGAACGTACAAATAAACAGGAGGGGGGAGTTAGAGTAATAGAGAAGGATTCTTACTCCACAGACTTAGTTACATAAACAAAAAGAATCCAACTAGGGGTGTTAGGGAAGTGTTCACCACAGTGGTATGGGAGCACTTAGTCTTTTGTAAAATACCCCTCACACACAAAAAGGCCCCTTGGTGTCATGCTTCGTCATAGGGGTCTTTGCACCCCTCTAACGGAATGCGGCGTGCTACGACCTACGACTACGCGGGAGCACTTTTAGTTATGACTATATGTGGTGCATGTGATTGGGGATATTTTATGTGAGTGATGGGATTTTAGTGAAAAGATTAAAAAAATACCTGGCTTGTGGGTATATTAGAAAAAAAAAAATTTGTGACCCCGGGCTGTAACTATTAAAAGAATTGAAGTGCGAGGTTAAACCTATTGTGTTAATGGACAGTACCTCATGTGTGCGTCAACATGTTTCGGAGGCAGAGCTCCTTCTTCAGGACGGGGGCACAACTTCCCCACCTTACTCACGTTTTACTAGTTTTGTTACAAAAAATGTATTTATGTTAATAACAAAAAGTGAAAAAATAGATAAATAAATATGTGTATAGAACTAAAGGCTACAATGTGCCAACAGCAGTTTGGCTCAAGTTTAATGCAATTTGCATGACCTGAGAGAAAAAAAAGAAAAAGTATAAAGGTCACCCTGGTACCGGGTAGTTCAGACAGGTGCAATCACCTGGAACAAACCATGCGCTCAAATAGCTCTGTAAAGGAAAACTAACAAGACATACAACATAGAAACATAAACACTCCAATTATGTAATAGAAGCTATGGTCATACTTGTCAAGTATTGCTTGCTTGCTTCATGAGCATTCAGAAACGTCTGGGGGGTGATTGCTATTGTGCAATCTAAGTAAAAAACAATGTAGGTTTCAGTATGGTTCCCTACTTACTTCGTTTGTCTTAGAAATGCTTGTTTTTCACACTCTATACTCACGAACTCGTGACGAGTTGTCCTCCGTCTTACCCCACACGCTGCTCCGCCGAACTGGATCGGAAAACCCAGGGCGTTTGGTATTTATACCAGGTTTTGTGTTAATGGCTTAGCCTCGTTAGCGTAAAAACGGATGTGAGTATGTGCCCATAAAAGGGTAATCTGCCGTTAATTGGTTGTTTCTAGTGTAGATTGGTTAATTGCAAATCCTTATTTGGCAGATCCGGCAAGACTCTGTACATTTTCAGCCCCGTAGTCTGGTGTGCGAGGTGTGCGCTTGCGCACTGAGCACCCGCTTAGTCGCGCATGCTCAGAATACGGCCTCGGTATTGCGCACGCGTGAGGGATGACAGGATATACCCGCGCATGCGTATTGCGTGTCCCTTAAAGCTCTGATAAGCTCTGAAAACGGAGACTGGTCTGATTTTGCTTAAACAGTGCAAATAATAATATCCAATGCTGGAAAAACGTCTTGTTTTAGCATTTTACCATGCTTTCACCATTTGTATTCTATAGACTAGTGACTATGCTGATTACTTTGTTTCTTATAATATGTTTGCTTGTATTAGCTAAGATACTGCGTTTGAGAACACTGCATTAGTGAATAAACATTTCAAATATGCACGTGTCCTCTTTTACTCCTTGGGTGAGTTTTGGTACACCCTAATTCACTGAGGTTCCAAGTCTCTAAGCACAGTTCTGTACAAGAATGGAATCCCTGCGACATAGCGCCCAACCGTTGGTGGTCTTATTACATGACACTCGAGTAGTGCAGTTTTCAGTCCTTAACACCTTCACTATTGTTTCCGGATAATGGTGGTGTAGGACAAACCTACCTATATTTACATAGGTCTTTTCAAGCTTGAATCTTTCTAAACGGTTTCCTTGAATTACTACCTAGTTGTGCTACTAAGTTTCCTTTGTACCTTTTTCTTTCTGTGTCACTATTGCCGCGGTGGACATTGCACAACATAGCCGCATTGCGGTGCGCAATCATTTGCTGAATTATAATGTCCCCGAGGATGGCTTGGCCGTGATAATGGTGGTGAGTGCAGAGGTGGCTTACCCGTATGAGATTTTTTTCTCAGGGGTGACCTTCCCAGCTATGAACGCAGATACGCGTGTGTTCGACACGTACACTCCCACGGCTGTGCCACAGGAATATGCACCGTATAGGGCACAGGAGATTCCTATAGATAATTGGCAGCATTGCGTTTGGTTTAATGGCGCCCTACCCCACTTTTTGATATCTCCGAGGTTAGGTCCTTTGTCCATTCCAGGCGCAACTTGGCCTGTTTTGGCTGGATTTACGCCTCATCCTCAGCACGGAGCATGTAACGTCGCAGAGTTACGATGACTACAGTCGCAATTAGCGTGATTAGATCGTTAGTGCAATACATAACCCGTAACCTCCTGGGCGGGGCACCCGGTGGTGCGGCGCTTCCTGCCGGATAGGGCGGTATGAAGCTTAGTCCTGTAAGGGTCAACGCTGTGATGGGCAAGCGCCCCCAGGATAGGGATGATTTTCCTTTTTGGCTTGCTGAAAAGTTTGACCAGCTGGAAGCTGTATTTCCTAACACGTCTCCTCGTGAAAAACACAGGATTCTGACAATTAGCTTACCGAAAGACTTGACTCCTGAAATTGGTGACTGTGAAACCCCCGGCAGAACTTTTGCGGCGGTTTACACGAGGTGTTACGGCACTCCGTCTATGACTGTCCTGCCAACGGTCCTTAAGCGTGTTCAGGATGAGCACGGACCTGAGGCTGCTGTTGAATTGGGTATGCGCCTATGTGTCTCCTTTGATGTAGTTTCCGATCTCGTGCTTGCAAATGTCAAGGGGGATGCGGTAAACTTTCAGGTTGCCAATGCTTTGCAGGCAATTCCCGATGCAGAAAAACCCCGACAGTTGGCAAGGATTATTGTGGCGGCTTATAAAACAGTGGGCTGCAATAGCAGGGGTCTTAAGCCTTTTTCTACTAAAGAGAAAAAACAACCCCAAGGGCAGAAGTCGGAAACCAATGACCAGCCCAAGCCCAAGAAACAAAATTGGCCTAAAAAACAGAAACAGGGTAAGCAACAACAACATAAACAGGAGTCTCGTCCTGCGTCTCCATTGCCTGCTCCCACAGAACGTGTTTATGACTTGCGCCATCGCGCGATGATAAAATCACCTGATTGTTTTCAGGTTTCTGATCAACGCTCTCCTCGTTCTTTTCTGGAGTCATCGGCCTTTTCGACCGGTGGTGGAGGAGGCGGCAGGGGTAGGGGTGGCCAGCAAGTACGCGACCAGCCCCGCCCGAAAGACGGTAAAGGCAAGCAGGACGATTCTACACCGAAGAGACCCCAGTTTCAGAAAAAGAAAGTCGCTGCTTTAACAGCAAACATATATACCACAGATAGTGAGATCGCAGCTTTGGAATCAGACATGGGCCCTGACCTTGCTGGACAGCGTGGCGGAGATTACCATAGTGCGAGAGGCCCTGCGTCCACTACTGAAGGTGACAGCGACTGACCGTTATGTTGTTGTGGAGACAGCTGATACTAGAGTAGCTCCGCCTGACAGACTTTATGAAATAGTTTTATTCATTGAAGGTGGCAAACAACGTACCATAAAAGGGGTATTTTGGGAGAATCTTACAACTACCTATGACATTTTGTTAGCGGAGGCTGACTGGCCCCACCTTTTGTTCTCGCAGCTCCAAGAGGGGTGGAGGTGATCCTCCCTAGTTTCGCGCACACGGTCTCGAAGGAGCATGCGCTGAATTTTGCAGAAGACTGGGCTAGAGCTCTTGGCCGGCTTTGTACCATACACATTGTGGATGGGATACATTTTCCCCGCACCACGAGTTACCCTTGCGGTCGCAGCCACAGCCTCAACCTCAGTACCCCATAAGACGTGAAGCGAAGGCTTCCGTTGCGGCGATCCTTGAGCAATTGGAATATCAGGGAGTGATTGAAACTTGTGTGTCACCAATGAATAACCCTCTTTTTACTGTGACCAAGTCTGACGGTTCATATCGTTTGGTATTGGATTACCGGCATTTAAACTCGCATTGCCGTACTTGTGCGGTACAGAATACTCACGGCTCTGCCTTAGTGGATAGTCTTGTGCGTAGGCGGTTTAAAACCACGCTTGACATTTCCAATGGTTTTTATGCCTACCAATTGGATGGTCTGAGTTCCCAATGGATCTCCTTTACTTGCGGCGGTGTCCAGAGACAATTTCGGCGTTTACCAATGGGCTACAAAAACAGCCCAGGGGTATTTGCTGCCCGCATAGTCTCTCTCTTGGAGAGAGTCGACCCTGATGCATGCTCGTATGTGTATGACATTTATCTCACAGACGACAAACTTTGGGAGCATCTGTGTCGAGTTGACCGCATAATTTGTAGTTTTGCTGACTTCGGTTATAAGTTCAACTTTGCAAAGTCGCACATTGCAGAGTACACAGTGTTGTTTCTGGGCTATGAGCTCAACAATGAGGGTCGAGGATTGGCACCTCACTTCCTGGAGAAATGCGCACAACTGCGCGCTCCGACAACTCTGAAAAAATTACAGTCTTTGCTGGGTTTTTTGAATTTTGGGAGGACATACATTCCGGAATATGCCCAGCGTATTAAGCCTTTGTATACTTTGATACAACCTACTGTTACCAAATCATGCTGGCTGCCAGAGCACTCGGCTATACTGCAATCTTTGCAGGCTGATCTGCTCGCTTCTAAATACTTACTGACTCGTGACAACCACACCAACCTGGTGATAAGAATCATCCCTGGGACGGTGGGTTTCACATACCTTACTTTTAACGAAGGAGACACAGTACCTATTGCCTACAAGTCACACTTGTACACTTCGGCTGAAATGCGATTTTCCACTGTGGAGAAAGTTTTAACGGCTGTGCAGATGGCGATTCTTAAAGAACGTGCTCTGTCACAGGGAAAATGCATGTTGGTAGTAACCCCGTGTCCTGCATTGGAAGCAGTTACGAAAGCCAGTGTACCTAATTCTAAAGCTTTGCACCCTCGGTGGATACAATGGGCTGCTTCTTTGACATCTCCGGATGTCACGTTTGTTTTTGATGCCTCCTTACGGTCGTAGGAGTTTTTGCAGTATGAATTTGTTCATCCTGCACCTTCGGCCATGCAGCTGTTGGAGGATTTCCATTGCATCATATACACTGATGGTTCGGCGCAGGTTGCGCATGGTTCTAAACACGCCTACGTTTCCGCATGCGCCATTGTGGTAGGTGCCATGGTGAACGATGAGTTCAAGTACAGAGTCGTGCACACGCAGACTCTAGGGGACTGCACTGCACAATTGGCAGAGCTTTGTGCTCTTATGCTTGCATTGGAGTACGCTGATCCTAGTGTGACGACTCTGATTGTAAGTGATTCTTACTACTGTGTCCAGTCTTACAATGAGAACTTGTTCTTTTGGATTCAGAATGATTTTCGTGATTCCAAGGGTAGCACAATAAAGCATAAAATGATCTGGGTCCGAGTGGCTGAGCTTAAAGAGCAGTTGCCCCTCGTGTTTGTAATTCATACTCTCGGTCATCAGCGCGTGGGAGTTCACGCTGTTGGTAACTCGCTTGCTGATGAAGCAGCAAAATCAGCAGTATCGACATATTTAGTTGCAGCAGTTACACGGTCCAAAAGTAAGATTGATGATGATATCTTGGCGGCTGTTGCTGCCACTGAGAAGGGAGGTAAATATCCTGCGGGGTTCCCTTTGAAGTACACATACCACTTAAGTCCCGATAAGGTTCCTTATGTGAAAATTCCTGAAGTTGGGGAGAGATTGATTCCCAACTCGGATCGCAGAAATACACTGATCACAGCGGCCCATGAGGGTGTTGTGTCTGCGCATTCGGGCGTTTCAGCCACTGTGTCTCAGTTACAACAACGTTTTTGGTGGCGGGGACTGTACAAACAGATGCATGACTATGTCCTTCAATGTGACATTTGTCAGCAGATTAAGCCTTCAAATGCTACGCGTCCGCCCCAAACACAGTTGTTCATTTCTAATAAACCATTAGGTTGTGTTTATTTAGATCACTGCGGTCCTTTTTCTTCTGCTACTGCGTATAAGTACATCTTAGTAGCAGTTGATTCATGCACACGCTTTGTATGGGTGTGGCCTCATCGCAGCGCTGATTCATGGACTGTCATAAGAGATTTGCGTGTCTTTGTAGGGATTTTTGCCTGTGGTACCTTCCATTCGGATCAGGGTCCTGCTTTCGCCTCTAAGGCGTATAGGGATGCCATGGATTCGATGGGGGTCCAAGTCAAATTTTCGTCTCCATACCGGCCTGAGGGTAATAGTGTTGTGGAACTAATGAACCGTGACTTAAAGCAATCACTGACAGCTCGAGTTATAGGCACTGGCAGAAACTGGCTGGCCCATCTTAATGGCGTGCAGCATGCTCTTAATAATCTCCCTAGAAGGTCTCTGGGTGGGCGGACCCCATACGAAATGCTCTTTGGTATCAAGATGTATGTACCGGACCTTGACGGTCTAGACTCGGTGGCTGCGGCTGCTCCCTTTGACCTAGATGAACATTGCAATGTTTTACAGACTCTACAAAAGACGAGAGACAGTCTTGCAAAGGAAAATTTGCCCTCCACTTCAGGTGATGTGTTGCAGATCCCGGTAGTTGGCTGGCTACCCAAAGTTGGAGAACTGGTTCGGGAGAAGATCGATAATAAGAAGGAATTTGGTCCCTCATACCATGCTCCAGTTCCCGTGCTTGGTGTGAAGGGCACAAGAACAGTCATTTTACCACCACTTCCAGGTCGTAAAGAAAACAGGTATATCTCCATTGACAATGTCAAGATACACAGAGTGGCCGATTCTTCTTAGCATGACACCGGCAGTCTCATGTCCTTCGATGGTGAGAAATTCTGTATTGGCCACTACTTCGGATTATGCGCTGGAGGTGGCCCTTGAGATGTCTGCAGTTTCTAGTCCTTTATTGAGTGCATTGCCTGGTACTCAACTTGATGAAACTGACTACACCTACCCAACTGACTTATCGATGCCTGATTTGCAAACTTGTATAGCCACAGAATCCAGATTTTCATTTGACACTGTTTCACACACTTCAGGAAAACCTACAAGGATTAAGGCCTATGCAAAATTGTTTAAAAAACATTTTTTGATTCCCCCTTGGATTTATATTTGGTTGGGCTTTTTTCACTTTACCTTTTTATGTCAATTGGTTTTGTGTTTTATTTTTTCCGATTCATCAATGGACACTATGTCGAGGAGAGAACATGCATTCGATATCTAAATGGAACATTGGCGCCACATTCCTCAACGCATTCAGCCCACAGATTGAAAAGGGACTTGGCCTTTGTTAACATCACTGCTTGGCCTGTCCTGGATTGGGTAGTCTGGGATGCTGTTAAAGTTCAAATCCATGGGCCCACTGAAGTTGTAAATGTCCCTAATGTACTTGAAGTTAACATGGGGGATGTGGTTAAACAAAACATACGTTCTGATGATTGGGATGTTCAGGCCGTAGAGGCTTTGTTTGCTGATTTGAAATATTACGCTGCCTTTGATGCTGAAGATTTATATTTAGAATATGCTAATTATGGTGATTTGTTTTGCTTCCAACATTTTGGCAATCACTACCTACATAAAACTAAATCCAGGAGAAGTACTGTTAATTATACGCAGAGGGAGCATTGCCCAGCTCCTTTACAAGGCAGCTCAAGTACATTTTTGAAAAAGTACACTTATTTTACTGATTTTAATCAGTCCAATCCCGCTTCTTTTTATTTTAGAATGACAGAAATATCCATGCCCAAAGTTAGACTTACTGATACTAAGTTATTGTACTCGAAGTCCTTTCTAGACTAGCTAGCTGTTGGAGGCTACGAGTTGTGGAAGGAATCCATTGACCTTAAATCGGATTTGGGTTCTAAAAGTTGGCGGGTACAAGGCACTGAGGCTTTGCACCGTGCATGTCTCATCCCGAATCATATGTTGTTTTTGAATTCTACAATTTCACAGACAACATGCTTTGGATTGGCTACTTCTAAAAAATTAAATACTCCCTCCTTCCCTGATTTAGAAGAATATTCTGGTTGGGGTAATACTACACAATTTTCGATTAGGGAGTTGCAAACTATGTTGCTAAAATCGTCCATTAACATATCCAGTTTGGATCCCAAAGGTTGGTTGCTGTGGCACAGAAGTGCTGATTCGTGCCAACATCGTTTTCTGGGTATAGCTGATACACAGGTCAGAGTCGATCCCCGTTTTGAGAGTGACCATTCTGTAACTACCTATTCTGTAGGCAAATTATGTCAGAATTGGCTCAAACATTCTACCTTGGCGTCAGTTAAACTTCATTTGTCTAATCTGACTGACGATGTTGATTTGAATGATTTCATAAAAGGCCCGGCTAGAGGTAGATCTAGAAGATGGATATATGCAGTTTACAATGAAATCTGGAAGACGTCACAGATTGAGGCCGCTACCCGCCTTAGGGCTATTGATCAAGCTAATTTAGAAAAAGTGCTTGCTGTTGTGGATAATAGCATTAACACGCTTTCTTTCCGCATTTACACGCTGGATAATATTGTGTCCTCTGTTGTTGATATTGTGCAAGATGAAGTGTCTGTGTTTACCTTTCTCAGTGGCGGTGGCCATTACTGCTACGTGGCTTATACACGGATTAATAACTTTGCCTTTCGCTTTGTTCAAATTTACAAGTTGTATGAAATACTTTGCCATTGGTAGATACCGGCCTCTTGGTAGTTCCTATCTCCATGAAACATGGTCGCTCCCCTTTACGTACAGATGCCTTAAAGAAGGAACGGAAGTTTATCTAAAAGGTGAAGAGTGCACAGAAACACCAGATCACTCATTAATGTGTAGACATATCCAATTACACGGCTCTTGCAATCAAGAGCAGCCTAATTTGGCATGTGTTTTGAAGGGTACCCCTGTTCCCGCAATCGTCCCCACATTCACATTACTGGCGATCGAGAAAATCTACCAAGACATATCTGAGCTCAATGGTGGAAACACGTCCCTGACCACGGCCATCAGCCCCAGCCTCTCGAGCATCATGCCTGTCACATATGCCCCCCTGGTCGAATGGCCTGACCTTAATCCGTCTGCTTTATCAGAACACCTGGCCAAAATCAAATCAGGCTCACCTAATGATCCCCTCCCTGTCTCTGTTCTCAGACTTCTGGATGAGCCTCAGCTCATCGGGATTTGCTCCACACTCAATGTCTCACTACATCAGGCCAGCGTTCCTGCGTGCTGGAAGCATGCCATGGTTTCTCCTTTATTGAAGAAACCTATGGCAGATCCTAAAAACCCTGCTAACTTTAGGCCGATTTCGTTATTACCCGTTTTTTCCACGTTAATGGAAAGACACATCCACCAGCATTCGGCCCAGTTCGTCTCGACAAACAATTTGTTACATGACTCTCAGTCAGGGTTTCGCCCAGGATTCTCGACTGAGACAACACTCTTGGGAGTCACTGAGAATCTCCGCTTCATGCTGGACAGAGGGGACACAGCCGCTGATTCTGTTAGACCTCAGTGCGGCCTTCGACACAATCTCCCACGCCATTCTGCTCAGAGCGTTGGCCTCCCTAGGCATTGGTGGCAAGGCCCTGAAATGGCTGGAATCTTTCCTGGCCGATCGGACCTTCCAAGTCTTCTCCCAGTCCTCGTCATCCAGGGTTCATGCCCCTCCTTTTGGAGTGCCCCAGGGTTCAATCCTCAGTCCCCTTCTTTTTTTTTTTTAACTTTATTGATATGAAGGCATAGTATACAGTCATTACAATACATTCAAGCTGGCATTTTCATATATGTACGGTATAGTCCTGGCATCTTATATGACATTTTCTAGCCTGCATTTATGGCTCTCCCCCTTTCTTATAAATTCTATACATGCTCTATTGTAGGTTTTCATCTAAGTTAACAGAATATAACAATGTTTACCCGTTAAGTGTTGCTCAACATGGGTGTCTCTCGTAAAACTTCAAGAGACAGTCCCCTCTCCCTCCCCCCAAACTCAGGTCATCACTTTTATGTACGTTTCACACTTCCTCTCCCAACATCGTGTCCCCCCCGCCCCATTGTCGTCTCATAGGTAAGTTAACTCAATACGTTGCTGCATGTAGCACGAGTAAGCGGACATCCTCCACCCCATTCGCTACTCCTCATCCCCCTCCGAGTCCAGATCGTCTCCCTCTGGTAAGGGCTCACATATCTCACCCCTATAAGCATTCCATGCTGCCCATACCTTATTTCATTTGCGGGGGGAAGCTCGAAGGACATAGACAGTTCTCTCCGTGACCATCAGGACATCCATGTTTCTAGCCCATCTGTTCGCAGTGGGCAAATCCGGAGCCCCCCATTTCTGTGCGATATCACGCTTAGCCACTGTCATGGCTAGCGTAGTCCAAATTATCCCATATCTATCTAGGTCATTTGGGTCCCAGATGTTCAAAAGGCACTTACGTGGTTCTGGTAAAATGGAAATCTTGAGTGTTTGGGAGATTGTGCGCATGATTTGCCTCCAGAATTCCTGTATGTGTGGGCAGTCCCATAGTGTATGAAATAGTGTTCCCTCCTCCCCGCAGCCTCTCAAGCAGAAGGGATGGGGCGCTCTATGGATTTTGTGGAGTAGTGTCCTGGTGTAATAGATGCGGTGCAAAATTTTTAATTGCACCAGTCTGAACTTTGCCGAAATGCCTACTTCTTTCGGGGAGGCTAAAGCTTCGTTCCATTCCGAGTCGTCCGTCACACCTATGTCCCCTTCCCACCTGTCTTTAAGTTTCAGCGTGGGGTCCTCTAAGTTGCTGATCAGTTTTTTGTATGTGAGGGAAGTCGCGCTCTGTTGCATGAAGTCTGTCAATAGTCTGTCCTCAAGTGGTGAGGATTCCGGCAGATCAGAGCCCGTTGGGATTGCTTGGAGCAGTGCGTGTCTAATTTGTATGTACCTAAATTTTTCCGTGGGTCCGAGGCCATACTGCTGCTGGAGTTGTGGGAACGGTATTACCGTGTCTTTGTCCCAGAGGTCCCCCACCGTGGAGATACCTATAGAGTCCCACTGTGTAAATCCTGCACACCCTCTAAGGTTTCCCAGTGATTTCGTGTCCCATAATGGTGTCATTTTGGTGATTCTTCCTTTCCAGCCCAGTCTTGCCTGTGCTAAATGCCAGAGGGCCACCGTGTGTTGTGTCGGACCGTGCAGATGTTTGAGTTGCGTTTTATTGTACAGTGCCGAGAGCATGCAGTCCGTTCCTAGCTGTGACCAGTCTGCCCTGTATGCTGGGTCGTCTCTCGGGGTGTGGAGCCATTGGTTAATTATTTTGAGTTGGGCTGCCCAGTAATAAAGCTGAATATTGGGAAGCGCAATCCCACCCTCATACCAACTTTTCACCAGCTTGTCATATGCTATACGTGCTGGGCCATTGTTCCAGAGTAGGTTGGAGACTAACGCTGCGATTTGTTTGAAGTACCGCGGTGGGACGGGATACGGGGTGTTTTCTAATATGTATAGAAATCTGGGAAGTGCCATCATCTTATATAAGGCCGCTCTTCCCAGGAGGGTGAGGGGCAAGGTCGCCCAGTGCTTAACGTCTGCGCGTAAGCGATCCAGAGGTGGTTTGAGGTTGTTAGCGAAGAAATCTGCTTCAGAATGTGCGATGACAATGCCTAGGTATTTGAAGGAGGTCGTCGGTCCCGCCAGGGGGCAGTCTTCTCGCAATCTTGGTGCTGGACCTTTCAATGTATATATCACCGATTTTGACCAGTTCAGGGTATAGCCCGATGATTTCCCATGTGTGTTGCATATTTCCAACAGGGCTGGGATTCCTTCGTCGGGGTCTACCATGTATATGAGCATGTCATCAGCATATAGGGAAATTTTGTCTTCCCATCCCTCTTCCCATTGAATGCCTTTGAATAAGGGCGTTGTCCTGAAGGGTTCAAGCACTAACGCAAAAAGTAAGGGTGACAATGGGCATCCCTGTCTGGTCCCTCTGCCCAACGGGAAAACCGGCGAGATGTGGCCATTAGCCACTACCTGTGCTACTGGTTTGGTGTAGAGAAGTCGTATCCAGGCTATATATTTCGGCCCAAAGCCCATACGCGCAAGCACCTCGAAGAGGTATTCCCATTCAACCAGGTCGAAAGCCATTTTTGCGTCAAGGGAGAGAATTACGGCCTGTTCTGGGAGGAGGTGTGAACGAGCCAGTACTCCATGAACCCTCCGGAGATTCAGCGCCGTACTACGATGGGGCATAAAGCCTGATTGGTCGGGGTGGATCAGGGTGCCCAGGTGTGGCATCAGACGGTTGGCCAGAAGTTTAGCCAGCACCTTGGCTTCCACATTTAGTAATGATATCGGGCGATATGAGGTGCATTCGGTTGGGGGTTTACCCGGCTTCGGTATAGCTACTATTGTGGCCGTGCGTTGATCCAGCGGCAATTCTGCCTTCTCCCTACTCTCCATATACATGGTCAGTAGGGGTCTACTGAGTTCCGATGCCATTGATTTATACCATTCCACCGGCAGTCCGTTAGGACCCAATGCTTTGCCCGATTGCAGCGATTGTATCGCTAGTTGAATTTCATCCTCTGATGGATCTGCCTCTAAGTCATGCATATTCTCAGGCGATATGCTGGGAATGGTAACGTCTGTCAGTGAGAGTGCCGCCACTTGCGCTGTGACGATGTGATCCGGGGTGTATATGTTCTGAAAATGATTTGCTAAAGTGTGCACTATGTCTTCCGGGTGCCTTAGTTCTCGGCCGTCTGCAGTATACAGTCTCTGAATACCTCTTGTGCCTCCCCCTCTCTTATCCAGCCATGCCAGCATTTTCCCTGCTTTGTCGCCCACATCATAAATTCTGTGTGTTGTGTTTGCGATGTAGCCCCGCACTGTCGTTTTGAGGTGGGCCTGGTACTGCTGTTGTCGTAGCTGCAGCGTGTGTGTCGTAGCTGGGGAGGGGTCTTGCATATGTGCAGTGTTCGCGTCGTGGAGTGCTAGTTCTATTTCTGTAAGTTCCTTCTGGGAGTCTTGTTTGTGTCCCGTAATGGCCGCTATTGCAGTCCCCCTAAGGACGGTCTTGTAAGCTTCCCAGAGGATTGATGGTGAAGTCACCGTCCCAGTGTTTTCAGCAAAATAGTGTGTCGTCGCTAGTTTCAGTTTCTTCCGTATTTTAGGGATTTTTAGATAATTGGGGTAAACTGGGTAGATCCTGGCGCATTTCCGTCCTCTAGTAGTAAGAGTGAGAACTATTGGGGAGTGGTCAGATATACCTCTTGGTAGGATGTCAATGCTGTCTACAGATCCCATTCCCACCCCCAGGAACAAAAAATAGTCTATGCGAGATAGGCTGTTGTGCACGGCGGAGTAAAAAGTGTATTGAGTCGCTGCTGGGTGTAGATGTCGCCACACATCCACAATGTCCAATGCTTCTAGAAAGTCAGGGAGTGGTGCAGTCCCTCTTGAGCTGGTTCTGATGGGAAAGGCGTCCAGTGCAGGGTCCACTATTGCATTTAGGTCACCCTCTATGATTGTGTCACCTTCAGGGAGGTCTATGAGGAATTTACCTAGTGCAGGTAGTGCTATGGAGTGAAGTGCCGGGGGGATGTAGACTGATACCACATTAAGCGGCCTGCCCTCCCACTGGCCATGTATCGCTGCGAAGCGTCCCTGGTCATCCGTCGCGCGATGTGTAATTATAAAGGGCGATGTCTTTTTTATTAGTATCCCTGTCCCCCTGGACCCAGAAGTGAAGTCTGCATGCGTCGCCATAGTGTATCCGCGCCTGTCAAGCGCTTTGCATGTCGTCCCTGTAAGGTGTGTTTCCTGTAGCAGAACCACATCCGGGCTCTGGCGTTTGATGGCCTGCATGACCAGGCCTCTTTTTATCTTGTCCCCTAGGCCTCTGACGTTCCATGTTAGCATGCGCAAAGGGGGCAACCCCATCGTTACCGGGGTGACCTCAGTGGGTGTAGCTCTAAGTGGGTTGGCCATGGAGTCGTTGGGATTGTTTCATGAGCAATGTGTCGGTAGGTGCTGTGCAGCTGTTGCCTTTCTTGACGAGGCATATGAGTACACCGATATTTAGAGTGGCAATATTACGTGTGAAGTGAGTGATGACCATGTATAGAAACGTGAACAATAAAACCGAACTCCCATCCCCCCTCCCTGCTCCCCTGCTCCACGGACTAAACCCCGCCCGTGTCCCCAACATTGCAGAGTGCTTTAGTCCTTCCCCAACTATCATACTTGCTTGTGGGGTTGGTGAGTCCCCTTCAGGCACTAACTGCGCCCAACTTACTCAGCTGCACCAGGTCCAAGGTCCATCGCGGCACACTTAGGTCTTTCTATATATAGCTTGCCTTCAGACCGGCGCCGGTCGCCCAGAGTCTAGCGGGTCTTGTGCAGAGTCGGATTCCGTTGCTGCCGTGCCATCCTGATGAGTCGGGCGGCCAGTCTGGCTGCCTGTTTGCGCGCCGTTACGGTGAGTAGTCCGATCCTTGTGTGGACGGTGACTTTGTCCCACTTGCCTCCAACCCTCCAGCCAGTCCTGGGTTGCTTCTGGTGTGTCAAAGAACCATGTCTTTCCATCGGCCACTATCCGTAACTTGGCGGGAAATAGCATGGAGTATGGCAATTCTCTGTCTCTTAGTGCTTTTTTCACCTCCGTGAAGGATTTGCGGCGTCTGGCCACCTCCGCCGTGTAGTCCGGGAAGAAGGATAAGGTTGCGTTCTGAATTTTAACAGGTGGGGAGTTCCTCGCTGCCTGTAGGATTGCATCCCTGTCTCTAAAGTTGAAGAGTCTGGCCAGCACAGGTCGCGGTGCCGCTCCTGGCTTAGGTGTCCCGCCCAGAACCCTGTGTGCTCTTTCCACTGAAAAGAAGCGGGATAGTCCTTTGGGTTGCAGTTTGGTCCTTATGAGATCTTCGACGTAGAGGTCCATAGCCCCCTTCCCTTCCGATTCTGGAAGTCCAAGGATGCATACATTATTCCTTCGAGAACGCCCTTCTTGGTCATCCAGCTTATCTTGCAGGACCTTGGTGACTTTCTCCATGCGTTCCATGGCTATTTGTAGTTCTGATGTGTCTTCCACAAGAGATTTCGCGACCACCTCCACTTGTGATACCCTTTCAGCCATTTTTTGGAAGTCCGCACGCAACAGCGTGACTTCAGAGGAGATGGAACCCACCGTTGTTTTGACTTCTGTGAGGGTTCTCATAATGTCCTCTAGCGTTATCCTTTTGTTCCCATCCGTTTCTGAGGTAGCGCCCGTGGAGTTGCGCCCATTCTTATGCGATTGTCCGGGTTGGCTATACGCAAACTTATCCAGCTTAGCTTGTGTGGATCCACTCCTGGTTCCTTTGCCCGCCATGGCGTGGAGATTGGGGTCGTCCCTCTCTGCGCTGTGATCTGCAGTGATTGTTTTACTCTTTCCCCGGCTTGCAGGTCCGTGGGCAGCAGGCTGGCGTGCACTCCGATATTGCGCTCGTGTAGATGGGGGCCCTTCTCATTCACTCAATGTCTCTGCCCCGAGCTTTGTTTGGGACACTCCTGTCCAGTAAGCGTGGATCCCTGCGCTGTCGCCGTCTGTAGGGCCGTTGTGACGGCCGTGATGATTGCGGTGTTCCGAACCCCTTCTGTCAGTGTCCAGTGCACTAAGCCGCTGTCCGCTACCGGTTGTGTCACAGACCGGACAGATTTAGTGACCCTTGTGGTAGGTTTCTCGGGCAGGGTCAGGTCGGTCGTGGCGTTGCTAGGCAGAACAGTTGTCGGGTGTTCACAATACCCCCTATATGCCCCTTATGGTACTTGTTGTATTTATTCCCCTTATGGTGGGGCTATTACCGGTCTGGTCGGGGTCCTGCCAGGGTGTCTCTTGCTTCGACTTTGGGGGCTTTAACATTTGTAGCGGGTAGGATCGCCACCCTTGTCTTGTGCTGCCAGGCGCTGCCGGTTCTCCCGGCTTTAACAAGCGCGTTGCTGATTTCTCCCTCTGTCCCCCGGGGGCACCCGCTTCGGTCCCCTCAGCCGCACCGTCCCGGGGAGTAAATGGGGTCTGCGTCTCTTGTTGTGGCCACCGGGCGTCAGATAAGGACGAGCAGGGCCGATCGTTTATCCCCTGGGGGAGCTCACCATGTCTTAGCTCTCAGCCGGTCGCTCCGTCCGCCCTCCGCCTCCGAGTTTGGTGTTTCTCGTTACGCTGACGCTTAGCAGGTGCCGGCAGCTGTAGTTTGGCAACCCAGCTTTCAGTAGTTACTCTGCGGGTGTCTCCGCCGTTCCGGTTGACGTTGTGGGTGGTTTTGTGCTCCAGGCGGTGCGCCGGGAGGTGCCTCCTCTGTCAGGCCGGCCCGGTCTCACTTCCGCTGGGGCCGGCGGCTTACTCGAGGTCGCTGCTACTGTTCTGGTCACAGGCCCCAGTGCGCCCGTGTGTGGTTCGGAGGGTTCCGATCCTCGATTTGCGCCAGAAATCGACCCGGTGATCCCGCTCCGGGCCCGGACCCGAATGCTGCCGCTTCGGGTGGGTGATGAAGCGGATAAATGTGCCGGATTAAGAATTAGGCCGCAGTGCCTTCAGGAGCCCTCACACTATGCTGCCGCCATGCTTGGCCGGTAGCCACGCCCCTCCCAGTCCCCTTCTTTTTAATCTATATGTTACTCCCCTGGCCTACATCGCCGAGCAAGCGGGGCTCACACTGTTCACCTATGCGGATCACTCGCAGATCGTCTTTTCCCTTTCACAATCGGATCAGTCCCCCATTTCCCTCCTTCAGTCGGGTCTCAGTGAAATAGCTACTTGGATGAATCAAAATCTGCTCAAGCTGAATGGGGGGAAAATGGAGATTCTGATCCTTGGGAATAAGCATGATCTGTGGTGTTCCAAGCATTGGCCGGCCGAAATGGGCCCTATTCCATCCGCATCTGAGCACGTCCGCAATTTGGGGGTGATTATAGATCAGGGGCTTACAATGCAGACACAAGCGAAGAAAGTGGCAGCCACTTGCCTTGTCATCCTGCGCTGGCTGAGGAAGATTTTGTGGATGCTGCCTGTTGACACCCAGAGGTCTGTGGTCAATGCCTTGGTGACCTCCCGGTTGTATTACAGTAATGTACTCTACCTGGAGGCTACCAAGGCAGTCACCAGGCGCCTCCAAATGGTTCAGAACGCCACGGCGCGTCTACTCTGCGGCAGCAAAAGATCGGACCTATCGCAGGGCGTCTTAGGGACCTTCACTGGCTCAGAGTGGAGAGCTGTGTGAAGTTTAAAGCCCTAAGATATATGTACAAAATCAAAGCAGGCACGGCCCCAAGATATCTGAAATCACTGGTCAAGACATACTCCCCAACACACACACTGCGGTCGTCCACCCAAGAACTTTTCTGTGTGCCTAAGTTCAGACTCTCAAGGATTGGCGGGAGGTCCTTCGCCTCTATGGGTCCCAGGCTTTAGAACTCCCTCCCCCTGGACATCCGCGCTGAAAGCCGCTATGGCCGTTTTTTCGGAAAGCAATTAAAACCTGGCTGTTTGACCAATAATCTATGACCCAGTGTGTGTGTCTCTTGTCTCCGTTAGCGCCGGGAAACCCTTTTTGGGTACCTGCCGCGCTCTATAAACTGAAAAAATAAATAAATAAAAATAATAAATAAGATTTCTTGGCACATAGTTTCATTGAAAACCTGCCGAGTTGTCCTCTGATGGTACTAGAGGCTCCGGTCATTGAAGAGCATGTATGTTCTTTCCCGCTGTTAAATTGGATGGCTGAGTTATTTTCGGATGATAACAGTGACTTCCTATTGGAAGCTGTTGCTGCTTATTTTGCATACTCGGTATTAGGCTGAGACCTGTCGTGACCCTTGATGTCATGGAACTTTTTCGTAAATTTTTTTGGGGGGAATTATGATGAGCCCTTTACTTCTCGGACCTATTGGCTTTGACTGAAGTGAACACTAAATTGTCATGCTGGTGAGATTTTTTATTTTTTTTTGCTGACACAATTCTTTTACCTCACCTACTCAAAATTGAACGGACTATTTTGTTGAACTCTGCATTTCAAGATTGAGTCCCTTATCTTATCTTATCTTATCCGTACTCGGATCATGGGAGGGTGTCATATAGTTATACTTTGCCTATATGCTGTGTTAAGTTAGCATGAGCTTATTAGAAGTTTAAATGCCATTTTACCTTTCTGCTGCTTCTGCACACGACACATATCTGTTGCTTTAGCTTTGAGCCTAGTAGAATGTTTTGATTCACGCGAGAATAATATGTTGTTACTCTGATATCAGCCTGGCTTGGTGAGCTGTGTCTGTACAGTGAGTGCTGAAACCTTCAAGGATATCTCAACACAGTGGTTGTTGTGAGGTCTGATCTTCGCTCGATCCTAGACATAACATACATGCAGCTGCGGCCAAGTTCTGGCTTTAGGCGCGTTTTTATATGGCTTTGCACTGAGCATACACACACACTTGATGGTGCTTCGCATGCAGAGAGCTGGTGGAAGATGATGTGATCCCTTACCACTAAGATCTGAGGTATGGGCCCGCCCTGCTAAAAACCCAAAGAGACCTTCTTAGATATAATATAATATACTATCATGGGAGGGTGAGAATTAGGTGTTACAGAACCCTATTCGTTTTAGCATTTTACCATGCTTTCACCATTTGTATTCTATGGACTAGTGACTATGATGATTATTTTGTGTCTTATAATATGTTTGCTTGTATTAGCTAAGATACTGCGTTTGAGAACACTGCATTAGTAAATAAACATTTCAAATATGCACGTGTCCTCTTTTACTCCTTGTTCTGGATTGAAATGATTGTATAACGAAAGAGTGTTCATGTGTTCCACATTACCTGAGGTGTACTAAGTCCATGTTCTGGTTTGTCTAAGCATTGGGAGTCTGTGATAACCAATGAGACACTGTAGCTAGTCTGGTAGGAGATTTTGGGTACTAAGGTGAGTTTTGGTACACCCTAATTCACTGAGGTTCCAAGTCTCTATGCACAGTTCTGTACGAGAATGGAATCCCTGCGGAATGGAATCCCTGCGACACTGGACTCCACGAAGCCGCCACCCCCCTCTGCTGTTGGTGGTGTTCAGCCAGGGTTCAATATATGTCGGGATCACCGTTGCTGCTTGTGGTGTTTAGTGCTGGCGTTATCCATCTGGACCCATGGGTCCCTCCTCCCCTGCTTGTGGTGTTTGTTGCTGGTGGTGTTAACCATCTGAACCCTGTGTGTCCCTCCTCCCCTGCTTGTGGTGTTTGGTGCTGGTGTCAACCATCTGGACTCTGTGTGCCCCTCCTCCCCTGCTTGTGGGGTTTGGTGCTGGTGTTAACCATCTGGACCCCGTGTGTCCCTCCTCCCCTGCTTGTGGTGTCCCTCCTCCCCTGCTTGTGGTGTTTGATGCTGGTGTTAACCATTCACTTCTCAATTTCCATATTCCACTATACTAATTCACCACTAATCCTTTATGGGTTCCAGAGTAGCGTGCTACTCGCCAATGAAACCCCCATCAAGGGGTAGCAAGCGCCATATAAATACAAACCTCTTTGCCTCTTCTATCCTGCAACCTACCCTTCTCTCTCCAAATAACTGAATAACATATCCACCACTCAAATTACTTCATACTTCACTATACTAATTTTTTCAACACTAATCCTTTATGGATTCCAGAGTAGCCATTGGGGAAAACGTGCAGTTTAATGGGTGGAATTGTGGTGGTGAGTGTGCTGATATTTCTGAAGCCCTCTGTCTCTTCAGTTAAGGGCTCATTGGGCGCATAAAGATAAGCATTAATCGTTGTTGGAAAAGTATTGACTGTCATTAGATCGGCGACCGGGGAGCCTCCAAATGGGAGTGATTAGCAACTAATCAATGCCTAGTCATAACGATCACTATGATGTTCCCAAGTATTAATGTCAGCGCAGCACCGCCCAATAAATCTGAAGAGCAGCTTCAGAAATGTGGGTGGGAGGATAGGGCTAATGTAGGGAGGGCCGGCTTTAGGACTGTGCGACCTGTGCAACTGCACCTGGCTCGGGAGAGGCGCTGGGTTCATGTTCAGAAATAACTTTTGGTTTTAAAAGCACCTGCTGTTTACTTGCGTGCCTAGCATTTTTCAGGCAGCAATAAAAATGTCAAGATAACCAGGTGATTAATGTTTCTGCTGGAGAGAGATGGGCGATTTGTCTAGTGGCAGCTTTGAATCGACATAGTATAGTACAGAGGGTTAATATACCTGCTGCAAAGAACGTGTACAGGCTGATTGCAGAACGGTAATTACTCCGTGTTGTTTTTTGTTACGTTTCATATAGAATGATTTCCACACGTATATTTTATTGCCTCTGTATAACGTGTTGTGTGATGTAAAGTGCTTTGACACCGTAGGGTTGTTATGAGTAGCACTATAAAAACTAGCATTGGCATAGCCAATAGGTCTCGCCTTTGGGACCTTATAAGTGTTTAGTTATCCAGCACAATATCCTTGGTGCAACAACATCACTTATAAGGTCCCAAAGGCGAAATCAATGCTTGTTTAAGATAGATGTTTCTTTAGAAAAGATTGATAATGGATATCGGACTTATGGCGCAAATTATCATTTTGAATAATATTTAGACTTGCTGTTGGGCGCGCTGTACAGTATGGAGTCCTCACTGGACACCTTAACACCAAGGTGCATGGTAAGCCAGACCACTCATGGGTTTTTGCCCCCCTGCTTCCCTCGGGAGAACTTAAAAAAAACCCTCTTAACTGTTGTTCTCATTATTGGTACCACCCTATCGTCCCAACTGCAGCGTTCAGATCTGCCCCAGCCCCTTCTTAGACAACAAGTGGACAGCGCGGTAGACACACCGCTCATCGCGCTTATGTAATTATCCCCATGCTTCTATCATGGTCCCCTCACCACCCCTCACCACCCCCTGTCAAATAGTGTGGAACACATCACCTTGGCATGCCTTAGGCACCTAAAATGTTAACCACGACTCAACACCAATACCCCTCGTGGCATGAACTGATCACAATGCGCCGTGGATGATCAGCACAGGTTGCCTGACACCTCTCTCACAAGAATGGACAAGTAGCACCTTAAAGCATGGTATGAGTCCAATTTTAGAATTATCCTAAGAGTTACACAGATGTTTAATATACTGTTATATGTCCCCTTTCTCCCTGTTCACACAGGCTTTAATTCAGGCAGGCAATGGTTGTCCTGATGATGAGGTTTAAAAAGTAAAGGAGGACCCCGCACAGACTAATAGGGGACTGGGGGGATAGTAAATCTTCAAAATGAGAGACAGGGGCGTCCCCACGAGAAGACAGTCTAGGACTGTGTTTCACACCTAGTACCTGAACTCTAGGGTGAATGATCCATTATCAAAGAAACAAATTTATAAAGCATGCCAATAATATGGCGGGAAAGGTAAAGTTACAGAGATTTATATTTGATTCCTATCCGTGTATGTTCAGAAGAACTATGTATATTTACTGTTCTATTTGCTTATATCCCTGAAGATGCCAAATTCTATAGGAAAAAGATTATAGCCTCACAGTATAGTCAATTCATACACACGCATTGAAAACGACAGTTTTTTAGTGATACCCACAATGAACACAAGACTTAGTTTTTAAAAAAGGATATACAAAAATCAATGTTTTTAAAAAAGAAAGTTTACCACACCATGAGTTACTCTGTTGCACATTTATTATACATACAAATTTTAAAATTTCATCATTACAAAGTAGACAATTATTTAAGGAACAATGTTAATACATTTGCATAAAAAACATTTAAAAGCAAAGAATCACAGGTCGACGCGGCGTTTCGGTTTCTTGTATTTCTACCTTCTTCAGGACAGATTCTACATCAAATTTAAAAAACACAGAGTTACTCTAAATTGCATTGGTGCAAACCATTACGTTTTCACAGTTATGAATAGGTACTTATGGCGCAAATTATCATTTTGAATAATATTTAGACTTGCTGTTGGGCGCGCTGTACAGTATGGAGTCTGGATGTGCACGTTTGATGGATGGCTTGGCTTCCTTATTGTTTGTTACCAGATACCACGGGATCATTGCAGGAATATGTATTTCCCACCTCTTTAAAGCCTTGTTCAATGGAGTAATTTCAGCATCCACTTTCAAGTTTTTTAATCATTTTTATGAGATGGGTGCCGCGCTTTATGTTTCAGGAGGGCGCCAGCTTTCATTTTTACAACACAGGCTCTGTGCTTCATGTTTGAGCACTGTGCCAGTTTTTTGTGTTTAAAAAAAAGAAATTATTACCATGACGGCTGTTTCACTGGCCGAAATGCACATAACTTTTATGTGCAGGGGCTCTGTGCTTTATGTTTGAGCATGATGCCCGCTTTTATATTTACAAAACCAGTTGTTCTAAGTCTCACAAATGGGAGACCTATTGCATTGCAAATGCTTGTTCTATGTGTGCTGCAGTCTGCAGCATACAGAGAAAGAGGGAATTGCCTTTTGTGATTGTCTTTGTGCAGGAAAGTATCCCTTTCTGCACAAAAATAATCATCCCGCAGCGCAGGCACCCTTGCACCATGCTGCAAAGGTGCCTGTGTTGGCGCATGGCAGCCCATTGTGCGCCTGCGCAGGGGAAAATAACAGGAATGCGCCGTATCTGATAGATACTTGACAAGGAAGTTGACAACCATAATAATTATAGGCCACAATATGCACTATAATGAACAGAAAAGTCCAGCCGGACTTACGAATTTATTCAATAATTAAATAAATTAATTTAGGAGAAACCAATGGAACAGTGGGACACAGTCCTGCATCCACAGTGCTACACATACATTTAGACAATACATACAAATAAGATTTCAGGCAGGTGAGGAAAAACGGAGCAAAAAAGGCAGTATTTACAAT
The DNA here is from genome assembly GCF_964263255.1 of Lissotriton vulgaris. Taxonomy (NCBI): domain Eukaryota; kingdom Metazoa; phylum Chordata; class Amphibia; order Caudata; family Salamandridae; genus Lissotriton; species Lissotriton vulgaris. Next base: position 1,052,075,165 of record NC_141694.1, read on the forward strand.
GTATTTGCTTCACATATGTGGGAAACAGAACATTTTAGGCACATAATAGTGAACTAGTGTTAAGCCCACAAATCATGTCGACGGCGTTTCGATCCAGTCAAAGATAATGGATCATCATCAGGACATCTTCAAAATGAGAGACAGGGGCGTCCCCACGAGAAGACAGTCTAGGACTGTGTTTCACACCTAGTACCTGAACTCTAGGGTGAATGATCCATTATCAAAGAAACAAATTTATAAAGCATGCCAATAATATGGCGGGAAAGGTAAAGTTACAGAGATTTATATTTGATTCCTATCCGTGTATGTTCAGAAGAACTATGTATATTTACTGTTCTATTTGCTTATATCCCTGAAGATGCCAAATTCTATAGGAAAAAGATTATAGCCTCACAGTATAGTCAATTCATACACACGCATTGAAAACGACAGTTTTTTAGTGATACCCACAATGAACACAAGACTTAGTTTTTAAAAAAGGATATACAAAAATCAATGTTTTTAAAAAAGAAAGTTTACCACACCATGAGTTACTCTGTTGCACATTTATTATACATACAAATTTTAAAATTTCATCATTACAAAGTAGACAATTATTTAAGGAACAATGTTAATACATTTGCATAAAAAACATTTAAAAGCAAAGAATCACAGGTCGACGCGGCGTTTCGGTTTCTTGTATTTCTACCTTCTTCAGGACAGATTCTACATCAAATTTAAAAAACACAGAGTTACTCTAAATTGCATTGGTGCAAACCATTACGTTTTCACAGTTATGAATAGGTACAATTGTGGTAGCTAATACTTCATTTTTTTGGCATCTTTAGTACAAAAGGCATCATTTTTGGCACAGCCTTATTCTGGTAATATTTTTCACACAATTAAGTTTCAAAAGCACATGTTTATTTTGAAAACATTACTTTAGGAAACATATTAACCATATCCTCTCTATTCATACACTTCGAACAAAACTAGTGATGTTTACCTCTCCCATGGACAATATGGTCCAATGCTTATAGAGCCCAAATGGAGAACTCCTATCAATACAACCGGGTTAATTATAAATTTACTGCATACCTTAAAATGGGTGGAGTGAAATCCCCCACCAGACAGTGCTTTCTGTTCAGAACCTTGTTGCCATCTGGTTTTTGGACTTATTTTCGGTTTCTGTTTGGTATATTACCTCTGAATAAGATAAAATGTAGGGATAGGACATTGATAATTTATATATATATGTCGCAATGGACGTTCTTAAAGACTAGGTAGGAGGTAGAAGTAAATCCATACCTCCAGAGACAGTGTATAAATATTATTATATACCTTATAATCACACCTTGTACGCTTGGTCTTGGACTACCAGGAGGAGCCACCGTATTTTCCGTTATGGGTTTCTTCAATGGCCCTGGGAAATATTTAATTGTTTAATTATAGGTTTTTTCTTATTACCACATGTCCAAATTGTAGGTTCTGGCCTCTATTTGTTTAGCAGTAACTAAAATATCACTCACCATTAAAAATTACTGCTTGTCGCAGTTCCTTTGGTGTTCTGAATTCCAGGCACCTCGTTGTGGATATCAGGGTTCGTGCTGTATTAAGTGATAGAATAAATATTTTCTGTATTTTACTGAGTTCTAGCAGATATTTCCTATTTACTACAGTCTTTAACTATATTCTTGCAAGAACTGTCAGATTTGTTTATATTAAATATAAAGTGCTTTTTAGGTATTACTGCTGAAGTCTTTTTAAGCTTTCATGGATTTAAATTATGCCCTCTCTGTTGGTAGTCTTTACCTTTTGATCTGCAAACGGCCTCCCTGCTCCTGGGTCCTGGTAGCCTTTCACAGCGTCTCTTCGCCGGTCTGTTACGATCCGTCACGAGAACTGAGTGTTGGTTCTCGACGCGGTGTTCTTATAGTAGCCGCGCATTGATTGGGTTATTGTATCCCCACTCCTGATTGGTTCTTTATGGGCCAATCAGAGTCCGGTTACCTTGGTAACCGAATGCTTTCCGCCGTAATGCGGAACCGGCGCTCGATTCCAGAGTCACAAGTATTGGTGACTCTGGATATTGAAGCCTTATATACCAATATCCCTCAAGATAGCACTATCGAAATCATGGAGGAGATATTAAGAGAGGGAGAACAGGATCTAACAGATCACCAAACCTTTATAATTGATTGCATAACGATAATTCTTAAGAATAATATCTTTCTATACAGGGACAATCTATTTAGACAGATCAAGGGGACCAGTATGGGGGCTACTTGTGCCCCCAGCCTGGCTTGTCTTTATGTATCAAAGTTTGAGGAGAAACATGTCTACAATATGGCTGCCCCATTCTATGAAAACATCTCGGAGTGGGGCCGCTATATTGATGATATTTTCTTCAAATGGACGGGCGAAATGGATACCCTGAACGAATTCTTGATATGGTTGAACCTGGAAGATGCGAATTTAAGGTTCACATCCCACATTAGCAGGACTCAGGTAGAATTTTTGGACATTTTGATTAGTGGGCGCAAATTATCATTTTGAATAATATTTAGACTTGCTGTTGGGCGCGCTGTACAGTATGGAGTCTGGACGTGCACGTTTGATGGATGGCTTGGCTTCCTTATTGTTTGTTACCAGATACCACGGGATCATTACAGGAATATGTATTTCCCACCTCTTTAAAGCCTTGTTCAATGGAGTAATTTCAGCATCCACTTTCAAGTTTTTTAATCATTTTTATGAGATGGGCGCCGCGCTTTATGTTTCAGGAGGGCGCCAGCTTTCATTTTTACAACACGGGCTCTGTGCTTCATGTTTGAGCACTGTGCCAGTTTTTTGTGTTTAAAAAAAAGAAATTATTACCATGACGGCTGTTTCACTGGCCGAAATGCACATAACTTTTATGTGCAGGGGCTCTGTGCTTTATGTTTGAGCATGATGCCCGCTTTTATATTTACAAAACCAGTTGTTCTAAGTCTCACAAATGGGAGACCTATTGCATTGCAAATGCTTGTTCTATGTGTGCTGCAGTCTGGAGCATACAGAGAAAGAGGGAATTGCCTTTTGTGATTGTCTTTGTGCAGGAAAGTATCCCTTTCTGCACAAAAATAATCATCCCGCAGCGCAGGCACCCTTGCACCATGCTGCAAAGGTGCCTGTGTTGGCGCATGGCAGCCCATTGTGCGCCTGCGCAGGGGAAAATAACAGGAATGCGCCGTATCTGATAGATACTTGACAAGGAAGTTGACAACCATAATAATTATAGGCCACAATATGCACTATAATGAACAGAAAAGTCCAGCCGGACTTACGAATTTATTCAATAATTAAATACATTAATTTAGGAGAAACCAATGGAACAGTGGGACACAGTCCTGCATCCACAGTGCTACACATACATTTAGACAATACATACAAATAAGATTTCAGGCAGGTGAGGAAAAACGGAGCAAAAAAGGCAGTATTTACAATGTATTTGCTTCACATATGTGGGAAACAGAACATTGTGAACGAAGGTAAGCTGGTTTCCCAGGTCCCTTGATTATAACTCCCTCTGGTAAGGCACCGGTAATGACAGGTCCCCTTTCCCTCGTAGGAGCCCTGTATACAGGTGATCGCGCTCCGCAATTGGAAGCCGCCGTATTCAAGCCAAGGTAAGATGCCCCGCACTTAGCCTACTGCAACCGCCAGGTACAACCCACCTCGGCAACCATTAACCCTTAACTCCCTTCTTGGCCACAGGTCCACTGCAGAACCCTGCCGCGTGACCCCCAATTAACCCTCTCGACTACAGGTCCATTCCGATTCCTGCACCGAGACCCTCCTTCCATTCAGGAGCCCACCTCAGGCTCCCTGCCCTACCATCAAGCTGCCAATCTTTAAATCGATTGTGAACGAAGGTAAGCTGGTTTCCCAGGTCCCTTGATTATAACTCCTTCTGGTAAGGCACCGGTAATGACAGGTCCCCTTTCCCTCGTAGGAGCCCTGTATACAGGCGATCGCGCTCCGCAATCGGAAGCCGCCGTATTCAAGCCAAGGTAAGATGCCCCGCACTTAGCCTACTGCAACCGCCAGGTACAACCCACCTCGGCAACCATTAACCCTTAACTCCCTTCTTGGCCAGAGGTCCACTGCAGAACCCTGCCGCATGACCCCCAATTAACCCTCTCGACTACAGGTCCATTCCGATTCCTGCACCAAGACCCTCCTTCCATTCAGGAGCCCACCTCAGGCTCCCTGCCCTACCATCAAGCTGCCAATCTTTAAATCAATAACTGGATCTTTAGGTAAGCCCTGACAGGATCGGCTACAAAAGCACTCCTATTGCACTGACCCGAGCTCAGCCCACAATAGCTGTTACCACTCTAGGGGCACCGTCTAACAGGTTCGTCGATATCTGTAACCGACTTCACTAGCAATCTAGTGTCTCGGTGGCTTGCAATCCCAACTAATGGTTTAATCTTATGCCTTCCAGATCATATATCCCATGAATGCCTTGCGTATATTCAACCCTAGGCTCTCCAACTGAACAGGCTCCTCACTGGACACCTTAACACCAAGGTGCATGGTAAGCCAGACCACTCATGGGTTTGCCCCCCTGCTTCCCTCGGGAGAACTTAAAAACCCCCTCTTAACTGTTGTTCTCATTATAGGTACCACCCTATCGTCCCAACTGCAGTGTTCAGATCTGCCCCAGCCCCTTCTTAGACAAAAAGTGGACAGCGCGGTAGACACACCGCTCTTCGCGCTTATGCAATTATCCCCATGCTTCTATCATGGTCCCCTCACCACCCCCTGTCAAATAGTGTGGAACACATCACCTTGGCATGCCTTAGGCACCTAAAATGTTAACCACGACTCAACACCAATACCCCTCGTGGCATGAACTGATCAAAATGCGCCGTGGATGATCAGCACAGGTTGCCTGACACCTCTCTCACAAGAATGATCAAGTAGCACCTTAAAGCATGGTATGAGTCCAATTTTAGAATTATCCTAAGAGTTACACAGATGTTTAATGTACTGTTATATGTCCCCTTTCTCCCTGTTCACACAGGCTTTAATTCAGGCAGGCAATGGTTGTCCTGATGATGATCCATTATCTTTGACTGGATCGAAACGCCGTCGACATGATATGTGGGCTTAACACTAGTTCACTATTATGTGCCTAAAATGTTCTGTTTCCCACATATGTGAAGCAAATACATTGTAAATACTGCCTTTTTTGCTCCGTTTTTCCTCACTTGCCTGAAATCTTATTTGTATGTATTGTCTAAATGTATGTGTAGCACTGTGGATGCAGGACTGTGTCCCACTGTTCCATTGGTTTCTCCTAAATTAATTTATTTAATGATTGAATAAATTCGTAAGTCCGGCTGGACTTTTCTGTTCATTATAGTGCATATTGTGGCCTATAATTATTATGGTTGTCAACTTCCTTGTCAAGGACCTTTGTTTCTTTAGTAATTGATACCCCAGGTCCTTGCATACCTAGAGGGTTCCCTTATCCTTTAATATAGTATCTGATAGATACGGCACATTCCTACCCTTTTCTTTTGCTGTAAGGCAGCACAGTAGGAAGGCCTGCGGCGCTGCCCTACACCAAAACCTCATAAATGAGGCCCGATGTATTTGGTGAATGAGACTTTAAGTCTTTCCAGACATGCCAAAAGTTTAGAACAGGAAAGTGGAAGATATCCAAAAGAAATCGGTGAAATGCATTTCCCTCCATTAACTTCTATTGAAGCAGAGGCAATTTCAGGCGTGAGACACCTAAAATAAAACCCCTTTTTGCTGTACAAATCGGGGGTCTCACGCCTGAATCGGGTCAGTCAGCATGCATGTCTTTGATATTTGTTTTAGGTTATTTTTGCAAACTAAGCAGCAAGGCAATCGCAGAGAATTTAAGACACATCAATAAACCGAATCATTTCTCCTTTTAGCCAATTGACAAGCAGTGCAAGTAGCCACTGACCACTGTTGATAGAGGTAATTAGAAAACTCGAAAAGACATGCCCCTGGTTTTCAGCCTCTTGTCTATTAGAGCTTGTATTGGTATTGGGGAAATTCATGTGAATAGGTTTTACCATGTCAAATGTATTTAAATAGGTATTTTGATTTCCAATGTAGACATATTATTCTTAACTGTTATCTATTTATTAATCATTTTTAAATGGTTATTGCTGCTTGATGAATTACTGCATTTCCAGCTTTTAGCATTAAGATCACTTTTCGAATTCCGGTTTATAGTACAAATTGTAGGTTATTTTGCAAGGGCTGTTGTAGGTCTTTTAAAAATGCTGATTTTATTAATTCCTTTTTAAAGATTGATTATTTTGTATATGTATGCTTTTATGATCTATGTTTATTAATTAGATCGAATAAAGTTGATTGAATTGGATTGGAACTGCCCCTCGCTACAATTGCCCAGCTGGGAAAGTGGGAGAGAGAATAAATCCTTTTTGATTTCCAAGCTCCATTCTTAGCAGTGCAACCGACCTGCTTACTGGCTGGCGAGTGTTGCGTGATTTGTATTTCGCCTAAGGATGAGAACTGATTTAATCTTGTGAGAGGCCTTACTTAGCCCCGATAAGAGTTGTAATGTCTCTAAATACTTTGACCTCCCCACCCCCTTTCTTATCTGTCCCCGTGGTTGAATGTAATGTCAACACGCCCAGGTTAAGCGCAGTTGAGAGAAAACTGTGAACTAACCACAGACTGTTCGCCCAAACTGCTAAAATTGCCCCCTTTGCACCAGCCCACTAATTCGATTTGCTCATCTACTAATTGACGTTGATAAGGAATTAGTCTTGCTGCTTGGCCATTTAAGGTCACATGCTGTCTCCCAGACGTGCTGTCATGAGCCAGGCGAGCTCGTGCACATGTGAGGGTTGGGCAGGGGCTTTTTCATGCATGTTACTGAGGTTAAGGAAAAACAGCACTAGACTGGTACACGAGTACATTTTTAACAAATATTGAAATTAGCAAAGATTAAAATGGTGTTATGGTTGTCTGACTTTGCTATAAAACCATAACACATCTTTTAGAAAAAACTCAGCAACTCATCTAAAAATACTCTTAAAGTAAGTAATTTTTTATTGTATATAGTTAATTAAAACCTTTACAATATTGTTCATATAAAAAGAAGCAACTTGTACTTTAAAATTAAAGTATACAAACTAGAGATACATTAAAATAGAAAAACTTTCTAAAATGTCTGTGTACATAATGATTTTGCAGTTGTACTTGCACTTCGCACTCTTAAATTACAGTTATGGTTCAGAATTAAACCGAAAAAACACAGAAATTCGCAAGTTATGCTTAGGACCCCAATCCATAACTGTCACATCGCCTTGCACACTATAACACACGCACCAAATGCAATGCCCATTACTCCCACCCTACTGAGACAGATGCAATTACAATGTTATGACAAGCATTTGCAATGCAGTGGTCTCGGCTTTAGTTAAGCTTAAGCAATTCTGTTTGTAATTAGGTAGCTTTTAGCTTTGCTTTTATTAGTGTTTTTTTAAACGTTTATGAACATACCATGCATATGTATGTATATGTATGGATGCATTAATATTGGTATTTATATAGATATGCAGAACTTAAAGCCATTTGCTTTGCTATACAATACCATTAGCAAAGCAAATGGCTTTAGCTTAATCAAAGGCGAGACCTATTGCATTTTCTATGCTTAGACCCTTAAACATTGTTACCCAGAAACTGCAATGTGTCCTGATCTTGGGGTTCATGTTGGGTGTGTGTGTATGTGTGTGTGTGTGTGCACACAAGCAAATGTGGGTATGTTTTTGTGGTTATGAGTGTTAGTGTGCGTCTATGAGTATGGACATATGCGGAGAGCGGGGACACGCTCGGAAGAGAGCCACAAGAAACGAATGACAGCAGAGAAGGACCTGGGAACCCTAAAACACCAACCATGCTGTGCTGTATGAGGAGAACAAAAAAGGTAGGGGGGCACCTTTATGCTGATATCTGTGGCTGTCTCATTCTTGCCTGAGGGGGTGCAGGTGGCAGAGGGTGCTGGCTGTGGGGGTAGGGGGTGAGGTCTGTGGAGGGGATGAGATGTAGCATTGAAGATGGTGTAGTGTCGGTGGGGTGCGGTCCGTGGGCTACAGAGGTGATGCGCTGGAGTTAGGGTGGACACCATGGTATGCCGGGTGAGATAGGATGCGCAGACCTGGGCAGGGTGGGTGAGGTTTCACCTGGAGGACGGCGTTTGAAGGCAGAGCCTTTGAGGTGATGGTCTGTGGGCAGGGTTGGGGTGTAGATGTTGAATGTTGAGACAGCCTTTGAGATGCTGGACTGTGAGTAGGGTGGGTGTGGTGGGGAGTGGCTCTGCTGGGTGTGTGGGAATGTCGCCTTCGAGATGCTGGACTGTGAGATTGGCTAAAGAGCTGGGGGGTGTCTGGGCGCCTCTGAGGTGCTGGTCTGTGGTCAAGGTGGGCGTACATGGTCTATGTAGTGGGCTGTGGTGCTGAGGGCACAGCCCCTAAGATGGTGGTCTGTAGACGGGGTGGGTTCAGAAAACATGCACACTGGAGGCGTGGGACTGCACCTTTGAGAAGTTGATCTGTGGGCAGGGTGGCTGCGGGGAATGGTCTTTGGGGACGGTGAGCTATGAAGCTCTGAACGGCGGTGCGATCTGATAGGGTGTGCATGGTCTCTGTGTGAGATATGCATTCGGTCCGCCTTAGGTGCAAAAGGTGTCTGTGAGGGGGGGGCGGTCTTCAATATTCGGGGGTGTGTAGCTGCGCTGTACTGTCAGGGTGGACTCCCATTTGGTGCCAGTGTGATGGCTTGAATGCCATGCTGTGACGCGGGTGTACTGGAGCTGGGGGGTAGGATGGGGGGGCTGTTTGGGGCACTGATGTACAATGTGTGCTGGTAACGTGCCTCGTGGTGGAGGGGGCGCTGCCTTAGGGTTGGTTTGCTGACCTCCTTCGGGGGCATGCGCGGACATTCACTCATTGGGAGTGGCACACGAAACAGCTTTGTGTGCGTTGGGAATTAGAAGGTGTGCGTGGGGATGTGCAGAAGGAGGGACGTGCAGGGGGGGTCTATGACTCCGAAAGGAAGGCATGAGGAGGGCCGTGGAGCCAGGGTCTGAGGGGCGTTGTGCCAGCCCATGCCAGCACACCCGGTTCACCGCTGCCCACCTTCCTTCTTCTCTGCCACTATATATTTCAGGCAGTATCTGTCTGTCCTCACCCCCTCCCCCCCCTGTGGGTTCTGTAATCAGAGCATGGTGATACCTCCTCAGAATGGAAGGGTGGGGTGTTAGAATCTGCGACCAACTCTTCCCCGCCATGGGCAGTGCCCGCGCCCTCCACACCCCCGGAAGGCACAGCAGGCACAAAGTGTTGCCAGGAGCCAACGTGTTGTGCCAACGAGGACAAAAGATGGGGCCGAAACACTGCTCCGGGCCCTCCCCCTGCCCAACCCCGTTCGCAACTCTCCCCTGCCCCACAAGAAAAAATATCAAATGCCCGGTGCTCCCACGAGAGGATCTGGGGGGGGATACTACCCCTGATGCCCTAGGAGGTGAAGGAAGGCCGACCACGCTCTGTCAGATATCACACAGTATCATATAGGACCAGCAGGCACCCAGCCCTATGAGGGCACTTGGGTCCCTTGGCAGGCGCCATCCCTGCCCATATCTGTTGGGGCGGGGCTGCTGAAGTAATGCCTCAGGTGTGTGGGTGGGTGGCACAGACCCCTCCCTTCATTGCCACTGAAGGATGCTCCGTTTAGGGTTCTGATGCGGGAAGGGGGTGTTATGGAGGTGGGAGATCAGAATGTGCAAACGGCACACCTATTGCCGATATATAGATTACCGTGGGGTCCTTAGTGAGGGGAGGGGTTGCTGGATCGAGCTCGCATGTGAGGCGATGAATAAGCGGGCTTGCGGGTAGGCAGCAATAAACAGCACGCCAGCTCCAGTGCACAGCATTACACAGCACGCCAGCCCCGGTTCACAGCATTACACAGCATGCTAGCCCCGGTGCACAGCATTACACAGCACCCCAGCCCCGGTGCACAGCATTACACAGCACGCCAGCCCCGGTGAACAGCATTACACAGCCTGCCAGCCCCGGTGGACAGCATTACACAGCACTCTAGCCCCGGTGCACAGCATTACGCAGCACGCTAGCCCCGGTGCACAGCATTACACAGCACGCCAGCCTCGGTGCACAGCATTACACAGCACGCTGGTCCCAGTGCACAGCATTACACAGCACACTAGCCCCAGTGGACAGCATTACACAGCACGCTAGCCCCGGTTGACAGCATTACACAGCACGCCAGCCCCGGTGCACATCATTACAAAGGACACCAGCCCCGGTGCACATCATTAGACAGCATGCAAGCCCCGGTGAACAGCATTACACATCACGCTAGCCCCGGTGGACAGCACTACACAGCACGCCAGCCCCGGTGCACAGCATTACACAGCACGCTAGCCCCGGTGCACATCATTACACAGCACTCTGATCCCGGTGCACATCATTACATAGCATGCTAGCCCCGGTGGACAGCATTACACAGGAGGCTACCCACGCGTGTAAGCTCTCAGTGTGGGGGAGGGAAGATGGGACATGTGCTTGAGGATGTGGGGGAGGGGTGCTACCAAAGTCTCAAATACTGCACGCGCCTACAACTTCCATGTGAGGACGCAAAGATGGGACATGCACAAGCATATGTGGGGTCTGGTGGCCCCGCCCCCACAAACTGTCAACTGTGCATTAGGAGGGACCAGCGTTTAACTTGCTGGGGGGCGAGCGGGATGTACAATAGGGCCCGTGTCTGTGTGTATATCTGGGGGCTTCCTTATTGTACCCTATGGCTCCTTTCCGATATTCCGATATTAATACCGGCTAGGGAACCCCACCCCGTCCAGCCCTGCATGTTGGGGTACAGAAGGAAGCAAGATTAGTTGTGAATTTTACTCGAAGGCGCACTTTTGTTACCAAACCTGAGCAGAATAAATTGAGCCATTGAATAGCTGTGGTTGTGAATTGTGCACACTCGGCATTACTTGTGAAGAAGCTGGTGCAACAAAGGGCGCTTGGCAGCCACGCCCAGCAGTAGCATCAGACTGCAGCCTGCAGCCTGCAGGCCTCACTCCAGCCTACACTGCCCCCGAAAGCAATGCATTGGGAAGCTATTTTAGATGCAGAGTTACTTGCAGGCATCGGTACCCTCATACAGGGCATCCATCCTGTGCCAGGGGCTGCCTCGCGCAACAATCAGGCTGGCCGCATGGACATTGTCGGCATGGACGGAAGGATGGGAAAACAGCTGAACAGGAGTAAAGGGAGGGGGGAGGCTGAGAGGGCGATAGACAAGGAACAAGCGCTCTGAACAAGCGCCTGACTTCCTGCTGGCATAAAAGGTTCCTTATCTTCATAAAGAAGATAAGAAACCTTTTACACCAGCAGTAAGTCAAGTAAGCCAGTCTGAAAAGGACGGGGCTTAAAAAGAAAGAAGAACCTCACTAGGATCTCTTTTCCAATGGCTGGCCACCATTTAGCAAGAACTGTGATGCCAGCCAATGGAAAAGAGGGGCGGGGCTTAACCTCGCTAGTGAAACTCACTGAATATCATTAAATCTCGCCAGTTCGACTGCGCATGTGCGCAGTCTTTCGAAGGCCAAGACCTAGAGAAGCTTACATATGAAAGCACATTTCACATTACTAAGCATGGGCGTATAATCCGTTCCGCTCGCGGAATTTGCAGATTTTCGGCAAATCCGCAAATTCTCGTGAATTTCCCGAAAATTTGCAAATTCGTTACGCAGCGAATTTTTTTGCTTGGTGATACAATATTGCGGCGCGCGGCGTTCACTTACTGTTATTCAGCGTTTGCAGAGTTGTTTTTCTCCATGTTTTGCGTGTGCTGCGCCATTTTGGATATTGCTGCCGGATCCCGCTGGAGTTTGTCGACCGCGATTACGTCATCGCCGCTTGCCACCTTGCACAGCGAGAGTTTGTCAACGCGAGTACGTCATAAAGGCCCGTGATCACGCCTCGCGGGAGTAAACAATTGCGAACACGTAGATGCGGCGGGCAGCAACAATCTCACACTTTCTGTGGGGTCTCTTTATTGTAAACATCATGGAGGGCATGGATGGCATTGGATTGTGGTGATTGTTGTGTGTTTTTCGATTTTTGGCCTGTTGTTGGGGCCTTTTGCCCAGGGGTACTCAGTGGTGCATGGACTGAGTCTTTCTGTGGGGTCTCTTTAATGTAAACATCATGGAGGGCATGGATGGCATTGGATTGTGGTGATATTTGTGTGTTTTTCGATTTTTTGGGGTGTTGATGGGGCCTGTCCATGTGGGTGGGGGCCATTTTGAGGACTGGTACACGCAGGGCCTGGCCATGTGGTGGGGGTCTAGGGGCCATTTTGAAGCCAGGCAGTGTGCTTTGTTGTGCCATAGGCCTGCACCCAGTCTGCCATGCTTTCATCCATTATGCCCAGGGGTACTCAGTGGTGCATGGGCCTAGTCTTTCTGTGGGGTGTCTTGAATTTGAACATGATTGAGGGCATAGATGGCATTGGATTGTGGTAATTTTTGTGTGTTTTTTTATTTTTGGGGGTGGTGATGGGGCCTGTCCATGTGGGTGGGGGCCATTATGAGGACTTGTACAGGCAGGGCCTGGCCATGTGGTGGGGGTCTAGGGGCCATTTTGAAGCCAGGCAGTGTGCTTTGTAGTGCCATAGGCCTGCACCCAGTCTGCCATGCTTTCATCCATTATGCCCAGGGGAACTCAGTGGTGCATGGGCCTAGTCTTTCTGTGGGGTGTCTTGAATTTGAACATGATTGAGGGCATGGATGGCATTGGATTGTGGTGATTTGTGTGTGTTTTTCGATTTTTGGGGGTTTTGATGGGGCCTGTCCATGTGGGTGGGGGCCATTTTGAGGAATGGTACAGGCAGGGCCTGGCCATGTGGTGGGGGTCTAGGGGCCATTTTGAAGCCAGGCAGTGTGCTTTGTTGTGATAAATGGCCTGCACCCAGTCTGCCATGCTTTCATCCATTATGCCCCGGGGTACTCATTGGTGCATGGGCCTAGTCTTTCTGTGGGGTGTCTTGAATTTGAACATGATTGAGGGCATGGATGGCATTGGATTGTGTTGATTTTTGTGTGTTTTTCAATTTTTGGGGGTGGTGATGGGGCCTGTCCATGTGGGTGGGGGCCATTTTGAGGACTGGTACAGGCAGGGCCTGGCCATGTGCTGGGGGTCTAGGGGCCATTTTGAAGCCAGGCAGTGTGCTTTGTTGTGCCATAGGCCTGCACCCAGTCTGCCATGCTTTCATCCATTATGCCCAGGGGTACTCAGTGGTGCATGGGCCTAGTCTTTCTGTGGGGTGTCTTGAATTTGAACATGATTGAGGGCATGGATGGCATTGGATTGTGGTGATTTTTTTGTGTTTTTGATTTTTTTGGGGTGTTGATGGGGCCTGTCCATGTTGGTGGGGGCCATTTTGAGGACTGGTACAGGCAGGGCCTGGCCATGTGGTGGGGGTCTAGGGGCCATTTTGAAGCCAGGCAGTGTGCTTTGTTATGCCATAGGCCTGCACCCAGTCTGACATGCTTTCTTCCATTATGCCCAGGGGTACTCTGTCAGTGGTGCATTTTATTGGTCTTTCCATTTTGGGGGTGGGTATAATAAAAATGCTTACTTGCAAACTATTAATTGAAGCGCTACATATGCAACATTTATTTAACTGATGTTCCTCTGGCTTCGTTTGCTTTTAGGTGCAGAAAGACGAATCATCAGCCTCATCGTTCCTCATCAGTGCCAGGAACAAGTCCTGCTGCGGTGTGTGCAGCACAACGTCACGTGTGGCTACAGACAACTCTGCAACTTGTGCAACTGTGGCCTGCTGTTCTGACATCTGAAGAAGATGGCCCCAAAAAAAGTTGCCTGTAGCTCCTCTAGCAAGAAAGTTGCCAGTAAGGAGCAGAAGAAGCAAGTGGCGCCACTTACCAAGGAGACTGGTGTGCCGACCGCCGCATTTTTTGGGAAAAAAAAGTATGCCTTCAGCGGCAGCGGGGTCTGCTGGGGACCAAGCTGGGAGCAGCACCCCCGCTCCATTGGGCTCAGTGCCACCACCACCATGCCAACTTAAGTCCAAGCCCTTGAGTGCTGCAGAGGCAGCCAGTCTAGTTGTTCAATTACCATGGACCAGTGATGTTGGCTCATCGCAAGAAAGTAGCAGCATCCCTCAATCAACACAGGTTGTTGTAACTCATCTGACGAGTGTTCGACAACCACAGCCGCAACAACAACCACATGTGCAAGTACAAGCCCAAGTACATGTGGAAGGAGAGGCAGTGAAAGGAGATACGCAAGCAGAGGTGCATGGAGCGGCAGAAGTGCCCACAATAGTTGTTCCTCCCGAAGTAGGGGCACATCAGGAAATCGACATTCAAGCCGAGGTATCATTTGAGGAAGCCACTCCTCCTGCTCATTCATTGTCTTCCAGATCCCTAGCAAGGAAAAGATCAAGGATGGTGTCTACATCTTCTTCAAGCACCCTTCCTTCTGATGATATGGATCAAAATTGGGAACAAGCACAGCCGTCTGAGAGTGAGGCACACCATGATCTGACAAAGGTAGCTAAGCGTAAAAGGAAGGTCCCCGAAAGTCTCATAGTTATGGAGTGTGATGATGACGCTGAACAAGAAGTGGCGTATACTCCTGCTGATGAAGACTCTCACGACGACGACGCAATCATCATAAAAATCACTCCAGGCTCCGCGGGCATGCAGCAAACAGACATTTTTACCCTAGCCCGAAATGCTGCTGAGCGTGATGTTGGCGACGTGGGAATGGGACCACCACCAATGCATTTAACTAGTACACCACCACCTACCGCTTCCATATTTTCTCACCAGAAGGGACCTCCATCCACCTCGACCTCCATTTCCTCAATTAGTGGTGCTGCAAGTGCACAACGTAGTAAAGTTCGGCAACACACATCCTCCACTTCATCTGTCATTAGCATTCCCAGTATCGCCTCCTCCGCCCCCACAGACATTTGAAGTCCGCAGTTTGGGACTTCTTTAGTGTTAGCCCAACAAGGGAAAACATAGCCATTTGTACCATTTGTAAGCTTTGAGTTAGTCGTGGTAAGCTTGGTACCAACTATGGTACCGGAGGCCAGAGAGGTCATCTTGAGAGACAGCACACTGTCAAATGGCATGCGCACCTAAAGGAGATGAAGGAAGCCCGAATTGCAAGCCAACAAACTGTATCCATTGATATTTCATCTGATGATGACGAGGAGGAAGAAGCGTCAAACATTTCTTCACTTACACCCAGTACCCCTGTCAGCAGCACACCCCCTGCAAGATATATGAGCCACACTAAGAGTGTGGGAGAGAGTGAGACACCAATGCGAAAAAGTTCATCATCACCGAGCGTAACTGGGTCGAAGAAGTCATCATCATCCCGTAAAATTGTCCAGCCCACCATTAGAAGCATGTTGTTTTCAGATGCGCCGTTTGAACGCAACCACCCAATGACGCGTCTGTATAACACTAAGCTGGCTAAAATGCTAGCGCTGGACTTTCTCCCTTTTTCTTTTGTGGAAGGGGTTGGTTTTCTTGAATTAGTGGCAACGCTATGCCCGAAATGGAAGGTTCCTAGCCGGATCTATTTTGCCAGAGTTGCGGTTCCAGCACTACATGAAGATGTGCTGGAGGTGATTGGGGCAGCTTTGCAGAAGAGTGCTGTTCACACTATACATCTGACAACAGACATGTGGACCAGTTGCCAAGCCGTTGATTACATGTGCATCACTGCACACTGGGTCTCTTTTCAGGGGTTAATGCAAAGCTAACCGCAGGTGTTGACCCGGACAACGTTTTTAAAGCTGCTCGGAAACATGCAACACTAGGCATGTTTGCCATGGAGAAAAGTCATACAGGAGAAAACATTTTGCATGAGTTTAACACAAAGGTCTTTCAATGGCTGTCCCCAAGAAAACGCATGATTGGTTATGTTTCCATGGATAATGGCGCCAATGTAGTTAAGGCCATGGATAAGGGTAACTATTTCAGAGTGCTGTGTTTGGCGCACTGTATAAACCTGGTTGTTAAAAAATTCTTGAGTGAAGAAAGTCCAGTGTGCGAGTTACTGACCACCTGCCGAAGAATGTGCACACATTTCAACCATTCTTTTAAGGCCCGGAAGCAGCTGAGGTGCCTGCAACATGAACGTAAACTGCCAGTGAAAGCACTCATCCAGGAGGTGGTAACACGTTGGAACTCAACCTTCTACATGCTTGAGCGTCTGTTTGAGCAGTATTTGGCAGTCGATCAGTATTTCTTTACACAGGGTACAGCTATGAAGGACCTGAGGATACAGGTGGAGCAATGGAAGCTCGTTAAAAGCCTGACAGACATGCTTTGTCCTTTTGAGGTCTTCACGCGTGCAGTCAGCAGGGAGGACTGTAATTTGGGAAAAGCTATCTCATTGTTGCGCATGCTAGAGCACCAACTGAAGGCGGTGTCTTCTACGTTTCAAAAAGAGGAAAAAAAGGAACAGGCATTTGAGTTGGCGGAGAAGTTATTACAGCGCCTACTTTGCGATGAACGTCTTCAAAAGATCCACACAGAACAGCATTACATTTGTGCTACTATTCTGGATCCACGGTACAAAAAGTAATTGGCAGGCAGAGTATTCTTTACTTTTGATGACGCAGATGTTACAAAGTACAAACATTGGCTAGCTGTGGCAGCCAGTCGGTTTGAAAGAGAACGGCAGGAAACTGAAGGAAAAGGCAGTACATTAGCATCAGCAGGCCATCCGGAGTCAAACAAATCCACTTCTGCATCTGTGGCTGTGGCAGAAGTGAGTGATTTTCCCTCTCAGCCATTAAAGACACCAGCAACCGTATCATCTGCACCAGACACCACAGTAACATTGTGTGAAGAAGAGGATTGGCTAACTCAGCTTGGGTTTGCTTCTCAAAAGGTCCCAGCAAAGAGTAAGCAAAGTGGAGGAACCCTGGAGAACCTTGAGTCGATGGTGCAGGACTATCTGAATGATTCAAAAGAGGTCTATGTTCATGATGACCCATTGGCGTATTGGCATGGGAAAAGACAATTGTGGCCAGAGATCACCAACCTGGCTATAAAATTACTTGTCTTGCCCACTCGCAAGCGTGTCTTCTGAACGTGTTTTCAGTGCTGCTGGTGGCATTGTAACTTGCAAAAGGACCGGCCTCTTGCCCAAAAATGTGGAGAGGTTAACAATGATCAAAATGAATCAGCACCTCATACCACCAGATTACAAAATATGAGAATGCACGCAGGAAGAAGACGAGTTGGACACCAACTTAGATGAGGGAAGTTCTTCTCTGTTAGGTGACCTACTCCCGCCTGAATTCGCAGAGTTTGAAGACGAGCTCTTCTTTCCTGACACCGAGCCCTGACAATGAGTCAATGAATCACTAACTTTCTTTTTCGTCCTTATTCACTTTTATTCTTGTGTGTCTGTCTTTCTTTGTTTGGCAAAATCTATATAAAAAAAAACTTTAATCACCTAATCACAAAAACAAGCCCATCAGCAGAACTGTCTTCACTTATTTGCTTATTTATTTGAAGGTGCCTCAGTCTGCATTACTCAGGTTCACAAGTTCACAAGAACATGCTCCTCTATCTTCCTCCTCCAGACTCCTATTTCCCTCAAAGCAGATGGCTGGATTACGCCCAATGAAGAAAGACTGCACTTGTGGGGGTGTTCTACTTCTTTGCGGTGAGTTGACGGGTCTGGGGCCATTGCTGGGAATGTCTAATACCGGATAAAAGTGGTTTGGACAAAATCGGAGACGAAATTTTTTTTGCGTTTTTGCTGACTTGCTTGTCTTTGAGGTTCTATTTGGGGGGTTCCGGGTATTTGTGGGTGGGTTTTGGGGTCTGGGAGCACTGCTGACACAGTCTAATGTGGATTGCATTTGTTTTTCAGGAAATCCATGGTGGAAAAGGGGAGTTAGGGCCTAGCTGCACAGCGTATTTGGACTGAATTCCAGGTAGTAGTCCCATTTTTTGCTTTTTGCCAGTTTGGGGGTATTCTGCTTTTTTGCGGGTGGCTGCAGGGGTCTGTGGCCATTGCTGGGAATGTCTAATACCGGATAAAAGTGGTTTGGACAAAATCGGAGGCAAATTTTTTTGGGCGTTTTTGCTGACTTGCTTGTCTTTGAGGTGCTGTTTGGAGGGGGTCCGGGTGTTTGTGGGTGGGTTTTGGGGTCTGGGAGCACTGCTGGGTGTGGATACTTTTGATTGCAAGAGGTTTGAAGCGAATCCATGGTGGCAAAGGGGAGTTAGGGCCTAGCTGCAGAGCGCGCGTGGAGTGATTTTGGAAATTTTCCTGAAAATTTCTAAGTCCCCATTTTTGTAGTTTTGCTTTTTGGCTGTTTGGGGGTCTTCTACTTCTTTCCGCCTGGGTTGACGGGTCTGGGGCCATTGCTGGGAATGTCTAATATCGGATAAAAGTGGTTTGGATAAAATCGAAGGCAACATTTTATTTTGCATTTTTGCTGACTTGCTTGTCTTTGAGGTGCTGTTTGGGGGGGGTTCCAGGTGTTTGTGGGTGGGGTTTGGGGTCTGGGAGCACTGCTTGCACAGTCTAATGTTGATTGCATTTGTTATTCAGGAAATCCATGGTGGAAAAGGGGAGTTAGGGCCTAGCTGCACAGCGCATTTAGACTGAATTCCAGGTAGGCCCAAGGTTTTCGAAGTGTGGCTTTTCCCGGGTTTTGCCTTTTGGCTTGCTGGGGGGGTTAAACTTGTTTTCTCCCGGGTTGACAGTTCTGGGGCCATTGATGGGAAGGTCAAATACCCGAAAGAAAGTGTTTTGGAGACAATCCCTGGGGAAAAAGTTTTTGCATTTTCTGAGATTTCGCTCACTCTACCGTTTTCGGGGGGCTGTTTGTGGGGGTTCCTGGCGTTTGTGGGGGGGTTTGCGAGTCTTGGAGCAATGCTGGGTATGGATACTTTTGCTTGCTTGCAAGTGGTTTGAATACAATCCATGGTGGGTATGGGGGGATTTGGGCCTACTTTACTTTTAAAGTACATTTTGTCACCAATTTCTACTAGGCCTTGTTTTTGGAGATCTGATTGGGGGTCTTTTACATTTTTGCGACTGGGTTTAGTAAGAGTCTGGGAGCACTGCTGGGAAGGTCTAATTTTGTTCTAAAACACAGTTTACAGTACACCTAGCTTGAGGGGAAAGATCCGCTAAATTAATTCGCCCATACTTATTTATCCTTCAAAAGGAGACTCAGACAGAGTACGCACTTTCAAAAATATTGTACTGTCTATTAGGAAACTCAAAGTGTGACTTTTTGCACTACACAGCGTACATACCTTATATTTATTTGTCAGTGGTGTTCTAATATCACTTCCTGTTTTCCATCAATAATTACAGGCCGGGTTTCAGTCTGTGCAATGGGAAAAAAAGGATGAAGTCAGACTTCACATTAGCGAGCCGCAATTCAGCATCCGCCAGGTAGGCAGTGGATAGGGTGTCTTCTGGTCACCAACATTGATGGACGGAGCGTCAGATGGAATGGAGAAGTCCCGCTAATCAGAGGAATGGTTGGATGCATGCAACTTACCAAATTCAACAGGACAACTACAACAACATACAGATACAGTATCCGTTCTTTTCTAATTATCTTTTAAGTAATGTTATTGCTGTGAACTTCTATGAGTGTGACTGCATTTCTTTGATCTCTACTTCTAAATTCATCCCTACAGCCATGGTATAGGTTTTACTTCTGCTATATTTCAAACCTAATTTAATGTACGAAGTGTTTCTCTGAGTGCAGAGATAGGCAAGTGAAAACGCATAATTATTACTGCAGCCCTGTACTGTCGCATTCTTTCATTCACGGTTGTCGAAAGTACTACTTACTTTTCAGTAACCATGCAGTATTGCATGCACTTCCTTTATGTCACTTAAAAGATTTATGGATAGCTTTGTACCCAAAGATTTGTTTATCTTCGATTATTGATTGTCCATGCTGTGCTTTTTTTTTCTTCTCTCAACAAAACTTTCAAAAAAAAAACCATTCCCGTCCATTTTCCAAATCCTAACCCTCTTCCCCCGGGCTGAGTAGTTTTGATTGACGTGTGACTAAATGACACCAATAATTCCACACACTTGCTGGGGAGGATAAGGTCATAGAAACAGGCTGGTGAAGGAATCCGAGGATATATTCTTACTCAGCTTGACACTGAGTCACTATTGGCAAATGAAAGCAGATTTTCATGTGCGCCATCAACTTGATTGGTCATCAAGAACATCCTCCTCCTAGACGTGGCAAATTATTACGCTGCTGTGTCCTTCACCTTCAGTACTATTTCTTGTAGTAGTAGCCAATGTCAAAGAAATTCAACGCAAGTACTAGTTATACTTTCAATACTTTACCATTTGTTAGGCTACATTGTGGCACTGTTCTAGTGTACTGTCACCTGCTATATTCTCTATCGTACCGTTCTAATGCTACGGTAAGGACAAACAAGGTTTAATTTTCTTTTTTTTCAGATGCTGCAACTGCCACTGTGTAACACCACAAGTACCACCGCTATGATGACATTTTATCCGCCCAGGATTGCCAACCTTAATCGCCATTTCCCGTGCAGCCAGCCCTGTGCCTAGCCCTATTTCCAAACACAAATTACAGGTAAGTTAAGCGTTTGGGGGGAGGCAGTATAATGAAGTATTAAGAGAGACGAGAGACTGATGGTACTAGGACTATTGAATTCACTTACTCTGTGAGAGACACTTAGTTTTGAAAACATTTGGGCAATTAATACTTACACAACTTGAATCAAGATGCGACTTAAGTTACAGGAAAACAAACTTACTGTTAAACCCTCACCCACCAGCCTCAAAAGCAGTAAAAAACACGTATGCTAGGATAAAGTTTAAAGTATATTTATATATTCCTAACATAAATAATCTCCCACAAGACCCAACCCCCCCCCTCCCGAACCCCAACGAATGTCCGTGAAAACGAAGTCCAAAAAAGTTGAAAACCCAACTCCCAATTCCCACCCCCCAGAAGTCTTTAAAAAAGGGGCAAGGGACAGTCTCTTCCTACTGCTGGCTGCTGTTGTCTTTTCGGGCCAGGTGGGCATGGTCCTTGCGGAGGGTCTCGAGCAGGGTTTTGGTGTTGAGGAGCTCCTGCTCGAGGTAGGACACCCTAAGTGAAAGGCGGTGCACATGTGCCTTGCACCTGCTGTGGGGGGCAGCTGATTTCTTTGCTGCTCGGCGGTGGCGGGTGGCTGCGGTACCCCGGCTCCGTACTGCTGAAGACCTGTTGCGCTGACTGGCTGATCCAGGGAGCGCGGAGGAGGATGCAGGTGTCGCCGTCGATGTTGTCGACGTACTCTGCGTGTCCTCCTCCTCCTGGGCCACCAGCTGCCGATATTCGGCGACAGTGGCCTCCAGCCTCTGTTGCCGGGCCCTTTTAGCCAGCTCCTTCCGTGTTGGTTTGGAAGGAGCATCTATATGAAGAAAGAAAGACATAGTCTGTAACCAATGCTCTTTAAGATTAACACAAAATGATTCAGCAGAAAGTTGTGACACAGTAGAACTACCAACTTGCAAGCGCAGTACATAACTATTGAGGCCAGTATCTATCTAACCTCCCACTTCTTCATCCTTGCTCTAACATTAGTGGGAGTTTAAGGAATCAATTCTACGAGCACTATGGACTCACTCCATTAGAGTCAACTATGACAGTACACCAGTCTTATTCTTCTTCTTCTCTCTTGTTTAGCAAAATTGGTATGTTAACTTCTGCAAGCCGGCATAATGCCAGCGCAGTCAACTTGCACCCGAGAAAAACAGACGCCCGGCATGATGAGTGAGGCAGACTTGCGTTACTGTACCAGTCCAGAACATGCAGGCGGTGATGCTCTTACTTTTCTACTACGGGTGGCACTGAGAATACTCTGTTACAAGGGCTACTGCTTAATTAATTTAACTTTCACCCTACAGTGCCAATGAATACTAGAAAAGGAAAATGAAGAAGTTAAATAATCTGATTATCTATCACTGCACATGGTATGTGTTTGCTTACGTATTGGATGACTTTAGGTGCTTTGCTTTTTATTGAGTGAACAGTGATACATCCACACATGAATGACCGAGTTCTACTAAACTTATTAACAGAGGTAGTGAGTGGCCATCGTAATAGCCGGATATATGCTGTGCTTGCAATACAAACTACTGCTACTATTCATGGTAGTATTCAGACAAAATTACAACTTCTTTTCCTTGCCTTTCCTACACTGGGACGGACGTGCGGGTACTGTGTTACATGCTCTTCAAAGTAACACTTAGTTCATCCAGTGACCACCTACTCTCTTTAGATACACATATGCTATCTAAGAGTCAGATAGTACCATGATCCAGGCATCCATCCATTCAAACTATATGTTAATCATTCTTCTTCATGTCTCTCATCTGGACAAACCGTATGTTTTCTCACGGGAAAACACCCTTTTCATTTTATTTGGGAAACCGCAAGCCATACATCCGTGCTTGACTTGCATTTGAATTTCAACCAAAGCATATATTGCGCACACATACAGTTTCTGTTTCACCCACCCAGGCTGTTCTCCTTCCACCCATCCTTGCTTCATCCTTCACCTAGCCATGCATCATATTCCTTCTCAGCCACCCCGGGCACCAATCAAACACGTATCATTCTTCTTTGGCAGTCATCATTACTTTTAACTTGCTCGTTCTTCCACACTTACTTACACCCTTCTTTCGCTTTTCGTTCATCCCATCCATTAAGTTCATCTCAGATCTGATTTGGATTCTCGTAAAAAAATTCACCGCTGAGTTGTAGTAAATTTAGAGGAGGCTACTACCTGGTTGATAAAAACTTTGTTCTAAATTTGAAAGTCTGCTTAACAGTATAGTAACTTAACTGTAGAACATATATACTACACCCGTGCAGAGAGCAGACTATGCAGTCTGCAATGTCAATAAGTAAGGAATATAAGAGCTTACCACTGCCCGCCACTACCGTGGCAACCCGCAGAGCAGTTTCGGCCGGCACTTGCACCGTCTCCTCCCCAGAAGTGTCCTCCTCCACCTCCGCGCTGGGCCCAGCACCATATTTCCGACCTACAAAGAACATTTAAGAATGTTAGATGTCATAGAAATACACCACTCACTAGTATTTTGTCTAGGAATGAAGAAATGTGAATACAGAAACCAATCTAATAATTTGTGACTGTCTACTCTAAAGTACAAATGTCCCTTTTTCCAGGGAAGGGTGTTGTCTTGCTGCACTTTTTGGCACAACTGATGAATGCTTGCTTTTTAACACGCACCATTTTTCTCATAACAGACAGAAGCTTCACTTCTAAGAACAAATCATCATCACAAGGACGGAGTGACCAACGATTCAGCACCAAAAAGAAAAATTAAAGTTCAAAACAGGTGAGGGCTCGGCTCGCCCACAATAAATGTGTGAAATAAATCACTAAGCACTTTCGCAGAGGCCGCCGCACCCTCCCGCAGGGGGGGGGAGGCTAGAAGGCTGGCGCCATAACCCACGTGGTGCCCCAACCAGTGGTGAAACTGGTTCCGGGCACCCCAAAGCGCCCGGAGACCAGCGGAAGCGGGCAGCGCACCAGCCTGCCCGGCCGGAAGTAACCTTTGGCCAGGGCGCCCCTAAGAGGTGCCCAATGGCACCCCCTCGCCTCATTCAAATCCCCCAATCGGGGGAGACACCGAAGCCCCCCTAAGGAGAGCCAGGGGGATTTAAGTCGCCTACTCTCCCAGCTAGGCCACAACTTCTTCGTTGAGCTGAGAGAGCGGCGCGAAAAAGATCTGCAGAACCGACGGCAAAGCCTTGCTTGGACGGAACCTCTCGGAACACTTGGACCTCGAAAGAGAAGAACCGACGCGCCGAAGCCCTCTCCCCGTATCAGCGACCAGAGGCCCCGCGGTGCACAGCTGCCACTACGGGGCGGAAGTTGCGAAAAGCCCACCAAAGAAGTTCTACGGCGGAGTCAAGCAGCCGAAGCGGAGTCACGCGGCGGGCGGAGCGGAGAAACCGTCGTCGACTACGCTAGGAGCCATGGCAGAAGGTCAGCCTGGGGAAGTGGCCGAGTTGCTGAAAAGGATTCGGGAAGTCACGGCCATCCACGGGAGCGAGTGGCTCCAGCCTCACATCGTCGGCGGGAAAGAAAACAGACCGGTCGACCAAGCGGAGGAGGGAGCAGGCAGATCGGATCCCAAAAGGCGCAAAAAGACACCGATAAGGAAGTCCTCCAGGAAGAACCCCCCGAGGAAGGAGCGCCAGAAAAAACCCTCCCCGCGGCGCGACGTCGGTGATCAGAGCGGAACATCGGCCAACACGAATGGTGAGCATATCAGCGAAATAGTTAAGGAATGCTTAAAATCTCTGGCGCCAGCGCTGCTTAACAATACAGGACAGGGGGGAGCAGGCGGGCCCAGAGAGCAGCGCGCAGAGGAGACGGCAGGCATATCTTGGCACATGGTCGACCCAGGTTGGGCGCGCCATGCTAGGGGGCAAGAACACGTGGTTCTGCCGGCACAGGGCGAGCAAATTTCTCCGGTCATGGGTTGGGGGTACGGATCCGCGTCAGCGAGCCCAGCGCTGGGAGGCATAACCTCCGATCCATACGGTAGGCCATCCCCTGGCCCGGCATCTTTGACAACAAAGGCCACAGGCCTAGCATGCCTTATCCCACTAGCCGTTAAAGAAAGAATATGGCGGAAAGAATTTATCGACATAGTCTCTCTGCTCGAAATTCAACTCGAGGGGTTGGACCGTACCACCTGTGACAGGAAAGAGGAGGATAGGAGAGAGAGGCGCGGAAACAGAAAAGAGCGCAATTTTGAAAATTGGTTAGACGCTTTCAGAATAATGGCCTGCATTATTGTAGAGAAATTCCCCCATTGTGCAGCAGACCTTTGGCTTTATGAGGCTAATATTGACCTGGCGCATAGGCAGTTTCCAGGGGAAGCATGGCTTGAATACGACAAGGGTTTTAGGCTCAAAATGCAGAAGCATCCGGAGATAGAATGGAACGAGGGGGATGTATCTGGTTTCATCCATAAAATGCTCACAGCGAAGGAGGTAAAATCCTGGGCGGGCAAATACGATCAGTCCTTTCGCAGTTCCCGCCAGAAGGGCAGGAGCGGAACGTACCAGAAGCAGAGCGCAGGGAGATCCCATTCCCCGAACAAAGCCAAGGCCATTTGTTGGAGATACGACGCAGGGGATTGCTCGTGGGGCTCATCATGTAAATTCCAGCACGCTTGCTCGAGCTGTGGGGGCAAGCACGCGGCGGTGGCGTGCAGGGGAAGCAAGCGCGAATCCAAAGGGGACAAGAAAGAGAAAAGCAAGAAGCACTAGCCCCGGGCCTTGTAGGCGAGGTAACCTGGTAGACATTCAAGATTGCCAGCTGGCCAGGTCTCCTATCGACAGACAACAGCTGCGCAGGTTGGCGAATAAGTACCCGAACAGGGCAGACGCCAGGGTGCTGGTAGAAGGTTTTGACAAGGGATTCGTCATTCCATTCAAAGGCACCTTACCACTCGAGGGGGCAAGGAACCTAAAATCGGCGATGCAGCACCCACACGTGGTATGCACCAAGCTGGCGAAAGAGAAAGCCCTGGGTAGGATTGAGGGTCCACTACCGAAGGAACTACGCGGAGGCATAGTGGTCTCCCCACTAGGGGTGGTTCCCAAGAAAGAGCAGGGTCAGTTTAGATTGATACACCACCTTTCATTCCCCGAAGGGGCATCAGTGAACGATGGAATTTCCCCGGAAGCCTGCTCAGTAGGTTATGCGACAGTTGATGATGCAATAGATTTAGTGAAGGCGGCGGGGAAGGGAGCCCTCATGGCCAAGGCGGACATTGAATCCGCGTTCCGCTTACTGCCCGTCCATCCATCCAGTTTTCACTTGCTTGGTTTTCAGTGGGAGGGTGACCTGTTTGTCGATAAGGCGATGCCCATGGGCTGCGCCATATCGTGCGCGTACTTCGAACAATTCACTACCTTTCTAGAATGGGCCCTTCATGATTGCCATCAGGAAGGTGGCAAACTGCACTACCTCGACGATTTCCTATTCACGGGTCCAGCGGGGTCCCCCACGTGCAGTAACACTCTGGCAGCATTTGAAAGGCTAGCCAGGAGCTTAGGGGTCCCCTGGCAGCAGATAAGACAACAGGTCCTACCACGAGACTAACTTTTCTGGGGATAAAACTGAATTACGTGGCAGGGACAGCCAGGCTGCCCCCGGAAAAAGTAAAAGAATTCAGGGAGGATGTTGGCAGGTTGCGCAGGCGGAACAAGGCCACCCTCCGGGACATACAAGGGGTGATAGGCAAACTGAACTTCGCGGCCAGGGTCATACCCGCGGCTAGGGTCTACTCCAGGCGTCTGACACAGCTAACAGCTGGAGTCACCCACAGACATTACCGTATTCGATTGAGTTCGGGGGTGAAGCAGGACCTCCAGATGTGGGACGAGTTCCTGCAGGAATTTAACAGGGTACTGATCTGGAGAGAGGGTTGGGTGACAGCCAGGCAGATAGCCCTGTTCACAGATGCAGCAGGGAGCCTGGGGTTTGGAGCCATCCTTGGAAATCAATGGTGCGCGAGCCGTTGGCCAGACAAATGGTACGCTCGGGGAGTGACCAGGAACATCACGTTCCTGGAGCTCTTTCCTATAATCGTGGCGTTGACCATCTGGAAACAAGAATTGAGGAACATGAAGCTGACACTGTGGTCAGATAACAAGGGGGTGGTGCAAGCCATTAACCGGGGAGCAGCGCGATGCCCAGATACATTGAGGCTAATGAGGCAGTTCATTAAATTGCAGCTGGAAGGGAATCTGGAGCTGAAAGCACGCCACGTCCCAGGGGCAGAGAACATGGCAGCGGACGCATTGTCCCGGTCACAGATGGAGCGATTCAGAGACCTGGTCCCTGGGGCCGAGCAAGATATGACCCCTTTCCCAACATACCTGTGGGACCTGGGGGGGTAGACCTATCCAGACTGGTGGGCCATTCCCTAACCCCTGAAGCCACCAGAAGGTACAAGAGATACGCAAGTACGGTAATGACCGTGGGCGGCATAAGCACACTGGAGGACAAAGTAGGAACGCGGACAGCCGTTGAGAAGTTTTTACAGTGGGCATTCGACGCCAAAAAATCGAGGTCATGGGCACAGGCACACCTGTCAGCCATTGCCCATTTTGCCAGGCTTCATACGGGAGATGACCCCACGGCTTCTACATATCTCAAGTCAGCCCTGAAGGGGTGGAGGAGAGTAGAAGGAAAAAAGACAGATGTAAGACGCCCCATTGATTTTGGTAAGCTGGGCCCCCTCCTGAGGGCTTTAGAAGGAATCATCTCAGACAGTTATGAGCTCCTACTATTTAGAGCCGCATTCACCACAGCCTTCTTTGGCGCTTTCCGCATAAGCGAGCTAGTGGCGCCCAACAGGAAGGACCCGGCACAGCGATGCCTCCAGGCCAGGGACATTAAACCCTTGGCAAGAGCGGTGGAGATTACCTTAAGGCAGTCTAAGACAGACCAGGCACGAAAAGGGGTAGCAATTAGGTTGCACTGCATCCCCGAGACAGGGC
This sequence comes from Lissotriton vulgaris, assembly GCF_964263255.1. NCBI lineage: Eukaryota > Metazoa > Chordata > Amphibia > Caudata > Salamandridae > Lissotriton > Lissotriton vulgaris. The sequence continues at coordinate 1,052,102,858 of NC_141694.1, forward strand.
TATGCGCAGTGTGTTGCCTGTTCAAATACATGACAACCCGCAAAGGGGGCGATGGCCCCCTGTTCAGGCATCGCGACGGGAGCAATCTGAGCAGGTTCCAATTCACGGCTGTGATGCGCCAATGTCTCGGAAAAGCGGGCTTCCACCCAGCAGCCTTCGCCCCTCACTCCTTCAGGATCGGGGCAGCAACCATGGCATCGCAGCATGGCATGCCAGAGGATCGGATACAGGCTGTGGGAAGATGGCGATCCAGGGCCTACAAGTCGTACATACGGACACACCTGATATAAAAAAAAAAAAAAAAGGAGGGAAGGAAAGGTTCCCAAAAAAAAAAAAAAAGGGGAGTCACCTTGGGATGCCGCACGGCAGGGTGCTGTGGCAATGCCCACTTTCCGCCGACACGCCAATACTCCGGTGCACAGAAGGCCACCGGAGCCCTGAATAACTAATTCAAAAAAAAAAAATGGAAAAGAAAAGTATGATTCACCGCATCAAGAACGACAGATCTGGGTGCGCAGAGGGCCACCTTAACAGACTCCTTTTTCTTGGCAGGAGGACGCCCGCGGCTCGTTTGGGTGTTGGGGCATTCATTCGTGTCCAGGATGGAATCGTGGTGGCGACGGTTGGGGCACAAAGCGGCAGACAGACCCAAGGCGACGTGCATCCGGTGGATGGGACATCCAGGGATGAGATGGGAGCAGCTGCTGCCAACCCTGGACAGCTTACTGGCAGATTCGGCGTGGCATCCCGACGCGCTGATCATCCACCTCGGCGGCAACGACCTGACGAAGCTGGGGCGCAAAGCATTGGGGCAGGCCATCCAGAAGGATCTCACGACAGCAACAACGTGGTTGGGTCCCACGTCGGTGATATGGTCGGAGATGATCAGCAGAAAACATTGGAGAGGCGCTGACTCACACAAAGCGGTGGACAACGCAAGGAGGAAACTGAACATCGCAATGCACAAGTTCTGTGCCACGAACGGCATGGACTCAGTCCGCCACGGCCTCATTCATCCAGGGCGTCAAGAGCTGTACGGCCAGGACGGGGTGCACCTCTCCGAAAGAGGAATTCAAGTCTTCTGGGATAACATGTGGGGTGCACTGGCGATGGCGGGCTGTAAGTAAGTAAAAAAAAAAGGGAAACAGGAAGGGGGGAGCCGCAGAAAGACGTAAGCCTCCCTGCAGGGTGGCGGAAATCCTACAATGGTTGGTAAGGATACACACCGGCGGGCGGTGTGTAGGAAGAGGGCCACACACTTTTTAATGCCGCATGGCAGGGTGACATGGCCGCACTAAGGAGGGGAGTACCAAGAGGAGACGGCACTCGCGGCCCAGACCCAGCCGGACGGCAGGGCGCAAATGGTAGCGAGCTGGGGACCTAACTCCAGAGAGAAAAAAACTCCCCTCCACAACACGCAGACGGCGTGGGCAACCAACCAATGGGACAACAAGGATGCACAAGGAACTGGTTGCCAAGTGCCATTTACGAACTGAAGAAAACTGACACCTTTTGCTCACAAGACGGTGTCATTTGTCTATTAATATTCATGTATGATTGATGAGGATAGTTCGTAAATGAAGAAATTGCATAACCAGTATTTGTGTGTAATATTGAAAATTGAATATTGTGATTTTAATATTGCAATTTTAATATTAATAAATTGTGGCCAACAACGACCACTACTGTAACTGGCATTGTTGGCTGTCATGATTGCAGGAAGTACAAGTGGGAAGTAAGGCGGGGGGGTGGAACGACGGGTGAGTTACGATTTGACAAACACGGAATGGGCACATTCGGGGGTTATCGCAGAGGCCGCCGCACCCTCCCGCAGGGGGGGGGGAGGCTAGAAGGCCGGTGCCATTACCCACGTGGTGCCCCAACCAGTGGTGAAACTGGTTCCGGGTGCCCCAAAGCGCCCGGAGACCAGCGGAAGCGGGCAGCGCACCAGCCTGCCCGGCCGGAAGTAACCTTTGGCCGGGGCGCCCCTAAGAGGTGCCCAATGGCACCCCCTCGCCTCATTCAAATCCCCCAATCGGGGGAGACACCGAAGCCCCCCTAAGGAGAACCAGGGGGATTTAAGTCGCTGACTCTCCCAGCTAGGCCACAACTTCTTCGTGGAGCTGGGAGAGCGGCGCGACAAAGAAGATCTGCAGACCCACCCACACCTAAGGAACAGCAAAGTCACAGGGCTGGACAAGGGCATGGGTGTATGCGGAAATCCTACAATGGTTGGTAAGGATACACACCGGCGGGCGGTGTGTAGGAAGAGGGCCACACACTTTTTAATGCCGCACGGCAGGGTGATGTGGCCGCACCAAGGAGGGGAGTACCAAGAGGAGAGGGCACTCGCGGCCCAGACCCAGCCGGACGGCAGGGCGCAAATGGTAGCGAGGTGGGGACCTAACTCCCGAGAGAAAAAAGCTCCCCTCCACAACACGCAGACGGCGTGGGCAACCAACCAATGGGACAACAAGGATGCACAAGGAACTGGTTGCAAAGTGCCATTTATGAACTGAAGAAAACTGACACCTTTTGCTCACAAGACGGTGTCATGTGACTATTAATATTCATATATGATTGATGAGGACAGTTCGTAAATGAAGAAATTGCATAACCAGTATTTGTGTGTAATATTGAAAATTGAATATTGTGATTTTAATATTGCAATTTTAATATTAATAAACTGCGGCCAACAACGACCACTACTATAACCGGCATTGTTGGCTGTCATGATTGCAGGAAGTACAAGTGGGAAGTAAGGCGGGGGGGGGTGGAACGACGGGGTGAGTTGCGATTTGACAAACACGGAATGGGCACATTCGGGGGTTATTCCATTTTTAATCAACCGTTTATGTTTTATGACAAGCTTGATTTTAATAAATATTTTTACTTTTAATAAAGCTTTAAAACTTAAATAGACTCTGTGTTTTTTGGTCAAGAGTGAATGAGCAAAAGGTTTTGCAATTTGCAAGCATGAGTCCGTGCCTCTGACACTTCTGGACTCTGACTCTGTACTCTTGTCCTGCGTTGGATAATCATCATTGGGGATCAATCATTGATGAATTCGGGAGCTAAATGACTCTACCACACTATCTAGTCAGTAAGGAGATTGGGGGTTCTTCAAAGTCTGATATCACTGAGGTATGTGGAAAGTCTACCTGCGCCTATTATAATTGATGAATAATGCACTATTTAGTGTCCATAGTTCTGTTTGTGCAGATTTGTCCCTGCAACAGTAGTAGTATGGATTGTCCTCCTATCCAAACCAAAAGTAAATTAGTATCTTATTCTTTCTTGGTGGTCATTCACCTTTTTATTGTTAGTAATTGTCAAAGCATAAACATTTAGAAGATTTGAAAAGACAATATGGACAATCCCAGAGGACTGCACTCAGTGCATAGAGCTATTGCTGACTAGAATGGGAGTTTCCTTTAACACCTTTTGCCAAATGTGCAATCTTAGTTAGCTACACAGACAGACTAATAAGAATAATCTAGTAATACCACAGGGAGTCATAGTAGAGGCAGGATAAGAATGTAGATACAGTCTACAAGAAGATCAAAGACGATTTAGAAAAAATCGAATGAGGAACGCTAGGAAAAAATAGTTACTCTATATTCAAATTAAAACTTACCGGGGCCAGCAAAGGAGCCCTTGCCTGACCGATCCTGGCCTTGAACAGCAGCAGCAGCGGATAACCCCTCCTCCTCTGTCCTCTTGCCCCTGGGGGGAACTGATGTACAACATGAAAGAAAGAAAGACCCGAAAACATGGATGATTGTTGTCAACCAAATCAAGCATTTCAAAAGAACAATAACAAAATATTTTGGCGAAATAGCAAATAGACAAGTATTCCACTGGATATATTGACCTATCTCATGTGGTCTACTACGATATTAGTATTGCTTGATTTGCGGACCGTCGACTTGGAAAGTTATGTAACTCACTAAACAAACTACTAAAAAGGTTCGCCTAGGACTGGCAGGCAGCAGTCCGGAGCACGCGAAGTGACAGACAAACTCCATCGTGATTGCAGATCAGCGACAACACTAAAAAGTTTCCTACTACATTAACCAGTCATTAAAATACTCAAACTATCAATCCACCACCACTATTTCTTCTTATTGCCAGGTGTACAAAGGAAGGACTGGACTTGAGTCTGTAGTGGCAGATTTACCAGCCCCTTGCGGCTCTTTTGCTCCAATGTTGCGTGACTTTTGTGACGCAGCAGCAGAACAAAAGAGGCGCCATGGTGCGGCGTATTAACAACGTGGCGCATATGGGAGATGCATCATGTTGTAAAGCCCTGCGCCATCAGGGGGCGTTCCGGCGCAAGGGAGGGCGTTCCTGCGCAGGAACGCATCCTAAAAGTGGCTGAGCGAAATCTACAAGATTTCAATCAGTCACTTTAGGACAATGATGCGTGACTCAAATCCTGCGCCTGCTTGAAGCAGATGTACGGCTTGACGCAGCATTGGGGAGATAGGGCACCCCAGAGCATTGCTGGAGCTGTGCCATCGTTGCGATGCAACTCCAGCAATGCGCCGCCTTTACGGCACAGATGTGTAACGCTTCGGTGATGTTTTGGGCCCATGGTGCGCCGCATTGTAAATACGGCGCACCATGGGTGGTGGTGGCGTGGCGCACAATTACTGGCTCATCCCTGCTACTTTGCAGGGATGCGCCGGTAATTGCAAATCTGCCCCTTAGTGTCTAGCATTACGCAGTTCTTTAAACTACACTCATTCAAAATTTCTCAGGCCAATGAAATGAACACAAAATTGAAAACAAATAAGCATAGTAGCAACGCTACTGAGAAGGAGAGCAGTGCACCTGAAATGCACAGAAGATTTTGAAATATAATTTACCTACAATGTAATCGGCAGCATTATTGCTCTTGGTAAAAAACTAAAATTTGCAATATAATAACACACAGAGCAGGAGAAAACGGAGTAGTGATAAAATAGCTACCCTACTACTACTCACCAAGCCCGGGGATCTCTTTGCCGAGCAGGTCGAGCAAGTCGCGTTCCAGGTCCAGGAGATCCGTCCAACGGTGGGTGGCCTGGTTGTAGGTGCGCCGGATCCGAGAGTGTTGATACATGACCCAGCACACCTTCTCCCACCGCTTCCGGCGCGCCCGGAGCCCATAGCCACTAGCGATCATGCCGCCTGCCATGATGGTCCTGGGGAGGCAGCGCTGGACATAAAACACTAGTGCGGCCACCTCCTCCGTGCGAAAGATCTCCTGTGGCATCACTAGCTCCCCCCTCAAACGCCCGCACGGAGCCGGGCACGGGGTGCGGGACCTATCCCCTACTCGGGCTGCTTCCCGGCTCCCTTTACGATGGTCTGGGCAGAAAGGAAGGTAAATAATAAATAAGAAATAGAATAGGGAAGAAGAAAAAAAAAGAGTTTAAAAAAGTAGTTTAAAATTAACCAAAAGTAGCAGAAAACACAAAAATATAGAGCTAAAAAAATAGAGGGATAGATAATAAGTAAAATAGATTTAAAAAAACTTCAAACAAGCAAAGGATGGCAGAGATTGAAAGAGGATACAGAAAGCATGCCCAGAACCATAGCAATGAATGAAAAACAAGATGGCCGTGCCCATTCACGACCACGTGGGTAAGTTCGCGCAAGATTTTCCTCGCATTCACACGCGAACTTGTACTAGTGAGCCGCACACTTTGCGAGATTACACATAGCGCCCGGAAACGGAAATACGTCACACAAACAAGATGGCCACGCCCATGTACGACCGCTAGGGTAACTTCGCCTTGTTGCGCTACCAGTGGCTTGCGAAAATGCAAAAAAGCACGCGAACTAACACGCCGCAAAAAACAAATCGCATATTCGCACTAATTCGCGGCTTCCAAATTCGATCTCGTGTAAATTCGCGCCCCGCAAATCCTGCGAAATTGCAGAAAAACGAAAGCACTCAGCAGGTGCAAAAGTTCAAGCTCATCATTAGTAACCATTCCCTGTAGTGCTTCCTGAGGGGCCCCTCCAGAGTTCAGTTGCCTACTTGCAACTATTCTATGACCCTGCTCTGACCCTCACAGCAGGCTCAGAGAATAGCTACAAGTATGCCACAAAGGTCCTGTTAGAAAAAATTACACTGCAACAGAAAGCAATTACAGATAAGGAAGCAGGTGCCAGACTGGAAGTTCAAATTCAGTGACACATTAATCAACCCCTAATTCATTCATGTCAGTTGAGGCAGGGCAGGTGTGCTTATCCCCCCATAATCTGCAGTGATGGAACCAGAGGGTGGCATGGGTGAGACAGAGTGTGGCAGTGGTGAAACAGAGGGTGCTGAGATGAACCAGACGTAGAAACAACTTGGTCGCGACCGTTGCGACCCGATAAGTAAGTTCGCGTTTGCGAACTGGTAAAAAACCCTCGCGAACTGGCAGAAACCCTTGCGAACACAAAAAAAATAAAAAATCTGCAAATTCGGGAAAGTTCGTGGATTTTGCGGATTGCGAATTCGTGAATATGCAAATTCGCGAATCGCGAATTCGCAAAATTCGCCCATGCTTACACATTACCTTTAACTCTTTGAAAATGATGACTATACATGTAGTATTATTTATTGGTTTATATACATGCAGTTACTCATTTATATTTTACTATTCGGAGTTGTTATTTATTGGCATTAATATTGTGAAGTGATAAGCATTGCTTTGCGAGTGTGAGCTATGCAGCGCACAGCTGGGTCGGCCATAGGCCTGGCCTCCATCAGGCCCTGCGCACATCCCTCCACGGCAGGCCATCCCCTGCTGCCACGACCAAGCTGCAAGAAACTTGTCACCAAGGATCCGAAGTTTTGCACTTCTATTTGGAAAGGTTTGTTGACTTGTGCCAACGTTATTATGAAACAAATGCCTTTTCTGGGGGAACTCTGATTGAACAGACCGGCGCAGGTGCTGTTACCGCCTCTGCAATTCTTGAACACCGCATCTGACTATATCTGACGCAGGGGTGTCCATACTGGTGGGTTCCACAGGTGGCAACATATGGTGCCATCTGAGGCTGTCAGTACGAGGCTCCCATGACCCCTGCCTAGAGGCCGCAGAGAGCCAGCGCATAGACCAGTGGCACCTAAACTTTTTCAACCCACAGCTCCCTTGCCCTATTGGCCGTTGGCTGCGGCTCCCCAATAGGTTACTTTCTTTTGGCGGTGGGGGGATGTAAGCCCAGCCTTAGGAGTACTTCCATTTTTCTCCCTGAAAATAATTGGGATGAAGCCGACAAAGGTATTATAAGGATTGATGTGGGGCTCAATCTTGGGAACCAAATGGGGGGAGATGGGCGGGGGATGAAAAAACATATTCTCATTGGCACCTTTTGCATGATTGCTAGGTGTAAGAGTGCAGCTATTGTGTGTTTCATAATTTGTGGCATCAAAGCACATTTGATAGGTTTAGAATAGAGCGGTGCATGGCTGCACTTTAACAAACCCGGGCCACTCAGATTATGCAGAGGGCAAAGCAGCCTTTATATTCCTGGAGTGTGCACTGGGGGCTCTTTGGCATGTGCAACCCAGATATTTGCTTTGGAAACTCTCTCATATGTGCTCACAGATCTGAAATGTGCATTGTCAGTATTATGGTGTGCATGGCCAGCCATGGAATCTAAAGCAAGCTTCCCCCTGCTGCCTTAGTACTTAAAGTTTTGCTGTTCTGATTATTGTTGTGCTCCTGTCCTGCTATCAGTGTCCCACCATGCCTTGTTTTCTACACTGCACAATAAGAGTTGCTAAATCATTTCCACTGAGTCTACAGAGCAAGCTGTTGGGGAGAGTCAAAGATAGACTTCTATATTCATGTGAGTACAGAGCTGCCTGCATCAAGGCCAACTCAGGACCAACAGATGCATGATTGGAGAGGTTGATTTTAATGCTGGAAACTATATTATGATACAGTAAGTAAACTACACAGTATTAATGTACATTTCAATTTACAGTGCTTTTGCAGCCCATTTGTTTCACATCAGTCTAGTCCGGGAGGCATAAAGAGCATGGCTTGTTCGAACAGGACATTCAACACAGTGACATATATAAGACAAAAATGTCCTTGGACTAATACGGTGACCTTGTGCAAAATCTATCTAGACGGTTGTTTTAAAACAATTGGTGGCACACATCAGGAGCGAAATGCTGGCTGTGTCTGAGTGCACAGGACTCTTTTGAATATTAAAAGGCAATCACTGTCCTTTCACAACCCCATTATGTTTAAACGTTGCAAAATAGAAAATTGTGAAGGCAAAGACAAAGTACAATAGTCAGTGGCATGTCAGGAAGTGGAGATCAGTGAGTGGGTGGTGCGGCCTACACCCAGGGGGCAGCACATACTACTTGATCCTTGCATTGAGGACATGGATAAAGCAAATAGGAAAGGTCATGTTAATGACGAATAGCAGCAGACATAGACAAGTACTGTTCTCAAGCCATAAACTAGGGAAGCAAATGCACATCATTTGCATTCTAATCTAGGATTAGTCTTTGCAAACTCTCTATGACCCACAGGTTTTGCACAGTTCTTAGCAGCTGGCACATTTACCAACTGAGATCTGTTCCATTATAAGTGTAAATCTGAGAGCACGGCTAGTGGACATGAGTTTTCTCTTGCCTCCTTGTGCCTGCACTGCTGCACCAGAGAGGGCTCCCCGGCGCTGTGAATCATTATTTTTCAAGGGGCGTTGTGTGGAAATGTTTAGTTTCACTTGAGCGCCACAGGACGTTTTATTTCCTTCTTAGGTAACACTTCCTACCTAAATCCTGGCAGACCTGTCTACCAACTTGCTGACCATGTGTGTCCCACGTAGGCCCCATCCTCCTCCCCAGAAAGGCTCTGCTTGAACTCCCAATCGCGGTGCTGCAGTGCTTGCACGTTTCCGTCCGGGATTTCTTAACTTTCTCCTGAACTCCAGTGTCCCTGCTCGTGAACTGCATTACTGAAAGAATAAACAAAACTGCCACTGATTGCAAATCAGTGTCTGAAGCATCCTGCCTTCACCGCAGGTATTACTCTTATTGTGTGTCAGTCAGTGGTTCCCAAACTGTGAGCTTGGTGCACATCTGTTTGCTGCGCCCCTGGCTAGTTTTGATGGTGCAACGGGGTGCCGCGGCGCCATAGAGTGCCTTATGCACGAAGCAGATAGCCTTGAATTCAATGCACTTCTGGACCGGGAGACAGTGAAGCTCCCTAAGACTGTTGGAGACGGGGTAGTATTTAGGAATGTTGAGAAGCAGCCGAGCAGCAACATTTTGCAAGGCTTGAAGTTTCAGTATTTGGCCTTTTATCAATCCCAAGAAATAGTACATTGCAATAATCGATTCTGGAGAGGATCAGTGCTACTACCACAGTTATGTGAAGGCCTAGAGGAATGAAAGGTAAGACCTTACGCAACATCTTTAGGAGGAAAAAGCATGAAGAGGTCAGGGAGTTACACTGGCCAGCAACATTTAATTGATTATCGAACATAATATCCAGGTTTCTTGTCTTCCTGGTGGCTACAGGGCAACACCCGGCATTTGCTGGCCACCATTAAGAATTCCAAATGGGAGGGCCTTTTCCAAATTCCACCACCTCCGTTTTTTCGATGTTCAGCTTGAGGGAGTTAGAATGCTTCCATTCAATGATTTGTTTTATACAATTATGAAACCTATTCGCCACAGTTTCGATCTTCGTGGATATGGATATCACTATCTGTGTGTCATTGGCGAACGAGATCAAAGCAAAACCATGTGCCTTGATCAATCTAGTCAGAGGGGACACATAGATATTAAGCAGGGTCGGTGATAGGTCTGACCCCCGTGGGACGCCACCTGGAAGGAAGAAGGGTTCAGAAATCAGATCACCCCAACACAGCCTCTGCTCTCTGTCAGTGAGAAATGAGGTGAGTAGGACCAGGGCCGTCCCCCCCACACCTAGACTCTCTAGCCTGCATTTTATTACCTGATGGTTGACCGTATCAAACACTGCAGAGAGATCCAGTAAGAAGAGGATGGCCCTCCCCCCAGTATCAACTTGTTTGCGGATCTCCTCTGTGGCCAAGGCCGACTCTGTGGAGTGACATGATCTAAACTGGTGTTGGGTGGGGTCAAGAAGATTGTTGGATTCAAGGTAGGTGGTATCTGTTGATTGATAGATCTTTCTAGGATTTTTGCAGCCAACGGTAGGCATGAAGTAGGTCGGTAGTTCTTAGCTTCAGAGGGATCTAAGGTTGGCTTCTTCAATATGGGTCTTATGGAGGCTTTCTTCCATGCGGAGGGGAAGGAGCCGTATAGGCATACATTATTTATAAGGGGGGTCAGGTATGTACATGCCCCGTCTGCAACCATCTGGAGAATGTGAGGGGGGCAGGGGTCCACCGGGGAGCCAGATTTTATTGTTTTTAACAGTTTGCATAAGGTCTCCTGTGTCAATGCAAGAAAGCTGATAATTGGCAAGGAGGGGGTTCATCCACAATGGGGCCCTCTATTTTAGTTCTGCTATCTGTATTAGAGGTATTTACTGCAAGCTCCTTATAGATGGTTTGGACAAGGGGCGTGGCTAAGGCGCCGATGTAGGTGGAAGCGGGACTCCGGAGCTCCTCCGCGCCCGCCTCGCACCACCACATATCCTGCGCCCCGACTCGAACCCCGGGCCCACAAAAGTGCCCAGGAGGGCATCAGGAGCGCGTAGGGGGAATCCGGAGGACTGGGGGCCCCTGTATCTGCCCCCACTGAACTTTCGGCGGAGAGCGAGGCACCGGGGAAGCGAGCGCCCAAAATGGCAGCCGCCGACCCGGCCTGAAACGACTGGCGACGGAGCCCGGGAGGTGACGAGGAGCCCTGGGACGCTGTGGTGGTTGGCCGTTTGCCGGCGGGGACCCCCTGACAGCCATCAGAGGTGAGGGGCACTGGCTGGCACCTTAGCAAGCGGGACCGGAGGACGAGAGACGGCCGGCTTGCCTGACCCTAAGATGGCGCCGCCCGAGAGCCTGTGACTGCCTTGGCGGCCGTTTGCGGAGCCCCTGGGACCTTGTGGGGCACTGGGTCGGCCCTCCTGGTGGTGGAATCGCCGCGGAGCCCACGCCGCCGGCGGGCTGGTGGCGCTCAGACGGCGACAGCGAGGAGAGCAGGGGAGGAGGCACTGGCTACCCGCCCCCACGAGGTACCGGACCTGAAGGCGGGAAGGGGCGCCTACCTGGCCAGAGACGCCCGCGTACAGCGCGCCGCATCGGGACTGGTGCTTGCAGGCGCGAACTCAGCCTGAGACTCCCGGACGAAGGGGGCCTCGCCAGGCGACCAGACCCGGAGCGCTGGTGCCCCACGACCCTAGTGGAGCGGGACCTGGCCCTTGGGCTGCTTCTCGATCTAGACCCCGCGTGGCGCGGGCCCTGAGATACGCGAGAGCGAAGGGCCTGCAACGGAACTGGTGCAGAGAGCGGGAGCGCCGGCGGCCGCCGCAGGGGCACACGAAGCTAGCTGCCCACCAGCATGGTACGAGGTGGCAGGAAGAAGGGCTTCGAAGCCCTGAAGCTGGATGACCCGGGACACCTCGTAGAAGACGACCCACCGGGGCCGGGGGCGGGGAGCTCGACCCACCCGCGGGACCCCTCCCTGGGGGACATCCTGCAGGCGATTGTGGCGTCGCGGGAAGCTCTCGAAAAGCGCATAGATACCATCGGATCGGACCTGACCCTACTGAAGGATGACCATAGGAAGCTAAAGGAGCGGGTGGCAAACTCGGCGGTCACCCTGAAAAGTCTGCCTGGGGACGTAGCGGCGCTAAAGACAACACTGGCAGAGATGGCGCAGAAGGTACGAGTGCTGGAGCTCCGAGCTGAGGACAGTGAAGGGCGCTCTCGGCGCAATAACCTCCGCCTCGTGGGGGTCCCCGAAAAAGTGGAGGGGCAGGACGCGGTCTCCTACCTGGAGGGCTGGCTGCGGTCTGAGGTGGCCCCAGAAGGACTTTCACCGTTCTTTGCCATTGAACGAGCACACAGAGTCCCTGCACGCCCCACCAAGCCGGGGGGCCGCCGCGTCCGATTGTACTGCGTCTCCTGCACTTTAGAGACAGAGACCATATACTGCGGAGGGTGAGGGACATCCCGGACCTGAGAATCGACAACAGCAGGGTCATGGTCTTCCCGGACTTCACCAGGGATGTGCAAAAACAACGGGCCTCCTTCCTGGCGGTCAAGCGGAAACTGAGATCGCTGCAGCTGCCCTACGCTATGCTGTTCCCGGCGCGGCTGCGGGTGGTCGCTGGGGAGCGCACCCACTTTTTCCTAACGCCACAGGAGGCTTGGAGCTGGTTGGATGCCAGGGGGGAGCCGGGCACGGATCCCACACCGCAGACCCCACCCAGGAGACGCTCCACGGAAACGACGCCGACGCGACGATCTGGCTCCCCATCGGGATGGCAGCAGGAACGAGCCAAGGCGGTGCAGGCCGTGGTGGCCATCAGCCAGGGAGACGCCAGCCCCTCCAGTAGCGCATCGGAGCAGTCGAAGACCAGTGCTCCCAGCCCTGACTCCAGCAGTGGGCACGAGCTATCTGAGACAGACCTGCCGGTGGTGACGCCCCAAACAGCGGATGGTATCCTTGGCTGATCTGGATCGCGGGACACTGGCCGCATATGTAAGGTACTGGGGTATGGAGGGGGGCCGCTTCCGGACGCTATGCAGTGAGGTGCGGATACCCCCCGGGACTTATCACTGAGATCTTGGGGGAGGGGAGAGTCGGGGGACCTCTCCTGAGTGTTGTTGGGGGAGGTGGGGCGGGGGCGGGGGGCTTCGGGCCTGTCTGGGGCCGGCATCACTGCCACTCCAGCCCTATTCTGTAGTGATACGCTTTTGACACTTGAGTTTGGATGGGGTTTCCACGTTGGTTGTCTGTCCTGGGGTGTGGGAGTTGGGGTAGTTTGGTTACGCAAGTTGGGGGGGGGACGAGGGTGGGACCTGGGCGTGCTGGGGGGGTCGCTGAGAGGGCGAATAGGACACGGTGGACTCTACCATGGGATCCGACTTAGGCTACAAATGTCTCACATGGAACGTAAGGGGGATGCACTCGATGCATAGGCGACACAAGATCCACTCCTATCTGGTCAGGCGGGGCATACACATCGCCTTCCTTCAGGAAACGCATCTGCTACCTAAGGAAGGGAAGGCACTGCAGCGACGCTGGAGGGGGCAGGTCTATCACACTGGCTACTCTGCTTATGCCAGGGGGGTGGCCATTTGGGTACGGGTGGGGGTACCCTTTAGGTGTACACAACAGGTAATTGACCCGGAGGGGAGATACATAATGGTGCGAGGCAAGCTGGATGGGAGGGACCTTAACCTGGGTTGCTTGTACGCCCCGAATGTGGACCAGCCTGCATTTCTCTCTCTACTGTCCAATAAACTAGCCCCGTTCTTAGTGGAACCCTTGCTCCTGGGCGGCGACTTTAACAGTGTGGCTGACGTTGCCCTGGACAGATCCCACCCCCCCCTACCGAATGCACCAGCTGGTAGACTTGCACTCGCGCGCTCCGCCTGGCAACGCCAGTGGGGACTGATCGACTCCTGGAGGGCTAACCACCCGTCGGACAGGGACTACTCGTTCTTCTCCGCTCTCCATGAGTTGCACGTCCGCATAGATGCCTTCCTGTGCTCCCAGGACGTGCACGCAGAAGTGTGCCACAGTGAGTACCTCACGCGCTCGATCTCTGACCATAACCCGCTTCTCGTGCGGATGCGCTGGTCGCAAATCCGCCCGAGGATCCCGGCTTGGAAACTCCGCCCTGAGGCGCTAGACGATCAGCTCTTCCGTACCACAATTGCCTCGGGCATCGAAGCTTACTTTCAGGTGAACGCGGGCACGGCGGGCTCGGCTGCGACGGAATGGGACGCCTTCAAATCTTTGATACGGGGCCAGTGCATTGCAACGTCATCGGGGGTGCGGAGAACGTTACTGGAGGAAATTGAGAAAGAGGACGAGACGCTGCGGGGGCTGGAGAGGGCAAGGCCTGAACGGCCGGACACCCATGAGGCCCTGCTGGAGGCGCGAGAGGCGGTGGCGGCGACGGTGGAGCGCCTCCGGTGCTTTGACTACAAGGCCTACCTCACGCGAGCGCACTCGGAACGCGACAAGTCAGGAGCTCTTCTGGCCTGGCTGGCCAATCCGGCTCGTCGGAGCTCGGTCATCCTTGAGCTCAGGGACCACGCGGGGGCGGCGCGATTTGATCAACAGGGGATCAACGCGTTGTTCTACGACTACTACACGGAACTCTACCGCAGCAGGGTCCTCCCCTCGCTGGAGGAATTCCAGGCCTTTATGGAGGGTCTTGACCTGCCGGAACTGGGAGAGGAGGACGCGAAGCGGCTCGGGGACAAGATCAAGGAGAGAGAGGTGCGGGTCGCCATCAAGTGCATGGCGAGGAACAAGACGCCGGGCACCGACGGATTCCCTACGGAATTCTATCTCACCTACGCGGATCTCCTTGTGCCCCGGCTGACGTGGCTGTACAACGAGTCGAAGCGGCTGGGTTGTCTTCCTGCGACCACGAGGGAGGCGCTGATCGTCCCCCTGCTGAAGCCGGGCAAGCAACCGTGGGACAGAACAGCGTACCGCCCACTGTCCATGCTCAACCTGGACTACAAGATTTTAAGCAAGATCTTGGCGACGCGATTGCTCCCCCACATGCCCATGCTGGTTCACGCGGACCAGTCGGGTTTCATCCCGGCCTGCAATACGGTGCTTAATGTGCGGCGACTCCTGCATGTACTGGAGGCTGACACCTATGACGGCGACAAGGCAGTGGTGTTTGCTGTCGATATGGAGAAGGCCTTTGACAGCCTGGAATGGCCTTATCTCTTCCACGTTCTGCGCACGCTGGGCCTCGGCGAAGGCTTCGTAAATTGGACGATGCTGCTCTACCAGAACGTGACGGCGAGAGTCAGAACTGGGAGGGTCATCTCTGAGATGTGCAGGGTGGGCAGGGGCACCCGCCAGGGATGTCCTCTCTCCCCCCTGCTGTTTGCCCTGGCTGTCGAACCCCTTGCAGGGCGAGCCCAGCTGGGCCAGGCGTATCAGGGCCTGGACGTCTATGGACAGGTACACCACATCGCATTATATGCAGATGATCTGCTGATGTTCCTGGCGAACTCGGCGGACTCCCTGCGTGGAGCTAAGACCCTCCTGCAATCGCTGAGCAGAGTATCGGGCCTCCAAGTGAACTGGGCGAAGTCCCACCTATTCCCAGCCCGCCCACGGAGAGCATGCCCACAAACTACGGAGGGCGTGGCGTGGGAAGAGAGGAGCCTGCGATACCTTGGCACCTTGATCTTCCATGACAGGGCCGATATCCTTGAGGGAAATATCGGATCGGCAATCAGGCACACTAAAGGGAACTTTGACTTTTGGAGCACGCTCCCATTGTCACTCATGGGGAGAGTGGCGCTACTCAAGATGGTGACCTTACCGCGGCTGCTATACTTCTTCGGGACCCTCCCGATCTGGATCCCGGCGAGCTACTTTCGGCGGCTGAGATCGATGGTTATCGGCTTTCTGTGGGGGGCGGGCAGGCGCAGGGTGGCGCATGCCACACTTCTCCGCCCTCGGGCGGATGAAGGACTGGCAGTGCCGGACTATGAGCTCTACTACCTGGCGGCGCAACTGCAATGGCTAACACAGTGGGTAGCAAGAGCCAGAAAAGGGGAGGACGGATCAGGAGAACCGGCGGGCCCGGTCCAGGTGTTGTCCCGGATTGTCCTGGGACTACCGATGGGAGATTTCCACCTTACTCAGGAGTTTGCGACGGCCCGAAAATGCTGGAACAGATATCGCCGAAGGAGCGGTATTACGGTTCCGTACGCACCTGAGATCCCACTTAAACTCTGCGGGGCACTTCCGCACGGGGTCTCGTGGCGCGGGCTGGACGGTTGGGACCAGCAAGGGCTGTCATCCATGGGCGACCTGTACGAAAACGGGGCGATGTTGCCCTTCGACCTCCTGAAGGACCGCTTTGAGCTGGCGGGAGGGGACTTCCTCCTTCACGCGGCATTAACGGCGGCGATCCGCAAACACTGGAGGGCGGGCATGTTGGAGCCACCGCTGTCCCTGGGCTGCCAGTACGTCGTGATGATGGCGGGGACGGTCAAGGCTGTCACGTGCCTATATCGACGCATGGTCTCGGAGTCCGTCGCTCCACTGCTGGCCTTGAAGGCGAAATGGGAGGCTGACTTGGCGACTGAGATCCCCGAGGAGGCATGGAATGGCATACTGGAAGGGGCCCGAAACGGGACGCGCAACGCGAGGTTCCAGCTGGTGCACTTTTATGTCCTACATAGGGCCTACCTGACCCCTGACAAACTACATAAATACTTCCCGGCCCACTCGGCGTCCTGCCCACGTTGCCCGGCGGATCTCGCCGATTTCCAACACATGCTCTGGTCCTGTCCTGAGCTGGGGTCCTTTTGGAGGGAGGTAGTGGAGGTTCTGAGGGAGGTAACGGAGAGGGACCTGCAACTCACCATGGCACACTGCATACTACACTGGTTCCCACACACATCAAAAAACAAGGTTACTAGCAAGTTTCTGGATTTGGGGCTCCTCCTGGCGAAGCGGGCCATTACGTCCCAATGGAAGGCGACCAGGGGCCCCACGGTAGAGCGCTGGAAGGCTGAGCTACATAAATGGGCCCAGTGTGAGGGTGAGCTTCGTCTGCAGGACGCGCTCAGGGCGGGCAATGACATGGCACTGGAGAGGGCCAGGGCATGGGAGGGGCTGGTCCTGGATCTCACGCTCCTGGACATGGAAGAGGAGGACACCCCGGTGCATAGTCTGGCTCCGGCGGTGCGCCCGCCTGACGGGGGGATGACTTAGGCCCACTCTGCTGATCCCCTATTTGCATTCCAATGTGGTGACTTACGAATAGTTGCTGATAAATCCTGGTGCTCTGCTTCGGATCTGGTCTAGTTGGGAGGGTTGAGAACTCGGTTCGGTGGTACTCTGGCACGCCTGGGGGGGTGGGGGGTCTGGGCGGGGGCGGGGGGCGGTTCTGGGTGGTTCTGGGCGAGGGTAGAGGGATAGGCGGGGTTGGGAGTGTTGAGGGGGGAGGGGGGGATGGATGTTCAGTAAGGGTAAAAAGCGACTCTTGGTTCGACTGGACTTGGGGCACGGAAGAGGGAGCGTGAGGACCGAAAAGCAGCTCTGCCATTTCCCAACCCCCTGGTAGTTATGGACCGATGCAGAATGCTCCAGCGCAGTTTTTTTTTCCCCCATGGTATTGCCGCTCAACCTCCGGGGTGTGAGCTGAATGGCTGTGTGATACGGGGGTGGGGGAGTTGCGCTTCAATTGAGCGCCAAGGGAAATGGCTCGAATATACTGTATGCATTCATGACATTGCTGCAATAAAAAGATATTTACAAAAAAAAAATAGATGGTTTGGACCTTGTCCTGAAAGAAGTTAGCTAGCCTCTTACAGAATGCTGGATCGGGGGTAAATTGATTCGTTCGCTGCAGTTTGGAGAGCGTGGTGATGGTTTTAAATAATTCTCTAGACAAGCTATTAGCAGTCTCGATTTTAGTGGTAAAATAGTTCTTTTTAGCAAGCATAATAGCTTCTTTGGATTCAACTAGGGCAAATTTTTAGCTCAGTTTATCTTGCTCAGTGTAATCCACTCTTCAGGCACGCTCTGGGTGCCTACATTTAGATTTTATGGTTTTAAGTTCAATACTGTAGCAAGGCGTCGACGGTTGAGCCCTTCATTGTTTGGTGGTTATTTCTGGGGCCAGCCAATCTACTACAGACCTAATCCAGCTGTCAAAGTCTTCTGCCACCTTTTTATTATCTAAGGCGCAGCTGGGAGGGCCACTTCAACCCGATAGCTGTGTTCAACAGGTACACAGTCTAATCCAGCCCTACTTGTCCAATATTTCAATTTCATTAAGGATGTAAGTCAGACCACTTATCACGAACATACCCTCAACCAAACAGGTGTATGTATATCACAAAGAAATGTGCATGAAAATGAAAAAGTACCTCACGTGCCCTACACCAGAGGAGCTGCTGGCAGGTTCTCGCCAGCTTGCCCATGTTTTATCATCATTGGTAACTTTCTCATATAGAAAAAAGAAGAAAATGTGTCCAGTAAAGAATAAATATAAAGAGGTGAAAATAGTGATCAATGTATCTCTAAGCAGAAAGACCCCGTGATATATAGAAGACAATTCTCGGTTGAGACACTGCTAGTTGAGGTGTGCTTGCATGAATGGGAAACTGCTATTGCCATATCGGTAACTGTTTTTAATCGCCATATTTCAACATTAACTCTGTGGTCACTCCTACCTGCTCACTCTTCCAGGCCCCGGTCCGTCGTGGCTATTGCCCTTTATGCGGAGAGCCCTCGGGAGAAGATTCTTACTTCCGGTCAGGTAGCGCTCTAGCTCTGGAGCACCCCATACTACTTAGCCACCACACCAAGCGCAGCGGACGAATTGGTTCACGGACACTGCTAGTTGAGGTGTGCTTGCGTGAATGGGAAACTGCTATTGCCATATTGGTAACTGTTTTTAATCACCATATTTTAACATTAACTCTGTGGTCACTCCTACCTGCTCACTCTTCCAGGCCCCGGTCCATCGCGGCTATTGCCGTTTGTGCGGAGGGCCCTCGGGAGAAGATTCTTACTTCCGGTCGGGTAGCGCTCTAGCTCTGGAGCACCCCAGACTTCTTAGCCACCACACCACGCACACGTGCAGAGGACGCGCGCAGCGGGCGCGCCCGCGGCATGCCGAAGGCGCGCCAAAGGCAAGCCTGTCTGCACCTGTCCGAGCCCAGCCGGGCCCAGGGGTCAGGACCCCTGATTTTTTGATAAAACTAAGACCTTCCGCTACAGTTACGACTCACAGTCATTGCGGAACTTAAAGGCAGTCCCTGACGATATGTGTCTCCATGCAATGTGCCCGGTTAATAATATTTTAAACTGCTCTCACTGTGATTTCGAACTTAAACCTCACACTAAAACAGGCCATGAACCCCGGCCTCCAATAAAAATGTTTTTTTAAACTGCCGTTCCCTTATAAAGCATTCTGAAGAACTGTCACTCCTTTTAGAAACTCTGAATCTCAATGCTCTCTTCCTATCTGAAACTTGGCTGCGAGACGGACCGACCCAGCCATCACACAGATCCTACAGCTAGGGTACTCATTACACAGATCAGACCGGAAAACTGGCAGAGGTGGGGGTCTGGGGATAATCCTTAAGGATTGTTTCCGATGTTGCTCATTGTGAGAAGTTGGCCTGATATATGATATCTCCAATTCTGGGGGCACCTCGTATCAGTCCAAACAATCCCTTATGGTGGTGGTTGTAAGTCAACCTTACAGACAAGCTATCCTAGGGGTAGCATGGACTAAGCAGCCTTCAGGCTAAACTCAAGAGGGCATGTGAAGCCAGCTGTTTTACCAATCACAATCCTGTAATATCAAATGAAAGGACACCACACAAGTTATATATTATAAAAATATATGTATTTATTACTAGAATAATCCTCTATACTCTTTATGAGTCTAGAAACACAAGCGTTTAAACAAAAGCACGGTAAAACATATGAAAGTTGCACAATTATGGATGAATCTCAGGGGCCACTCAAACCATATACTAAAATAGTGGTATAAGTATCACTACTCGAACAGTGGTAAGGCCTGAGGCCTTGGGAATCGCTGGGGCTATTCGGGACTAACAGTGGTGAAGTCGGGAAAAGCCCGCGGGACTCGGGTGCAGCGCTTAAAGCACACGCATGCACCAATGCAAAGTCAATGGTGCGTAAAAGTTACAAAGTTACTGTTTAAGGAGTCTTCCGACTGGACTAGAATTACCAAACTTTAGACTTAGACACTAGAGGTGTATTCCAATTCAGGAGCACCAGCGTTCACAAGTTACCTCACCCACAGGAAGCGGGTGCATAGGTGCCAAAGTGTGTCGGGTTTCGTCACGCAGTCTGATGGTGCCTGGAGATGAAGATGCTGCAGGCGTCCAGAAGAGAAGTGTTCGGTTGGATCCAAGGGTAGATCAAAGATGTAGAGTACCTGGAAGCAGAGGGGACAGAGTCTGGGTCACTCAGCAGTGACCAGGGTGGAACCAGGAAGGAACCAGGCAATGTCGGGCGCAATCAGGTGCTTGTCGTGAAGCTTGTCCTTGCTGCTACATGGACTCTGGGGCACTGAGGATGTCCAGGAGTGGATCACGAGTTGTCCCACAAAGGCTCTCGCTGTCGGCGGTGTCGGCTTCCAGATTGGAGCTAACAAGCCTTGGCAAAGGCAACCCACGCAGGATTCAAAGATCGCTTCTTTCTCGGACCAGCAAGGACAGAGCAGGTGCTCCTTTTCAGGGAAGCGAGGGCCAGTCCAGAGCAACCGGACTGGCAGAGCAAATTCAAAGGTTCATTGGTACTGGGGCCACTAGCCAATGGGCAAGCGACCGGACCAATGCGTCAAGCAGGAAAATGCAGAAGGGCCCCACGCAGCACTCGGTGAGTGTGGAGGGGTGAGCTTTGGTGCAAAAGTTGCTCGGGCTGTGGCTTCTCAAACCCAATGCACAGCTTCGAGGGAGCCTTGGGAGCTGCACGGTCAGCACTTCGTGGTTTTTCCAAGATGGCCGGCCCCACGCTTCAGGTCGCCTCCACGGGTCTCAGATTCGCTGGAACTTTGGATCAGGCTGTTGGAAGGCGGGAAAGCTGGGTCTTGTTGATCTCTGTCGCTCGAGTTCCGGCAGGAACTGCAACAAAGCAAACAGTGAGGCGCTGGATGGTGCCTGTTTGTACAGGGTGGTCACTCCTTGACCACAAGGGAGATTCTTCAGTCTTCCACGTCGAGTGGGAGGTCGAAGGGTCCAGAGTTCTGTATCAAAGTTTCAGTCAGGATAATCTGATGTGCGCTGGCACTGCTCCCACCTTTATTCCAAATCTGTGGGCTGGATTACCTACTAGGTCCCTCCTATGGGTGGGACCAGAGAAGGGGGTGGTTACACCCTTTTCCCTTTGTCCAGTTTTGTGCCATAACTGGGGCTGGTGTGCCCCAGAACCGGTTTGACCGGATTAGGCAAGGGGGAGCCTTGTGCTCCCCAGGCAGTGTCTAGTTTGATTCAATCCACCCTGCCCCAATACACTATCTCCTGTCTGGGGTGGTGTAGCACCTCCCCGCGACAGGAAACCCTTTGTCCTGGCCTCCTCTGCCAAGTTTCGGTCAGCAGCAGGAGGTCAGATTTGTGTCGGGGCAGTAGCATCCATTTTATGATGCTGAGGCTCTGGTTAGGATTAACCCCGTTTCAGTAAAGTAACATGTCTTCTCCCTCTAGAAGGGTGGAATGCTACCCCTGTTGCCAGGACAGGCGAGGGGGTAGTATTCCAAAACGTATGACACTAAACACGACATGTTTTGATAAAGCCAAACCAAAGTTAGCACATAACCGCGAGGATTATAATGCACTTAAGAGTATATGGTATGGCAATATCCCGGAACAGCTAGGGGAGTTGGGCCCAACAGCTGTAGACAGGCTCAGCTCATGCTAGAGCACCATCTCACATAAAACCAAGCACTCTGCCTCCAGGATTGTTAAGGCCTGCCATAGGAGTGACTTATGGGTGTATATGTGTCCAGATATAGGTTTAGATATAGGTATACTATATCTAAGCAAGGGGTGATTACACCACCTTGCCCCAGCTGAGTGATCAGCCAGTTGTGTCAATTTAAGTACCAGCCAGGGGTGGCAAAAGATATGCTGCAGCCCCTGGTAGGCCTTGGATGCACCTATGCCCTGGGCACCTATAGTGCACTGTACAGGGGCTGATAAGGTGTCCAGTACCAGATTGGTTATGCACCTAGGGTGCATTGAGTCCATTTTACAGAGAGAGCAGATAGCCTGGGGCCCTGATTAGCAGGATCCCAGGCCAACTAAGTCGAAAACCAGCTAAACACTAGGCAAAAAATCTGGGGTAACCATAGACAGGTATCCACCCTCCTACATAACCCCTCCCAAACGAAAGGAGATAAGGCTATCCTTGACCAGGTAAGCCTATATTACCTGAGTGGCCATATAAGGAGGAACCTGCACTGGCATGGTTACCCCCTGTGTCATGGTCCACCAAGTAATCCCTCACCCTAAGGGTATCAGAGGGTCTCCACCATGGGGAATTACTACCTGTGGTGTGTTTAGGCAAAGTAAAGGGCTGGTGTTGAGATGGAGTACTGAAGTGAGGCTCCACTAATGTAGGGCTCAGCCTCCTCCAATCATCTTCCACCATGTGTGCCTTTCTTTCCTTGACTGAGTTGCACTGTGCTCTCAGGGTCAACCTCTGGCTACCTAAAGCTGGAGGCTGGGTCCCTTTGGTTGGCTTACTGGAGGGACAGGTCAGGTTTGGGGCCTTGGCGTCCCAGGTTTGGCTGTGCCCAACAGGGTCCATTTGGGGGAGGTCCCTAACTAGTGGTAAGGGGGATCCCTCATGAGCTTTTTAAAGTTTTCGCCTTGCTAGGGCTGCTAGCTTTGGTGCCCCTAATCTGCTGATGGGGGTGCTTTATTTGACAGGGGGCCCTTTGGGGCCCACTGACCTTCCTGACCTCTGCAGCCCTGGGCTGACTGAGGCA
Source organism: Lissotriton vulgaris (assembly GCF_964263255.1). NCBI lineage: Eukaryota > Metazoa > Chordata > Amphibia > Caudata > Salamandridae > Lissotriton > Lissotriton vulgaris. The sequence goes on from NC_141694.1 coordinate 1,052,125,486, forward strand.
GGGTAGAAAGGGGCAGGTTACCTGCTCCAGACTGGGTCCCACCTGAGAAGGGTCCACTGCCATCAGGGGCTCTGTCAGGCTAGGCCTAACCTCCTCTGGGGCAGTTCCTTCATCAGGGGTAAGATCAGTTCCCTGAGGAGGCTGATCCTGTCCTAATGTCTGGTGGGAGGGAGATTTCTTTTTCTCCTCAATGCTCTCTGTTTGTGTGGAGTGATCCATAGTTTCAGGCTTCACAACACACAAATCAGTTTGAGTTTGGGCTGTGGCCACCACAGCCCCACCAATCTTTTCAGGAAGGGACTCAGTTTGGGCATGGGCTGTTACCATAAGAGCTCTGCTAACTTGTTCAGGAAGGGCTTCTGCTAAAGATGGGGCTGAGTCTTGCACAGCCCTACCAACCTTTTCAGGAAGGACACCTTGGATTGGGGCTGTAGCCATCACAGCCCCACTAACCTTTCCATGGATATTTACCATTCTAGAATGGATTTCCTGTTCAACCTCAGCCCAGGCTGAGATTTCCAAATCATTTCCAAGTAGACAATCTACAGGCAAGTTTGCTGACACTGCCACTCTCTTTGGGCCAGTGACACCTCCCCAGCTGAGATTTACTACTGCCATGGGATGATTGGTTTGTATTTCATCAATAATTGGTCACCTGGTATTTGTCACCAGGTAAAAGTTGCCTTGAGGTGACTAAACATTCAGCCACCATGGTGATGCTAGCCCCTGTGTCTCTAAAGGCCTCAACTTTCAGACCATTGATGAGGGGCTCCTGTCTGTACTTGCTCAGAGTGTTTGGGCAATCAGTGAAGTTGGCAAACCCCATGCCATTTTCATAGACAAGAGTATCTGTGGTAGGGGACCTGGTTTGGCCAGAGTCCACCTGGCCTCCAAAAGTAAACCCACCCAAATTCTTGGGGGTGCTCCCACCACCTTGGGGATTACTGCTAACTGTAACAGAAGGTGTTGGAGCCTTACTTGGAGGTATATTTTCTTTATTGCTATTCTTTGGACAACAGCTGTCTGTTTTCCAGTGGCCTGTCTGTTTACAGGCACGGCAGTAAGGTTTCTTCTGGGTAGAGGAGTTGTTCTGGGACCCACCCCCATCCTTTGAGTTTTTGGGCCCTGTGGGAGACTTGTCTTTAGATTTATCCCCACCCTCTTCTTGAGCCTTGGAAGTATCCTTCTTTTGGTTATTACCCTGATTCTCAGGCCTAATCCTGGTTCTGACCCATTTGTCTGCCCTCTTACCCAATTCTTGTGGAGAGGTCAGATCTGAGTCCACCAGGTGCTGGTGCAAAAACTGGTTCTGACAATTACTTAGGATCTGCTCCCTCATAATCAAATTATACAATCCTGTGTAGTCATGTACTTTGCTGCCATGTAGCCAACCTTCCAGAGCCTTAGTAGCACAATCTACAAAATCAGTCCAGTCCTGAGTCTGTGTCTTCTGGGTATCTCTGAACATTAACCTGTACTGTTCAGTGGTAAAGCCAAACCCATCTATTAGAGCACTCTTCAGGACAGTGTAGTTTTTAGCATCCTCAGGTCTAACTGTGAGGAGCTTATCTCTCCCTTTCTCAGAAAAGGAGTACCATAAGATTGCTGCCCACTGGTCTTGAGGAACCTGCTGTACCATGCAGGCTCGCTCCAGAGCAGTCATCCATTTGTGGATGTCATCCCCTTCCTTGTAGGGGGGCACAATATTTGTCAGGTTTCTAGTATCATAGTACCTGTCTTTCTCTTTAGGAATAATGTTGCTGCCACCAGTGGAATCTAATCCACACATTTTTTGTTCCCTTGCTAAAGCAAGTTTAGCTTGGGCCAAGGCTACCTCTTCCCTCTCTATCTGGAGTTGGACAGCCCTCATTCTGGCCCTATGCTTTTTTCTCTGGGGGGAAGTCATTCCCCTTTGAGATTCCCTTGAGGCACTAGAAATGTGAGAATCCCTTGAGGGAGAGCTCACTCTTCTATTGCCTGGAACTATTCTGTTATGTACTTTGGGGAGGTGCAGGCCCTCTCCATTTCCATGTAGGAACAAGTTGGCTTGGCTAAGCCTCCCAACTGGTACTTGGATATCCCCTTGATCCTGATCTGACTCTTCACCTTTTGATTCAGGGTTCACCTCCTCATTTTCTTCCTCTGGGGTAGTGTTCTCAGTCTCTGGGGGATTCACTCCATCTCCTGACCCTGAGGGAACTACACTAGCTTTCTCAAGATCATCCTTCTCCAGGATGGCTATCAGAATGGGAATGGTAGGGTTGTGATCCTTTTTCAGCCCCCTTGAAGTACACAAGGTACTCAAGTCCTTATGGCTGAGTTTGTCATAGCTGGAAGCTGCCTTGGTAAGGTCAACCAACACAGAAAGAGCATTGGAAGGCTCACCTGTGCCAGAGATGACTTCTAGTGAGGTGTAAGTAGTGCACTTACCTACACTAAGGGCTCGATTCCGATCCGGTAAAAAAAATCCCCCGTACGCATCGTATTCGTAGCCGCATCCGTACGATTCGTAAAAAACCATCCGACCTGCCTAGTACGATCCTCTGGCGCATATTCCCGTACGAATATCAGTCATCCGTACGAACAACAGTCGAAGCCCCCGTACGACTCTGCGTCGGAAATGTAACCGTACGATTTGTAAACCTGCCGTACAAACACACAAGTACGATCCAGTTGGGGAACCCTGTACGCGATTCGTACGGGCCAAATTAGTCGCGCATGAAGATGGATTCGTACGGGATCCCATGCCTCACAGCAAGCGCAATCAATACATACCACACGTGTACCCCTCGCGCAAGCCTACGCGACCGCGACCCCCCCCAACGGCCCATACAACTCGCTCGCAAAGCCAAGTACCGCACGCACACCCCCCCAATAAGCGTACCCGAGCACCCGACCCGCCAACGGCCCGTGCAACTCGATCGCACGCCCAAGTACCGCACGCACACACCCCCAACAAGCGTACCGAGCACCCGACCCGCCAACGGACCGTACAAGTCGATCGCACGCCCAAGTACCGCACGCACACCCCCCCAACAAGCGTACCCGAGCACCCGACCCGCCAACGGCCCGTACAACTCGATCGCAAAGCCAAGTACCGCACGCACACCCCCCCAACAAGCGTACCCGAGCCCCCCCCGACCCGCCAACGGCCCGTACAACTCGATCGCACGCCCAAGTACCGCACGCATACACCCCCAACCTGCGTACCCGAGCACCCGACCCGCCAACAGCCCGTACAACTCGCTCGCAAAGCCAAGTACCGCACGCACACCCCCACAACAAGGTACCCGAGCCCCCCGACCCGCCAACGGCCCGTACAACTCGCTCGCAAAGCCAAGTACCGCACGCACACCCCCACAACAAGCGTACCCGAGCCCCCCCACCCGCCAACGGCCCGTACAACTCGATCGCACGCCCAAGTACCGCACGCACACCCCCCCAACAAGCGTACCCGAGCCCCCCCCACCCGCCAACGGCCCGTACAACTCGATCGCAAAGCCAAGTACCGCACGCACACCCCCACAACAAGCGTACCCGAGCCCCCCCCACCCGCCAACGGCCCGTACAACTCGCTCGCAAAGCCAAGTACCGCACGCACACCCCCCCAACAAGCGTACCCGAGCACCCGACCCGCCAACGGCCCATACAACTCGATCGCACGCCCAAGTACCGCACGCACACACCCCCAACAAGCGTACCGAGCACCCGACCCGCCAACGGACCGTACAAGTCGATCGCACGCCCAAGTACCGCACGCACACCCCCCCCAACAAGCGTACCCGAGCACCCGACCCGCCAACGGCCCGTACAACTCGATCGCACGCCCAAGTACCGCACGCACACACCCCCAACCTGCGTACCCGAGCACCCGACCCGCCAACGGCCCGTACAACCCGCTCGCAAAGCCAAGTACCGCACGCACCCCCCCACAACAAGCGTACCCGAGCCCCCGACCCGCCAACGGCCCGTACAACTCGCTCGCAAAGCCAAGTACCGCACGCACACCCCCACAACAAGCGTACCCGAGCCCCCGACCCGCCAACGGCCCGTACAACTCGATCGCACGCCCAAGTACCGCACGCACACCCCCCCAACAAGCGTACCCGAGCACCCGACCCGCCAACGGCCCGTACAACTCGATCGCAAAGCCAAGTACCGCACGCACACCCCAGCAAAAAGCGTCCCGTACATCTCGATCGCACGCCCAAGTACCGCACGCACACAACGCCAAAACCCAAAACACCACAACAACACCAAACATGTCTCCTGTCTACACACCATTGAGTAAGAATGGACTGGTCACAGCTAAACAGAGGTCAACACTGACACCCACCCCATATATGACACACCCAACCAATTCAAAATAAGCCACACCCACATCTTCACCTATAAAAGGCTCCACACATACAACCCATCATCCTTTGCAACATACCCATTATAGCAAAGAAACTGAGAGCACACCAACAATTGCAGCAACATACCTTCACACATTCACCCTATCACATCTACACCCACACCACCCCCTTCACAATCACAACCACACACCCTCATCCATACACACCATCACCACCTCAATCACATACACACCACACCATGGGCACACCCAAGAATCCAAAGTTCACCAACCCGGAGATGGAGATCCTTACCGATGAAATCATCAGAGTCGAGCCACAGCTGTTTGGCACATTGGTCAGACAGACCAGCATGGCAGAAAAAACTCGCCGGTGGGAGAGGATCATAGACCGGGTCAATGCTGTTGCACCCATCAGGCGCACCAGGGCGGATTGCCAGAGCAGGTGGTACGATCTGCGGAGGATGGTCAGGAGGAAGATGGACCAGGACTACGCCGCTGCACACCACACTGGAGGTGGTGGTCCCCGCAGACCTGCTGTATACCAACCCTGGGAGCAAAAAGTCATGCAGCTGCTGGCACCGGTGGGAGTACACGGAATAGCAGGAGCCGTTGAGCCTGGTGAGTTTGCAAGAAACACATGTGACAGGGGTGGACTTACAACAGTGCCCAGCAGCATGGGGTGGGTGGCCATGAGTCCCAGCATGACTAAACAACATGGGGATTGATGCAAGGGGGAGGCACAAAGGGTGGAAGGTGGAGGGTAGGAGGCTACTCCCATCCCAAATGTCCCAGGGACACACCCAAGCACCATGCCCAATGCACAGGGATAGGGAAATATCACACTACATAGTATACTACAGTTGCCAAACAATTTCATGTGGTGGACACACCTCGCGCAATAAACAGACCAAGCAGTGTCAGCGTAAAAGGCCATTTCATTAGACCAGAACTGCAAATCTGAACATAACAGTAACAGCTACATAATAATAACAACAAACCCCCACTCACACTGCCCCCTCATTCGTTTCACTCGTCCCGCTTCATCACCAAGCCCTAGAGGCTCCAACCATGCTTTATTCTTGCCCCCCAATCACTCGTCATCCAGCCCCACTCCTTGCGTCGTGCCATTCACGCTTCTATCCGCCCTACAAACTCCCCCCCCCCAAGGGATGGGTGTGCCCGCTCTTGCCCCCCTTGTCCCTTAAAATCCTGACAACCAGTGAACCCCCTGTAGGGTGGTTCACTGCCCCACCCCCCCTCAGGGCTGCCCATCCACCACACACACACCATTCACTCCCTGCGACACCAGATAGCCTCATTCCACAACTTGCTCAACACATCTCTCATCTCCATCATGTAGTACGCATTGCCCAGCTGGGGCAAGTGCACCCCATCATCCCTGAAAACTAACCGCTCCTCTAGTCGTATCCCCCATGTGCAATAACCTCAATGTCCTTGTCTGCACAGTAGAGTCTCACAGCCCTATTGAGCTTCCTCTGAGCCTTCTCTATGGCTCCATGCTTCACAGCCCCTCTCCACACTTTTCTGGGGACCAACTTCGTCCAGGCAATGCAGGTCCCCGCAAGCCTCTATTTCAAAACCTCCTGGTTCCGCTGCATGCGTTGTAACAATGGCAATGCAGACAGTTGCACCAGGTCGTTCTCCCCCAGAAGAATGATCAACAAATCCGGCCATCCCCTCTGTGGGACCACTTTTTGCAAGCCAGGGCAGTAGTGCCACCCATCGCATTCCACTTCTGCCCCACCATTGTACCTCGTGCAAGTGTCCTTTCAGTCCCAGGTTACGGCCGTAAACCTGCTGCTCCGCATATTTGGATGCCCAATGCAGGAAGGAGTGGTAACAATCCAAGTCACTGTCCTACCGCCCGGTCCACCCACGCAACCTACAAAGAAAAAGATGTCAGAACAAGAAAAACAGTCCAAAACAACCAACATCCTGCCTGGGACCATCCTACTTCCTCACATACCTCTCACAACAGCGCAACTTCCATCGCCCAATCCTCCTAATCCTATCCCTGGACCAACCCAACCTTGCCGCCGCAGTTGCTGCCCCAATCCGGAAAGAGTGGGTCCCAAATCCAGCCTCATCCATGCCCAAACGCCTCAAGGCCTTACGCAACACGCTCAACAACTGGCCCGCCGTCACTCTCGCGCCAGATGCCTGACAAAAAATCTCCCTACAACGCACCCCCCCTGTCCCCTGGAAAGTTCGCCATTCCAACACTGGGCAAACCGCCACGCCAGACTCTTTCAACCACACTCACTTGCCTCTGCCCAATTGATCCGTCTTGGAGCATCGCAGCCAAATACCCATGCGCCCCTCATCCACACGAACCTCCTCAAACAACCTCCCAGCCCCACTTCTCGTACCCAAAAGCTCAGACACCCGGAACGCCCCGGAAATCATCCACACCATGCACAAGCGGAAAAGACCCACCTCACCCAGGTCATAACTGCATTCCAGCAACACCCCCACCAGCCTGACCAACAACTCAAACGTCACCGCCTCTCTCAGCCTACCCCCACCCACCCCACTTTCCCTGCCCCAACCCTGCAACATTCTGGCCAGAATCACATCCTTAGTTGGGTCAAAGCCAGGAACAAAACACAGTAGAACGATATCCCTGCCAACTTTCCAGATATCGTAGCCGCACTCAAACCCCGATCCATGCAAGCCAACACGTAACTCCTCAGCCCCTGTACCACAGTTGACTCCCCACTCACTACCCCATCCACCGTCCAGCCCATGAGAGTGCTAAATTCAGACCATGCTAAACGATAAGTCCACCTTGTGGTCGCAGCCAGTGATCCTTCCACCTGCCCAATCATCCTCACTCCCCCAAGGCCCAGATGCCGGCTGGCAGCTCGGTCTTGCACGTATCCGCTCCCGGTGCCAAGTGTCGAAAACGCTGCCACTGCGAACGAGACAAAGCATCCACAATGTCATTATTTGCCCCAGGGACATGCTTAGCCCGAAACACCACATTCAACTGCAGACACACCAACATGAACCTCCACAACAGTCGCAGCACCCTCAGGTCCCTTGCCCTCTGATGATTCACCAGCCCCACCACCGTCATATTGTCAACGTGGAAGAGCACTGACCTATTTTGAAATTCCTCCCCCCACACTGCCAGTGCCACCAGCAAAGGGAAGAATTCCAAGAAGGCAATGCTCCTGCCCTGTTTGATCCAGGAGGCCGGCCAGCTCTCCGCACACCACCTGCCACCCCACAAGACACCAAACCCCGCTGACCCAGCCGCATCTGAGTAAATTTGGCATTGCCAGACTGCCCTTTCCTCGTCAAAGTCCTAAGACACACCGTTGAAGTCCTGCAAGAAGGTAACCCATGTCCTCAAGTCCGTCCTCACACCCATGGAGATCCTGACCCTGTGATGTGGAAGCACCGCCCCCGACATGGCCATGCCGAGCCGCCTGCAGAACGTCCACCCTGCCCGCACCACCCTACACGCAAAGTTCAGGAAACCCAGAAACTTCTGCACTGCCCTCAAAGGAATCCGCCGTTCCCCCACAACCCACTCCAAACATGCCAGAATCTCCCTCACTTTGGCCGCAGGAAGGTGCGCCAACCAACGCACCAAATCCAGTTCTATACCCAGGAAGGTGAGGCAACAGCTGGGACCAGCCGTCTTCTCGGGCGCCAGAGGCACCTCAAAATGCGAGGACATCACCTGCAACCACGACGGGGCCCTGCCGCAATCCCCGGTCTGCGCCCGTCCCAGGAAAAGGAAATCATCCAAGTAGTGAGTGACTTCATGACACCCACTGACCCGCACCAAGACCCACTGCAGAAAATAGCTGAAGAGCTCAAACAGAGCGCAGGAGATGGCGCACCCCATGGGCCAAACCTAGTCCACGTAGATGGCCCCCCCAAACTGCATGCCCAAGAGCAAAAAAACTGCCGGGTCAATAGACAGTAAACGGAAAGCAGACTTGATGTCACACTTCGCCAATTCCGCTCCCGTCCCACACACCCTGACCAGGTGGATCGCATTTTCCACCGAGGTGTAGAGCACTCTCGAATCTTCAACTGCAATAAAGTCCTTCACCGAATGGCCCTCCGGCCATGACAGATGGTGAATCATTCTGAACTCCCCTTCCTCCTCCTTCGGCAGCACCCCCAACGGGGAAATGATCAGGTCCCGCAACGGCCAGTCAGTAAACGGCCCAGCCACCCTTCCTTCCTCAACCTCCTTCCTCAACTTACCAGACACTACCCCCGGCAATTCTTTGGCAGATCTCAAATTCTCGGCCCAACGGCGCTCCCTGGGACCCTGGTAGGCCACCCTAAAGCCCTCAGTGAAACCCCAGAAGAGCCGCGCAGCAGCCTCCTGATCCGGGTAGCATGAGAGCCACGGGGCCATCGCCTCCACCCTAACCGGTGTAGGCACCCTTCGGTCCAGGTTGGCCCCACCCCCTGGTCTTCCCCCATTGCTCCGAGGGGGTGGCGAGTGTGAGGCACAGCGTAAGGGCATGCTTCCCGCAGCAATTTTAGCACTCGTGCCTGAATTTACAGGGATACCTGGAACAATACCCCCTATTGTAACTCCAACAGGCCCCCGTGGAATAACCCCCCTGCTTGGACTGCTGCCCCAAGACAATGGTGCTGGGCACTGTTCCACCCCCCGCCCCGCCTTGGGCGGGACGCGGCGGAAAAGACCGACACACCACCGGTAGGCCGCTGGCCGTGTGAGTGGACGCCGTGGAGTGCGACAACGCCATCCACTGCATCCAAAGCTCCTGATCCACCTCCCCTAAACACATCTCGCCATTCGCGCTAACCCTTGCTCTAAACTTCTCATCATAGCTTAACCAAGCAAAACCTCCAAACTGCATCTGTGCCTTGCGAATTATATCCATGTACTCAAAAAGTGCAATCGCCCTGTCCAAATACCTCTGGCAATAAACACTGGCATAGATCAAGAAAGCTGACGTCCAATTCTCCATTGTCACCGGCACCCTAGGGCACCTCGTCAGCTCTCACTCCTCCTCTTCAGACCCCTCCATAGCCTGTACCTCCCTATGGAGCAACTTAAAGACATCGACAAACTCATGTTTCCAGATCCGCTCCTTGAGTTTCTCCAAGAGATGCGACCCCAGAGGCATCGCCAGCCCCATATATGGGAGCTTCTCAGGCACCTTCACTCCCTTCTCATCCTTACCATCCCCTTTGTCCGTCTGCACCCCCAAAGTCACCGACTTACCATCCACCTCCTTACCATCCCCGGGTGGATTGCCCGATGGCCTCACCGCCTCCCGCACTGAACCGTCCCCCACACCCACCGACCTGCAAGTCCTCTTCCGACCTTCCCCCCCCGCGGGGCGTCCTCCCAAGCTGCCCACCAGGCACCCTCACCTGTGAGTGCCGAGGTCCGCTCCCGGGGCCGTCCTCTGGACTCCGTCACCTGGACTGCCGCCGATCCGGCCTTTGTCTTTGTTGCCGTTTTGACCTGTAACACACCAAGGTCGCCGTTGGCCGCTGCGCCGCCTACGCCTTCCAAGTCATCCCGCATCTCCCCGTCTTCCAGCTCATCACTCTTGGCACCATAATCCAACTCAAGCACCGGTTCCAGATCCACACCCACATTGTCCACCTCCTTCACCGCACGTTTCACACCTTTCTGCACACCTCCCCGCCCACACACTCCAGATCCACCACGCGTTGCAGGTGCCCGAGCCCTCGGTGGAGGGACAGCTGCCGCGGACTGCCCTACTGCTTCCGTCTTGCGTCTTGGAGCCGTCTTGCGCCCCGCCAGGCACCCCAGGGCTCTGCCGACAGCCGCCGGCTTGGATCCCCGCACACCCCTCAGGTTGCTCAAACCTGAGCGGGCCCCAGCACCATCGGGCCTCAAAGACGTCCTGGCCGTCCCTACACCTGCCATACCCCCCCTGGGGGGGTGGACCTGCACTGCCTTCCTGGCCCTGACCCTCCTAGACTCCTCCTCCCTCTCCGCTTCCCTTTCCTCCTCAGAGGTCGGGGTGGGAGGGCCCTCAACCTCATGGCCCCACACAGCCCCCACCCTGGCCCGTGTCTCCTCGGCCCACCTGACCTCCTGAATCTGCTCCAAGATCCTCTCTCCCCGGGCCCTGTCCTCCCAGGAAGCGGCACCCCAGATCCGAGGGGGAGGGTGCGGGCAGTAGCCAAAAAAATCAGCCCCCTGGGGGAAGAAACCCACCTGCGGAAAACCAGGAACCCAACCAGGCCCGGCAATGGGAACCAGAGTGGGGGTCCCACTCCGGCCCCCCAGGTCCCCCACCGCCACCTGCCTTGCCATGGCGGGCGTGCCAGCCCTAGAGCCGGTGGACAGGTCAATGTGGGCCTCCTCTTCCAGCCCTTCAGACTCTCGCAAGGCGTCCCCAAGCACATCCTCCCCAGGATCATTGAGTGCCGGCTGCCCGGAAAACCCAGGGCCCCCCCCCACCCGGTGTTCCCGCCTGCTCCAGGGCAGGCCCAGACAGGCTGTCCGCCTGCCCCTCACCCTGCGTAGCGCCGGCCGGCACCAGCAGAGGCCCTTGGGGCGGAAGCGCGGGGGGCGCGGCCCTCACGGCCGCCCCCGAGGCCCCAGGCTAAAACTCAAGCAGAGGGAAGGCCCGCGGGGGCAGGCTCCTGCGTTTCCAGCCTTGCGCCGGGTCCTTGGGCACACCGCCCCCCCTCCGTTCATCAATCCGGGCCCGCAGCGTCCTGCTCATCATCCTGGCAGGCCACCACCGCAGCCTTAACCCCGGCCGAGGCAGCGCGCGAGCCCCTGGTGGCCCCCACCCAGGCCAGGACCAAAACCCCCGGCTGGATAAGGTCTTCCCGACCGGCCCTCGCGAGCAACAACAAGGCCTCCCGGACCTGTATTGCGGATACCCCCGACAGCTCGCCAAAAACCATGCTACAGGCTTGTACAAAAAAATACCCAGCTGGCGTGAAACAGCTCCGGACGAACTCCTACCCAAACCTGACACTACGGTCACTCCAAGAATAACTAGCCCTAAACTAACCTCCTTTTGATCTTCCTCCCAATGGTGCCAGGCGCAGAAAGAGGAAGTTCCCTTCCTCCCCCGCGCCTAAATACCCACCCCCTGACTCCTCCCCTTCCCCTACCTGGCCTATCCCCTGCGCTAAAGACCCCGGGGGAAGACTAGTCTGCGACTCTGCTTTCCCTGGGGCCCGGCATTCCAGAGAAGCTACATTTTGTGGCACAGTAAGGCAGTGTAGCGAGCAAGCATGCACAAACAACCTGGCTCCATCCCCGTCTCCCTCTCTCTCCCACTACCACTGTCGCCCTCTCCCTCTGTTGCCCTCTCCCTCGGTCGCCCCCTCCCCCTGTCGCCCCCTCCCCCTGTTGCACTCCCTCCCTCCCTCAGTCTGCCTCCATCCCTCTGTCTACCTGCCTCAGTCACCTCACCTCAGCCCCCTGGGCACACAGACAGTTGCACCCAAGCACTGCACAGGCCTTCAAAACACCATAGAGATGAATGTCCAGGGACAGCAGTCATCTACTAATAGCCTGCAACACACCCACCATTTGCAGTGAACAATGTACTGTGTCAGGACACACATTTGGGAATGGTCTGTAGTGCACAATGGGCACAGGTGTAGGCACCACAAGTCTCTCATGTGATCACTGCAAACACAAACACCAGGACAAGGTCACACATCCTGTGCATGAACCCAAAATCACAAATATGCCAGCATGCCACATCAGGGGGCAGCCAAAGTATTAACAATGGAGGCTTGCTAATCACACGCAAACTACTGACATGGCCTGTCATACACACCCCTTACAGAAACTCATCACCTGGGGACAAGCATAGGAGTGCAACAATGTCACAATTGTCATGTATCACAACTAAACACTCACTCATATGAATATGCATACAAGTAAGACATCCACATTGCAGAAGCTCCAGTCCATTGTGTCTTCCAAACAATGCACTTGCCCCATCTCATAACTGATGTGGATGCACGTAAGTAACAACATGGACATGGGTATTGACAAGGTGATGCGTGTTAGAGAAGTGACACGTTCAATAGCAATGATCGATAAGTCTGTGTACAAGTCCAGGGGTGTTGGCATTGTGTGGCCATCACGGAACAGCAAAATACATCCAATGTAGTTGATGTCATGGTCATTTATGATGCCCTGTCTCTTACATCAACATGCTGCATCTAAACTCTGTGCATGCTTGACGCAGGCATAAGGATTTTCACCATATCCTGGATGTTGCGTCAACCTGAGCAATGCTTAACATGTGTTGTGCCGGCAATGCAAGACACAGCAATGGCTGTGTCAGTCATTGTCAAGAGATTGGAAGAATGAAAAATACCCCTGAGTACATGTCAATTTACTACCACTACATGCACAACTGAACAATGACAACAATGTAAAGCATGTGGAACAGTGATGCAGATAATGGATAAATAAACAATATGTCACTTGATAGTGCCTTAACAGTGTCTCTCTCTCCCACACACAGGGCAACGTGTGGAGCCCACCCCACCACAGGGGGGAGAAGGATCCCAGTCCCAGGCTCAGCCGGACACAGACCCCACCGACAGCCAGGCCACTCAACGCACTGTGGATGACCCCAACCAACCTGGCACCTCTGGATCCCAAACACCTGCAGCAACTGTACCAGAAACTTCTCTGCCAACCACCGGAACCATTCCCAACACATCACAGCAGACAGGCCAGAGCCTTGCACATGATCCATCAGAGGGCCTGTCTGAAGGTGAGGGACACCCTTTGTCGGGCGCCCCTGAGGTGGCTGACAACCTCCACTCTGCCAGCACTCGGGGGGCCCGTCGACCGGATGTGCCCACAAGTGCAGGCGGTGCACATGTGGGTCAGGGTGGTGGCAGAGGTGCAAGGCGGAGGCGGGAATCTGGACAGCCAGCTGCAGGGACCGGTATGCCTGAACTCACTAACATCCTGGAGGCATACCAGCGGGACACCAGGGAGGTAGGCCAGCTTGCGGAGGTCCTCAACCAGGTGAAAGAACTGCAGGCAGAGCAAATAGCCAGGCAAGAACAACATTATGGACGGGTGGAGGAAAGTCTGGCTCAGCTCTTGACGGTGCATCGGGAAATGAGCCAATCGCTACGTCAGATAGCTGCCAACATGCAGCACCCTCCCTGTGTCACAAGGCCATCAACATCACGGCAAAGTGTGACACCAGCCGCAGGGAGGGGGGAGGCGGAGGAGGAGGAACTCTCTGACGTAGCTTCCCATGCATCGTCCAGGCCTGCACCTGAGGGCCCCCCAAGGAAGGTTGGTCGTCCACGGCTAAGACGTTGAGGGGCAGTGGCCCAGGCATGACTCCCAGGACACAGGACCTCGCACATTGACCCTGGGTGCAACAGTATCCCCTATGCGACTCTCCCACATGGACTTGCTGGTCACAGTCTACCCGATGATGCCAAGCACTGTGGCCTGGACTCTGTTGAGAGTAACTGTAAGGCATCTCATCTCCCCACCACTGAACTTTGGATTCAACCCCTTTATGTACAGCACCTATTCACGTTTCCAGCACAAGATCACCAAATAAATACACTGAACCACATAAGCATTTGTCAATTTATCTTTGAACTACAGCATAAAATGTTATGTGTGTGCAAATGTATACAATGCAAGGGTATGCAACAAACAGCAGCAATCCACACACTTGTATCAGATTCCGTGTGAGGACACACATCGGTCAGAAATCACTAACAACTACATACATGGATGGCAAGACAACTGTGTGGGATAGTAAATGCTGGAGGGGGGTTTGGATGCCAAACTGCTATCACAGCCAGGCCCAGGAGAGTCACATTGAGGCGTACAGATCATTGTGACAAAACTAGTTATCCGCGTAGGGAGTACCTACAATTGTGTCCTAGGGTTATGTGAACTATCATCAACATGATTCAGTACTGTGGATGTAATGAATGGCGCAAAGGACAAGGGTGGCAGGACAGACTGTGGGTAATGGGCTGTTGCTCTCTACACAAGCACACCTGAGTAGGTGACCTACCCCTATGTAGCTACAAGTACTAGACTCCTGTTATGGGAGCAACGCATACAGAACAACTACCCACGTCTGACACATACCTACACCAGACTGGGTAAATCACACCACACCCAAGAGATGTGGTCATGGTGTGTGTCCCCTGTGGCAACTTGACTGACTATGACAGCTATATCGAAGTGGTGTGACCAGGTTGTGTACTGCCACGTGACTGTTAGCAAGATGATTTTTCCTGCTGTGGTGTTGACAAGGTAACAATGTACAATATTGTGCCTATGGAAGGTGTGTGTGTGCTGTACACGGCACATGACCTGGTGGTACGTAGACCCAATGTAATGTGAATCTGCATAGTTGTGCCAGTATGTGCTGCACACACAGACACATAAGCTGCAGTGGCTGAGTCTGAAGCATTGTGATACCAGGAGGGTGATTGTCTGGTGTTGTCTGTGTGTAGGGTGGCAGGAGCATGCTCTACAAAAGGATGGAAGGAGGGTCATCCTGTGGGTGTCTGTGTACCTGGATCGTGTGTGCTGCATCGTGCCTGTGCATGCAGCAGCAATGAGTGAAGACATGACGGCAGGAGGGCTGTGACAACTTGCCAAATGGGCACATACCGCAAGGGCATTTGCAAGCCACAGAGTTAAATGTGAATGTGAAGGCAGGAGTGTCTGACTCACTCGGGGTCAATGCAAATAAAATGGCACAGTAATGACCAAAGATCACAGTCACTGTATCAGGGCCCTTACAGGCATGTGGGGCACAGGACACACAGCGTCAGCAGGTGTATACTACAGCTAGGGTTTGGAAAGCTGAACAGCTGCTACAAAGCCATCGACCTTACACAAAATATAGTATTACAGCCTTCCCATACACCATGCATGTGCCCGCTGGACACGTCAACACAACAAGCATTAGCATACTACATGCCAAATAATAAACATGCACATTAGAAGAACATGTCCGTTGACATGAAGGCGGCAGTATCTTAAATATGAACACACGTCATGCACAACATGAGTTAATTACATTGTGAGCCCATGGAGCACTGTCAAACATACATGTGCATTGGCAAGGACTCAAATTGACACTATTATTGATGTCACCTGTAATTCAGCAGTAATATTGGGTAGAAGCCTGTCAAGGACTGGCCGCACCTTTCTTCATCAGAGTGGTGTGATGCTCAAAGGGTTCCACCTCCAAATAGCCCCTTGGTCTGAGTACAAATGACAGACACAAAAGGGTGATCAGGCGACGGAAGGAGAGGATGGGAACTGCTGGGAGGGATACCTGAAACAGAGGCAAATACCCATTAGGAGTACATTCCATTGTCACTGCTAATACAAAAACCTCATGTGATACACTGTACCACTCACACCTGTGAAGTACAATGACTGGAGACAACATTACATTAGTCATCATGCTATCACATCAGATCCAATCCAATGACACAGACACATAAAACCTAGGACAGTCTGTGATCCATTAGAGTATTGTGAAACGCTCACAAGTGAGCAACCATGCAATGTGACCTATGTTGGTAGAAATACATTCACTGGCTCAGATGCGGTGGACCTCACAAACAAATGAAAACAGTTGGCAATGCTACTTACGCAGACTGTAATATCTGGTATTGACCATGTGTACCCATAAGGGCCATGTAGGCAATATTTACTTCACCCACAACAGCTGTAAGAATGACATATGATGAGGAAGCTAATCACCTACATGCAATGAAGGCTGTTGGACTTGGCCCGTCTGGCAGGTCCGCCCCTGAAGTTTTTATGGTATATGTAACCTGGGGATGGTGATTCCCCCTCTGAGTGCGTGTGAAGAGAGAGCGACCTACCCTTCCACAGGAATACATGGGGAATGGATGAGTCCTCGGTAGTTCCCGATGCGTAGGGTGTGCAGGGTAAAGTCTGGTATGTATGAACTCGTGAGATTGAGTGCTGCGCAATGGTATATGTGTCATGAGTGTGTCTAGTGTAGAAGTCCCCATTTTAGAAGTTGGCATATTTGTGGAATGTGTGCCTGGCGTATGATTGGCTGAGGCTGGCTGGTGAGCCTGGCTCCCAGGATCTGGGAGGGTCTGCCCAGGTGGTGAAAGGAGTGTTTAGCATGCTGATGAGGGGAGAAGTGAGCCTGGGTCTGCTTGTGGATTGACTGTCTGGTTTGAGTGTCATGAATGAGGCTGGGTTTTCCCCAGACAATGCTGGCTCCACCCCCTGGGGTGCGGCTGATGTTCCTAGCCTGGCCAGTGTAAAGAATCCCCCCATAACCAGTTACAGCTGGTTCTCTCCCTGCCTGCCCCTTCAGACCAGGAATGTGTGTATGAAAAGGGTGCTGTGACACTCTGGACTTGTTCTTGTTCTTAACTTGAATCTACTAGGTGCTGCCGCTGCTTGGGCTCAGGGTTGGCTTACCTCCCTGGGCCCTGCCCTACTCCTGGACTACTGATGACTTTTTTCCCTTCTAGGGGCTGCTGAGCTCCACCTGAGGTCCTGGACTCTGTTTGGACTGCTGCTCTTCCTCCAGCATTAATTCTGACCCCCCAGCGCTTGGGGAGCGCTGTTCTTCCTACTTAGCGCCTGGAAGCGCTGCTTTCTGCCCTCAAGCGCCTGGAGCTCTTCATGGAGTTTACTCGCGCTGGGAGTGCTCTACCTCCCCTGCAGAGCGCCGTAATCCTGTCCTAGCGCCTGGGGGTACTATTTCCTCCAGCCGGGGCCACTCGGCCTTTTGCCCTGTTCTTTGGGGTGTTCTATTCCCCCAGCGAGTGCCTACCTCACTAACTGCCCTTCTCCCTTGAGGGAACCTAGCCCTCGCCAGTTTTCCCGAGGTCACCACCACCGGCCCGGGTTCCTTCGTGTTGTCTGTCCCGGGCCGCGCTGGGATTGGACAGCGGCCCCAGCTGCATAGGAGGCGGAAAGGAGAGAGCAAGCGAATGCAGGGAGCCGCAGGAGCCTACTCAGCGCCCCTGCTTTCCCCCCAGGAGACTGCCGCTTCCCCCGCGGGGCCCCAGGAGCAAGATGGAGCCCCGGAGAGCGAGGAGAGACCAGCGCGTCTGCCAGCCGACCGGTGAGTGCTGCAGGAGGGGAGGCGGGGCGTCCGGGCGCATTGCCGGTGCCCGCCCCTCCCCTCCAGCGCGAGCCCACATGCGCTTAGAGGCCCGCAGGGCCCCCAGTGACGCCGGGTCCCCCGAGGGGGGCCCTGCCTGCCCACAGTTCCTTTCCCGAGCCCCGAGAGGGACTCCCCCGCTCATCATGAGCCCCGAGAGGCTCCACCATTGCCCCCCTGTTCCCTCGAGCCGGCGAGGCTCCGCCCGGCATCTTTGCTCTGGAGCCCTGGAGGCTCCCTCATGGAGTCATCCTCCCCCGAGCCTGCAAGGCTACATCAAAGCCCCTCAGCGGGCCAGCACTTCGTGGTCCGCTGCCACGTTTAGGTTTGCCCCGGGCCCCTTGCAGCCCACTCTGAACATCAAGACTCTAAGGCGCCCTTGCCCCAGGAAGGCCATCTGGCCTATGGGGTGCTACTGACTAATATCAAAGTGATGCTGAGAATTATTCTGTGTTGCCCTGCTGATGGGGGCCTCTGTTGTGTTATGTACCTTTTCCCTTCCCTCCTGAATACCCGATGTCCCATGTATGTGATCCCTGGTCAGAGTGAGTTCTACTGCTAGTTCTAGGAAGCTCCCAGTGGATATGTGTTCTAATGCCAGTTCTATCATGTGCATACCCCTGGCAGGGGCCCCTTGGCCCTGCCCTGTACCTTCTTCCGTGTAACCCCGGCCTGTGCCTCGGGCCCCTTGTACAATGTGTGTTCCTATGTGTCCTTCTTAATACAAAGACTATTTTCATATATACTTGGTTTGGAGTCCTTTTGTGGGAGGACCTGGATGTTGTTGTTGGTGGGTGCATTCGCAAAAGCTTCACACATGTCCTCCGAGATAGGCCTGACTGCCCACACCGCGTTACCTAGAGGGTGAGCAGGGGTCGACTTTACATAGGAGTGGCGGTCTCTGACTGGCTGTGGCGCAAGCCCTGGCCGGCCGGGGGTCCCATATCCTACAAAGGCACTCTGTGGCCAGTCTTTTGATCTATCAACATAGCATTACTAACCTAAACATGAGATGCTGTTAGAAGAAATATCAACTGGAAGTCAAGTTGAACCAAACCACAATATGATACCCTACCATTGCACATGAATGCTGCACGGGACTCGAGAATCATGTGCATGACCGCACTCCACTGGTGCAACACAATAATTAAGATATGCATCATCCCAACATTGTCATGTCTCAAGCAAAACATACATGGCATCATGTGATTCAAAACAGAAGTGCTACTCACTGTGAAGGCTGGTGGAGCAGTATTTTCAACCTGCACGGAGGTAACGACATGACAGTGACATGAAATAGTGCAACAAGGGGCAATGCATCCATGTCCACAGATTCACAGGACATTTCTCAGGACATGTGGAACATACAGTGGGCAACGCCTACACGACATGGTGGAATGGCAACCAAAGTGGACTGTCCCACAAGGTGGAGGCGAGGATCCAGTCACATTCAAATGCACACAGTGATGCTGCAATCCCCCACAGAGTCCGTGTTTGAGAGCTCTGACACAATGTTAAACCATGGTATGTGCAATGTTGCAGTGGCAATGTCTACACACATTGATGCATCCACCAGAGTATACAACTACAACAGATGACTGTCAGATGGGGTGACTATCCTGTCATGGGAGTGGGCATGCATGTAATAAGTAACATATTGTTGTTGCATGTATTCATGGTCGCACTACATGCACATGAACATGTACCACACGTTTCTACACATACCAACGCTAAACAGCCTCGTATGAGTCCTTTCCCAAAATGACTTCTCCACATGTCCATGCATGCTCCATTGAATAGGCTGACGTTGCAATCATCTTCAGCAATAGCAGGGTGACCACAATGACCCAAACGGACAACAGGCAGGGTGAGCTGTGGATGAGAGTGGCACACAAGGGGTCAAATTCTGTACAATGTCATTCAGACAATGTCCTGTACAATATCCAGTTGTTGTAGTACACCTGTACATTCCAAGTACACACATAGCACGTATGTGTGTTGCATGACATCTGCACCTGTGTGACACAGCACTACAGACATCCAAGTGACATTGCATACAGTCTGCTGCATACACATCATGCTACCCATGCAAGTCTCTAATACATGTATAACATATAACCAGCTATGACTCACCATTATGAGAAGAAGTTGCGGAAGAGGTGACTCCGGATATCATCTTCTACCTCCTCATCACTGGTATCCTGGGCAAGGCCTTCATCCTCTACGGGCGGATGTTCCAGCTCATCAGGGTCAAGGTAGAGCGGCACGGCCTTCTCCACTGCCATGTTGTGAAGCATGCAGCACACAGTGAAGATGTCACACACCTTGCGTGGGCTGTATTGGAGGGCTCCGCCTGTCCTGTCCAGGCACTCTTCAGGACTCCAAATGTCCGCTCTATCACCCGCCTGGTCTTCCCATGAGCATTGTTGTACCGCTGGTCTGCAGCTGTCCTGGGGTTGCGTAGTGGAGTCATGAGCCACGGCATGTTTGGATATCCAGCGTCTCCTGCAAATCCACATCATGGAAATGAGTGTGTAATATGATTCAGATGAAGAAGGTGTGACATACTGACATACATAGCTGACGAGTATACTCACCAACAAGACATGCCCGGTGGTTGTGCAGCTGCAGCATCATCTGTGGCACCCTGCTACGCCTCATGATGAAAGCATCGTGGCACGATCCTGGAAAACGTGCAGATACATGTGAGATAATCATGTTGGCAAGACACACCACCAGGGCATTTATTGAGTGGTAGTGTTTCCTGTTGCGATACGCCTGCTCCTGAGCCTGTGGTGGCACCAAACTAACATGTGTACCATCAATTGCACCAATAACATGTGGCATGCGTCCCAGGGCATAGAATTCCCCCTTGACATCTGTCAACTGTTCTGGAGTAGGGAATGTGATGAATTCATCAAGGTGGAGCAACATCGCAGCCAAAACATCTGTCAATACACGGCTGAACATGGTTTGAGACATCCCTCCCACATCAGCTATGGTCAATTGGAACGTACCTGTGGCAAAGAAATGGAGGGCTGCCATCACCTTTACCTTGGGTGTCAGCGCCGTTGGATACCTGTGTCGTGGTTGCAGGTGAGCCTCCAGTCTGTCCGTCAGGTCCTTGATCATCTGTCTGGTGAAGCGATAACGACGGATGCAATTGCGTTCCCTCATGGCTTCCAAGTCAGGTAACGGCCGTTCCAGAGGGGGTGCCCTGCAAAACACATATATTAGGAAATGTGTTCAACTGTCTGACTAAGACAATAACAATGTACATGGCACAAGCAACACTGCTTCAACAAATCTAGACAAGTGTGAGTGTGGCACGGGAGACACACTGTTGTGACATGTTCAAACTCCCAGCCACTCCTCTGTGAACAGTACAAGACCTGTGGTCTGTGGAATGGATATGACATGCATACAAAATATCTGATGGAAAGTTCTTATTGAGCATGACAATGTATCATGTCAGTGACACACGGCATGTGAATGTCAGTAGGAGGTTGTCTGCACATCCAGACAGCTTACAGCAATTCACACACCACATGTGGCATCATTTGCACAGTTCTGGCATAGTCATGTTGCGGTGTGATATTTCCCTAACTATTACCTGAACATCATCATACTGCATTAATGTTTGATTAGTCACAAATGGTCTGTGATGCCATCACACATATGAGTGCTTCATTAACACAAGTGGCATGGTGTGCGTACATTGAAAACCCTGTAATCACGGCAAGGACACAATATGGATGCTCCAACAGAAGATGTACTGAAATGTATGAACTGGTTACTTACCTTTCGTAACAAAATATCATAATGCAACAGTAGTAAGTGGCATGTTCCTGACTTTGAATACATACCAATCTTCAGACAAATTTGCCTCCCTGGATGACATCTATGTGAGTCGGGGATATAGAGCCATCACTGGATGAAATACGGTGTTGCTGACTGGCATCCTACAAGTGCTTGGCCAAGTATTGCCCGTACCTACAACGCACACTCTGCCAGCAGTTACACAACCATGTCCCACAGACAGTGTGGAAAGCAGACAAAGAGGCATGTGATGTTGTAAGACCTCAGTCCCAGACTCAGGGAGGATGATGACATCTGTCCGTACTGCTCAGACCTCTTGGATACCCTCTACAGCAGAGATAGGGGGAATGTGGTCTGTGATTTGGCGGGCAGGATGCCCATGCTCTCTGGGGTGGGGTGGGAGGACAGGGCACATGGCCGGTCCAGGGAGGGGTGTGGTCGTCTGACAACGTGCCTATCTACAGCCAAACATGCAGCGTGCCTGTACATGCAGAACAATATAGATACAGTACATTCCTCAGGATAGGCCTGCAGATGCTCAGCAGAGCGTGACTGCACTTGAAGGACCTCAGTGAGGAGGTTGGTCCACACCGCGGCAACGGGGAAATGATTGGGCAAGGCTATGGCCGCACATATAAACAGTACACTGTACGTTGGCCGGTCATCCATTACCAGGTTTGGAGTAGTGACATCACCAGTGTCTGGCTAGGTGTCCAGACCACTTGCATGCCCGAGTCCACCTGTCCTGTCACCTTGGGACCAACACTCATGTGTCAGTGGGTCTTCACGACCCTCCCAATACTCTTTGACACACATTTCATGATAATCAGGCCTGTCATGAGCTGTGGCCGGCTCGTAGGAGTTGAACCCCCCCCCTGCAGCATTAATGGCGGTATACTGCCGCACAGTTCCCACGCCAGTGCCGTACAGGGTGTGGTATTGGGGACACCACCAACCGAGAACGCCGCAAAGGCTGGCACCTGGGGGACAGTTGCCAGTGAGGTTGTGAGGTGAACCAGCGAGGACCAGGATCACCATTCAGATCCTTTCGGTCACAGCGGGTCTGGCACAAATGCGCCGCCTGCGTCAGGGACGAAGTGAGTGATGGCGTCACGGGCAAATCACCAGACGCGTAGGCCTTTGGTGGTGTGAGGGACATCATGGACATGAGGACCACAGGTCGTGGTGCAGGCTACAACGGCTGCAAATTTGACAGAGCCGCGTGGGCGGTGTTACCCGAATCCCATGCAGCATTGCACGTGCATTGTGTAGATTTTGAAGTGTGATGACATCTCTTTCACATACATGGGTTACCTGACGACTTGGCCCTGGAGGACTGATGTCAAATCCAGGGGCAATGATGTCTCAACACCCACGCCCAGGCACTCCTCCTACGTCCAGACCATGAGCCATTGTGCTGCAGGGACAACTGCTGGAATGTGAGCGGCATGTGTGACCAATCACACCTGCACTCATATGTCTGGTCCCAGCAGTGGGAGCAGCTCTACTTGTCTTGCTTGACGTGAACACTGTGGAGACACCGATGGTGAGGGTCAGTCACCAACATGAGAGGGTTGCAATCCTCACAGGCTTTGAAGTGGACATCCCTATTGGCACCGTCCTGAGTCAGACAATCCAAGTGAAATGGTCAGAAGTGATCGTACTATGATCTTGTTTCAAAATTGAGTTAGGTTACACTTATACGGGACCAGCGCAGGTGTTGTTGATACAGAGGACCTGACGTGAGCACGCTGAGGTCACGTATGAGTACCCAGACAACGTCATCACGGCACACACAACGCCAACAACACACGGTGGGCCGCAGGACATGCCTACCGACACACAAGTGTACTACTGAGCAGAAATTGGCATGTCCAGGATGACACGTGGGGATATTCTAAGGTGAGTAAGATAATACTGTCCTGAACATTTCATATGCAAACAGCTGGCACAATATCACATATGGCACACACATGACGTGGTGACTCTGGGTCATGCTGTGCGTCTATTACACCTCTGTCACAGTGGGCATGTTGCTGTCATCATGTGCCAGTTCCCTGTACTGATTGGTGTGGCAGTCCAGTGTTCATGTGCATCGCAATATGTTGTAGACGTTACGCCGGTGCAAAGTGTTGTATGCATGTGATGCACATGTGCTGAAGGAGTAATGACAAGTCTTGCCAGCTCTTCACACATCAACTGAGGCTCTAGGTCACAGTCCCTGTGCTTCTTCAATGTCTGCCACACTTGGGGCATGCTGATGTGAGGATGCCATGCTGATGTATGCATCCACATTGTCAGCATGGGGGTAGAGTACAGCCCTGCTATGTGATTTCCTGGAGTCACTCTCCCAATGGTGACATGAAGGAGGTCAGGAACGCAGCCTACACAAACGTTCACATGAGCATGTCTGACGCACTGTACATACGCCTCGTTTCCCTATAGATTTTCGGCCCTACGCGAGCAAAGCGTACCCCAATGGTCCGTGCGTGTGTACGCCTCGTTCCCCTATAGCTCCTACGCGAGCAAAGCGTACCCCAATGGTCCGTGCGTGTGTACGCCTCGTTTCCCTATAGCTCCTACGCGAGCAAAGCGTACCCCAATGGTCCGTGTGTGTGTACGCCTCGTTTCCCTATAGCTCCTACGCGAGCAAAGCGTACCCCAATGGTCCGTGCGTGTGTACGCCTCGTTTCCCTATAGCTCCTATGCGAGCAAAGCGTACCCCAATGGTCTGTGCGGGTGTACGCCTCGTTTCCCTATAGCTCCTACGCGAGCAAAGCGTACCCCAATGGTCCGTGCTTGTGTACGCCTCGTTTCCCTGTAGCTTTTCAGCCCTACGCTAGCAAAGCGTACCCCAATGGTACGTGCGTGTGTACGCCTCGTTTCCCTATAGCTTTTCGGCCCTAGGCGAGCAAAGCGTACCCCAATGGTACGTGCGTGTGTACGCCTCGTTTCCCTATAGCTTTTCGGCCCTACGCAAGCAAAGCGTACCCCAATGGTCCGTGCGTGTGTACGCCTCGTTTCTCTATAGCTTTTCAGCCCTACGCTAGCAAAGCGTACCCCAATGGTACGTGCGTGTGTACGCCTCGTTTCCCTATATATTTTCGGCCCTACGCGAGCAAAGCATACCCCAATGGTACGTGCGTGTGTACGCCTCGTTTCCCTATAGCTTTTCGGCCCTACGCGAGCAAAGCGTACCCCAATGGTCCGTGCGTGTGTACGCCTCGTTTCCCTATAGCTCCTACGCGAGCAAAGCGTACCCCAATGGTCCGTGCGTGTGTACGGCTCGTTTCCCTATAGCTCCTACGCAAGCAAAGCGTACCCCAATGGTCCGTGCGTGTGTACGCCTCGTTTCCCTATAGCTTTTCAGCCCTACGCTAGCAAAGCGTACCCCAATGGTACGTGCGTGTGTACGCCTCGTTACACCATTGAATGGGTTGCATTAGCAAGGGCAATGTCACCTTACTTGCGTGGGTATTTGATTAAATACATAGGGGACATCTAGGGGAACAGTGGACAGATCAAAATGCAACCAGGTTGTCATGGATACTGAATTTTTTGAGCCTCCTACAGGTGTTAGAGAAAATTCAGTTGGGCAAAAATATACAATGTTGCAAAAGTTGTTGTTCAGCTCAGGCTCAGTTTTCAAACCATGCATATGTGTGTCATGTCCTTATGTGTGAAGTGATTGGATGGAACGTAGGATGCTAACTATGGTGGCCTATCAGACACTACTCCTTGGACTCACAGCCCCTCTGCAGCACAGATATAAGGCAGCATGTGACTGTGGTAGGGCACTTGCCTGCACAACATTGGTGTGGTAACCACAGCTGCTGTCTCTGAATCCTCTGGACCCTGATTTGCTTAGCATGGAGAGGGCACCTGCATTCACTGATGGTGAGAACAAGGCCCTGCTCGATGCCCTCCTGCCTAACTACAGCAAGCTGTATGGGAGACCAGAGGATCAGGTGAGTGATGTGTGCAATACCTTGGAGTGTGCACCTGTTTTGTGTGTGACATTATAGCCACTGTGTATGTATAGTGTGTACATGCTATGTTGTTGGGAGTGAGTGCCAGGGGGTACAGTGTCGTTACTAGAGGCTTATTTGTTGCAGTGGAGTGTGTGACAGCGTGTCACGTGCTGCAGTGCACCCAGACGTAGCATACATTGCTCAGTGAGTGCCATGCTGGGAGAGTGTTTAGCACCCATCATGTCATCTGTAGCCTTTCAATGGCATGTCATGCAGTGGTGTTTGCTCACACGCCACATACTGGGGCCCAACAGTGCTAATGTGTTTATCTTACAATGCCCTGTTATCATCAAGTTTTTTGTGCACATATGTGTGTGTTTGGAACATGGACCAGGTGTACTGATGCTGTTTTACTTTACATTTGTGACAGGTATCTGCCTATGAGAAGGGAGAAATCTGGCTGGACATCGCCAGGGCTGTCAGGAGCGAGGGGGGGCCTCGCAGGAGGCTCCGGAAGATCAAAAAGAGGTGGCAGAACATCCGGTGCTGGAGCCGCCGCATTGCCAGAGTACAGCTAAAGCTGGAAGCTCCACGCCGGCATGGCGGCACCCGCCACCTCACCCCCAACATGCTCCGGGTCCTGGAAGTGGTGTTCCCAGACCTCCATAGGCAGTTGCAGGAGGGACAGCAGCAAGTAGTGGGTAGGTTTATGTCTGTTTGTTGTGATGTGTGTCACATGCTCCCTGCAGTGCTCAAAGGCATGGTTACACTCCCATAGTTTGAGTGTTGTGGTCAGACAGGCACTCCATGCATTGGCCTCAGAATGTCCCCGTTTCTGCAGCTGCTTCTTTACATGCCTTGCCCTAATCCACTTTTGACCTTCGCTTTGGATGATGTTTGTTTTTCACATGTACTCCTATGGTGCAATGTCTATGTATGCATCTTCCTTTGCACATCATCATGTTGGAGGGGGGTCTGTGACTGTTGGACAGGCCACATGAAGGGCCGCTCTCCCCCGGCCCAACCAGGCCCGAGCCCGGTCACGCAAGTACCACACACCACCATTGCACGTCCTCCGTCCCCTCAGGGACCCCTGCCCTCGAGCACGTTAACCCCGTGGGTCCGATCCGCTGCCGGCCCACGCGCCCAGCCTGGGCCGCCATCTTGGACACTTCACCACGAGGCCGCCTGGCCCCCGATCGACCTCAACCCTGGGCCTAGCCCGGCCTCAGACATTCCGGCACCACCCTCCACCCAGGAGGTGAGCGGGCTACTTGGCAAGTCGATGGGAGAAAGAGGTGCCGATGGCTCTCCCCCGCCAAGTGCCGCTCGCCCATCGCCTCCCCGGGCGCTGGCTCCACCCCCCTGCTGGGTGTCTGGACTCCCTCATCCCGGACCTCCCGACCTCCAAGTGCGAGGGTCCGGACATCAAAGCACGCCAGCCCTATAACTGGGGCAGCTCCAGAGCAGGAAGGCAGTTGTATCTTGGAGTCGAGAGACGTAAAGAGGAACTCATCCTGGACGGACTACTGGCGCTGCCGTAGCTCTGTCCTGTGCACCATCATCCTGCCTGTTGGCGCTGCCACAGCCGTCGTAACCTTCATCCTTCATCGTCGTCGGGATCTGCTGGCGTGGCCGCGGACCGTTGTAACCGTCATCTTTCACCGGGACCTGCAGGCTCCGCCGCGGACCGTCGTTTTTCCTTCGTCCACCTCGGGACCTGCTTGGCTCCGCCACGGCCCGATCATCTAGAACGCCGAGCTCGAGGATTGAGAGCTATTTTGTACTCATTGGTAACTAAGACTGTCCCGCTACCCCTTTCCTCAACCAAAGACTAGAATCGAGGGGACCCCGGAGTCCAGACCTCCTTGTATCATACCATCGTAACCTAAGAATTGCATATAAAGTCTCGTTAACCTTCAGTCTTGTGTGGCGTCCGTCTGTGGGGGGGAAGTTACTTGTCTGTACAGTCGTTGGAGACGGCTCTCCCTGGAGACCTCTCCCCGTAATCTCGGCCGACCCTCCCGGTCCGTCTAACATTGGTGGCCAGCGGCGCGATCCGAATCACCGCATAACGTACAGAGAGTAGCTCACCCCACAACGAACCACAATGACAACTAAAGAAAGCGGATCAACTGAGAAGTTCCAAATGGAAAAACTAGAGGAGTACAGCCATCGTGAACTAAAGCAGTTCTGCATCGAACTAGGTATCGCTACCACCGGACTAAGCACCAAGGACGATTTTAAGCATGCCCTAGAATCTTGGGCAGAGACCGGGGATGCCGAAGCCCCTGAGCAAAGCACCGCGAAAAAAACCAACACGGCCCCTGAAGGGCAAAGAACCGGTCTCTCGCAAGACGAGATCCAAGAAAGAGAAAAAACCCGACTACACGAGTTAGAAATGGCCCGACTCAAGATGGACGTAGAACTCAAGTTGGCCGAACAAAAAATCAACTTAGAGCACCTACGTCTCCGAGAAGAAAGAGAGGAGAAACAGAGACAAAGGGA
The DNA here is from genome assembly GCF_964263255.1 of Lissotriton vulgaris. NCBI lineage: Eukaryota > Metazoa > Chordata > Amphibia > Caudata > Salamandridae > Lissotriton > Lissotriton vulgaris. The sequence continues at coordinate 1,052,153,295 of NC_141694.1, forward strand.
GCTCGAGGAAAAGAAACTGGCGTACGAGCACGAACGGAACCTAGCCGAGATCAACCTGCGCAAGCAGAATAAAGAGTTAGGGGTGCCCGAGAGACCACACACCCCAGGGACCACGGAGAAAAAAGTACACATCCCCAAGGATGTTGTCCGAGAATATTTCCGAGAGGACGACATCCAGCAATGGTTTAAGGCCTATGAAATCGCTATGACTGCGCACCGGATCGATAGAAACGATTGGGGAGCCGGCCTATGGGGCAGATTCCTCAATGAGGGCCGCGATACCCTGTTACAGCTCCCAGACCACCAGATGACCTCCTACGACCATATGAAAGCGGCCCTCCTCACCCGCTATGGCCTCACGCCCGAGATGTACCGTCAGAGGTTCCGAGACTGCACCCGCATCCCGGGTACAACTTGGGTGGACTATGTAACGTACTTTAGCCGAGCTTTCGAAGGCTGGATCAGAGGAAACAACGTCACGACCTACGAGCAGCTGTTCAATCTGATGGTATGGGAGCATCTGTCCAACAATTGCTTCATTGAACTACGCCAACACCTCCTCGACAGCAAGTTAACCGATCCCCGGCAGCTCGCAGCCGAAGCTGACCGGTGGGAGATCACCAGAGTGGGCCGGAATGGGTCCTACGAGCAGAACAGGAACAACAATGGTCACCACCGACCCAGAGGAGGAGGAGGGGGCCAAGGACGAGGAAGAGACAACACTCCGGCCGCCCCCGCTGCCAGCACCACCCCCCCGGCCAACCGGGGCAGCACCCCGGCGCGACCGGGGTACAGAGCCAATGTCACGTGTCACCGATGCCAACGAGTCGGCCACTATGCAAACGACCCAAGCTGCCCGCAGTATCAGAGTCCAAAACCCCGCCAAGTGGCCGCCGCGGCACTAGGGGAAGAACAGATCTCCGAGGAACAAGAAACAGACGAGCAAGAGGATCAAGAGTGGGAGCCAGCCGCCATGACTCTCGCGTGCTTAGGGGGAAGAGACATGGTCCCGCGGGTCCCCCTACCCGCTAACACCCAGAAGTACAGCCAATGGGTGAGCATCAATGGACGACGGGCCGAAGCCCTTCGGGACACCGGGGCCAGTGTAACAGCCGTCCGCTGTCACCTGGTGACCCCAGAACAATATCTACCGAACATTCTCTGCCCTGTGCGATCAGCCGACAACTCGGAAAGTCTGTGTCGGATGGCCTGCGTCCCCTTTGAGTGGGGAGGGGTCTCCGGCATGTTGAAGGTAACGGTCCGAGACGACGCCCCCGTGGACTGCCTCCTCGGAAATGACCTGGAGAGCTCCCCGTGGGCAGCCGTGGAGCGAAGAGAACACTTGGGGATGTTAGGCGTCCCAGACTGGGCGTGCGTCACCACCCGGTCCATGGCCGTCCGTGCCAACCATCACCCGGAAGAACCAGAATGGCCGGCGCCACCGCCTCCGGTCGCCCCAGCCGAGACCACCGACCATGACACCCCCCCCGAACCTGCTCAACCTTCCGACCTCGCTAACCTTGACCAGTGGGCCCAAGAGGGGGGGCCCACACAAGAACAATTTCGCCAGGAACAGAAGACCTGTCCCTCCCTCGAGGGACTCCGCCAACAAGCGCTCGCCCAAAGCGCAGGGGATACCTCCGGAACTCACTGGGTCTACTGGGACGATGATCTGTTGTACAGCGAGCAAAGAATCGCCGAGCTGGGGGCCAACCGAGTACTAGTAGTGCCCCTCCGCTTTAGAGACTTCCTGCTAAACCTGGCCCACGATGTCCCCCTGGCAGGGCACCTGGGACAAGATAAAACCTACAGTCGCCTAGTGACCCACTTCTTCTGGCCCAAAATGAGAAACGATGTGCACCAGCATTGCCGATCTTGCCCCACGTGCCAAGCCAGTGGGAAGAGCGGCCGCAAACTAAAGGCCCCCTTGCAACCTTTTCCAGTAGTCACGACCCCATTTGAGAGGGTCGGAATAGACATTGTGGGACCCCTGGACCCGCGCACAAAACAAGGCCATCGCTTCATCCTGGTGCTAGTGGACCACGCCACCCGCTACCCTGAGGCTGTTCCTCTCCGGACCGTGACAGCCCCAGTGGTCGGCCGGGCCCTGATGGGGATCTTCTCCCGTGTGGGGTTCCCCCGAGAAGTCGTCAGCGACAGAGGCACGAACTTTATCTCTAAATACATGAAATCCCTCTGGCAACAGTGTGGGGTCACCTACCGATTCACGACCCCCTATCACCCCCAAGGGAACGGACTTGTTGAGCGGTTCAACCGCACGCTAAAAGGGATGATCGGGGGATTGGAAGAGCCCCTCCGTCGCCAGTGGGATGTGCTGCTGCCGTGCCTCCTCTTCGCCTACCGAGAAGTCCCACAGAAATCCCTAGGCTTCAGCCCATTTGAACTGCTATACGGGCACCCAGTGCGGGGGCCGCTCAGCCTGATCAAAGAAGGCTGGGAGATGCCTCCGGCCAAGAACCCTCCAGATGTCTTCCGGTACCTCCTCACCCTCCGCAACCAGTCCCAGCGGTTCAGAGACCTAGCAAAAGCCAACCTAGAGGCCAGTCAGGAGGACATGAAAAAATGGTATGACCAGAACGCCTCAGCCATTGAATTCGAACCGGGGCAACAGGTATGGGTAATGTCCCCCACGGAGCCATGCGCTCTCCAAGACAAATGGACGGGGCCCTTCAAGGTAGTCGAGCGCAAGGGTCCTGCCACCTATCTCATCGATATGGAGTCCTCCCGGAACCCACTCCGGGTCCTCCACACCAACAGACTGAAACCCCACTTTGCACGAACAGAACTCAGCCTCCTGATGGCCACAGACAATGGGGTTGAAGACGACTCCGAGCCTCTCCCTGACCTCCTGCGGACCCAGGAGCAAGACGGCTCCGTGGATGGGGTCCGACTCTCGGAGACCCTCACCAGAGAACAACGCCAAGAGTGTCAAGCCCTCCTGTCACAGTTCGCCAGTCTGTTCTCCCTCACCCCCGGTGTCACTTCCTGGTGTGTGCACGATGTGGACACCGGAGACAGCCCTCCTATCCGCCACCGGGCCTACCGCGTACCTGATCGGGTACGGGCCTGCATCCAGGCGGAAGTGGCCAAGATGCTCACGCTCGGGGTCATCGAGCCCTCAGACAGTCCATGGGCCAGCCCGGTCGTACTGGTCCCCAAAGCAGCCGCCCCCGGAACCACACCAGAACTCCGGTTCTGCGTCGACTACCGGGGTCTGAATGAAGTCACCAGAACAGACGCACATCCCATCCCCCGGGCAGATGAACTGGTCGACCGAATGGGAGCTGCCCGCTACCTCAGCATCTTCGACCTGACAGCAGGTTATTGGCAGATCGGCCTCACACCCCGAGCACAAGAACGTTCTGCCTTCTCCACCCCCGATGGCCACTACCATTTTACGGTCATGCCCTTCGGCATGAAGAATGCCCCAGCGACTTTCCAACGGCTCGTCAATCAGGTTCTGGCGGGGCTCGAAGGGTTCAGCGCCGCCTACCTAGACGACATCGCTGTGTACAGCCACCATTGGACCGAGCACCTCCACCACCTCCGAGCAGTGCTGCAAGCCCTTCAGCGAGCTGGCCTCACGATCAAGGCCAGCAAGTGTCAAATTGGACAAGGGTCTGTGACCTACCTCGGACACCAGGTGGGAAGCGGCCTAGTGGCCCCTCTACAGCTGAAAATTGCCGCCATCCAGGACTGGCAGCCCCCCATCACCCAAACCGAGGTACGAGCCTTCCTGGGCCTCACGGGCTATTACCGAAGGTTCGTGAAAGACTATGGTACCATAGTGGGGCCTCTCACAGAACTCACGTCAAAGAATCAGCCCAAGAAAGTGAACTGGACCCCAGAGTGTCAAACGGCATTCGAACAGTTGAAGGCCGCCATGTGTTCCGCTCCTGTGCTCCAAGCCCCAGACTACAGCCGGGAGTTCGTCGTCCAGACGGACGCCTCCGACCAGGGCATTGGGGCGGTCCTGTCTCAAGTGAACACCGAAGGCCTTGATCAACCGGTGGCCTTCATCAGCCGGAGACTCCTACCACGGGAGCAACGCTGGAGCACCATAGAGAGGGAAGCCTTCGCTGTGGTATGGGCCCTCAAGAAGCTCCGGCCCTACCTTTTTGGCACCCACTTTCGGGTGCAGACCGACCACCGACCCCTGCAGTGGCTGATGCATATGCGGGGGGAAAACCCAAAGTTGCTACGCTGGTCCATCTCCTTGCAAGGTATGGACTTCACAGTCGAACACCGGCCTGGGCCAGATCACGCCAACGCGGATGGCCTGTCCCGGTTTTTCCGCCTGGAAGAGGAGAGTCCCCAAGAGGATGGGTAACTCTCCCCGCCTTCAGCTGGGGGGGACGCATGTTGGACAGGCCACATGAAGGGCCGCTCTCCCCCGGCCCAACCAGGCCCGAGCCCGGTCACGCAAGTACCACACACCACCATTGCACGTCCTCCGTCCCCTCAGGGACCCCTGCCCTCGAGCACGTTAACCCCGTGGGTCCGATCCGCTGCCGGCCCACGCGCCCAGCCTGGGCCGCCATCTTGGACACTTCACCACGAGGCCGCCTGGCCCCCGATCGACCTCAACCCTGGGCCTAGCCCGGCCTCAGACATTCCGGCACCACCCTCCACCCAGGAGGTGAGCGGGCTACTTGGCAAGTCGATGGGAGAAAGAGGTGCCGATGGCTCTCCCCCGCCAAGTGCCGCTCGCCCATCGCCTCCCCGGGCGCTGGCTCCACCCCCCTGCTGGGTGTCTGGACTCCCTCATCCCGGACCTCCCGACCTCCAAGTGCGAGGGTCCGGACATCAAAGCACGCCAGCCCTATAACTGGGGCAGCTCCAGAGCAGGAAGGCAGTTGTATCTTGGAGTCGAGAGACGTAAAGAGGAACTCATCCTGGACGGACTACTGGCGCTGCCGTAGCTCTGTCCTGTGCACCATCATCCTGCCTGTTGGCGCTGCCACAGCCGTCGTAACCTTCATCCTTCATCGTCGTCGGGATCTGCTGGCGTGGCCGCGGACCGTTGTAACCGTCATCTTTCACCGGGACCTGCAGGCTCCGCCGCGGACCGTCGTTTTTCCTTCGTCCACCTCGGGACCTGCTTGGCTCCGCCACGGCCCGATCATCTAGAACGCCGAGCTCGAGGATTGAGAGCTATTTTGTACTCATTGGTAACTAAGACTGTCCCGCTACCCCTTTCCTCAACCAAAGACTAGAATCGAGGGGACCCCGGAGTCCAGACCTCCTTGTATCATACCATCGTAACCTAAGAATTGCATATAAAGTCTCGTTAACCTTCAGTCTTGTGTGGCGTCCGTCTGTGGGGGGGAAGTTACTTGTCTGTACAGTCGTTGGAGACGGCTCTCCCTGGAGACCTCTCCCCGTAATCTCGGCCGACCCTCCCGGTCCGTCTAACAGTGACACCTGTTGGAACCTTACATGTGGCACCACATGTGCACTGTGTCTGCTGTTCTACATATTTAGGCACTGATCTCGAGTCTAAACATGTGTCTTCTGCACGAGTCAGCCTCAGTGGCCTTTGTCCATGGTACTCTTTGAAATAGTCATGTGTTGGCTACAGGTGCACAATGTACAAGTGCAATATTTTGGGCTTATGCATACTCACACTGGGCAGTGCGTGTGTGCATAGTTGCCACATAAGTCAAATGTTCTTTGTAATTACTATTGATGGTCAGTCACACAATGAGGCTTGGGGTGTCAACAGCTGTGATGCCAGTGTGAGGTGATGTTACACTTGGTTCAGGTCCCAGGATGGCATAACATGTCACTTCAGGAAGGACTTTTCCCATGTGGCACAAGGTGTAAGGAAATTCAACATGTGCAGGTCTGGGTTTGGGTGGCTGGTTGTGTAAATGAGCTGTGATGCTTCATCAGCTATCCTGTTGTCAGGCAGTCAATCATCATTGTGTCGCTCATGATAGATTTTTCCATTCACTGTTGCTTGTGTGCTACTATACATTATGCGTAGTGTCTCTCGCAATTGGCCACAACTTGAGTTATCATTGTGCAGTGTTCAGTCTCCTGTGACTCATGATGCATGCCATGTTCAGAAATGAAGCCTAATGAATTGTAGCTGACATGTCTGATGTGTACAGGTGACTGATATGTTGTTATTCTTCTCCTTGCCCACAGCATCATCATCTGAATCTGGAGGGGACACAGGCGCGGACCACGAAGAGGGACACACCGACAGTGCCACCTGCTTTGAGGAGTCGGAGGGAGGCAGTGGCACGGAGGGTGATGAGAGTCTGCTGGCCGGACGACATGTGACTGACACATCTTACCATGCCGACAACTCCGAGTCAGACTCTCAGGAGGGGGAATATGCTACAAGGGTCTCTCCATCATCTTTGGCTGGCGTCCCCTCCTCCAGTACCATCTCCACCCTCCCAGTCGTTAATGTCCCTAGGGTCCGTGCTAGCACCCGTGTCTCCTTTGTTCCCGGCACCGCAGCCCCTGCCCCTGTGTCCCCTGCTGCCCTCAGTGCTAAAACTGTGGACCTACTCCGACAGATTGCAGTAGGTCAGACATCCATACTGACTGTCCTCCATGGACATACACAACTGATTACACAGTTGGTGTCGTTCATGGAGGGCATGTCGTCGGCCATGTCTGATCTACGTCGGAGTGTGGCTGCCATAGAGTCAACACTGACGGCAGCAATGTACTCCCAGCAGCCTCTGTCTCCCCCCCATCCTTCAGACCCATCCACCTCTGCCTCTCCCATATCTACACAACATACACGCAGATGCCACAGGTCACACACACCCAGCACACCCACACGTCAGAAAAAGCTCAAAGCTCCACGCACGCAATCTCAAGGGGATGTAGGCACACCCACAGGGAGAGGGGACACAACGCACACACGCATCCACACACCCAGGAGTACAGACTCACAGCCCTCTACCTCCTCCCCCAATGTGTCCCCGGGTTCAGGTGGTAGTTTTTCCACACTGGCTGAGGTGTGCAGCCAGGTTTACGTAGCTACTTTCGTCGCTCCACCAGCCAGTGTGGATGAATCCACTACACCTGCACCCACTCCGCCTGTCCTTCCCTCTCCTGTCCATGCTGTGTCGGAGGATTCCACAGATGATGCCCCCATAGTTACCACTGCGGATTAAACGCCATGTGCAGGCAAGTTAGTGTGTGCTCACACCCATGGAGGCACATATTGTTGCTCGGACTTTTTTGGACTGGCCATTGGCCTTTAATGAGCAAGGACTCTTATTTGCTATTCTTTTTTGGAGCAGCTGAATAAAGCATTTATGTTAATTTTCTGAAGTAGAGTTTGTGTGATAATGTCTGTGACTGCTATGTGCCTGGGAGCTGATGTGATGTTCAAATGTAGGTATGTTAACATGTGTCAATCTCCTGATGGTAATGATGTTCACAATGGTATGTTGTTATGTAACAGCTGGGCACTGGTGGGCACTGGTGGGGGGGGGGTGTTAGGCACACACTCTGATGCTGGGCACTGGTGGGCACTGGTGGGGGTGTTAGGCACACACACACTCTGATGCTGGGCACTGGGGGGCACTGGTGGGGGTGTTAGCCACACACACACTCTGATGCTGGGCACTGGTGGGCACTGGTGGGGGGGGTGTTAGGCACACACTCTGATGCTGGGCACTGGTGGGCACTGGTGGGGGTGTTAGGCACACACTCTGATGCTGGGCTCTGGTGGGCACTGGTGGGGGTGTTAGCCACACACACACTCTGATGCTGGGCACTGGGGGGCACTAGTGGGGGTGTTAGGCACACACTCTGATGATGGGCTCTGGTGGGCACTGGTGGGGGTGTTAGCCACACACACACTCTGATGCTGGGCACTGGGGGGCACTGGTGGGCACTGGTGGGGGGGGGGGTGTTAGCCACACACACACTCTGATGCTGGGCACTGGGGGGCACTGGTGGGGGGGTGTTAGCCACACACACACTCTGATGCTGGGCACTGGTGGGCACTGGTGGGGGTGTTAGGCACACACTCTGATGCTGGGCTCTGGTGGGCACTGGTGGGGGTGTTAGCCACACACACACTCTGATGCTGGGCAGTGGGGGGCACTGGTGGGGGTGTTAGCCACACACACACTCTGATGCTGGGCACTGGTGGGCACTGGTGGGGGGGGGGTGTTAGGCACACACTCTGATGCTGGGCACTGGTGGGCACTGGTGGGGGTGTTAGGCACACACTCTGATGCTGGGCTCTGGTGGGCACTGGTGGGGGTGTTAGCCACACACACACTCTGATGCTGGGCACTGGGGGGCACTGGTGGGGGTGTTAGGCACACACTCTGATGCTGGGCTCTGGTGGGCACTGGTGGGGGTGTTAGCCACACACACACTCTGATGCTGGGCACTGGGGGGCACTGGTGGGCACTGGTGGGGGGGGGGTGTTAGCCACACACGCACTCTGATGCTGGGCACTGGGGGGCACTGGTGGGCACTGGTGGGGGGGGGGTGTTAGCCACACACACACTCTGATGCTGGGCACTGGGGGGCACTGGTGGGGGTGTTAGGCACACACTCTGATGCTGGGCTCTGGTGGGCACTGGTGGGGGTGTTAGCCACACACACACTCTGATGCTGGGCACTGGGGGGCACTGGTGGGCACTGGTGGGGGGGGGGGGGGGTGTTAGCCACACACACACTCTGATGCTGGGCACTGGTGGGCACTGGTGGGGGTGTTAGGCACACACTCTGATGCTGGGCTCTGGTCGGCACTGGTGGGGGTGTTAGCCACACACACACTCTGATGCTGGGCACTGGGGGCACTGGTGAGGGTGTTAGCCACACACACACTCTGATGCTGGGCACTGGTGGGCACTGGTGGGGGGGGGGGGGGTGTTAGGCACACACTCTGATGCTGGGCACTGGTGGGCACTGGTGGGGGTGTTAGGCACACACTCTGATGCTGGGCTCTGGTGGGCACTGGTGGGGGTGTTAGCCACACACACACTCTGATGCTGGGCACTGGGGGGCACTGGTGGGGGTGTTAGGCACACACTCTGATGCTGGGCTCTGGTGGGCACTGGTGGGGGTGTTAGCCACACACACACTCTGATGCTGGGCACTGGGGGCTCTGGTGGGCACTGGTGGGGGTGTTAGCCACACACACACTCTGATGCTGGGCACTGGGGGGCACTGGTGGGCACTGGTGGGGGGGTGTTAGCCACACACACACTCTGATGCTGGGCACTGGGGGGCACTGGTGGGGGTGTTAGGCACACACTCTGATGCTGTGCTCTGGTGGGCACTGGTGGGGGTGTTAGCCACACACACACTCTGATGCTGGGCACTGGTGGGCACTGGTGGGGGTGTTAGGCACACACTCTGATGCTGGGCACTGGTGGGCACTGGTGGGGGTGTTAGGCACACACTCTGATGCTGGGCACTGGGGGGCACTGGTGGGGGTGTTAGGCACACACTCTGATGCTGGGCTCTGGTGGGCACTGGTGGGGGTGTTAGCCACACACACACTCTGATGCTGGGCACTGGGGGGGCACTGGTGGGCACTGGTGGGGGTGTTAGGCACACACTCTGATGCTGGGCTCTGGTGGGCACTGGTGGGGGTGTTAGCCACACACACACTCTGATGCTGGGCACTGGGGGGGCTCTGGTGGGCACTGGTGGGGGTGTTAGCCACACACACACTCTGATGCTGGGCACTGGGGGGCACTGGTGGGGGTGTTAGGCACACACACACTCTGATGCTGGGCACTGGGGGGCACTGGTGGGGGTGTTAGCCACACACACACTCTGATGCTGGGCACTGGGGGGCACTGGGGGGCACTGGTGGGGGGGGGTGTTAGCCACACACACACTCTGATGCTGGGCACTGGGGGCACTGGTGGGGGGTGTTAGCCACACACACACTCTGATGCTGGGCACTGGGGGGCACTGGTGGGGGTGTTAGGCACACACTCTGATGCTGGGCTCTGGTGGGCACTGGTGGGGGTGTTAGCCACACACACACTCTGATGCTGGGCACTGGGGGGCACTGGTGGGGGTGTTAGCCACACACACACTCTGATGCTGGGCACTGGTGGGCCCTGGTGGGGGTGTTAGCCACACACACACTCTGATGCTGGGCACTGGGGGGCACTGGTGGGGGTGTTAGGCACACACTCTGATGCTGGGCTCTGGTGGGCACTGGTGGGGGTGTTAGCCACACACACACTCTGATGCTGGGCACTGGGGGGCACTGGTGGGCACTGTTGGGGGGGTGTTAGCCACACACACACTCTGATGCTGGGCACTGGTGGGCACTGGTGGGGGTGTTAGGCACACACTCTGATGCTGGGCACTGGTGGGCACTGGTGGGGGTGTTAGGCACACACTCTGATGCTGGGCACTGGGGGGCACTGGTGGGGGTGTTAGGCACACACTCTGATGCTGGGCTCCGGTGGGCACTGGTGGGGGTGTTAGCCACACACACACTCTGATGCTGGGCACTGGGGGGCACTGGTGGGCACTGGTGGGGGTGTTAGGCACACACTCTGATGCTGGGCTCTGGTGGGCACTGGTGGGGGTGTTAGCCACACACACACTCTGATGCTGGGCACTGGGGGGCACTGGTGGGGGTGTTAGGCACACACACACTCTGATGCTGGGCACTGGGGGGCACTGGTGGGGGTGTTAGCCACACACACACTCTGATGCTGGGCACTGGGGGGCACTGGGGGGCACTGGTGGGGGGGGGGGGTAGTAGCCACACACACACTCTGCTGCTGGGCACTGGGGAGCACTGGTGAGGGGGGGGTGTTAGCCACACACACATTCTGATGCTGGGCACTGGGGGGCACTGGGGGGCACTGGGGGCACTGGTGGGGGTGTTAGGCACACACTCTGATGCTGGGCTCTGGTGGGCACTGGTGGGGGTGTTAGCCACACACACACTCTGATGCTGGGCACTGGGGGGCACTGGTGGGGGTGTTAGCCACACACACACTCTGATGCTGGGCACTGGTGGGCACTGGTGGGGGTGTTAGGCACACACTCTGATGCTGGGCTCTGGTGGGCACTGGTGGGGGTGTTAGCCACACACACACTCTGATGCTGGGCACTGGGGGGCACTGGAGGGGGTGTTAGCCACACACACACTCTGATGCTGGGCACTGGGGGGCACTGGTGGGGGGGGTGTTAGCCACACACACACTCTGATGCTGGGCACTGGGGGCACTGGTGGGGGGGTGTTAGGCACATACTCTGATGCTGGGCACTGGGGGGCACTGGTGGGCACTGGTGGGGGGGTGTTAGCCACACACACACTCTGATGCTGGGCACTGGTGGGCACTGGTGGGCACTGGTGGGGGTGTTAGGCACACACTCTGATGCTGGGCACTGGTGGGCACTGGTGGGGGTGTTAGGCACACACTCTGATGCTGGGCACTGGGGGGCACTGGTGGGGGTGTTAGGCACACACTCTGATGCTGGGCTCTGGTGGGCACAGGTGGGGGTGTTAGCCACACACACACTCTGATGCTGGGCACTGGGGGGCACTGGTGGGCACTGGTGGGGGTGTTAGGCACACACTCTGATGCTGGGCTCTGGTGGGCACTGGTGGGGGTGTTAGCCACACACACACTCTGATGCTGGGCACTGGGGGGCACTGGTGGGGGTGTTAGGCAAACACACACACTCTGATGCTGGGCACTGGGGGGCACTGGTGGGGGTGTTAGCCACACACACACTCTGATGCTGGGCACTGGGGGGCACTGGGGGGCACTGGCGGGGGGGTGTTAGCCACACACACACTCTGATGCTGGGCACTGGGGGCACTGGTGGGGGGGTGTTAGCCACACACACACTCTGATGCTGGGCACTGGGGGGCACTGGGGGGCACTGGTGGGGGTGTTAGGCACACGCTCTGATGCTGGGCTCTGGTGGGCACTGGTGGGGGTGTTAGCCACACACACACTCTGATGCTGGGCACTGGGGGGCACTGGTGGGGGTGTTAGCCACACACACACTCTGATGCTGGGCACTGGTGGGCACTGGTGGGGGTGTTAGCCACACACACACTCTGATGCTGGGCACTGGGGGGCACTGGTGGGTGTGTTAGGCACACACTCTGATGCTGGGCTCTGGTGGGCACTGGTGGGGGTGTTAGCCACACACACACTCTGATGCTGGGCACTGGGGGGCACTGGTGGGCACTGTTGGGGGGGTGTTAGCCACACACACACTCTGATGCTGGGCACTGGGGGGCACTGGTGGGGGTGTTAGGCACACACTCTGATGCTGTGCTCTGGTGGGCACTGGTGGGGGTGTTAGCCACACACACACTCTGATGCTGGGCACTGGTGGGCACTGGTGGGGGTGTTAGGCACACACTCTGATGCTGGGCACTGGTGGGCACTGGTGGGGGTGTTAGGCACACACTCTGATGCTGGGCACTGGGGGGCACTGGTGGGGGTGTTAGGCACACACTCTGATGCTGGGCTCTGGTGGGCACTGGTGGGGGTGTTAGCCACACACACACTCTGATGCTGGGCACTGGGGGGGCACTGGTGGGCACTGGTGGGGGTGTTAGGCACACACTCTGATGCTGGGCTCTGGTGGGCACTGGTGGGGGTGTTAGCCACACACACACTCTGATGCTGGGCACTGGGGGGGCTCTGGTGGGCACTGGTGGGGGTGTTAGCCACACACACACTCTGATGCTGGGCACTGGGGGGCACTGGGGGGCACTGGTGGGGGTGTTAGGCACACACACACTCTGATGCTGGGCACTGGGGGGCACTGGTGGGGGTGTTAGCCACACACACACTCTGATGCTGGGCACTGGGGGGCACTGGGGGGCACTGGTGGGGGGGGGGTGTTAGCCACACACACACTCTGATGCTGGGCACTGGGGGCACTGGTGGGGGGTGTTAGCCACACACACACTCTGATGCTGGGCACTGGTGGGCACTGGTGGGGGTGTTAGGCACACACTCTGATGCTGGGCTCTGGTGGGCACTGGTGGGGGTGTTAGCCACACACACACTCTGATGCTGGGCACTGGGGGGCACTGGTGGGGGTGTTAGCCACACACACACTCTGATGCTGGGCACTGGTGGGCACTGGTGGGGGTGTTAGCCACACACACACTCTGATGCTGGGCACTGGGGGGCACTGGTGGGGGTGTTAGGCACACACTCTGATGCTGGGCTCTGGTGGGCACTGGTGGGGGTGTTAGCCACACACACACTCTGATGCTGGGCACTGGGGGGCACTGGTGGGCACTGTTGGGGGGGTGTTAGCCACACACACACTCTGATGCTGGGCACTGGTGGGCACTGGTGGGGGTGTTAGGCACACACTCTGATGCTGGGCACTGGTGGGGGTGTTAGGCACACACTCTGATGCTGGGCACTGGGGGGCACTGGTGGGGGTGTTAGGCACACACTCTGATGCTGGGCTCCGGTGGGCACTGGTGGGGGTGTTAGCCACACACACACTCTGATGCTGGGCACTGGGGGGCACTGGTGGGCACTGGTGGGGGTGTTAGGCACACACTCTGATGCTGGGCTCTGGTGGGCACTGGTGGGGGTGTTAGCCACACACACACTCTGATGCTGGGCACTGGGGGGCACTGGTGGGGTTGTTAGGCACACACACACTCTGATGCTGGGCACTGGGGGGCACTGGTGGGGGTGTTAGCCACACACACACTCTGATGCTGGGCACTGGGGGGCACTGGGGGGCACCGGTGGGGGGGGGGGGTGTTAGCCACACACACACTCTGCTGCTGGGCACTGGGGAGCACTGGTGGGGGGGGGGGGGGTGTTAGCCACACACACATTCTGATGCTGGGCACTGGGGGGCACTGGGGGGCACTGGGGACACTGGTGGGGGTGTTAGGCACACACTCTGATGCTGGGCTCTGGTGGGCACTGGTGGGGGTGTTAGCCACACACACACTCTGATGCTGGGCACTGGGGGGCACTGGTGGGGGTGTTAGCCACACACACACTCTGATGCTGGGCACTGGTGGGCACTGGTGGGGGTGTTAGGCACACACTCTGATGCTGGGCTCTGGTGGGCACTGGTGGGGGTGTTAGCCACACACACACTCTGATGCTGGGCACTGGGGGGCACTGGAGGGGGTGTTAGCCACACACACACTCTGATGCTGGGCACTGGGGGGCACTGGGGGGCACTGGTGGGGGGGGTGTTAGCCACACACACACTCTGATGCTGGGCACTGGGGGCACTGGTGGGGGGGTGTTAGGCACATACTCTGATGCTGGGCACTGGGGGGCACTGGTGGGCACTGGTGGGGGGGTGTTAGCCACACACACACTCTGATGCTGGGCACTGGTGGGCACTGGTGGGCACTGGTGGGGGTGTTAGGCACACACTCTGATGCTGGGCACTGGTGGGCACTGGTGGGGGTGTTAGGCACACACTCTGATGCTGGGCACTGGGGGGCACTGGTGGGGGTGTTAGGCACACACTCTGATGCTGGGCTCTGGTGGGCACAGGTGGGGGTGTTAGCCACACACACACTCTGATGCTGGGCACTGGGGGGCACTGGTGGGCACTGGTGGGGGTGTTAGGCACACACTCTGATGCTGGGCTCTGGTGGGCACTGGTGGGGGTGTTAGCCACACACACACTCTGATGCTGGGCACTGGGGGGCACTGGGGGGCACTGGTGGGGGTGTTAGGCAAACACACACACTCTGATGCTGGGCACTGGGGGGCACTGGTGGGGGTGTTAGCCACACACACACTCTGATGCTGGGCACTGGGGGGCACTGGTGGGGGGGTGTTAGCCACACACACACTCTGATGCTGGGCACTGGGGGCACTGGTGGGGGGGGTGTTAGCCACACACACACTCTGATGCTGGGCACTGGGGGGCACTGGTGGGGGTGTTAGGCACACGCTCTGATGCTGGGCTCTGGTGGGCACTGGTGGGGGTGTTAGCCACACACACACTCTGATGCTGGGCACTGGGGGGCACTGGTGGGGGTGTTAGCCACACACACACTCTGATGCTGGGCACTGGTGGGCACTGGTGGGGGTGTTAGCCACACACACACTCTGATGCTGGGCACTGGGGGGCACTGGTGGGTGTGTTAGGCACACACTCTGATGCTGGGCTCTGGTGGGCACTGGTGGGGGTGTTAGCCACACACACACTCTGATGCTAGGCACTGGGGGGCACTGGTGGGCACTGTTGGGGGGGGGGGGGGTGTTAGCCACACACACACTCTGATGCTGGGCACTGGTGGGCACTGGTGGGGGTGTTAGGCACACACTCTGATGCTGGGCACTGGTGGACACTGGTGGGGGTGTTAGGCACACACTCTGATGCTGGGCACTGGGGGGCACTGGTGGGGGTGTTAGGCACACACTCTGATGCTGGGCTCTGGTGGGCACTGGTGGGGGTGTTAGCCACACACACACTCTGATGCTGGGCACTGGGGGGCACTGGTGGGCACTGGTGGGGGTGTTAGGCACACACTCTGATGCTGGGCTCTAGTGGGCACTGGTGGGGGTGTTAGCCACACACACACTCTGATGCTGGGCAGTGGGGGGCACTGGTGGGGGTATTAGGGACACACACACTCTGATGTTGGGCACTGGGGGGCACTGGTGGGGGTGTTAGACACACACACACTCTGATGCTGGGCACTGGGGGGCACTGGGGGGCACTGGTGGGGGGGGGTGTTGGCCACACACACACTCTGCTGCTGGGCACTGGGGGGCACTGGTGGGGGGGGTGTTAGCCACACACACACTCAGATGCTGGGCACTGGGGGGCACTGGGGGGCACTGGTGGGGGTGTTAGGCACACACTCTGATGCTGGGCTCTGGTGGGCACTGGTGGGGGTGTTAGCCACACACACACTCTGATGCTGGGCACTGGGGGGCACTGGTGGGGGTGTTAGCCACACACACACTCTGATGCTGGTGTTAGACGGACCGGGAGGGTCGGCCGAGATTACGGGGAGAGGTCTCCAGGGAGAGCCGTCTCCAACGACTGTACAGACAAGTAACTTCCCCCCCACAGACGGACACCACACAAGATTGAAGGTTAACGAGACTTTATATGCAATTCTTAGGTTACGTTGGTATGATACAAGGAGGTCTGGACTCAGGGGTCCCCTCGATTCTAGTCTTTGGTTGAGGAAAGGGGTAGCGGGACAGTCTTAGTTACCAATGAGTACAAAATAGCTCTCAATCCTCGAGCTCGGCGTTCTAGATGATCGGGCCGTGGAGGAGCCAAGCAGGTCCCGAGATGGATGAAGGAAGGACGACGGTCCGCGGCGGAGCCTGCAGGTCCCGGTGAAAGATGACGGTTACAACGGTCCGCGGCCACGCCAGCAGATCCCGACGACGATGAAGGATGAAGGTTACGACGGCTGTGGCAGCGCCAACAGGCAGGACGATGGTGCACAGGACAGGGCTATGGCAGCGCCAGTAGTCCGTCCAGGATGAGTTCCTCTTTACGTCTCTCGACTCCAAGATACAACTGCCTTCCTGCTCTGGAGCTGCCCCAGTTATAGGGCTGGTGTGCTTTGATGCCCGGACCCTCGCACTTGGAGGTCGGGAGGTCCGGGATGAGGAAGTCCAGACACCCAGCAGGGGGGTGGAGCCAGCGCCCGGGGAGGTGATGGGCGAGCGGCACTTGGCGGGGGAGAGCCATCGGCACCTCTTTCTCCCATTGACTTGCCAAGTAGCCCGCTCACCTCCTGGGTGGAGGGTGGTGCCGGAATGTCTGAGGCCGGGCTAGGCCCCGGGTTGAGGTCGATCGGGGGCCAGGCGGCCTCGTGGTGAAGGGTCCAAGATGGCGGCCCGGGCTGGGCGCGTGGGCCGGCAGTGGATCGGATCCACGAGGTTAACGTACTCGGGGGCAGGGGTCCCTGAGGGGACGGAGGACGTGCAATGGTGGTGTGTGGTACTTGTGTGACCGGGCTCGGGCCTGGTTGGGCCGGGGGAGAGCGGCCCTTCATGTGGCCTGTCCAACATGCGTCCCCCCCAGCTGAAGGCGGGGAGAGTTACCCATCCTCTTGGGGACTCTCCTCGTCGAGGCGGAAAAACCGGGACAGGCCATCCGCGTTGGCGTGGTCTGACCCAGGCCGGTGTTCGACTGTGAAGTCCATACCTTGCAAGGAGATGGACCAGCGTAGCAACTTTGGGTTTTCCCCCCGCATATGCATCAGCCACTGCAGGGGTCGGTGGTCGGTCTGCACCCGAAAGTGGGTGCCAAAAAGGTAGGGCCGGAGCTTCTTGAGGGCCCATACCACAGCGAAGGCTTCCCTCTCTATGGTGCTCCAGCGTTGCTCCCGTGGTAGGAGTCTCCGGCTGATGAAGGCCACCGGTTGATCAAGGCCTTCGGTGTTCACTTGAGACAGGACCGCCCCAATGCCCTGGTCGGAGGCGTCCGTCTGGACGACGAACTCCCGGCTGTAGTCTGGGGCCTGGAGCACAGGAGCGGAACACATGGCGGCCTTCAACTGTTCGAATGCCGCTTGACACTCTGGGGTCCAGTTCACCTTCTTGGGCTGATTCTTTGACGTGAGTTCGGTGAGAGGCCCCACTATGGTACCATAGTCTTTCACGAACCTTCGGTAATAGCCCGTGAGGCCCAGGAAGGCTCGTACCTCGGTTTGGGTGATAGGGGGCTGCCAGTCCTGGATGGCGGCAATTTTCAGCTGTAGAGGGGCCACTAGGCCGCTTCCCACCTGGTGTCCGAGGTAGGTCACAGACCCTTGTCCAATTTGACACTTGCTGGCCTTGATCGTGAGGCCAGCTCGCTGAAGGGCTTGCAGCACTGCTTGGAGGTGGTGGAGGTGCTCGGTCCAATGGTGGCTGTACACAGCGATGTCGTCTAGGTAGGCGGCGCTGAACCCTTCGAGCCCCGCCAGGACCTGATTGACGAGCCGTTGGAAAGTCGCTGGGGCATTCTTCATGCCGAAGGGCATGACCGTAAAATGGTAGTGGCCATCGGGGGTGGAGAAGGCAGAACGTTCTTGTGCTCGGGGTGTGAGGCCGATCTGCCAATAACCTGCTGTCAGGTCGAAGATGCTGAGGTAGCGGGCAGCTCCCATTCGGTCGACCAGTTCATCTGCCCAGGGGATGGGATGTGCGTCCGTTCTGGTGACTTCATTCAGGCCCCGGTAGTCGACGCAGAACCGGAGTTCTGGTGTGGTCCCGGGGGCGGCTGCTTTGGGGACCAGTACGACCGGGCTGGCCCATGGACTGTCTGAGGGCTCGATGACCCCGAGCGTGAGCATCTTAGCCACTTCCGCCTGGATGCAGGCCCGTACCCGATCAGGTACGCGGTAGGCCCGGTGGCGGATAGGAGGGCTGTCTCCGGTGTCCACATCGTGCACACACCAGGAAGTGACACCTGGGGTGAGGGAGAACAGACTGGCGAACCGTGACAGGAGGGCTTGGCACTCTTGGCGTTGTTCTCTGGTGAGGGTCTCCGAGAGTCGGACCCCATCCACGGAGCCGTCTTGCTCCTGGGTCCGCAGGAGGTCAGGGAGAGGCTCAGAGTCGTCTTCAACCCCATTGTCTGTGGCCATCAGTAGGCTGAGTTCTGTTCGTGCAAAGTGGGGTTTCAGTCTGTTGGTGTGGAGGACCCGGAGTGGGTTCCGGGAGGACTCCATATCTATCAGATAGGTGGCAGGACCCTTGCGCTCGATTACCTTGAAGGGTCCCGTCCATTTGTCTTGGAGAGCGCATGGCTCCGTGGGGGACATTACCCATACCTGTTGCCCCGGCTCGAATTCAATGGATGAGGCGTTCTGGTCATACCATTTTTTCATGTCCTCTTGACTGGCCTCTAGGTTGGCTTTTGCTAGGTCTCTGAACCGCCGGGACTGGTTGCGGAGGGTGAGGAGGTACCGGAAAACATCTGGAGGGCTCTTGGCCGGAGGCATCTCCCAGCCTTCTTTGATCAGGCTGAGCGGCCCCCGCACTGGGTGCCCATACAGCAGTTCGAATGGGCTGAAGCCTAGGGATTTCTGTGGGACCTCTCGGTAGGCGAAGAGGAGGCACGGCAGCAGCACATCCCACTGGCGACGGAGGGGCTCTTCCAATCCCCCGATCATCCCTTTTAGCGTGCGGTTGAACCGCTCAACAAGTCCGTTCCCTTGGGGGTGATAGGGGGTCGTGAATCGGTAGGTGACCCCACACTGTTGCCAGAGGGATTTCATGTACTTAGAGATAAAGTTCTTGCCTCTGTCGCTGACGACTTCTCGGGGGAACCCCACACGGGAGAAGATCCCCATCAGGGCCCGGCCGACCACTGGGGCTGTCACGGTCCGGAGAGGGACAGCCTCAGGGTAGCGGGTGGCGTGGTCCACTAGCACCAGAATGAAGCGATGGCCTTGTTTTGTACGCGGGTCCAGGGGTCCCACAATGTCTATTCCGACCCTCTCAAATGGGGTCGTGACTACTGGAAAAGGTTGCAAGGGGGCCTTTAGTTTGCGGCCGCTCTTCCCACTGGCTTGGCACGTGGGGCAAGATCGGCAATGCTGGTGCACATCGTTTCTCATTTTGGGCCAGAAGAAGTGGGTCACTAGGCGACTGTAGGTTTTATCTTGTCCCAGGTGCCCTGCCAGGGGGACATCGTGGGCCAGGTTTAGCAGGAAGTCTCTAAAGCGGAGGGGCACTACTAGTACTCGGTTGGCCCCCAGCTCGGCGATTCGTTGCTCGCTGTACAACAGATCATTGTCCCAGTAGACCCAATGAGTTCCGGAGGTATCCCCTGCGCTTTGGGCGAGCGCTTGTTGGCGGAGTCCCTCGAGGGAGGGGCAGGTCTTCTGTTCCTGGCGAAATTGTTCTTGTGTAGGTCCCCCCTCTTGGGCCCACTGGTCAAGGTTAGCGAGGTCGGAAGGTTGAGCAGGTTCGAGGGGGGTGTCATGGTCGGGGGTCTCGGCTGGAGCGACCGGAGGCGGTGGCGCCGGCCATTCTGGTTCTTCCGGGTGATGGTTGGCACGGGCGGCCATGGACCGGGTGGTGACGCACGCCCAGTCCGGGACGCCCAACATCCCCAAGTGTTCTTTTCGCTCCACGGCTGCCCACGGGGAGCTCTCCAGGTCATTTCCGAGGAGGCAGTCCACGGGGGCGTCGTCTCGGACCGTCACCTTCAACATGCCGGAGACCCCTCCCCACTCAAAGGGGACGCAGGCCATCCGACACAGACTTTCCGAGTTGTCGGCTGATCGCACAGGGCAGAGAATGTTCGGTAGATATTGTTCTGGGGTCACCAGGTGACAGCGGACGGCTGTCACACTGGCCCCGGTGTCCCGAAGGGCTTCGGCCCGTTGTCCATTGATGCTCACCCATTGGCTGTACTTCTGGGTGTTAGCGGGTAGGGGGACCCGCGGGACCATGTCTCTTCCCCCTAAGCACGCGAGAGTCATGGCGGCTGGCTCCCATTCTTGATACTCTTGCTCGTCTGTTTCTTGTTCCTCGGAGATCTGTTCTTCCCCTAGTGCCGCGGCGGCCACATGGCGGGGTTTTGGACTCTGATACTGCGGGCAGCTTGGGTCGTTTGCATAGTGGCCGATTCGTTGGCATCGGTGACACGTTACATTGGCTCTGTACCCGGGTCGCGCCGGGGGGCTGCCCCGGTTGGCCGGGGGGGTGGTGCTGGTAGCGGGGGCGGCCGGAGTGTTGTCTCTTCCTCGACCTTGGCCCCCTCCTCCTCCTCTGGGTCGGTGGTGACCATTGTTGTTCCTGTTCTGCTCGTAGGACCCATTCCGGCCCACTCTGGTGATCTCCCACCGGTCAGCTTCGGCTGCGAGCTGCCGGGGATCGGTTAACTTGCTGTCGAGGAGGTGTTGGCGTAGTTCAATGAAGCAATTGTTGGACAGATGCTCCCATACCATCAGATTGAACAGCTGCTCGTAGGTCGTGACGTTGTTCCCTCTGATCCAGCCCTCGAAAGCTCGGCTAAAGTACGTTACATAGTCCACCCAAGTTGTACCCGGGATGCGTGTGCAGTCTCGGAACCTCTGACGGTACATCTCGGGCGTGAGGCCATAGCGGGTGAGGAGGGCCGCTTTCATATGGTCGTAGGAGGTCATCTGGTGGTCTGGGAGCTGTAACAGGGTATCGCGGCCCTCATTGAGGAATCTGCCCCATAGGCCGGCTCCCCAATCGTTTCTATCGATCCGGTGCGCAGTCATAGCGATTTCATAGGCCTTAAACCATTGCTGGATGTCGTCCTCTCGAAAATATTCTCGGACAACATCCTTTGGGATGTGTACTTTTTTCTCCGTGGTCCCTGGGGTGTGTGGTCTCTCGGGCACCCCTAACTCTTTATTCTGTTTGCGCAGGTTGATCTCGGCTAGGTTCCGTTCGTGCTCGTACGCTAGTTTCTTTTCCTCGAGCTCCCTTTGTCTCTGTTTCTCCTCTCTTTCTTCTCGGAGACGTAGGTGCTCTAAGTTTATTTTTTGTTCGGCCAACTTGAGTTCTACGTCCATCTTGAGTCGGGCCATTTCTAGCTCGTGTAGTCGGGTTTTTTCTCTTTCTTGGATCTCGTCTTGCGAGAGACCGGTTCTTTGCCCTTCAGGGGCCGTGTTGGTTTTTTTCGCGGTGCTTTGCTCAGGGGCTTCGGCATCCCCGGTCTCTGCCCAAGATTCTAGGGCATGCTTAAAATCGTCCTTGGTGCTTAGTCCGGTGGTAGCGATACCTAGTTCGATGCAGAACTGCTTTAGTTCACGATGGCTGTACTCCTCTAGTTTTTCCATTTGGAACTTCTCAGTTGATCCGCTCTCTTTAGTTGTCATTGTGGTTCGTTGTGGGGTGAGCTACTCTCTGTACGTTATGCGGTGATTCGGATCGCGCCGCTGGCCACCAATGTTAGACGGACCGGGAGGGTCGGCCGAGATTACGGGGAGAGGTCTCCAGGGAGAGCCGTCTCCAACGACTGTACAGACAAGTAACTTCCCCCCCACAGACGGACACCACACAAGATTGAAGGTTAACGAGACTTTATATGCAATTCTTAGGTTACGTTGGTATGATACAAGGAGGTCTGGACTCAGGGGTCCCCTCGATTCTAGTCTTTGGTTGAGGAAAGGGGTAGCGGGACAGTCTTAGTTACCAATGAGTACAAAATAGCTCTCAATCCTCGAGCTCGGCGTTCTAGATGATCGGGCCGTGGAGGAGCCAAGCAGGTCCCGAGATGGATGAAGGAAGGACGACGGTCCGCGGCGGAGCCTGCAGGTCCCGGTGAAAGATGACGGTTACAACGGTCCGCGGCCACGCCAGCAGATCCCGACGACGATGAAGGATGAAGGTTACGACGGCTGTGGCAGCGCCAACAGGCAGGACGATGGTGCACAGGACAGGGCTATGGCAGCGCCAGTAGTCCGTCCAGGATGAGTTCCTCTTTACGTCTCTCGACTCCAAGATACAACTGCCTTCCTGCTCTGGAGCTGCCCCAGTTATAGGGCTGGTGTGCTTTGATGCCCGGACCCTCGCACTTGGAGGTCGGGAGGTCCGGGATGAGGAAGTCCAGACACCCAGCAGGGGGGTGGAGCCAGCGCCCGGGGAGGTGATGGGCGAGCGGCACTTGGCGGGGGAGAGCCATCGGCACCTCTTTCTCCCATTGACTTGCCAAGTAGCCCGCTCACCTCCTGGGTGGAGGGTGGTGCCGGAATGTCTGAGGCCGGGCTAGGCCCCGGGTTGAGGTCGATCGGGGGCCAGGCGGCCTCGTGGTGAAGGGTCCAAGATGGCGGCCCGGGCTGGGCGCGTGGGCCGGCAGTGGATCGGATCCACGAGGTTAACGTACTCGGGGGCAGGGGTCCCTGAGGGGACGGAGGACGTGCAATGGTGGTGTGTGGTACTTGTGTGACCGGGCTCGGGCCTGGTTGGGCCGGGGGAGAGCGGCCCTTCATGTGGCCTGTCCAACAGCTGGGCACTGGTGGGCACTGTTGGGGGTGTTAGGCACACACTCTGATGCTGGGCTCTGGTGGGCACTGGTGGGGGTGTTAGCCACACACACACTCTGATGCTGGGCACTGGGGGGCACTGGTGGGGGTGTTAGCCACACACACACTCTGATGCTGGGCACTGGTGGGCACTGGTGGGGGTGTTAGGCACACACTCTGATGCTGGGCACTGGGGGGCACTGGTGGGTGTGTTAGGCACACACTCTGATGCTGGGCTCTGGTGGGCACTGGTGGGGGTGTTAGCCACACACACACTCTGATGCTGGGCACTGGGGGGCACTGGTGGGCACTGTTGGGGGGGGGGGGGTGTTAGCCACACACACACTCTGATGCTGGGCACTGGTGGGCACTGGTGGGGGTGTTAGGCACACACTCTGATGCTGGGCACTGGTGGACACTGGTGGGGGTGTTAGGCACACACTCTGATGCTGGGCACTGGGGGGCACTGGTGGGGGTGTTAGGCACACACTCTGATGCTGGGCTCTGGTGGGCACTGGTGGGGGTGTTAGCCACACACACACTCTGATGCTGGGCACTGGGGGGCACTGGTGGGCACTGGTGGGGGTGTTAGGCACACACTCTGATGCTGGGCTCTAGTGGGCACTGGTGGGGGTGTTAGCCACACACACACTCTGATGCTGGGCAGTGGGGGGCACTGGTGGGGGTATTAGGGACACACACACTCTGATGTTGGGCACTGGGGGGCACTGGTGGGGGTGTTAGACACACACACACTCTGATGCTGGGCACTTGGGGGGCACTGGGGGGCACTGGTGGGGGGGGGGGTGTTGGCCACACACACACTCTGCTGCTGGGCACTGGGGGGCACTGGTGGGGGGGGGGTGTTAGCCACACACACACTCTGATGCTGGGCACTGGGGGGCACTGGGGGGCACTGCTGGGGGTGTTAGGCACACACTCTGATGCTGGGCTCTGGTGGGCACTGGTGGGGGTGTTAGCCACACACACACTCTGATGCTGGGCACTGGGGGGCACTGGTGGGGGTGTTAGCCACACACACACTCTGATGCTGGGCACTGGTGGGCACTGTTGGGGGTGTTAGGCACACACTCTGATGCTGGGCTCTGGTGGGCACTGGTGGGGGTGTTAGCCACACACACACTCTGATGCTGGGCACTGGGGGGCACTGGTGGGGGTGTTAGCCACACACACACTCTGATGCTGGGCACTGGTGGGCACTGGTGGGGGTGTTAGGCACACACTCTGATGCTGGGCACTGGTGGGCACTGGTGGGGGTGTTAGGCACACACTCTGATGCTGGGCACTGGGGGGCACTGGTGGGGGTGTTAGCCACACACACACTCTGATGCTGGGCACTGGGGGGCACTGGTGGGCACTGGTGGGGGTGTTAGGCACACACTCTGATGCTGGGCTGTGGTGGGCACTGGCGGGGGTGTTAGCCACACACACACTCTGATGCTGGGCACTGGGGGGCACTGGGGGGCACTGGTGGGGGTGTTAGGCACACACACACTCTGATGCTGGGCACTGGGGGGCACTGGTGGGGGTGTTAGCCACACACACACACTCTGAAGCTGGGCACTGGGGGCACTGGGGGGCACTGGTGGGGGGTGTTAGCCACACACACACTCTGATGCTGGGCACTGGGGGCCCTGGTGGGGGGGTGTTAGCCACACACACACTCTGATGCTGGGCACTGGGGGGCACTGGGGGGCACTGGTGGGGGTGTTAGGCACACACTCTGATGCTGGGCTCTGGTGGGCACTGGTGGGGGTGTTAGCCACACACACACTCTGATGCTGGGCACTGGGGGGCACTGGTGGGGGTGTTAGCCACACACACACTCTGATGCTGGGCACTGGTGGGCACTGGTGGGGGTGTTAGCCACACACACACTCTGATGCTGGGCACTGGGGGGCACTGGTGGGCACTGGTGGGGGTGTTAGGCACACACTCTGATGCTGGGCTCTAGTGGGCACTGGTGGGGGTGTTAGCCACACACACACTCTGATGCTGGGCAGTGGGGGGCACTGGTGGGGGTATTAGGGACACACACACTCTGATGTTGGGCACTGGGGGGCACTGGTGGGGGTGTTAGACACACACACACTCTGATGCTGGGCACTGGGGGGCACTGGGGGGCACTGGTGGGGGGGGTGTTGGCCACACACACACTCTGCTGCTGGGCACTGGGGGGCACTGGTGGGGGGGGTGTTAGCCACACACACACTCTGATGCTGGGCACTGGGGGGCACTGGGGGGCACTGGTGGGGGTGTTAGGCACACACTCTGATGCTGGGCTCTGGTGGGCACTGGTGGGGGTGTTAGCCACACACACACTCTGATGCTGGGCACTGGGGGGCACTGGTGGGGGTGTTAGCCACACACACACTCTGATGCTGGGCACTGGTGGGCACTGTTGGGGGTGTTAGGCCCACACTCTGATGCTGGGCTCTGGTGGGCACTGGTGGGGGTGTTAGCCACACACACACTCTGATGCTGGGCACTGGGGGGCACTGGTGGGGGTGTTAGCCACACACACACTCTGATGCTGGGCACTGGTGGGCACTGGTGGGGGTGTTAGGCACACACTCTGATGCTGGGCACTGGGGGGCACTGGTGGGTGTGTTAGGCACACACTCTGATGCTGGGCTCTGGTGGGCACTGGTGGGGGTGTTAGCCACACACACACTCTGATGCTGGGCACTGGGGGGCTGTTAGACGGACCGGGAGGGTCGGCCGAGATTACGGGGAGAGGTCTCCAGGGAGAGCCGTCTCCAACGACTGTACAGAGAAGTAACTTCCCCCCCACAGACGGACACCACACAAGATTGAAGGTTAACGAGATTTTATATGCACTTCTTAGGTTACGTTGATATAATACAAGGAGGTCTGGACTCAGGGGTCCCCTCGGTTCTGATCTCTGGTTGAGGAAAAGGGTAGCGGGACAGTCTTAGTTACCAATGAGTTCAATAGCTCTCAATCCTCGAGCTCGGCGTGGTTGCTGATCGGGCCGTGGAGGAGCCAAGCAGGTCCCGAGATGGATGAAGGGTGGTCGGCGGGCCGTGGAGAAGCCAAGCAGGTCCCGATATGGATGAAGGATGGTCGACGGGCCGTGGAGAAGCCAAGCAGGTCCCGATGCAGATGACAGTTACAACGGTCCGCGGCCTCGCCAGCAGATCCGGACGACGGTGAAGGATGAAGGTTACGACGGCTGTGGCAGCGCCAACAGGCAGGATGATGGTGCACAGGACAGAGCTACGGCAGCGCCAGTAGTCCGTCCAGGATGAGTTCTTCTTTCGTCTCTCGACTCCAAGATACAACTGCCTTCCTGTTCTGGAGCTGCCCCAGTTATAGGGCTGGCGTGCTTTGATGTCCGGACCCTCGCACTTGGAGGTCGGGAGGTCCGGGATGAGGGAGTCCAGACACCCAGCAGGGGGGTGGAGCCAGCGCCCGGGGAGGCGATGGGCGAGCGGCACTGGCCGGGGGAGAACCATCGACACCTCTTTCTCCCATTGACTGGCCAAGTAGCTCGCTCGCCTCCTGGGTGGAGGGTGGTGCCGGAATGTCTGAGGCCGGGCTAGGCCCAGGGTTGAGGTCGATCGGGGGCCAGGCGGCCTCGTGGCGAAGTGTCCAAGATGGCGGCCCGGGCTGGCGCGTGGGTCGGCCGTGGATCGGACCCACGAGGTTATCATGCTCGAGGGCAGGTGTCCCTGAGGGGACGTAGGACGTGCAATGGTGGTGTGTGGTGCTTGTATGACTGGCTCGGGCTTGGTCGAGCCGGGGGAGAGCGGCCCGTCATGTGGCCTGTCCAACATGCGTCCCCCCCAGCTGAAGGCGGGGAGAGTTACCCATCCTCTTGGGGACTCTCTTCGTCGAGGCGGAAAAACCGGGACAGGCCATCCGCGTTGGCGTGGTCAGACCCAGGCCGGTGTTCAACGGTAAAGTCCATACCTTGCAAGGAGATGGACCAGCGTAGCAGTTTTGGGTTTTCCCCCCGCATATGCATCAACCACTGCAGGGGTCGGTGGTCAGTCTGCACCTGGAAGTGGGTGCCAAAAAGGTAGGGTCGGAGCTTCTTGAGGGCCCATACCACAGCGAAGGCTTCCCTCTCTATGGTGCTCCAGCGTTGCTCCCGTGGTAGGAGTCTCCGGCTGATGAAGGCCACCGGTTGATCAAGGCCTTCGGTGTTCACCTGGGACAGGACCGCCCCAATGCCCTGGTCGGAGGCATCCGTCTGGACGACGAACTCCCGGCTGTCGTCTGGGGCCTGGAGTACAGGAGCGGAACACATGGCGGCCTTTAGCTGTTCGAAGGCCGCTTGACACTCTGGGGTCCAGTTCACCTTCTTGGGCTGATTTTTCGACGTGAGTTCGGTGAGAGGCCCCACGATGGTACCATAGTCTTTCACGAACCTTCGGTAGTAGCCCGTGAGGCCCAGGAAGGCTCGCACCTCAGTTTGAGTGTTAGGGGGTTGCCAGTTCTGGATGGCGGCAATTTTCAGTTGAAGGGGGGCCACTAGACCGCTTCCCACTTGGTGTCCGAGGTAGGTCACTGACCCTTGTCCAATTTGACATTTGCTGGCCTTGATCGTGAGGCCAGCTCGCTGAAGGGCTTGCAACACTGCTTGGAGGTGGTGGAGGTGCTCGGTCCAGTGGTGGCTGTACACAGCGATGTCGTCCAGGTAGGCGGCGCTGAACTCTTCGAGCCCCGCCAGGACCTGATTGACGAGCCGTTGGAACGTCGCTGGGGCATTTTTCATGCCGAAGGGCATGACCGTGAAGTGATAGTGGCCATCGGGGGTGGAGAAGGCAGAACGTTCTTGTGCTCGGGGTGTGAGGCCGATCTGCCAATATCCTGCCGTTAGATCGAAGATGCTGAGGTAGCGGGCAGCGCCCATTCGGTCGACCAGTTCATCTGCCCGGGGGATGGGGTGTGCGTCCGTTCTGGTGACTTCATTCAGGCCCCGGTAGTCGACACAGAACCGGAGTTCGGGTGTGGTTCCGGGGGCGGCTGCTTTGGGGACCAGTACGACCGGGCTGGCCCATGGACTGTCGGAGGGCTCGATGACCCCGAGCGTGAGCATCTTAGTTACTTCCGCCTGGATGCAGGCCCGTACCCGATCAGGTACGCGGTAGGCCCGGTGGCGGATAGGAGGGCTGTCTCCGGTGTCCACATCGTGCACACACCAGGAAGTGACACCTGGGGTGAGGGAGAACAGGCTGGCAAACCGTGATAGGAGGGCTTGGCACTCTTGGTGTTGTTCCTGGGAGAGGGTCTCCGAGAGTCGGACCCCATCCACGGAGCCGTCTTGCTCCTGGGTCCGCAAGAGGTCAGGGAGAGGCTCGGAGTCGTCCTCAACCCCGTTGTCTGTGGCCATCAAGAGGCTGAGTTCTGTTCGTGCAAAGTGGGGTTTCAGTCTGTTGGTGTGGAGGACTCGGAGCGGATTCCGGGCGGACTCCATATCGATCAGATAGGTGGCGGGTCCCTTGCGCTCGATTACTTTGAAGGGTCCCGTCCATTTGTCTTGGAGAGCGCACGGTTCTGTGGGGGACATTACCCAGACCTGTTGCCCCGGCTCGAATTCAATAGATGAGGCGTTCTGGTCATACCATCTCTTCATGTCCTCTTGACTGGCCTCTAGGTTGGCTTTCGCTAGGTCTCTGAACCGCTGGGACTGGTTGCGGAGGGTGAGGAGGTACCGGAAGACATCTGGAGGACTCTTGGCCGGAGGCAACTCCCAGCCTTCTTTGATCAGGCTGAGTGGCCCCCGTACTGGGTGCCCATAGAGCAGCTCGAATGGGCTGAAGCCTAGGGACTTCTGTGGGACCTCCCGGTAGGCGAAGAGGAGGCACGGCAGCAGCACGTCCCACTGGCGACGGAGGGGTTCTTCCAATCCCCCGATCATCCCTTTTAGAGTGCGATTGAACCGCTCAACAAGTCCGTTTCCTTGGGGGTGATAGGGGGTCGTGAAGCGGTAGGTGACCCCACACTGTTGCCAGAGGGACTTCATGTATTTGGAAATAAAGTTCGTGCCTCTGTCACTGACGACTTCTCGGGGGAACCCCACACGGGAGAAGATCCCCATCAGGGCCCTGCCGACCACTGGGGCTGTGACGGTCCGGAGAGGAATAGCCTCAGGGTAGCGGGTGGCGTGGTCCACTAGTACTAGGATGAAGCGATGGCCTTGTCTTGTACGTGGGTCTAGGGGTCCCACAATGTCTATTCCGACCCTCTCAAATGGGGTCGTGACTACGGGAAAGGGTTGCAGGGGGGCCTTTAATTTGCGGCCGCTCTTCCCACTGGCTTGGCACGTGGGGCAAGATCGGCAATGCTGGTGCACATCGTTTCTCATTTTTGGCCAGAAGAAGTGGGTCACTAGGCGGCTGTAGGTTTTATCTTGTCCCAGGTGCCCTGCCAGGGGGACATCGTGGGCCAGATTTAGCAGGAAGTCTCTAAAGCGGAGTGGTACCACCAGTACTCGGTTGGCCCCCAGCTCGGCGATTCGTTGCTCGCTGTACAGTAGGTCATTGTCCCAGTAGACCCAATGAGTTCCGGAGGTATCCCCTGCGCTTTGGGCGAGCGCTTGTTGTCGGAGTCCCTCAAGGGAGGGACAGGTCTTCTGCTCCTGACGAAATTGTTCTTGTGTGGGCCCCCCTTCTTGAGCCCACTGGTCGAGATTAGCAAGGTCGGAAGGTTGAGCAGGTTCGAGGGGGATGCCCTGGTCGGGGGTCTCGGCGGGGGCGACCGGAGGCGGAGGCGCCGGCCATTCTGGTTCTTCCGGGTGATGGTTGGCACGGGTGGCCATAGACCGGGTGGTGACGCACGCCCAGTCTGGGACGCCCAACATCCCCAAGTGTTCTTTTCGCTCCACGGCTGCCCACGGGGAGCTTTCCAGGTCATTTCCGAGGAGGCAGTCCACGGGGGCGTCGTCTCGGACCGTTACTTTCAACATGCCGGAGACCCCTCCCCACTCAAAGGGGACGCAGGCCATCCGACACAGACTCTCCGAGTTGTCGGCTGATCGTACAGGGCAGAGAATGTTCGGTAGATATTGTTCTGGGGTCACCAGATGACAGCGGACGGCTGTCACACTGGCCCCGGTGTCTCGAAGGGCTTCGGCCCGTTGTCCATTGATGCTCACCCATTGGCTGTACTTCTGGGTGTTAGCGGGTAGGGGGACCCGCGGGACCATGTCTCTTCCCCCTAAGCACGCGAGAGTCATGGCGGCTGGCTCCCACCCTTGATACTCTTGCTCGTCTGTTTCTGGTTCCTCGGAGATCTGTTCTTCCCCTAGTGCCGCGGCGGCCACCTGGCGGGGTCTTGGGCTCGGATACTGCGGGCAGCTTGGGTCATTTGCATAGTGGCCTACTCGTTGGCATCGGTGACATGTAACATTGGCTCTGTATCCCGGTCGCGCCGGGGTGCTGCCCCGGTTGGCCGGGGGGGTGGTGCTGGTAGTGGGGGCGGCCGGAGTGTTGTCTCTTCCTCGTCCTTGGCCCCCTCCTCCTCCTCTGGATCGGTGGGGACCATTGTTGTTCCTGTTCTGCTCGTAGGACCCATTCCGGCCCACTCGGGTGATCTCCCACCGGTCAGCTTCGGCTGCGAGCTGCCGGGGATCGGTTAACTTGCTGTCGAGGAGGTGTTGGCGTAGTTCAATGAAGCAGTTGTTGGACAGATGCTCCCATACCATCAGATTGAACAACTGCTCGTAGGTCGTGACGTGGTTCCCTCTGATCCAGCCTTCGAAGGCTCGGCTGAAGTACGTTACATAGTCCACCCAAGTTGTACCTGGAATGCGTGTGCAGTCTCGGAACCTCTGACGGTACATCTCGGGCGTGAGGCCATAGCGAGTGAGGAGGGCCGCTTTCATATGGTCGTAGGAGGTCATCTGGTGGTCTGGGAGCTGTAACAGAGTATCGCGGCCCTCATTGAGGAATTTGCCCCATAGGCCGGCTCCCCAGTCGGCTCTATCGATCCGGTGCGCAGTCATCGCGATTTCATATGCCTTAAACCATTGCTGGATGTCGTCTTCTCGAAAATATTCTCGGACCACATCCTTGGGGATGTGCACTTTTTTGTCCGTGGTCCCGGGGGTGGACGGTCTGTCGGGCACCCCTAATTCTTTATTCTGTTTGCGCAGGTTGATCTCGGCTAGGTTCCGCTCGTGCTCGTACGTTAGTCTTTTTTCCTCGAGCTCCCTTTGCCTCTGTTTCTCCTCTCTTTCTTCTCGGAGGCGAAGGTGCTCTAAGTTTATTTTTTGCTCGGCCAATTTGAGTTCTATGTCCATCTTGAGTCGGGCCATTTCAAGTTCGTGTAGTCGGGCTTTTTCTCTTTCTTGGATCTCGTCTTGCGAGAGACCCGTTCTTTGCTCTTCAGGGGCCGTGTTGGTCTTTTTCGCGGTGCTTTGCTCCGGGGCTTCGACATCCCCGGTCTCTGCCCAAGATTCTAGGGCATGCTTAAAATCGTCCTTGGTACTTAGTCCGGTGGTAGCGATACCTAGTTCGATGCAGAACTGCTTTAGTTCACGATGGCTGTATTCCTCTAGCTTTTCCATTTGGAACTTCTCAGTTGATCCGCTCTCTTTAGTCGACATTGTTGTTCGTTGTGGGGTGAGCTACTCTCTGTACGTTATGCGGTGATTCGGATCGCGCCGCTGGCCACCAATGTTAGACGGACCGGGAGGGTCGGCCGAGATTACGGGGAGAGGTCTCCAGGGAGAGCCGTCTCCAACGACTGTACAGAGAAGTAACTTCCCCCCCACAGACGGACACCACACAAGATTGAAGGTTAACGAGATTTTATATGCACTTCTTAGGTTACGTTGATATAATACAAGGAGGTCTGGACTCAGGGGTCCCCTCGGTTCTGATCTCTGGTTGAGGAAAAGGGTAGCGGGACAGTCTTAGTTACCAATGAGTTCAATAGCTCTCAATCCTCGAGCTCGGCGTGGTTGCTGATCGGGCCGTGGAGGAGCCAAGCAGGTCCCGAGATGGATGAAGGGTGGTCGGCGGGCCGTGGAGAAGCCAAGCAGGTCCCGATATGGATGAAGGATGGTCGACGGGCCGTGGAGAAGCCAAGCAGGTCCCGATGCAGATGACAGTTACAACGGTCCGCGGCCTCGCCAGCAGATCCGGACGACGGTGAAGGATGAAGGTTACGACGGCTGTGGCAGCGCCAACAGGCAGGATGATGGTGCACAGGACAGAGCTACGGCAGCGCCAGTAGTCCGTCCAGGATGAGTTCTTCTTTCGTCTCTCGACTCCAAGATACAACTGCCTTCCTGTTCTGGAGCTGCCCCAGTTATAGGGCTGGCGTGCTTTGATGTCCGGACCCTCGCACTTGGAGGTCGGGAGGTCCGGGATGAGGGAGTCCAGACACCCAGCAGGGGGGTGGAGCCAGCGCCCGGGGAGGCGATGGGCGAGCGGCACTGGCCGGGGGAGAACCATCGACACCTCTTTCTCCCATTGACTGGCCAAGTAGCTCGCTCGCCTCCTGGGTGGAGGGTGGTGCCGGAATGTCTGAGGCCGGGCTAGGCCCAGGGTTGAGGTCGATCGGGGGCCAGGCGGCCTCGTGGCGAAGTGTCCAAGATGGCGGCCCGGGCTGGCGCGTGGGTCGGCCGTGGATCGGACCCACGAGGTTATCATGCTCGAGGGCAGGTGTCCCTGAGGGGACGTAGGACGTGCAATGGTGGTGTGTGGTGCTTGTATGACTGGCTCGGGCTTGGTCGAGCCGGGGGAGAGCGGCCCGTCATGTGGCCTGTCCAACAGGGGCACTGGTGGGCACTGTTGGGGGGGTGTTAGCCACACACACACTCTGATGCTGGGCACTGGGGGGCACTGGTGGGGGTGTTAGGCACACACTCTGATGCTGTGCTCTGGTGGGCACTGGTGGGGGTGTTAGCCACACACACACTCTGATGCTGGGCACTGGGGGGCACTGGTGGGGGTGTTAGGCACACACTCTGATGCTGGGCACTGGTGGGCACTGGTGGGGGTGTTAGGCACACACTCTGATGCTGGGCACTGGGGGGCACTGGTGGGGGTGTTAGGCACACACTCTGATGCTGGGCTCTGGTGGGCACTGGTGGGGGTGTTAGCCACACACACACTCTGATGCTGGGCACTGGGGGGGCACTGGTGGGCACTGGTGGGGGTGTTAGGCACACACTCTGATGCTGGGCTCTGGTGGGCACTGGTGGGGGTGTTAGCCACACACACACTCTGATGCTGGGCACTGGGGGGGCTCTGGTGGGCACTGGTGGGGGTGTTAGCCACACACACACTCTGATGCTGGGCACTGGGGGGCACTGGGGGGCACTGGTGGGGGTGTTAGGCACACACACACTCTGATGCTGGGCACTGGGGGGCACTGGTGGGGGTGTTAGCCACACACACACTCTGATGCTGGGCACTGGGGGGCACTGGGGGGCACTGGTGGGGGGGGGGTGTTAGCCACACACACACTCTGATGCTGGGCACTGGGGGCACTGGTGGGGGGTGTTAGCCACACACACACTCTGATGCTGGGCACTGGTGGGCACTGGTGGGGGTGTTAGGCACACACTCTGATGCTGGGCTCTGGTGGGCACTGGTGGGGGTGTTAGCCACACACACACTCTGATGCTGGGCACTGGGGGGCACTGGTGGGGGTGTTAGCCACACACACACTCTGATGCTGGGCACTGGTGGGCACTGGTGGGGGTGTTAGCCACACACACACTCTGATGCTGGGCACTGGGGGGCACTGGTGGGGGTGTTAGGCACACACTCTGATGCTGGGCTCTGGTGGGCACTGGTGGGGGTGTTAGCCACACACACACTCTGATGCTGGGCACTGGGGGGCACTGGTGGGCACTGTTGGGGGGGTGTTAGCCACACACACACTCTGATGCTGGGCACTGGTGGGCACTGGTGGGGGTGTTAGGCACACACTCTGATGCTGGGCACTGGTGGGGGTGTTAGGCACACACTCTGATGCTGGGCACTGGGGGGCACTGGTGGGGGTGTTAGGCACACACTCTGATGCTGGGCTCCGGTGGGCACTGGTGGGGGTGTTAGCCACACACACACTCTGATGCTGGGCACTGGGGGGCACTGGTGGGCACTGGTGGGGGTGTTAGGCACACACTCTGATGCTGGGCTCTGGTGGGCACTGGTGGGGGTGTTAGCCACACACACACTCTGATGCTGGGCACTGGGGGGCACTGGTGGGGGTGTTAGGCACACACACACTCTGATGCTGGGCACTGGGGGGCACTGGTGGGGGTGTTAGCCACACACACACTCTGATGCTGGGCACTGGGGTGCACTGGGGGGCACTGGTGGGGGGGGGGTGTTAGCCACACACACACTCTGCTGCTGGGCACTGGGGAGCACTGGTGGGGGGGGGGTGTTAGCCACACACACATTCTGATGCTGGGCACTGGGGGGCACTGGGGGGCACTGGGGGCACTGGTGGGGGTGTTAGGCACACACTCTGATGCTGGGCTCTGGTGGGCACTGGTGGGGGTGTTAGCCACACACACACTCTGATGCTGGGCACTGGGGGGCACTGGTGGGGGTGTTAGCCACACACACACTCTGATGCTGGGCACTGGTGGGCACTGGTGGGGGTGTTAGGCACACACTCTGATGCTGGGCTCTGGTGGGCACTGGTGGGGGTGTTAGCCACACACACACTCTGATGCTGGGCACTGGGGGGCACTGGAGGGGGTGTTAGCCACACACACACTCTGATGCTGGGCACTGGGGGGCACTGGTGGGGGGTGTTAGACGGACCGGGAGGGTCGGCCGAGATTACGGGGAGAGGTCTCCAGGGAGAGCCGTCTCCAACGACTGTACAGACAAGTAACTTCCCCCCCACAGACGGACACCACACAAGACTGAAGATTAACGAGACTTTATATGCAATTCTTAGGTTACGATGGTATGATACAAGGAGGTCTGGACTCCGGGGTCCCCTCGATTCTAGTCTTTGGTTGAGGAAAGGGGTAGCGGGACAGTCTTAGTTACCAATGAGTACAAAATAGCTCTCAATCCTCGAGCTCGGCGTTCTAGGTGATCGGGCCGTGGCGGAGCCAAGCAGGTCCCGAGATGGACGAAGGAAAGACGACGGTCCGCGGCGGAGCCTGCAGGTCCCGGTGAAAGATGACGGTTACAACGGTCCGCGGCCACGCCAGCAGATCCCGACGGCGATGAAGGATGAAGGTTACGACAGCTGTGGCAGCGCCAACAGGCAGGACGATGGTGCACAGGACAGAGCTACGGCAGCGCCAGTAGTCCGTCCAGGATGAGTTCCTCTTTACGTCTCTCGACTCCAAGATACAACTGCCTTCCTGCTCTGGAGCTGCCCCAGTTATAGGGCTGGCGTGCTTTGATGTCCGGGCCCTCGCACTTGGAGGTCGGGAGGTCCGGGATGAGGGAGTCCAGACACCCAGCAGGGGGGTGGAGCCAGCGCCCGGGGAGGCGATGGGCGAGCGGCACTTGGCGGGGGAGAGCCATCGGCACCTCTTTCTCCCATTGACTTGCCAAGTAGCCCGCTCACCTCCTGGGTGGAGGGTGGTGCCGGGATGTCTGAGGCCGGCTAGGCCCAGGGTTGAGGTCGATCGGGGGCCAGGCGGCCTCGTGGTGAAGTGTCCAAGATGGCGGCCCAGGCTGGGCGCGTGGGCCGGCAGTGGATCGGACCCACGAGGTTCACGTGCTCGAGGGCAGGGGTCCCTGAGGGGACGGAGGACGTGCAATGGTGGTGTGTGGTACTTGCGTGACCGGGCTCGGGCCTGGTTGGGCCGGGGGAGAGTGGCCCTTTATGTGGCCTGTTGTTGGACAGGCCACATGACGGGCCACTCTCCCCCGGCTCGACCAGGCCCGAGCCCAGTCACGCAAGCACCACACACCTCCATTGCACGTCCTACGTCCCCTCAGGGACCCTTGCCCTCGAGCATGACAACCTCGTGGGTCCGATCCACTGCCGGCCCATGCGCCCAGCCCGGGCCGCCATCTTGGACACTTCGCCACGAGGCCGCCTGGCCCCCGATCGACCTCAACCCTGGGCCTAGCCCGGCCTCAGACATTCCGGCACCACCCTCCACCCAGGAGGTGAGCGGGCTACTTGGCAAGCCAATGGGAGAAAGAGGTGCCGATGGCTCTCCCCCGCCAAGTGCCGCTCGCCCATCACCTCCCCGGGCGCTGGCTCCACCCCCCTGCTGGGTGTCTGGACTCCCTCATCCCGGACCTCCCGACCTCCAAGTGCGAGGGTCCGGACATCAAAGCACGCCAGCCCTATAACTGGGGCAGCTCCAGAGCAGGAAGGCAGTTGTATCTTGGAGTCGAGAGACGTAAAGAGGAACTCATCCTGGACGGACTACTGGCGCTGCCATAGCTCTGTCCTGTGCACCATCGTCCTGCCTGTTGGCGCTGCCACAGTCGTCGTAACCTTCAACCTTCATCGTCGTCCGGATCTGCTGGCGTGGCCGCGGACCGTTGTAACCGCCATCTTCACCGGGACCTGCAGGCTCCGCCGCGGACCGTCGCCCTTCATCTACTTCGGGACCTGCTTGGCTCCTCCACGGCCCGACCATCTAAGAACGCCGAGCTCGAAGATTGTGAGCTATTTTGACCTCATTGGTAATTAAGACTGTCCCGCTACCCTTTTCCTCAAAGAGATCAGAACCGAGGGGACCCCTGAGTCCAGACCTCCTTGTATCATCCTATCGTAACCTAAGAACTACATATAAAGTCTCGTTAACCTTCAACCTTGTGTGGTGTCCGTCTGTGGGGGGGAAGTTACTTATCTGTACAGTCGTTGGAGACGGCTCTCCCTGGAGACCTCTCCCCGTAATCTCGGCCGACCCTCCCGGTCCGTCTAACATTGGTGGCCAGCGGCGCGATCCGAATCACCGCATAACGTACAGAGAGTAGCTCACCCCACAACGAACAACGATGTCGACTAAAGAGAGCGGAGCAACTGAGAAGTTCCAAATGGAAAAGCTAGAGGAATACAGCCATCGTGAACTAAAGCAGTTCTGCATCGAACTAGGTATCGCTACCACCGGACTAAGCACCAAAGATGATTTCAAGCATGCCCTAGAATCTTGGGCAGAGACCGGGGATGTCGAAGCCCCTGAGCAAAGCACCGCGAAAAATACCAACACGGCCCCTGAGGGGCAAAGAACCAGTCTCTCGCAAGACGAGATCCAAGAAAGAGAAAAAGCCCGACTACACGAACTCGAAATGGCCCGACTCAAGATGGACATAGAACTCAAATTGGCCGAGCAAAAAATAAACTTAGAGCACCTTCGCCTCCGAGAAGAAAGAGAGGAGAAACAGAGGCAAAGGGAGCTCGAGGAAAAAAGACTAACGTACGAACACGAGCGGAACCTAGCCGAAATCAACCTGCGCAAACAAAATAAAGAGTTAGGGGTGCCCGACAGACCGTCCACCCCAGGGACCACGGAGAAAAAAGTGCACATCCCCAAGGATGTGGTCCGAGAATATTTTCGAGAAGACGATATCCAGCAATGGTTTAAGGCCTATGAAATCGCGATGACCGCGCACCGGATCGATAGAGCCGACTGGGGAGCCGGCTTATGGGGCAAATTCCTCAATGAGGGCCGCGATACTCTGTTACAGCTCCCAGACCACCAGATGACCTCCTACGACCATATGAAGGCGGCCCTCCTCACCCGCTATGGCCTCACGCCCGAGATGTACCGCCAGAGGTTCCGAGACTGCACACGCATTCCAGGTACAACTTGGGTGGACTATGTAACGTACTTTAGCCGAGCCTTCGAAGGCTGGATCAGAGGGAACAACGTCTCGACCTACGAGCAGCTATTCAATCTGATGGTATGGGAGCATCTGTCCAACAATTGCTTCATTGAACTGCGCCAACACCTCCTCGACAGCAAGTTAACCGATCCCCGGCAGCTCGCAGCCGAAGCTGACCGGTGGGAGATCACCAGAGTGGGCCGGAATGGGTCCTACGAGCAGAGCAGGAACAACAATGGTCACCACCGACCCAGAGGAGGAGGAGGGGGCCAAGGACGAGGAAGAGACAACACTCCGGCCGCCCCCACTACCAGCACCACCCCCCCGGCCAACCGGGGCAGCACCCCGGCGCGACCGGGGTACAGAGCCAATGTTACATGTCACCGATGCCAACGAGTCGGCCACTATGCAAACGACCCAAGCTGCCCGCAGTATCAGAGTCCAAAACCCCGCCATGTGGCCGCCGCGGCACTAGGGGAGGAACAGATCTCCGAGGAACAAGAAACAGACGAGCAAGAGTATCAAGAGTGGGAGCCAGCCGCCATGACTCTCGCGTGCTTAGGGGGGAGAGACATGGTCCCGCGGGTCCCCCTACCCGCTAACACCCAGAAGTACAGCCAATGGGTGAGCATCAATGGACAACGGGCCGAAGCCCTTCGAGACACCGGGGCCAGTGTGACAGCCGTCCGCTGCCATCTGGTGACCCCAGAACAATATCTACCGAACATTCTCTGCCCTGTGCGATCAGCCGACAACTCGGAGAGTCTGTGTCGGATGGCCTGCGTCCCCTTTGAGTGGGGTGGGGTCTCCGGCATGTTGAAGGTAACGGTCCGAGACGACGCCCCCGTGGACTGCCTTCTCGGAAATGATCTGGAAAGCTCCCCGTGGGCAGCCGTGGAGCGAAAAGAACACTTGGGGATGTTGGGCGTCCCAGACTGGGCGTGTGTCACCACCCGGTCCATGGCCGCCCGTGCCAACCATCACCCGGAAGAACCAGAATGGCCGGCGCCACCGCCTCCGGTCGCCCCCGCCGAGACCCCCGACCATGGCACCCCCCTCGAACTTGCTCAACCTTCCGACCTCGCTAATCTCGACCAATGGGCTCAAGAAGGGGGACCCACACAAGAACAATTTCGTCGGGAACAGAAGACCTGCCCCTCCCTTGAGGGACTCAGACAACAAGCGCTCGCCCAAAGCGCAGGGGACACCTCCGGAACTCATTGGGTCTACTGGGACAATGATCTATTATACAGCGAGCAACGAATCGCCGAGCTGGGGGCCAACCGAGTACTAGTGGTGCCCCTCCGCTTTAGAGACTTCCTGCTAAATCTGGCCCACGATGTCCCCCTGGCAGGGCACCTGGGACAGGATAAGACCTACAGCCGCCTAGTGACCCACTTCTTCTGGCCCAAAATGAGAAACGATGTGCACCAGCATTGCCGATCTTGCCCCACGTGCCAAGCCAGTGGGAAGAGCGGCCGCAAATTAAAGGCCCCCCTGCAACCCTTTCCAGTAGTCACGACCCCATTTGAGAGGGTCGGGATCGACATTGTGGGACCCCTGGACCCGCGTACAAGACAAGGCCATCGCTTCATCCTGGTACTAGTGGACCACGCCACCCGCTACCCTGAGGCTATTCCTCTCCGGACCGTGACAGCCCCAGTGGTCGGCCGGGCCCTGATGGGGATCTTCTCCCGGGTGGGGTTCCCCCGAGAAGTCGTCAGTGACAGAGGCACGAACTTTATTTCTAAATATATGAAGTCCCTCTGGCAACAGTGTGGGGTCACCTACCGCTTCACGACCCCCTATCACCCCCAAGGAAACGGACTTGTTGAGCGGTTCAATCGCACGCTAAAAGGGATGATCGGGGGATTGGAAGAGCCCCTCCGTCGCCAGTGGGATGTGCTGCTGCCGTGCCTCCTCTTCGCCTACCGGGAGGTCCCACAGAAATCCTTAGGCTTCAGCCCCTTCGAACTGCTCTATGGGCACCCAGTGCGGGGGCCGCTCAGCCTGATCAAAGAAGGCTGGGAGATGCCTCCGGCAAAGAACCCTCCAGATGTCTTCCGGTACCTCCTCACCCTCCGCAACCAGTCCCGGCGGTTCAGAGACCTAGCAAAAGCCAACCTAGAGGCCAGTCAAGAGGACATGAAAAAATGGTATGACCAGAACGCCTCATCCATCGAATTCGAACCGGGACAACAGGTCTGGGTAATGTCCCCCACAGAGCCGTGCGCTCTCCAAGACAAATGGACGGGACCCTTCAAGGTAATCGAGCGCAAGGGTCCTGCCACCTATCTGATCGATATGGAGTCCTCCCGGAATCCACTCCGAGTCCTCCACACCAACAGACTGAAGCCCCACTTTGCACGAACAGAACTCAGCCTACTGATGGCCACAGACAATGGGGTTGAAGACGACTCCGAGCCTCTCCCTGACCTCTTGCGGACCCAGGAGCAAGACGGCTCCATAGATGGGGTCCGACTCTCGGAGACCCTCACCAGAGAACAACGCCAAGAGTGCCAAGCCCTCCTATCACGGTTCGCCAGTCTGTTCTCCCTCACCCCAGGTGTCACTTCCTGGTGTGTGCACGATGTGGACACCGGAGACAGCCCTCCTATCCGCCACCGGGCCTACCGCGTACCTGATCGGGTACGGGCCTGCATCCAGGCGGAAGTAGCTAAGATGCTCACGCTCGGGGTCATCGAGCCCTCAGACAGTCCATGGGCCAGCCCGGTCGTGCTGGTCCCCAAAGCGGCCGCCCCCGGAACCACACCTGAACTCCGGTTCTGTGTCGACTACCGGGGCCTGAATGAAGTCACCAGAACGGACGCACACCCCATCCCCCGGGCAGATGAACTGGTCGACCGAATGGGCGCTGCCCGCTACCTCAGCATCTTCGACCTGACGGCAGGTTATTGGCAGATCGGCCTCACACCCCGAGCACAAGAACGTTCTGCCTTCTCCACCCCCGATGGCCACTATCATTTTACGGTCATGCCCTTCGGCATGAAGAATGCCCCAGCGACTTTCCAACGGCTCGTCAATCAGGTCCTGGCGGGGCTCGAAGAGTTCAGCGCCGCCTACCTGGACGACATCGCTGTGTACAGCCACCAGTGGACCGAACACCTCCACCACCTCCAGGCAGTGTTGCAAGCCCTCCAGCGAGCTGGCCTTACGATCAAGGCTAGCAAATGCCAAATTGGACAAGGGTCAGTGACCTACCTCGGACACCAGGTGGGAAGCGGCCTAGTGGCCCCTCTGCAGCTGAAAATTGCCGCCATCCAGAACTGGCAACCCCCTATCACTCAAACTGAGGTGCGAGCCTTCCTGGGCCTCACGG
This sequence comes from Lissotriton vulgaris, assembly GCF_964263255.1. Lineage (NCBI taxonomy): Eukaryota > Metazoa > Chordata > Amphibia > Caudata > Salamandridae > Lissotriton > Lissotriton vulgaris. The sequence goes on from NC_141694.1 coordinate 1,052,194,336, forward strand.
GCTACTACCGAAGGTTCGTGAAAGACTATGGTACCATCGTGGGGCCCCTCACCGAACTCACGTCAAAAAATCAGCCCAAGAAGGTGAACTGGACCCCAGAGTGTCAAGCGGCATTCGAACAATTAAAGGCCGCCATGTGTTCCGCTCCTGTGCTCCAGGCCCCAGACTACAGCCGGGAGTTCGTCGTCCAGACGGACGCCTCCGACCAGGGCATTGGGGCGGTCCTGTCCCAAGTGAACACCGAAGGCCTTGATCAACCGGTGGCCTTCATCAGCCGGAGACTCCTACCACGGGAACAACGCTGGAGCACCATAGAGAGGGAAGCCTTCGCGGTGGTATGGGCCCTCAAGAAGCTCCGGCCCTACCTTTTTGGCACCCACTTTCGGGTGCAGACTGACCACCGACCTTTGCAGTGGTTGATGCACATGCGGGGGGAGAACCCAAAATTGCTACGCTGGTCCATCTCCTTGCAAGGGATGGACTTCACAGTCGAACACCGGCCTGGGTCCGACCACGCCAACGCAGATGGCCTGTCCCGGTTTTTCCGCCTCGACGAAGAGAGTCCCCAAGAGGATGGGTAACTCTCCCCGCCTTCAGCTGGGGGGGACGCATGTTGGACAGGCCACATGACGGGCCACTCTCCCCCGGCTCGACCAGGCCCGAGCCCAGTCACGCAAGCACCACACACCTCCATTGCACGTCCTACGTCCCCTCAGGGACCCTTGCCCTTGAGCATGACAACCTCGTGGGTCCGATCCACTGCCGGCCCATGCGCCCAGCCCGGGCCGCCATCTTGGACACTTCGCCACGAGGCCGCCAGGCCCCCGATCGACCTCAACCCTGGGCCTAGCCCGGCCTCAGACATTCCGGCACCACCCTCCACCCAGGAGGTGAGCGGGCTACTTGGCAAGCCAATGGGAGAAAGAGGTGCCGATGGCTCTCCCCCGCCAAGTGCCGCTCGCCCATCACCTCCCTGGGCGCTGGCTCCACCCCCCTGCTGGGTGTCTGGACTCCCTCATCCCGGACCTCCCGACCTCCAAGTGCGAGGGTCCGGACATCAAAGCACGCCAGCCCTATAACTGGGGCAGCTCCAGAGCAGGAAGGCAGTTGTATCTTGGAGTCGAGAGACGTAAAGAGGAACTCATCCTGGACGGACTACTGGCGCTGCCATAGCTCTGTCCTGTGCACCATCGTCCTGCCTGTTGGCGCTGCCACAGTCGTCGTAACCTTCAACCTTCATCGTCGTCCGGATCTGCTGGCGTGGCCGCGGACCGTTGTAACCGCCATCTTCACCGGGACCTGCAGGCTCCGCCGCGGACCGTCGCCCTTCATCTACTTCGGGACCTGCTTGGCTCCTCCACGGCCCGACCATCTAAGAACGCCGAGCTCGAAGATTGTGAGCTATTTTGACCTCATTGGTAATTAAGACTGTCCCGCTACCCTTTTCCTCAAAGAGATCAGAACCGAGGGGACCCCTGAGTCCAGACCTCCTTGTATCATCCTATCGTAACCTAAGAACTACATATAAAGTCTCGTTAACCTTCAACCTTGTGTGGTGTCCGTCTGTGGGGGGGAAGTTACTTATCTGTACAGTCGTTGGAGACGGCTCTCCCTGGAGACCTCTCCCCGTAATCTCGGCCGACCCTCCCGGTCCGTCTAACACCTGTCCAACATGCGTCCCCCCCAGCTGAAGGCGGGGAGAGTTACCCATCCTCTTGGGGACTCTCCTCGTCGAGGCGGAAAAACCGGGACAGGCCATCCGCGTTGGCGTGATCTGGCCCAGGCCGGTGTTCGACTGTGAAGTCCATACCTTGCAAGGATATGGACCAGCGTAGCAACTTTGGGTTTTCCCCCCGCATATGCATCAGCCACTGCAGGGGTCGGTGGTCGGTCTGCACCCGAAAGTGGGTGCCAAAAAGGTAGGGCCGGAGCTTCTTGAGGGCCCATACCACAGCGAAGGCTTCCCTCTCTATGGTGCTCCAGCGTTGCTCCCGTGGTAGGAGTCTCCGGCTGATGAAGGCCACCGGTTGATCAAGGCCTTCGGTGTTCACTTGAGACAGGACCGCCCCAATGCCCTGGTCAGAGGCGTCCGTCTGGACGACGAACTCCCGGCTGTAGTCCGGGGCCTGGAGCACAGGAGCGGAACACATGGCGGCCTTCAACTGTTCGAATGCCGTTTGACACTCTGGGGTCCAGTTCACTTTCTTGGGCTGATTCTTTGACGTGAGTTCTGTGAGAGGCCCCACTATGGTACCATAGTCTTTCACGAACCTTCGGTAATAGCCCGTGAGGCCCAGGAAGGCTCGTACCTCGGTTTGGGTGATGGGGGGTTGCCAGTCCTGGATGGCGGCAATTTTCAGCTGTAGAGGGGCCACTAGGCCGCTTCCCACCTGGTGTCCGAGGTAGGTCACAGACCCTTGTCCAATTTGACACTTGCTGGCCTTGATCGTGAGGCCAGCTCGCTGAAGGGCTTGCAGCACTGCTCGGAGGTGGTGGAGGTGCTCGGTCCAATGGTGGCTGTACACAGCGATGTCGTCTAGGTAGGCGGCGCTGAACCCTTCGAGCCCCGCCAGGACCTGATTGACGAGCCGTTGGAAAGTCGCTGGGGCATTCTTCATGCCGAAGGGCATGACCGTAAAATGGTAATGGCCATCGGGGGTGGAGAAGGCAGAACGTTCTTGTGCTCGGGGTGTGAGGCCGATCTGCCAATAACCTGCTGTCAGGTCGAAGATGCTGAGGTAGCGGGCAGCTCCCATTCGGTCGACCAGTTCATCTGCCTGGGGGATGGGATGTGCGTCTGTTCTGGTGACTTCATTCAGGCCCCGGTAGTCGACGCAGAACCGGAGTTCTGGTGTGGTTCCGGGGGCGGCTGCTTTGGGGACCAGTACGACCGGGCTGGCCCATGGGCTGTCTGAGGGCTCGATGACCCCGAGCGTGAGCATCTTGGACACTTCCGCCTGGATGCAGGCCCGTACCCGATCAGGTACGCGGTAGGCCCGGTGGCGGATAGGAGGGCTGTCTCCGGTGTCCACATCGTGTACACACCAGGAAGTGACACCTGGGGTGAGGGAGAACAGACTGGCGAACTGTGACAGGAGGGCTTGGCACTCTTGGCGTTGTTCTCTGGTGAGGGTCTCCGAGAGTCGGACCCCATCCACGGAGCCGTCTTGCTCCTGGGTCCGCAGGAGGTCAGGGAGAGGCTCGGAGTCGTCTTCAACCCCATTGTCTGTGGCCATCAGGAGGCTGAGTTCTGTTCGTGCAAAGTGGGGTTTCAGTCTGTTGGTGTGGAGGACCCGGAGTGGGTTCCGGGAGGACTCCATATCGATGAGGTAGGTGGCAGGACCCTTGCGCTCGATTACCTTGAAGGGCCCCGTCCATTTGTCTTGGAGAGCGCATGGCTCCGTGGGGGACATTACCCATACCTGTTGCCCCGGTTCGAATTCAATGGATGAGGCGTTCTGGTCATACCATTTTTTCATGTCCTCTTGACTGGCCTCTAGGTTGGCTTTTGCTAGGTCTCTGAATCGCCGGGACTGGTTGCGGAGGGTGAGGAGGTACCGGAAGACATCTGGAGGGTTCTTGGCCGGAGGCATCTCCCAGCCTTCTTTGATCAGGCTGAGCGGCCCCCGCACTGGGTGCCCGTATAGCAGTTCAAATGGGCTGAAGCCTAGGGATTTCTGTGGGACCTCTCGGTAGGCGAAGAGGAGGCACGGCAGCAGCACATCCCACTGGCGACGGAGGGGCTCTTCCAATCCCCCGATCATCCCTTTTAGCGTGCGGTTGAACCGCTCGACAAGTCCGTTCCCTTGGGGGTGATAGGGGGTCGTGAATCGGTAGGTGACCCCACACTGTTGCCAGAGGGATTTCATGTATTTAGAGATAAAGTTCGTGCCTCTGTCGCTGACGACTTCTCGGGGGAACCCCACACGGGAGAAGATCCCCATCAGGGCCCGGCCGACCACTGGGGCTGTCACGGTCCGGAGAGGAACAGCCTCAGGGTAGCGGGTGGCGTGGTCCACTAGCACCAAGATGAAGCGATGGCCTTGTTTTGTGCGCGGGTCCAGGGGTCCCACAATGTCTATTCCGACCCTCTCAAATGGGGTCGTGACTACTGGAAAAGGTTGCAAGGGGGCCTTTAGTTTGCGGCCGCTCTTCCCACTGGCTTGGCACGTGGGGCAAGATCGGCAATGCTGGTGCACATCGTTCCTCATTTTGGGCCAGAAGAAGTGGGTCACTAGGCGACTGTAGGTTTTATCTTGTCCCAGGTGCCCTGCCAGGGGGACATCGTGGGCCAGGTTTAGCAGGAAGTCTCTAAAGCGGAGGGGCACTACTAGTACTCGGTTGGCCCCCAGCTCGGCGATTCTTTGCTCGCTGTACAACAGATCATTGTCCCAGTAGACCCAATGAGTTCCGGAGGTATCTCCTGCGCTTTGGGCGAGCGCTTGTTGGCGGAGTCCCTCGAGGGAGGGACAGGTCTTCTGTTCCTGGCGAAATTGTTCTTGTGTGGGCCCCCCCTCTTGGGCCCACTGGTCAAGGTTATCGAGGTCGGAAGGTTGAGCAGGTTCGAGGGGTGGTGTCATGGTCGGTGGTCTCGGCTGGGGCGACCGGAGGCGGTGGCGCCGGCCATTCTGGTTCTTCCGGGTGATGGTTGGCACGGACGGCCATGGACCGGGTGGTGACGCACGCCCAGTCCGGGACGCCTAACATCCCCAAGTGTTCTCTTCGCTCCACGGCTGCCCACGGGGAGCTCTCCAGGTCATTTCCGAGGAGGCAGTCCACGGGGGCGTCGTCTCGAACCGTTACCTTCAACATGCCGGAGACCCCTCCCCACTCAAAGGGGACGCAGGCCATCCGACACAGACTTTCCGAGTTGTCGGCTGATCGCACAGGGCAGAGAATGTTCGGTAGATATTGTTCTGGGGTCACCAGGTGACAGCGGACGGCTGTTACACTGGCCCCGGTGTCTCGAAGGGCTTCGGCCCGTCGTCCATTGATGCTCACCCATTGGCTGTACTTCTGGGTGTTAGCGGGTAGGGGGACCCGCGGGACCATGTCTCTTCCCCCTAAGCACGCGAGAGTCATGGCGGCTGGCTCCCACTCTTGATACTCTTGCTCGTCTGTTTCTTGTTCCTCGGAGATCTGTTCTTCCCCTAGTGCCGCGGCGGCCACTTGGCGGGGTTTTGGACTCTGATACTGCGGGCAGCTTGGGTCGTTTGCATAGTGGCCGACTCGGTGGCATCGGTGACACGTGACATTGGCTCTGTACCCCGGTCGCGCCGGGGTGCTGCCCCGGTTGGCCGGGGGGGTGGTGCTGGCAGCGGGGGCGGCCGGAGTGATGTCTCTTCCTCGTCCTTGGCCTCCTCCTCCTCCTCTGGGTCGGTGGTGACCATTGTTGTTCCTGTTCTGTTCGTAGGACCCATTCCGGCCCACTCTGGTGATCTCCCACCGGTCAGCTTCGGCTGCGAGCTGCCGGGGATCGGTTAACTTGCTGTCGAGGAGGTGTTGGCGTAGTTCAATGAAGCAATTGTTGGACAGATGCTCCCATACCATCAGATTGAACAGCTGCTCGTAGGTCTTGACGTTGTTTCCTTTGATCCAGCCTTCGAAAGCTCGGCTAAAGTACGTTACATAGTCCACCCAAGTTGTACCCGGGATGCGTGTGCAGTCTCGGAACCTCTGACGGTACATCTCGGGCGTGAGGCCATAGCGGGTGAGGAGGGCCGCTTTCATATGGTCGTAGGAGGTCATCTGGTGGTCTGGGAGCTGTAACAGGGTATCGCGGCCCTCATTGAGGAATCTGCCCCATAGGCCGGCTCCCCAATCGTTTCTATCGATCCGGTGCGCAGTCATAGCGATTTCATAGGCCTTAAACCATTGCTGGATGTCGTCCTCTCGGAAATATTCTCGGACAACATCCTTGGGGATGTGTACTTTTTTCTCCGTGGTCCCTGGGGTGTGTGGTCTCTCGGGCACCCCTAACTCTTTATTCTGCTTGCGCAGGTTGATCTCGGCTAGGTTCCGTTCGTGCTCGTACGCCAGTTTCTTTTCCTCGAGCTCCCTTTGTCTCTGTTTCTCCTCTCTTTCTTCTCGGAGACGTAGGTGCTCTAAGTTGATTTTTTGTTCGGCCAACTTGAGTTCTACGTCCATCTTGAGTCGGGCCATTTCTAGCTCGTGTAGTCGGGTTTTTTCTCTTTCTTGGATCTCGTCTTGCGAGAGACCGGTTCTTTGCCCTTCAGGGGTCGTGTTGGTTTTTTTCGCGGTGCTTTGCTCAGGGGTTTCGGCATCCCCGGTCTCTGCCCAAGATTCTAGGGCATGCTTAAAATCGTCCTTGGTGCTTAGTCCGGTGGTAGCGATACCTAGTTCGATGCAGAACTGCTTTAGTTCACGATGGCTGTATGTTAGACGGACCGGGAGGGTCGGCCGAGGTTACGGGGAGAGGTCTCCAGGGAGAGCCGTCTCCAACGACTGTACAGATAAGTAACTTCCCCCCCACAGACGGACACCACACAAGGTTGAAGGTTAACGAGACTTTATATGCAATTCTTAGGTTACGATGATGGATACAAGGAGGTCTGGACTCAGGGGTCCCCTCGGTTCTAGTCTCTGGTTTAGGAAAGGGGTAGCGGGACAGTCTTAGTTACCAATGAGTACAAAATAGCTCTCAATCCTCGAGCTCGGCGTTCTAGATGATCGGGCCGTGGAGGAGCCAAGCAGGTCCCGAGATGGATGAAGGAAGGACGACGGTCCGCGGCGGAGCCTGCAGGTCCCGGTGGAAGATGACGGTTACAACGGTCCGCGGCCACGCCAGCAGATCCCGACGACGATGAAGGATGAAGGCTACGACGACTGTGGCAGCGCCAACAGGCAGGACGATGGTGCACAGGACAGAGCTATGGCAGCGCCAGTAGTCCGTCCAGGATGAGTTCCTCTTTACGTCTCTCGACTCCAAGATACAACTGCCTTCCTGCTCTGGAGCTGCCCCAGTTATAGGGCTGGTGTGCTTTGATGTCCGGACCCTCGCACTTGGAGGTCGGGAGGTCCGGGATGGGGGAGTCCAGACACCCAGCAGGGGGGTGGAGCCAGCGCCCGGGGAGGCGATGGGCGAGCGGCACTTGGTGGGGGAGAGCCATCGGCACCTCTTTCTCCCATTGACTTGCCAAGTAGTCCGCTCACCTCCTGGGTGGATGGTGGTGCCGGGATGTCTGAGGCCGGGCCAGGCCCAGGGTTGAGGTCGATCGGGGGCCAGGCGGCCTCGTGGTGGAGTGTCCAAGATGGCGCCCCAGGATGGGCGCGTGGGCCGGCAGTGGATCGGACCCACGAGGTCGACATGCTCGAGGGCAGGGGTCCCTGAGGGGACGGAGGACGGGCAATGGTGGTGTGTGGTACTTGCGTGACCGGGCTCGGGCCTGGTTGGGCCGGGGGAGAGCGGCCCTTCATGTGGCCTGTCCAACATGCGTCCCCCCCAGCTGAAGGCGGGGAGAGTTACCCATCCTCTTGGGGACTCTCCTCGTCGAGGCGGAAGAACCGGGACAGGCCATCCGCGTTGGCGTGATCTGGCCCAGGCCGGTGTTCAACTGTGAAGTCCATACCTTGTAGGGAGATGGACCAGCGTAGTAACTTTGGGTTTTCCCCCCGCATCTGCATCAGCCACTGCAGGGGTCGGTGGTCGGTCTGCACCCGAAAGTGGGTGCCGAAAAGGTAGGGCCGGAGTTTCTTGAGGGCCCATACCACAGCGAAGGCCTCCCTCTCTATGGTGCTCCAGCGTTGCTCCCGTGGTAGGAGTCTCCGGCTGATGAAGGCCACCGGTTGATCAAGGCCTTCGGTGTTCACTTGAGACAGGACTGCCCCAATGCCCTGGTCGGAGGCGTCCGTCTGGACGACGAACTCCCGGCTGTAGTCTGGGGCCTGGAGCACAGGGGCGGAACACATGGCGGCCTTTAATTGTTCAAATGCAGTTTGACACTCTGGGGTCCAGGTGACTTTCTTGGGTTGGTTCTTTGACGTGAGTTCTGTGAGGGGCCCCACTATGGTACCATAGTCTTTTACGAACCTTCGGTAGTAGCCCGTGAGGCCCAGGAAGGCTCGTACCTCGGTTTGGGTGATGGGGGGCTGCCAGGCCTGGATGGCGGCAATTTTCAGCTGTAGCGGGGCTACTAGGCCGCTTCCCACCTGGTGTCCGAGGTAGGTTACAGACCCTTGCCCAATTTGACACTTGCTGGCCTTGATCGTGAGGCCAGCTCGCTGAAGGGCTTGCAGCACTGCTCGGAGGTGGTGGAGGTGCTCGGTCCAATGGTGGCTGTATACAGCGATGTCGTCTAGGTAGGCGGCGCTGAATCCTTCGAGCCCCGCTAGGACCTGGTTGACGAGCCGTTGGAATGTTGCTGGGGCATTCTTCATGCCGAAGGGCATGACCGTGAAATGGTAATGGCCATCGGGGGTGGAGAAGGCAGAACGTTCTTGCGCCCGGGGTGTGAGGCCGATCTGCCAATAGCCTGCTGTCAGGTCGAAGATGCTGAGGTAGCGGGCAGCTCCCATTCGGTCGACTAGTTCATCTGCCCGGGGGATGGGGTGCGCGTCTGTTCTGGTGACCGCATTCAAGCCCCGGTAGTCGACGCAGAACCGGAGTTCTGGTGTGGTGCCGGGGGCAGCTGCTTTGGGGACCAGTACGACAGGGCTGGCCCAGGGACTGTCTGAGGGCTCGATGACCCCGATCGTGAGCATCTTGGCTATTTCTTCCTGGATGCAGGCCCGTACCCGGTCTGGCACGCGGTAGGCTCGGTGGCGGATAGGGGGGCTGTCCCCGGTATCCACATCGTGCACACACCAGGAAGTGACACCCGGGGTGAGGGAGAACAGGCTGGCGAACTGTGATAGGAGGGCTTGACACTCCTGGCGTTGTTCTCTGGTGAGGGCCTCTGAGAGCCGGACCCCATCCACGGAGCCGTCTTGCTCTTGAGTCCGTAGGAGGTCAGGGAGAGGCTCGGAGTCTTCTTCAACCCCAGTGTCTGTGGCCATCAGGAGGCTGAGCTCTGTTCGCACAAAGTGGGGCTTTAGTCTGTTAGCGTGGAGGACCCGGAGAGGGTTCCGGGAGGATTCCATGTCGATGAGATAAGTGGCAGGACCCTTGCGCTCTATTACTTTGAAGGGCCCCGTCCATTTGTCTTGCAGGGCGCATGGCTCAGTGGGGGACATCACCCATACCTGTTGGCCAGGTTCGAATTCAATGGATGAGGCGTTCTGGTCATACCATTTTTTCATGTCCTCTTGACTGGCCTCTAGGTTGGCCTTCGCTAGTTCTCTGAACCGCCGGGTCTGGTTGCGGAGGGTGAGGAGGTACCGGAAGACATCTGGAGGGTTCTTTAGCGGAGGCATCTCCCAGCCTTCTTTGACGAGACTGAGCGGCCCTCGCACTGGGTGTCCATATAGCAGTTCAAATGGGCTGAAGCCCAGGGATTTCTGGGGGACTTCTCGATACGCGAAGAGGAGGCACGGCAGCAGCACATCCCACTGGCGACGGAGGGGCTCTTCCAACCCCCCGATCATTCCCTTTAGCGTGCGGTTGAACCGCTCAACGAGTCCGTTCCCTTGAGGGTGATAGGGGGTTGTGAATCTGTAGGTGACCCCGCACTGTTGCCAGAGGGACTTCATGTATTTGGAAATAAAGTTCGTGCCTCTGTCGCTGACGACTTCTCGGGGGAAGCCCACACGGGAGAAGATCCCCATCAGGGCCCGGCCGACCACCGGGGCTGTCACAGTTCGCAGAGGAACAGCCTCAGGGTAGCGGGTGGCGTGGTCCACTAGCACCAGGATGAATCGATGGCCTTGTTTTGTGCGTGGGTCCAAGGGCCCCACAATGTCTATTCCGACTCTCTCAAACGGGGTAGTGACCACGGGAAAAGGTTGCAGGGGAGCCTTTAGTTTGCGGCCGCTCTTCCCACTGGCTTGGCACGTGGGGCAAGATCGGCAATGCTGGTGCACATCGTTTCTCATTTTGGGCCAGAAGAAGTGGGTCACTAGGCGACTGTAGGTTTTATCTTGTCCCAGATGTCCTGCCAGGGGGACATCGTGGGCCAGGTTTAACAGGAAGTCTCTGAAACGGAGGGGTACCACTAGTACTCGGTTGCTCCCCAGCTCGGCGATTCTTTGCTCGCTGTACAGCAGATCATTGTCCCAGTAGACCCAATGAGTTCCGGGGGTATCCCCTGCGCTTTGGGCGAGCGCTTGCTGGCGGAGTCCCTCGAGGGAGAGACAGGTCTTCTGTTCTTTGCGAAATTGTTCTTGCGTGGGCCCCCCTTCTTGAGGCCACTGGTCGAGGTTAGCGAGGTCGGTAGATTGAGCTGGTTCGGCGGGAATGTTACGGTCGGTGTTTTCGGCCGGGGCGACCGGAGGCGGTGGCGCCGGCCATTCGGGTTCTTCTGGCTGGTGGTTGGCACGGGCGGCCATGGAACGGGTGGTGACGCACGCCCAGTCTGGGACGCCCAACATCCCCAGGTGTTCCTTTCGCTCCACGGCGGCCCACGGAGAGCTTTCCAGGTCATTGCCCAGGAGGCAGTCTACGGGGGCATCGTCTCGGACCGTCACTTTCAACATGCCGGAGACCCCCCCCCATTCGAAGGGGACGCAGGCCATCCGACACAGGCTCTCCGAGTTATCGGCTGATCGTACAGGGCAGAGAATGTTCGGTAGATACTGTTCTGGGGCCACCAGGTGACAGCGGACGGCTGTTACACTGGCCCCGGTGTCACGAAGGGCTTCGGCCTGGTGTCCATTGATGCTCACCCATTGGCTGTACTTCTGGGTGTTAGCGGGTAGGGGGACCCGCGGGACCATGTCTTTCCCCCCTAAGCAGGCTAGAGTCATGGCGGCTGGCTCCCACTCTTGATGCTCTTGTTCGTACTCTTCCTGTTCCTCGGAGATCTGTTCTTCCCCTAGGGCTGCAGCGGCCACTTGGCGGGGTCTTGGGCTCTGGTACTGCGGGCAGTTTGGGTCGTTCGCATAGTGGCCGACTCGTTGACATCGGTGACACGTGACATTGGCTCTGTACCCCGGTCGCGCTGGGGTGCTGCCCCGGTTGGCCGGGGGGGTGGTGTTGGTAGCGGGGGCGACCGGGGCGTTGTCTCTTCCTCGCCCTTGGCCCCCTCCTCCTCCTCTGGGTCGGTGCTGACCATTGTTGTTCCGGTTCTGTTCGTAGGACCCATTCCGGCCCACTCGGGTGATCTCCCACCGGTCAGCTTCGGCTGCGAGCTGCCGGGGATCCGTTAACTTGCTGTCGAGGAGGTGTTGGCGGAGTTCAATGAAGCAATTGTTCGACAGATGCTCCCATACCATCAGGTTAAATAGTTGCTCGTAGGTCGTGACGTTGCTTCCTCGGATCCAGCCCTCGAAGGCTCGGCTAAAGTATGTTACATAGTCCACCCAAGTTGTACCCGGGATGCGGGTGCAGTCTCGGAACCTCTGACGGTACATCTCGGGTGTGAGACCATAGCGGGTGAGGAGGGCCGCTTTCATATGGTCGTAGGAGGTCATCTGGTGGTCCGGGAGCTGTAGTAGGGTGTCGCGGCCCTCATTGAGGAATCTTCCCCAGAGACCGGCTCCCCAGTCGCTTCTATCGATCCGGTGTGCAGTCATAGCGATTTCATAGGCTTTAAACCATTGCTGGATGTCGTCCTCTCTGAAGTATTCTCGGACAACATCCTTGGGGATGTGTACCTTTTTGTCTGTGGCCCCTGGGGTGGGGGGTCGCTCGGGCACCCCTGCTTCTTTATTCTGCTTGCGTAGGTTGATCTCGGCTAGGTTTCGTTCGTGTTCGTACGCTAGTTTTTTTTCCTCGAGCTCCCTTTGTCTCTGTTTCTCCTCTCTTTCTTCTCGGAGACGCAGGTGCTCTAAGTTGATTTTTTGTTCGGCCAACTTAAGTTCAACGTCCATTTTAAGTCGGGCCATTTCTAGTTCGTGTAGTCGGGTCCTTTCTCTTTCCTGGATCTCGTCTTGCGAGAGACCCGTTCTTTGCTCTTCCGGGGCCGTGGTCGTTTTTTCTACGGTGCTTTGATCAGGGGTTCCGGCAGCCCCGGTTTCTGCCCAAGATTCTAGGGCATGCTTAAAATCGTCCTTGGTACTCAGTCCGGTGGTAGCGATACCCAGTTCGATGCAGAATTGTTTAAGTTCACGATGGTTGTACTCCCCCAATTTCTCCATTTGGAATTTCTCGGTTGATCCGCTCTCTTTCGTGGTCATTGTGACTCCGTCGTGGGGTGAGCTACTCTCTGTACGTTTATGCGGTGATTCGGATCGCGCCGCTGGCCACCAATGTTAGACGGACCGGGAGGGTCGGCCGAGGTTACGGGGAGAGGTCTCCAGGGAGAGCCGTCTCCAACGACTGTACAGATAAGTAACTTCCCCCCCACAGACGGACACCACACAAGGTTGAAGGTTAACGAGACTTTATATGCAATTCTTAGGTTACGATGATGGATACAAGGAGGTCTGGACTCAGGGGTCCCCTCGGTTCTAGTCTCTGGTTTAGGAAAGGGGTAGCGGGACAGTCTTAGTTACCAATGAGTACAAAATAGCTCTCAATCCTCGAGCTCGGCGTTCTAGATGATCGGGCCGTGGAGGAGCCAAGCAGGTCCCGAGATGGATGAAGGAAGGACGACGGTCCGCGGCGGAGCCTGCAGGTCCCGGTGGAAGATGACGGTTACAACGGTCCGCGGCCACGCCAGCAGATCCCGACGACGATGAAGGATGAAGGCTACGACGACTGTGGCAGCGCCAACAGGCAGGACGATGGTGCACAGGACAGAGCTATGGCAGCGCCAGTAGTCCGTCCAGGATGAGTTCCTCTTTACGTCTCTCGACTCCAAGATACAACTGCCTTCCTGCTCTGGAGCTGCCCCAGTTATAGGGCTGGTGTGCTTTGATGTCCGGACCCTCGCACTTGGAGGTCGGGAGGTCCGGGATGGGGGAGTCCAGACACCCAGCAGGGGGGTGGAGCCAGCGCCCGGGGAGGCGATGGGCGAGCGGCACTTGGTGGGGGAGAGCCATCGGCACCTCTTTCTCCCATTGACTTGCCAAGTAGTCCGCTCACCTCCTGGGTGGATGGTGGTGCCGGGATGTCTGAGGCCGGGCCAGGCCCAGGGTTGAGGTCGATCGGGGGCCAGGCGGCCTCGTGGTGGAGTGTACAAGATGGCGCCCCAGGATGGGCGCGTGGGCCGGCAGTGGATCGGACCCACGAGGTCGACATGCTCGAGGGCAGGGGTCCCTGAGGGGACGGAGGACGGGCAATGGTGGTGTGTGGTACTTGCGTGACCGGGCTCGGGCCTGGTTGGGCCGGGGGAGAGCGGCCCTTCATGTGGCCTGTCCAACACTGTACTCCTCTAGTTTTTCCATTTGGAACTTCTCAGTTGATCCGCTTTCTTTAGTTGTCATTGTGGTTCGTTGTGGGGTGAGCTACTCTCTGTACGTTATGCGGTGATTCGGATCGCGCCGCTGGCCACCAATGTTAGACGGACCGGGAGGGTCGGCCGAGATTACGGGGAGAGGTCTCCAGGGAGAGCCGTCTCCAACGACTGTACAGACAAGTAACTTCCCCCCCACAGACGGACACCACACAAGACTGAAGATTAACGAGACTTTATATGCAATTCTTAGGTTACGATGGTATGATACAAGGAGGTCTGGACTCCGGGGTCCCCTCGATTCTAGTCTTTGGTTGAGGAAAGGGGTAGCGGGACAGTCTTAGTTACCAATGAGTACAAAATAGCTCTCAATCCTCGAGCTCGGCGTTCTAGGTGATCGGGCCGTGGCGGAGCCAAGCAGGTCCCGAGATGGACGAAGGAAAGACGACGGTCCGCGGCGGAGCCTGCAGGTCCCGGTGAAAGATGACGGTTACAACGGTCCGCGGCCACGCCAGCAGATCCCGACGGCGATGAAGGATGAAGGTTACGACAGCTGTGGCAGCGCCAACAGGCAGGACGATGGTGCACAGGACAGAGCTACGGCAGCGCCAGTAGTCCGTCCAGGATGAGTTCCTCTTTACGTCTCTCGACTCCAAGATACAACTGCCTTCCTGCTCTGGAGCTGCCCCAGTTATAGGGCTGGCGTGCTTTGATGTCCGGGCCCTCGCACTTGGAGGTCGGGAGGTCCGGGATGAGGGAGTCCAGACACCCAGCAGGGGGGTGGAGCCAGCGCCCGGGGAGGCGATGGGCGAGCGGCACTTGGCGGGGGAGAGCCATCGGCACCTCTTTCTCCCATTGACTTGCCAAGTAGCCCGCTCACCTCCTGGGTGGAGGGTGGTGCCGGGATGTCTGAGGCCGGCTAGGCCCAGGGTTGAGGTCGATCGGGGGCCAGGCGGCCTCGTGGTGAAGTGTCCAAGATGGCGGCCCAGGCTGGGCGCGTGGGCCGGCAGTGGATCGGACCCACGAGGTTCACGTGCTCGAGGGCAGGGGTCCCTGAGGGGACGGAGGACGTGCAATGGTGGTGTGTGGTACTTGCGTGACCGGGCTCGGGCCTGGTTGGGCCGGGGGAGAGTGGCCCTTTATGTGGCCTGTCCAACAGGGGGGGTGTTAGCCACACACACACTCTGATGCTGGGCACTGGGGGCACTGGTGGGGGGGTGTTAGGCACATACTCTGATGCTGGGCACTGGGGGGCACTGGTGGGCACTGGTGGGGGGGTGTTAGCCACACACACACTCTGATGCTGGGCACTGGTGGGCACTGGTGGGCACTGGTGGGGGTGTTAGGCACACACTCTGATGCTGGGCACTGGTGGGCACTGGTGGGGGTGTTAGGCACACACTCTGATGCTGGGCACTGGGGGGCACTGGTGGGGGTGTTAGGCACACACTCTGATGCTGGGCTCTGGTGGGCACAGGTGGGGGTGTTAGCCACACACACACTCTGATGCTGGGCACTGGGGGGCACTGGTGGGCACTGGTGGGGGTGTTAGGCACACACTCTGATGCTGGGCTCTGGTGGGCACTGGTGGGGGTGTTAGCCACACACACACTCTGATGCTGGGCACTGGGGGGCACTGGGGGGCACTGGTGGGGGTGTTAGGCAAACACACACACTCTGATGCTGGGCACTGGGGGGCACTGGTGGGGGTGTTAGCCACACACACACTCTGATGCTGGGCACTGGGGGGCACTGGGGGGCACTGGTGGGGGGGTGTTAGCCACACACACACTCTGATGCTGGGCACTGGGGGCACTGGTGGGGGGGGTGTTAGCCACACACACACTCTGATGCTGGGCACTGGGGGGCACTGGTGGGGGTGTTAGGCACACGCTCTGATGCTGGGCTCTGGTGGGCACTGGTGGGGGTGTTAGCCACACACACACTCTGATGCTGGGCACTGGGGGGCACTGGTGGGGGTGTTAGCCACACACACACTCTGATGCTGGGCACTGGTGGGCACTGGTGGGGGTGTTAGCCACACACACACTCTGATGCTGGGCACTGGGGGGCACTGGTGGGTGTGTTAGGCACACACTCTGATGCTGGGCTCTGGTGGGCACTGGTGGGGGTGTTAGCCACACACACACTCTGATGCTGGGCACTGGGGGGCACTGGTGGGCACTGTTGGGGGGGGGGTGTTAGCCACACACACACTCTGATGCTGGGCACTGGTGGGCACTGGTGGGGGTGTTAGGCACACACTCTGATGCTGGGCACTGGTGGACACTGGTGGGGGTGTTAGGCACACACTCTGATGCTGGGCACTGGGGGGCACTGGTGGGGGTGTTAGGCACACACTCTGATGCTGGGCTCTGGTGGGCACTGGTGGGGGTGTTAGCCACACACACACTCTGATGCTGGGCACTGGGGGGCACTGGTGGGCACTGGTGGGGGTGTTAGGCACACACTCTGATGCTGGGCTCTAGTGGGCACTGGTGGGGGTGTTAGCCACACACACACTCTGATGCTGGGCAGTGGGGGGCACTGGTGGGGGTATTAGGGACACACACACTCTGATGTTGGGCACTGGGGGGCACTGGTGGGGGTGTTAGACACACACACACTCTGATGCTGGGCACTGGGGGGCACTGGGGGGCACTGGTGGGGGGGGGGGTGTTGGCCACACACACACTCTGCTGCTGGGCACTGGGGGGCACTGGTGGGGGGGGTGTTAGCCACACACACACTCTGATGCTGGGCACTGGGGGGCACTGGGGGGCACTGGTGGGGGTGTTAGGCACACACTCTGATGCTGGGCTCTGGTGGGCACTGGTGGGGGTGTTAGCCACACACACACTCTGATGCTGGGCACTGGGGGGCACTGGTGGGGGTGTTAGCCACACACACACTCTGATGCTGGGCACTGGTGGGCACTGTTGGGGGTGTTAGGCACACACTCTGATGCTGGGCTCTGGTGGGCACTGGTGGGGGTGTTAGCCACACACACACTCTGATGCTGGGCACTGGGGGGCACTGGTGGGGGTGTTAGCCACACACACACTCTGATGCTGGGCACTGGTGGGCACTGGTGGGGGTGTTAGGCACACACTCTGATGCTGGGCACTGGGGGGCACTGGTGGGTGTGTTAGGCACACACTCTGATGCTGGGCTCTGGTGGGCACTGGTGGGGGTGTTAGCCACACACACACTCTGATGCTGGGCACTGGGGGGCACTGGTGGGCACTGTTGGGGGGGGGGTTAGCCACACACACACTCTGATGCTGGGCACTGGTGGGCACTGGTGGGGGTGTTAGGCACACACTCTGATGCTGGGCACTGGTGGACACTGGTGGGGGTGTTAGGCACACACTCTGATGCTGGGCACTGGGGGGCACTGGTGGGGGTGTTAGGCACACACTCTGATGCTGGGCTCTGGGGGGCACTGGTGGGGGTGTTAGACACACACACACTCTGATGCTGGGCACTTGGGGGGCACTGGGGGGCACTGGCGGGGGGGGGGTGTTGGCCACACACACACTCTGCTGCTGGGCACTGGGGGGCACTGGTGGGGGGGGGTGTTAGCCACACACACACTCTGATGCTGGGCACTGGGGGGCACTGGGGGGCACTGCTGGGGGTGTTAGGCACACACTCTGATGCTGGGCTCTGGTGGGCACTGGTGGGGGTGTTAGCCACACACACACTCTGATGCTGGGCACTGGGGGGCACTGGTGGGGGTGTTAGCCACACACACACTCTGATGCTGGGCACTGGTGGGCACTGTTGGGGGTGTTAGGCACACACTCTGATGCTGGGCTCTGGTGGGCACTGGTGGGGGTGTTAGCCACACACACACTCTGATGCTGGGCACTGGGGGGCACTGGTGGGGGTGTTAGCCACACACACACTCTGATGCTGGGCACTGGTGGGCACTGGTGGGGGTGTTAGGCACACACTCTGATGCTGGGCACTGGTGGGCACTGGTGGGGGTGTTAGGCACACACTCTGATGCTGGGCACTGGGGGGCACTGGTGGGGGTGTTAGCCACACACACACTCTGATGCTGGGCACTGGGGGGCACTGGTGGGCACTGGTGGGGGTGTTAGGCACACACTCTGATGCTGGGCTGTGGTGGGCACTGGCGGGGGTGTTAGCCACACACACACTCTGATGCTGGGCACTGGGGGGCACTGGGGGGCACTGGTGGGGGTGTTAGGCACACACACACTCTGATGCTGGGCACTGGGGGGCACTGGTGGGGGTGTTAGCCACACACACACTCTGAAGCTGGGCACTGGGGGCACTGGGGGGCACTGGTGGGGGGGTGTTAGCCACACACACACTCTGATGCTGGGCACTGGGGGCCCTGGTGGGGGGGTGTTAGCCACACACACACTCTGATGCTGGGCACTGGGGGGCACTGGGGGGCACTGGTGGGGGTGTTAGGCACACACTCTGATGCTGGGCTCTGGTTGGCACTGGTGGGGGTGTTAGCCACACACACACTCTGATGCTGGGCACTGGGGGGCACTGGTGGGGGTGTTAGCCACACACACACTCTGATGCTGGGCACTGGTGGGCACTGGTGGGGGTGTTAGCCACACACACACTCTGATGCTGGGCACTGGGGGGCACTGGTGGGCACTGGTGGGGGTGTTAGGCACACACTCTGATGCTGGGCTCTAGTGGGCACTGGTGGGGGTGTTAGCCACACACACACTCTGATGCTGGGCAGTGGGGGGCACTGGTGGGGGTATTAGGGACACACACACTCTGATGTTGGGCACTGGGGGGCACTGGTGGGGGTGTTAGACACACACACACTCTGATGCTGGGCACTGGGGGGCACTGGGGGGCACTGGTGGGGGGGGTGTTGGCCACACACACACTCTGCTGCTGGGCACTGGGGGGCACTGGTGGGGGGGTGTTAGCCACACACACACTCGGATGCTGGGCACTGGGGGGCACTGGGGGGCACTGGTGGGGGTGTTAGGCACACACTCTGATGCTGGGCTCTGGTGGGCACTGGTGGGGGTGTTAGCCACACACACACTCTGATGCTGGGCACTGGGGGGCACTGGTGGGGGTGTTAGCCACACACACACTCTGATGCTGGGCACTGGTGGGCACTGTTGGGGGTGTTAGGCCCACACTCTGATGCTGGGCTCTGGTGGGCACTGGTGGGGGTGTTAGCCACACACACACTCTGATGCTGGGCACTGGGGGGCACTGGTGGGGGTGTTAGCCACACACACACTCTGATGCTGGGCACTGGTGGGCACTGGTGGGGGTGTTAGGCACACACTCTGATGCTGGGCACTGGGGGGCACTGGTGGGTGTGTTAGGCACACACTCTGATGCTGGGCTCTGGTGGGCACTGGTGGGGGTGTTAGCCACACACACACTCTGATGCTGGGCACTGGGGGGCACTGGTGGGCACTGTTGGGGGGGGGGTGTTAGCCACACACACACTCTGATGCTGGGCACTGGTGGGCACTGGTGGGGGTGTTAGGCACACACTCTGATGCTGGGCACTGGTGGACACTGGTGGGGGTGTTAGGCACACACTCTGATGCTGGGCACTGGGGGGCACTGGTGGGGGTGTTAGGCACACACTCTGATGCTGGGCTCTGGTGGGCACTGGTGGGGGTGTTAGCCACACACACACTCTGATGCTGGGCACTGGGGGGCACTGGTGGGCACTGGTGGGGGTGTTAGGCACACACTCTGATGCTGGGCTCTAGTGGGCACTGGTGGGGGTGTTAGCCACACACACACTCTGATGCTGGGCAGTGGGGGGCACTGGTGGGGGTATTAGGGACACACACACTCTGATGTTGGGCACTGGGGGGCACTGGTGGGGGTGTTAGACACACACACACTCTGATGCTGGGCACTTGGGGGGCACTGGGGGGCACTGGTGGGGGGGGGGTGTTGGCCACACACACACTCTGCTGCTGGGCACTGGGGGGCACTGGTGGGGGGGGGGGTGTTAGCCACACACACACTCTGATGCTGGGCACTGGGGGGCACTGGGGGGCACTGCTGGGGGTGTTAGGCACACACTCTGATGCTGGGCTCTGGTGGGCACTGGTGGGGGTGTTAGCCACACACACACTCTGATGCTGGGCACTGGGGGGCACTGGTGGGGGTGTTAGCCACACACACACTCTGATGCTGGGCACTGGTGGGCACTGTTGGGGGTGTTAGGCACACACTCTGATGCTGGGCTCTGGTGGGCACTGGTGGGGGTGTTAGCCACACACACACTCTGATGCTGGGCACTGGGGGGCACTGGTGGGGGTGTTAGCCACACACACACTCTGATGCTGGGCACTGGTGGGCACTGGTGGGGGTGTTAGGCACACACTCTGATGCTGGGCACTGGTGGGCACTGGTGGGGGTGTTAGGCACACACTCTGATGCTGGGCACTGGGGGGCACTGGTGGGGGTGTTAGCCACACACACACTCTGATGCTGGGCACTGGGGGGCACTGGTGGGCACTGGTGGGGGTGTTAGGCACACACTCTGATACTGGGCTGTGGTGGGCACTGGCGGGGGTGTTAGCCACACACACACTCTGATGCTGGGCACTGGGGGGCACTGGGGGGCACTGGTGGGGGTGTTAGGCACACACACACTCTGATGCTGGGCACTGGGGGGCACTGGTGGGGGTGTTAGCCACACACACACTCTGAAGCTGGGCACTGGGGGCACTGGGGGGCACTGGTGGGGGGGTGTTAGCCACACACACACTCTGATGCTGGGCACTGGGGGCCCTGGTGGGGGGGTGTTAGCCACACACACACTCTGATGCTGGGCACTGGGGGGCACTGGGGGGCACTGGTGGGGGTGTTAGGCACACACTCTGATGCTGGGCTCTGGTGGGCACTGGTGGGGGTGTTAGCCACACACACACTCTGATGCTGGGCACTGGGGGGCACTGGTGGGGGTGTTAGCCACACACACACTCTGATGCTGGGCACTGGTGGGCACTGGTGGGGGTGTTAGCCACACACACACTCTGATGCTGGGCACTGGGGGGCACTGGTGGGGGTGTTAGGCACACACTCTGATGCTGGGCTCTGGTGGGCACTGGTGGGGGTGTTAGCCACACACACACTCTGATGCTGGGCACTGGGGGGCACTGGTGGGCACTGTTGGGGGGGTGTTAGCCACACACACACTCTGATGCTGGGCACTGGGGGGCACTGGTGGGAGTGTTAGCCACACACACACTCTGATGCTGGGCACTGGTGGGCACTGGTGGAGGTGTTAGGCACACACTCTGATGCTGGGCACTGGGGGGCACTGGTGGGGGTGTTAGGCACACACTCTGATGCTGGGCTCTGGTGGGCACTGGTGGGGGTGTTAGCCACACACACACTCTGATGCTGGGCACTGGGGGGCACTGGTGGGCACTGGTGGGGGTGTTAGGCAAACACTCAGATGCTGGGCTCTAGTGGGCACTGGTGGGGGTGTTAGCCACACACACACTCTGATGCTGGGCACTGGGGGGCACTGGGGGGCACTGGCGGGGGTGTTAGGCACCCACACACTCTGATGCTGGGCACTGGGGGGCACTGGTGGGGGTGATAGGCACACACTCTGATGCTGGGCACTGGGGGGCACTGGTGGGGGTGTTAGGCACACACTCTGATGCTGGGCTCTGGTGGGCACAGGTGGGGGTGTTAGCCACACACACACTCTGATGCTGGGCACTGGGGGGCACTGGTGGGCACTGGTGGGGGTGTTAGGCACACACTCTGATGCTGGGCTCTGGTGGGCACTGGTGGGGGTGTTAGCCACACACACACTCTGATGCTGGGCACTGGGGGGCACTGGGGGGCACTGGGGGGCACTGGTGGGGGTGTTAGGCACACACACACTCTGATGCTGGGCACTGGGGGGCACTGGTGGGGGTGTTAGCCACACACACACTCTGATGCTGGGCACTGGGGGGCACTGGGGGGCACTGGTGGGGGGGTGTTAGCCACACACACACTCTGATGCTGGGCACTGGGGGCACTGGTGGGGGGGTGTTAGCCACACACACACTCTGATGCTGGGCACTGGGGGGCACTGGGGGCACTGGTGGGGGTGTTAGGCACACGCTCTGATGCTGGGCTCTGGTGGGCACTGGTGGGGGTGTTCGCCACACACACACTCTGATGCTGGGCACTGGGGGGCACTGGTGGGGGTGTTAGCCACACACACACTCTGATGCTGGGCACTGGTGGGCACTGGTGGGGGTGTTAGCCACACACACACTCTGATGCTGGGCACTGGGGGGCACTGGTGGGGGTGTTAGGCACACACTCTGATGCTGGGCTCTGGTGGGCACTGGTGGGGGTGTTAGCCACACACACACTCTGATGCTGGGAACTGGGGGGCACTGGTGGGCACTGTTGGGGGGGGGGGGTGTTAGCCACACACACACACTCTGATGCTGGGCACTGGTGGGCACTGGTGGGGGTGTTAGGCACACACTCTGATGCTGGGCACTGGTGGGCACTGGTGGGGGTGTTAGGCACACACTCTGATGCTGGGCACTGGGGGGCACTGGTGGGGGTGTTAGGCACACACTCTGATGCTGGGCTCTGGTGGGCACTGGTGGGGGTGTTAGCCACACACACACTCTGATGCTGGGCACTGGGGGGCACTGGTGGGCACTGGTGGGCACTGGTGGGGGTGTTAGGCACACACTCTGATGCTGGGCTCTAGTGGGCACTGGTGGGGGTGTTAGCCACACACACACTCTGATGCTGGGCACTGGGGGGCACTGGTGGGGGTATTAGGGACACACACACTCTGATGTTGGGCACTGGGGGGCACTGGTGGGGGTGTTAGACACACACACACTCTGATGCTGGGCACTGGGGGGCACTGGGGGGCACTGGTGGGGGGGGTGTTAGCCACACACACACTCTGCTGCTGGGCACTCGGGGGCACTGGTGGGGGGGGGGTGTTAGCCACACACACACTCTGATGCTGGGCACTGGGGGGCACTGGGGGGCACTGGTGGGGGTGTTAGGCACACACTCTGATGCTGGGCTCTGGTGGGCACTGGTGGGGGTGTTAGCCACACACTCACTCTGATGCTGGGCACTGGGGGGCACTGGTGGGGGTGTTAGCCACACACACACTCTGATGCTGGGCACTGGTGGGCACTGTTGGGGGTGTTAGGCACACACTCTGATGCTGGGCTCTGGTGGGCACTGGTGGGGGTGTTAGCCACACACACACTCTGATGCTGGGCACTGGGGGGCACTGGTGGGGGTGTTAGCCACACACACACTCTGATGCTGGGCACTGGTGGGCACTGGTGGGGGTGTTAGGCACACACTCTGATGCTGGGCACTGGGGGGCACTGGTGGGGGTGTTAGGCACACACTCTGATGCTGGGCACTGGGGGGCACTGGTGGGGGTGTTAGCCACACACACACTCTGATGCTGGGCACTGGGGGGCACTGGTGGGCACTGGTGGGGGTGTTAGGCACACACTCTGATGCTGGGCTCTGGTGGGCACTGGTGGGGGTGTTAGCCACACACACTCTGATGCTGGGCACTGGGGGGCACTGGTGGGGGTGTTAGGCACACACACACTCTGATGCTGGGCACTGGGGGGCACTGGTGGGGGTGTTAGCCACACACACACTCTGAAGCTGGGCACTGGGGGGCACTGGTGGGGGGGGTGTTAGCCACACACACACTCTGATGCTGGGCACTGGGGGCCCTGGTGGGGGGGTGTTAGCCACACACACACTCTGATGCTGGGCACTGGGGGGCACTGGGGGGCACTGGTGGGGGTGTTAGGCACACACTCTGATGCTGGGCACTGGTGGGCACTGGTGGGGGTGTTAGCCACACACACACTCTGATGCTGGGCACTGGGGGGCACTGGTGGGGGTGTTAGCCACACACACACTCTGATGCTGGGCTCTGGTGGGCACTGGGGGGCACTGGTGGGGGTGTTAGGCACACACTCTGATGCTGGGCACTGGTGGGCACTGGTGGGGGTGTTAGCCACACACACACTCTGATGCTGGGCACTGGGGGGCACTGGTGGGGGTGTTAGGCACACACTCTGATGCTGGGCTCTGGTGGGCACTGGTGGGGGTGTTAGCCACACACACACTCTGATGCTGGGCACTGGGGGGCACTGGTGGGGGTGTTAGGCACACACACACTCTGATGCTGGGCACTGGGGGGCACTGGTGGGGGTGTTAGCCACACACACACTCTGAAGCTGGGCACTGGGGGGCACTGGTGGGGGGGGTGTTAGCCACACACACACTCTGATGCTGGGCACTGGGGGCCCTGGTGGGGGGTGTTAGCCACACACACACTCTGATGCTGGGCACTCGGGGGCACTGGGGGGCACTGGTGGGGGTGTTAGGCACACACTCTGATGCTGGGCTCTGGTGGGCACTGGTGGGGGTGTTAGCCACACACACACTCTGATGCTGGGCACTGGGGGGCACTGGTGGGGGTGTTAGCCACACACACACTCTGATGCTGGGCACTGGTGGGCACTGGTGGGGGTGTTAGCCACACACCCACTCTGATGCTGGGCACTGGGGGGCACTGGTGGAGGTGTTAGGCACACACTCTGATGCTGGGCTCTGGTGGGCACTGGTGGGGGTGTTAGCCACAAACACACTCTGATGCTGGGCACTGGGGGGCACTGGTGGGCACTGTTGGGGGGGTGTTAGCCACACACACACTCTGATGCTGGGCACTGGTGGGCACTGGTGGGGGTGTTAGGCACACACTCTGATGCTGGGCACTGGTGGGCACTGGTGGAGGTGTTAGGCACACACTCTGATGCTGGGCACTGGGGGCACTGGTGGGGGTGTTAGGCACACACTCTGATGCTGGGCTCTGGTGGGCACTGGTGGGGGTGTTAGCCACACACACACTCTGATGCTGGGCACTGGGGGGCACTGGTGGGCACTGGTGGGGGTGTTAGGCAAACACTCAGATGCTGGGCTCTAGTGGGCACTGGTGGGGGTGTTAGCCACACACACACTCTGATGCTGGGCACTGGGGGGCACTGGTGGGGGTGTTAGGCACCTACACACTCTGATGCTGGGCACTGGGGGGCACTGGTGGGGGTGATAGGCACACACTCTGATGCTGGGCACTGGGGGGCACTGGTGGGCACTGGTGGGGGGGGATGTTAGCCACACACACACTCTGATGCTGGGCACTGGGGGGCACTGGTGGGGGGTGTTAGCCACACACACACTCTGATGCTGGGCACTGGTGGGCACTGGTGGGGGTGTTAGGCACACACTCTGATGCTGGGCTCTGGTGGGCACTGGTGGGGGTGTTAGCCACACACACACTCTGATGCTGGGCAGTGGGGGGCACTGGTGGGGGTGTTAGCCACACACACACTCTGATGCTGGGCACTGGTGGGCACTGGTGGGGGGGGGGGGTGTTAGGCACAAACTCTGATGCTGGGCACTGGTGGGCACTGGTGGGGGTGTTAGGCACACACTCTGATGCTGGGCTCTGGTGGGCACTGGTGGCGGTGTTAGCCACACACACACTCTGATGCTGGGCACTGGGGGGCACTGGTGGGGGTGTTAGGCACACACTCTGATGCTGGGCTCTGGTGGGCACTGGTGGGGGTGTTAGCCACACACACACTCTGATGCTGGGCACTGGGGGGCACTGGTGGGCACTGGTGGGGGGGGGTGTTAGCCACACACGCACTCTGATGCTGGGCACTGGGGGGCACTGGTGGGCACTGGTGGGGGGGGGTGTTAGCCACACACACACTCTGATGCTGGGCACTGGGGGGCACTGGTGGGGGTGTTAGGCACACACTCTGATGCTGGGCTCTGGTGGGCACTGGTGGGGGTGTTAGCCACACACACACTCTGATGCTGGGCACTGGGGGGCACTGGTGGGCACTGGTGGGGGGGGTGTTAGCCACACACACACTCTGATGCTGGGCACTGGTGGGCACTGGTGGGGGTGTTAGGCACACACTCTGATGCTGGGCTCTGGTGGGCACTGGTGGGGGTGTTAGCCACACACACACTCTGATGCTGGGCACTGGGGGCACTGGTGAGGGTGTTAGCCACACACACACTCTGATGCTGGGCACTGGTGGGCACTGGTGGGGGGGGGGGGTGTTAGGCACACACTCTGATGCTGGGCACTGGTGGGCACTGGTGGGGGTGTTAGGCACACACTCTGATGCTGGGCTCTGGTGGGCACTGGTGGGGGTGTTAGCCACACACACACTCTGATGCTGGGCACTGGGGGGCACTGGTGGGGGTGTTAGGCACACGCTCTGATGCTGGGCTCTGGTGGGCACTGGTGGGGGTGTTAGCCACACACACACTCTGATGCTGGGCACTGGGGGGCACTGGTGGGGGTGTTAGCCACACACACACTCTGATGCTGGGCACTGGTGGGCACTGGTGGGGGTGTTAGCCACACACACACTCTGATGCTGGGCACTGGGGGGCACTGGTGGGTGTGTTAGGCACACACTCTGATGCTGGGCTCTGGTGGGCATTGGTGGGGGTGTTAGCCACACACACACTCTGATGCTGGGCACTGGGGGGCACTGGTGGGCACTGTTGGGGGGGGGGTGTTAGCCACACACACACTCTGATGCTGGGCACTGGTGGGCACTGGTGGGGGTGTTAGGCACACACTCTGATGCTGGGCACTGGTGGACACTGGTGGGGGTGTTAGGCACACACTCTGATGCTGGGCACTGGGGGGCACTGGTGGGGGTGTTAGGCACACACTCTGATGCTGGGCTCTGGTGGGCACTGGTGGGGGTGTTAGCCACACACACACTCTGATGCTGGGCACTGGGGGGCACTGGTGGGCACTGGTGGGGGTGTTAGGCACACACTCTGATGCTGGGCTCTAGTGGGCACTGGTGGGGGTGTTAGCCACACACACACTCTGATGCTGGGCAGTGGGGGGCACTGGTGGGGGTATTAGGGACACACACACTCTGATGTTGGGCACTGGGGGGCACTGGTGGGGGTGTTAGACACACACACACTCTGATGCTGGGCACTGGGGGGCACTGGGGGGCACTGGTGGGGGGGGGGGTGTTGGCCACACACACACTCTGCTGCTGGGCACTGGGGGGCACTGGTGGGGGGGGGGGTGTTAGCCACACACACACTCTGATGCTGGGCACTGGGGGGCACTGGGGGGCACTGGTGGGGGTGTTAGGCACACACTCTGATGCTGGGCTCTGGTGGGCACTGGTGGGGGTGTTAGCCACACACACACTCTGATGCTGGGCACTGGGGGGCACTGGTGGGGGTGTTAGCCACACACACACTCTGATGCTGGGCACTGGTGGGCACTGTTGGGGGTGTTAGGCACACACTCTGATGCTGGGCTCTGGTGGGCACTGGTGGGGGTGTTAGCCACACACACACTCTGATGCTGGGCACTGGGGGGCACTGGTGGGGGTGTTAGCCACACACACACTCTGATGCTGGGCACTGGTGGGCACTGGTGGGGGTGTTAGGCACACACTCTGATGCTGGTGTTGGACAGGCCACATGACGGGCCGCTCTCCCCCGGCTCGACCAGGCCCGAGCCCAGTCACGCAAGCACCACACACCTCCATTGCACGTCCTACGTCCCCTCAGGGACCCTTGCCCTCGAGCATGACAACCTCGTGGGTCCGATCCACTGCCGGCCCATGCGCCCAGCCCGGGCCGCCATCTTGGACACTTCGCCACGAGGTCGCCTGGCCCCCGATCGACCTCAACCCTGGGCCTAGCCCGGCCTCAGACATTCCGGCACCACCCTCCACCCAGGAGGTGAGCGGGCTACTTGGCAAGTCAATGGGAGAAAGAGGTGCCGATGGCTCTCCCCCGCCAAGTGCCGCTCGCCCATCACCTCCCCGGGCGCTGGCTCCACCCCCCTGCTGGGTGTCTGGACTCCCTCATCCCGGACCTCCCGACCTCCAAGTGCGAGGGTCCGGACATCAAAGCACGCCAGCCCTATAACTGGGGCAGCTCCAGAGCAGGAAGGCAGTTGTATCTTGGAGTCGAGAGACGTAAAGAGGAACTCATCCTGGACGGACTACTGGCGCTGCCATAGCTCTGTCCTGTGCACCATCGTCCTGCCTGTTGGCGCTGCCACAGTCGTCGTAACCTTCATCCTTCATCGTCGTCCGGATCTGCTGGCGTGGCCGCGGACCGTTGTAACCGTCATCTTCACCGGGACCTGCAGGCTCCGCCGCGGACCGTCGCCCTTCATCTACTTCGGGACCTGCTTGGCTCCTCCACGGCCCGACCATCTAAGAACGCCGAGCTCGAGGATTGTGAGCTATTTTGACCTCATTGGTAATTAGGACTGTCCCGCTACCCTTTTCCTCAAAGAGATCAGAACCGAGGGGACCCCTGAGTCCAGACCTCCTTGTATCATCCTATCGTAACCTAAGAACTGCATATAAAGTCTCGTTAACCTTCAACCTTGTGTGGTGTCCGTCTGTGGGGGGGAAGTTACTTATCTGTACAGTCGTTGGAGACGGCTCTCCCTGGAGACCTCTCCCCATAATCTCGGCCGACCCTCCCGGTCCGTCTAACATTGGTGGCCAGCGGCGCGATCCGAATCACCGCATAACGTACAGAGAGTAGCTCACCCCACAACGAACAACGATGTCGACTAAAGAGAGCGGAGCAACTGAAAAGTTCCAAATGGAAAAGCTAGAGGAATACAGCCATCGTGAACTAAAGCAGTTCTGTATCGAACTAGGTATCGCTACCACCGGACTAAGCACCAAAGATGATTTCAAGCATGCCCTAGAATCTTGGGCAGAGACCGGGGATGTCGAAGCCCCTGAGCAAAGCACCGCGAAAAATACCAACACGGCCCCTGAGGGGCAAAGAACCAGTCTCTCGCAAGACGAGATCCAAGAAAGAGAAAAAGCCCGACTACACGAACTCGAAATGGCCCGACTCAAGATGGACATAGAACTCAAATTGGCCGAGCAAAAAATAAACTTAGAGCACCTTCGCCTCCGAGAAGAAAGAGAGGAGAAACAGAGGCAAAGGGAGCTCGAGGAAAAAAGACTAACGTACGAACACGAACGGAACCTAGCCGAAATCAACCTGCGCAAACAAAATAAAGAATTAGGGGTGCCCGACAGACCGTCCACCCCAGGGACCACGGAGAAAAAAGTGCACATCCCCAAGGATGTGGTCCGAGAATATTTTCGAGAAGACGATATCCAGCAATGGTTTAAGGCCTATGAAATCGCGATGACCGCGCACCGGATCGATAGAGCCGACTGGGGAGCCGGCTTATGGGGCAAATTCCTCAATGAGGGCCGCGATACTCTGTTACAGCTCCCAGACCACCAGATGACCTCCTACGACCATATGAAGGCGGCCCTCCTCACCCGCTATGGCCTCACGCCCGAGATGTACCGCCAGAGGTTCCGAGACTGCACACGCATTCCAGGTACAACTTGGGTGGACTATGTAACGTACTTTAGCCGAGCCTTCGAAGGCTGGATCAGAGGGAACAACGTCTCGACCTACGAGCAGCTATTCAATCTGATGGTATGGGAGCATCTGTCCAACAATTGCTTCATTGAACTGCGCCAACACCTCCTCGACAGCAAGTTAACCGATCCCCGGCAGCTCGCAGCCGAAGCTGACCGGTGGGAGATCACCAGAGTGGGCCGGAATGGGTCCTACGAGCAGAACAGGAACAACAATGGTCACCACCGACCCAGAGGAGGAGGAGGGGGCCAAGGACGAGGAAGAGACAACACTCCGGCCGCCCCCACTACCAGCACCACCCCCCCGGCCAACCGGGGCAGCACCCCGGCGCGACCGGGGTACAGAGCCAATGTTACATGTCACCGATGCCAACGAGTCGGCCACTATGCAAACGACCCAAGCTGCCCGCAGTATCAGAGTCCAAAACCCCGCCATGTGGCCGCCGCGGCACTAGGGGAGGAACAGATCTCCGAGGAACAAGAAACAGACGAGCAAGAGTATCAAGAGTGGGAGCCAGCCGCCATGACTCTCGCGTGCTTAGGGGGAAGAGACATGGTCCCGCGGGTCCCCCTACCCGCTAACACCCAGAAGTACAGCCAATGGGTGAGCATCAATGGACAACGGGCCGAAGCCCTTCGAGACACCGGGGCCAGTGTGACAGCCGTCCGCTGCCATCTGGTGACCCCAGAACAATATCTACCGAACATTCTCTGCCCTGTGCGATCAGCCGACAACTCGGAGAGTCTGTGTCGGATGGCCTGCGTCCCCTTTGAGTGGGGTGGGGTCTCCGGCATGTTGAAGGTAACGGTCCGAGACGACGCCCCCGTGGACTGCCTTCTCGGAAATGATCTGGAAAGCTCCCCGTGGGCAGCAGTGGAGCGAAAAGAACACTTGGGGATGTTGGGCGTCCCAGACTGGGCGTGTGTCACCACCCGGTCCATGGCCGCCCGTGCCAACCATCACCCGGAAGAACCAGAATGGCCGGCGCCACCGCCTCCGGTCGCCCCCGCCGAGACCCCCGACCATGGCACCCCCCTCGAACTTGCTCAACCTTCCGACCTCGCTAATCTCGACCAATGGGCTCAAGAAGGGGGACCCACACAAGAACAATTTCGTCAGGAACAGAAGACCTGCCCCTCCCTTGAGGGACTCCGACAACAAGCGCTCGCCCAAAGCGCAGGGGACACCTCCGGAACTCATTGGGTCTACTGGGACAATGATCTATTATACAGCGAACAACGAATCGCCGAGCTGGGGGCCAACCGAGTACTAGTGGTGCCCCTCCGCTTTAGAGACTTCCTGCTAAATCTGGCCCACGATGTCCCCCTGGCAGGGCACCTGGGACAAGATAAAACCTACAGCCGCCTAGTGACCCACTTCTTCTGGCCCAAAATGAGAAACGATGTGCACCAGCATTGCCGATCTTGCCCCACGTGCCAAGCCAGTGGGAAGAGCGGCCGCAAATTAAAGGCCCCCCTGCAACCCTTTCCAGTAGTCACGACCCCATTTGAGAGGGTCGGGATCGACATTGTGGGACCCCTGGACCCGCGTACAAGACAAGGCCATCGCTTCATCCTGGTACTAGTGGACCACGCCACCCGCTACCCTGAGGCTATTCCTCTCCGGACCGTGACAGCCCCAGTGGTCGGCCGGGCCCTGATGGGGATCTTCTCCCGGGTGGGGTTCCCCCGAGAAGTCGTCAGTGACAGAGGCACGAACTTTATTTCTAAATATATGAAGTCCCTCTGGCAACAGTGTGGGGTCACCTACCGCTTCACGACCCCCTATCACCCCCAAGGAAACGGACTTGTTGAGCGGTTCAATCGCACGCTAAAAGGGATGATCGGGGGATTGGAAGAGCCCCTCCGTCGCCAGTGGGATGTGCTGCTGCCGTGCCTCCTCTTCGCCTACCGGGAGGTCCCACAGAAATCCTTAGGCTTCAGCCCCTTCGAACTGCTCTATGGGCACCCAGTGCGGGGGCCGCTCAGCCTGATCAAAGAAGGCTGGGAGATGCCTCCGGCAAAGAACCCTCCAGATGTCTTCCGGTACCTCCTCACCCTCCGCAACCAGTCCCGGCGGTTCAGAGACCTAGCAAAAGCCAACCTAGAGGCCAGTCAAGAGGACATGAAAAAATGGTATGACCAGAACGCCTCATCCATCGAATTCGAACCGGGACAACAGGTCTGGGTAATGTCCCCCACAGAGCCGTGCGCTCTCCAAGACAAATGGACGGGACCCTTCAAGGTAATCGAGCGCAAAGGTCCTGCCACCTATCTGATCGATATGGAGTCCTCCCGGAATCCACTCCGAGTCCTCCACACCAACAGACTGAAGCCCCACTTTGCACGAACAGAACTCAGCCTACTGATGGCCACAGACAATGGGGTTGAAGACGACTCCGAGCCGCTCCCTGACCTCTTGCGGACCCAGGAGCAAGACGGCTCCATAGATGGGGTCCGACTCTCGGAGACCCTCACCAGAGAACAACGCCAAGAGTGCCAAGCCCTCCTATCACGGTTCGCCAGTCTGTTCTCCCTCACCCCAGGTGTCACTTCCTGGTGTGTGCACGATGTGGACACCGGAGACAGCCCTCCTATCCGCCACCGGGCCTACCGCGTACCTGATCGGGTACGGGCCTGCATCCAGGCGGAAGTAGCTAAGATGCTCACGCTCGGGGTCATCGAGCCCTCAGACAGTCCATGGGCCAGCCCGGTCGTACTAGTCCCCAAAGCAGCCGCCCCCGGAACCACACCTGAACTCCGGTTCTGTGTCGACTACCGGGGCCTGAATGAAGTCACCAGAACGGACGCACACCCCATCCCCCGGGCAGATGAACTGGTCGACCGAATGGGCGCTGCCCGCTACCTCAGCATCTTCGACCTGACGGCAGGTTATTGGCAGATCGGCCTCACACCCCGAGCACAAGAACGTTCTGCCTTCTCCACCCCCGATGGCCACTATCATTTTACGGTCATGCCCTTCGGCATGAAGAATGCCCCAGCGACTTTCCAACGGCTCGTCAATCAGGTCCTGGCGGGGCTCGAAGAGTTCAGCGCCGCCTACCTGGACGACATCGCTGTGTACAGCCACCAGTGGACCGAACACCTCCACCACCTCCAGGCAGTGTTGCAAGCCCTCCAGCGAGCTGGCCTTACGATCAAGGCTAGCAAATGCCAAATTGGACAAGGGTCAGTGACCTACCTCGGACACCAGGTGGGAAGCGGCCTAGTGGCCCCTCTACAGCTGAAAATTGCCGCCATCCAGAACTGGCAACCCCCTATCACTCAAACTGAGGTGCGAGCCTTCCTGGGCCTCACGGGCTACTACCGAAGGTTCGTGAAAGACTATGGTACCATCGTGGGGCCCCTCACCGAACTCACGTCAAAAAATCAGCCCAGGAAGGTGAACTGGACCCCAGAGTGTCAAGCGGCATTCGAACAATTAAAGGCCGCCATGTGTTCCGCTCCTGTGCTCCAGGCCCCAGACTACAGCCGGGAGTTCGTCGTCCAGACGGACGCCTCCGACCAGGGCATTGGGGCGGTCCTGTCCCAAGTGAACACCGAAGGCCTTGATCAACCGGTGGCCTTCATCAGCCGGAGACTCCTACCACGGGAACAACGCTGGAGCACCATAGAGAGGGAAGCCTTCGCTGTGGTATGGGCCCTCAAGAAGCTCCGGCCCTACCTTTTTGGCACCCACTTTCGGGTGCAGACTGACCACCGACCTCTGCAGTGGTTGATGCACATGCGGGGGGAGAACCCAAAATTGCTGCGCTGGTCCATCTCCTTGCAAGGGATGGACTTCACAGTCGAACACCGGCCTGGGTCCGACCACGCCAACGCGGATGGCCTGTCCCGGTTTTTCCGCCTCGACGAAGAGAGTCCCCAAGAGGATGGGTAACTCTCCCCGCCTTCAGCTGGGGGGGACGCATGTTGGACAGGCCACATGACGGGCCGCTCTCCCCCGGCTCGACCAGGCCCGAGCCCAGTCACGCAAGCACCACACACCTCCATTGCACGTCCTACGTCCCCTCAGGGACCCTTGCCCTCGAGCATGACAACCTCGTGGGTCCGATCCACTGCCGGCCCATGCGCCCAGCCCGGGCCGCCATCTTGGACACTTCGCCACGAGGTCGCCTGGCCCCCGATCGACCTCAACCCTGGGCCTAGCCCGGCCTCAGACATTCCGGCACCACCCTCCACCCAGGAGGTGAGCGGGCTACTTGGCAAGTCAATGGGAGAAAGAGGTGCCGATGGCTCTCCCCCGCCAAGTGCCGCTCGCCCATCACCTCCCCGGGCGCTGGCTCCACCCCCCTGCTGGGTGTCTGGACTCCCTCATCCCGGACCTCCCGACCTCCAAGTGCGAGGGTCCGGACATCAAAGCACGCCAGCCCTATAACTGGGGCAGCTCCAGAGCAGGAAGGCAGTTGTATCTTGGAGTCGAGAGACGTAAAGAGGAACTCATCCTGGACGGACTACTGGCGCTGCCATAGCTCTGTCCTGTGCACCATCGTCCTGCCTGTTGGCGCTGCCACAGTCGTCGTAACCTTCATCCTTCATCGTCGTCCGGATCTGCTGGCGTGGCCGCGGACCGTTGTAACCGTCATCTTCACCGGGACCTGCAGGCTCCGCCGCGGACCGTCGCCCTTCATCTACTTCGGGACCTGCTTGGCTCCTCCACGGCCCGACCATCTAAGAACGCCGAGCTCGAGGATTGTGAGCTATTTTGACCTCATTGGTAATTAGGACTGTCCCGCTACCCTTTTCCTCAAAGAGATCAGAACCGAGGGGACCCCTGAGTCCAGACCTCCTTGTATCATCCTATCGTAACCTAAGAACTGCATATAAAGTCTCGTTAACCTTCAACCTTGTGTGGTGTCCGTCTGTGGGGGGGAAGTTACTTATCTGTACAGTCGTTGGAGACGGCTCTCCCTGGAGACCTCTCCCCATAATCTCGGCCGACCCTCCCGGTCCGTCTAACAGCTGGGCACTGGGGGGCACTGGTGGGTGTGTTAGGCACACACTCTGATGCTGGGCTCTGGTGGGCACTGGTGGGGGTGTTAGCCACACACACACTCTGATGCTGGGCACTGGGGGGCACTGGTGGGCACTGTTGGGGGGGGGGTGTTAGCCACACACACACTCTGATGCTGGGCACTGGTGGGCACTGGTGGGGGTGTTAGGCACACACTCTGATGCTGGGCACTGGTGGACACTGGTGGGGGTGTTAGGCACACACTCTGATGCTGGGCACTGGGGGGCACTGGTGGGGGTGTTTAGGCACACACTCTGATGCTGGGCTCTGGTGGGCACTGGTGGGGGTGTTAGCCACACACACACTCTGATGCTGGGCACTGGGGGGCACTGGTGGGCACTGGTGGGGGTGTTAGGCACACACTCTGATGCTGGGCTCTAGTGGGCACTGGTGGGGGTGTTAGCCACACACACACTCTGATGCTGGGCAGTGGGGGGCACTGGTGGGGGTATTAGGGACACACACACTCTGATGTTGGGCACTGGGGGGCACTGGTGGGGGTGTTAGACACACACACACTCTGATGCTGGGCACTGGGGGGCACTGGGGGGCACTGGTGGGGGGGGGGGGTGTTGGCCACACACACACTCTGCTGCTGGGCACTGGGGGGCACTGGTGGGCGGGGGGGTGTTAGCCACACACACACTCTGATGCTGGGCACTGGGGGGCACTGGGGGGCACTGGTGGGGGTGTTAGGCACACACTCTGATGCTGGGCTCTGGTGGGCACTGGTGGGGGTGTTAGCCACACACACACTCTGATGCTGGGCACTGGGGGGCACTGGTGGGGGTGTTAGCCACACACACACTCTGATGCTGGGCACTGGTGGGCACTGTTGGGGGTGTTAGGCACACACTCTGATGCTGGGCTCTGGTGGGCACTGGTGGGGGTGTTAGCCACACACACACTCTGATGCTGGGCACTGGGGGGCACTGGTGGGGGTGTTAGCCACACACACACTCTGATGCTGGGCACTGGTGGGCACTGGTGGGGGTGTTAGGCACACACTCTGATGCTGGGCACTGGTGGGCACTGGTGGGGGTGTTAGGCACACACTCTGATGCTGGGCACTGGGGGGCACTGGTGGGGGTGTTAGCCACACACACACTCTGATGCTGGGCACTGGGGGGCACTGGTGGGCACTGGTGGGGGTGTTAGGCACACACTCTGATGCTGGGCTCTGGTGGGCACTGGCGGGGGTGTTAGCCACACACACACTCTGATGCTGGGCACTGGGGGGCACTGGGGGGCACTGGTGGGGGTGTTAGGCACACACACACTCTGATGCTGGGCACTGGGGGGCACTGGTGGGGGTGTTAGCCACACACACACTCTGAAGCTGGGCACTGTGGGGCACTGGGGGGCACTGGTGGGGGGGTGTTAGCCACAGACACACTCTGATGCTGGGCACTGGGGGCCCTGGTGGGGGGGTGTTAGCCACACACACACTCTGATGCTGGGCACTGGGGGGCACTGGGGGGCACTGTTGGGGGTGTTAGGCACACACTCTGATGCTGGGCTCTGGTGGGCACTGGTGGGGGTGTTAGCCACACACACACTCTGATGCTGGGCACTGGGGGGCACTGGTGGGGGTGTTAGCCACACACACACTCTGATGCTGGGCACTGGTGGGCACTGGTGGGGGTGTTAGCCACACACACACTCTGATGCTGGGCACTGGGGGGCACTGGTGGGGGTGTTAGGCACACACTCTGATGCTGGGCTCTGGTGGGCACTGGTGGGGGTGTTAGCCACACACACACTCTGATGCTGGGCACTGGGGGGCACTGGTGGGCACTGTTGGGGGGGGTGTTAGCCACACACACACTCTGATGCTGGGCACTGGGGGGCACTGGTGGGAGTGTTAGCCACACACACACTCTGATGCTGGGCACTGGTGGGCACTGGTGGAGGTGTTAGGCACACACTCTGATGCTGGGCACTGGGGGGCACTGGTGGGGGTGTTAGGCACACACTCTGATGCTGGGCTCTGGTGGGCACTGGTGGGGGTGTTAGCCACACACACACTCTGATGCTGGGCACTGGGGGGCACTGGTGGGCACTGGTGGGGGTGTTAGGCAAACACTCAGATGCTGGGCTCTAGTGGGCACTGGTGGGGGTGTTAGCCACACACACACTCTGATGCTGGGCACTGGGGGGCACTGGGGGGCACTGGTGGGGGTGTTAGGCACCCACACACTCTGATGCTGGGCACTGGGGGGCACTGGTGGGGGTGATAGGCACACACTCTGATGCTGGGCACTGGGGGGCACTGGTGGGGGTGTTAGGCACACACTCTGATGCTGGGCTCTGGTGGGCACAGGTGGGGGTGTTAGCCACACACACACTCTGATGCTGGGCACTGGGGGGCACTGGTGGGCACTGGTGGGGGTGTTAGGCACACACTCTGATGCTGGGCTCTGGTGGGCACTGGTGGGGGTGTTAGCCACACACACACTCTGATGCTGGGCACTGGGGGGCACTGGGGGGCACTGGGGGGCACTGGTGGGGGTGTTAGGCACACACACACTCTGATGCTGGGCACTGGGGGGCACTGGTGGGGGTGTTAGCCACACACACACTCTGATGCTGGGCACTGGGGGGCACTGGTGGGGGGGTGTTAGCCACACACACACTCTGATGCTGGGCACTGGGGGCACTGGTGGGGGGGTGTTAGCCACACACACACTCTGATGCTGGGCACTGGGGGGCACTGGGGGCACTGGTGGGGGTGTTAGGCACACGCTCTGATGCTGGGCTCTGGTGGGCACTGGTGGGGGTGTTCGCCACACACACACTCTGATGCTGGGCACTGGGGGGCACTGGTGGGGGTGTTAGCCACACACACACTCTGATGCTGGGCACTGGTGGGCACTGGTGGGGGTGTTAGCCACACACACACTCTGATGCTGGGCACTGGGGGGCACTGGTGGGGGTGTTAGGCACACACTCTGATGCTGGGCTCTGGTGGGCACTGGTGGGGGTGTTAGCCACGCACACACTCTGATGCTGGGAACTGGGGGGCACTGGTGGGCACTGTTGGGGGGGGGGTGTTAGCCACACACACACACTCTGATGCTGGGCACTGGTGGGCACTGGTGGGGGTGTTAGGCACACACTCTGATGCTGGGCACTGGTGGGCACTGGTGGGGGTGTTAGGCACACACTCTGATGCTGGGCACTGGGGGGCACTGGTGGGGGTGTTAGGCACACACTCTGATGCTGGGCTCTGGTGGGCACTGGTGGGGGTGTTAGCCACACACACACTCTGATGCTGGGCACTGGGGGGCACTGGTGGGCACTGGTGGGCACTGGTGGGGGTGTTAGGCACACACTCTGATGCTGGGCTCTAGTGGGCACTGGTGGGGGTGTTATCCACACACACACTCTGATGCTGGGCACTGGGGGGCACTGGTGGGGGTATTAGGGACACACACACTCTGATGTTGGGCACTGGGGGGCACTGGTGGGGGTGTTAGACACACACACACACTGATGCTGGGCACTGGGGGGCACTGGGGGGCACTGGTGGGGGGGGTGTTAGCCACACACACACTCTGCTGCTGGGCACTGGGGGGCACTGGTGGGGGGGGGGGTGTTAGCCACACACACACTCTGATGCTGGGCACTGGGGGGCACTGGGGGGCACTGGTGGGGGTGTTAGGCACACACTCTGATGCTGGGCTCTGGTGGGCACTGGTGGGGGTGTTAGCCACACACTCACTCTGATGCTGGGCACTGGGGGGCACTGGCGGGGGTGTTAGCCACACACACACTCTGATGCTGGGCACTGGTGGGCACTGTTGGGGGTGTTAGGCACACACTCTGATGCTGGGCTCTGGTGGGCACTGGTGGGGGTGTTAGCCACACACACACTCTGATGCTGGGCACTGGGGGGCACTGGTGGGGGTGTTAGCCACACACACACTCTGATGCTGGGCACTGGTGGGCACTGGTGGGGGTGTTAGGCACACACTCTGATGCTGGGCACTGGGGGGCACTGGTGGGGGTGTTAGGCACACACTCTGATGCTGGGCACTGGGGGGCACTGGTGGGGGTGTTAGCCACACACACACTCTGATGCTGGGCACTGGGGGGCACTGGTGGGCACTGGTGGGGGTGTTAGGCACACACTCTGATGCTGGGCTCTGGTGGGCACTGGTGGGGGTGTTAGCCACACACACTCTGATGCTGGGCACTGGGGGGCACTGGGGGGCACTGGTGGGGGTGTTAGGCACACACACACTCTGATGCTGGGCACTGGGGGGCACTGATGCTGGGCACTGGGGGCCCTGGTGGGGGGGTGTTAGCCACACACACACTCTGATGCTGGGCACTGGGGGGCACTGGGGGGCACTGGTGGGGGTGTTAGGCACACACTCTGATGCTGGGCACTGGTGGGCACTGGTGGGGGTGTTAGCCACACACACACTCTGATGCTGGGCACTGGGGGGCACTGGTGGGGGTGTTAGCCACACACACACTCTGATGCTGGGCTCTGGTGGGCACTGGGGGGCACTGGTGGGGGTGTTAGGCACACACTCTGATGCTGGGCACTGGTGGGCACTGGTGGGGGTGTTAGCCACACACACACTCTGATGCTGGGCACTGGGGGGCACTGGTGGGGGTGTTAGGCACACACTCTGATGCTGGGCTCTGGTGGGCACTGGTGGGGGTGTTAGCCACACACACACTCTGATGCTGGGCACTGGGGGGCACTGGGGGGCACTGGTGGGGGTGTTAGGCACACACACACTCTGATGCTGGGCACTGGGGGGCACTGGTGGGGGTGTTAGCCACACACACACTCTGAAGCTGGGCACTGGGGGGCACTGGTGGGGGGGGGGTGTTAGCCACACACACACTCTGATGCTGGGCACTGGGGGCCCTGGTGGGGGGTGTTAGCCACACACACACTCTGATGCTGGGCACTGGGGGGCACTGGGGGGCACTGGTGGGGGTGTTAGGCACACACTCTGATGCTGGGCTCTGGTGGGCACTGGTGGGGGTGTTAGCCACACACACACTCTGATGCTGGGCACTGGGGGGCACTGGTGGGGGTGTTAGCCACACACACACTCTGATGCTGGGCACTGGTGGGCACTGGTGGGGGTGTTAGCCACACACCCACTCTGATGCTGGGCACTGGGGGGCACTGGTGGGGGTGTTAGGCACACACTCTGATGCTGGGCTCTGGTGGGCACTGGTGGGGGTGTTAGCCACAAACACACTCTGATGCTGGGCACTGGGGGGCACTGGTGGGCACTGTTGGGGGGGTGTTAGCCACACACACACTCTGATGCTGGGCACTGGTGGGGGTGTTAGGCACACACTCTGATGCTGGGCACTGGTGGGCACTGGTGGAGGTGTTAGGCACACACTCTGATGCTGGGCACTGGGGGCACTGGTGGGGGTGTTAGGCACTGTTGGACAGGCCACATGACGGGCCGCTCTCCCCCGGCTCGACCAAGCCCGAGCCAGTCATACAAGCACCACACACCACCATTGCACGTCCTACGTCCCCTCAGGGACACCTGCCCTCGAGCATGATAACCTCGTGGGTCCGATCCACGGCCGACCCACGCGCCCAGCCCGGGCCGCCATCTTGGACACTTCGCCACGAGGCCGCCTGGCCCCCGATCGACCTCAACCCTGGGCCTAGCCCGGCCTCAGACATTCCGGCACCACCCTCCACCCAGGAGGCGAGCGAGCTACTTGGCCAGTCAATGGGAGAAAGAGGTGTCGATGGTTCTCCCCCGGCCAGGGCCGCTCGCCCATCGCCTCCCCGGGCGCTGGCTCCACCCCCCTGCTGGGTGTCTGGACTCCCTCATCCCGGACCTCCCGACCTCCAAGTGCGAGGGTCCGGACATCAAAGCACGCCAGCCCTATAACTGGGGCAGCTCCAGAACAGGAAGGCAGTTGTATCTTGGAGTCGAGAGACGAAAGAAGAACTCATCCTGGACGGACTACTGGCGCTGCCGTAGCTCTGTCCTGTGCACCATCATCCTGCCTGTTGGCGCTGCCACAGCCGTCGTAACCTTCATCCTTCACCGTCGTCCGGATCTGCTGGCGAGGCCGCGGACCGTTGTAACTGTCATCTGCATCGGGACCTGCTTGGCTTCTCCACGGCCCGTCGACCATCCTTCATCCATATCGGGACCTGCTTGGCTTCTCCACGGCCCGCCGACCACCCTTCATCCATCTCGGGACCTGCTTGGCTCCTCCACGGCCCGATCAGCAACCACGCCGAGCTCGAGGATTGAGAGCTATTGAACTCATTGGTAACTAAGACTGTCCCGCTACCCTTTTCCTCAACCAGAGATCAGAACCGAGGGGACCCCTGAGTCCAGACCTCCTTGTATTATATCAACGTAACCTAAGAAGTGCATATAAAGTCTCGTTAACCTTCAATCTTGTGTGGTGTCCGTCTGTGGGGGGGAAGTTACTTATCTGTACAGTCGTTGGAGACGGCTCTCCCTGGAGACCTCTCCCCGTAATCTCGGCCGACCCTCCCGGTCCGTCTAACATTGGTGGCCAGCGGCGCGATCCGAATCACCGCATAACGTACAGAGAGTAGCTCACCCCACAACGAACAACAATGTCGACTAAAGAGAGCGGATCAACTGAGAAGTTCCAAATGGAAAAGCTAGAGGAATACAGCCATCGTGAACTAAAGCAGTTCTGCATCGAACTAGGTATCGCTACCACCGGACTAAGTACCAAGGACGATTTTAAGCATGCCCTAGAATCTTGGGCAGAGACCGGGGATGTCGAAGCCCCGGAGCAAAGCACCGCGAAAAAAACCAACACGGCCCCTGAAGAGCAAAGAACGGGTCTCTCGCAAGACGAGATCCAAGAAAGAGAAAAAGCCCGACTACACGAACTTGAAATGGCCCGACTCAAGATGGACATAGAACTCAAATTGGCCGAGCAAAAAATAAACTTAGAGCACCTTCGCCTCCGAGAAGAAAGAGAGGAGAAACAGAGGCAAAGGGAGCTCGAGGAAAAAAGACTAACGTACGAGCACGAGCGGAACCTAGCCGAGATCAACCTGCGCAAACAGAATAAAGAATTAGGGGTGCCCGACAGACCGTCCACCCCCGGGACCACGGACAAAAAAGTGCACATCCCCAAGGATGTGGTCCGAGAATATTTTCGAGAAGACGACATCCAGCAATGGTTTAAGGCATATGAAATCGCGATGACTGCGCACCGGATCGATAGAGCCGACTGGGGAGCCGGCCTATGGGGCAAATTCCTCAATGAGGGCCGCGATACTCTGTTACAGCTCCCAGACCACCAGATGACCTCCTACGACCATATGAAAGCGGCCCTCCTCACTCGCTATGGCCTCACGCCCGAGATGTACCGTCAGAGGTTCCGAGACTGCACACGCATTCCAGGTACAACTTGGGTGGACTATGTAACGTACTTCAGCCGAGCCTTCGAAGGCTGGATCAGAGGGAACAACGTCACGACCTACGAGCAGTTGTTCAATCTGATGGTATGGGAGCATCTGTCCAACAACTGCTTCATTGAACTACGCCAACACCTCCTCGACAGCAAGTTAACCGATCCCCGGCAGCTCGCAGCCGAAGCTGACCGGTGGGAGATCACCCGAGTGGGCCGGAATGGGTCCTACGAGCAGAACAGGAACAACAATGGTCACCACCGATCCAGAGGAGGAGGAGGGGGCCAAGGACGAGGAAGAGACAACACTCCGGCCGCCCCCACTACCAGCACCACCCCCCCGGCCAACCGGGGCAGCACCCCGGCGCGACCGGGATACAGAGCCAATGTTACATGTCACCGATGCCAACGAGTAGGCCACTATGCAAATGACCCAAGCTGCCCGCAGTATCCGAGCCCAAGACCCCGCCAGGTGGCCGCCGCGGCACTAGGGGAAGAACAGATCTCCGAGGAACCAGAAACAGACGAGCAAGAGTATCAAGGGTGGGAGCCAGCCGCCATGACTCTCGCGTGCTTAGGGGGAAGAGACATGGTCCCGCGGGTCCCCCTACCCGCTAACACCCAGAAGTACAGCCAATGGGTGAGCATCAATGGACAACGGGCCGAAGCCCTTCGAGACACCGGGGCCAGTGTGACAGCCGTCCGCTGTCATCTGGTGACCCCAGAACAATATCTACCGAACATTCTCTGCCCTGTACGATCAGCCGACAACTCGGAGAGTCTGTGTCGGATGGCCTGCGTCCCCTTTGAGTGGGGAGGGGTCTCCGGCATGTTGAAAGTAACGGTCCGAGACGACGCCCCCGTGGACTGCCTCCTCGGAAATGACCTGGAAAGCTCCCCGTGGGCAGCCGTGGAGCGAAAAGAACACTTGGGGATGTTGGGCGTCCCAGACTGGGCGTGCGTCACCACCCGGTCTATGGCCGCCCGTGCCAACCATCACCCGGAAGAACCAGAATGGCCGGCGCCTCCGCCTCCGGTCGCCCCCGCCGAGACCCCCGACCAGGGCATCCCCCTCGAACCTGCTCAACCTTCCGACCTTGCTAATCTCGACCAGTGGGCTCAAGAAGGGGGGCCCACACAAGAACAATTTCGTCAGGAGCAGAAGACCTGTCCCTCCCTTGAGGGACTCCGACAACAAGCGCTCGCCCAAAGCGCAGGGGATACCTCCGGAACTCATTGGGTCTACTGGGACAATGACCTACTGTACAGCGAGCAACGAATCGCCGAGCTGGGGGCCAACCGAGTACTAGTGGTGCCACTCCGCTTTAGAGACTTCCTGCTAAATCTGGCCCACGATGTCCCCCTGGCAGGGCACCTGGGACAAGATAAAACCTACAGCCGCCTAGTGACCCACTTCTTCTGGCCAAAAATGAGAAACGATGTGCACCAGCATTGCCGATCTTGCCCCACGTGCCAAGCCAGTGGGAAGAGCGGCCGCAAATTAAAGGCCCCCCTGCAACCCTTTCCCGTAGTCACGACCCCATTTGAGAGGGTCGGAATAGACATTGTGGGACCCCTAGACCCACGTACAAGACAAG
This sequence comes from Lissotriton vulgaris, assembly GCF_964263255.1. NCBI lineage: Eukaryota > Metazoa > Chordata > Amphibia > Caudata > Salamandridae > Lissotriton > Lissotriton vulgaris. The sequence goes on from NC_141694.1 coordinate 1,052,237,285, forward strand.
GCCATCGCTTCATCCTAGTACTAGTGGACCACGCCACCCGCTACCCTGAGGCTATTCCTCTCCGGACCGTCACAGCCCCAGTGGTCGGCAGGGCCCTGATGGGGATCTTCTCCCGTGTGGGGTTCCCCCGAGAAGTCGTCAGTGACAGAGGCACGAACTTTATTTCCAAATACATGAAGTCCCTCTGGCAACAGTGTGGGGTCACCTACCGCTTCACGACCCCCTATCACCCCCAAGGAAACGGACTTGTTGAGCGGTTCAATCGCACTCTAAAAGGGATGATCGGGGGATTGGAAGAACCCCTCCGTCGCCAGTGGGACGTGCTGCTGCCGTGCCTCCTCTTCGCCTACCGGGAGGTCCCACAGAAGTCCCTAGGCTTCAGCCCATTCGAGCTGCTCTATGGGCACCCAGTACGGGGGCCACTCAGCCTGATCAAAGAAGGCTGGGAGTTGCCTCCGGCCAAGAGTCCTCCAGATGTCTTCCGGTACCTCCTCACCCTCCGCAACCAGTCCCAGCGGTTCAGAGACCTAGCGAAAGCCAACCTAGAGGCCAGTCAAGAGGACATGAAGAGATGGTATGACCAGAACGCCTCATCTATTGAATTCGAGCCGGGGCAACAGGTCTGGGTAATGTCCCCCACAGAACCGTGCGCTCTCCAAGACAAATGGACGGGACCCTTCAAAGTAATCGAGCGCAAGGGACCCGCCACCTATCTGATCGATATGGAGTCCGCCCGGAATCCGCTCCGAGTCCTCCACACCAACAGACTGAAACCCCACTTTGCACGAACAGAACTCAGCCTCTTGATGGCCACAGACAACGGGGTTGAGGACGACTCCGAGCCTCTCCCTGACCTCTTGCGGACCCAGGAGCAAGACGGCTCCGTGGATGGGGTCCGACTCTCGGAGACCCTCTCCCAGGAACAACGCCAAGAGTGCCAAGCCCTCCTATCACGGTTTGCCAGCCTGTTCTCCCTCACCCCAGGTGTCACTTCCTGGTGTGTGCACGATGTGGACACCGGAGACAGCCCTCCTATCCGCCACCGGGCCTACCGCGTACCTGATCGGGTACGGGCCTGCATCCAGGCGGAAGTAACTAAGATGCTCACGCTCGGGGTCATCGAGCCCTCCGACAGTCCATGGGCCAGCCCGGTCGTACTGGTCCCCAAAGCAGCCGCCCCCGGAACCACACCCGAACTCCGGTTCTGTGTCGACTACCGGGGCCTGAATGAAGTCACCAGAACGGACGCACACCCCATCCCCCGGGCAGATGAACTGGTCGACCGAATGGGCGCTGCCCGCTACCTCAGCATCTTCGATCTAACGGCAGGATATTGGCAGATCGGCCTCACACCCCGAGCACAAGAACGTTCTGCCTTCTCCACCCCCGATGGCCACTATCACTTCACGGTCATGCCCTTCGGCATGAAAAATGCCCCAGCGACGTTCCAACGGCTCGTCAATCAGGTCCTGGCGGGGCTCGAAGAGTTCAGCGCCGCCTACCTGGACGACATCGCTGTGTACAGCCACCACTGGACCGAGCACCTCCACCACCTCCAAGCAGTGTTGCAAGCCCTTCAGCGAGCTGGCCTCACGATCAAGGCCAGCAAATGTCAAATTGGACAAGGGTCAGTGACCTACCTCGGACACCAAGTGGGAAGCGGTCTAGTGGCCCCTCTTCAACTGAAAATTGCCGCCATCCAGAACTGGCAACCCCCTAACACTCAAACTGAGGTGCGAGCCTTCCTGGGCCTCACGGGCTACTACCGAAGGTTCGTGAAAGACTATGGTACCATCGTGGGGCCTCTCACCGAACTCACGTCGAAAAATCAGCCCAAGAAGGTGAACTGGACCCCAGAGTGTCAAGCGGCCTTCGAACAGCTAAAGGCCGCCATGTGTTCCGCTCCTGTACTCCAGGCCCCAGACTACAGCCGGGAGTTCGTCGTCCAGACGGATGCCTCCGACCAGGGCATTGGGGCGGTCCTGTCCCAGGTGAACACCGAAGGCCTTGATCAACCGGTGGCCTTCATCAGCCGGAGACTCCTACCACGGGAGCAACGCTGGAGCACCATAGAGAGGGAAGCCTTCGCTGTGGTATGGGCCCTCAAGAAGCTCCGACCCTACCTTTTTGGCACCCACTTCCGGGTGCAGACTGACCACCGACCCCTGCAGTGGTTGATGCATATGCGGGGGGAAAACCCAAAACTGCTACGCTGGTCCATCTCCTTGCAAGGCATGGACTTTACCGTTGAACACCGGCCTGGGTCTGACCACGCCAACGCGGATGGCCTGTCCCGGTTTTTCCGCCTCGACGAAGAGAGTCCCCAAGAGGATGGGTAACTCTCCCCGCCTTCAGCTGGGGGGGACGCATGTTGGACAGGCCACATGACGGGCCGCTCTCCCCCGGCTCGACCAAGCCCGAGCCAGTCATACAAGCACCACACACCACCATTGCACGTCCTACGTCCCCTCAGGGACACCTGCCCTCGAGCATGATAACCTCGTGGGTCCGATCCACGGCCGACCCACGCGCCCAGCCCGGGCCGCCATCTTGGACACTTCGCCACGAGGCCGCCTGGCCCCCGATCGACCTCAACCCTGGGCCTAGCCCGGCCTCAGACATTCCGGCACCACCCTCCACCCAGGAGGCGAGCGAGCTACTTGGCCAGTCAATGGGAGAAAGAGGTGTCGATGGTTCTCCCCCGGCCAGGGCCGCTCGCCCATCGCCTCCCCGGGCGCTGGCTCCACCCCCCTGCTGGGTGTCTGGACTCCCTCATCCCGGACCTCCCGACCTCCAAGTGCGAGGGTCCGGACATCAAAGCACGCCAGCCCTATAACTGGGGCAGCTCCAGAACAGGAAGGCAGTTGTATCTTGGAGTCGAGAGACGAAAGAAGAACTCATCCTGGACGGACTACTGGCGCTGCCGTAGCTCTGTCCTGTGCACCATCATCCTGCCTGTTGGCGCTGCCACAGCCGTCGTAACCTTCATCCTTCACCGTCGTCCGGATCTGCTGGCGAGGCCGCGGACCGTTGTAACTGTCATCTGCATCGGGACCTGCTTGGCTTCTCCACGGCCCGTCGACCATCCTTCATCCATATCGGGACCTGCTTGGCTTCTCCACGGCCCGCCGACCACCCTTCATCCATCTCGGGACCTGCTTGGCTCCTCCACGGCCCGATCAGCAACCACGCCGAGCTCGAGGATTGAGAGCTATTGAACTCATTGGTAACTAAGACTGTCCCGCTACCCTTTTCCTCAACCAGAGATCAGAACCGAGGGGACCCCTGAGTCCAGACCTCCTTGTATTATATCAACGTAACCTAAGAAGTGCATATAAAGTCTCGTTAACCTTCAATCTTGTGTGGTGTCCGTCTGTGGGGGGGAAGTTACTTATCTGTACAGTCGTTGGAGACGGCTCTCCCTGGAGACCTCTCCCCGTAATCTCGGCCGACCCTCCCGGTCCGTCTAACAGGCACACACTCTGATGCTGGGCTCTGGTGGGCACTGGTGGGGGTGTTAGCCACACACACACTCTGATGCTGGGCACTGGGGGGCACTGGTGGGGGTGTTAGGCACACACACACTCTGATGCTGGGCACTGGGGGGCACTGGTGGGGGTGTTAGCCACACACACACTCTGATGCTGGGCACTGGGGGGCACTGGGGGGCACTGGTGGGGGGGGGGGTGTTAGCCACACACACACTCTGCTGCTGGGCACTGGGGAGCACTGGTGGGGGGGGGTGTTAGCCACACACACATTCTGATGCTGGGCACTGGGGGGCACTGGGGGGCACTGGGGGCACTGGCGGGGGTGTTAGGCACACACTCTGATGCTGGGCTCTGGTGGGCACTGGTGGGGGTGTTAGCCACACACACACTCTGATGCTGGGCACTGGGGGGCACTGGTGGGGGTGTTAGCCACACACACACTCTGATGCTGGGCACTGGTGGGCACTGGTGGGGGTGTTAGCCACACACACACTCTGATGCTGGGCACTGGGGGGCACTGGTGGGTGTGTTAGGCACACACTCTGATGCTGGGCTCTGGTGGGCATTGGTGGGGGTGTTAGCCACACACACACTCTGATGCTGGGCACTGGGGGGCACTGGTGGGCACTGTTGGGGGGGGGTGTTAGCCACACACACACTCTGATGCTGGGCACTGGTGGGCACTGGTGGGGGTGTTAGGCACACACTCTGATGCTGGGCACTGGTGGACACTGGTGGGGGTGTTAGGCACACACTCTGATGCTGGGCACTGGGGGGCACTGGTGGGGGTGTTAGGCACACACTCTGATGCTGGGCTCTGGTGGGCACTGGTGGGGGTGTTAGCCACACACACACTCTGATGCTGGGCACTGGGGGGCACTGGTGGGCACTGGTGGGGGTGTTAGGCACACACTCTGATGCTGGGCTCTAGTGGGCACTGGTGGGGGTGTTAGCCACACACACACTCTGATGCTGGGCAGTGGGGGGCACTGGTGGGGGTATTAGGGACACACACACTCTGATGTTGGGCACTGGGGGGCACTGGTGGGGGTGTTAGACACACACACACTCTGATGCTGGGCACTGGGGGGCACTGGGGGGCACTGGTGGGGGGGGGTGTTGGCCACACACACACTCTGCTGCTGGGCACTGGGGGGCACTGGTGGGGGGGGTGTTAGCCACACACACACTCTGATGCTGGGCACTGGGGGGCACTGGGGGGCACTGGTGGGGGTGTTAGGCACACACTCTGATGCTGGGCTCTGGTGGGCACTGGTGGGGGTGTTAGCCACACACACACTCTGATGCTGGGCACTGGGGGGCACTGGTGGGGGTGTTAGCCACACACACACTCTGATGCTGGGCACTGGTGGGCACTGTTGGTGGTGTTAGGCACACACTCTGATGCTGGGCTCTGGTGGGCACTGGTGGGGGTGTTAGCCACACACACACTCTGATGCTGGGCACTGGGGGGCACTGGTGGGGGTGTTAGCCACACACACACTCTGATGCTGGGCACTGGTGGGCACTGGTGGGGGTGTTAGGCACACACTCTGATGCTGGGCACTGGGGGGCACTGGTGGGTGTGTTAGGCACACACTCTGATGCTGGGCTCTGGTGGGCACTGGTGGGGGTGTTAGCCACACACACACTCTGATGCTGGGCACTGGGGGGCACTGGTGGGCACTGTTGGGGGGGGGTGTTAGCCACACACACACTCTGATGCTGGGCACTGGTGGGCACTGGTGGGGGTGTTAGGCACACACTCTGATGCTGGGCACTGGTGGACACTGGTGGGGGTGTTAGGCACACACTCTGATGCTGGGCACTGGGGGGCACTGGTGGGGGTGTTAGGCACACACTCTGATGCTGGGCTCTGGTGGGCACTGGTGGGGGTGTTAGCCACACACACACTCTGATGCTGGGCACTGGGGGGCACTGGTGGGCACTGGTGGGGGTGTTAGGCACACACTCTGATGCTGGGCTCTAGTGGGCACTGGTGGGGGTGTTAGCCACACACACACTCTGATGCTGGGCAGTGGGGGGCACTGGTGGGGGTATTAGGGACACACACACTCTGATGTTGGGCACTGGGGGGCACTGGTGGGGGTGTTAGACACACACACACTCTGATGCTGGGCACTGGGGGGCACTGGGGGGCACTGGTGGGGGGGGGGGGGTGTTGGCCACACACACACTCTGCTGCTGGGCACTGGGGGGCACTGGTGGGGGGGGGGTGTTAGCCACACACCCACTCTGATGCTGGGCACTGGGGGGCACTGGGGGGCACTGGTGGGGGTGTTAGGCACACACTCTGTGTTGGACAGGCCACATGACGGGCCGCTCTCCCCCGGCTCGACCAGGCCCGAGCCCAGTCACGCAAGCACCACACACCTCCATTGCACGTCCTACGTCCCCTCAGGGACCCTTGCCCTCGAGCATGACAACCTCGTGGGTCCGATCCACTGCCGGCCCATGCGCCCAGCCCGGGCCGCCATCTTGGACACTTCGCCACGAGGCCGCCTGGCCCCCGATCGACCTCAACCCTGGGCCTAGCCCGGCCTCAGACATTCCGGCACCACCCTCCACCCAGGAGGTGAGCGGGCTACTTGGCAAGTCAATGGGAGAAAGAGGTGCCGATGGCTCTCCCCCGCCAAGTGCCGCTCGCCCATCACCTCCCCGGGCGCTGGCTCCACCCCCCTGCTGGGTGTCTGGACTCCCTCATCCCGGACCTCCCGACCTCCAAGTGCGAGGGTCCGGACATCAAAGCACGCCAGCCCTATAACTGGGGCAGCTCCAGAGCAGGAAGGCAGTTGTATCTTGGAGTCGAGAGACGTAAAGAGGAACTCATCCTGGACGGACTACTGGCGCTGCCATAGCTCTGTCCTGTGCACCATCGTCCTGCCTGTTGGCGCTGCCACAGTCGTCGTAACCTTCATCCTTCATCGTCGTCCGGATCTGCTGGCGTGGCCGCGGACCGTTGTAACCGTCATCTTCACCGGGACCTGCAGGCTCCGCCGCGGACCGTCGCCCTTCATCTACTTCGGGACCTGCTTGGCTCCTCCACGGCCCGACCATCTAAGAACGCCGAGCTCGAGGATTGTGAGCTATTTTGACCTCATTGGTAATTAAGACTGTCCCGCTACCCTTTTCCTCAAAGAGATCAGAACCGAGGGGACCCCTGAGTCCAGACCTCCTTGTATCATCCTATCGTAACCTAAGAACTGCATATAAAGTCTCGTTAACCTTCAACCTTGTGTGGTGTCCGTCTGTGGGGGGGAAGTTACTTATCTGTACAGTCGTTGGAGACGGCTCTCCCTGGAGACCTCTCCCCGTAATCTCGGCCGACCCTCCCGGTCCGTCTAACATTGGTGGCCAGCGGCGCGATCCGAATCACCGCATAACGTACAGAGAGTAGCTCACCCCACAACGAACAACGATGTCGACTAAAGAGAGCGGAGCAACTGAAAAGTTCCAAATGGAAAAGCTAGAGGAATACAGCCATCGTGAACTAAAGCAGTTCTGTATCGAACTAGGTATCGCTACCACCGGACTAAGCACCAAAGATGATTTCAAGCATGCCCTAGAATCTTGGGCAGAGACCGGGGATGTCGAAGCCCCTGAGCAAAGCACCGCGAAAAATACCAACACGGCCCCTGAGGGGCAAAGAACCAGTCTCTCGCAAGACGAGATCCAAGAAAGAGAAAAAGCCCGACTACACGAACTCGAAATGGCCCGACTCAAGATGGACATAGAACTCAAATTGGCCGAGCAAAAAATAAACTTAGAGCACCTTCGCCTCCGAGAAGAAAGAGAGGAGAAACAGAGGCAAAGGGAGCTCGAGGAAAAAAGACTAACGTACGAACACGAACGGAACCTAGCCGAAATCAACCTGCGCAAACAAAATAAAGAATTAGGGGTGCCCGACAGACCGTCCACCCCAGGGACCACGGAGAAAAAAGTGCACATCCCCAAGGATGTGGTCCGAGAATATTTTCGAGAAGACGATATCCAGCAATGGTTTAAGGCCTATGAAATCGCGATGACCGCGCACCGGATCGATAGAGCCGACTGGGGAGCCGGCTTATGGGGCAAATTCCTCAATGAGGGCCGCGATACTCTGTTACAGCTCCCAGACCACCAGATGACCTCCTACGACCATATGAAGGCGGCCCTCCTCACCCGCTATGGCCTCACGCCCGAGATGTACCGCCAGAGGTTCCGAGACTGCACACGCATTCCAGGTACAACTTGGGTGGACTATGTAACGTACTTTAGCCGAGCCTTCGAAGGCTGGATCAGAGGGAACAACGTCTCGACCTACGAGCAGCTATTCAATCTGATGGTATGGGAGCATCTGTCCAACAATTGCTTCATTGAACTGCGCCAACACCTCCTCGACAGCAAGTTAACCGATCCCCGGCAGCTCGCAGCCGAAGCTGACCGGTGGGAGATCACCAGAGTGGGCCGGAATGGGTCCTACGAGCAGAACAGGAACAACAATGGTCACCACCGACCCAGAGGAGGAGGAGGGGGCCAAGGACGAGGAAGAGACAACACTCCGGCCGCCCCCACTACCAGCACCACCCCCCCGGCCAACCGGGGCAGCACCCCGGCGCGACCGGGGTACAGAGCCAATGTTACATGTCACCGATGCCAACGAGTCGGCCACTATGCAAACGACCCAAGCTGCCCGCAGTATCAGAGTCCAAAACCCCGCCATGTGGCCGCCGCGGCACTAGGGGAGGAACAGATCTCCGAGGAACAAGAAACAGACGAGCAAGAGTATCAAGAGTGGGAGCCAGCCGCCATGACTCTCGCGTGCTTAGGGGGAAGAGACATGGTCCCGCGGGTCCCCCTACCCGCTAACACCCAGAAGTACAGCCAATGGGTGAGCATCAATGGACAACGGGCCGAAGCCCTTCGAGACACCGGGGCCAGTGTGACAGCCGTCCGCTGCCATCTGGTGACCCCAGAACAATATCTACCGAACATTCTCTGCCCTGTGCGATCAGCCGACAACTCGGAGAGTCTGTGTCGGATGGCCTGCGTCCCCTTTGAGTGGGGTGGGGTCTCCGGCATGTTGAAGGTAACGGTCCGAGACGACGCCCCCGTGGACTGCCTTCTCGGAAATGATCTGGAAAGCTCCCCGTGGGCAGCAGTGGAGCGAAAAGAACACTTGGGGATGTTGGGCGTCCCAGACTGGGCGTGTGTCACCACCCGGTCCATGGCCGCCCGTGCCAACCATCACCCGGAAGAACCAGAATGGCCGGCGCCACCGCCTCCGGTCGCCCCCGCCGAGACCCCCGACCATGGCACCCCCCTCGAACTTGCTCAACCTTCCGACCTCGCTAATCTCGACCAATGGGCTCAAGAAGGGGGACCCACACAAGAACAATTTCGTCAGGAACAGAAGACCTGCCCCTCCCTTGAGGGACTCCGACAACAAGCGCTCGCCCAAAGCGCAGGGGACACCTCCGGAACTCATTGGGTCTACTGGGACAATGATCTATTATACAGCGAGCAACGAATCGCCGAGCTGGGGGCCAACCGAGTACTAGTGGTGCCCCTCCGCTTTAGAGACTTCCTGCTAAATCTGGCCCACGATGTCCCCCTGGCAGGGCACCTGGGACAAGATAAAACCTACAGCCGCCTAGTGACCCACTTCTTCTGGCCCAAAATGAGAAACGATGTGCACCAGCATTGCCGATCTTGCCCCACGTGCCAAGCCAGTGGGAAGAGCGGCCGCAAATTAAAGGCCCCCCTGCAACCCTTTCCAGTAGTCACGACCCCATTTGAGAGGGTCGGGATCGACATTGTGGGACCCCTGGACCCGCGTACAAGACAAGGCCATCGCTTCATCCTGGTACTAGTGGACCACGCCACCCGCTACCCTGAGGCTATTCCTCTCCGGACCGTGACAGCCCCAGTGGTCGGCCGGGCCCTGATGGGGATCTTCTCCCGGGTGGGGTTCCCCCGAGAAGTCGTCAGTGACAGAGGCACGAACTTTATTTCTAAATATATGAAGTCCCTCTGGCAACAGTGTGGGGTCACCTACCGCTTCACGACCCCCTATCACCCCCAAGGAAACGGACTTGTTGAGCGGTTCAATCGCACGCTAAAAGGGATGATCGGGGGATTGGAAGAGCCCCTCCGTCGCCAGTGGGATGTGCTGCTGCCGTGCCTCCTCTTCGCCTACCGGGAGGTCCCACAGAAATCCTTAGGCTTCAGCCCCTTCGAACTGCTCTATGGGCACCCAGTGCGGGGGCCGCTCAGCCTGATCAAAGAAGGCTGGGAGATGCCTCCGGCAAAGAACCCTCCAGATGTCTTCCGGTACCTCCTCACCCTCCGCAACCAGTCCCGGCGGTTCAGAGACCTAGCAAAAGCCAACCTAGAGGCCAGTCAAGAGGACATGAAAAAATGGTATGACCAGAACGCCTCATCCATCGAATTCGAACCGGGACAACAGGTCTGGGTAATGTCCCCCACAGAGCCGTGCGCTCTCCAAGACAAATGGACGGGACCCTTCAAGGTAATCGAGCGCAAAGGTCCTGCCACCTATCTGATCGATATGGAGTCCTCCCGGAATCCACTCCGAGTCCTCCACACCAACAGACTGAAGCCCCACTTTGCACGAACAGAACTCAGCCTACTGATGGCCACAGACAATGGGGTTGAAGACGACTCCGAGCCGCTCCCTGACCTCTTGCGGACCCAGGAGCAAGACGGCTCCATAGATGGGGTCCGACTCTCGGAGACCCTCACCAGAGAACAACGCCAAGAGTGCCAAGCCCTCCTATCACGGTTCGCCAGTCTGTTCTCCCTCACCCCAGGTGTCACTTCCTGGTGTGTGCACGATGTGGACACCGGAGACAGCCCTCCTATCCGCCACCGGGCCTACCGCGTACCTGATCGGGTACGGGCCTGCATCCAGGCGGAAGTAGCTAAGATGCTCACGCTCGGGGTCATCGAGCCCTCAGACAGTCCATGGGCCAGCCCGGTCGTACTAGTCCCCAAAGCAGCCGCCCCCGGAACCACACCTGAACTCCGGTTCTGTGTCGACTACCGGGGCCTGAATGAAGTCACCAGAACGGACGCACACCCCATCCCCCGGGCAGATGAACTGGTCGACCGAATGGGCGCTGCCCGCTACCTCAGCATCTTCGACCTGACGGCAGGTTATTGGCAGATCGGCCTCACACCCCGAGCACAAGAACGTTCTGCCTTCTCCACCCCCGATGGCCACTATCATTTTACGGTCATGCCCTTCGGCATGAAGAATGCCCCAGCGACTTTCCAACGGCTCGTCAATCAGGTCCTGGCGGGGCTCGAAGAGTTCAGCGCCGCCTACCTGGACGACATCGCTGTGTACAGCCACCAGTGGACCGAACACCTCCACCACCTCCAGGCAGTGTTGCAAGCCCTTCAGCGAGCTGGCCTTACGATCAAGGCTAGCAAATGCCAAATTGGACAAGGGTCAGTGACCTACCTCGGACACCAGGTGGGAAGCGGCCTAGTGGCCCCTCTACAGCTGAAAATTGCCGCCATCCAGAACTGGCAACCCCCTATCACTCAAACTGAGGTGCGAGCCTTCCTGGGCCTCACGGGCTACTACCGAAGGTTCGTGAAAGACTATGGTACCATCGTGGGGCCCCTCACCGAACTCACGTCAAAAAATCAGCCCAGGAAGGTGAACTGGACCCCAGAGTGTCAAGCGGCATTCGAACAATTAAAGGCCGCCATGTGTTCCGCTCCTGTGCTCCAGGCCCCAGACTACAGCCGGGAGTTCGTCGTCCAGACGGACGCCTCCGACCAGGGCATTGGGGCGGTCCTGTCCCAAGTGAACACCGAAGGCCTTGATCAACCGGTGGCCTTCATCAGCCGGAGACTCCTACCACGGGAACAACGCTGGAGCACCATAGAGAGGGAAGCCTTCGCTGTGGTATGGGCCCTCAAGAAGCTCCGGCCCTACCTTTTTGGCACCCACTTTCGGGTGCAGACTGACCACCGACCTCTGCAGTGGTTGATGCACATGCGGGGGGAGAACCCAAAATTGCTGCGCTGGTCCATCTCCTTGCAAGGGATGGACTTCACAGTCGAACACCGGCCTGGGTCCGACCACGCCAACGCGGATGGCCTGTCCCGGTTTTTCCGCCTCGACGAAGAGAGTCCCCAAGAGGATGGGTAACTCTCCCCGCCTTCAGCTGGGGGGGACGCATGTTGGACAGGCCACATGACGGGCCGCTCTCCCCCGGCTCGACCAGGCCCGAGCCCAGTCACGCAAGCACCACACACCTCCATTGCACGTCCTACGTCCCCTCAGGGACCCTTGCCCTCGAGCATGACAACCTCGTGGGTCCGATCCACTGCCGGCCCATGCGCCCAGCCCGGGCCGCCATCTTGGACACTTCGCCACGAGGCCGCCTGGCCCCCGATCGACCTCAACCCTGGGCCTAGCCCGGCCTCAGACATTCCGGCACCACCCTCCACCCAGGAGGTGAGCGGGCTACTTGGCAAGTCAATGGGAGAAAGAGGTGCCGATGGCTCTCCCCCGCCAAGTGCCGCTCGCCCATCACCTCCCCGGGCGCTGGCTCCACCCCCCTGCTGGGTGTCTGGACTCCCTCATCCCGGACCTCCCGACCTCCAAGTGCGAGGGTCCGGACATCAAAGCACGCCAGCCCTATAACTGGGGCAGCTCCAGAGCAGGAAGGCAGTTGTATCTTGGAGTCGAGAGACGTAAAGAGGAACTCATCCTGGACGGACTACTGGCGCTGCCATAGCTCTGTCCTGTGCACCATCGTCCTGCCTGTTGGCGCTGCCACAGTCGTCGTAACCTTCATCCTTCATCGTCGTCCGGATCTGCTGGCGTGGCCGCGGACCGTTGTAACCGTCATCTTCACCGGGACCTGCAGGCTCCGCCGCGGACCGTCGCCCTTCATCTACTTCGGGACCTGCTTGGCTCCTCCACGGCCCGACCATCTAAGAACGCCGAGCTCGAGGATTGTGAGCTATTTTGACCTCATTGGTAATTAAGACTGTCCCGCTACCCTTTTCCTCAAAGAGATCAGAACCGAGGGGACCCCTGAGTCCAGACCTCCTTGTATCATCCTATCGTAACCTAAGAACTGCATATAAAGTCTCGTTAACCTTCAACCTTGTGTGGTGTCCGTCTGTGGGGGGGAAGTTACTTATCTGTACAGTCGTTGGAGACGGCTCTCCCTGGAGACCTCTCCCCGTAATCTCGGCCGACCCTCCCGGTCCGTCTAACACTCTGATGCTGGGCTCTGGTGGGCACTGGTGGGGGTGTTAGCCACACACACACTCTGATGCTGGGCACTGGGGGGCACTGGTGGGGGTGTTAGCCACACACACACTCTGATGCTGGGCACTGGTGGGCACTGTTGGGAGTGTTAGGCACACACTCTGATGCTGGGCTCTGGTGGGCACTGGTGGGGGTGTTAGCCACACACACACTCTGATGCTGGGCACTGGGGGGCACTGGTGGGGGTGTTAGCCACACACACACTCTGATGCTGGGCACTGGTGGGCACTGGTGGGGGTGTTAGGCACACACTCTGATGCTGGGCACTGGTGGGCACTGGTGGGGGTGTTAGGCACACACTCTGATGCTGGGCACTGGGGGGCACTGGTGGGGGTGTTAGCCACACACACACTCTGATGCTGGGCACTGGGGGGCACTGGTGGGCACTGGTGGGGGTGTTAGGCACACACTCTGATGCTGGGCTCTGGTGGGCACTGGCGGGGGTGTTAGCCACACACACACTCTGATGCTGGGCACTGGGGGGCACTGGGGGGCACTGGTGGGGGTGTTAGGCACACACACACTCTGATGCTGGGCACTGGGGGGCACTGGTGGGGGTGTTAGCCACACACACACTCTGAAGCTGGGCACTGGGGGGCACTGGGGGGCACTGGTGGGGGGGTGTTAGCCACACACACACTCTGATGCTGGGCACTGGGGGCCCTGGTGGGGGGGTGTTAGCCACACACACACTCTGATGCTGGGCACTGGGGGGCACTGGGGGGCACTGGTGGGGGTGTTAGGCACACACTCTGATGCTGGGCTCTGGTGGGCACTGGTGGGGGTGTTAGCCACACACACACTCTGATGCTGGGCACTGGGGGGCACTGGTGGGGGTGTTAGCCACACACACACACTCTGATGCTGGGCACTGGTGGGCACTGGTGGGGGTGTTAGCCACACACACACTCTGATGCTGGGCACTGGGGGGCACTGGTGGGGGTGTTAGGCACACACTCTGATGCTGGGCTCTGGTGGGCACTGGTGGGGGTGTTAGCCACACACACACTCTGATGCTGGGCACTGGGGGGCACTGGTGGGCACTGTTGGGGGGGTGTTAGCCACACACACACTCTGATGCTGGGCACTGGGGGGCACTGGTGGGAGTGTTAGCCACACACACACTCTGATGCTGGGCACTGGTGGGCACTGGTGGAGGTGTTAGGCACACACTCTGATGCTGGGCACTGGGGGGCACTGGTGGGGGTGTTAGGCACACACTCTGATGCTGGGCTCTGGTGGGCACTGGTGGGGGTGTTAGCCACACACACACTCTGATGCTGGGCACTGGGGGGCACTGGTGGGCACTGGTGGGGGTGTTAGGCAAACACTCAGATGCTGGGCTCTAGTGGGCACTGGTGGGGGTGTTAGCCACACACACACTCTGATGCTGGGCACTGGGGGGCACTGGGGGGCACTGGTGGGGGTGTTAGGCACCCACACACTCTGATGCTGGGCACTGGGGGGCACTGGTGGGGGTGATAGGCACAAACTCTGATGCTGGGCACTGGGGGGCACTGGTGGGGGTGTTAGGCACACACTCTGATGCTGGGCTCTGGTGGGCACAGGTGGGGGTGTTAGCCACACACACACTCTGATGCTGGGCACTGGGGGGCACTGGTGGGCACTGGTGGGGGTGTTAGGCACACACTCTGATGCTGGGCTCTGGTGGGCACTGGTGGGGGTGTTAGCCACACACACACTCTGATGCTGGGCACTGGGGGGCACTGGGGGGCACTGGGGGGCACTGGTGGGGGTGTTAGCCACACACACACTCTGATGCTGGGCACTGGGGGGCACTGGGGGGCACTGGTGGGGGGGTGTTAGCCACACACACACTCTGATGCTGGGCACTGGGGGCACTGGTGGGGGGGTGTTAGCCACACACACACTCTGATGCTGGGCACTGGGGGGCACTGGGGGCACTGGTGGGGGTGTTAGGCACACGCTCTGATGCTGGGCTCTGGTGGGCACTGGTGGGGGTGTTCGCCACACACACACTCTGATGCTGGGCACTGGGGGGCACTGGTGGGGGTGTTAGCCACACACACACTCTGATGCTGGGCACTGGTGGGCACTGGTGGGGGTGTTAGCCACACACACACTCTGATGCTGGGCACTGGGGGGCACTGGTGGGGGTGTTAGGCACACACTCTGATGCTGGGCTCTGGTGGGCACTGGTGGGGGTGTTAGCCACACACACACTCTGATGCTGGGAACTGGGGGGCACTGGTGGGCACTGTTGGGGGGGGGGTGTTAGCCACACACACACACTCTGATGCTGGGCACTGGTGGGCACTGGTGGGGGTGTTAGGCACACACTCTGATGCTGGGCACTGGTGGGCACTGGTGGGGGTGTTAGGCACACACTCTGATGCTGGGCACTGGGGGGCACTGGTGGGGGTGTTAGGCACACACTCTGATGCTGGGCTCTGGTGGGCACTGGTGGGGGTGTTAGCCACACACACACTCTGATGCTGGGCACTGGGGGGCACTGGTGGGCACTGGTGGGCACTGGTGGGGGTGTTAGGCACACACTCTGATGCTGGGCTCTAGTGGGCACTGGTGGGGGTGTTAGCCACACACACACTCTGATGCTGGGCACTGGGGGGCACTGGTGGGGGTATTAGGGACACACACACTCTGATGTTGGGCACTGGGGGGCACTGGTGGGGGTGTTAGACACACACACACTCTGATGCTGGGCACTGGGGGGCACTGGGGGGCACTGGTGGGGGGGGTGTTAGCCACACACACACTCTGCTGCTGGGCACTGGGGGGCACTGGTGGGGGGGGGGGGTGTTAGCCACACACACACTCTGATGCTGGGCACTGGGGGGCACTGGGGGGCACTGGTGGGGGTGTTAGGCACACACTCTGATGCTGGGCTCTGGTGGGCACTGGTGGGGGTGTTAGCCACACACTCACTCTGATGCTGGGCACTGGGGGGCACTGGTGGGGGTGTTAGCCACACACACACTCTGATGCTGGGCACTGGTGGGCACTGTTGGGGGTGTTAGGCACACACTCTGATGCTGGGCTCTGGTGGGCACTGGTGGGGGTGTTAGCCACACACACACTCTGATGCTGGGCACTGGGGGGCACTGGTGGGGGTGTTAGCCACACACACACTCTGATGCTGGGCACTGGTGGGCACTGGTGGGGGTGTTAGGCACACACTCTGATGCTGGGCACTGGGGGGCACTGGTGGGGGTGTTAGGCACACACTCTGATGCTGGGCACTGGGGGGCACTGGTGGGGGTGTTAGCCACACACACACTCTGATGCTGGGCACTGGGGGGCACTGGTGGGCACTGGTGGGGGTGTTAGGCACACACTCTGATGCTGGGCTCTGGTGGGCACTGGTGGGGGTGTTAGCCACACACACTCTGATGCTGGGCACTGGGGGGCACTGGGGGGCACTGGTGGGGGTGTTAGGCACACACACACTCTGATGCTGGGCACTGGGGGGCACTGGTGGGGGTGTTAGCCATACACACACTCTGAAGCTGGGCACTGGGGGGCACTGGTGGGGGGGGGGGGGTGTTAGCCACACACACACTCTGATGCTGGGCACTGGGGGCCCTGGTGGGGGGGTGTTAGCCACACACACACTCTGATGCTGGGCACTGGGGGGCACTGGGGGGCACTGGTGGGGGTGTTAGGCACACACTCTGATGCTGGGCACTGGTGGGCACTGGTGGGGGTGTTAGCCACACACACACTCTGATGCTGGGCACTGGGGGGCACTGGTGGGGGTGTTAGCCACACACACACTCTGATGCTGGGCTCTGGTGGGCACTGGGGGGCACTGGTGGGGGTGTTAGGCACACACTCTGATGCTGGGCACTGGTGGGCACTGGTGGGGGTGTTAGCCACACACACACTCTGATGCTGGGCACTGGGGGGCACTGGTGGGGGTGTTAGGCACACACTCTGATGCTGGGCTCTGGTGGGCACTGGTGGGGGTGTTAGCCACACACACACTCTGATGCTGGGCACTGGGGGGCACTGGGGGGCACTGGTGGGGGTGTTAGGCACACACACACTCTGATGCTGGGCACTGGGGGGCACTGGTGGGGGTGTTAGCCACACACACACTCTGAAGCTGGGCACTGGGGGGCACTGGTGGGGGGGGGTGTTAGCCACACACACACTCTGATGCTGGGCACTGGGGGCCCTGGTGGGGGGTGTTAGCCACACACACACTCTGATGCTGGGCACTGGGGGGCACTGGGGGGCACTGGTGGGGGTGTTAGGCACACACTCTGATGCTGGGCTCTGGTGGGCACTGGTGGGGGTGTTAGCCACACACACACTCTGATGCTGGGCACTGGGGGGCACTGGTGGGGGTGTTAGCCACACACACACTCTGATGCTGGGCACTGGTGGGCACTGGTGGGGGTGTTAGCCACACACCCACTCTGATGCTGGGCACTGGGGGGCACTGGTGGGGGTGTTAGGCACACACTCTGATGCTGGGCTCTGGTGGGCACTGGTGGGGGTGTTAGCCACAAACACACTCTGATGCTGGGCACTGGGGGGCACTGGTGGGCACTTTTGGGGGGGTGTTAGCCACACACACACTCTGATGCTGGGCACTGGTGGGGGTGTTAGGCACACACTCTGATGCTGGGCACTGGTGGGCACTGGTGGAGGTGTTAGGCACACACTCTGATGCTGGGCACTGGGGGCACTGGTGGGGGTGTTAGGCACACACTCTGATGCTGGGCTCTGGTGGGCACTGGTGGGGGTGTTAGCCACACACACACTCTGATGCTGGGCACTGGGGGGCACTGGTGGGCACTGGTGGGGGTGTTAGGCAAACACTCAGATGCTGGGCTCTAGTGGGCACTGGTGGGGGTGTTAGCCACACACACACTCTGATGCTGGGCACTGGGGGGCACTGGTGGGGGTGTTAGGCACCTACACACTCTGATGCTGGGCACTGGGGGGCACTGGTGGGGGTGATAGGCACACACTCTGATGCTGGGCACTGGGGGGCACTGGTGGGCACTGGTGGGGGGGGATGTTAGCCACACACACACTCTGATGCTGGGCACTGGGGGGCACTGGTGGGGGGGTGTTAGCCACACACACACTCTGATGCTGGGCACTGGTGGGCACTGGTGGGGGTGTTAGGCACACACTCTGATGCTGGGCTCTGGTGGGCACTGGTGGGGGTGTTAGCCACACACACACTCTGATGCTGGGCACTGGTGGGCACTGGTGGGGGGGGGGGTGTTAGGCACACACTCTGATGCTGGGCACTGGTGGGCACTGGTGGGGGTGTTAGGCACACACTCTGATGCTGGGCTCTGGTGGGCACTGGTGGGGGTGTTAGCCACACACACACTCTGATGCTGGGCACTGGGGGGCACTGGTGGGGGTGTTAGGCACACACTCTGATGCTGGGCTCTGGTGGGCACTGGTGGGGGTGTTAGCCACACACACACTCTGATGCTGGGCACTGGGGGGCACTGGTGGGCACTGGTGGGGGGGTGTTAGCCACACACGCACTTTGATGCTGGGCACTGGGGGGCACTGGTGGGCACTGGTGGGGGGGGGTGTTAGCCACACACACACTCTGATGCTGGGCACTGGGGGGCACTGGTGGGGGTGTTAGGCACACACTCTGATGCTGGGCTCTGGTGGGCACTGGTGGGGGTGTTAGCCACACACACACTCTGATGCTGGGCACTGGGGGGCACTGGTGGGCACTGGTGGGGGGGGTGTTAGCCACACACACACTCTGATGCTGGGCACTGGTGGGCACTGGTGGGGGTGTTAGGCACACACTCTGATGCTGGGCTCTGGTGGGCACTGGTGGGGGTGTTAGCCACACACACACTCTGATGCTGGGCACTGGGGGCACTGGTGAGGGTGTTAGCCACACACACACTCTGATGCTGGGCACTGGTGGGCACTGGTGGGGGGGGGTGTTAGGCACACACTCTGATGCTGGGCACTGGTGGGCACTGGTGGGGGTGTTAGGCACACACTCTGATGCTGGGCTCTGGTGGGCACTGGTGGGGGTGTTAGCCACACACACACTCTGATGCTGGGCACTGGGGGCTCTGGTGGGCACTGGTGGGGGTGTTAGCCACACACACACTCTGATGCTGGGCACTGGGGGCACTGGTGGGCACTGGTGGGGGGGTGTTAGCCACACACACACTCTGATGCTGGGCACTGGGGGGCACTGGTGGGGGTGTTAGGCACACACTCTGATGCTGGGCACTGGGGGCACTGGTGGGGGTGTTAGGCACACACTCTGATGCTGGGCTCTGGTGGGCACTGGTGGGGGTGTTAGCCACACACACACTCTGATGCTGGGCACTGGGGGGGCACTGGTGGGCACTGGTGGGGGTGTTAGGCACACACTCTGATGCTGGGCTCTGGTGGGCACTGGTGGGGGTGTTAGCCACACACACACTCTGATGCTGGGCACTGGGGGGGCTCTGGTGGGCACTGGTGGGGGTGTTAGCCACACACACACTCTGATGCTGGGCACTGGGGGGCACTGGGGGGCACTGGTGGGGGTGTTAGGCACACACACACTCTGATGCTGGGCACTGGGGGGTACTGGTGGGGGTGTTAGCCACACACACACTCTGATGCTGGGCACTGGGGGGCACTGGGGGGCACTGGTGGGGGGGGGTGTTAGCCACACACACACTCTGATGCTGGGCACTGGGGGCACTGGTGGGGGGTGTTAGCCACACACACACTCTGATGCTGGGCACTGGGGGGCACTGGTGGGGGTGTTAGGCACACACTCTGATGCTGGGCTCTGGTGGGCACTGGTGGGGGTGTTAGCCACACACACACTCTGATGCTGGGCACTGGGGGGCACTGGTGGGGGTGTTAGCCACACACACACTCTGATGCTGGGCACTGGTGGGCACTGGTGGGGGTGTTAGCCACACACACACTCTGATGCTGGGCACTGGGGGGCACTGGTGGGGGTGTTAGGCACACACTCTGATGCTGGGCTCTGGTGGGCACTGGTGGGGGTGTTAGCCACACACACACTCTGATGCTGGGCACTGGGGGGCACTGGTGGGCACTGTTGGGGGGGGGGTGTTAGCCACACACACACTCTGATGCTGGGCACTGGTGGGCACTGGTGGGGGTGTTAGGCACACACTTTGATGCTGGGCACTGGTGGGCACTGGTGGGGGTGTTAGGCACACACTCTGATGCTGGGCACTGGGGGGCACTGGTGGGGGTGTTAGGCACACACTCTGATGCTGGGCTCTGGTGGGCACTGGTGGGGGTGTTAGCCACACACACACTCTGATGCTGGGCACTGGGGGGCACTGGTGGGCACTGGTGGGGGTGTTAGCCACACACACACTCTGATGCTGGGCACTGGGGGGCACTGGTGGGGGTGTTAGGCACACACACACTCTGATGCTGGGCACTGGGGGGCACTGGTGGGGGTGTTAGCCACACAAACACTCTGATGCTGGGCACTGGGGGGCACTGGGGGGCACTGGTGGGGGGGGGTGTTAGCCACACACACACTCTGCTGCTGGGCACTGGGGAGCACTGGTGGGGGGGGGGTGTTAGCCACACACACATTCTGATGCTGGGCACTGGGGGGCACTGGGGGGCACTGGGGGCACTGGCGGGGGTGTTAGGCACACACTCTGATGCTGGGCTCTGGTGGGCACTGGTGGGGGTGTTAGCCACACACACACTCTGATGCTGGGCACTGGGGGGCACTGGTGGGGGTGTTAGCCACACACACACTCTGATGCTGGGCACTGGTGGGCACTGGTGGGGGTGTTAGGCACACACTCTGATGCTGGGCTCTGGTGGGCACTGGTGGGGGTGTTAGCCCCACACACACTCTGATGCTGGGCACTGGGGGGCACTGGAGGGGGTGTTAGCCACACACACACTCTGATGCTGGGCACTGGGGGGCACTGGGGGGCACTGGTGGGGGGGGTGTTAGCCACACACACACACACTCTGATGCTGGGCACTGGGGGCACTGGTGGGGGGGGGTGTTAGGCACATACTCTGATGCTGGGCACTGGGGGGCACTGGTGGGCACTGGTGGGGGGGGTGTTAGCCACACACACACTCTGATGCTGGGCACTGGTGGGCACTGGTGGGCACTGGTGGGGGTGTTAGGCACACACTCTGATGCTGGGCACTGGTGGGGGTGTTAGGCACACACTCTTATGCTGGGCACTGGGGGGCACTGGTGGGGGTGTTAGGCACACACTCTGATGCTGGGCACTGGGGGGCACTGGTGGGGGTGTTAGCCACACACACACTCTGATGCTGGGCACTGGGGGGCACTGGTGGGGGTGTTAGGCACACACTCTGATGCTGGGCTCTGGTGGGCACTGGTGGGGGTGTTAGCCCCACACACACTCTGATGCTGGGCACTGGGGGGCACTGGAGGGGGTGTTAGCCACACACACACTCTGATGCTGGGCACTGGGGGGCACTGGGGGGCACTGGTGGGGGGGGTGTTAGCCACACACACACACACTCTGATGCTGGGCACTGGGGGCACTGGTGGGGGGGGTGTTAGGCACATACTCTGATGCTGGGCACTGGGGGGCACTGGTGGGCACTGGTGGGGGGGGTGTTAGCCACACACACACTCTGATGCTGGGCACTGGTGGGCACTGGTGGGCACTGGTGGGGGTGTTAGGCACACACTCTGATGCTGGGCACTGGTGGGGGTGTTAGGCACACACTCTTATGCTGGGCACTGGGGGGCACTGGTGGGGGTGTTAGGCACACACTCTGATGCTGGGCTCTGGTGGGCACAGGTGGGGGTGTTAGCCACACACACACTCTGATGCTGGGCACTGGGGGGCACTGGTGGGCACTGGTGGGGGTGTTAGGCACACACTCTGATGCTGGGCTCTGGTGGGCACTGGTGGGGGTGTTAGCCACACACACACTCTGATGCTGGGCACTGGGGGGCACTGGTGGGGGTGTTAGCCACACACACACTCTGATGCTGGGCACTGGGGGGCACTGGGGGGCACTGGTGGGGGGGGTGTTAGCCACACACACACTCTGATGCTGGGCACTGGGGGCACTGGTGGGGGGGTGTTAGCCACACACACACTCTGATGCTGGGCACTGGGGGGCACTGGGGGGCACTGGTGGGGGTGTTAGGCACACGCTCTGATGCTGGGCTCTGGTGGGCACTGGTGGGGGTGTTAGCCACACACACACTCTGATGCTGGGCACTGGGGGGCACTGGTGGGGGTGTTAGCCACAACAAAACACTCTGATGCTGGGCACTGGTGGGCACTGCTGGGGGTGTTAGCCACACACACACTCTGATGCTGGGCACTGGGGAGCACTGGTGGGGGTGTTAGGCACACACTCTGATGCTGGGCTCTGGTGGGCACTGGTGGGGGTGTTAGCCACACACACACTGTGATGCTGGGCACTGGGGGGCACTGGTGGGCACTGTTGGGGGGGGTGTTAGCCACACACACACTCTGATGCTGGGCACTGGTGGGCACTGGTGGGGGTGTTAGGCACACACTCTGATGCTGGGCACTGGTGGACACTGGTGGGGGTGTTAGGCACACACTGTGATGCTGGGCACTGGGGGGCACTGGTGGGGGTGTTAGGCACACACTCTGATGCTGGGCTCTGGTGGGCACTGGTGGGGGTGTTAGCCACACACACACTCTGATGCTGGGCACTGGGGGGCACTGGTGGGCACTGGTGGGGGTGTTAGGCACACACTCTGATGCTGGGCTCTAGTGGGCACTGGTGGGGGTGTTAGCCACACACACACTCTGATGCTGGGCACTGGGGGGCACTGGTGGGGGTATTAGGGACACACACACTCTGATGTTGGGCACTGGGGGGCACTGGTGGGGGTGTTAGACAAACACACACTCTGATGCTGGGCACTGGGGGCACTGGGGGGCACTGGTGGGGGGGGGTGTTAGCCACACACACACTCTGCTGCTGGGCACTGGGGGGCACTGGTGGGGGGGGGGTGTTAGCCACACACACACTCTGATGCTGGGCACTGGGGGGCACTGGGGGGCACTGGTGGGGGTGTTAGGCACACACTCTGATGCTGGGCTCTGGTGGGCACTGGTGGGGGTGTTAGCCACACACACACTCTGATGCTGGGCACTGGGGGGCACTGGTGGGGGTGTTAGCCACACACACACTCTGATGCTGGGCACTGGTGGGCACTGTTGGGGGTGTTAGGCACACACTCTGATGCTGGGCTCTGGTGGGCACTGGTGGGGGTGTTAGCCACACACACACTCTGATGCTGGGCACTGGGGGGCACTGGTGGGGGTGTTAGCCACACACACACTCTGATGCTGGGCACTGGTGGGGGTGTTAGGCACACACTCTGATGCTGGGCACTGGTGGGCACTGGTGGGGGTGTTAGGCACACACTCTGATGCTGGGCACTGGGGGGCACTGGTGGGGGTGTTAGCCACACACACACTCTGATGCTGGGCACTGGGGGGCACTGGTGGGCACTGGTGGGGGTGTTAGGCACACACTCTGATGCTGGGCTCTGGTGGGCACTGGTGGGGGTGTTAGCCACACACACACTGTTGGACAGGCCACATAAAGGGCCACTCTCCCCCGGCCCAACCAGGCCCGAGCCCGGTCACGCAAGTACCACACACCACCATTGCACGTCCTCCGTCCCCTCAGGGACCCCTGCCCTCGAGCACGTGAACCTCGTGGGTCCGATCCACTGCCGGCCCACGCGCCCAGCCTGGGCCGCCATCTTGGACACTTCACCACGAGGCCACCTGGCCCCCGATCGACCTCAACCCTGGACCTAGCCCGGCCTCAGACATCCCGGCACCACCCTCCACCCAGGAGGTGAGCGGGCTACTTGGCAAGTCAATGGGAGAAAGAGGTGCCGATGGCTCTCCCCCGCCAAGTGCCGCTCGCCCATCGCCTCCCCGGGCGCTGGCTCCACCCCCCTGCTGGGTGTCTGGACTCCCTCATCCCGGACCTCCCGACCTCCAAGTGCGAGGGTCCGGACATCAAAGCACGCCAGCCCTATAACTGGGGCAGCTCCAGAGCAGGAAGGCAGTTGTATCTTGGAGTCGAGAGACGTAAAGAGGAACTCATCCTGGGCGGACTACTGGCGCTGCCGTAGCTCTGTCCTGTGCACCATCGTCCTGCCTGTTGGCGCTGCCACAGCTGTCGTAACCTTCATCCTTCATCGTCGTCGGGATCTGCTGGCGTGGCCGCGGACCGTTGTAACCGTCATCTTTCACCGGGACCTGCAGGCTCCGCCGCGGACCGTCGTCTTTCCTTCGTCCATCTCGGGACCTGCTTGGCTCCGCCACGGCCCGATCATCTAGAACGCCGAGCTCGAGGATTGAGAGCTATTTTGTACTCATTGGTAACTAAGACTGTCCCGCTACCCCTTTCCTCAACCAAAGACTAGAATCGAGGGGACCCCGGAGTCCAGACCTCCTTGTATCATACCATCGTAACCTAAGAATTGCATATAAAGTCTCGTTAACCTTCAGTCTTGTGTGGCGTCCGTCTGTGGGGGGGAAGTTACTTGTCTGTACAGTCGTTGGAGACGGCTCTCCCTGGAGACCTCTCCCCGTAATCTCGGCCGACCCTCCCGGTCCGTCTAACATTGGTGGCCAGCGGCGCGATCCGAATCACCGCATAACGTACAGAGAGTAGCTCACCCCACAACGAACCACAATGACAACTAAAGAAAGCGGATCAACTGAGAAGTTCCAAATGGAAAAACTAGAGGAGTACAGCCATCGTGAACTAAAGCAGTTCTGCATCGAACTAGGTATCGCTACCACCGGACTAAGCACCAAGGACGATTTTAAGCATGCCCTAGAATCTTGGGCAGAGACCGGGGATGCCGAAACCCCTGAGCAAAGCACCGCGAAAAAAACCAACACGACCCCTGAAGGGCAAAGAACCGGTCTCTCGCAAGACGAGATCCAAGAAAGAGAAAAAACCCGACTACACGAGCTAGAAATGGCCCGACTCAAGATGGACGTAGAACTCAAGTTGGCCGAACAAAAAATCAACTTAGAGCACCTACGTCTCCGAGAAGAAAGAGAGGAGAAACAGAGACAAAGGGAGCTCGAGGAAAAGAAACTGGCGTACGAGCACGAACGGAACCTAGCCGAGATCAACCTGCGCAAGCAGAATAAAGAGTTAGGGGTGCCCGAGAGACCACACACCCCAGGGACCACGGAGAAAAAAGTACACATCCCCAAGGATGTTGTCCGAGAATATTTCCGAGAGGACGACATCCAGCAATGGTTTAAGGCCTATGAAATCGCTATGACTGCGCACCGGATCGATAGAAACGATTGGGGAGCCGGCCTATGGGGCAGATTCCTCAATGAGGGCCGCGATACCCTGTTACAGCTCCCAGACCACCAGATGACCTCCTACGACCATATGAAAGCGGCCCTCCTCACCCGCTATGGCCTCACGCCCGAGATGTACCGTCAGAGGTTCCGAGACTGCACACGCATCCCGGGTACCACTTGGGTGGACTATGTAACGTACTTTAGCCGAGCTTTCGAAGGCTGGATCAAAGGAAACAACGTCACGACCTACGAGCAGCTGTTCAATCTGATGGTATGGGAGCATCTGGCCAACAATTGCTTCATTGAACTACGCCAACACCTCCTCGACAGCAAGTTAACCGATCCCCGGCAGCTCGCAGCCGAAGCTGACCGGTGGGAGATCACCAGAGTGGGCCGGAATGGGTCCTACGAGCAGAACAGGAACAACAATGGTCACCACCGACCCAGAGGAGGAGGAGGAGGCCAAGGACGAGGAAGAGACAACACTCCGGCCGCCCCCGCTGCCAGCACCACCCCCCCGGCCAACCGGGGCAGCACCCCGGCGCGACCGGGGTACAGAGCCAATGTCACGTGTCACCGATGCCAACGAGTCGGCCACTATGCAAACGACCCAAGCTGCCCGCAGTATCAGAGTCCAAAACCCCGCCAAGTGGCCGCCGCGGCACTAGGGGAAGAACAGATCTCCGAGGAACAAGAAACAGACGAGCAAGAGTATCAAGAGTGGGAGCCAGCCGCCATGACTCTCGCGTGCTTAGGGGGAAGAGACATGGTCCCGCGGGTCCCCCTACCCGCTAACACCCAGAAGTACAGCCAATGGGTGAGCATCAATGGACGACGGGCCGAAGCCCTTCGAGACACCGGGGCCAGTGTAACAGCCGTCCGCTGTCACCTGGTGACCCCAGAACAATATCTACCGAACATTCTCTGCCCTGTGCGATCAGCCGACAACTCGGAAAGTCTGTGTCGGATGGCCTGCGTCCCCTTTGAGTGGGGAGGGGTCTCCGGCATGTTGAAGGTAACGGTCCGAGACGACGCCCCCGTGGACTGCCTCCTCGGAAATGACCTGGAGAGCTCCCCGTGGGCAGCCGTGGAGCGAAGAGAACACTTGGGGATGTTAGGCGTCCCGGACTGGGCGTGCGTCACCACCCGGTCCATGGCCGTCCGTGCCAACCATCACCCGGAAGAACCAGAATGGCCGGCGCCACCGCCTCCGGTCGCCCCAGCCGAGACCACCGACCATGACACCCCCCTCGAACCTGCTCAACCTTCCGACCTCGATAACCTTGACCAGTGGGCCCAAGAGGGGGGGCCCACACAAGAACAATTTCGCCAGGAACAGAAGACCTGTCCCTCCCTCGAGGGACTCCGCCAACAAGCGCTCGCCCAAAGCGCAGGAGATACCTCCGGAACTCATTGGGTCTACTGGGACAATGATCTGTTGTACAGCGAGCAAAGAATCGCCGAGCTGGGGGCCAACCGAGTACTAGTAGTGCCCCTCCGCTTTAGAGACTTCCTGCTAAACCTGGCCCACGATGTCCCCCTGGCAGGGCACCTGGGACAAGATAAAACCTACAGTCGCCTAGTGACCCACTTCTTCTGGCCCAAAATGAGGAACGATGTGCACCAGCATTGCCGATCTTGCCCCACGTGCCAAGCCAGTGGGAAGAGCGGCCGCAAACTAAAGGCCCCCTTGCAACCTTTTCCAGTAGTCACGACCCCATTTGAGAGGGTCGGAATAGACATTGTGGGACCCCTGGACCCGCGCACAAAACAAGGCCATCGCTTCATCTTGGTGCTAGTGGACCACGCCACCCGCTACCCTGAGGCTGTTCCTCTCCGGACCGTGACAGCCCCAGTGGTCGGCCGGGCCCTGATGGGGATCTTCTCCCGTGTGGGGTTCCCCCGAGAAGTCGTCAGCGACAGAGGCACGAACTTTATCTCTAAATACATGAAATCCCTCTGGCAACAGTGTGGGGTCACCTACCGATTCACGACCCCCTATCACCCCCAAGGGAACGGACTTGTTGAGCGGTTCAACCGCACGCTAAAAGGGATGATCGGGGGATTGGAAGAGCCCCTCCGTCGCCAGTGGGATGTGCTGCTGCCGTGCCTCCTCTTCGCCTACCGAGAGGTCCCACAGAAATCCCTAGGCTTCAGCCCATTTGAACTGCTATACGGGCACCCAGTGCGGGGGCCGCTCAGCCTGATCAAAGAAGGCTGGGAGATGCCTCCGGCCAAGAACCCTCCAGATGTCTTCCGGTACCTCCTCACCCTCCGCAACCAGTCCCGGCGATTCAGAGACCTAGCAAAAGCCAACCTAGAGGCCAGTCAAGAGGACATGAAAAAATGGTATGACCAGAACGCCTCATCCATTGAATTCGAACCGGGGCAGCAGGTATGGGTAATGTCCCCCACGGAGCCATGCGCTCTCCAAGACAAATGGACGGGGCCCTTCAAGGTAATCGAGCGCAAGGGTCCTGCCACCTACCTCATCGATATGGAGTCCTCCCGGAACCCACTCCGGGTCCTCCACACCAACAGACTGAAACCCCACTTTGCACGAACAGAACTCAGCCTCCTGATGGCCACAGACAATGGGGTTGAAGACGACTCCGAGCCTCTCCCTGACCTCCTGCGGACCCAGGAGCAAGACGGCTCCGTGGATGGGGTCCGACTCTCGGAGACCCTCACCAGAGAACAACGCCAAGAGTGCCAAGCCCTCCTGTCACAGTTCGCCAGTCTGTTCTCCCTCACCCCAGGTGTCACTTCCTGGTGTGTACACGATGTGGACACCGGAGACAGCTCTCCTATCCGCCACCGGGCCTACCGCGTACCTGATCGGGTACGGGCCTGCATCCAGGCGGAAGTGGCCAAGATGCTCACGCTCGGGGTCATCGAGCCCTCAGACAGCCCATGGGCCAGCCCGGTCGTACTGGTCCCCAAAGCAGCCGCCCCCGGAACCACACCAGAACTCCGGTTCTGCGTTGTAGGAAATGGGACCCCCGGCCGGCCAGGGCTTGCGCCACAGCCAGTCAGAGACCACCACTCCTATGTAAAGTCGACCCCTGCTCGCCCTCTAGGTAACGCGGCGCGGGCAGTCAGGCCTATCTCGGAGGACATGTGTGAAGCATTTGCGCACGCACCCACCAACAACAACCTCCCGGGCCCCCCCACAAAAGGAACTCCACACCAAATATATATATGAAAATAGTCTTTGTATTACGAAGGACACATAGGAACATACACCTTACAAGGGGCTCGAGGTACGGCAGGGGTTACAAGGGGAAAGAACAGGGCAGGGCCAAGGGGCCCCTGCCAGGAGTAGGCACATGATCGATCTAGCATTAGAACACATGTTCACTGGGAGCTTCCTCGGACTAGGACTAGGACACAATCACCAGGAGCTTAGCATAGAATACGTCCCGCCCCGGGGTCTCATAGAACCAGCAATAGAACTCACTCTAACCAGCATAGACATACATGAGGCAAGGTTATACAGGAGGGAAGGAATGGCAAGGTACATAACACAACAGAGGCCCCCATCAGCAGGGCAACACATAATCAGTCTCAGCAACACATTGATAATAGTCAGTAGCGCCCCCTAGGCCAGATGGCCTTCCTGGGGCGAGGGCGCCTTAGAGTCTCGGAGTCCTGAGTGGGCTGCAAGGGGCCCAGGGCAAACCTAAACGTGGCAGCGGCCCACTAAGTGCTGGGCCGCTGGGGGACTTGGACATAGCAGGGTCCGGGACACGTGGTGGGGCCACTCGGGGCCCAGGCAGGGCCAGGGACACGTGGTGGGGCCACTCGGGGCCCAGGCAGGGCTAGGGACAAGAACTGCAGGCAGGCGGGGCCCCCCTCGGGGGACCCGGCATCACTGGGGGCCCCAGGGGCCGTGACGGAGCCTCACGGGGCTCAGGGCAAGAACTGGGCAGGCGGGGCCCCCCCTCGGGGGACCCGGCATCAATGGGGGCCGTGACGGAGCCTCGCGGGCTCGGGATCAGAACTGGGCAGGCGGGGCCCCCCTCGGGGGACCCGGCATCACTGGGGGCCCTTCGGGCCTCGAGGCACACGCGTGCTCGCGCTGGAGGGGAGGGGCGAGCACCGACAATGTGCTCCGACGCCCCGCCTCCCCTCCGGCAGCACTCACCGTCGGCGGGCAGACGCGCCGGTCCTCCTCGCTCTCCGGGGCTCCCTCTCGCTCCCGGGGGCCCCCGGGGGGGAAGCGGCAGTGGTTCGGGTGGAACGCAGGGGCGCGGAGTAGGCTCCCGCCGACCCCTGCCTTCGTGGCTCTCTCCGGTCGTCCCCACAGCTCCCCGGGCCGCCGGCCAATCAGAGCGCGGCCCGGGGAAACGTCATCAGCTCAGCCCGGGCCGACAGCCAATCAGAGCGCGGCCCGGGGGCGGGCTTCACGCAGGGTCCCGGGCTGCGGCGGTGAAACACAGGGGAAATTGACGAGGGCCCGGCTCCCTCGATAAGGCAGCCAGGAAGGCAATAACGCGAGGTAGGCACTCGCTGGGGGCTCGGGCCCCCTCCCACGACAGGCATATGCCGGGTGGGCACCGGCTGGAGGAATAGAGCGCTCCTAGCGCTGGGGGCAGAACGGCAGCGCCTCGAGGCGCTAGGACAGCCGGATGGCACCGCCCCAAGGCGCTAAGACGACAGGAAAGCGCTCCCAAGCGCTAGAAGCGGGAATGAGCGCCACAAGGCACTAGGATAGCAGGAGAACGCTCTCAAGCGCTAGGGCCATAGAAAGCAGGGTCCATAGGAAGTCCAGGAGTTCAGGGGGGAGCACATCAGCTTGTAGAAGGGAAAAAGGGACATCAGCAGTGCAGGAGCAGGGCAGGGCCCAGGGAGGCCAGCCAACCCTGAGCCCACGCAGCAGCACGACCCTGGGAGGGTTCCAGGCAGGACGAGCAGGAAGAGAGGAAGAGAGAGAGAAGAGGGCCCACCCCCCTTTTATACAGGAGCTCCCTTTGTCTCCAAAAGGGGCAGGCAGGGAGAGAACCAGCCAGAACTGGTTATAAGGAATTTCATGCTACTGGCCAGGCCAGGGGCACTGGACGCACCCTAGGGGGTGGGGCCAGCCTGGTGGGGAAGGCCCAGGCGGCTTCAGCCAATCATACACCAGCACACCTACTGCACACATGCACCCAAGTCTAGAAGTGGCACTTCCCTTCTAGTCACACACATGATGCATACATCATCTTGTAGCATTCAACCTCACGAGCGCACACATACCAAACACGACCCGGCACGCCCCCACGCATCAGGAACTACCAGGGCCACATCCATTCCCCATGCATTCCTATGGGAGGCAGGTCTCTCTCACCACACACACACTCAGAGGGGGAATCACCATTCCCCGGACACATATACTAAGCACCAAACTTCAGGGGCGGACCTGCCAGACGGGCCAAGTCCAACACATGCCCCTCCCAGCCCAAACGCAGGGCAGACCAATCACTACCGTGATGGACTTCCCTGCTGCAGGGCGATAGAATTTGGACGCGGCCCGCACCGCCGGACCGATAGACATACACAGACTAAAAATAATAAAAGTTAACAAAACAAAACAACAACAAAAAAAAGAAAAAAAAATGAAGACATAGGCCCAACCAGGCTACCCACCTGGTACTCCTGAGTTGTCCATGACTAGGACCAGGCCCTAAGCCATCCAGATACCACTGGTCCCTGCTAATCCGAAGTGGGGGGTGGTAACCCCGGGCCCACAATAGCCCTTCTCCACTCCCTTTCTCAGGGTAGCCACGACTACCACTGTTCCTTCCACCTAGGGTCCGCACCCCCAGGCTTGCCAGAGGTCACGGGCAAGAATGCCCCACCCTACCTCTACTTCTGAGGTTCCGCGTTCTCCCAGGAGAAACACCCTCAGAACACACTTTCCTACCAGTCTTGGAACTTCCTCCCTCCACTGGTCTTCCACCTGGGAACTAAGCGTTCAGCTCTCCCCAAGGCAAGCCGCGGCCGCGCCAGCAGGTCTTCCTTGTCCGGGATACAACTTAACATACATTCAGCCAGGGCGACACCTGACGCCTAAAACACAACAGGAATACCACTTAAGATAAATTCAGCCAGGGCGACACCTGACGCCTAAAACGCAACAAGAGGAGTCTCAGTGTTCAGCTCTCCCCAAGGCAAGCCGCGGCCGCGCCAGCAGGTCTTCCTTGTCCGGGATACAACTTAACATACATTCAGCCAGGGCGACACCTGACGCCTAGAACACAACAGGGATACCACTTAAGATAAATTCAGCCAGGGCGACACCTGACGCCTAAAACGCAACAAGAGGAGTCTCAGTGTTCAGCTCTCCCCAAGGCAAGCCGCGGCCGCGCCAGCAGGTCTTCCTTGTCCGGGATACAACTTAACATACATTCAGCCAGGGCGACACCTGACGCCTAGAACACAACAGGGATACCACTTAAGATAAATTCAGCCAGGGCGACACCTGACGCCTAAAACGCATCCAGCGGGATACGGAACACATGATGCGTCAACCACATTCAACGGGGTAAGGAAGGACAGGATTATCGGTGATTCAGCAAGCTCCCCATCCCAGAGAACTTACACTCCATTACTCCGTGCACCTCAACATTCATCCACACACCGTCCCCTAGACTGGTAAGACAGTTTTCCACCGCCCCTGATTCCTCAACCCGACCCTCGGGGCACAGGTACCATTACTCTAGGGACAAGGACCCTTCACATTTGAACACAATTACACAACCACCACTGGATCCCACCCTCCTGGTGAATCCAGAAAACCAAATTACACTAGGGAGATGATTTACCCTCCCAAGCTAGGGGCACCTAACTCACAGTGCATACGCACACATTTTTCCACAGAACGGACATTTAAGTAACCTTAAAAAAACTCTCCACAGAACGGGTATTTCTATTAATCATTAAACATTTCCACAGAACAGACATTTTCAGCAACCTGACCCGACCCATGTGGCACAGGTATCATTACTCCAGGGAAGGGACAGGGACCATGCACATTGAACACAATTACGCTGCCACCACTGGATCCCACCCTTCTGGTGAATCCAGAAAAACCCATTGCACTAGGGAGTTGATCTACCCTCCCGAGCTAGGGCCACCTAACCCATAGCGTACCAGAATACATTTTTCACAGAACAGACATTTAAGTAACCTCTTAAAAGCAATAATCTCCTTTCTTTGCGACCATTTACAATGCAGAGTTTTGTAGGGAGGCCAGTTATCGTTGTGGTACTGCGCAAACACAAGTCCGGATCCCACCGCTAGCCACCAGTGTAGGAAATGGGACCCCCGGCCGGCCAGGGCTTGCGCCACAGCCAGTCAGAGACCACCACTCCTATGTAAAGTCGACCCCTGCTCGCCCTCTAGGTAACGCGGCGCGGGCAGTCAGGCCTATCTCGGAGGACATGTGTGAAGCATTTGCGCACGCACCCACCAACAACAACCTCCCGGGCCCCCCCACAAAAGGAACTCCACACCAAATATATATATGAAAATAGTCTTTGTATTACGAAGGACACATAGGAACATACACCTTACAAGGGGCTCGAGGTACGGCAGGGGTTACAAGGGGAAAGAACAGGGCAGGGCCAAGGGGCCCCTGCCAGGAGTAGGCACATGATCGATCTAGCATTAGAACACATGTTCACTGGGAGCTTCCTCGGACTAGGACTAGGACACAATCACCAGGAGCTTAGCATAGAATACGTCCCGCCCCGGGGTCTCATAGAACCAGCAATAGAACTCACTCTAACCAGCATAGACATACATGAGGCAAGGTTATACAGGAGGGAAGGAATGGCAAGGTACATAACACAACAGAGGCCCCCATCAGCAGGGCAACACATAATCAGTCTCAGCAACACATTGATAATAGTCAGTAGCGCCCCCTAGGCCAGATGGCCTTCCTGGGGCGAGGGCGCCTTAGAGTCTCGGAGTCCTGAGTGGGCTGCAAGGGGCCCAGGGCAAACCTAAACGTGGCAGCGGCCCACTAAGTGCTGGGCCGCTGGGGGACTTGGACATAGCAGGGTCCGGGACACGTGGTGGGGCCACTCGGGGCCCAGGCAGGGCCAGGGACACGTGGTGGGGCCACTCGGGGCCCAGGCAGGGCTAGGGACAAGAACTGCAGGCAGGCGGGGCCCCCCTCGGGGGACCCGGCATCACTGGGGGCCCCAGGGGCCGTGACGGAGCCTCACGGGGCTCAGGGCAAGAACTGGGCAGGCGGGGCCCCCCCTCGGGGGACCCGGCATCAATGGGGGCCGTGACGGAGCCTCGCGGGCTCGGGATCAGAACTGGGCAGGCGGGGCCCCCCTCGGGGGACCCGGCATCACTGGGGGCCCTTCGGGCCTCGAGGCACACGCGTGCTCGCGCTGGAGGGGAGGGGCGAGCACCGACAATGTGCTCCGACGCCCCGCCTCCCCTCCGGCAGCACTCACCGTCGGCGGGCAGACGCGCCGGTCCTCCTCGCTCTCCGGGGCTCCCTCTCGCTCCCGGGGGCCCCCGGGGGGGAAGCGGCAGTGGTTCGGGTGGAACGCAGGGGCGCGGAGTAGGCTCCCGCCGACCCCTGCCTTCGTGGCTCTCTCCGGTCGTCCCCACAGCTCCCCGGGCCGCCGGCCAATCAGAGCGCGGCCCGGGGAAACGTCATCAGCTCAGCCCGGGCCGACAGCCAATCAGAGCGCGGCCCGGGGGCGGGCTTCACGCAGGGTCCCGGGCTGCGGCGGTGAAACACAGGGGAAATTGACGAGGGCCCGGCTCCCTCGATAAGGCAGCCAGGAAGGCAATAACGCGAGGTAGGCACTCGCTGGGGGCTCGGGCCCCCTCCCACGACAGGCATATGCCGGGTGGGCACCGGCTGGAGGAATAGAGCGCTCCTAGCGCTGGGGGCAGAACGGCAGCGCCTCGAGGCGCTAGGACAGCCGGATGGCACCGCCCCAAGGCGCTAAGACGACAGGAAAGCGCTCCCAAGCGCTAGAAGCGGGAATGAGCGCCACAAGGCACTAGGATAGCAGGAGAACGCTCTCAAGCGCTAGGGCCATAGAAAGCAGGGTCCATAGGAAGTCCAGGAGTTCAGGGGGGAGCACATCAGCTTGTAGAAGGGAAAAAGGGACATCAGCAGTGCAGGAGCAGGGCAGGGCCCAGGGAGGCCAGCCAACCCTGAGCCCACGCAGCAGCACGACCCTGGGAGGGTTCCAGGCAGGACGAGCAGGAAGAGAGGAAGAGAGAGAGAAGAGGGCCCACCCCCCTTTTATACAGGAGCTCCCTTTGTCTCCAAAAGGGGCAGGCAGGGAGAGAACCAGCCAGAACTGGTTATAAGGAATTTCATGCTACTGGCCAGGCCAGGGGCACTGGACGCACCCTAGGGGGTGGGGCCAGCCTGGTGGGGAAGGCCCAGGCGGCTTCAGCCAATCATACACCAGCACACCTACTGCACACATGCACCCAAGTCTAGAAGTGGCACTTCCCTTCTAGTCACACACATGATGCATACATCATCTTGTAGCATTCAACCTCACGAGCGCACACATACCAAACACGACCCGGCACGCCCCCACGCATCAGGAACTACCAGGGCCACATCCATTCCCCATGCATTCCTATGGGAGGCAGGTCTCTCTCACCACACACACACTCAGAGGGGGAATCACCATTCCCCGGACACATATACTAAGCAC
The DNA here is from genome assembly GCF_964263255.1 of Lissotriton vulgaris. Taxonomy (NCBI): domain Eukaryota; kingdom Metazoa; phylum Chordata; class Amphibia; order Caudata; family Salamandridae; genus Lissotriton; species Lissotriton vulgaris. The sequence continues at coordinate 1,052,272,128 of NC_141694.1, forward strand.
CAAACTTCAGGGGCGGACCTGCCAGACGGGCCAAGTCCAACATGCGTCGACTACCGGGGCCTGAATGAAGTCACCAGAACAGACGCACATCCCATCCCCCGGGCAGATGAACTGGTCGACCGAATGGGAGCTGCCCGCTACCTCAGCATCTTCGACCTGACAGCAGGTTATTGGCAGATCGGCCTCACACCCCGAGCACAAGAACGTTCTGCCTTCTCCACCCCCGATGGCCACTACCATTTTACGGTCATGCCCTTCGGCATGAAGAATGCCCCAGCGACTTTCCAACGGCTCGTCAATCAGGTCCTGGCGGGGCTCGAAGGGTTCAGCGCCGCCTACCTAGACGACATCGCTGTGTACAGCCACCATTGGACCGAGCACCTCCACCACCTCCGAGCAGTGCTGCAAGCCCTTCAGCGAGCTGGCCTCACGATCAAGGCCAGCAAGTGTCAAATTGGACAAGGGTCTGTGACCTACCTCGGACACCAGGTGGGAAGCGGCCTAGTGGCCCCTCTACAGCTGAAAATTGCCGCCATCCAGGACTGGCAGCCCCCCATCACCCAAACCGAGGTACGAGCCTTCCTGGGCCTCACGGGCTATTACCGAAGGTTCGTGAAAGACTATGGTACCATAGTGGGGCCTCTCACAGAACTCACGTCAAAGAATCAGCCCAAGAAAGTGAACTGGACCCCAGAGTGTCAAACGGCATTTGAACAGTTGAAGGCCGCCATGTGTTCCGCTCCTGTGCTCCAGGCCCCAGACTACAGCCGGGAGTTCGTCGTCCAGACGGACGCCTCTGACCAGGGCATTGGGGCGGTCCTGTCTCAAGTGAACACCGAAGGCCTTGATCAACCGGTGGCCTTCATCAGCCGGAGACTCCTACCACGGGAGCAACGCTGGAGCACCATAGAGAGGGAAGCCTTCGCTGTTGTATGGGCCCTCAAGAAGCTCCGGCCCTACCTTTTTGGCACCCACTTTCGGGTGCAGACCGACCACCGACCCCTGCAGTGGCTGATGCATATGCGGGGGGAAAACCCAAAGTTGCTACGCTGGTCCATATCCTTGCAAGGTATGGACTTCACAGTCGAACACCGGCCTGGGCCAGATCACGCCAACGCGGATGGCCTGTCCCGGTTTTTCCGCCTCGACGAGGAGAGTCCCCAAGAGGATGGGTAACTCTCCCCGCCTTCAGCTGGGGGGGACGCATGTTGGACAGGCCACATAAAGGGCCACTCTCCCCCGGCCCAACCAGGCCCGAGCCCGGTCACGCAAGTACCACACACCACCATTGCACGTCCTCCGTCCCCTCAGGGACCCCTGCCCTCGAGCACGTGAACCTCGTGGGTCCGATCCACTGCCGGCCCACGCGCCCAGCCTGGGCCGCCATCTTGGACACTTCACCACGAGGCCGCCTGGCCCCCGATCGACCTCAACCCTGGACCTAGCCCGGCCTCAGACATCCCGGCACCACCCTCCACCCAGGAGGTGAGCGGGCTACTTGGCAAGTCAATGGGAGAAAGAGGTGCCGATGGCTCTCCCCCGCCAAGTGCCGCTCTCCCATCGCCTCCCCGGGCGCTGGCTCCACCCCCCTGCTGGGTGTCTGGACTCCCTCATCCCGGACCTCCCGACCTCCAAGTGCGAGGGTCCGGACATCAAAGCACGCCAGCCCTATAACTGGGGCAGCTCCAGAGCAGGAAGGCAGTTGTATCTTGGAGTCGAGAGACGTAAAGAGGAACTCATCCTGGGCGGACTACTGGCGCTGCCGTAGCTCTGTCCTGTGCACCATCGTCCTGCCTGTTGGCGCTGCCACAGCTGTCGTAACCTTCATCCTTCATCGTCGTCGGGATCTGCTGGCGTGGCCGCGGACCGTTGTAACCGTCATCTTTCACCGGGACCTGCAGGCTCCGCCGCGGACCGTCGTCTTTCCTTCGTCCATCTCGGGACCTGCTTGGCTCCGCCACGGCCCGATCATCTAGAACGCCGAGCTCGAGGATTGAGAGCTATTTTGTACTCATTGGTAACTAAGACTGTCCCGCTACCCCTTTCCTCAACCAAAGACTAGAATCGAGGGGACCCCGGAGTCCAGACCTCCTTGTATCATACCATCGTAACCTAAGAATTGCATATAAAGTCTCGTTAACCTTCAGTCTTGTGTGGCGTCCGTCTGTGGGGGGGAAGTTACTTGTCTGTACAGTCGTTGGAGACGGCTCTCCCTGGAGACCTCTCCCCGTAATCTCGGCCGACCCTCCCGGTCCGTCTAACACACACTCTGATGCTGGGCACTGGGGGGCACTGGGGGGCACTGGTGGGGGTGTTAGGCACACACATACTCTGGTGCTGGGCACTGGGGGGCACTGGTGGGGGTGTTAGCCACACACACACTCTGATGCTGGGCACTGGGGGGCACTGGGGGGCACTGGTGGGGGGGTGCTAGCCACACACACACTCTGATGCTGGGCACTGGGGGCCCTGGTGGGGGGGTGTTAGCCACACACACACTCTGATGCTGGGCACTGGGGGGCACTGGGGGGCACTGGTGGGGGTGTTAGGCACACACTCTGATGCTGGGCTCTGGTGGGCACTGGTGGGGGTGTTAGCCACACACACACTCTGATGCTGGGCACTGGGGGGGACTGGTGGGGGTGTTAGCCACACACACACTCTGATGCTGGGCACTGGTGGGCACTGGTGGGGGTGTTAGCCACACACACACTCTGATGCTGGGCACTGGGGGGCACTGGTGGGGGTGTTAGGCACACACTCTGATGCTGGGCTCTAGTGGGCACTGGTGGGGGTGTTAGCCACACACATACTCTGATGCTGGGCACTGGGGGGCACTGGTGGGCACTGTTGGGGGGGTGTTAGCCACACACACACTCTGATGCTGGGCACTGGTGGGCACTGGTGGGGGTGTTAGGCACACACTCTGATGCTGGGCACTGGTGGGCACTGGTGGAGGTGTTAGGCACACACTCTGATGCTGGGCACTGGGGGGCACTGGTGGGGGTGTTAGGCACACACTCTGATGCTGGGCTCTGGTGGGCACTGGTGGGGGTGTTAGCCACACACACACTCTGATGCTGGGCACTGGGGGGCACTGGTGGGCACTGGTGGGGGTGTTAGGCAAACACTCAGATGCTGGGCTCTAGTGGGCACTGGTGGGGGTGTTAGCCACACACACACTCTGATGCTGGGCACTGGGGGGCACTGGGGGCACTGGTGGGGGTGTTAGGCACCCACACACTCTGATGCTGGACACTGGGGGGCACTGGTGGGGGTGATAGGCACACACTCTGATGCTGGGCACTGGGGGGCACTGGTGGGGGTGTTAGGCACACACTCTGATGCTGGGCTCTGGTGGGCACAGGTGGGGGTGTTAGCCACACACACACTCTGATGCTGGGCACTGGGGGGCACTGGTGGGCACTGGTGGGGGTGTTAGGCACACACTCTGATGCTGGGCTCTGGTGGGCACTGGTGGGGGTGTTAGCCACACACACACTCTGATGCTGGGCACTGGGGGGCACTGGGGGGCACTGGTGGGGGTGTTAGGCACACACACACTCTGATGCTGGGCACTGGGGGGCACTGGTGGGGGTGTTAGCCACACACACACTCTGATGCTGGGCACTGGGGGGCACTGGGGGGCACTGGTGGGGGGGGTGTTAGCCACACACACACTCTGATGCTGGGCACTGGGGGCACTGGTGGGGGGGTGTTAGCCACACACACACTCTGATGCTGGGCACTGGGGGGCACTGGTGGGGGTGTTAGGCACACGCTCTGATGCTGGGCTCTGGTGGGCACTGGTGGGGGTGTTCGCCACACACACACACTCTGATGCTGGGCACTGGGGGGCACTGGTGGGGGTGTTAGCCACACACACACTCTGATGCTGGGCACTGGTGGGCACTGGTGGGGGTGTTAGCCACACACACACACTCTGATGCTGGGCACTGGGGGGCACTGGTGGGGGTGTTAGGCACACACTCTGATGCTGGGCTCTGGTGGGCACTGGTGGGGGTGTTAGCCACACACACACTCTGATGCTGGGCACTGGGGGGCACTGGTGGGCACTGTTGGGGGGGGGTGTTAGCCACACACACACTCTGATGCTGGGCACTGGTGGGCACTGGTGGGGGTGTTAGGCACACACTCTGATGCTGGGCACTGGTGGGCACTGGTGGGGGTGTTAGGCACACACTCTGATGCTGGGCACTGGGGGGCACTGGTGGGGGTGTTAGGCACACACTCTGATGCTGGGCTCTGGTGGGCACTGGTGGGGGTGTTAGCCACACACACACTCTGATGCTGGGCACTGGGGGGCACTGGTGGGCACTGGTGGGGGTGTTAGGCACACACTCTGATGCTGGGCTCTAGTGGGCACTGGTGGGGGTGTTAGCCACACACACACTCTGATGCTGGGCACTGGGGGGCACTGGTGGGGGTATTAGGGACACACACACTCTGATGTTGGGCACTGGGGGGCACTGGTGGGGGTGTTAGACACACACACACTCTGATGCTGGGCACTGGGGGGCACTGGGGGGCACTGGGGGGCACTGGTGGGGGGGTGTTAGCCACACACACACTCTGCTGCTGGGCACTGGGGGGCACTGGTGGGGGGGGTGTTAGCCACACACACACTCTGATGCTGGGCACTGGGGGGCACTGGTGGGGGTGTTAGGCACACACTCTGATGCTGGGCTCTGGTGGGCACTGGTGGGGGTGTTAGCCACACACACACTCTGATGCTGGGCACTGGGGGGCACTGGTGGGGGTGTTAGCCACACACACACTCTGATGCTGGGCACTGGTGGGCCCTGTTGGGGGTGTTAGGCACACACTCTGATGCTGGGCTCTGGTGGGCACTGGTGGGGGTGTTAGCCACACACACACTCTGATGCTGGGCACTGGGGGGCACTGGTGGGGGTGTTAGCCACACACACACTCTGATGCTGGGCACTGGTGGGCACTGGTGGGGGTGTTAGGCACACACTCTGATGCTGGGCACTGGTGGGCACTGGTGGGGGTGTTAGGCACACACTCTGATGCTGGGCACTGGGGGGCACTGGTGGGGGTGTTAGCCACACACACACTCTGATGCTGGGCACTGGGGGGCACTGGTGGGCACTGGTGGGGGTGTTAGGCACACACTCTGATGCTGGGCTCTGGTGGGCACTGGTGGGGGTGTTAGCCACACACACACTCTGATGCTGGGCACTGGGGGGCACTGGGGGCACTGGTGGGGGTGTTAGGCACACACACACTCTGATGCTGGGCACTGGGGGGCACTGGTGGGGGTGTTAGCCACACACACACTCTGAAGCTGGGCACTGGGGGGCACTGGGGGGCACTGGTGGGGGGGTGTTAGCCACACACACACTCTGATGCTGGGCACTGGGGGCCCTGGTGGGGGGGGGTGTTAGCCACACACACACTCTGATGCTGGGCACTGGGGGGCACTGGGGGGCACTGCTGGGGGTGTTAGGCACACACTCTGATGCTGGGCTCTGGTGGGCACTGGTGGGGGTGTTAGCCACACACACACTCTGATGCTGGGCACTGGGGGGCACTGGTGGTGGTGTTAGCCACACACACACTCTGATGCTGGGCACTGGTGGGCACTGGTGGGGGTGTTAGCCACACACACACTCTGATGCTGGGCACTGGGGGGCACTGGTGGGGGTGTTAGGCACACACTCTGATGCTGGGCTCTGGTGGGCACTGGTGGGGGTGTTAGCCACACACACACTCTGATGCTGGGCACTGGGGGGCACTGGGGGGCACTGGTGGGGGTGTTAGGCACACACACACTCTGATGCTGGGCACTGGGGGGCACTGGTGAGGGTGTTAGCCACACACCCACTCTGAAGCTGGGCACTGGGGGGCACTGGGGGGCACTGGTGGGGGGGTGTTAGCCACACACACACTCTGATGCTGGGCACTGGGGGCCCTGGTGGGGGGGTGTTAGCCACACACACACTCTGATGCTGGGCACTGGGGGGCACTGGGGGGCACTGGTGGGGGTGTTAGGCACACACTCTGATGCTGGGCTCTGGTGGGCACTGGTGGGGGTGTTAGCCACACACACACTCTGATGCTGGGCACTGGGGGGCACTAGTGGGGGTGTTAGCCACACACACACTCTGATGCTGGGCACTGGTGGGCACTGGTGGGGGTGTTAGCCACACACACACTCTGATGCTGGGCACTGGGGGGCACTGGTGGGGGTGTTAGGCACACACTCTGATGCTGGGCTCTGGTGGGCACTGGTGGGGGTGTTAGCCACACACACACTCTGATGCTGGGCACTGGGGGGCACTGGTGGGCACTGTTGGGGGGGTGTTAGCCACACACACACTCTGATGCTGGGCACTGGTGGGCACTGGTGGGGGTGTTAGGCACACACTCTGATGCTGGGCACTGGTGGGCACTGGTGGAGGTGTTAGGCACACACTCTGATGCTGGGCACTGGGGGCACTGGTGGGGGTGTTAGGCACACACTCTGATGCTGGGCTCTGGTGGGCACTGGTAGGGGTGTTAGCCACACACACACTCTGATGCTGGGCACTGGGGGGCACTGGTGGGCACTGGTGGGGGTGTTAGGCAAACACTCAGATGCTGGGCTCTAGTGGGCACTGGTGGGGGTGTTAGCCACACACACACTCTGATGCTGGGCACTGGGGGGCACTGGTGGGGGTGTTAGGCACCCACACACTCTGATGCTGGGCACTGGGGGGCACTGGTGGGGGTGATAGGCACACACTCTCATGCTGGGCACTGGGGGGCACTGGTGGGGGTGTTAGGCACACACTCTGATGCTGGGCTCTGGTGGGCACAGGTGGGGGTGTTAGCCACACACACACTCTGATGCTGGGCACTGGGGGGCTGTTGGACAGGCCACATGACGGGCCGCTCTCCCCCGGCTCGACCAGGCCCGAGCCCAGTCACGCAAGCACCACACACCACCATTGCACGCCCTACGTCCCCTCAGGGACCCCTGCCCTCGAACATGATAACCTCGTGGGTCCGATCCACTGCCGGCCCATGCACCCAGCCCGGGCCGCCATCTTGGACGCCTCGCCACGAGGCCGCCTGGCCCCCGATCGACCTCAACCCTGGGCCTAGCCCAGCCTCAGACAATCCGGCACCACCCTCCACCCAGGAGGTGAGCGGGCTACTTGGCAAGTCAATGGGAGAGAGAGGTGCCGATGGCTCTCCCCCCGCCCAGTGCCGCTCGCCCATCGCCTCCCCGGGCGCTGGCTCCACCCCCCTGCTGGGTGTCTGGACTCCCTCATCCCGGACCTCCCGACCTCCAAGTGCGAGGGTCCGGACATCAAAGCACGCCAGCCCTATAACTGGGACAGCTCCAGAGCAGGAAGTCAGTTGTATCTTGGAGTCGAGAGACGTAAGAGGAACTCATCCTGGACGGACTACTGGCGCTGCCGTAGCTCTGTCCTGTGCACCATCGTCCTGCCTGTTGGCGCTGCCACAGCCGTCGTAACCTTCATTCTTCACCGTCGTCCGGATCTGCTGGCGAGGCCGCGGACCGTTGTAACCATCATCTTCATCGGGACCTGCTTGGCTTCTCCACGGCCCGTCGACCATCCTTCATCCATCTCGGGACCTGCTTGGCTCCTCCACGGCCCGATCAGCAACCACGCCGAGCTCGAGGATTGAGAGCTATTTAACTCATTGGTAACTAAGACTGTCCCGCTACCCTTTCTCCTCAACCAGAGATCAGAACCGAGGGGACCCCTGAGTCCAGACCTCCTTGTATCATAGCGACGTAACCTAAGAATTGCATATAAAGTCTCGTTAACCTTCAATCTTGTGTGGTGTCCGTCTGTGGGGGGGAAGTTACTTACCTGTACAGTCGTTGGAGACGGCTCTCCCTGGAGACCTCTCCCCGTAATCTCGGCCGACCCTCCCGGTCCGTCTAACATTGGTGGCCAGCGGCGCGATCCGAATCACCGCATAACGTACAGAGAGTAGCTCACCCCACAACGAACAACAATGTCGACTAAAGAGAGCGGATCAACTGAGAAGTTCCAAATGGAAAAACTAGAGGAATACAGCCATCGTGAACTAAAGCAGTTCTGCATCGAACTAGGTATCGCTACCACCGGACTAAGTACCAAGGACGATTTTAAGCATGCCCTAGAATCTTGGGCAGAGACCGGGGATGTCGAAACCCCTGAGCAAAGCACCGCGAAAAATACCAACACGGCCCCTGAGGGGCAAAGAACCAGTCTCTCGCAAGACGAGATCCAAGAAAGAGAAAAAGCCCGACTACACGAACTCGAAATGGCCCGACTCAAGATGGACATAGAACTCAAATTGGCCGAGCAAAAAATAAACTTAGAGCACCTTCGCCTCCGAGAAGAAAGAGAGGAGAAACAGAGGCAAAGGGAGCTCGAGGAAAAAAGACTAACGTACGAGCACGAACGGAACCTAGCCGAGATCAACCTGCGCAAACAAAATAAAGAGTTAGGGGTGCCCGACAGACCGTCCACCCCAGGGACCGCGGAGAAAAAAGTGCACATCCCCAAGGATGTGGTCCGAGAATATTTTCGAGAAGACGACATCCAGCAATGGTTTAAGGCCTATGAAATCGCGATGACTGCGCACCGGATCGATAGAACCGACTGGGGAGCCGGCCTATGGGGCAAATTCCTCAATGAGGGCCGCGATACTCTGTTACAGCTCCCAGACCACCAGATGACCTCCTACGACCATATGAAAGCGGCCCTCCTCACCCGCTATGGCCTCACACCCGAGATGTACCGTCAGAGGTTCCGAGACTGCACACGCATTCCAGGTACAACTTGGGTGGACTATGTAACGTACTTTAGCCGAGCCTTCGAAGGCTGGATCAGAGGGAACAACGTCACGACCTACGAGCAGCTGTTCAATCTGATGGTATGGGAGCATCTGTCCAACAATTGCTTCATTGAACTACGCCAACACCTCCTCGACAGCAAGTTAACCGATCCCCGGCAGCTCGCAGCCGAAGCTGACCGGTGGGAGATCACCAGAGTGGGCCGGAATGGGTCCTACGAGCAGAACAGGAACAACAATGGTCACTACCGACCCAGAGGAGGAGGAGGGGGCCAAGGACGAGGAAGAGACAATACTCCGGCCGCCCCCGCTACCAGCACCACCCCCCCGGCCAACCGGGGCAGCACCCCGGCGCGACCGGGATACAGAGCCAATGTTACATGTCACCGATGCCAACGAGTCGGCCACTATGCAAACGACCCAAGCTGCCCGCAGTATCAGAGTCCAAGACCCCGCCAGGTGGCCGCCGCGGCACTAGGGGAAGAACAGATCTCCGAGGAACAAGAAACAGGCGAGCAAGAGTATCAAGAGTGGGAGCCAGCCGCCATGACTCTCGCGTGCTTAGGGGGAAGAGACATGGTCCCGCGGGTCCCCCTACCCGCTAACACCCAGAAGTACAGCCAATGGGTGAGCATCAATGGACAACGGGCCGAAGCCCTTCGAGACACCGGGGCCAGTGTGACAGCCGTCCGCTGTCATCTGGTGACCCCAGAACAATATCTACCGAACGTTCTCTGCCCTGTGCGATCAGCCGACAACTCGGAAAGTCTGTGTCGGATGGCCTGCGTCCCCTTTGAGTGGGGAGGGGTCTCCGGCATGTTGAAGGTAACGGTCCGAGACGACGCCCCCGTGGACTGCCTCCTCGGAAATGACCTGGAAAGCTCCCCGTGGGCAGCCGTGGAGCGAAAAGAACACTTGGGGATGTTGGGCGTCCCAGACTGGGCGTGCGTCACCACCCGGTCCATGGCCGCCCGTGCCAACCATCACCCGGAAGAACCAGAATGGCCGGCGCCACCGCCTCCGGTCGCCCCCGCCGAGACCCCCGACCATGGCATCCCCCTCGAACTTGCTCAACCTTCCGACCTCGCTAATCTTGATCAGTGGGCTCAAGAAGGGGGACCCACACAAGAACAATTTCGTCAGGAACAGAAGACCTGTCCCTCCCTTGAGGGACTCCGACAACAAGCGCTCGCCCAAAGCGCCGGGGATACCTCCGGAACTCATTGGGTCTACTGGGACAATGATCTATTGTACAGCGAGCAACGAATCGCCGAGCTGGGGGCCAACCAAGTACTAGTGGTGCCCCTCCGCTTTAGAGACTTCCTGCTAAACCTGGCCCACGATGCCCCCCTAGCAGGGCACCTGGGACAGGATAAAACCTACAGCCGCCTAGTGACCCACTTCTTCTGGCCCAAAATGAGAAACGATGTGCACCAGCATTGCCGATCTTGCCCCACGTGCCAAGCCAGTGGGAAGAGCGGCCGCAAATTAAAGGCTCCCCTGCAACCCTTTCCAGTAGTCACAACCCCATTTGAGAGGGTCGGGATAGACATTGTGGGACCCCTGGACCCGCGTACAAGACAAGGCCATCGCTTCATCCTGGTACTAGTGGACCACGCCACCCGCTACCCTGAGGCTATTCCTCTCCGGACCGTGACAGCCCCAGTGGTCGGCCGGGCCCTGATGGGGATCTTCTCCCGTGTGGGGTTCCCCCGAGAAGTCGTCAGTGACAGAGGCACGAACTTCATTTCTAAATATATGAAGTCCCTCTGGCAACAGTGTGGGGTCACCTACCGCTTCACGACCCCCTATCACCCCCAAGGAAACGGACTTGTTGAGCGGTTCAATCGCACGCTAAAAGGGATGATCGGGGGATTGGAAGAGCCCCTCCGTCGCCAGTGGGACGTGCTGCTGCCGTGCCTCCTCTTCGCCTACCGGGAGGTCCCACAGAAGTCCCTAGGCTTCAGCCCCTTCGAGCTGCTCTATGGGCACCCAGTACGGGGGCCACTCAGCCTGATCAAAGAAGGCTGGGAGATGCCTCCGGCCAAGAGTCCTCCAGATGTCTTCCGGTACCTCCTCACCCTCCGCAACCAGTCCCGGCGGTTCAGAGACCTAGCAAAAGCCAACCTAGAGGCCAGTCAAGAGGACATGAAGAAATGGTATGACCAGAACGCCTCATCCATTGAATTCGAGCCGGGGCAACAGGTCTGGGTAATGTCCCCCACCGAACCGTGCGCTCTCCAAGACAAATGGACGGGACCCTTCAAGGTAATCGAGCGCAAGGGTCCTGCCACCTATCTGATCGATATGGAGTCCGCCCGGAATCCGCTCCGAGTCCTCCACACCAACAGACTGAAACCCCACTTTGCACGAACAGAACTCAGCCTCTTGATGGCCACAGACAATGGGGTTGAAGACGACTCCGAGCCTCTCCCTGACCTCTTGCGGACCCAGGAGCAAGACGGCTCCGTGGATGGGGTCCGACTCTCGGAGACCCTCACCAGAGAACAACGGCAAGAGTGCCAAGCCCTCCTATCACGGTTCGCCAGTCTGTTCTCCCTCACCCCGGGTGTCACTTCCTGGTGTGTGCACGATGTGGACACCGGAGACAGCCCTCCTATCCGCCACCGGGCCTACCGCGTACCTGATCGGGTACGGGCCTGCATCCAGGCGGAAGTAGCTAAGATGCTCACGCTCGGGGTCATCGAGCCCTCAGACAGTCCATGGGCCAGCCCGGTCGTACTGGTCCCCAAAGCAGCCGCCCCCGGGACCACACCAGAACTCCGGTTCTGTGTCGACTACCGGGGTCTGAATGAAGTCACCAGAACGGACGCACACCCCATCCCCCGGGCAGATGAACTGGTCGACCGAATGGGCGCTGCCCGCTACCTCAGCATCTTCGACCTGACGGCAGGTTATTGGCAGATCGGCCTCACACCCCGAGCACAAGAACGCTCTGCCTTCTCCACCCCCGATGGCCACTATCACTTTACGGTCATGCCCTTCGGCATGAAGAACGCCCCAGCGACGTTCCAACGGCTCGTCAATCAGGTTCTGGCGGGGCTCGAAGAGTTCAGCGCCGCCTACCTGGACGACATCGCTGTGTACAGCCACCATTGGACCGAGCACCTCCACCACCTCCAAGCAGTGCTGCAAGCCCTTCAGCGAGCTGGCCTCACGATCAAGGCCAGCAAATGCCAAATTGGACAAGGGTCGGTGACCTACCTCGGACACCAGGTGGGAAGCGGCCTAGTGGCCCCCCTACAGCTGAAAATTGCCGCCATCCAGAACTGGCAACCCCCTATCACTCAAACTGAGGTGCGAGCCTTCCTGGGCCTCACGGGCTACTACCGAAGGTTCGTGAAAGATTATGGTACCATCGTGGGGCCTCTCACCGAACTCACGTCAAAAAATCAGCCCAAGAAGGTGAACTGGACCCCAGAGTGTCAAGCGGCATTCGAACAGTTAAAGGCCGCCATGTGTTCCGCTCCTGTGCTCCAGGCCCCAGACTACAGCCGGGAGTTCGTCGTCCAGACGGACGCCTCCGACCAGGGCATTGGGGCGGTCCTGTCCCAAGTGAACACCGAAGGCCTCGATCAACCGGTGGCCTTCATCAGCCGGAGACTCCTACCCCGGGAACAACGCTGGAGCACCATAGAGAGGGAAGCCTTCGCTGTGGTATGGGCCCTCAAGAAGCTCCGGCCCTACCTTTTTGGCACCCACTTTCGGGTGCAGACTGACCACCGACCCCTGCAGTGGTTGATGCATATGCGGGGGGAAAACCCAAAATTGCTACGCTGGTCCATCTCCTTACAAGGTATGGACTTCACAGTCGAACACCGGCCTGGGTCCGACCACGCCAACGCCGATGGCCTGTCCCGGTTTTTCCGCCTCGACGAAGAGAGTCCCCAAGAGGATGGGTAACTCTCCCCGCCTTCAGCTGGGGGGGACGCATGTTGGACAGGCCACATGACGGGCCGCTCTCCCCCGGCTCGACCAGGCCCGAGCCCAGTCACGCAAGCACCACACACCACCATTGCACGCCCTACGTCCCCTCAGGGACCCCTGCCCTCGAACATGATAACCTCGTGGGTCCGATCCACTGCCGGCCCATGCACCCAGCCCGGGCCGCCATCTTGGACGCCTCGCCACGAGGCCGCCTGGCCCCCGATCGACCTCAACCCTGGGCCTAGCCCAGCCTCAGACAATCCGGCACCACCCTCCACCCAGGAGGTGAGCGGGCTACTTGGCAAGTCAATGGGAGAGAGAGGTGCCGATGGCTCTCCCCCCGCCCAGTGCCGCTCGCCCATCGCCTCCCCGGGCGCTGGCTCCACCCCCCTGCTGGGTGTCTGGACTCCCTCATCCCGGACCTCCCGACCTCCAAGTGCGAGGGTCCGGACATCAAAGCACGCCAGCCCTATAACTGGGACAGCTCCAGAGCAGGAAGTCAGTTGTATCTTGGAGTCGAGAGACGTAAGAGGAACTCATCCTGGACGGACTACTGGCGCTGCCGTAGCTCTGTCCTGTGCACCATCGTCCTGCCTGTTGGCGCTGCCACAGCCGTCGTAACCTTCATTCTTCACCGTCGTCCGGATCTGCTGGCGAGGCCGCGGACCGTTGTAACCATCATCTTCATCGGGACCTGCTTGGCTTCTCCACGGCCCGTCGACCATCCTTCATCCATCTCGGGACCTGCTTGGCTCCTCCACGGCCCGATCAGCAACCACGCCGAGCTCGAGGATTGAGAGCTATTTAACTCATTGGTAACTAAGACTGTCCCGCTACCCTTTCTCCTCAACCAGAGATCAGAACCGAGGGGACCCCTGAGTCCAGACCTCCTTGTATCATAGCGACGTAACCTAAGAATTGCATATAAAGTCTCGTTAACCTTCAATCTTGTGTGGTGTCCGTCTGTGGGGGGGAAGTTACTTACCTGTACAGTCGTTGGAGACGGCTCTCCCTGGAGACCTCTCCCCGTAATCTCGGCCGACCCTCCCGGTCCGTCTAACAGGGGCACTGGGGGGCACTGGTGGGGGTGTTAGGCACACACTCTGATGCTGGGCTCTGGTGGGCACTGGTGGGGGAGTTAGCCACACACACACTCTGATGCTGGGCACTGGGGGGCACTGGGGGGCACTGGTGGGGTGTTAGGCACACACACACTCTGATGCTGGGCACTGGGGGGTACTGGTGGGGGTGTTAGCCACACACACACTCTGATGCTGGGCACTGGGGGGCACTGGGGGGCACTGGTGGGGGGGTGTTAGCCACACACACACTCTGATGCTGGGCACTGGGGGCACTGGGGGGGGGGTGTTAGCCACACACACACTCTGATGCTGGGCACTGGGGGGCACTGGGGGGCACTGGTGGGGGTGTTAGGCACACGCTCTGATGCTGGGCTCTGGTGGGCACTGGTGGGGGTGTTCGCCACACACACACTCTGATGCTGGGCACTGGGGGGCACTGGTGGGGGTGTTAGCCACACACACACTCTGATGCTGGGCACTGGTGGGCACTGGTGGGGGTGTTAGCCACACACACACTCTGATGCTGGGCACTGGGGGGCACTGGTGGGGGTGTTAGGCACACACTCTGATGCTGGGCTCTGGTGGGCACTGGTGGGGGTGTTAGCCACACACACACTCTGATGCTGGGCACTGGGGGCACTGGTGGGCACTGTTGGGGGGGGGGGTGTTAGCCACACACACACTCTGATGCTGGGCACTGGTGGGCACTGGTGGGGGTGTTAGGCACACACTCTGATGCTGGGCACTGGTGGGCACTGGTGGGGGTGTTAGGCACACACTCTGATGCTGGGCACTGGGGGGCACTGGTGGGGGTGTTAGGCACACACTCTGATGCTGGGCTCTGGTGGGCACTGGTGGGGGTGTTAGCCACACACACACTCTGATGCTGGGCACTGGGGGGCACTGGTGGGGGTGTTAGGCACACACTCTGATGCTGGGCTCTAGTGGGCACTGGTGGGGGTGTTAGCCACACACACACTCTGATGCTGGGCACTGGGGGGCACTGGTGGGGGTATTAGGGACACACACACTCTGATGTTGGGCACTGGGGGGCACTGGTGGGGGTGTTAGACACACACACACTCTGATGCTGGGCACTGGGGGGCACTGGGGGGCACTGGTGGGGGGGGGGGTGTTAGCCACACACACACTCTGCTGCTGGGCACTGGGGGGCACTGGTGGGGGGGGGTGTTAGCCACACACACACTCTGATGCTGGGCACTGGGGGGCACTGGGGGGCACTGGTGGGGGTGTTAGGCACACACTCTGATGCTGGGCTCTGGTGGGCACTGGTGGGGGTGTTAGCCACACACACACTCTGATGCTGGGCACTGGGGGGCACTGGTGGGGGTGTTAGCCACACACACACTCTGATGCTGGGCACTGGTGGGCACTGTTGGGGGTGTTAGGCACACACTCTGATGCTGGGCTCTGGTGGGCACTGGTGGGGGTGTTAGCCACACACACACTCTGATGCTGGGCACTGGGGGGCACTGGTGGGGGTGTTAGCCACACACACACTCTGATGCTGGGCACTGGTGGGCACTGGTGGGGGTGTTAGGCACACACTCTGATGCTGGGCACTGGTGGGCACTGGTGGGGGTGTTAGGCACACACTCTGATGCTGGGCACTGGGGGGCACTGGTGGGGGTGTTAGCCACACACACACTCTGATGCTGGGCACTGGGGGGCACTGGTGGGCACTGGTGGGGGTGTTAGGCACACACTCTGATGCTGGGCTCTGGTGGGCACTGGTGGGGGTGTTAGCCACACACACACTCTGATGCTGGGCACTGGGGGGCACTGGGGGGCACTGGTGGGGGTGTTAGGCACACACACACTCTGATGCTGGGCACTGGGGGGCACTGGTGGGGGTGTTAGCCACACACACACTCTGAAGCTGTTCACTGGGGGGCACTGGGGGGGCACTGGTGGGGGGGGGTGTTAGCCACACACACACTCTGATGCTGGGCACTGGGGGCCCTGGTGGGGGGGTGTTAGCCACACACACACTCTGATGCTGGGCACTGGGGGGCACTGGGGGGCACTGGTGGGGGTGTTAGGCACACACTCTGATGCTGGGCTCTGGTGGGCACTGGTGGGGGTGTTAGCCACACACACACTCTGATGCTGGGCACTGGGGGGCACTGGTGGGGGTGTTAGCCACACACACACTCTGATGCTGGGCACTGGTGGGCACTGGTGGGGGTGTTAGCCACACACACACTCTGATGCTGGGCACTGGGGGGCACTGGTGGGGGTGTTAGGCACACACTCTGATGCTGGGCTCTGGTGGGCACTGGTGGGGGTGTTAGCCACACACACACTCTGATGCTGGGCACTGGGGGGCACTGGTGGGCACTGTTGGGGGGGTGTTAGCCACACACACACTCTGATGCTGGGCACTGGTGGGCACTGGTGGGGGTGTTAGGCACACACTCTGATGCTGGGCACTGGTGGGCACTGGTGGAGGTGTTAGGCACACACTCTGATGCTGGGCTCTGGTGGGCACTGGTGGGGGTGTTAGCCACACTCTGATGCTGGGCACTGGGGGGCACTGGTGGGCACTGGTGGGGGTGTTAGGCAACCACTCAGATGCTGGGCTCTAGTGGGCACTGGTGGGGGTGTTAGCCACACACACACTCTGATGCTGGGCACTGGTGGGCACTGGTGGGGGTGTTAGGCACACACTCCGATGCTGGGCACTGGTGGGCACTGGTGGAGGTGTTAGGCACACACTCTGATGCTGGGCACTGGGGGGCACTGGTGGGGGTGTTAGGCACACACTCTGATGCTGGGCTCTGGTGGGCACTGGTGGGGGTGTTAGCCACACACACACTCTGATGCTGGGCACTGGGGGGCACTGGGGGGCACTGGTGGGGGTGTTAGGCACCCACACACTCTGATGCTGGGCACTGGGGGGCACTGGTGGGGGTGTTAGACACACACACTCTGATGCTGGGCACTGGGGGGCACTGGGGGGCACTGGTGGGGGGGTGTTAGCCACACACACTCTGCTGCTGGGCACTGGGGGGCACTGGTGGGGGGGTGTTAGCCACACACACACTCTGATGCTGGGCACTGGGGGGCACTGGTGGGGGTGTTAGGCACACACTCTGATGCTGGGCTCTGGTGGGCACTGGTGGGGGTGTTAGCCACACACACACTCTGATGCTGGGCACTGGGGGGCACTGGTGGGGGTGTTAGCCACACACACACTCTGATGCTGGGCACTGGTGGGCACTGGTGGGGGTGTTAGGCACACACTCTGATGCTGGGCTCTGGTGGGCACTGCTGGGGGTGTTAGCCACACACACACTCTGATGCTGGGCACTGGGGGGCACTGGTGGGGGTGTTAGCCACACACACACTCTGATGCTGGACACTGGGGGGCACTGGGGGGCACTGGTGGGGGGGTGTTAGCCACACACACACTCTGATGCTGGGCACTGGGGGGCACTGGGGGGCACTGGTGGGGGGGTGTTAGGCACACACTCTGATGCTGGGCACTGGGGGGTGTTCTGCTCACCACTTACACTTACAATCACATTGCAGGCGTATGTGCCACACGTCAATTGCACTGGTGTAGTGCGGTGACGTACCGTACTCCCTGGTCGATGACGTAGGTACGGCCGGTCTCCGTATTGCACTGGTGTAGTGCGGTGACGTACCGTACCCCCTGGTCGATGACGTAGGTACGGCCGGTCTCCGTATTGCACTGGTGTAGTGCGGTGACCTGCCGTACCCCGTGGTCGATGACGTAGGTGCGGCGTATTGCGCTGGTGTAGTGCGGTGACGTACCGTACCCCCTGGTTGATGACGTAGGTACGGCCGGTCTCAGTATTGCACTGGTGTAGTGCGGTGACCTGCCGTACCCCGTGGTCGATGACGTAGGTGCGGCGTATTGCGCTGGTGTAGTGCGGTGACGTACCGTACCCCCTGGTCGATGACGTAGGTAAGGCCGGTCTCCGTATTGCACTGGTGTAGTGCGGGAGTGTGTGGCGCAACATGGGCAGACATTACAATCGTGTAATGGAGATGTGCGCGTGTAGCAAGACGTACAGGTATGTAGAACCTCGTTTGTTAGACGGACCGGGAGGGTCGGCCGAGATTACGGGGAGAGGTCTCCAGGGAGAGCCGTCTCCAACGACTGTACAGATACGTAACTTCCCCCCCACAGACGGACACCACGCAAGGTTGAAGGTTAACGAGACTTTATATGCAGTTCTTAGGTTACGATAGGATGATACAAGGAGGTCTGGACTCAGGGGTCCCCTCGGTTCTGATCTCTTTGAGGAAAAGGGTAGCGGGACAGTCTTAATTACCAATGAGGTCAAAATAGCTCACAATCCTCGAGCTCGGCGTTCTTAGATGGTCGGGCCGTGGAGGAGCCAAGCAGGTCCCGAAGTAGATGAAGGGCGACGGTCCGCGGCGGAGCCTGCAGGTCCCGGTGAAGATGACGGTTACAACGGTCCGCGGCCACGCCAGCAGATCCGGACGACGATGAAGGAGGAAGGTTACGACGACTGTGGCAGCGCCAACAGGCAGGACGATGGTGCACAGGACAGAGCTATGGCAGCGCCAGTAGTCCGTCCAGGATGAGTTCCTCTTTACGTCTCTCGACTCCAAGATACAACTGCCTTCCTGCTCTGGAGCTGCCCCAGTTATAGGGCTGGCGTGCTTTGATGTCCGGACCCTCGCACTTGGAGGTCGGGAGGTCCGGGATGAGGGAGTCCAGACACCCAGCAGGGGGGTGGAGCCAGCGCCCGGGGAGGTGATGGGCGAGCGGCACTTGGCGGGGGAGAGCCATCGGCACCTCTTTCTCCCATTGACTTGCCAAGTAGCCCGCTCACCTCCTGGGTGGAGGGTGGTGCCGGAATGTCTGAGGCCGGGCTAGGCCCAGGGTTGAGGTCGATCGGGGGCCAGGCGGCCTCGTGGCGAAGTGTCCAAGATGGCGGCCCGGGCTGGGCGCATGGGCCGGCAGTGGATCGGACCCACGAGGTTGTCATGCTCGAGGGCAAGGGTCCCTGAGGGGACGTAGGACGTGCAATGGAGGTGTGTGGTGCTTGCGTGACTGGGCTCGGGCCTGGTCGAGCCGGGGGAGAGCGGCCCGTCATGTGGCCTGTCCAACATGCGTCCCCCCCAGCTGAAGGCGGGGAGAGTTACCCATCCTCTTGGGGACTCTCTTCGTCGAGGCGGAAAAACCGGGACAGGCCATCCGCGTTAGCGTGGTCGGACCCAGGCCGGTGTTCGACTGTGAAGTCCATCCCTTGCAAGGAGATGGACCAGCGCAGCAATTTTGGGTTCTCCCCCCGCATGTGCATCAACCACTGCAGAGGTCGGTGGTCAGTCTGCACCCGAAAGTGGGTGCCAAAAAGGTAGGGCCGGAGCTTCTTGAGGGCCCATACCACAGCGAAGGCTTCCCTCTCTATGGTGCTCCAGCGTTGTTCCCGTGGTAGGAGTCTCCGGCTGATGAAGGCCACCGGTTGATCAAGGCCTTCGGTGTTCACTTGGGACAGGACCGCCCCAATGCCCTGGTCGGAGGCGTCCGTCTGGACGACGAACTCCCGGCTGTAGTCTGGGGCCTGGAGCACAGGAGCGGAACACATGGCGGCCTTTAATTGTTCGAATGCCGCTTGACACTCTGGGGTCCAGTTCACCTTCTTGGGCTGATTTTTTGACGTGAGTTCGGTGAGGGGCCCCACGATGGTACCATAGTCTTTCACGAACCTTCGGTAGTATCCCGTGAGGCCCAGGAAGGCTCGCACCTCAGTTTGAGTGATAGGGGGTTGCCAGTTCTGGATGGCGGCAATTTTCAGCTGTAGAGGGGCCACTAGGCCGCTTCCCACCTGGTGTCCGAGGTAGGTCACTGACCCTTGTCCAATTTGGCATTTGCTAGCCTTGATCGTAAGGCCAGCTCGCTGGAGGGCTTGCAACACTGCCTGGAGGTGGTGGAGGTGTTCGGTCCACTGGTGGCTGTACACAGCGATGTCGTCCAGGTAGGCGGCGCTGAACTCTTCGAGCCCCGCCAGAACCTGATTGACGAGCCGTTGGAAAGTCGCTGGGGCATTCTTCATGCCGAAGGGCATGACCGTAAAATGATAGTGGCCATCGGGGGTGGAGAAGGCAGAACGTTCTTGTGCTCGGGGTGTGAGGCCGATCTGCCAATAACCTGCCGTCAGGTCGAAGATGCTGAGGTAGCGGGCAGCGCCCATTCGGTCGACCAGTTCATCTGCCCGGGGGATGGGGTGTGCGTCCGTTCTGGTGACTTCATTCAGGCCCCGGTAGTCGACACAGAACCGGAGTTCAGGTGTGGTTCCGGGGGCGGCTGCTTTGGGGACTAGTACGACCGGGCTGGCCCATGGACTGTCTGAGGGCTCGATGACCCCGAGCGTGAGCATCTTAGCTACTTCCGCCTGGATGCAGGCCCGTACCCGATCAGGTACGCGGTAGGCCCGGTGGCGGATAGGAGGGCTGTCTCCGGTGTCCACATCGTGCACACACCAGGAAGTGACACCTGGGGTGAGGGAGAACAGACTGGCGAACCGTGATAGGAGGGCTTGGCACTCTTGGCGTTGTTCTCTGGTGAGGGTCTCCGAGAGTCGGACCCCATCTATGGAGCCGTCTTGCTCCTGGGTCCGCAAGAGGTCAGGGAGAGGCTCGGAGTCGTCTTCAACCCCATTGTCTGTGGCCATCAGTAGGCTGAGTTCTGTTCGTGCAAAGTGGGGCTTCAGTCTGTTGGTGTGGAGGACTCGGAGTGGATTCCGGGAGGACTCCATATCGATCAGATAGGTGGCAGGACCTTTGCGCTCGATTACCTTGAAGGGTCCCGTCCATTTGTCTTGGAGAGCGCACGGCTCTGTGGGGGACATTACCCAGACCTGTTGTCCCGGTTCGAATTCGATGGATGAGGCGTTCTGGTCATACCATTTTTTCATGTCCTCTTGACTGGCCTCTAGGTTGGCTTTTGCTAGGTCTCTGAACCGCCGGGACTGGTTGCGGAGGGTGAGGAGGTACCGGAAGACATCTGGAGGGTTCTTTGCCGGAGGCATCTCCCAGCCTTCTTTGATCAGGCTGAGCGGCCCCCGCACTGGGTGCCCATAGAGCAGTTCGAAGGGGCTGAAGCCTAAGGATTTCTGTGGGACCTCCCGGTAGGCGAAGAGGAGGCACGGCAGCAGCACATCCCACTGGCGACGGAGGGGCTCTTCCAATCCCCCGATCATCCCTTTTAGCGTGCGATTGAACCGCTCAACAAGTCCGTTTCCTTGGGGGTGATAGGGGGTCGTGAAGCGGTAGGTGACCCCACACTGTTGCCAGAGGGACTTCATATATTTAGAAATAAAGTTCGTGCCTCTGTCACTGACGACTTCTCGGGGGAACCCCACCCGGGAGAAGATCCCCATCAGGGCCCGGCCGACCACTGGGGCTGTCACGGTCCGGAGAGGAATAGCCTCAGGGTAGCGGGTGGCGTGGTCCACTAGTACCAGGATGAAGCGATGGCCTTGTCTTGTACGCGGGTCCAGGGGTCCCACAATGTCGATCCCGACCCTCTCAAATGGGGTCGTGACTACTGGAAAGGGTTGCAGGGGGGCCTTTAATTTGCGGCCGCTCTTCCCACTGGCTTGGCACGTGGGGCAAGATCGGCAATGCTGGTGCACATCGTTTCTCATTTTGGGCCAGAAGAAGTGGGTCACTAGGCGGCTGTAGGTTTTATCTTGTCCCAGGTGCCCTGCCAGGGGGACATCGTGGGCCAGATTTAGCAGGAAGTCTCTAAAGCGGAGGGGCACCACTAGTACTCGGTTGGCCCCCAGCTCGGCGATTCGTTGCTCGCTGTATAATAGATCATTGTCCCAGTAGACCCAATGAGTTCCGGAGGTGTCCCCTGCGCTTTGGGCGAGCGCTTGTTGTCGGAGTCCCTCACGGGAGGGGCAGGTCTTCTGTTCCTGACGAAATTGTTCTTGTGTGGGTCCCCCTTCTTGAGCCCATTGGTCGAGATTAGCGAGGTCGGAAGGTTGAGCAAGTTCGAGGGGGGTGCCATGGTCGGGGGTCTCGGCGGGGGCGACCGGAGGCGGTGGCGCCGGCCATTCTGGTTCTTCCGGGTGATGGTTGGCACGGGCGGCCATGGACCGGGTGGTGACACACGCCCAGTCTGGGACGCCCAACATCCCCAAGTGTTCTTTTCGCTCCACTGCTGCCCACGGGGAGCTTTCCAGATCATTTCCGAGAAGGCAGTCCACGGGGGCGTCGTCTCGGACCGTTACCTTCAACATGCCGGAGACCCCACCCCACTCAAAGGGGACGCAGGCCATCCGACACAGACTCTCCGAGTTGTCGGCTGATCGCACAGGGCAGAGAATGTTCGGTAGATATTGTTCTGGGGTCACCAGATGGCAGCGGACGGCTGTCACACTGGCCCCGGTGTCTCGAAGGGCTTCGGCCCGTTGTCCATTGATGCTCACCCATTGGCTGTACTTCTGGGTGTTAGCGGGTAGGGGGACCCGCGGGACCATGTCTCCTCCCCCTAAGCACGCGAGAGTCATGGCGGCTGGCTCCCACTCTTGATACTCTTGCTCGTCTGTTTCTTGTTCCTCGGAGATCTGTTCCTCCCCTAGTGCCGCGGCGGCCACATGGCGGGGTTTTGGACTCTGATACTGCGGGCAGCTTGGGTCGTTTGCATAGTGGCCGACTCGTTGGCATCGGTGACATGTAACATTGGCTCTGTACCCCGGTCGCGCCGGGGTGCTGCCCCGGTTGGCCGGGGGGGTGGTGCTGGTAGTGGGGGCGGCCGGAGTGTTGTCTCTTCCTCGTCCTTGGCCCCCTCCTCCTCCTCTGGGTCGGTGGTGACCATTGTTGTTCCTGTTCTGCTCGTAGGACCCATTCCGGCCCACTCTGGTGATCTCCCACCGGTCAGCTTCGGCTGCGAGCTGCCGGGGATCGGTTAACTTGCTGTCGAGGAGGTGTTGGCGCAGTTCAATGAAGCAATTGTTGGACAGATGCTCCCATACCATCAGATTGAATAGCTGCTCGTAGGTCGAGACGTTGTTCCCTCTGATCCAGCCTTCGAAGGCTCGGCTAAAGTACGTTACATAGTCCACCCAAGTTGTACCTGGAATGCGTGTGCAGTCTCGGAACCTCTGGCGGTACATCTCGGGCGTGAGGCCATAGCGGGTGAGGAGGGCCGCCTTCATATGGTCGTAGGAGGTCATCTGGTGGTCTGGAAGCTGTAACAGAGTATCGCGGCCCTCATTGAGGAATTTGCCCCATAAGCCGGCTCCCCAGTCGGCTCTATCGATCCGGTGCGCGGTCATCGCGATTTCATAGGCCTTAAACCATTGCTGGATATCGTCTTCTCGAAAATATTCTCGGACCACATCCTTGGGGATGTGCACTTTTTTCTCCGTGGTCCCTGGGGTGGATGGTCTGTCGGGCACCCCTAACTCTTTATTTTGTTTGCGCAGGTTGATTTCGGCTAGGTTCCGTTCGTGTTCGTACGTTAGTCTTTTTTCCTCGAGCTCCCTTTGCCTCTGTTTCTCCTCTCTTTCTTCTCGGAGGCGAAGGTGCTCTAAGTTTATTTTTTGCTCGGCCAATTTGAGTTCTATGTCCATCTTGAGTCGGGCCATTTCGAGTTCGTGTAGTCGGGCTTTTTCTCTTTCTTGGATCTCGTCTTGCGAGAGACTGGTTCTTTGCCCCTCAGGGGCCGTGTTGGTATTTTTCGCGGTGCTTTGCTCAGGGGCTTCGACATCCCCGGTCTCTGCCCAAGATTCTAGGGCATGCTTGAAATCATCTTTGGTGCTTAGTCCGGTGGTAGCGATACCTAGTTCGATACAGAACTGCTTTAGTTCACGATGGCTGTATTCCTCTAGCTTTTCCATTTGGAACTTTTCAGTTGCTCCGCTCTCTTTAGTCGACATCGTTGTTCGTTGTGGGGTGAGCTACTCTCTGTACGTTATGCGGTGATTCGGATCGCGCCGCTGGCCACCAATGTTAGACGGACCGGGAGGGTCGGCCGAGATTACGGGGAGAGGTCTCCAGGGAGAGCCGTCTCCAACGACTGTACAGATACGTAACTTCCCCCCCACAGACGGACACCACGCAAGGTTGAAGGTTAACGAGACTTTATATGCAGTTCTTAGGTTACGATAGGATGATACAAGGAGGTCTGGACTCAGGGGTCCCCTCGGTTCTGATCTCTTTGAGGAAAAGGGTAGCGGGACAGTCTTAATTACCAATGAGGTCAAAATAGCTCACAATCCTCGAGCTCGGCGTTCTTAGATGGTCGGGCCGTGGAGGAGCCAAGCAGGTCCCGAAGTAGATGAAGGGCGACGGTCCGCGGCGGAGCCTGCAGGTCCCGGTGAAGATGACGGTTACAACGGTCCGCGGCCACGCCAGCAGATCCGGACGACGATGAAGGAGGAAGGTTACGACGACTGTGGCAGCGCCAACAGGCAGGACGATGGTGCACAGGACAGAGCTATGGCAGCGCCAGTAGTCCGTCCAGGATGAGTTCCTCTTTACGTCTCTCGACTCCAAGATACAACTGCCTTCCTGCTCTGGAGCTGCCCCAGTTATAGGGCTGGCGTGCTTTGATGTCCGGACCCTCGCACTTGGAGGTCGGGAGGTCCGGGATGAGGGAGTCCAGACACCCAGCAGGGGGGTGGAGCCAGCGCCCGGGGAGGTGATGGGCGAGCGGCACTTGGCGGGGGAGAGCCATCGGCACCTCTTTCTCCCATTGACTTGCCAAGTAGCCCGCTCACCTCCTGGGTGGAGGGTGGTGCCGGAATGTCTGAGGCCGGGCTAGGCCCAGGGTTGAGGTCGATCGGGGGCCAGGCGGCCTCGTGGCGAAGTGTCCAAGATGGCGGCCCGGGCTGGGCGCATGGGCCGGCAGTGGATCGGACCCACGAGGTTGTCATGCTCGAGGGCAAGGGTCCCTGAGGGGACGTAGGACGTGCAATGGAGGTGTGTGGTGCTTGCGTGACTGGGCTCGGGCCTGGTCGAGCCGGGGGAGAGCGGCCCGTCATGTGGCCTGTCCAACATCGTTGTACTCACCTTCTGCGCCGTCGTCGGTTTCTCAGTACGAGGTGGTGGGCGTACAGGATAGGGATTACACGGACGATGGCGTCCATGTCCTGCTTGTCGCGTACCGGGGTGCGGGTCGTGCCGAAGTCTGGTTTTACGGTAGTTTTGAGCTGTCGTAGAAAAAGAGCCGTACGGAGTGTGTGGAACACGGATCGTACTTTGTGGTTCGGAAGACGCCGTTTATGTACTTTCGCACGTATAGTCGAGCGTCAGCCGACTGCTATTCGTACGGACTTTCGATTCGTACGGCGTTTTTTACGAGACGTACGGAGTGACGCATTCAGTTGTGATCGTACTTGAACATTCGTACGGGGACGCCTTCGGGTTCGATTCGTACGGGGAAAAACGCTCCGTACAGCAATTCGGAGCGCTTTTTACCGGATCGGAATCGACGCCCTAGTGTTTTCCTACTGTACCTTGCTAGTGAGTTGTAGGCAGGGTGTGCTATGCCCTTTGATCTACAACTACTAAGTTCAGTAGAACTTAAATATGTAAGCTTTGTTTATATGTACCTATGGTTCTTAATGTGATCTTTCAATTTGATAAAAAGATTGCAATGGTAAAACAACAGCAAGCTCAAATCCCACTGCTGCCACCAATGTGGGAAGTTGGCCTGATATATGATGTCTCCGGTTGGATCCAAGGGTGGATCGAATATGTAGAGTACCTGAAAGCAGAGGGGACAGAGTCTGGGTCACTCAGCAGTGACCAGGGTGGAACCAGGAAGGAACCAGGCAATGTCGGGCGCAATCAGGTGGTTGTTGTGAAGCTTTTCTCCGCTGCCACCTGGACTCTGGGGTACCAAGGATGTCCAGGAGTGGATCACGAGCTGTCCCACAAAGGTTCTCGCTGTTGACGGTGTCGGCTTCCGTATTGGAGCTAACAAGCCTTAGCAAAGGCAACCCACGCAGGATTCAAAGATCGCTTCTTCCTCGGACCAGCAAGGTCAGAGCGGCTGCTCCTTTTCAGAGGAGCGAGGGCCAGTCCAAAGCAACCGGACTGGCAGAGCAAATTTAAAGGTTTGTCGGTACTGGGGCCACTAGCCAATGGGCAAGCGACCGGACCAATGCGTCAAGCAGGAAAATGCAGAAGGGCGCCACGCAGCACTCAGTGAGTGTGGATGGGTGAGCTTTGGTGCAATAGCTGCTTGGGGCTTGGACTTCTCAAACCTCAAAGCACAGCATCGAGGAAGCCTCTGGAGCTGCACGGTCAGCACTTTGTGGTTTTTCCAAGATGGCCGACCCCACGCTTCAGGTCATCTCCTTGGGTCTCAGATTCGCTGGAACTGTGGATCGGGCTGTTGGAAGGCAGGAAAGCTGGGTTTTGTTGATCTTTGTTGCTCGAGTTCCAGCGGGAACTGCAACAAAGCACACGGTGAGGCGCTGGATAGTGCCTTGTTTGCACAGGGTGGTCACTCCTTGACCACAAGGGAGATTCTTCAATCTTCCACGTCGAGTGGGAGGTTGAAGGGTCCAGAGTTCTGTATCAAAGTTTCAGTCAGGATAATCTAATGTGCGCTGGCACTGCTCCCACCTTTATTCCCAATCTGTGGGCTGGATTACCTGCTAGGTCCCTCCTATGGGTGGGACCAGGGAAGGGGGTGGTTACACCCCTTTCCCTTTGCCCAGTTTTGCGCCAGAACTGGGGCTGGTGTGCCCCAGAACCGGTTTGACCGGATTATGCAAGGGGAAGCCTTGTGCTCCCCAGGCAGTGTCTAGTTTCATTCAACCCACCCTGCCCCAATACACTATCTCCTGTCTGGGGTGGTGTAGCACCTCCCCGCGACAGGAAACCCTTTGTCCAGGCCTCCTCTGCCAAGTTTCGGTCAGCAGCAGGAGGTCAGACTTGTGTCGGGCAGCAGCATCCGTTTTGTGATGCTGAGGCTCTGGTTAGGATTAACTGTGTTTCAGTAAAGTAACATGTCTTCTCCCTCTAGAAGGGTGGGATGCTACCCCCGTCGCTAGGACTGGTGAGGGGGTAGTATTCCAAAACGTATGACACCAAACACAACATGTTTTGATAAAGCCAAACCAAAGTTAGCACATAACCACGAGGATTATAATGCACTTAACAGTATATGGTATGGCAATATCCCGGAACAGCTAAGGGAGTTGGTCCCGACAGCTGTAGACAGGCTCAGCTCATGCTAGAGCACCATATCACATAAAACCAAGCACTCTGCCTCCAGGATTGTTAAGGCCTGCAATAGGAGTGACTTATAGGTGTATATGTGTCCAGATATAGGTATACTATATCTAAGCAAGGGGTGATTACACCACCTTGCCCCAGCTGAGTGATCAGCCCGTTGTGTCGATTTAAGTACCAGCCAGGGGTGGCAAAAGATATGCTGCAGCCCAGGGTAGGCCTTGGATGCAACTATGCTCTGGGCACCTATAGTGCACTGTACAGGGGCTGATAAGGTGTCCAGTACCAGATTGGCTATGCACCTAGGGTGCATGGAGTCCATTTTACAGAGAGAGAAGATAGCCTGGGGCCCTGATTAGCAGGATCCCAGACCAACTAAGTCAAAAACCAGCTAAACACTAGGCAAAAAATCTGGGGTAACCATAGTCAGGTATCCACCCTCCTACATACATCTATTGTGGAAGCACCCAACTGCGAAAGCATGAATTTTGCACTCGAATTCTCACCCACGGTGACCTTTTCTGGCCTGTTACTTTACCGGCCACCAGGACCAATGGGCCAGTTTCTCGACAGCCTTCCATCCTTCGTCTCGGAGTTAGCACTATCCCCAACAAACTTCACAGTCCTCGGAGATCTGAACACACATCTAGATGATCCCTCTGATCATCAAGCAAGGGATCTTCTGTCCAGCTTAGCAGCTCTTCAAATTGTGCATAAGGGCTCTTCACCTACACATATTTAGGGCCATATTTTAGATGCTGTGCTCAGCAATGACCGAAAACTCCACGTAGGCCCCCCAATCTCCGTCCCATGGACCGATCACTTACTGGTTCTGCTGAACTGGGAAATTTTGACACCCCCCGTAGCTTAGACCCCAGTTCCTCGGTTGGGGAGGAACTGGTTGAACCTCTCTGCTAGCCAGTGGTCGACCTCACTGACCACTAGTACTCCTCTGTCGGGCCATGACCCGGGCAAGCCTAATAGCAACTATGATGCCTGGATACAGACCGCGCTGGATTCTTTAATCTCTTTTTAAACATCTTACACCAAAAATTCAAATAAAAAGAGGCTCCATGGTTCACTTCCAAATTAAGGGAATTGAAACAAAGGTGTAGGAAATTAGAGAGGAGCTGGAGGCAGGCGCCAGAGGCTGAAAGCAGGAACGCTTACAGGGAAGCGATCAGAAAGTATAAGGTGGAAATAAAAACGGCGCAATCTGCATTTTATGAGTGCAAGATAAGCGCAGTAGCTAATTCCTCGAGGGAAATCTTTCGGATTGCCAAATCGCTCATTAACATCCCACAAAAACCCCCTGACTCTAGAGAGGCTCAAAATCGATGCGATAAACAGGCTGAATACTTCCATCAAAAAATCTAGCTTATCTCCCTCTCCTTTACCTTGTCCCAGGGTAAACCTATTTCTCCTGGTGCCGAGAGTAGCCCGTCGCCTACGCATTGCCCTCTAGCGGAGTTCCCTCTGCTGGACGAGGACTCACTGATCACTCTAATGTCTAGAGTAGCATCCGGCTCTCCGACTGATTCAGCCCTGCCGCGTCATCTGATGCTAGTCTCTGAAGTAATCCGACCAGTGAGCCGGAACGTTTTAAATGCCTCTATCACCAGAGGAAAGGTGCAGCTGGCGTGGAAATGTGCCCAAGTCAGAGTTTTATTGAAAAAACCCCATCTCGATCCTTCCATCATGGCCAATTATCGTCCAATATCCCTCCTACCATGGCTGGGCAAGCTGCTTGAGAAGCATATTAATTCCATCTTGTTGCAAACCATTTCAAAGTAGACCAACATATTTCATTGCCTGTACTGCGTTGTGGCAATTTTGTTAGGGCTTTGAGGTCAGCAATCACCTCACTGGACATCTGACTTTATACATAGAGTGGCAGGTGGCAGCCAAGGGCCCACGTACCAGCTCCCACCATGCCAAAAGGTGTGTACCTCATACACTCTAACCCTTAATGAACAGAACCTCTGTTGCTTTGAATTTACCGCGTCCGTGCGTCCGTCGAGCGTTATCTCGTCCTGGTGTCGTTGGCCTAAATTGTTTGCAACATGCTGTGTTTTTATTATTGAGTAAGCTCACTATTCGGATTAAAAAGGGTCA
This sequence comes from Lissotriton vulgaris, assembly GCF_964263255.1. Classification (NCBI taxonomy): domain Eukaryota; kingdom Metazoa; phylum Chordata; class Amphibia; order Caudata; family Salamandridae; genus Lissotriton; species Lissotriton vulgaris. The sequence continues at coordinate 1,052,301,338 of NC_141694.1, forward strand.
AGCCATAAATGTGAGTCTTAGCTCAATGTTATCTATTTTTTTAATCTATTCTAAATATCACAGGGTCTTTCTGCTTAGAGATACATTTATCACTATTTTCACCTCTTTATATTTATTCTTTACTGGACACACTTTCTTTTTTTTCTATATGAAAATGTTACCAATGATGATAAAACGTGGCAAGCTGGCGACAACCTGCCAATAGCTCCTCTGGTGTAGCGCACATGAGGTACTTTCTCATTTTCACGCACATTTCTTTGTGATATACATAAACCTGTTGGTTGAGGGTATGTTTGTGATGAGTGGTCTGACTTACATCCTTAATGAAATTAAAATATTGGGCAATTAGGACTGGATTAAACTGTGTACCTGTTGAAAACAGCTGTTGGGTTGAGGCGGATACCCCCACACCAGTCATATTTAAACAAGAATGTTGCCCGCTAAAGCCAGATTTTTGTTGTTTAAATGATTGATGGGTGGAGGGTTATCTATACTACTATTATAAAGGAAGAACTTTGAACCTTTGAGGCGGGTAAACTCGGGAACCACAGCGCCAATCCACACACCCGATACATCTTTGTAATCGTCAGGGTGTGCAGATGGACATAGGCTATATAAACATAATAAATATACATTATTTAAAAAAAAATCCTGAAAAAAAAGTAGTCCCTTGGAAAAAGCGCCGGCCGCGACGTGCGTGCCTGACGTGAGGAGCGCGGGGAAGAGTGGCGTCCAGGAGCGCGAGGAGGACCGGCGGACATGGCGCGGGGAGGAGCGGTGAGGAGCGGCGGACAGGCGTTGAGGAGCGGCGGACAGGCGTTGAGGAGCGGCGGACAGGCGGGGAGGAGCGGCGGACAGGCGGGGAGGAGCGGCGAGCGTCGGATGAGGTAGGTTATTTATTTATTTATTTAGGAGAGGTGAGCGGCGGAAAAATGAAGCAAAAATGAAAATCGTGAGCAAGAGGAAGCAAACGGAGCATTACAAAAGTGAGCTAAACGGTGCATTACAGGAGGAAAAAGTTACATGTGCATGTTACAAAAGCGTACATCGTGAGCAAGAGGAAGCAAACGGAGCATTACAAAAGTGAGCCAAACGGTGCATTACAGGAGGAAAAAGTTACATGTGCAGGTTACAAAAGCGTAGAAAGTAAACATAGAGGTATAGGAGGAAAAAGTGACGTGTGCAGGTAGAAAGAGGAAGCAAACGGAGCATTAAAAGTGAGCCAAACGGTGCATTACAGGAGGAAAAAGTTACGTGTGCAGGTTACAAAAACGTAGAAAGTAAACATAGAGGTATAGAAGGAAAAAGTGACGTGTGCAGGTAGCAAGAGGAAGCAAACGGAGCATTAAAAAAGTGAGCCAAACGGTGCATTACAGGAGAAAAAAGTTATGTGTGCAGGTTACAAAAGCATACAAAGTAAACATAGAGGTATAATACTGCAATATATGGAGGAAGGCTCCGGGGGACCCACGGACAACGTCAGGGCGGGCGGGGGCCCTGAAGCCTAATTGCTCCCGGACAACGTCGGGACGGGCTGCTAGTCTGGCAATAATTTTCCCTCTAAAGCTCCTTGTTGTGACTGGGAGGGCCAGTCCCAAGAGCTTCCTCAAGGTTAGTTTAATTAATTTTATCCCGGGGTCGAGACTTCACCATTCTTGTTTTCTCACTGGGCCTCATTTCTATAACTGGACAAAAGAGTGTGAAAAACCACGCCTTGTGAGCTGTCCATGTGAGTGGGATGTTTTATCAAATCCTATATAGGGGTTGTTCGTAAAAAAGCCGTCCAGAGTATGACTGGCATCGTAGGTGGGGCCAGCAACTATCTGGGTCAGACCAAAGCTTTCCATGTTCCAAATGAAAATTGAAGTCCCCCAGGGATGTAAAACTTTGGAACTCAAAGCTGGATTCCATGAAAGTGTGTAGTGTCGGCATGAAAGACGCACACGGCCATGGTGGCCGGTATAGGAGCAGACCTGGGTAGCTGCGTATATTATCAATTTGTATATTAATTATATTAATTTTAAAATCAATTTTAATAGGAACCAGCCCTTGAGCCCCAGTCACAAAGAGGGTTTTTCTATGCCTCATGTAGTCTGTCTAGTTCTGCAGCCAATTGTTTGACACTGATTGGGGTCGGTTTCCACTACAGGCTCAGCGCATGGAGGACTTTTTTTGCCCTTACTCACCATTCCATAAAGTTGCAGAAAATAATGAGTGGGTGTGTAATTAATTTCAGAAAAGAACTCCAGTTCTCTGACAGACTTTGGTAGCAGGCAGAGTTTTGCATTATTAAACAACCTAAACATTGCATCAGCTGTTTACTCCGCAAAACTCTAGGACATTTTTTATATAATCCAAATATGGCTGAAAAACTTATCAGTACCGGCCATAATAGTTGTGCGATATTTTACAGAGTTTTACACCTGGGCCATTGCCTCTTGTGTTGTGGCTGTTTATAAGGTGATTGATTTGTCGCATAAACCATTATATATATTTCCTCAACAATATGAGGTCGATTAAAAGTTTTTTGTTTTTAAAAAAAAGTTTTTATTGAACATTTGGAACAAAAATATAAAGACATGCATGACAACAACTCAAGAGATACAGCCTCCAATGATGTATGAACCACAATTTTCATGAATCAGTGCAATATCAAACACAGAAACGCACTAAAAGACAAATACATCAATAAAGCAGCAACGCAATAATACATACAAAACTATAACCAAAAGACCATTCGAAGTGAGAAGAAAACAAATAGATGTTTGGGTTCCAGTATTTGAAATGCGAAAGGCATCACATGTTTGACCAGGGGCATTGTCTAGAAGGAATGTTCTGCATCAGTTTTGCAGGTAACGGGGGTGCACAGGGGGAGATATCTGTCTAAAACACTCTTAAAGGGGCCTGACTACAGCGTACTCAGCATTCGAAGAGACTGGCGAGGAAGGTGCAGCCTGTGATGCTAGGAGTGTTCGTTGCAGGTGTGTGCGGTAGATGCACCAAATGTCCCGGGGCCTGGAGGTCTGGGTTTGGAATGTAGCATAGATCTCAGATTACATGCTACAGTATGTCAGACTCCGCAGCCAGGCGATTTTAGACGGACGAGCCCTAGCCCCCCACAGGACCGCAATATCTCGTTTCGCCAGCAGTAACGCTATCGCAGCAAAACGCCGATAACAGAAGCTTAATACGAAGAACCAGTCCCAACAACCCCAGCTCAGGGGAGAGTACAAGGGGTGTTTCAATTATTTGTGCCAGAGTAGCAAACACTTTCATCCAATAAGCTAAAATAGGAGGACAGGTCCATGAATTATGCGCGAAATCGGCATCCAAGGCATTATACTTGGGGCAGTTAGTGTGTTTAGAGGGGTCAAATTTTGCTAGTTGACTTGGGGTTACGTAAATCCTATGGATGAATTTAAAATGAAGCAATTTATGTATATGGCTTGGGGATACCCTATGAGTTTGCTCGAGACAAATGGCCCACTCTTTGTCGGTCAGTGGATGTCCAATGTCATCCTCCCATTGCTGCCGGGTCCCCCAGTCCCACCCCACCCGAGCGTCAGGCATGCTTTATACAGTTTTGTGACCAGATGTGACCCGGAGACGTCCGCAATGAGAAGAGTGAGTAGGGGAAGTCGTCATATGGGGCAGGGAAGGTGGAAAAAGGGGCTCAGAGCGTCCCCTGAAGTCGGGCAACATTAAGAGAATCCACGCCATTGAGCCCGGGAAGCTGTGTCAGATCAGACAATTTGTGTGCCCGGCCATCCAGGAACAGGGACTCAAAGGAAAGCTGTGGCAGTCCATGGAGGCCATGGGGGTGGAGCGATCCCTGGTGGACTTCTTAAGAGACCTCCACAGAGATACCAACGCCAATATCAGATACACAACAGACCTGAAGGCATCCAGGAATTTTAATACAGAAAGGGGGGTCCGACAAGGGTGCATTTTAGCGCCCTTTCTTTTTAATCTATATATTAACAACTTAGAAGGAGTATTGCTGGACACAGGGGCTGATTACCCTCACATGGGACGAAGAGGACTGCCTGTTCTGCTCTATGTGGATGACGCAGTCCTCCTCGCTCGCACCCCCAAGGGACTACAAACCCTACTTGACGCCTTCAATGAATTTATGACCAAGCAAGACCTGGCCATAAATAACACCAAATCATACGTGATGCAGGTGGGGTCCAGCTCCAATAAGAAGTACACCTTTATGGTGGTTGGAACTAGAGTGCCTAACTGTTCAACTTTCTCCTATTTGGGTGTTCTCCTAGATCTCCGGCTTAACTGGGTAGCACTTTTAAACAAAAAAAGGGGCGAACTTACCAGGGCAAACGCTGCACTTTTCGGATTTGCATCTAAAATGGGCAATCAACCAGTGGCAGCGTTGTTAAAAATATATCGAGCCAAAAGTCTATCTATAGCCAGCTACGGCAGAGATATTTGGGGATACTCCGGCCTTGTAGGCCTCCAGGTGACTGAAAACAAGTTTTTTAAACAACTATTGAGCGTCCCAAAGGGGACAGCGAATTTGTCAGTCCACGAAGAAACTGGCTTGCCCTATATAAGTGATACCCTGGCTTTACGCCCGCTGACTTTTTGGTTTGAATGCTGGCTAAACAAGCACCTCGGTCTTACACACAACGTCATGAGGGACATTTTAAATCTAGATCATAGACTCAAAATTCCTTGGATTTAGTACCTAATGACTTGTTTTAGCAATCTGGGACGTCTGGACTTATTCACAAAACCTGAGGGCATAACAAGAAAGGATATAACGTTCATTAAAAATTCTTTTATTCTTAACAAAATATGGATAGGCAGGAGAAAGAACTGTCGAAGTCCAGTGTCCGGTTACACCTGATGCTTAAAACCTCCCCAGATATGGAACCGTATTTGTCCTTGCCAATATCTGCTTATGCGGTACAAAAGAGGGTGGTGATGGACGGAGCATCTGAATCAATCAAGCACTCACACCCAGTCAAAAGATCTGGGTTTAATCCATCACTGTTCTTTAGCCCACTCTGCCACCCCAGTTCAGACATGGCTATATGCAAATCAGTCTGACCCTGTACCTCATGGGAACAGTCCAGCCCGAACTGCCAAGCCATGTCTTCCCTGGACCGGAAAAAAGCTTATGAGGACCGGTTTCTGGCATTCCAGCCGTCTTCAGCCCGGCTTGCTTGAATCCAGTGGCAAAGTGAGCAAGGGACTCACGTCTGAGCATACCCTGCCACACTTATGGCGGCCAAAAGCGGTACAAAAGGGGGTGGTGATGGACGGAGCATCTGAATCAATCAAACACTCACACCCAGTCAAAAGATCTGGGTTTAATCCATCACTGTTCTTTAGCCCACTCTGCCACCCCAGTTCAGACATGGCTATATGCAAATCAGTCTGACCCTGTGCCTCATGGCCAGACTAATGGGAAGGGCGGTGAGGTACAAAGCCAGACTGTATTGGGGAAAGAATTTGATCCATTACTAAGGAAAGGCGCAATAAGAGCGTTCTGGCAAGAACTTTATTATCAAAGTTAATAAGGTATACGGGACGGTAAGATGAACAATGCGCGGGATCCTTTCCCGGTTTGAGCAGTAGAGAAATGGCTGCCACACGCATGGTTTGGGGGAGAACGCCCAACTCCAGTTCCTCATCAAATAACTCCAAAAGTCGAGGCGCCAAGCTGTCTTTGTAAGCCTTGTAGAGCACTCCCGTGAGACTGTCAAGGCCCGGCGCTGTGGAACCAGAGAGTTCATCTATGGCCAGTGAGATTTCCTCAACCGTGAAGGGGTGTGCCAAAAAATCAGCCTGGCCTTTGGTGAGCCAGACCATGGCCACTTCCTCTAGAAAGGACAGGTGCTGTGTGAAAGTGTCAGGAAGCATGGTGGAGTAGAGGGAACGATAGTAAGCCGCCAGCTCCGCCACAATTTCCAAATCAGATGTGGCACATGCCCCACCCGCACGTTCAATGGATGTGATATGCACAGTCCCTTTTGGGGGGCTCACTAGATGAGCCAGCGTCTTGCCGGGATGCTCACCCTAGCTGTAGCGCTGTGCCAGCTGATATTTGCCAAGCTGGAATGCCTCCCTGTCAGCATGCTTATTTAAGTCCAACAAGAGTGCATTGCGCTTGGCCTGGACTTGTGGGTCGGGGGGGCGACTCGACCAGCAAGGCCAGCTCAGCTTCTACTTTAGCAAGGCTACCGCGTATTCATCGCAACACCCCGGCCTGTTTGGATATGACAACTCCCCTTATGAACACCTTGAAGGTGTCCCATAGAGTGGAGTAATGAGCCACCAAACCAGTGTTTAGGGTGAAGTATTCTGTAATGGCCTCCTGAATTACTGAGCGGGACACCTCGTCCAGTAGAGCCAACGCTGGGAAGGACCACCTACATTTCCATCCAGCTGAGTGCGGAATGTTTGATGCAAAATGAGGGGGGAATGATCGGATAAAGTGCGAGGTTGTACATCTGCCCCCTCCACTCAGCGGCACCCCGCAGCGGTGGCGAAGATATAATCCATACGTGTGTGTGTTGAGTGAGGCGCGGAATAAAAAGCGTAGCCAGGGGCCGTGGGATGATGTCTCCGCCAGGTATCACGTAAATCCAAGGAGCAAATCAGGTTTTTGAATGAGAAGCAACCTTTACAACGCAGTCATTACATTGCACTACCTTTACATAGCAGTCATTACATCGCAACATTCTTTACATGGTATACACTCAAAATATCGAGTTTTTTATTTCGAATTACATTAATATCGATTCAAAAATATAGAATGGACAGAATATAGACTACAAAAATATCGACTAGAATAGCATTAATATCGATTCCAAAATATAGAATGGACAAAATTTCGAATGTACAGAATATAGACAACAAAAATATCGAATTAGCGGTAAGTTAATATCAATTTTTTAAAGTGTTTTTTATGTTACTGTATGTGTGAAAAGTGTATATTTATTTTATAATTTATTTTAATTAATTAATTTTATGGTATTTTATTTTTGCATAATATAAATCAGTAGCGGGTGGTGGGTTTATAGGGGAATAGGGTGGGAAGTAATTTAATTATAATTAATTAAATATGTTAATTTATTTATTGGTATTTATTTTGAATTAATTGTTAATTAAATATTAATTGGTAATTAATTAAAATTTAATTGGTAATTCATTTTAATTGATTGATTAATTGATAATTATGTTAATTATATTAATTTATTTTCTGTAGCGGGTTGTGGGTTTATAGGGGAATAGGGTGGGAAGTTATTTAATTATAATTAATTAAATATGCTAATTTATTCATTGGTATTAATTTTTAAATAATTGTTAATTAATTATTAATTGGTAAATAATTAAAATTAAATTGGTAATTAATTTTAATTAATTGGTTAATGATAATTATGTTAATTATATTAATTTATTTTCTGTCGCGGTTTGTGAGTTTATAGGGGAATAGGGTGGAAAGTCATTGAATTGGTAATTAATTAAAATGTAATTGGTAACTAATTTTAATTAATTGATTAATTGGTAATTAATTAAAATAAAATTGGTAATTCATTATTAAATGATTAATAATTGGTAAGTAAATAAAATAAAATTGGTAAATAATTTTAAATAATTGATTAAATGTTAATCATGTTAATTGTATTAATGTATTTTCAGTAGTGGGTTGTGGGTTTATAGAGGTATAGGGTGGGAAGTAATTTAATTATAAATAATTACATTTTTTAATTTATTTATTGGTTATTTTTGTTGAAATTAATTGATTTATTATAAAAAACGAATAATTATTTTAACAATTTTTTAATTGGTATTAATATTTAATTAATTTTTGTTCATATATGAAGTATATACGTTCCCTACTGTTGCACTCTCTGGAGTGGGAATAGTAATTTTTACCCCTACGCTATCCAACGCTTTCCCTACTGTTGCACTCATTGGAGTGGGAATAGTAATTTTTATCCCTATGCTATTCAATGCTTTTCCTACTGTAGCACTCTCTGGAGTGGGAATAGTAATCTTAACCCCTACGCTATCCAGCGCTTTCCCTACTGTTGCACTCACTGGAGTGGGAATAGTAATTTTTACCCCTACGCTATCCAACATTTTCCCTACTTTTGCACTCACTTGAGTGGGAATAGTAATTTTCACCCCTACGGTATCCAAGGTTTTCCCTACTGTTGCACTCTCTGGAGTGGGAATAATCATTTTTACCACTACGCTATCAACGTTCTCCTTACTGTTGCACTTATTGCAGTGGGAATAGTAATTTTTACTCTCCCGCTATCCAACGCTTTCCCTACTGTTGCAATCATTGGAGTGGGATTAGTAATTTTCACCTCTACGCTAATCAACGCTTTCCCTACTGTTGCACTCACGTGAGTGCTAATAGTAATTTTTACCCTCCTGCTATCCAACGCTTTCCCTACTGTTGCACTCTCTGGAGTGGGAATAGTAATTTTTACCCTCCCGCTATCCAACGTTTTCCCTACTGTTGCACTCACTGGAGTGGGAATAGTAATTTTTACCCCTACGCTATCCAACGCTTTCCCTACTGTTGCACTCTCTGGATTGGGAATAGTAATTTTTACCCCCACGCTATCCAACGCTTTCCCTACTGTTGCACTCTCTGGAGTGAGAATAGTAATTTTAACCCCTACGCTATCCAACGCTTTCCCTACTGTTGCACTCTCTGGAGTGGGAATAGTCATTTTTACCCTCCCGCTATCCAACGTTTTCCCTCCTGTTGCACTCACTGGAGTGGGAATAGTAATTTTTATACCTACGCTATCCAACGCTTTCCCTACTGTTGCACTCTGTGGAGTGGGATTAGTAATTGTTATCCCTACGCTATCCAACGCTTTCCCTACTGTTGCACTCTCTGGAGTGGGAATAGTAATTTTTAACCCTATGCTATCCAACGCTTTCCCTACTGTTGCACTCACTGGAGTGGGAATAGTAATGTTTACTGCTACGATATCCAATGTTTTTTCTACTGTTGCTCTCACTGGAGTGGTAATAGTAAATGTAACCCTCTCGCTATCCTATGGTAAATATATTGTATATTTTATTAGTAATACTATGTTTATATATATGTATATATATATATATGTATATATATATATATATGTTTATATTACCTACTGGCGGTCGCCAGTAGGTATATATAGTTAGGATTTTTTCTCTATGGGATTTTTGAAAATTCTATGTCTAATAACTTTGGCGTTTGTGGACGGAATTGGCTGAAATTTTCAGGAAAATGGAACATTTTGTTTCTGAGCAGCCCCTGACAATTTGGGGGGGTTTCATCAAGGGGGGGCCGAGAAAAAAGGGGGGTCCCAAAACGCGTTTTTCCCATGTTAATTTCCATAGGGCGGTTGGCCTCACTTTTAGCTCGAACGGCTGAATGGATTTGCATGAAACTTGGCAAAATTGTAGGGACTGTTAGCCCGATGTGCCTTTGCTAGGTCTCAGTATATGTGCTCCAGTGGATTTTGAGTAATTTAGGTTCAAAAAAAGATATATATCTGGGCGGAGCCTAACCACACATCTGATCTGATTGGCTGTCAGCACTTCATCCAAGAAGTGTTGGCAGCCATCTTGGGACCCATATACATGATAGCACCTCATTAAAAAGCATTGTAGTTAATAGAGGGTTTTAGGACTTTAGTTACATTATAAATCATTTGTTGATGGTACCATACTCGTTTTAGGAATTGTGGTGGGTTCTAAGGTGATTTTACCATGTGAAAAAACCTTCTGCTGTGATATCATGAATATTGTTTGGAAGAAAACTAATATCTCATGATTTTCCCACAGTGGTTTGGAAGGGGATCTATAAGCTAAACTGAAAGCATATTTTCTGTAAATTCACATTATCTTTCTCAGTCATGTGAAAATGAAGTCTGACATTCTCAGTAAAACATGTACATCCGACAAGGACAGAGACTGTCAGTTGATTCCTTTGTGTTCTACTGCAGCCTCCTAGAGTGTTCTAAAGAACAACTAGAGCGCTAACAGTCCTACTTATTACAAAAGTATGGCACACCTGAAGCCATCTTGATTGGAATAAAGTGGTAACTCTTAAAACATTTAATTTAAAAAGAAACAACATGAGGGGGTATATTTTGCCATAGAAAGTATGATTAGTGCTGCAGAATGAAAAATTAGGGCACATTTTGAGTGACTTCTCAAATCCTTTTCTATTTCATTAAAACATTCTGACATGCAGTCTCCCAAAATGGCCACCAGAGACAAAATAGCCCAAATGTAGCCCAAATATCACCCAGATGTAGCCCAAGTATAGCCCAATGACAGAATGTCCCAGAGTGTTCTAAAGAACAACTAGAGCGCTAACAGTCCTACTTATTACAAAGGTATGGCACACCTGAAGCCATCTTGATTGGAATAAAGTGGTAACTCTTAAAACATTTAATTTAAAAAGAAACAACATGAGGGGGTATATTTTGCCATAGAAAGTATGATTAGTGCTGCAGAATGAAACATTAGGGCACATTTTGAGTGACTTCTCAAATCCTTTTCTATTTCATTAAAACATTCTGACATGCAGTCTCCCAAAATGGCCACCAGAGACAAAAGAGCCCAAATGTAGCCCAAATATCACCCAGATGTAGCCCAAGTATAGCCCAATGACAGAATGTCCCAGAGTGTTCTAAAGAACAACTAGAGCGCTAACAGTCCTACTTATTACAAAGGTATAGCACACCTGGAGCCATCGTGATGGGAATAAAGTGGTAACTCTTAAAACATTTAATTTAAAAAGGAACAAAATGAGGGGGTACATTATGCAATAGAAGGTATTATTAGTGCTGCAGAAAGAAAAATTAGGGCACATTTTGAGTGACTTTTCAAATCTTCTTCTATTTCATTAAAAAATTCTGACACGCAGTCTCCCAAAATGGCCACCAGAGACAAAAGAGCCCAAATGTAGCCCAAATATCACCCAGATGTAGCCCAAGTATAGCCCAATGACAGAATGTCCCAGAGTGTTCTAAAGAACAACTAGAGCGCTAACAGTCTTACTTATTACAAAGGTATGGCACACCTGAAGCCATCTTGATTGGAATAAAGTGGTAACTCTTAAAACATTTAATTTAAAAAGGAACAAAATGAGGGGGTATATTTTGCCATATGAATTATGATTAGTGCTGTAGAAAGAAAAATTAGGGCACATTTTGAGTGACTTCTCAAACCCTCTTCAATTTCATTAAAAAATTCTGACATACAGTCTCCCAAGATGGCCACCAGAGACAAAAGAGCCTAAATGTAGCCCAAATATCACCCAGATGTACCCCAAGTATAGCCCAATGACAGAATGTCCCAGAGTGTTCTAAAGAACAACTAGAGTGCTAACAGTCTTACTTATGACAAAAGTATGGCACACCAGAAGCCATCTTGATTGGAATGAAGTGGTAAGTCTGAAAACACTCAATTTAAAAAGGAACAACATGAGGGGGTTAATTTTGCCATAGAAAGTATGATTAGTGCTTCAGAAAGAAAAATTAGGGATCATTTTGAGTGACTTCTCAAATCCTCTTCTATTTCATTAAAAAAATTCTGACATGCAGACTGAAACATGCACTTTGAATACCAGCAGCAGACGTCCCTGGTGAGCAGTAGCTTTACTACAGTGATCTAATGTGCAACTAGAGTGCTAACATTCAGAATTTATGGCAAATGTGTGACACATCTGAATGCCTTCTTGATGGAACCAAAGTAAACAAGCATTGAAAATGCAATAGATCTCGCCCTCGTTTAAGTTAAAGCCATTCTGTTTGTAATGAGGTGGCTTTTTAGCTTTGCTTTTATTATTGTTTTTTCAACTTTCATGTAAATAACATGCATCTGTATGCATATAAGTATATGTATGCATGCATTTATGTTTGTATTTATATAGATATACAGATGATATATGTTTATATATGTATGTATATATATATATTCACTGAAAAAACCATAGGCTATAGACCATATATAGTTAGGAATTAGCATTTACAAAACCTTGAAAATTCACTGAAAAAAACATAGGTTATAGACCATATATAGTTAGGAATTAGCATTTACAAAACCTTGAAAATTCACTGAAAAAACCATAGGTTATAGACCATATATAGTTAGGAATTCGCATTTACAAAACCTTATTTTACTCACACAAAACCATTGAAATTCCATATATAGTTAGTTGCACTAACTATATATCGCGCACCCGCAATCCACTGCTGATGATGTCACATATTACATCATTCATGACATGGTCAGTGACATCACTGATGACATCACTGATGACATCTCAAATGACATCAGTGATGACATCTCAAATGACATCACTGATGACATCACTGATGACATCTCATTTGACATTACTGATCACATCACTGATGATATCATTCATGTGATAATACGATGAACCTCTTCAGACTCTAATATAACCTTAGATACAATCAGTGTAAACAGACACTCACAGACTGTCACTCATCCATGGAGTTACTCACACACCTAGTCAGTCATGAAAAGAATCAATCACACCTCCATTTCCTCAACTATACAGTTATACAAACTTTACTTATTCAAACATATACTAACACATATTTACTCTCTAATACAATCCCTGATACAAGTTCACAATGATCCATACAGCCACTCACACATTCACTGGCTCTTATGCACAGTTATTTATATATGTCAACTCTCACATGTACTGTGTTTTACATATGTACTTACTTTGACATGTAGCACTGAGATATCCATTCACTCACCAATACACTCATGCACACAGTCAATCGCCCATACAGCTGTTTCCACATGCACTTTTGAAACCATACATCTAGTGAATCAACTGCTCACACAGCTATGCACAGAGTCATACACCTCCCAGCCACCCACACACACACTCAGTCTCCCATACAAATACTTGGGCAACCAATCAATAACCCATATAGTTACTCATATAGCTACTTATCAACACATGCAACAGTTTACAGAACAACAGACATAATGATGCACAAATTAAGACAGTTTAGTCACTAACCCATGCACTCAGTGAGACACATTTAATCACTCACTCATACAGTCAGTCATGCACCTACTAAATCCTTCATCCAGACACTTATACATCCACTCATTCTTCAATATGTAAGACATATTTTAACTTTACAGAAACACACAGTCACTGGATGTTGTCATCAGTGATGTCATCAGTGATGTCATTTGAGATGTCATCAGTGATGTCATCAGTGATGTCACTGACCATGTCATGAATGATGTAATATGTGACATCATCAGCAGTGGATTGCGGGTGCGCGATATATAGTTAGTGCAACTAACTATATATGGAATTTCAATGGTTTTGTGTGAGTAAAATAAGGTTTTGTTCTTGTAGGTATCAAGGACCCCCTGATGTGGATGAGACTCCTGGGTCAGGGACAACAATTTCTTGTAAAGGTAAATACCCAGGCAGGCTGGAAATACAAAAGCTGGCTGAATATGGAAACAATATTCAAATACACAAAATATGTAATAAAATGATTACTGCAATGGACTGTAATGATATCAAAAAAGATATACTTTAATATAAATATAGAAAATAAACGTATACATAAAATTAAATAAATTACACAATAGACATATTATAACATGAAGTTCATTTGATTGTTCTCAGAATGTATGAAAGACTTCACAGAAATTAAAAGAGGTTCTTTTTCTTCAGTAATATTCTCTGATTGTGGAGAATATGGCTGTGTGTCGTGTGTCACACACGACACACGACACACGACGTGATTGATATCATTACAGTCCATTGCAGTAATCATTTTATTACATATTTTGTGTATTTGAATATTGTTTCCATATTCAGCCAGCTTTTGTATTTCCAGCCTGCCTGGGTATTTACCTTTACAAGAAAAAATAAAATAAGGTTTTGTAAATGCGAATTCCTAACTATATATGGTCTATAACCTATGGTTTTTTCAGTGAATATATATATATATATATATATATATATATATATATATATATATATATATATATATATATAAGCTCCAAAGTTCCCCACCGGAACAAAGATGCACTCAGACATCCGCTAACACCAGGCTTTTAAAGGATAAGAACGGAACCGGCATGCCGATGCAAATAACAGCTTTCGTGTCGAGTTATGCATGCCTGACGCGTTTCTGTGCTGCCGCACTTCATCAGAGGCTTCGATAGTCTTTCGTGCTGTTTTGACCCATACACACACAAGGAAAAATGATGCCCTTTGATGGGCTGCTCTGTTGAGCGTATTGACTTGTGGGTGTTGTAGTCTGGATCAGCGAACTCTACCTTAATGGGTGCACGTAAATATTGCTGTTGCCAAAAAGTTCTGAGCCCACAGATGGGCCTCAGCATGTGGGTGCCATTCAATATCCCAAGCAAATGTCCCACATAGTGGCTCTGTGAACTACAGAGCCCGTGGCCCCAACCTTAGTAGGGTGGTGCATCTTTCGCACCCGGGACGCCGCGTAAAATGAAAGCTCCAAAGTTCCCCACCGGAACATAGATGCACTCAGACATCCGCTAACACCAGGCTTTTAAAGGATAAGAACGGAACCAACATGCCGATGCAAATAACAGCTTTCGTGTCGAGTTATGCATGCCTGACGCGTTTCTGTGCTGCCGCACTTCATCAGAGGCTTCGACAGTCTTTTGTGCTCTTTTGACCCATACATACACAAGGAAAAATGTCGCCCTTCGATGGGCTGCTCTGTTGAGCGTATTGACTTGTGGATGTTGTAGTCTGGATCAGCGAACTCTACCCTAATGGGTGCACGTAAATATTGCTGTTGCCAAAAAGTTCTGAGCCCACAGATGGGCCTCCGCATATGTGTGCCGTTCAATATCCCAAGCAAATTTCCCACATAGTGGCTCTGTGAACTACAGAGCCCGTGGCCCCCAACCTTAGTAGGGTGGTGCATCTTTCGCGGCCGGGGACGCCGCGTAAAATGAAAGCTCCAAAGTTCCCCTCCAGCTCAGAACTTTTTGGCAACAGCAATATTTATGTGCACCCATTAGGGTAGAGTTCGCTGATCCAGACTACAACTCCCACAAGTCAATACGCTCAACAGAGCAGCCCATCGAAGGGTGACATTTCTCCTTGTGTGTGTATGGGTCAGAACAGCATGAAAGACTGTCGAAGCCTCTGATGAAGTGCGGCAGCACAGAAACGCGTCAGGCATGCATAACTCAACACGAAAGCTGTTATTTGCATCGGCATGCCGGTTCCGTTCTTACCCTTTAAAAGCCTGGTGCTAGCGGATGTCAGAGTGCATCTTTGTTCCGGTGGAGAACTTTGGAGCTTATATATATATATATATATATATAAATATTTTTTTTCTTTTTTAAATTATATTAATTATGTATTATTTTTAATGTTATTTAAGTATTTTTAAGTTAGTTATATTTATTATTTTATTAATTTTAAATTACTTTTAACTATTTAAAAAAGTCGATATTTTGACTATCTATATTTTTTACATCGATATTTTTGATTCAACATTTTTTATTCGATATTTTTGTACTTACCTGTTTGGAGATAGGAAGTCGATATTTTGGCATTCTATATTTTCAACTCGATATTTTTGTATATCGAAATTATTGACATCGATATTGTGTCAGTGATCCCCTTTACATCGCATGTCATTACAACGCAGCCATTACATTGCATGTCACTACAAAGCATGTCATTACAATGCATGTCACTACAACGCAGGCATTACATCGCAAGTCATTACAACACATACCATTACAACACATAGTATGCTTACGCTATCCGACACTTACCCTTCTGTTGCACTCACTGGAGTTAGAATAGTAATTTTCACCCCTGTACTATCCAACAATTACCCTCCTGTTTTACTCACTGGAGTTAGAATAGAAATTTGTACCCCTACACTATCCAACACCTACTCTACTGTTGCATACACTGGAGTTAGAATAGTAAATATTACCCCTATACTATCTTACCTAAAATGCAATGCAACGGTGTGCATTGTAATGGAATGCGTTGTAAAGGTAGTTCCTGAAAATGCAATGTAATGGCATGCTAAATAAAAAAATGTGTTGTAAAGGATGTTGCGATGTAAAAACGGAGTTGTAAAGGCATGCATTGTATATGTATGCATTGTAAAGTCATACATTCTTGTTGAATACCGCATTGGAGCTGACCTTAGGGGTCGCCAGTGGGTTTGAGGAATCAAGAGAGTGGTTGAGCCATAGCTGAAGCCCCCCCAGAAAGAGGACATCATAATCGTACCGGTTCAGGAGGGCATGTAAGTTATCGAAAAAGTCTGGGTCATCTGTGTTCGAGGCATAGACATTTAAGAGGAGGACTGTTTGACCCAGAAGTGTTCCCCTGGTTAGTAAATAGCGCCCCTGGAGATCTTCTGCTTTGTCAAGAAGTGTAAAGGTAAGTGAGCTGTGAATTAACGTGCAGACCACACAGGAATATGTGCTGTAACTGGAAAAGAACCTATTGGACCCCCAGGAAGAAGCAAAGGAAGGGGAACCTTGTGAAGGGAGATGGGTCTCCTGCAGAAAGGCTATCTTGATCTCATGCAGTTTCAAATATGCTAAAACCAATTTGCATTTCCTTGGGTTATTAAGCCCCCTGACATTCCACGTAAGCAGATTACCCTTCACAGATGGGGTCACCGCCATATCCTAGCGAAACCCATGCAATGTGAACACAGCCTATTCATCACTAGCCTTACAAAGGAAGATAAGGTAAGGAATCCGCAGATCAATGCAACAAAAGAAAAAAAAATCATAAATAAAAGGACAGAAAAATCTCAACAAAACCCGCCACCCCTAAACACCCATCTGCCACCCACACCTGAGCCCTTATACTGGGGTCCCAAACAGTGAGCTAAACAGTGAGCCCACCAATAACCAATCATAATTATAGTTGTCCACAGGTAAGGCACAGTACTCTGACCAAAATACGAGTGGCTTATTAGAACAAAATAGAGCAACAGTTCAAAGTGTGTAGGAACAGCATGGCTGAACGAGAACAGAGTGTCTAATAGAAGGCAGAACCATCAGAGCCAGCAACATAGAAGTGATCAACAATCTGACAATAACAGGAAATTAAGGCTCAGCCTGAATTGAAAAGTTCAGCTCTGGGGGCCAAGTGATTGTCTGGGGAAGAGTTCTGTGAGGAATGGGCAGGACCATTCACACACGTTGCTTGCAGAAGGCCAGGACCTCAGGGGCATGCCAAAGAAACAAGGCTTACAGTCCACCATCACCCTGAGCCGTGCAGAATAGAGCATGGCATATTTCAGATCAAGCATGCGGAATTGATGTTTCGCCTCTACAAACTTTCGTCGAGCCTCTTGAACCACCAGGGTATGATCTGGGTAGAAGGAGAGAACAGACCCCTGATAATGCACCGGGAAGGACTCTCACGCCAGGCGAAGTACTGTATCCTTGTGCCGATAGTTGAGCAAGCGTGCCACAATGGGACGTGGAGGGTGGCCAGGAGTTGGGCGAGGACCCAGGGACCGATGTGCCCTCTCTACAACAAAAGTGGCAGAGAAGTGTTCAGCGCCAAACAGTTCTTTTAGGTGGCCCTCAAAAAAGAGTTCTGGCCCGCCCATGTTGGTGGTCTCCACCAGACCCACAATATGAACTTTATTCCTGCGTGACCGGGCTTCCAAATCTTCATTTTTGAGGGCGACAGATTTCAGTAGGTGTTCTGTGCGCTCCAGTCTGCGCTCCAAGCCCAGATGCCGGTCCTCCTGGTCAGATAGACGTTGCTCGGCCTCTCCAAGCCGAGTGTGGTGGCCATCAATTCGTTCCCCCATCCTATCCAGCTTGGAGGTGAGGGTGTCTAGCCAATCATCGAGTCCGCGGAACCCTGCGTGGAGTTTCGCTAAAATGGCTGACATCCCCTCCCCCGCCGAGTGGCGGTCCGCCGGGTTCGAAGCATTGTCCCGGTACAGCAAGCGCGAGGAGCGGCCCGTTTATCGAAAGTTAATCGCCGTTGTCTGGGGTCCCCGCGGTCAATCATGTTCGCTGCTCACAGCTATTGCAGATGAGGCATGTAGGCACTGTCCAGCAGCTGGTATCCAAAGTGGCCTGGCGTCTCGCAAGGAAGATAGCCCGTGGGGGGGGGAGGAGGGGAGAGCAATCCAGGAAAGCCTCCACGCACTAGCGTGTCCCGTCTGGCGAAGGACCGGGACAGTCAGGGGTCGGCCGGAACGGCCCGAGTCCCAGCCCTCACACCCCCACTCACCGGGTGTCCACAGGCAGTGAGCGCAGCAGGTTCCCAGGAGAGAGGTCCTGGAACAATGGGCACAAAGGGGGCGCCTCGCGAAGGCAGGGCCACGTGAGTTCACTGGGCGGCCGCGGGTATTCCCAGCAGCCGCGCTGAGCATGCTTCCAGTGTAGAGCAGGCCGCGCCGCCTACCTGCCCGTCCGGCGGCAAAAAGGAGTGGATACAGTGGCACTCTCTACAATCTCCGGCATCTGGTATGTGCCCCACAGCTTCAGTCGACAATTGGATACAGTCTAGGCGAAGTTGGTGGGCTCAGCATGCCATTAAGCGCTGCATGCGAGCATTGGCGGCCGGAGCTTCAACGCCATGTGGCCATGCTGGTCGACGGCTTGGCCACGCCTCAGGTTGATTCAATGTTAACATTAACAGGAGTCCCCTACAGGCATATTTTGAACTTCTTTTGGAGTTTTGGGCGAATAATCAGCCGAACCATTGCTGCAGACAATGCATTGCAACATTCTGCAAATAAACTGTGCATAATATCTGATGTCACCACCCTCCAGAAAAAGAGTGTGCTTGAATACTCCAGTTGGTCATATTTTAGGGGATCAATCACAAACCACTTCTCGATCTAGCCACTATGGCTTCTACCAGGCCCCCCTTACCCATGGAAGATCATAAGGGGCACCACATAGGCAGAAAAGTTCAGCCTGCTTCTCCTTCTCCACAGCGCGTTTAGGTTCATTACATGTCAGCTTGGCAAGCAATGGCGGTAATGGTCACCAGGACAGCGATGGACATTTATTGCTCATTGCGGTCTTTGCATTGTGCATGGTTAGAGTTCGGCCTGATTCAAAATGGCAACCACCCTTTTATGACCTCTTTTTCCTTAATGGCTGGTTTTACAATCCAAGATCGCTGTCATTGATGTCCTAGTTGCTGATCCTTAGCTTCCTGGTTAAAAGTGGATTGGACAGCATATAAACCACCACTGACTTCAAATCTATTCCTTCCAATGTCAGTAGTCAGTGGGATCTTCCACTGGCGACTAGTTCGCTCACTTTTCCCCCTTCATTTGTGTACATCTTTTATGTGCATATGAGTCCCCTTTGGCTTCTTGCGTGGCTGCTTGCTTGTAACTCTTTCCATTTATTCTTGCAACCTATCTCCAGGTTGAACTGAATCCAGTTTGCTTTTAGAACTAAATTTGGTAATATGGCCAGGTATTGCCGAGTCCCCTCCCAGCAGGTTGACCCAAACCTTCCCTCCAGAGACACGGAGGTATCACCCCCCTCTCCCCTGAGGCGCACATAATAAATCATCCAACACAGACCTTGGATTAGGGGTCATAGAACCCTGGCCGTAATTTATTAAAATTAAAAATTATAATAAAAATGTTAACAGCACATTTCAATACGCAGAAAACCCACACATATTTAATAACTTTATACATTCCTTACAATGTATTAAACACATTTTATGGCTAACCGTAACAGATATCTAATACATAGCCATACCTAACCTAAACTGAACTATGAACAATTTGTTTTCTGCATATCCCTTGACCTTGCCAGGTAGGTCACTCCCCCTCCCACGCCCATTCAATCCCCTGCCTCCCGCCTCCTAGCTGCTCCTCCCTCTCAGCTCCCCCTTTAAATGGCGGCAGCTGCGCGGTGAGGAGAGTGACCCTTGACCTTGCTAGGTAGGTCGCTCATCCCCGCTGCAGCTCCACCAGCACCTGTGCCCTGCATCCTGGTCTTGCTGCCGATTCCTCGTCGCTGTTTTCCTCGCCCCCCCAGTGCCCACTGCTCTCTTTCCCGCCGCTGCTGTCCCTGCGGCCCCGCCCCCCGCACCCATTTGATCCACTGCCTCCCGCCTTCCAGCTGCTCCTCCCTCCCAGCTACCACTTTAAATGGCGGCAGCTGCGCGGCCAATCAGCCGCGCGCCACTGGCGCGCCAAAGGCGCCTGGACCCCGCCCAGTGCCAGAACCCCTAGACCCCGTGAACGCAAAGACACTAGACTCCACTACGACGCCAGCAGCCTCCACGCACTCAACGACGGCCGAAACCACACCTGCTTCCAGGCCACCCCGAAACGGACCCACGGACCCTTCTCCTGCCGCACCTGCAGCTTCACCTGCAACAGAACCACCAAACCTCCAAGGGCTGGACCCAATCACCTCCGCTGCATACTCCTCAACACCTGCTCTGCACGCAAACACGCCGTCGAGCTCTGGGATCTGCTCGACACCTCCGCCCCAGATGTTGCCTTCCTGATCGAGACCTGGTGGAACGACTCCTCGGCGCCCGACATCGCCATAGTCATCCCAGACGGCTACAAAATCACCCGCAGGGATCGCGCCAACGGAACCGGAGGAGAAATAGCCATCGTCCACAAGTCCAGCCTCAAGGTCGCCACCCACGCAGACGACACCCTCAACACGGTATACAACTGTTACAACAAAGTTTTTACAACGCACTACCATTACAACGCAGGCATTACCACGCATACCATTACAACGCATTGCGCTGGGGGGCGCTCTAGGATAGGGAATAAGTATAATTTTATATCCAACACCTTCCCTAGTGTCCACGGGGACTGGAGTTGGAATATAAAATTATACTTACCACTATCCAGCACCTCTAAGCGCTATGCGTTGTAACGGTATTCGTTGTAAATACTGCGTTGTAATGGTATGCGTGGTAAAAGTATGCGTTGTAACGTCATACATCCCCTCAACACCGCCGAACAACTGCACTTCCGGATCCACACGGACCCCAACACCACCCTCAGAGGAACACTCATCTACAGACCCCCCCAGACCCCAGGCTCAGTTCAGCGACTCCATCGCCGACCTCACCAGCACCCACGCACTCGCTTCCGCAGACTACATCCTCCTTGGGGACCTGAACTTCCACCTCGAGAACAACAACGATGCCAACTCCGCCACCCTGATCAACAACCTCCCCAACCTCGGCCTCAAACAACTCGTCACCGCACCCACCCACGCCGCCGGCCACACGCTGCACCCACAGGCGCCCACGTCGCCTTCGACTACACCACCGAACTGCACTGGACCGACCACCGCTGCATTCATTTCACTTTCAAGAAAACAACCACGCACCACTGCACCCAAAAGCTGCCTCGCCGCTGCTGAACCAAAGTCACCGAAGACCGGCTGATCACCACCCTTGGGATCACTGACATAATATCGAGGGACATAATATCGACTATCAAAAATATCGACAGACAGAATATCGAGTTTGTATCTACAAACTGGTAAGTACAAAAATATCGAGTAAAAAATATCGTTTACTAAAATATAGTTTATAAAAATATCGACTTTATTAAAAACAATGTTAAATTAAATTAATATTAAAAATTAATTACTGAAATATACTTAAAAAAACTTAAATTAACTTATAATAATTAAATAATTAATGAAAGTTATAAAAAAAATTAAATCATATTTGTTAAAACATATATATATATAGTAACATAATATAATTAAATAATATCCAATATTATTACCGTACAATAGCGGAAGTGTAAAAATTACTATTCCCACTCCAGAGAATGCAACAGTAGGGAAAGCGTTGGATAGCGTAGGGGTAAAAATTACTATTCCCACTCCAAAGAGTGCAACAGTAGGGAAAGTGTTGGATAGCGTAGAGGTAAAAATGACTATTCCCCCTCCAAAGAGTGCAACAGTAGGAAAAGCGTTGGATAGCGTAGGGGTCAAAATTACTATTGCCACTCCAAAGAATGCAACAGTAGGGAAAGCGTTGGATAGCGTAGGGGTTAAAATTACTATTCCCACTCCAAAGAGTGCAACAGTAGGAAAAGCGTTGGATAGTGTAGGGGTAAAAATTACTATTCCCACTCCAGTGGGTGCAACAGTAAGGAAAGCGTTGGATAGCGTAAGGGTAAAAATTACTATTCCCACTCCAAAGAGTGCAACAGTAGGGAAAGCGTTGGATAGCGTAGGGGTTAAAATTACTATTCCCACTCCAGTGGGTGCAACAGTAGGGAAAGCGTTGGATAGTGTAGGGGTTAAAATTACTATTCCCACTCCAGTGGGTGCAACAGTAGGGAAAGCGTTGGATAGCGTAGAGGTAAAATTTACTATTCCCACTCCAGTGGGTGTAACAGTAGGGAAAGCGTTGGATAGCGTAGGGGTAAAAATTACTATTCCCACTCCAGTGAGTGCAACAGTAGGGAAAGCGTTGGATAGCGTAGGGGTAAAAATGACTATTCCCACTCCAAAGAGTGCAACAGTAGGGAAAGCGTTGGATAGCGTAGGGGTTAAAATTACTATTCCCACTCCAAAGAGTGCACCAGTAGGAAAAGCGTTGGATAGCGTAGGGCTCAAAATTACTATTCCCACTCAAAAGAATGCAACAGTAGGGAAAGCATTGGATAGCGTAAGGGTTAAAATTACCATTCCCACTCCAGAGAATGCAACATTAGGGAAAGTAAATACTTCATATATTATTTAAAAAAATATAAATTAATATCTATAAAAAATTATTTAAAAGTAATTACCAATTTAATATAATATATTAATTAATCTATTAAATTACTAATTAACATTAATTAATACAATTAGTTACCTATTAATACAAATTAACAATTAATTATTTATTAATTAAACATTAATTAACAATTAATTCGAATTAAATACAATTAAATAAATTTAATTATTTAATTAATTATAATTAAATTACTTCCCAGCCAATTCCCCTATAAACCCACAACCAGCTACAGAAAATAAATTAGTAAATTTAACATAATTAGCAATTAACCAATTAATTAAAATTATTACCTATTAAAATTTAATTAATTACCAAATATAAATTAATTAACAATTAATGAAACATCAATACCAATAAATAAATTTACATATTTAATTAATTATCCTCCTCCAATCCTGATTTCATGAAACCAGGTCTGACACATGCTCGGGTTGCCACAACAGAAATTTAATGCCTCCGGTGCACACTTGCCATTCAACGCGATGTCCACAATTACAGCATCTGGCAGACGCGTTTCGGCGTGTGCCTCATCAGTGCCAGGTCAGTGCTGTAAGTGTCAAGTTGCTTTCTTCGCGGGGCTGCTGTTTAAAACATCCGAGTGACCTCATTGGCTGGGAGTCGTTGTCATAGAAAGCAGACAGGGAAAGTTCCTCCGATGGTACATGTCGCTATACTCGCCAACCAGGAGGCCTCGGGTACTGTGCACTGTGTCCCGCACTAAGAACCAAAACAAACAAAACAGCACAGTCAGATGTCGGTACAGTGACCCATCCTCGCACATGGTAATGCCTCAGTTATTTTGTTGGCTCTTTTTGGTTGCGGGAAACACCAGGGTGAATTATTTCTCTGCCGGGCATTCCTTAAAGCAGACAGGCTGCCTGCTCCCTCTCCCCAATACCTTCAAGACACTCCAGGTTGGAGGGGTGCCGCAATGTGCCTTCCAAGCACTTCAAGCCAAAGTTTGTTGGTTTATTTTTGCGGTGCTCCTGAACGAGGGGCGTGCCAGTATCAGCGGAGCCGACCTCCGCATCCACATACTCCTCCAATCCTGATTTCATGAAACCAGGTCTGACACATGCTCGGGTTGCCACAACAGAAATTTAATGCCTCCGGTGCACAATTGCCATTCAACGCGATGTCCACAATTACAGCGTCTGGCAGACGCATTTCGGCGTGTGCCTCATCAGTGCCAGGTCAGTGCTGTAAGTGTCAAGTTGCTTTCTTCGCGGGGCTGCTGTTTAAAACATCCGAGTGACCTCATTGGCTGGGAGTCGTTGTCATAGAAAGCAGACAGGGAAATTTCCTCCGAGGGTACATGTCGCTATTTAATTAATTATAATTAAATTACTTCCCACCCAATTCCCCTATAAAACCCACAACCCGCTACAGAAAATAAATTAGTAAAATTAACATAATTAGCAATAAATCAATTAATTAAAATTAATTACTAATTAAACTTTAATTAATTACCAAATATAAATTAATTAACAATTAATTAAAAATTAATACCAATAAATAAATTTACATATTTAATTAATTATCATTAAATTACTTCCCACCCTATTCCCCTATAAACCCACAACCCGCTACAGACTTAAATTACGCAAAAATTATAAAAACAAAATTCATTATTTAAAATTAATTATAACATAAATACACACTTTTCACACATATAATAACATAAAAAACACTATACAAAATTCGATAATTTTCAAAAAAATCGATAATTTTTATAACCTATATTATATACTTCGATATTTTAACTTTCTATATTTTTAACATTTGATATTACATTACTTACCTTAAAAACGATATTTTTGATGTCTATATTCTGTCCATTCGATATTTTGTCCATTCTACATTTAAAACTCGATATTATGTCCATTCAATATTTTGGACTCAATATTTTGACTGTTTACCCCACCCTTGCCCAGAACCCACCCACCGACCCCACCAACCCAGACGCTGCAGCCCGAAACCTCAGACAGTGGATTGACGACTGCGCCAACACCCTTGCCCCACTGAAGAAACCCTCCAACAGCAACGCCAGCAAGAGAGTCACCTGGTTCACCAACGAGCTCCAGACCTCCAAACGCGCATGCCAGAAACTGGAGAAAATATGGCTCTACGAACGCACAAGGACGCCGCCCGCCGACATCACTACCTCATCAGATTAGCCAAGAGATCCTCCTTCAAAGACCGCTTGGACAACAACGCACACGACAGCAAAGAGCTCTTCAGCATCGTAAAGGAACTCTCCAACTCAGGCGCCAACGCCAACGACATCCCGCCCTCACAAGAACTGTGCGATTCACTAGCCATCTTCTTCCACCGCAAGATCACTGACATCCACGACAGCTTCAACACCATAACCTCCCTGACTATGCCAGACTCCACCTCCCCTGTGAACACCACCAGCACCATCTGCCTGACCTCCTGGTCCAACGTCAACGACGACGAGACACGCAAGGTCATGAACTCCATCCACTCAGGATCTCCGTCAGACCCGTCCACACACCACGTATTCAACAAATCAGACGTAGCCATCGCACCCCAACTACAGAAGGTCATCAACATCTCCTTTGAAACAACGACATTCCCGGAAAGTTGGAAGCACGCAGAAATCAACGCCCTCCTCAAGAAGCCCAAGGCAGACCCCAAGGACCTCAAGAACTTCCGGCACATCTCACTGCTCTTGTTCCCGGCAAAGGTCATGGAGAAAATCGTCAACAGGCAAATGGCCCGCCACCTTGAAGACAACAACATCTTGGACCCGTCCCAGTCCAGATTCAGACAAAACCACAGCACCGAGACAGCCCTCATCACCGCCACAGACGACATCAGGCGCCAACTAGACAACGGCGAAACAACAGCCCTCATCTTCCTGGACCTGTTGGCCGCCTTCGATACGGTCTGCCATCGCACTCTAAAGACACGTCTCCTAGAAGCCGGAATCCAAGAGAAGGCCCTTGACTGGACACGTCCTTCCTCTCCAGCAGAACCCAGAGCGTCCGCCTCCCACCCTTTCGAGCCGAAGCCACCAACATCATCTGCGGTGTCCCCCAGGGCTCATCACTCAGCCCGACGCTGTTTAACATCTACGTGGCCCGCCATCACGACCTCAACATCATCTCCTACACCGACGACACCCAGCTCATCCTCTCCCTCACCAATGACCCACAATACGCCAAAACCAACCTCCACGAGGGAATGAAGGCCGTCGCCGACTGGATGGGGAGCGACCGTCTGAAGCTGAACTCGGACAAGACGGAGGTACTCATCCTCAGACCCAGCCCCTCGGCTTGGGACGACTCCTGGTAGCCGACCACACTGGGAACAGCACCAACACCCACTGACCATGCACGCAACCTAGGATTCATCCTCAACTCCTCCCTCTCCATGGCTAAGCAGGTCAATGCCGTCTCCTCCTCCTGCTACAACACCCTCCGCATGCTCCGCAGGATCTACAAGTGGATCCCGACCGAAACAAGAAGAACGGTGACACACGCCCTCGTCAGCAGCAGACTGGACTATGGAAACGCACTCTACGCAGGAATCCCAGCCAAACACCTATGACGACTACAACGCATCCAAAACGTCTCCGCCCGACTGATCGTCAACGTCCCCTGCCGCAGCCACGTCACCCCCCACCTGAGAGACCTACACTGGCTCACTGTCGACATGAGGATCACCTTCAAGCTCTTCACCCACGCACACAAAGCACTCCACAACGCCGGACCAGCCTACCTTAACAGCAGATTCAGCTTCTTCACCCCCACCCGCCATCTCTGCTCTGCCAGCCTCGCCCTTACCGCTGTCCCCCGCATCCAACGAACGACCTCCAGTGGCAGATCCTTCTCCTACCTCGCCGCCAAGACCTGGAACACCCTCCCTACCCACAAAGGGCAGAACCAAGACCTACTCGCCTTCAGAAGACTCCTCAAGACCTGGCTCTTCGAGCAGTAGCAGCATCCCCCCTCACTCCCCTCAGCACCTTAAGACCCGCACGGGTAAGTAGCGCGCTCTACAAGTACTCTGATTGATTGATTGATTGATTGATTAACCCGGATGAGCCTACGTGTAAGGTCATGACTGGTCCTAACTACTTGCTAGGTCCCCTTTCTTACCGGAGTGACCTTGCACAGGAGGCCTGGTTGCTCATCAGATTCCTTCACTCGAGCACCCCCTACTCCTTTCAATACTACCTCCCAGGGACTGATGTTATGCCAACTTGGCACTCATGCGGCTGTGCGTGGATTGGCCCAAGGGCCTGCCGAAAGCGGAACTTCCTAACCGTGCACACTTCAGCCTACCGCCCGTAAACGTCGTAAACGCCCCCTGGAGTGTAATGAGAGATGCTGTCACAAACCCCCCCCCCTCCCTTCCCCCCAGGCGTCCCCATTAAATAATGTGAGGCCTACTAAGAGATGGAAAATTTGACCAAGCAATCGTGACCTTACCGCAGACCAAGGGTACTCAAACATTAAATATGACAAGCAAAATGACGTCACCCTTTCATACAAACATATCCATATGACATACTTCGCTCAACATTGCAAATGCCTGGAAAGAAAACCATCAAATTCACACCTGCAAGAGAAATCGTTACACAAAGCCTCCACATGAAACATTCTTAAAACTACTTTCTCAGGGGATGGTGGGTGAGGAAACAAAAGGTGCAACTATGGTGACCTCCGCCGGGTGGACGGAGGCATGCAGGTCTTCTCCAAAGGTGGAGAAGCAAGGAAAAGTCCTTGCCGCTGCTCCGCACTCCATTTTAAAGGGGGTTTTGGCCAAAATCTGGTTGGAACAGGGACCTGTTCTTCCAACTTTGCCCCAGAAGTGCTTCTTAAACATTCACCGGCTCGTCCAATTAGTGCCCGCGAGGCAGGCGCCGGTCGCGTCATCAGCCTTGGCTGACTCCGCCACACGCAGGTGACGTGTCCCGGGGACGGCACAACTGCAATATGTGCAGCGGGCCTGAGTTCCCGTTGGCGCCTGTGGAGTGTATCTGGTTTTGAGTTAAACTGAATACTGCTAAGTGTTTATTGTGGTGTTAATGAACTCTATGATTTACAAGAAGTGGTGTGCTTCTGACTTACTTAAATGAGCTTGTTGACCAATGTTGTTTTCTTCGCTCCTCGTTAACACTATTTCCTCTGTCCACCATTATCTTACATCCACAAATTCTGCAATACAAAGAGGGTCAAGGGCATTAGTAAATGGGGGCTTGTGGATAAGCTGTGCATTGCTCACCTCTAGTCATGGCAATCACAACCCTGCCCACAACTGGGGGAAATGTAAGTGAATGACTACCAATCATTTTCAAGATTAATAATCTGCAATGTATAAATGACAAAATAGTACCTGCACACAGAACTGCCCTGCTTCTTTTAGTACTATCCTCCCACATAGCCAGTAAAAGAAATATACTGATGCAGCTTGCTGCAGAATCAGCATCTGAATGTAGCTTACAGTTTGACTCTGTCTGACCAGCTTGGCCAAGAGGTGTTTGTAGGGCTACAGTGGCAAAGCAACTTGGCTATTTGCTTCATTTAGATGACTGAAAAATATAATTGGAAGGGCCTGTTGTGAGGATGGATGTAGTGTGATAGTGGCTGTTAGAAGATTTAGGTGCCCTGGTTGTGAGGATCTGAATCCTGACTGAATCAATGAAAAGTTGCCACATGGGCAAACACTCTTGCAATCCTCAATGTGAGGAAGTGAAGTCATCATGAAGTGTGACCCATATGAAGGAGACATTATTAGTAAGGAAAATCATCTGAAATAGAAAAAATTGGGAAGGGGAGATCAAAGAGAAATGGAGAATATGTGAAGGGTGGAAGGGAGATGGGTGAAAAGGTGTTCTCTTAACCAAGGTGCCCAGGAAGTTATATGTCTCCATGTCCTCAGTGATGCGTATTCTCTTGACAACTGCTCCATGAAGGAAGAAGCTAGGGTCTTCCAGCTGCTTCAATCCGTGGTGCAGGCTGATTTAGAGGGAAGACAAGTCACCCAAATAAGAGTCAGGAGCCCAACCAACTGACAGAAGGTGAACACAGACCCTCTCATGCTACCACAGCCTATTAACAGCTGGAAAGCATTTCCCCATCCCATGATAACTCATAATGCAGTGTCTGAAGTCCAACATGCAAGCATCAACAGGAACTAATTCAACCAATTGCTTGACAATCATTCCACCATTCACTCAAAGGCAGCTCGTAGGCTTTGTCCCTTTTATGAGTGAAGTAACGTTGTGATAATGGTCTTTTTAGTGATGAAGGAGGTCGTGGATATGTTGGGTGATGTCGTTGTGACGGGGGATGTTGAGGATCAGTATGGCTGTGGCGTGTTTTTTGCATCAAGAAAATAACAAAAAGAGGGAGGGAGAGGAGGAAGTGGATTCTGTCTCCCCTGGTAATCTTATTAAACAAAAAGGAATCCACTCTGGTAGTGGTAGTGATCCCTACAATGGTGGGGAGCACACAGTGTTGTATAAATACCCCTCACACACCAACAGGCCCCTTGGGGTCATGCTTCATCATCGGGGTCTTCGCACCCCTCTACGGGATGCGGCCTGCTACGACTCACGACTACGTAGGAGCACTGAAAGTGGACTATGTGTTGATGTGTGTGAAGGAAGTAAATGTGAGTGGTGAGGTGAAAGACAGTGATGGTTAAAAGATACCTGGCACGTAGGAGAAAAAATAATAATTTTTTTTACTAAGCCCTCGGCTGGTATCGTTAAAAAAGTGCAGGGTGAGGTTGCTTATACTAGTTAGGTACATCAACCTCAAAAGTGGGTCGACATGTTTCGGAGTGACAAAGACTCCTTCTTCAGGATGAGGATATGCACTATTATCCCCACCTTACTCACATGAACATGTAGATGTCAAAGTGTGCTCTACAAAAAATGTTTTTAAAAGGTGAAATGTACCTAATCGTGTTATATTAAATGTAGTCTGTTGCGCCCAATTGGCGTTATTAATACAGAACTTCTGGAAAAGGGCTAACTGGCCTCATGAGCCAAGGCGTGGTATTGGGGGTTCTTTTACCCTCTTGCTCAATGTGGCAACGGTTACTGCCAAGTCTGGTAGGCTGTCTTCCCCTCAACGCGGCTCCGGCTGTGTTTTTTTGCATCTCCTATCATAAAATACTCATTCTGCTTGGCCTACCAATTTGAAATTCAAGTGACTTACATCAAAGCATTGCGGCTCAAGCTACTGTACACATTGCATATTAGCAATTAACTTATTTTAATCTGCTTTACCTGCAGACCATTTAGACTGGATTGGAACAGAAATACAGAAGGAAGTGAAGTCAGTTGTCAGCTTACAAAAAAAGCACAATCAAAAATCTGTGGTCTCCAGATGGTATTCACTTCAGCATCAAGGGTCACCTTAATGAGATCTCAGGAGAACTTCCCAGAAATGTTTACGAAAGCAATATAAGAAAGAAGAATCCAAAGGACCAGAGGTCCAGTGAATCCGGTTACTTGAATATCTGACCTTTAGACCTGAATTAAGCAAGGATGCACCCGCTCTAGCAGGCATTTTATTTTCATGTAACTTGTTACAGTACTACTTATATATAACTTGTCTCATGGACAAGTCAAACCGTTCTTTCACAAATAAGTAAACAACAAATTCACGCCACATTTTTTCTTTTTCTCTTTTAACGTACAAATCAACATTATGAGTATGACGTTTGTAGTGAGTGCATCGATAATATATACAAATGCAGTTTGGTTGCTCTGAACAAAGTGCGTTAAAGTTTCTAATCTCTTTTTCAAAATCACCAACACAAATGCCTGTCTCCTATTCTGAAACTTCTGTTGTTACCAACTCTTTATTTCCCCATAACTCCTGTTCCAGTCAAAGAAATCAAACTGAACATCATCACAAATGTTTTCTACCTCTACTACAGAAGCATGCAAAAAATCTCTATTCATTCATCTTAAACATAGCGCAGGAGTTTTCACATCATAAAGCCTCCTAACGAAAGTTCGCATTTTTGAGTGGTGTACGCCTAACATGCCGAAGTGATGGAAGATGATTTGGCACACTTTCTTTGGTAGACATGAGAGTGACTGATCCTGTAAATTAGTATACTACCTCAGATTTGCATGGATCTAAACCTTACAAAGCCATCATTTTCTGTTTTAGACTTTTCCTTGAAAGGTTACGCAATACATTTCTCAATATATCAATTGATTGCTGTTGAATACTGTAAACACTACTGCAATTCCATTTGTATACAGGAGCCTGACTACGCCTTCCTTGCACCTCTTCAGCAATCACTTGTTTTACATTTCTAGGTACCATTACTTCTTTTGGAATAGGAGTAACATTCTTCATTTCATGACAACGTCCCGATTCATCAACTGCATGCACTAATGTGTTGTCTTGCAAGTAGCCTTCTTCATTAAAGAAAGGCTCAGTTGTCGAACTATGTATTCATTCTCCACTAAAAACCGGGCAACATTTTGTTCTATTCACAACTCTTTTCTTTTGACTTTGTCTTTTCATTGTCAATGGCATGTTGTCTAATGTCTTCGTTCTCTTTAGTATCAAAACAAATAGCTTCCTCTTGAGAGCAAATGTTTTATCGACTACACCCTCAACGTATTTCTTTTTTCTCACTGCTTCTCTTCTTCTTTTGTACTTTTTCATACTTCTACTTAAATTTTGTATTACTCTATTGCAAAACATTCTAAGTCTAGTTCCCTTAAATTGCTTCTGTCTACTACTAAAAGTATCTCCTTTTCTCTTCAGTTTTTCAGTCTTTTTTTCATGTATCTGTTCACCTTTCTTAGTGCGTTTTATATATTCTTATTTATTAGTTCAATTTTTCACTTTTTCCAATTGAGCACATACAATTTTAAGAAATGTCTTTGTCCTCTTGCCAGCAGTTCTTTTCTCTTTCACCACATTTTCTGCATTTTGCCCAGTTTGTTCCTCAGTTCTGAGGAGATGGTATTTTTGCTGCTGTTTCTTTCTCCTCTGACTTTTTGATTGCATTGTAACTCTCTATAGTTAGCTAGATACTAATGTCTCAAAATGTTTAAAACAAAAGTACATTCACCAGTTAATTACGTAGTATAACATTACATTCAGTTTATATAAGCACATATAGCTTAGTGAATCTCCAGACTACACATATCAACCTCCCCTACATCATACCTGCACAGTACCTCAGTAGTAACTTATACGTAGCAGAAGGGCGGTTTAGGACAGGTATTAAGTGACTAGAGAGACCTAGCAGTAAAGCTGCATGTACAACCTCAAGTATAGCAGATCAAAGATATAACAAATGTATGGAGGACTTCAGAGTGTCAGTTGTTTGCCAGATATCTAAATTATTTCCTAACTGGGGTTCTGAGTCTATATGTAGGTAAGTTTATTACTAAATCTATGTCCCTTTTTGTGACATATATGCTCCCCTAAATGTGTCTCAAGAGGCTGCATGGATATCCTACCGGATGTTTGGTGAGTATTAGATTATTTTAGTGTGTGTGCAACTGCCTTCATTAGAATAAAATATATATCACTTCTGCCTGTCTTTGTGAGTGGATGTTTAGCTGTTTCTATTACTATCTCACAGGGTGATCTGTAGTTGTTTTGATTTTTTACTTAGCTATGTGAGATTAAAGTCTGGGTAGCAGTGTTGTATAGCATTTTAGGACCCTACTGTAATTTTTCCGATTCATGCCCTTATATAGGTATAAATCACCATATCCTTATATATGCATAGAAATTATAATCATATTTAGACATAGCTCATGCAGCCCAAATACGACAGGGCGACTTCCACTAGTTCCGAAAATCCACAACGATTTCTTGGAAAACTCTGCTTCAGCAGCTAGGGACTTCCCCTTTGCTTGAATACTGACTTGTCCAAGAACTCATGGAGTTTTCAAAGAACTGAGACACTCGGCACCTTCAAGGTATAAATATGCCCACACTTGCCCAAGCAAACACACAGTGGTTTGGAGCGGTTCAACTATCTACTTGCCCGACGCATCCTGCTACAGCAAGTGCTGAAGGAAGCCGACCCTCCAGCAGACGCACTGAGAGAGATGCTGTCTTTTCTCTTGCCGAGAAATCCAGCTCCAGTGTTTCCAATCTACCCTTGCGGGTTGTTGGGAAATCGAGTCCTGAGACTGACCTTCTTCATTCTAAACCAAGGTACGGAGCTAATTAGACCCTTAAAGAAATCTTGGATAGATTCTTGGCAAAAGATACTACATTTATGCTACACCTCACGTACTCCTTCCCTCGTACTAGGCTTAGGTTAGGTACACCGGGGTAGGCGTATTTTATAAACACCAGTTGAGTACTTTTTAGCCTGTGGTTATTTATGTATGTATGTATTTATCTATGGTATAGGAACCATACAATGTTCTTACAGTATTATTTTATCCTACTCTGTTTACTGTACGCATTATACTTTGCAACCTGTATTACGATTGTAGCAGTTAATTTCTTATGCTTGAGAAAGAAGACTGTTCAATAAATACCTTTTATTGAAAACGCCCGTCTATCTACTTTTCTGCAAACTCTGGTGAAAGGAAGCATGCACGAATGACTGAGTAAAATATGTATCTATTGTTTCCACGACTCTGAAGATCAGTTTTATCTTGGGGAAACAAAGTTGTCATGTTTATGCGGTTGTCAGAAACTAAATCCCTTCTTGTGGACTCAAGAAAGTTTCTAGTGACCTCTGAGCTAGCTGGCACTCACAATTAAGTCTAATACATTCAATAGAGACCTAGTCGACATAAGTCCTACGTCACATCTATAGGATATATTATTCCAATGCGCAGAGCCTATTGGGAATATATGAACTACACTACATGGAGCCCAACGTTTGGTAAGGCACTAATTTAACGCTAGATACTAGAGTAACTCAGTTGTGCTTTTCACAAAGACCCCTTTATCCCGTAAAATACTCCAATAGACGTCTGGAGTGGGTTAAAGGATAAAAAATCCGCCATTACTGAGTAGGACGAAAAATCCTATTTATTTGTTTTTGGTTTGTTCAACGTTGAAGGATACAGTGTTCAAAAATATTGTGCACCTTACCTTTATTTTTCCTTGAAACTGCTCTGCAAAACTTTTAACAAAATGTCCGACGATGATAATCCCGTGGGCAGTGGAACTGCAATAAATGCAAACCAACCAGGTCTTGACACTACAGGTTTCCAACATGACAATGTGGATGCTATAACCATCTCAGAAAATGTACGGAAAACAATAGCTTTAAAACTTTAAAACTTTTAAAACTTTAAAACTTATAGAAAATGGCCTATTCCCAAGAGGTGGTAGAGTAATTTTTGTCATAGAGGCTCATGAATATCGGCAGACAGAGGTATTCTATTCATGGATTATCTTTCTACAAGCAAATCCAATAACACATGTGTTCCACTTCTATAAGATAGAGGAACATCCAGCGGAATACGTTCCTTTCGAGGACATTGAAATTCCACTAACTTACCAAGAGCATCAGCTCTGGTTTAAAGGCTTCCTACAACATCAAAATCACATTACCAGGCTCGGTCCACTAGATAGACCAGGAGCAACATGGCCGGTACTTGCAAGCTATACACCACATCCTGCCCTTGAACAAATGACAGGTCCAGAACTATTAGCTCAGCTAAAACAATAAATTAAAATCCATAGACAATTAGTACAATATGTCATGTGGACTTTAACAGTCCAACCTGCTATAAGAATTCCACAGCACACCCCTCATCAGGGGAACAGAAACAAAATTATACCACAGACTATACAATCAGTCATCAGTAAATTACCCACAAAAAGGGAAGAAATTCCATTCTGGTTAGCTCAAACAATTACTCAGATCGAGGCAGTATTTCCTGCTAGTACACCTCATGGGAAACACAGGATTCTTACAATCTGTTTACCAATGGGGATTGCACCGCACCTGGAGGACTGTGACACTTGGGGTACAGTCTTTGTTGCAATCTACACAAAAACACATGGTGTTCCGTCCATGGCGGTAATACCAAACGTCCTGAAACAAATTCAAAATGAATACGGGGCAGAGCCTGCTTTAAATCTGGGTATGAAATTATTGAAAGATTTCAAACAGGTCTCAGCTATAATATTAGCTAATATTAAAGGTGAAGCAGCATCCGTGGCTATCCGACAAAAACTAAAAGAACTTGATGTAACTGAGCAACCATATGAACTGGCCAGAGTAATAGAAAAATCCTATGAAGAACTAGGAAGAAATAGTTTGGGAGGGAAACCAGTAAAACCCGAATTAACAGAGAATCCTGAAAAAGTTTTCATTAAAAACCCACTCACTACTCCTAAAAAGAAATGGGAAAATACTAGACAGACACTTCCTAAAGAGAAGCGTTCTCAATCCAGAGGTAGGTCTCTTCAAAAGGAGCCCTCTGAAAAGAGGTATAACCTCTGAAACAGGGAGAATTTGAGAAAACCTGATAGATATCAAGAAACTGATACCCGTTCCTCTCATACCTTTCAGACTTCCTCGCAGAAATCCGAAAGAAGAGGACGATCAGAATACAAGGAAGAACGCGTGAAGTCCAAAGACGATCAACACGTTCCCAAAAATAAGAAAACTCAATTCACCAAAAAGAAGGTAGCAAGTCTAAACATCAGACATGCCGTGGATCTTGAGGACACAACTCAAGAACGGGGAGTGGGCCCAGACAATGCTGGACAGCGCAGCAGAGGTTATCATAGCTTGCAAGATCCTGAAGGATCATCTGGAGACAGTGGACCTGAATGAATGCATTCAGGTTGAAACTGCAGATACCAGGGTTAGTGTACCACATAAGTTATATGAAGTAACACTACGGATAGAGGCGGATATAACTAGGAAAATAAAAGCACTCTTTTGAGAAAAAATATCTAAGGGTTATGACATTCTTCTGGCTGAAAAAGACTGGCCACCTGAATATGTCAGGGAGTGCCCACTTGGCGAAGAGATCATTATGCCAGCCTTCTCAAATCATATTCCTATTCATAAAAAATACACCTATGCCAGAAAATGAGCTGATAAAAATCATGTGGGATGAGATGAGGATTCTCCTCACCATAAGATCCAGTTAAAAAATCAACCAACTGCTCAGAAGCAGTATCCAGTTAAACAAGAATCTAAAAAGCAGGTCAGGGAGATCCTAGATCAACTTGAATACCAAGGGGTGATTGAAACATGCACCTCGTCCATGAACAATCCTTTGTTTCCTGTCTCCAAACCAGATAATACATTTCGTCTAGTTTTGGACTACAGACATTTAAATTCCTGTTGTAAAACCTTTGCAG
Source organism: Lissotriton vulgaris (assembly GCF_964263255.1). Lineage (NCBI taxonomy): Eukaryota > Metazoa > Chordata > Amphibia > Caudata > Salamandridae > Lissotriton > Lissotriton vulgaris. Next base: position 1,052,337,470 of record NC_141694.1, read on the forward strand.
TACAAAATGCACACAGTGCAGCACTGATGAATAACATGGTGCGCAAAAAATATAAAATGATATTAGATATTTAAAACGGTTTCTTCTGACAAAACTTTGCAACTGAAAGCAGGTATTTGACCGCTTTCTCAGTAATGGGGACACAACAACACTTTTGTTGTCTCCTCCAGGGATTCAAGAACAGTCCTGGGTTATTTTCAGCCAGAGTAACAGAGTTACTACAAACATACGATGATGAGGCATCATCTTATGTCGATGACATCTATCTTACAGATGATGACTTGGACAGGCACTTGACCAGGGTGAACACCATAATACTTGGATTCGCCTCAGAAGGGTACAAATTCAACTTTAAAAAATCAAGAATTGCCCATCTCTAGGGTCCTATTCTTAGGATATGAACATTCAAGTGAAGGCAAAAGTCTGGCAGCAAAATTTCTAGAAAAATGTGCGCTGCTCCAACCTCCAAAAACGCTGAAAAACTTACAGTCAGTTCTAGGATTCCTGAATTTCGGAAGAACTTACATTCTAAACTATACAGAAAGGGTTAAACCTCTCTACGAATTAATCAAACCTGATTTCAGACCTAATAATTGGACTCAAAAACACACAGAAATTTTGCGTTCAGTGCAAACAGACGTTAGCAACAACACATTTACAAACACGCGTAAACGAACCCAACCTTGTAATCCGAATCATCCCAGGGGGATGCCGATTCACATAACCTTTAATGAAGGTGAAAAGGTACCAATAGCTTACAAATCACACTTGTACACACAAGCTGAAATGAAATTCACTTCGACAGAAAAAATTCTGACAGCGGTTCAAACTGCGGTAGCAATTGAGAGAGCCCTCGCACAGGGTTAAGTCATAAAAGTCGTACTCCTGTACCTGCCTTAGAGGCAGTGACAAAGGCAAGCATTCCAAATGCAAAAGCTCTACATCCAAGATGGATACAATGGGTTAATTCTCTTGCTGCGACAGATGTTGAATACGTTTTTGACCCTTACTTGAAGATACAAGAATTTCTCCAATACGAACAAGAATGTCCTCTGCCCACTGAAATTCTGCCTCTAGAACATTACAGCTGTATAATATATACAGACGGATCAGCACAGCCCGCAATTGGGGGTAAACAAGCTTATAGTGCTGCATGCGCGATTGTTAAAGGTCGCTGGCGCGATGGGAAATTCAGACCTATGGTCACAAAAACTCAATCCCTAGGAGACTGTACAGCTCAGCGAGCTGAACTACAGGATGTCTAGATGGCGCTTTAAAATACCGATCGCGAATTCCCCACACTCATAGTGTGCGATTCGTATACTGCGTCCAGTCTTACAATGAATACTTGCAGAACTGGGTTCAAAATGGTTTTAAAGGCACAATTAAGCATAAAATGCTTTGGGGAACAAGTAGTTCTTTTACAGAAAGAACTACAAAAGACTCATGTGAACCACACACTGAGTCATCAGCATGTTGGCGTTCAAGGGAATTCATTGGCTGATGAAGCCGTGTAGGCAGCTGTGCAAACGGCTTTAGTAGCTGCAATCACTCGTTCAAAAACGAAAATAGATGGTGAAACCATGCTAGCTGTCAATGCCACAAGCAAAGGCAGCGCAGCTGAGCTACCTCTAAACTATCCACTCGAATATACATACATAATTGATGCAAACTCCGTCCCCTTTGCTCGAATCCCTGGAGTGGGGGATAGGGTAATCCCAAACAGGAATCAAGGTGCTTTAATTCAAGAAGCACATATGGGAGAGGGTCTGATACATCAAGGGATCTCTAAATCTCTATTAGAATTAAAAGAGATTTACTGGTGGCCAGGGATGAATGCCCACATTTACGAATTTGGAATTAAATGCGATGTCTGCTATAGAGAACACAGCTTGGAGCACCACCAGATTCCTGACTACAGTGTAGCCAGCCCAGTACAGACACCATTGTTAGATAGCATCAGACTATCGACGCTCATACGCCCCCATGGATGAAAGCGGTCCCACAAATACTAGGACAAGATTCATTTGAATGTGGCCTCAGCGCTCGGCTGACGCCCGAACTGTTATAAAAGATTTGCGAGTCTTTATAGGCACATACGCAATCGGCATGCTACATTCTGACCAGGGTCCTGCGTTTAGCTCCAAAGCTTACAAGGAGGCCATGGCCAGCTTGGGCATTGCATTGCGGTACTCAAGTCCATTCCAGCCTGAGGGAAATTCGGTTGTGGAAAGAAAAAACTGTGACATGAAGCAATCTATAACAGCTAGGGTATTAGGTTTGGGTGACGGGTGGGTCAAACATCTAAGAAGTGTCAACATAGTCTTAATAACCTTCCAAGAAATTCTATGGGTGGATTGACTCCATATGAAATCCTTTTTGGTACTAGAATGATGGTCGAAGACCTCGATTGTCATACTTCAGTGATAGAACAAAAACCCTTTGATATCAAAGATCGTTTGGCTGTTTTACAGGACTTAAACAAAACAAGAAGAAGTCTAAGCAACATCATACAAAAGCCAACGCCCACTGAAGAAAAAACAACTGTCCCAGCAAGACCTGTCTGGATTCCAAAGATTGGGGATCTGGTCAGAGAAAAAATTGCGGATAAGAAGGAATTTGGGCCTTCTTACAGAAAACCAGTACCTGTACTAGCAGTCCACGGATCAAGAACAGTGTTACTGCCGCCCCTTGCTGGAAGAAAGGGGAACCGGTCCGTATTAATTGACCTGGTAAAACCACACCATGTGGCCGATAATAAGTAGTAGGCCCAGTGGACTCCAAAAATGTAGCAGAAGACCAAATCTTGCTACCATCCAAGAGGTTCAAACTGAAAGACTCATCACATTTGAAGAATCTGCAGTAAGAAAAGAAGGACTATGCAACAAAGCCATGGAACTTGTGCCTCTTGAAACCCAAATAACAGTTCGTCAAGAAACTCCCGTCTACAATGATGTAGCATCTGACTATACCAACATGTCAAGGGAACAAGCAGCTCCAGCGATTCCAAATAATCCGGATGCGATACCAACCATTGACAGAACTGCCTCTGGCTATTGGCTATTTCATCAACTTCGATACTTTTTCGGAGGATCCCAGTGAACCTGAAACAACGCCAACAAACAAAACTTTCAAGGAACAAGTAAAATAACTTGGTCACCAGCTTGCAACTACATACCTGACTTCATCATGGGTTTAATTGTGGATTGGGCTGAGTGCACTTTTTCTCCTTCTATGGCTCATTCTTGTTTTAAGTTTGAGAAATCTGACAGATGGAAAATACAGTAAAATGGACACAGCAAGTAAGAACATCAACTTGCTGCTGAAGCCACACAAGTCATCTCATCGTGAACAAAGAGACCTGTCATCAGTAAACATCACAGCCGTTCCCCTACCAGGTGGTATAGCATGGGACAGAACTGATTATGACATTTATGGTCCGGTAGAGCTGTTGAAGATTCCACACCAATTTAAGGTTTCATTGAGTGATTTTGTTTCACCGAGTACATTTTCTGATGATTGGGACTTTGAGATTGTTAATAACATGATGGCATACTTAGAAATGTCGGAAAAATTTGCAAAACATGAATACCTAGAAGGTTCATCAAATTATGAAGAAATGTATTGTTTTATTCATTTTGGTCATCATTATTTGCACAAGTCTGCAAACCCTAGAAATGTGTTAACTTATAATCCATGGGAACATTGTCCAATGCCACCAAAAGGTAGCTCTAAAACATTCTATCGCAGATTTCCATACTTCTCAGGTTTTAATGTCACAAATCCAGAAATGTTTTACTTTTAAAATGTTAATAAGACAGGCATGAAAAGTATGTTAACTAATATTAAGCAAATTTATTCTGCGGCCTTTTATGCTCAATTGTCCACATTAGGCTTTGACTTTTTGAAAGACAACATTGAGACAAAAACTTTCTAGGGCACAAAAGACTGGCAGGTACAAGGTTTAGAAGCATTGCTCAGAGCCTGCATTATACCAGAACAAATAATGTTTCTTAAATTAAACTGTTCAACAGACATCTTGTCTTGGCCTGGCTAAGATAAAAGATTTGAACAAACCGTCTATACCTAAGCCCACACCTGATAGTAATAGAACTTCAGGTGAGGAGGTAGACGTAAATTATATTTTACAACAAAACAGAACTAATCCTGAATGGAAACAATGGTTAATCTGGCCCTTAGGCACGAATAACTGTCAAGATAGATTCTTGAACAAGACACAAGGATATACAGTAACTAGGATTCCAGAGATGGCGTTGACTTGCGAGAATTCTTACTTTGACCTCGCAAACCACGTTATAAACGTTTCATATACGCCGGTATTTACGCTGCTTATAATGAAGCATGGAAAGTCACGCAAATGGAAACTGCAGAAAGAATACGAGAAATTGATCGTATTAATTTAGAGAAAGCGCTCTCTGTGGTTGACAATGTATTAACAACTCTGTTGTCCAGAATTTATTCTTTGGACAGCATCGTATCCTCGGCCATAGACATAATGGAACAAGACTTGCTAATGTTACAACATGGCCAGTCTCAATTACGTTCTATAATTCTGCTAGGCTGGACGTTACAAAACCTGCGTTCTGGCTATGCGCCTTGGCGTCTAATCAACACCACGTCACTGTTTACTGTATTTAACCTTACAGATAAACAAATCTCTTTGGCACAGAGGGGAGCAGACTATACGGTGCTGAGCATAGGAAAACTGGAGAGATTACCATTGACCGTTTCTGAGAAACCAGCTGTTGAATGGATAATACATGGCACCATCACGATACCAGTGACGATTTTCCAGTTTCAGTATTGCTTAAAACACATACCAGCAGGCCTGTATGAAAGGTTGGGTAAAGAGCACATAAAGCCGACCTGGGATTTACCATGCACACACAAATGTTGGAGTGGGGAAAAGGAGGTATTTCTTAGTGGTAAAAATTGCAAAACCACATTAAGCGGTACACTTCTATGTCCAGGCATTAATATACATGGAGCCTGTGATGGTTCTTCAAACAACTTATCATGCCACCTGCAGGGTTCCCCGGCAGCAGTGATAGATCCAATTTTTAGGCAGTTTTCCAATGGAAGCTACATAATGCTGAATGATCACAGCTGTTGTGGAATGATGCCAGGGACAGCCTATCTTGTTAGTGTGTCAGCCAGGGTCACTTGTTGTATGCAAGTATTGTTTCCAAAAACTAAGACAGACGAGGAGTCACCACTATGGCCTTCACTGAACATCTCTTCTATACAAATTGATACTTGAAGCAGAATGAAAGTCATTCTTTTACAAAAAACAGTGCCACTTACCTTGTCCAGAGAGACGTATGATAAGTTGCAAGGTCCTCTGAGGAGATACATGCATTGTTATCAACAAACTGCCCCATACATTTCGCAGAAATGTTAGGACGTATCTTAAACATTGCTGATACCAGTGGTATTGTATATGTATTTAAGACGATTTTTTCGTGACTATTAGCACCCTTTGAAGCAGTCCAGGGCATTTTTCCTAACTTCGTGCATTCTGTGTTCGGCGGCCTGACTCTCATCTTGGGACTCGTAGCAGGAATACTGTTTTTATTCCTCCTGCTCCGTTATGGCAAGTCCAGTCACCAGCGATACCCAAATCACCATGGAGAACGCGCTTCTGGCAATGCAGTATCGTGAACACGTAACACTGATCCTTGGCTTGGCTCGTTTGAGAGATCTGAATACCACATGGTTGCTGTCTTTCCGACCAATCTGGCAAGATTGCATCTTACCTGTTCTACGATGCCTGCTTTGTGGAGAGGAATGCGTGTTGGATATCTGTCTAACACTTCCATCAGCAATGCCAACGGATTTTGACGCATTACTGGGTCAGGTAACGGCTCATGAATTGTGTTGCCCCCAAAGGCTACCAATCCGAACATTGCTAATGCGACTGACCCTGACAGCGTTGCTTCTCATCTGTGTACGATTGATCTACTTAATGAAGTGGTTCAACTTTCATTTACTGTTGTAGACGATTTCTTTGCCAGCCTAGACAAATTATTGTTTTCTCCTGACACGAGAATAACTTTTCAAGTTAGCACACAGCCTTCTTTCAACTCTGAAATTCGACCTTCACTTTTTTCAAAACAAAGGCTTCTAACTTTGGAACTCTATTTTTTCTACAATTTGATTTGTCTTTTTTCCAAACACAATGAACTTTGGCACAAAGCAATCTGCTTAAAGTAGAACTATTCTTAGAGAACAAGAATTCTTTGAATACTTCCTAGAAACAATATTGACCTAATCCGCAAACCAAAAAATCTTGTATGATCTGCTATGGGATGGTCTCGACTTTTACTTCTGTAACTAAGAGCCATTTCATAAATGTAATTTTGTGATTCTTTCAGTTAGCATTCCCAATATGATATTATGTGCTTATGATGAAATCATTGCTTTTAAATGTGTTCAGTACAAATGCTCATTTTTCGTGTGGGACCTTTTCAAATGCATTTCGTATGTATTTTGGGGTGGGATTGTAAACACATGCTCTAGATTATATGTTTTTATTGCTTGAACTTAGTTGAACATGATAACGTGAAGTGGGTGTTGTATAGCATTTTAGCACCCTACTGTCATTTTCCCGATTCATGCCCTTATATAGATATAAATCACCATATCCTTATATAGGCATAGAAATCATAACCATATTTAGACAAAGCTCATGCAGTCGAAATACGGCAGGGCTACTTCCACTAGTTATGAAAATCCACACCGATTTCTTGGAAAACTCAGCTTCAGCAGTTAGGGACTTCCCCTTTGATTGAATACTGACTTGTCCAAGAACTCATGGTGTTTTCAAAGAACTGAGACACTTTGATGACGTTATTATGTCCACCTTTACGTCAAACTTGGCGCCTTCAAGGTATAAATATGCCCACACTTGCCCTAGCAAACACACAGTGGTTTGGAGCGGTTCAACTATCTACTTGCCCGACGCATCCTGCTACAGCAAGTGCCTCCAGCAGGCGCACTGAGAAGCTGTCTTTTCTCTTGCAGAGAAATCCAGCTCCAGTGTTTCCAAGCTACCCTTGGGGATTGTTGGAAAATCGAGTCCTGAGACTGACCTTCTTCATTCTAAACCAAGATACGGAGCTGATTAGATCCTTAGAGAAATCTTGGGAAGATTCTTGGCAAAAGATACTACATTTATGCTACACCTCACTTACTCCTTCCCTCGTACTAGGCTTAGGTTAGGTACACCGGGGTAGGCGTATTTTAGAAACACCAGTTGAGTACTTTTTTAGACTTTGGTTATTTATATATGTATTTATCTATGGTATAGGAACCATACAATGCTCTTACAGTATTATTTTATCCTACTCTTTTTACTGTACGCATTATACTTTGCAACCAGTATTACGATTGTAGCAGTTCATTTCTTATGCTTGAGAAAGAAGACTGTTCAATAAATACCTTTTATTGAAAACGCCCGTCTATCTACTTCTCTGCCAAACTCTGGTGAAACGAAGCATGCACGAATGACTGAGTAAAATATCTATCTGTTGTTTCCACGACTCTGAAGATCAGTTTTATCTTGGGGAAACAAAGTTGTTATGTTTATGCGGTTGTCAGAAACTAAATCCCTTCTTGTGAACTCAAGAAAGTTTCTAGTGACCTCTGAGCTAGATGGCACTCACAATTAAGTCTAATACATTCGATAGAGACCTAGTAGACATAAGTCCTACGTCACATCTATAGGATATATTATTCCAATGTGCAGAGCCTATTGGGAATATAGGAACTACACTATAGCAGGGTGAATATTTAATTGAGCACATGGGTCTCTAGGAGTGCATATATCTCACTAAAACTTTAGTCTACATGTTTTACCTTTTAAGCACACAAATCCCTGCATTATGCCCTAGCTACACCCTTTCTCAGTACTCACTTATATGTGGTACTAGAACAGTTTATACATTCTGCACAAGTTGTATGTGTCAATACAGCCCAAGCATTAAAAGTGCATGCACAAGCTTAATTATAGCAAGCCTGATACATAATGCAAGGGTTACTTCTCTGCATCGTAGATTTGATAGTGTCAATTCTTTGGAAATATCTGAATGAGAGTTCAAGTTTCTATCTGAGACGTTGGTTGCATGTGTATAGAAATTTCTAAGTAAATAAGTGTCTCTCTTTCTGAGATCTTTGCTTATGTAAATGTGTTTGCAAGGGCTGCAAGGATTGCCTTCTAGCTATGTTAGTAAGTATTGGGTTATTTAATTGTGTGTGTACCTGCCTCCGTTAGCAAGAGATACAAATACGTTCTGCCTGACTGTGTGAATTAATCTTTAGACATTTATCTTAGCATTACACCGAGTGTTTTAGTGTCTCTCTGCTTTTCCACTTAGGTTTGTCAGAATGAGGTCTGGGTAGCAGGGTAGCTATATAATTGGACACATAGGTTTTCTAGAAGTGCATATAGCTCACTAAAACTTCACAGTACATGTGCTACCTTTTAAGCACATATCGCCCTAGCCTATCGCCTAGTTGCAGACTACCTCAGTGGTGAGATATACATGGTAAAGGAGCACTTTATGCCTTCTCTAGGACTTTTAAATGTAAAGGTTGGCGTAGCCAAATAACTGCATGCTCAAGCTCAAGTGTAGGAGGTCCGAGACATGATGCAAGGGCTACTTCTGTGTTTTTAAGTGCGTGTGCAACTATCTCCATCAGCGCCAGATACATAAGAGTTGTGCCTATCTGTATAAGTGAATCTTTAGGAGCTTCTGTCACAGTCTGGGTGTCTGTTTCAGTGTCTCTCTACTTTTCTACCTAGGTATGTGAGATTCAAATCTGGGTGGCAGGGTGAATATATAATTGGGATATGTGTCTATAAGAGAGTATACAGCTCACTGAATCTTTAGAGTACAAGTATTTCCTTTTAAGCACTTAGGTCCAGATGTAGGAAGGCTATTACCGGTCGGTAACGGCCGAAATTAACACATTTTGGCCGTTACCGACCGGTAATAGACTTTTCTGATGTAGGGGCCGAAATTAACGATTCGGTAATTTACCGAATCTGTAATTTAAGGAATCTGTAAATTACCGATTTCTTAAATACTGATTCGGTAAATTACCGAATTCCTAATGTAGGGAGCACTTAAATGAGTGATTATCCCATGTTAGGATTCGTTGTTTACCACCAACTACAAGTTCGTGGTAAATAACGAAAACACCCCAAAAAGCAATTTTATGCAAATTGCTTCAGAGCCATGTTGTAGACATACATGCTCTTAGGGCATGTATGTCTGCAACATATGCACCTATACACAATTGAGGGGTGCAACAGGGTGTCAATGTGACACCCTGCCACCCTTCAATGTTTTCCCCCTTTTACCGAATCGGTATTTACTGATTCGGTAATTGACATTCATTCCTAAGGGCCTCCAGGCCCATAGGAATGAATGGCAATTACCGAATCGCTAAATACCGATTCGGTAAATACCGAAGCTTAACTATTCGGTAATTTTTAGCGAATGATTTGCTACATAGCATTTACCGATTCGAAAATAGTGAATCGGTAAAATTCAGTATTTTCGAACCGGTAAATGCTATTTACCTACATCTGGCCCTAAGCTCTGTGCTCTTTGACCTAGCTACACTTTTCCTTAGTGGCGAGTTAATCGTAGTACAAATGTACTTTAAGCCACATCTAGGACTTTTAAATCAGAAGATAGCACTAGCAGTAAGACTGCATCCACAGACTTAATAGTAACAGTCCTGACACATAATGCAAGGGGTACTTCTCTGGTTAGTAGACCACATGGACAGCAGATATCTGCTCTAATATCTCACTCCCTAATTGGGGGTGTTATTGTATATATTTGTACATTTCTTGGTATATCACTGCCTGTCTTCCTGACATCTATGGTTCTCCTAATGTGTCTGTAAGGGGCTACATGAATTGCCTTTTGGGTATCTTAGTGAAAATTACATTATTTAACTGCGTGAGCAGCTACCTTCATTAGTGCTAGATACATAACACTTGTGCCTGTTTGTGTAAATGAATGTTTAGGTGCTTCGTTACAGTCTGCATGGGTATTTTAGTGTCTGTCAACTTTTCTACTTATTGCAAAGTACCAGGGGATTGATTCTGTTTAGGGAATCAGAGGCAGGAATCAAGGTAAATATAATTAAATGCACAAAGCCTCTGACACCATAGATCACGCAAGCTATTCTCATAACACGTCCTATTTATTGACGGTGAATGCTCTTATATTTTAGCACATTATTTAAGGGTTCAAATAGGTACACATTGGATGTGAACAGCTCAATTTTTTGTTTATCTCCTTACATCAGAAAATGATGTAAGGAGATAAGTTGACCTCCAGCTCATGTTCGCGGCAGAACACCTCAGGACGTGTTATGAGAATAGCTTGCGTGATCTATGGTGTCAGAGGCTTTGTGCATTTAATTAACTTTTCTACTTAGGCATGTCAGATTGAAGTGTGGGTGCCAGGTTGGATATATAATTGGGCACATAGGTCTCTAGCACTGCATATAACTCACTAAAAGTTCACAGTACATGTTTATTTATTTATTTATTATATGCTTTAAAGGTAACATGTGTTACCTTTAACCCCTTCGATGATGATGACGGCCCCCAGCCTTCATGCACTACGGTGGGCGTGTGCTGATGACGGCTGGGGGCCGTCATAAACCCGCCCACTCGCGATTCTGCCGCACAGGCGCAGAATCGCGCCCGCGCCCAAGGGGTTAAAGCATATAACACCCTCCTCTATCACCTAGCTGCAGCCCACCTTAGTGGTGAGTTATACATAGTAAAAAAAAAGTTGATGCCTTCACTAGCGCTTTTAAATGTGAATGTTGGCCTACCAGAAAGACGGTATTCACAGCCTCAACTGTAGTAGGTCCAAGATATGATGCAAGATCTACTTCTCTATATGGTGGAGTAGAAACTGTCAGTTCTGTAGCAGATATCTGAATGTGTGTCTCAGTTCCTATCTGGGTACAATTACATATGTAGTTAAGCTTGCAAATAAATCACTATCTCTCTTTGTGACATAAATGCTTCTCTAAATATGTCTGTAAAAGACTGCATGGTTTGCCTCCTTGGTGTGTTAGTGACTATTGGGTTCTTTAGGAGTGTGTGCACCTGCCTCCATTAGCTCTAGATACATATTGATTCTGCCTGTCCACATCAATGAATCTTTAGTTGCATCTGTCACTATGTCAATGGGTGTTTCGTGCCTGTCTATTTTTCTACTAAGGTGTGTCAGATTAAACTCTAAGAAACAGGATGGAGCATATTAGTTTGTATGAGTGCATATAGGTGAGTGAATCTTCAGACCGCATGTATTTTCTTTTAAGGACATAACAGCATGCCCTATGGGCTAGCTACAGCCTACCTCAGCCGTGACTTATATGTAATAAAATACCAGTGTATGCCTTATGGAGCAGTTTAAACATGATAGTTTGACTAGCAGAATAACTGCATCCAGGCGCTAAACTGTATTAGGTCCAGACATAATGCAACAGCCACTTCTGAGGATGTTACACTAGAAACTGTCAGTTCATTAGTGGATATGTGAATGAATGTCTTAGTGATATCTGGGGCTGTTATTGCATTTTATATAAGATTCTGGGAAAATGACTGCCTCTGTTCATAATCGCTATGCTTTTCTGAATGCCTCTCTAAGTGACTACATGGTTTGCCTCCGGGATGTGTTAATGAGTATTTGCTTTTTAGGGGTCTGTGCAACGACTTTCATTAGCGCTACATAGATATCCGTTGTGCCTGTCTATATCAGTGAATCTTTACATTTTTCTGTTAGTATATCAGTGGTTGCTTTCATGTCTGTCTGCTTTTGTACTAAGGTGTGTCAGAATAAACTCGAAGTGGCAGGATGGATGTTAAATACGGCTTATAAATTTGTATGTGTGCGTATAAATCACTCAATCGTCACACTACATCTGTTACATTTAAAAGCAAATACATGCCTGTCCAATGGGCTAGCTACAGCCTACCTCATTGGTGACTTGTAACTAATAAAAGATCAGTTTGTGCCTTGTGGAGCAGTTTAAAATATGAAAGTTCGGACTAGCAGGAAAACTGCACCCTGGCTCTAAACTGTACAAGGCCCAAAACATGATGCAACAGCAACTTCTGAGGATGCTACACTTGAAAGTGTCAGTTGGTTACTAGATAGATATGTGAATGAATGAATCAGTGATCTCTGGGGCTGTAATTGCATCTGTGTATAGGTTTGCGTGCAAATGACTGCCTCTGTTCATAACCTCTTTGTGTGATTTTCTGTTAAGAGATATCAGATTAAACTGTGAGTGGTAGGGTGGATGTTTAATGAAGCACATGAGTTTCTTTGACCACATATAGCTCGGTGAGCCATCAGGATACATATGCTAGGTTTTACACACACAGTGGCAGCTGGTGGGATTTGGAACTGGTTGGCATATGCAGAAGGAATCAACGTATGGGAGCGAGCGCAGCGAGCCAGCCTGATGGCAATAAGGGGGGTTCGGGGGGGGGGGGGGGGGGGGTTCTCCCTCGTGAGGAAATAAAAAAAAATTGGCATCTTTTTGGTGCGATTTTCAGCACTATTTCTGTGATAAATGGGCTAAAAATTCAGTTCTTCTATGCATTCATAAAAGGAAAGTTATACATTGTTTCAGAGAATTTCTGGGTTGACAAGCAAGTCTGACTTCTGAAGAGGACTAGGGTACTAAGCAAGACTGTTTTGGCTCTACTCTTTCCAATAGAAAACAACAGTTAGCGATGTGAACAGGTTCAATGGACAAACCTGGGGTCTAGGGAGAGTCCCTCTCCTGGGAAAGAAATGTATAAAAGTTTGGCAAATGATACATTTTAAAGCAAATTAATGCAGCGATAAAGCAAGGCTTATTAAGCAGTGGGAACGTATAGTCTTGAAATATTAATCACATTAAAAACTGCCCCATATCTTCTTGCATTCATTTGTTCAACAGTTACTGTAATATGTAAATTGTTCTGCATGACAACTTTAGCACTTAAAAATGTATGCTTGCCCAATGTCTTGCACTGCATGTAGCATTAACTTTGGAAAAATATGCTCTAACCAGACTTCGGGAGGCACCCAGAACTGCTGACTGTAACCAGTCATATAGAAATATGTGCAGACAGGTCTTTAAGTGAGATGAAAAAAGTGTGTGCTCCCTATAAAGGAACATGCCAAATACATTTCTGTGATTCCCATAGTGTGCCATCAGACCAGTATTTTGGTTTCTCTCTGAGATGTAATTTTATCCAGATAAATGGCATAGCAACTGATATACGCCTAAAGCCTGTCAGTATGATTGGCTTTGTCACTGGGTGATGTCTTTTTAAGATAAATGAGTAACAAGAATTATTTCTTATAAATATTTAACATTGAAAATGTTTAAATTCTGAAATTCTGAAATAGTGAGTCTGTGAATTAAATAGCATTGAGGCCCGTGAAAGGAATTTTGGCCTTCAATTATGTGTGCTTTATGTTAGATATGTTCCTCTTTTTCTCTGCATATCTTGTCCATCTGCACATCTTCAACCCCCTCTCTTTCCTCTTCAACATCCTCCTTTCGCTCTTTCCCGAATGCCCTTCCTCACATCTGACACTTCACCGCCCCCAATATGCACTGCACTCCGTCAAATATAAGCACTTTTATTGCTCTTACTTTGAATATTTTGACATAAGTGTACCCCCTTCACCCACATTTCCACAGAATTTCAATTGCAAATGGAAAACACAAACATTGTTCTGTGTGCTCTGCAAAGAGGCCAACTCACAGACAGGCACTTTGGCTTTAGCCTTAGCGCCTGTGTGCTCAATCAAAGCCCCTCATAAACACCTGGCATGGCTCAAGCCTCAAAGTATGCACAGAAAAAAATACAGATAAACAACAACATTATAAAATAGATAACTTATGGGGAATGCAAGATCACGTAAACATGTAAAATAAGAGAGTAACTAAACGCTGAGATGCATTCCCTCGACATTTTTAACATTCATTGTGTGTAAGTCAATGCATGCAATGGCAGGACACACAACATCATCTATACAAAAAACCTTATGCCGCACGACCACACCTTGGCACGGCACAGAACTTCATATTGGTAAACATGGGGTGGCACAGAACATAATCTATGTAAATAACTCCATGCAAAATGACAGCATCATGGCACAGAACTCCATCTTGGTAAAGCATGGCATGATACATAACATATTCTATGTAAATAACACAATATCACACAACAGTGTCACATCATGGCACAGAACTCCGTCTAGGTAAAGCATGGCACTTAGCATAATCTATGTAAATAAAACCATGTTACACGACAACATCATGGCATGTCCCATCGAACAATCTGAGTAAATGATGGCAGGATGCACAACGCCATGGCATATCCCGGCAGGGCCTACAACATTTTAGGTAAACAATGACAAGAAGCACAACATCATTTTCAGAAATTGTCCAAGCTACACGACCACATCATAGCATGCCACACAGCATCAGGTAGGTCAACCATTGCAAGGCACACACCAAGTAGGAAACAAGTCTATGCCCATCGGCTGCAACATAACATTGCACACAACTTCACCCATGTGAACATTGGCATGCCACACAACTTTATCAGTTTAGTGGTTTGGTGCATACTCCACCAACATACATATTTACATGGCACACAACCTAAGCGAAAAAAATAGCACAAAATATACAACATCACGGCATCTACAGCCTTTCTTTGTATGCCACATCACCTCGCCACGTTCGTGGCAAGGCATCAACTCACACTAGGGTAAAGTACCGCATGGCACACATGGACACAATACTATACGATACAAGGCCCAAAATGCTGGTGGCATAGATGAGCACGTTTGCTATGCATGGGTGGAAGAAAGGAAGAAGTGAGCCTCTAGGATACACTTGAACTTCAGAAGAATTTTTTAAAGTCTAAGATATGGTTATAGGGCATTCGAGAATGTTGATGATTCAGTCACTCAGTCATTGAGTTTTTATTGCGATTCTTCATCATAAAAGACAATCTAAACAAATAATACAGAGTCCATACAAGATAAAATTCATTGTATACAAGATAAAAAGGAAAGCTCGTTTCTAAAATCCAATAGTACATAATACATGATATTTACATTATAAAACTTCCCTAAAATTGAATTAAATATAGAAGCCCCGCCTCCAAGCCGCAAGCTCCGCCTCCGGGTCATAAGCTCCGCCCCAAGCCAGAAACTCCACCTCTGGGCCGGAATTTACGGCCCGAGTGCGGACGTAAAGTTAGTAGTCTTAAATCTATTCTGTGAATACCGAAAGTAGTAAGTTCATTCTGTGAATCCTGAAAGTAGTAAGTTCACTTTGTGAATCCCGAAAGTAGTAAGTGCATTCTGTGAATACCAAATAGTAGTAAGTTTAGGATTTAGTCTTAAGTTCATTCTGTGAATCGGGCCCAACCTGTGCTCTTTAATCAATGCACCAGCTAGTTGGGTTTGTTTTAAAGCTAGCATGTCAATTTGGGGCTTCCAGCTCATTTTGTCGCTGTAAGTGACCCTCAGGTAAGTAAAGACAGCAGTCTGCTCCTAGAGGTCGCCACCCATATAAACCCGTGCTCTAACAGGCTTTGACCCATGTAGCACCATGAACTTGGTTTTCCCCACGTTGACCTCCAGCTCATGTTCGCGGCAGAACACCTCAAAATGAAACAGTGCCAGTTGTAATCCCTGTCTCGTCTTGGATAAAAGCAGGGTATCGTCCGCGAACATGAGCAGTGGGATTTTCATGCCAGCTAGTGTTGGCGCGTCAGTCGGGTAATTTACAAAGTACTTGACCACTCCGTTTATAAACAAAGAAATCAGGGTGGGAGCCAGCACACACCCCTGTCTGACTCCTTTACACACCTCAAACCTGTCAGTAACCTCTCCTGGTTTACCCCAACGGACCTGGGCGTAAGTATGTTCGTGTAGTTTAACCAAGATTGCAACCAGTTCATTGGGCATCCCCTGCTCCAGAGTACTTTCCAAAATGTTGCCCTTGGCACAAGATCAAAAGCAGATCTAAGATCCACAAAGGCCGCAAAGAGCATGCCCCCACCTAAAAACACCTCCTTCCAATACAGTAGCACAAATCTAAAGGCCTGGTCCAGGGTCCCTATATGTGACCAAAAGCCCGCCTGTAAGGGAGTTAGGATGTCAGCTTCGGTCATCCAACACTGTATTCTCCTCAGTACTAGTCGTGCTATTATTTTTTTAACCTGATCGATTAGACTAATCAGACGATAATTGGCCGGAGCAGAGCGGTCACCTTTCTTAAAGATCAGTAGAATCTCTGCTCCGAACCAAGAATCAGGAACCGATGCACCACTAGCTAAGGCATTTGCTAATACAGTTATATCTGGGACCCATAAATCCTGCTCATGCTTGAATAAATCTGCCGGAATGCAGTCGGGCCCAGGAGCTCTGCCACTCAGAATCAATTTCAGCACAGGCTCCATCTCTTTGTGTGCGAATACCAGGGGTACATCATAACTGGGGGGGCAAAACAACCTCGACATTACCATCAAAAATCTTAAATTGATTTTCAAAGTAGGTTACCCACTGCTGCGGCTCAACATGGTTACTTGAAGTCAGTAGTTGCAAGCAATTGCCCCACTCCAAAGTGCCAAAAGTGGGTCATATCGTGACCTTCACAGGCCTGTAGCAGCTCCTTCCAGCAGTCTTCATCCCACGATTTCTTAGCTTCTGTCTGCACTCCTTTATAAGTAACCCTACATATCCTGATATTATTGTGTGCTCTAATTTTAATAGCTATCACCAAGGCTTGTTGGGCTTGCCTACAGCTATTATTATGCCATGAGCTAGGCCTCAGCAATTTGTCTTTATTACGTGGGAGTTTTTTAATAAAATACTTTTTGAGACCCCAAAAAAGATCACTATGGATGCTCAATAACTTAGTATTGAGCACCTCTTATGACTCGCAGCCGTTGAGTTTACACAAGGAACTTGTGACCATGTCCCTAATGTCAGCACAGACCCTTTCATTAGTGGCTATCTTAGGCCACCAAACCCTTCTTTGGTCGTTAGAGATAGTTACCTTGTCCTGAACTATTGCATCTTCACACCTGGGGGAACTACTAAAACTACAATCATTGACTGACAAAATCAGAGGGTTGTTGTCGCTTTCTGGCCTACTCTCGACCACCATGTCTAAAATAATCGGCCACATCTCCACGTTAACTAAAATGTAGTCAATGCGGCTACCAGATCTACCGTTATCAAACGTTTGCACCCCCTGCCTATCTGACTGGGTCCTACCATTGACCGCCCTCATACCTTTATCCAGGCACAAACCCTTCAATTGGAGTGCAGCCTCGGACCATTTTCTAATGGGTTGTAGGTCCAGCTGTGGAATACCCTACAAAGCATCCTCGGCTTCTGTGAGCTTGCCATCATCCAGGTCTAGGGGCTCAAAACACGTGTTAAAATCACCTGCAATAATCCGGTAGCTAAGGTGGACCTCCTAATTCAGGTGACTTTCCAGGATTGAAACAACCTGGGAGCTCCTGCCACCCGGAAGACCCCTCGCATAGACATTATATATAAGCACATTGAGGCACTTGGATGATCTAACCCGGAAAGGCATAATGTCTGGGCTGTTGATGGGAACCTCATCCACCTTTAACCCCTCACATTGCCGTACCCAAAGAGTAAGCCCACCAACTGGTCTACCCCTCGGACCCTTAACTGCAGGTTTAAAGAAGTTTAAATATCCTGCATGAAACATGGGTTCCACAGCCCAAGTTTTTTGGAAGGCACATATATCTGTGTTCTCTGTAAAACTAGCCCAATCCAATGAATGTAGTTTGGATTCCAACCCAGCAATATTCCACAAGGATAAAGTTGCGGAGGGTCTCGTTGAGCAAGGTCTTACCACCGGGCGATCCTCATGTACAACAGAGATCACCCGCTGGTCCGGGCTCTGACAGGTTTTACCTGCACTACCAGTAAGAATAGCTTGAATGGATTTGCACCCTCCGCCCAACTCATTGTAGATATCAGGTGGATACCCACCTGTCATCTTCTTAACCCCGTATTCTACGACCTGCGGTGGGGTATCACCTCCACCTAGTCAATCGTTGTCCTCTAAAGTGGATAAAAACTCAAAGCTATTTTTGGTCTGAATGGGAAAATCAACCATGCTGAAAGTCTTATGGTAAACCCAAGGCTCCTTAAATCTTGGAGTCCTAACAGGCTTATAAAAAAACCTAAGGGTAGAATTTTGATATCATCAGCAGCGGGGGGATAGTGGCATCCAACTCAAGAATGTGTTGTACAAAAGAAGGTGACCTGAAACTCAATACCACGCAATTACTCGCCAAGGACTTTTGTGCAAGACCAATCCAATTGATACGCCTCACCATTTTGAATTCATCAAACAATGCCTTACTCATACCAAACTTTTTCCTCAGAAAGTAGAGAGCTTTATTTTTAAGGGTTGACCAGTGTTCACGAGTACCTACAGGGAGTGGGGGTACGTTTGCTATGATAATAGTATAGGGTGTAGCTTCGGGGGGAAGGTGGAGACTAGGAAGCATATCAGGACTCCCTTCAGGCCCTTCTTCGACCCTACTCCCAATACCTACTACCTCATTCCGCTGCAGTGTTTGGGTCATAGTGCCATTTTTTGGGTTCGACCGAACAGGATTTGCAGCACTCTGCACCTGAGGGACCCGGGCAGTGCATACTTGTGCATTTGGAGTGTCACCGATTTGCACAATGGCTTCCCCCCTATAATATTACATGGTGCACCCCCATTATCCTGTAGTGTAGAATTAGTTGGAATCCTTTGCTTACTGCAGGAGAGACATTTTTCAATTTTGTTAAGCCTCTCATCTACTGAGTCGAGCCTTTTAAGAATAGGTGCGATAAGGGCAGCTAGCTGATCCTTTAGTATTGAACACAAAGTTTAATTGTTAAGCTGGACGTTAGCACTAGCAGGAGATTTATTTATAGGAGCATTAGCGTTTGTATTCCCAAAAACATAAACCCCATTAGTTCCAACTGAGGCAGATGCAGCTTTTTTAGTTGAGCAACGACCTTTCCTTTTTTTTGTTGCCGGTTCAACCACTACCCCCCCTGGTGCTTTCCTCCCCCTTGTCTTGACCATAGCTGGGCTCTGGTTGCAACATTGTAAATGTAAATGTGGGTTTACTTGTAAAGCGCAGTGTGACTCCAAGGAGTATCCTGGCGCTGAAGACCGCTGGGGAACCCGTCCTGGTTTTCCCTGTGAGATGGTCCCTTTCTGGGTATCTCCAAGGTGAAACCAGGCATCCCTGGCGTCTGTGGGGGCCGTTGTAGAGATGAGGCAAGCTTAATGCCCAGAGTTGCCGAGTGTGTTCCCTGGTTAGAGTAGGCACCGAGGCGAGAATTATCGAGTCCGTTTGACCCTGGTCCACGACCCTGCCGCGTCGGGAATTGAACCCTGGTCCCGGGCCGTTCTCTGCTTACGGGTCTGCCACCTCTAACCAGTGAGCCACACCACTCCACATTGTAACAATGAGGCGTCGGGTATGGAGGGCATAGACATCTTACATATTGAAACAGGTGAGGTAATCTCACCAGAGCGGTTCACTTCAGTACTCATTTGGGGAACAGGTAACTGGGCACATGGCAACGATCCTCCCCTTGATACAACTGGCTCCAGAGGGAGCCTGCGTTCAGTTGCCTGAATCTCGTGAATCAAAACCGATTCGGCTCGGTTTAAAAATGCATCAAGTGTGCCCACCACCCTGTCCCCTACCTTCCGTTTACTCATGGCTGTAGAATTAAACATAAGAGGAACATTCAGGAGTCAACTTTGGCGGTAATACCGTGCACAACAAGCAGACACTAGAAGTCCCAAAAATATAAACAGTCTTACGAGTCTCTGCAGGAGAAGTTAGAGAAGTTAAAGATGTGGCCCGGCCTCCTCTGGTCTCTGGCGGGCGCAGATGGGCCCACCCTTGGCCCGGGTTTGACCCGGGCACGCCCGCGCGTGTCCCGCGCTGCGGGAGGGCCTCAGTGTTTTTAAGCACCTCCCGGCGCTGTCAGTGACGCTGTAAGCACGCGTCCAGGGACTCTGGAAGTCGTAGTCCCGGCGCGATGAATGTGGCGTGGCAGTGTTCGTTGCAGTCCCCCGGACTGGCAGTTACGAAGACCCAGCAAATGCAGGAACACTCAGGGCACCAAAAATTAAGGCCAAAGGTGAGTGGCCCCAACAACAGGAATCGCTTCCCGCTCTGCGGGAGGGCCTCAGTGTTTTTCAGCACCTCCCGGCGCTGTCAGTGACGTGGTAAGCGCGCGCCCAGGGACTCTGGGAGTTGTAGTCCAGGCGCGATGAATATGGCGTGGCAGTGTTCGTTGCAGTCCCCCGGACTGGTAGTTACGAAGACCCAGCAAATGCAGGAACACTCAGGGCAGTAAAAATGAAGGCAAAAGGTCAGTGGCCCCAACAGCAGGAATCGCGTTGATGATTCATATAAAGACTTACCTGCACATTTTCTGCATTTGGCCAGGCTAAGGACGAGCAGATTCTAAGTGATTAGTCTTAAGCCATTTGCTTATGAGACAAAGCTATAAGCCTATGGAGAAAAAGTTATAAATGCAGTGCCTTGTCTCTTAGGTACAAGATATTGTATTTAGATATCTCATCTATTGGAAGCAGTAGATGAGAGGATATTGTCCAGTACTTTCAGACCAAATATTAATAGGCTTGCATGATTCTGGAAAAATTGAAATATGTAGAGAGCTATTTTTGTAAAACCAATGTATAAGACATAGTAATCCAACCATAATATGACCATAGCAAGCATCGGTCCCATTGCCTGAGGGAGTCCAAGGAGGAGGAGGTCACTCTGAGGCTGGCAGAGTTGGTAGCATGCATTGATGAATACTGCATTTGGTTGTGGAGTGAAGGAAAGATGGTGACGTTCAGTACCCCTATGTCTCAAATGTTATGCCCTGGTTCAAAGGTGCCTCTTTAAAGCCAGATTCAGGGAGGAGGATCTGAGTCAGCAGGCCCTGTTTGCCAACTATTTGACTATTCTATTTCAAGTTCCTTACCTTCCTTTCCTAAACATTATGGAGCATCTGAAAACCGATGTTTGGAATGTAAAAAAACTGTGCCTAAATAAAGGAATATATCCACATTAGTTTAACACACTCGGCCTTGGGAGAATATACTGTCTTCACAACTCTCTTTAATAAACCACCCCTCTCTTAGCTAAGCATCACCTTTTAGATGATTCACCCAGCAGTACTCGACTGCAAAGGCACCAGAAGGGCCTTCGGTTCGAAGTGCACAGTGATGCTGGCTTTTCTAAAGTGCTTGGCCGCACGTGTGGGAAACTGTGAGCAAGTGACCCCAGGAATCTGGAACAGAAATTTGACGAGGACCTTTCGTCCTCCCCCAATCTATTTACCAATACTGTCTAATCCCTGATTTGCTCCAGGTTTCCAGGTGCTCATAAAAAGCCTCTGCACAAAAAACACTGTGGTAGTGTGTGAAAACATAGACTGAAAAAGTCTGAAAAAAACATACTCTCAAAAACCTGTAGTGCAATTTTCCCTTACCCACTGCGTCGGCCACCAACCACCGCATGGGCCATTGTAATTGAGCTGCAGCAAGTTGCGGCTCGCAATACTCGAGTCGCGGGGGTGTTGCGCGGGGGTGGGGGCTGGGGGAGTTTTAATTTTTTTAAAACACTTACCTGACCATGACCGGTCCGCACCGCCTCTGCTTCTGCTCCACGCCGTCTCTGCTGACTGCTACGGCTCCTGGGCCGGTCTCATGCCTTCTGCACAACAGCCCTCAGGTTCAGGCTGCGCGGTGTCTCAGGCAGCCAATCCAGACAATGCCTTAGCAGTGCCAGGATTGGCTAGGGCATGGAGACGGCCCGCCCATTAAGAAATCCAGAGCTGCTGCATGAAGCAACCCTTGGGCAGCCCAAATCGAGCATGCGCACACTATTGCAAGCGCTGCTGTCACTCAACCCTTGCTGCCGCAGCCAGCCCCGCCCTGCCCCCCACCCCCTTCAGCAGCCGATTTTCTGAGACTGCCAGTACCGACTGCGAGCGAAGCTGCTCTAGTTGCTTGCCGCTTACGTGAATGGGGCCATGTGGCTAGTGGGGAAATGTCCCAGCGCCCCAATGGACGCACCGCCACTGCCCACACATACCAGTTTGCCCAATGGCCTAGCAATAGCCTACCTCAGTACTGACTTATATCTAGTAAATGTTCAGTTTTTACCTTGTCTAGGACTTTAAAATATAAAGGTTGACCTAGCACTAAAACTACTACCAAAAGCTAAACTGTGCAAGGCTCAAAGCATAATGAAAGGGCGACTTCTCTGCATATTAGACTTCAAAGTATGAGTTCTTTAGCTGACATGTGAAAGAATGTCTCAGTCCATATTTGTGGCTGTCACTGCATATGTGTGTAACTTTGTGTGTAAATGACTGCCTCTCTTTGTAACCTCTATAGTTATCTAAATGTGTCTTTGAGGGGTTATGTGATTTGCCTCATACAAATGTCTTCATTAGCGCTACATACATAACAGTTTTGCCTCTCTACATGAGTGAATGTTAGGGTGCTTCTGTCACAGTCTGTATGGGTGTTTTTGTATTTGTATGCTTGTTTACTTAGGTATGTCAGATTAAAGCCTAGGTGCTCTGGTGGATGTATAATTGGGCACATGAGTCTCTAACAGTGTATATAGCTCAATGAAATGTCAGTGTACATGTGTTACATTTTAAGCAAATAACTCCTTGTAGTACGGCCTAGCTGCGCCCTACCTCAGAGGTGAGTTATATGTGCTACTAGAACAGTTTATGCCTCCTGGTGTCTGTGCAAGTACCTTCATCAGTAGTACATAAATAGGACTTATGCCTGTCTATATCAGTGCTTCTTTACTGCTTGTTTACTTTCCTACTAAGGTATGGATATTTAATAGGGCATATCAGTTTCTATGAGCATATATAGCCCAGTCAGTCTATAGACTACGTGTGTTACCCTTTAAGCACATATCGCAGCGACGTCGTTAACCGCGACAATTGCGCCTTTTTCTTGAAGTGTAAAACACATATATGCACGCATATTACAGTATTTTACACACTAGAGGTTTATTACTGTAATGTCTAAAGAAATGTTTTTTTAGTGAGTTTCTATAAAAACCATCTCTAAAACCAATTTTCCGTTTTCGTGGTGACAGCGGGAGTTGCGATGATGTCGGTACCTGCAATGATCGCATATATGTCGCAAAAGCACAAAGCAACATCAAGAATTTATTAGCCACCCCTACATTAAAAATGTATAACTATATAATTCATTCTAACCATCACACTAGATAAATCAGTATCTAAATATCTATAAAAACATTTATCAGTCTCAATATCTGGAGGGGCGTGGCCTAGGGCGTCAAGATGGTGGTCGCACTCTAAGAGTGCTCTGGACCCCCCATCCTTCATCCGCCCTGCATCCGCCTACAGCAGCTCCCATCGACGGACAGCCCTGGTGTCCCTGGACTCCCCAGGCTGTCGTGCACTCCCCGGCGGCGCTGGGGGTCTCCCCGAGGGCTGGCAGCGCCTCCGCCAGCTCGACCCCTCCTGGCCGCGAAGTTCATAAAATGGCGTCCCCCAGTTAAACGACGGGCGTCCTGGTCTAGTGAGCTGCGACCGGCGCTTCCTGGCTGCCCAGCGGGTTCTCCACCCCCGCCGGACGGGGGGGCCGCTGTGGTGCTTCCCTTCCCGCTGAGGTCCACCCCACCGGACGCGGAGCCTTCGCAGAGCCGCTGCACCGCCCTGCCTGGCCCGGGGGCGCAACACGGATCCCGGGAGCTGAGGTGCTTGCGGCGGCCCTGCGGATGTCCCGCCTGGGCTGTCGAGCCTGAGGGAGACTCCCGGTGAGGATAGCCCCGGATCCGTTTTTGCCGCGGTGCCATCCAGCCCTGCCCCTGCAGCCTGCTGAGATCCGGGGCCGCTGCGGGCCTGACGGCGAAGAGGGAAGCCTGTCCCGAAGTGCGGCACTCCCCTCGGCCTCGACTGTGTGCTGGACAAAAGGGGTGGGAGGCCTGGGAGCCCCGAACGCACCACCTGCGGTAGCGGCCCCCCCTGGGGACACCTCGTCTGGGTCATTGGGGCCCGTGAGACCCTGCGAGACCGACCCGGCAACTGCCGCAACTACGCCGCATCGGTGGACCCTGGCCAACGACCAGAGGTGACCGGGGCCGAGGTGGCCCCGTAGAGGTGAGGAGAGGCCTGGGGCGGGGTGAGGGGCTCCTTATTGGCCTCGCCCGCGAGCCGCTTGGCCGGGCTGGGAGGCCTGGGAGCCCTGGGTACGTGTGGACGAAGACAGCCCCCCCACCCGACCACTGACCGGCCCCATCTGCCTGCTCAATAATTGGCCCCTGGCTCCTTCCCGCCGCATTGGAACCCCCGGGGGCGCTGGGCCGACTGGCGTGATGGATTGGCGGGGCTCCTGCCTCCTGGACTTGCGGCCTATGGGCCTGGAGGCCAGGAGCGCCTTGCCCTCATTGAACCACCCCCGAGGCCCTGGTGGTGTGAGGACTTATGGCGGCACCGGCGCCCGTGGACTGTAATGTACTGCTGAGACCCCGCTCCGCTTCACTCTGGACCGCGCCGGACGCCTGCCTTCCGGATCTGCTCCCATGGGCCTGGAGGCCCAAGAACGCGTTTCCTGCCTACCACTGTTGCCTTTGAGCCATCACTGCCCCACCTCGAGGCTTTGGCGGCGTGGGGGTCTGCGGCAGGCCCTGGGCCCGTGGACGGCATTGCTGAGTCACTGCTCCGCTTCACTGGAGACTGCTTGAACCCGATGCTGACCGGCACCTCGCTCCGCACGGTCGCCTGGGGGTCTCTCGCTCACTCTGTCTCCCACCGCAGGAGGAGCGCAACCCCCTCTTCCTCCCCCCCGTCTTCCGGCTCCCTAGACCTTGCCGCACGAGGGGCCCGGGGGCCTGCGGTCGGCGGCAGATCCACCGTGCCATCACCAGAATCCGGATACCTGAATCCTCTGAGAGGCCCGGAAGCCCAACCCTCTGGAGTGAGCTCCTAAAACTGCAGCATCCCTCACGCGCCGACATCTGGCTCACTGCGATCATGGGCAGGAGGAAGGCCACGCAGACCCCGGTCCCCCCGTCCCAGATGCGAATGGACCAATTCACCAAATCGGACCATGAATCCAGCGCCGGCCCCCCGCCTCCGCCCGGGGCTGAGATGGGGGACTTGTCCACAATCCTCGAGGCGATCAGCGCTTCCCAGGCATCTGTTGAGAACAAAATTGGGGAAGTGAGGTGGATGTGGCCCTCATCCGACAGGACCTCCGGAACGCCACTGTGCGCATCTCCGAATCCCGTATCTCCACGGCGGAAGACGACCTGACCATCCTAAAGACCCAGGTGGCCCGCCTTCAGACACTGACGCCGGATCTCCATCACAGGGCAGAGGATGCCAAAAACCGGGCTCGCAGGAACAACTTACGCCTCCTGGGATTTCCGAAGGGAGTGGAGAAGGGTCCCACCGCCGTCTTCCTCGAAACCTGGATCCGCTCCTGGATGCCCACGGACAAGCTCTCCCCCTGGTTCGCGATAGAGCGAGTCCACTGCTCCTTGGTGCCCAAGCCACCCCCTGGAGCCCCTGCCTGGCCCTTCATCCTCCGTATCTTCAACTTCTGGGACCGGGACGCCATCTTGGGGGCTGCCAGAGACCTGGGCCCCCTGCTCTTCCAGAACTCTAAAATAATGATCTTACCGAACTACTCCAGAGAGGTCCAATCCCAGCGTAGGTCCTACGACGAGGTCAAGCAAAAGCTCAGGGCACTGGGGCTGCGCCATGGTCTCCTCTTCCCGGCCCGCCTTAAGGTCCTTTTTCAAGACAAGTCCTTTTTCTTCGATACCCTACAGCCGGCCTGGATATACTAACCCCACGCCGCTACACACACTGGCGCGTAAGACGTGGGAGCGGGACTGTGAACGGAGCTTTACAGTTAAGGAGTGGTCCGCTATATTGCACAAAGCACGCACTTCCGCCACGAGCGCTTCAGGCAAAGAATCTCTATTAAAATTGTCTCATTACTGGTACTATACTCCAGCCCGCTTCGCCTGGTGGCAGAGGGGAAGGTCAGACGAGTGCTGAAGGCACAGCACCCGTTCGGGCACACTCGCACACTTACTGGGGCACTGTCCTAAACTTCATAGATTTTGGAAAAAGGTTCTGACGGACATCGACACAATGTTCAACACCGAAATACCCCCTTTCCATCTTACATACTACTAGGACTGGCCAATAGCTTAACCTATCCATTATATTATGAATGAGGCAAAGCTATCGTATTGGCTTTGTGTGCTGCAAAGCAGGTTCTGATGTCAAAATGGGGCACGGATGTGGTTCCGACACATGCTGATTGGCTCCATAAACTTTGGGACCTCTTAGGGATGGAAAGTTGACGGCCACTGTTAATCGTACACTACCCAAATTTGAGAAAAGGTAGGGTACCTGTATATCACACCTTTCAGGGGGATTCCAACAATTACCATGCCCTATATACCTTCGTATGATGCAGATCACACTGCTCATGCCTCCCACCGGAACCGGGGACACAGGAAAAGTGAAGTCTACACCTTAGGAATCTGAGCACAAATGGGGTTTTTGTTTATGGTTTAATGTGACTTTGAATTCTGATTTCCTCCCTCCCCCTCCCACTTCCCCTCCCTCCCTCTTTCCCTCCCTCCTCCCCCCCCCACCCATTTCCAGCTTGGGCTTATGATCACTGCACCGGCCCATGGATCTAGGTGCAAGACAATTTAAATGTATTGAAGCTCTACTGCCTATTCCTCTCAGGCAAAATGGATGTATGCGACGGCTAGTGTTCCTTCCCTTCCCTTCCCTTAAAACTCAATAAAATGTTTCAATCTTAAAAATGTTTACCAAATAGTAGGTGACAGCAACGGGATCAATATGAACTATACGTGGTGGACAGGGATCTGATGAGGACCCAGGCATAATGGCAAATATCTGGCTTAATCTGTTGAAAGGTGAGTACATTCTTGGAAGGTGGATTGTTTGCCTTTAGTTGGCAGATCAGAGGCCTGGCTGCTAGAGGTAAACTTACCAAATATTTCCTTTACTTTAACCAACAGTTTCTTAGTCACCGCATCCACAACCTGGAAAATTTAGGATTACCTGGGACTGCAGGAGGTCTAAGAAGAACCTACTCCAGACCCCCAAGTAGGCCTAATGATGAGCACAGAAGACACAGATCTTATTCAGAAGACTCTATACATTCTGACTCATCAGTATGGTCCAATGCCTCAGCTCTACGGAGAATGCCTTCACCTCAGAGAAGAGAGCATAACGCTAGGATGAAAGAGGCCAAGTTTAGGATCAAGAGGCAAGAAATTGCCCTTGCAAAAGAGACCCTAGCTCTTGAAAGAGAGAAGAAACTGTGTGGGCTGGAGCCCACTGGAAGCAGCAACAACCCTAGTGGTAGTGAAAGGTCTCATGACCATAGAAACCTGAACAAAATTGTCCCTCCCTATAAGATTGGGTATGACATCCACAAGTGTATAACTGCTTTGGAGAGGGCCTGCAAAGTACAGCAGGTACCCCAAAGTCAGTGGGCACAATTTTGTGGCTCTCCTTTGCAGACAAAGGAGGAGACAAGCTCATCACTGTTAGAGAAGAGGATGCTGACAACTACTATGTCCTGAAGAGTGCTCTGATGGATGGGTTTGGCCTAACCACTGAACAGTACAGGTTGCTGTTCAGAGACACCCAGAAGACACAGACTCAGGACTGGACTGACTTTGTAGATTGTGCAACTAAGGCTCTGGAAGGCTGGTTACTGGGCAGTAAAGTAAGTGACTATACAGGATTGTATAACCTTATAAAGAGGGAACAGATTCTTAATAATTGTCAGAATCAGTTATTGCATCAGCACTTGGTTGACTCTGATTTTACCTCTCCCCAAGAATTGGGTAAGAAGGCAGACAAATCGGTCAGAACCAGGGTGAAGCAGAAGGTACAGAACCAAGGTGGTGACCAGAAGAAGCAAGACCAAAAGGATGGGGAAAAAGCAAAAGACCAGAAGTCTTCTCAAGGTCCCCAAAAAGCTTCTAATGGTGGGGGTTCCCAACAGTCCAAAAAGAAAGAAGGTCCCAAAAAACCATTGTGCAAAGTTTGTAAAGTAAATACTCACTGGACCAGTGAATGCACCAAGAAGGAGGCAGCTCCAGCCACCATTGCCCCTAAGGCAACTGTTCCACCTAGTTCAGCTACAAGTGGTGGTTCTCAACAGAAGGGTGTAGTCGGGTTAACCCTGGGAACTGAGATGGATTCTGGCCTAGTCAGAATACCAACTCAAGCTGTTCTGATCTGCGCTGTGGACATACTTATGTCCTCTACTGTGAGTCCCAGTAATTTGAGCAAGTACAGACAGACTCCTTTAATTAATGATAAAGTGGCTCAGGCCTACAGGGACACATGTGCTAGTGTCACAATGGTGACACCCAGCTTTGTGGACCCTGGACAGATCATACTAGGTGAAAATACCAATGCTAGCAATGTCACTACCACACACAGTGTGGCAGTTGTTAATTTCTCCTGGGGAGGGGTACCTGGCCTAAAGAAGGTTGTAGTTAGCTCAGACTTCCCTGTAGAATGTTTGCTTGGCAATGACCTACAGACTTCAGCCTGGTCTGAAGTGAGATATAGGACACATACAGAAATGTTAGGCATCTCAGCACATGTGCTAGCTGTGACTAGGTAACAGGTCAGAAATGTCAACACTGAACAGGCACTGGATTCTGGAATAATAGACAAGTTGCCTACCGGGAGGAGAAGCAGTAGGGTTAAGGCAGTGCCTTCCCCCCTGCCTCAGGATGAGGATCAGCCTTCTGAGGAAGCTGATTGTGAGACCCAAGAAGGAACTGTCCTAGAAGAGCTTGAGCCTGATCAGGTTGAGTTTCTTGGGAGAGGGCGACCTTCCAGGGCATATCTGAGGCAGGCGCAGTTGGACTGCCCTTCTCTGGAACCCCTCAGACAGCAAGCTGCTGCTGAGGCTGCAGGGATTGCTAGTGGCACCCATAGAATCTATTGGGATGAAGGGCTCCTGTATACAGAGGCTAGAGAACCCAAGCCTGGTGCTTCTAGGAGGTTGGTCATACCTTTGGCATTCAGGGGTTTCCTTTTGACACTAGCCCATGATATTCCCCCAGCAGGACATCCTGGCCAGAACAAGACTTGGGACAGGCTTGTCCCTCACTTTCACTGGCCTCACATGTCAGAAGACACTAAGGAGTTTTGTAGCTCCTGTGTCACCTGCCAAGCCAGTGGCAAATCAGGTGGCACTACAAATGCCCCCCTTATACCACTACCTGTGGTGGGGGTTCCCTTTGAACGTGTAGGGATTGACATTGTTTGACCAATGGATCCCCAAACAGCATCTGGGCACAGGTTTATTCTGGTGGTAGTGGATCATGCCACCAGATACCCAGAAGATATTCCACAGGACCACTACAGCACCTGTTGTGGCAAGAGCCCTTTTGGGAGTTTTCTCAAGAGTGGGTTTCCCTAAGGAGGTTGTTTCAGACAGAGGTACAAACTTCATGTCTAGTTACCTGACTGCAATGTGGAAGGAGTGTGGAGTGAACTATAAGTTCACCACACCCTATCACCCACAATGCAATGGTGTAGTTGAGAGATTCAACAAGGCCTTAAAGGGCATGATCAAAGGTCTCCCTGAAAAGCTCATGCGGAGATGGGACATCCTGCTGCCCTGCCTTTTGTTTGCTTGTAGAGAAGTCCCACAAAATGGGGCTGGCTACAGCCCTTTTGAACTTTTGTTTGGATATCCTGTAAGAGGACCCCTTTGTCTGGTGAAGGAAGGATGGGAGTTACCTCTCAAAGTTCCCAAACAAGACATTGTGGACTATGTACTTGGTCTCTGCTCCAGGATGGCTGAGTACATGAAAAAGGCATCCAAAAACCTTGAGGCGAGTCAGGAATTGCAAGAGGTTTGGCATGACCAAAAGCCTGTGCTGACTATTTACCAGCCAGGACAGAAAGTGTGGGTGTTGGAGCCTGTGGCCCCAGCAGCTCTCCAAGACAAGTGCAGTGGACCCCACACTATTGTTGAACAGAAGGGAGAGGTAACCTATTTGGTTTATCTTGGAACTCCCAGGAGCACCCAAAGGGTAATTCATGTCAACAGACTGAAACCGTATGTTGACAGGGCAGACATGGGCTTGCTCATGGCTACTGATGAAGGACAGGAGGAAGAGAGTGACCCTCTCCCAGACCTGCTCTCTCAGAACCCTGATGATGGGTCAGTTGATGGTGTAGCCTTGGCAGGCATCCTCACTGATCAGCAGCAGAGGGACTGCAGACAAGTTCTTCAGGCCTACAGACATATGTTTTAACTGACTCCAAGTAAGACTACCTGATGCATTAATGAAGTGGACACTGGGGATAGTCTGCCTGTTAAAGGTAAGATTTACAGGCAACCTGATCATGTCAGGGGCTGTATCAGGACATAGGTCCAAAAGATGTTAAGTTTGGGAGTCATTGAACCCTCAGAGAGCCCTTGGGCCAGTCCAGTAGTCCTGGTGCCTAAACCTCACACCCAAGATGGTAAGAGAGAGATGAGGTTTTGCGTGGATTACAGAGGTCTCAATTCTGTCACTAGGACAGACGCCCATCCAATACCCAGGGTAGATGAGCTCATAGACAGATTGGCATCTGCCAAGTTTTTGAGCATATTTGACCTGACAGCTGGCTACTGGCAGATCAGACTAGCTGATGATGCAAAGCCAAAGGCAGCATTTTCAACCCCAGGAGGACATTACCAATTTGTAGTAATGCCCTTTGGTCTGAAAAATGCCCCTGCCACATTTCAATGGTTGGTGAACCAAGTTCTCTCAGGCCTGGATGACTGCTGTTCAGCTTATCTAGATGATATTGCTGTCTTTACCTCCACCTGGGAAGATCACCTGATCCAACTGGAAAATGTTTTGGAGGCCCTGCAAAAGGCAGGCCTAACTATCAAGGCTACCAAGTGCCAGATAGGACAGAGTCCGGTTGTATACCTGGGCCACCTTGTAGGTGGAGGCTAGGTTCAACCATTGCAGAGCAAGATCCAGACCATAATGGACTGGACTGCTCCAACCACCCAGACTAAGGTCAGAGCTTTCTTGGGCCTGACTGGCTATTACAGGAAATTTGTCAAGGGGTTTGGTTCCATAGTGACACCCCTTAATGACTTAACTTCCAAGAAAATGCCAAAGAAATGTCAGTGGACAGCCAGCTGTCAAAAGGCATTTGATGACCTGAAGCAGGCCATGTGCACTGCACCAATTCTGCAAAGTCCAGACTGCTCCAAAGAATTAATTGTTCAAACACATGCTTCTGAGTTGGGAGTGGGGATTGTGCTATCACAATTGAATAAAGATGGCCAAGACCAGCCAGTAGCTTTTATGAGCAGAAGGCTGACCCCTAGAGAGAAACATTGGTCAGCTATTGAGAGGGAGGCCTTTGTTGTGGTTTGGGCACTGAAGTAGCTGAGGCCATACTTGTTTGGTACTCACTTCAAGGTTCAGACAGACCATAAGCCGCTCATGTGGCTAAAACAGATGAAGGGTGAAAATCCCAAACTGCGCAGGTGGTCCATTTCCCTACAGGGGATGGATTTAACAGTGGAACATAGACCTGGGAGTAACCATGCCAATGCAGATGGACTCTCCAGATATTTCCACTTAGAACATGAAGACTCAACTGGTCAAGGTTAGTTTAATGTCCCTGCATTTGGGGGGTGTTGTGTAGGAGAGTAGGGTCTACTTCCTATCGTTACCCCCACTTTTTGCTGTGATTCTCTGTTTTTTCGACTTTAGTCTTGCTGTGGCCCTGCTAATCAGGACCACAGCCTAGCTGTTCTCTCTCTAAATTGTTACCATGTACTTTAGGTACATACCAGATTGGGTATTGGGTCACCTTTGTGAGTCCCTGTATAGTGTACCATAGGTACACAGGGCATAGGTGCATCCAAGGCCTACCAGGGGCTGCAGCATGTATTATGCAACCCCTGGCTGGCCCTCCAAACATGACTGCCGATTTCACTTGCAAGGTGATCCTTCGCGAGGAAGCAAAGAAAGCAGCAAAGTTTTAAAAGAACTGCTGTCACTCCACTAGAATTTTTATGTATGAAGTTAGCATTGGATACAGACAAACTCACTTGAGGAATACAGTAATAAATGACTTCAAATACCAGAGGGCAACAGGAGATGTCACGCCCACGTGGGAGGTGTTTGGTGGTAATACGTCATTTGGAGGTCTGTAAGCACGCTTTCAATTGCCATTGAAGAAGGGTCACAAAAGACTTGAAACGCGTTTGGCATATGGTTGATGCAGCCGAATAATCTTTCTGCTGACCCTCGTGAATAAATAAGAGGATTATGACTCACCTTGTGCGGCTCCTCCCTCATGAGGGTAACCTTGTTTGAAGTATTTGTAGCGGTCGACCCCGGCGGCGGAAGGAGCCCAGCTGCAGAAGCGGCTTTCTGTGAAGACGCCATGTCGGCCGATTTCACTTGCAAGGTGATCCTTCGCAAGGAAGCAAAGAAAGCAGCAAAGTTTTAAAAGGACTGCTGTCACTCCACTGGGATTTTTATGTATGAAGTTAGCATTGGATACAGACAAACTCACTTGAGGAATACAGTAATAAATGACTTCAAATACCAGAGGGCAACAGGAGATGCCACGCCCGCGTGGGAGGTGTTTGGTGGTAATAAGTCATTTGGAGGTCTGTAAGCACGCTTTCAATTGCCATTGAAGAAGGGTCACGAAAGACTTGAAACGCGTTTGGCATATGTTTGATGCAGCCGGATAATCTTTCTGCTAACCCTCGTGAATAAATAAGAGGATTATGACTCACCTTGTGCGGCTCCTTCCTCATGAGGGTAACCTTGTTTGAAGTATTTGTAGCGGTCGACCCCGGCCACGGAAGGAGCCCAGCTGCAGAAGCGGCTTTCTGTGAAGACGCCATGTCGGCCGATTTCACTTGCAAGGTGATCCTTCGCGAGGATGCAAAGAAAGCAGCAAAGTTTTAAAAGGACTGCTGTCACTCCACTGGGATTTTTATGTATGAAGTTAGCATTGGATACAGACAAACTCACTTGAGGAATACAGTAATAAATGACTTCAAATACCAGAGGGCAACAGGAGATGCCACGCCCACGTGGGAGGTGTTTGGTGGTAATAAGTCCTTTGGAGGTCTGTAAGCACGCTTTCAATTGCCATTGAAGAAGGGTCACAGAAGACTTGAAACGCGTTTGGCATATGTACGATGCAGCCGGATAATCTTTCTGCTAACCCTCGTGAATAAATAAGAGGATTATGACTCACCTTGTGAGGCTCCTTCCTCATGAGGGTAACCTTGTTTGAAGTATATATATATATTTGGACTTGCGTGGTGTCTCTGTCGTGGCAATCGACGTGTTGAGAGACTGCAGCTGTTGGAGATATATATATATATATATATATATATAGACACATATGCACCTATAAGCCACTCCTATGGTAGGCCTCGACAATCCTGGAGGCAGAGTGCTTGGTTTTATGTGAGAGGGTGCCCTAGCATGAGCTGAGCCCCTCTGCAACTTTCGGAACCATCTCCTTATAGCTGTTCTATGATATAGCCATACCATATACTCTTAAGTGCATTATAATCCTCGCGGGTAATGCTAACTTTGGTTTGGCTTTATCAAAACATGTCTGTAAGGTGTCAAACACTTTGGAATACCACCCCCCCCCCCCTGCCAGTCCTGGCGACGGGGGTAGCATTCCACCCTTCTAGAGGGAGAAGACATGTAGTTACTGGTAAACCCGGTTAAAGTTAAACAGAGCCTCAGCATCACAAAATGGATGTTGCTCCCACAGACACGAATCTGACCTCCTGCTGCTGGACGAAACTCCGGCAGGGGAGGCCTGGACAGTGCTGGCACCTCCACAGACAGGCTGTAGTGTATTGAGGCAGGGAGGGCTGCATTCAGCAAATGCTTTTCCAAACACTGCCTGGGGCACACAAGGTGCACACAAGGTGCTCCATGCATAGCCCGGTTCAAACCAGTTGCTGGGGCACTCAGCCCCAGCTCTGGTGCAAAACTAGACAAAGGGAAAGGGGTGTAACCACCCCCTTCCCAGGTCCACCCACAGGAGGGACCTGCCAGGTAGTCCAACCCCTAAACTGAGTATAAGTATAGGAGCTCTGTCCATATGACTTTAGATTACCCTGGACGAATCTTTGAAAGACATATCCTGGACCTTGGACATTCCATTTCGACTGGAAGACGGAAGACATCTCCCTTGTGGTAAAAGGAGTGACCACCCTGTGCAAACAGGCACCAACAGCAACTTTGCTGGTCTACATTTTCAAGGCTTCTGCCAGATCCTGAAGAATCTGCGACACAGGACACGGACTTTTAGACATCTCTGACGCTGTTCGACAATCCCAGCAAAGCTGAGACCCATGGCGGACACAAGAGACGTGGGACCGGAACTCCTGGACATCCTGCATTTTGCTAACTGCATCGACTCCAGAGGTATCTCGCAGTTCTGCATTGGGGCGTGTTCCCAGTTCCTAGTCCGTTGGCTAGTGAGCCCCCTGAAGATTTCCTTTTAAATCTAACTTGCTTTCCTGGTTGTTCCAGGCTTGCTCCAGCTTTCCTACAACGGAGAAGCTCCCCAGACCTTGCTGGTCTGCATCGAAGCCAATCTTCATCTCCTGTGTGGATTGCGTTTGCCAAGGCTTGTTTGGTCCAATCTGGATACTAACTACGCAGTCAACTAGATCCTTTATGGGACAGCTCTAATCCAGCTCCTAGTTGTCATCGACACCTTCTGGACCTCGTGGCTGAAGAGACAAGCTTCACTTCACCTGAAATCACCCGACATCGCCTGGTTCCTTCCTGGTCACTAGCAAGTGACCCAGACTCTGTCCCTTCTGCTTTCAGGTTCTTCAAATCTTCGATCCACCCTTGGATCCACCCGGACACTTTTCCTCTGGTCGCCTGCAGCACTTCTTTGCAGTTCTCGATTGAAAACGACGACGAAACCCGACACCAAATGCACCTATGCACCAGGCTTCCCTGGATGAGGTAACACGAGTACTCCGGTGCTTCCGTGGGTCTTGACTCTCGAAGTGTCCTAGTCTAAAGGGATTTCATCGTAGTCCATCCGGAAGTGTCCTTAAATTGTAACTTTGTAACTTCTTCGTTTCCCATAGAAAGTCGATTGTAACTCGCGACTGTGTTTAGACACTGCACACGTCTCCTGTGGGCCTCCTACTTCCTAACCTTTGTTTGTTTAGTGTAGCCCCAGCGATTCCCTAGGCCCTAGGCCCACTTTCTATTTCTCACGTGGACCTTATACCACTATTTTAGTATATGGTTTGTGAGGCCCCTAGGGTAAAACGTATACTGTGCAACTTATCCTATGCTAATGAAGTAATTTGTATTGTACTTTTACCTCTGACCTCATACAGAGTGCAGAGGGGTTGTGTTTAGCATAAATACATATATATTTGATATATACCTTGTGTGGTGTCCTTTCATTTGGTACTCAAGGGATTATAATTGGTAAAACAACTTGCTTAATTTGCTTCTCTGAAGTCTTAGCCTAATGACTGCTGGTCCATGCTGTCACTAGGACAGCTATCTATAAGTTTGGCTTTACAACCACATCCAATAAGGGTCGATTCGACTGGTGCAAGGTACCCACTAGAACTAGTGGACACCATATGCCAGGCTAACTTCTCACAACCGTATTTGTCCTGACCTGTATCAACTCTGCCAGGCCCACTGCTGGAGCGCATAACACCCACAATAGGCTTCTCCTTTACTGGTTGTTTAGGATTCCCAGCTTCTCCAGTTTTAGCATGGCATCTTCTGCATTGCTCCTAAATGTCTGCATTTCTGTTATATCTGCAGCCATTTCTGCCACATAAGACTACAGCATTCTTAACCTGCACTTTATCTATTTTAGTGCTGCTCCACTGTTTGTATTCACCTCACTAGTTATTCCAACTTCTTCCCCACACTCTTCACTACCCATGTCTCAGAAGAGATCTTCTCACCTACATCTGTAATAATAGAGAACATGAGGGTCTCCTCGCCCATAGAAACCTGTCAGCAGCGGGACTGCTGCCTAAGTCTCTTGGACTGAACAACTTTGTGGTAAAGAAATCATCTCTACTCCTTTTTTGTGCCATATTTCAGCCAAATCTACCTTGGCAGGTCTGTTAATTCACACTCTGCAGTCTTAGGATTTTTCTCAGTATCCATCCACGGTGATGCACAAAACACCAAGCTCTGCCAGACGGGGCCCACATGTGGGACAATGGCCCACCTAAAGTAAGCTTACAGCAGGATAGCCAGCCACCAGTGGATGAGAGGGCAGTCCCCAACCTATACGTGGGTCTTTAATGCTCTCCAGTTTGTTCCGGATTACAACAGTCCACCTTCGGTGCTGTATCATTTGACTGCAGCTCCGGTTATGTCACAATCAAATCCTCACTAATTTGCCCCAGGAGCTTCAGACCACTCCACTCTCACACCTCTTCAGTCATACTCTGTCAAGAAGTAGCCACAAGGAGAGGGCCACCACTGGCTCAGTAGACCATCTCACAAATGTGTATCACCAGGTGAAGGCCTGAGAGGGCTGTGGCCACCATGGCTCACTTGCAGAAGCCACTCAATACTGACCAGGGGCTCAGTATGTGCCCCTTCATCATGGTACTCCTTACTGGACAAGTCATCCATTACAAAGCCTGTGAGTGTGATATCAGAGCCAAAACCAGGAGTCTGGTTGGGACCTCCATCCATCTGCAGTCATCTTGGATCCTGGCAAACTCTACGCCCTATCAATTTTTATATTCAGCTGAAACTACTGTTATTATGCTGTCCGTACACATGGTAAAAAATATACCCTAATAGCTCGCTGCTGAGGGCTATACTGGCTGTTTTAGGCCCTCAAACTAAGTTATAGGCCCAGGGCTGCACCTCATGCCTTTAATGAGGAAGAGGGCCTGTAACAGCCAGTATAGCCCAAGGCAGAAGGGCTATAAGGCTATTAGAACATTCAACCCACTGAGGGTAGCATATGCTAAACTTAGAAGGGTGTTATCCACAACTCATGCGTAGGAGAGTCCTTGGGTTGTCCAAACAGAGATAGACCTGGAGGGTTCTAGTTACCAGCACATGAGCAACATTTAATAATTTAAATGGTATGGTATTTCCCGGTTCTTGAGTGAGTTCATGCACATGCTGCACCCACAGATCCCACAACCTCAAATAGAGAGGCAACAGCACATTTGAAAGTCTACTAAAACATTATAGAATAGCCTCATATGTGACATATAATGTAGATCATTAATACAGTGGAGCTGCTGTAATGTCACAGATGATAAAGCTACAAAATATGCTGATTTGTTTGTTAACGTGTAATTATATTGGTTTTCACTGAAAAGAACAAAGCCTATGAAGCTTAAGCAAAGACAATATAAAAAGCACAGTGGATTTAACCCGATGCACACTACCCAAAGTATACCTATATGCCCAGGTTCGTTCAGTCTCTCTAAAGAACAATATTTACACTTTCAATGTGGGTCATGCTTTTCAAACTATTTGCAAACCCTATAAAATGAGAAGCAAAATATTTAGACGTAAAATAATAAAAAAAATTGTAATATGTGTTCATAAAGAAATCTTTGAAATAAGTTTCTCCTATTTCCCTGTAATTAACTGGTGCCAGTTGGTAATGGGATTCCAATTACAAGATGATCACAGACACCTGCATCGTCACAAACTAGCAGCAAATTGCTAGGAAAAGTTGTTGTGTGTTCAAGGTTTATTTATGCATGACAAGGGATTTCCAAAGATATGTTATTGAGCGGACATTTTGTAAATTTGTATTGTAACAGTTATATGAAACCCACCTCAAACCTGTTCCACACGCAAAAATCCTGCAGCTTTGCCTTCCCTAGCTGACAAAACACACAGGGCCTCATTTACAATATTTTGCTGAAGGGCAGCGCCACAAGCCTTCCTGTTGTGCTGCCCTACGGCAAAAGAAATTCGCAGGCATGTGCTGTATCTATTAGATACAGCGCATTCCTATCCTCATCCCCTGCGCTGGTGCTCAACTGGCTGCCATGCACCAATATAGTCACCCTTGCACCATGGTGCAAGGATGTCTGCGTTGTAAGGAGTCATTGTTTTTGTGCAGGAAGGGACATCTTCCTGAACAAACACAATCAATGGAGCCAATTTGCTCTTCCGGCAGCGCACATCGAAAGAGGAAGAAACCAGGAGAATTAAAGTGCCAATCCTGGAGAGGCGTAGTCTTTTCGACGCATTCCTATGTTGACAGTTTCTTGTAAATCTGGGAATGTGTCAAATGCCATGGGTGTTACGTGGGAACACCCACTGCAACACCCATGGCACACCTCCCCATTGTAGTGTGAGGCAACGCAGCGACTTGCACTGCGTTGCGTTGCCTCACTCCATATCTACAAGGAAATGAAAAGTCACGCAGGTAAAGGTATGGCTAAGCCCTGTGTGCAACCGGAATGTTACAAAAAGTGACATTCCGGCGTCGCACAGGGCTTGTAAATCAGCCCCATAGGACCTGGCCTGGTATGGTACATCACCCATCAGGTTGTCAGAGGGCATTACCTCTGTCATCCTGATAGACTAGCATGTTACCAATGTAGGCAAGTGTTTCAGCGCCCCACATAGTAAGTGCTGTATAAATGAATACAACTCAATATGGCTTTCAAATTTAGAGATGACGACCAGCCCAGTAGCCATTTCTGTTTATTGAAAAGAACCTCCATCATGGCGGTTACTTGTAACTTTTTTTTTTCCCCCTGTCCTTCGCCACCAGGGTTGTCCTGTTGGTGATGGACAGGAACAAAGACATTACACTGCCCATCCTAAATAGGTCAGGCAGTGTAATGTCCTTCCTCTTACGACCCCTATTCCTTCTGGCCATGGGAGGGAGTTTTCCATTGATGGAGCACATGGGGACTCTGTTGACGCAATCCTTAGTTTCCGTCCTTCTCTAAATTAGGAGGGTAGGTTTATGGTCTGGCAGACAGAGTACTTTGCCGCTTTTGGTATGGCGTGCTGTGACTGCCAAACTCTACAGTCGGTCTGAATTCTGATTGTATTCAACTTGTTCTTATCCGCTTGAAGGAAATACATTACCCTCTGCTTTTAACACAACTCACACGCTTGACAAAAACATGCTTCAAAGCCTTGTTTTCGCATGCATTACTTCATTTATAACCCTACTGGTTTTTTTTTCATCGACTGTTTAAAAGACAACCCCCGCAGTATGCATGTGTGGCCTAAAAGACTGATAAATCGCTAGTGTCTATTTACTCGACAATTGCCAGGAACTTAGATGGATTCCAGGCCGTGTCCAGGGGATGTTGTAACGCTCAAAACAAGATAACACTGGGGGCTGTCACTGTTTCCTAAAGTACCTCTCAGCAACATGTCCAAATCTGCTTCGTTGGCGTACTGAGCTTTAGCCAAAAATTACGTCAGTGATTGGTGGAACTTGTTCTTGGAGCGGGAACGGCCTGATATATTATTCCAGCCTCTTCTGTGCCAAGGGTTTTCGTCCATGTGCTAAGCTGCAGCTAAATGGGCTGGGATATGCGCTTGCAAAGCGGAAATACTCCCGGGAGGCCGCATAGGAAGGGGAGTGCTCGCACTGTGTTTTTTTTCTGCAGCTGTTTGATTTGGGAAACAATATTTTCAGAATACAAGGCAGCAGTTCTAAGGAACTAAACATGTTTTTTTTTTTTACATGCAAGCCGTGTTTGTGATCGGTGTTTGGTGTGCATTTTACAGTGGTCGAAGTGGGGGAAAAAAAGTAGGGGAACTGTGGGTGGAGAATCAGGGGGCGGGAACAACCGAAGATTGAATCAGTGGGCGGAGTCAGGGGTGTGGCTAGAAATAGCAAAACATACCAATTTTTAGTACGTTTAGCAATTTACTGACCAGTTACAGCTTATAACGTTATTTAATTAAAAGAATGGATATGTTTATTTGAGGTTTAATTCAGGAAAAAGCAAACACTCATAGGGAATACAGGTTTATGTAAAGCATGTGAAATATAAGCAGGAACAACATGTTACCTTAATGCTTTTACTCTCATTGTTCAGAAATCCATGATTATTTTTTGTCTCAAACATTGAGGTCATGAATGCAGGGCTCCTCCTATACACATGTGTTAAGCAGGGCTCAGAAGAGAAAGGGACTCTTCAGGAGAATCTAGACTCACAGAAACCCACAAAGGCTCCTTCATATTCATGTCAGCCAGCTGGCTGCTCAATCATAATATAGTAAAAAGAACAACTGGTGGACAGAATGCAGAGCAATATCATACATTCACCCCAGTGCAGAGAGATGGGCCTAAATCCATTGTTTATTTGCTCACATGCGATTTCAGTTTGGACCCAGCCATATGCAAATCAGTCTTGATCCTGTGCCCAATGAGAACAGTGTAGCCCGAACTGCCAGGCCAGGTCCTCCCTGGACTGGAAACAAGCATCCTAGGACCGGTTTCGGGCTTTCAGCCCTCATCAGCCAGGATAGCTTGATTCCATTGGCATGGAGAGCACAGGACTCATGTCTGAGCATACCTGTCCCACTCGGGGTGACAAATGCAAAAAGAACAATTGATGGACAGAATGCAGAACAAGGTCATACATTCACCCCAGTTCAGAGATCGGGGCTTAAATCCATCGTTTTTTGCTCACCATGCCATTCCAGTTTGGACCCAGCCATATGCAAATCAGTCTTGATCCTGCGCCCAATGTGAACAGTCCAGCCCGAACTGCCAGGCCATATGTATTCAAGTGTCCTTTCATTCGGGAAGTGAACACAAAGCAGTACCCACTGA
Organism: Lissotriton vulgaris; assembly: GCF_964263255.1. NCBI lineage: Eukaryota > Metazoa > Chordata > Amphibia > Caudata > Salamandridae > Lissotriton > Lissotriton vulgaris. Next base: position 1,052,378,536 of record NC_141694.1, read on the forward strand.
ACTATACACATAACATATTGCTCTTTGATATGCATGGTACATGTTCTTTGCAGCAGGCATATTACCCCTCTGCACTACCTTAGATGAGTAAAATAGCCACTAGACAAAACATGCTCCCATCTCCCTCCAGCAGGTACATTGATCACCAAAGTTATCTTGGCACTTGTATTGTTGACCGAAACCTGCTGAATATACAAATAACTTTGCAGTGTTTTTAAAACTCTTGCACTTGTGCAAAACCGGTCCCCCCAAACTAAACTGGCCCCCTACCCTTCCAGTCGCCCTGGGAAACACCTACTCCTGCCCTTTCACTGCTCGTGTCCAGTCAGTACTCCTGCTCATGCTCGATCAACACTCCTGCTTCGTCAATTCCCCCGACCCCTCCCTTCTCCTGGCCCGTCACTTCTACTGGCCCGTCACTTCTACTGGCCCGTCACTTCTCCTGCCCGTCACTGCTCCTGCCCTGTTCACCGCTCCTGCCCTGTTAACCGCTCCTGCCCCGCTCACCGCTCCTGCCCTGTTCACCGGTCCTGCCCCGCTCACCGCTCCTGCCCCGTTCACTGCTCCTGCCCCATTCACTGCTCCTGTCCTGTTCACTGCTCCTGTCCTGTTCACTGCTCCTGTCCTGTTCACTGCTCCTGCCCCATCACCTCTCCTGCCCGTCACCTCTCCTGCCCCGTCACCTCTCCTGCCCCGTCACCTCTCCTGCCCCGTCACCTCTCCTGCCCCGTCACCTCTCCTGCCCATCACCTCACCTGCCCGTCACATCCCCTGCCTGTCATGTCACCTGCCTGTCACTTCTTGTGCCCGGTCACCTCTCCTGCCCTGTTGCCTCTCCTTCCACGTCTCCTCTCCTGCCCTGTCGCCTCTCCTGCCCCATCACTGCTCCTGCCCCATCACTGCTCCTGCCCTGTTCACTGCTCCTGCCCCGTTCACTGCTCCTGCCCCGTTCACTGCTCCTGCCCCGTTCACTGCTCCTGCCCCGTTCACTGCTGCTGCCCAGTTCACCGCTCCTGTCCTTTCACCGCTCCTGTCCTTTCACCGCTCACTTCCGGTTACTGCTCTAGCTCATGCCCCGTCACCTCTCCTGCCTCGTCACCTCTCCTGCCTCGTCACCTCTCCTGCCCCGTCACCTCTCCTGCCCCGTCACCTCTCCTGCCCCGTCACCTCTCCTGCCCCGTCACCTCACCTGCCCATCACCTCTCCTGCCCATCATGACACCTGCCTGTCATGTCACCTGCCTGTCATGTCACCTGCCTGTCATGTCACCTGCCCAGTCACCTCTCCTGCCCTGTTGCCTCTCCTTCCACGTCTCCTCTCCTGCCCTGTCACCTCTCCTGCCCCATCACTGCTCCTGCTCCGACACTGCTCCTGCCCCCTTCACTGCTCCTGCCCCGTTTGCTGCTCCTGCCCCGTTCGCACCTCCTGCCTCGTTCACTGCTCCTGCCTCTTTCACTGCTCCTGTCCTTTCATTGTTCCTGTCCTTTCTCCGCTCCTGTCTTTTCACCGCTCACACCCGGTTACTGCTCTAGCTCATGCCCCGTCACCTCTTCTGCCCCGTCACCTCTCCTGCCCTGTCACCTCTCCTGCCCCGTCACCTCTCCTGCCCCGTCACCTCTCCTGCCCGTCACCTCTCCTGCCCCGTCAACTCTTCTGCCCCGTCACCTCTCCTGCCCTGTCACCTCTCCTGCCCATCACCTCACCACCCCATCCCATCACCTGCCTGTCATGTCACCTGCCCGTCACTTCTTGTGCCCGGTCACCTCTCCTGCCCTGTTGCCTCTACTTCCACGTCTCCTCTCCTGCCCTGTCACTTCTCCTGCCCTGTCGCTGCTCCTGCCCTGTCGCTGCTCCTGCCCTATCACTGCTCCTGCCCTGTTCACTGCTCCTGCCCCGTTTACTGCTCCTGCCCCGTTCACTCTCCTGCCCCGTTCATTTCTGCTGCCCCGTTCATTTCTGCTACCCCGTTCACTGCTCCTGCCCCGTTCACTGCTCCTGCCCCGTTCACTTCTCCTGTCCTTTCACCGCTGCTGTCCTTTCACCGCTCACACCCGGTTACTGCTCTAGCTCATGCCCCGTCACCTCTCCTGCCCTGTTCACCGCTCCTGCCCTGTTCACCGCTCCTGCCCCGCTCACCGCTCCTGCCCTGTTCACCGCTCCTGCCCCGCTCACCGCTCCTGCCCCGTTCACTGCTCCTGCCCCGTTCACTGCTCCTGTCCTGTTCACTGCTCCTGTCCTGTTCACTGCTCCTGTCCTGTTCACTGCTCCTGCCCCGTCACTTCTCCTGCCCATCACCTCTCCTGCCCCGTCACCTCTCCTGCCCCGTCACCTCTCCTGCCCCGTCACCTCTCCTGCCCATCACCTCACCTGCCCGTCACATCACCTGCCCGTCACATCACCTGCCCGTCACATCACCTGCCTGTCATGTCACCTGCCTGTCACTTCTTGTGCCCGGTCACCTCTCCTGCCCTGTTGCCTCTCCTTCCACGTCTCCTCTCCTGCCCTGTTGCTTCTCCTGCCCTGTCGCTGCTCCTGCCCTATCACTGCTCCTGCCCCGTTCACTGCTTCTGCCCCGTTCACTGCTCCTGCCCCGTTTACTGCTCCTGCCCCGTTTACTGCTCCTGCCCCGTTTACTGCTCCTGCCCCGTTCATTTCTGCTGCCCCGTTCATTTCTGCTGCCCCGTTCACTGCTCCTGCCCCGTTCACTTCTCCTGTCCTTTCACCGCTGCTGTCCTTTCACCGCTCACACCCGGTTACTGCTCTAGCTCAAGCCCCGTCACCTCTCCTGCCCCGTCACCTCTCCTGCCCTGTCACCTCTCCTGCCCATCACCTCACCTGCCCGTCACATCACCTGCCTGTCATGTCACCTGCCCGTCACTTCTTGTGCCCGGTCACCTCTCCTGCCCTATTGCCCTAATCCACTATTAATATCTGCTGATGTAAAACAATAATAATAGGGGGGTGTTTTAGTTTTAAATTACTATTACCCATGTTCATGTACTCTTAATTAGTTGACTGCGGTCAGTCTTGTACCTGTATGTGTAGTCCTGCCGGATTTAGCTGCCAGAAGGAGCCACCGTTTTTATGAGGGTTATCATCAATATTCTCCCTGTAGGATTACAATTAACTTCCTTGTTATGAGTATTAATAGCAAATTATTGTAAAGTAGTTCGATTCAATGTCGAAATTAACCCCAAAATGTTCTCACCATAAGAGCTAGGCGATCAATCACTGCAGCAGCGAACCTTTTTCAATTAGGTCAGCATTAAACGGAAAAACGATCAACGATCAACATAAAAACGGTGGCTCCTTCTGGCAGCTAAATCCGGCAGGACTACACATATCGGTACAAGACTGACCGCAGTCAACTAATTAAGAGTACATGAACATGGGTAATAGTAATTTAAAACTAAAACACCCCCCTATTAATATTATTGTTTTACATCAGCAGATATTAATAGTGGACATCATATCCACCAAAGGAAACATAGAAATAAAAGTAAACGAGACCAAAAGGAAATTGAATCCACTCCTCTGGTATTAGGTACGTAACAACAGTATCGCCCACCTATGTATAAACTGATGGGGGTCGACACTACATAATAGCCACTGGCAAATTTTATGTCTTTATTCAGAATCAGCACAATTTGCAAATTGAGACTAGCAACTTGTGGTCAGCTAATCGTCCAATATTATACAGGACCTTTCGCTCAATCAACAATTTCCACATGGACAATAACTCCATCTGGATAAATAAGGTATGCATGCATGATATGACACGTCATGCCTTTTTTAGCGTGTGGTGATACGGGGTTCTATAAGCATTGGACTTCGTTCCAAGGGTGAGGTAAACAAAGTGTTCAACAAATTGTTTAAAAATGTGCATACAAAATTGTTAATACAAAAGAGAACGATGTTATAGAACATGACTTTAATCATGTACCTAATTGTATATACATACAGAAAAATGGGCATTATCACATCAAGATGTAAAACATCAGTGTGACAAACTGGGAAAATGAAATATATTCATGTATAGATGATAAACTTCTATTCAATCAAAATTGTTTGGTAACTCTGTGTTTTTTAATGTTTTTAACTGTTTAGAATCAGTCCTGAGGAAGGTGTACTAAAAGAAAGCCGAAACGCCGCGTCGACCTTTTGATTCTTTTTGTGTTTATTTCATGCAAAATATATTTAAATTTTTTTTTTTTAATTGTGTTTATTGTAAAATGCTTTTAATGTTTTGAATATGAATTGTGAACTGTAAACTGATAAAGTGTAATAAAATCTAAAAACATCGTTACCAAAATATATTGTGATAAGTCTTAATTATACCCATAGTCTTTTTTTGAAAGTATTGTGAAATAATTATACAGAATCTGTCATAGCCCATGTTCGTCCCCGTCATTATAGTGCAGTATTGATGCATATTTGATCACACCTTTTCGCATCTTTGCCTTTCCCGCCGATATCTCGGCATGCCTATTTAACCAGTACACCCGTAGCACCAACACTAAAATAGGACAAATCCCCTTTGTCCTCTTGACTGGGACTTTGTTATCTTTTCAATACCATTTTAGTAGTAGCATTGTAACTTTTGGAAACCCAGTTACATACACCGAGGGATTCTGACTCTTGCCACGGCAAGAACATTGGAATTCACTGGACCTGCAGATTGAACTGACTCTGAGGACCTCATTTATGAGAAGTGACGCATCGCTGCGTGAAAGCAGAGATGCGTCACTTCTCAGTGCGCCCTCCTTGCGACATGATGGATGCGTCATATTTACTGTATGACGCATCTTGTCGCAAGGAGTTACAGATACGTCAGTATTTCTGACGTATCTGTAGGTGCAAAAGTGACTCATTGCTAGAGTGTGTCACAAAAGTGACGCAACTCCAGCAATGTGTCCTTTTACATGGGGCAAGCCCCATGTAAAAGGGCTTGCATCAGCAGGCGTGAGATATTGACGCATTTACATTCGAAAAATGGCGCAGTGAAATATCAAAGATTTCACTGTGTCACTTCTACGAGACTTTCATCCATCAAAACGCCCACCCTGCATACATTATACCTGGCTCAGGTATAATGTGGCGCAGGCGTATACAAAGTGACAAATCTCCCTAGATGCATCACTTTGTAAATATGACGCAACACAACACATTTTTACCCTGCTGGTGCGTCACAAAAAGTGACGCACCAGTGGGGCAAATGTGACGCAAGGGCTCAAATAATAAGCCCCAAAGATTTCACTGTGTCACTTCTACGAGGCTTTCTTGCGTCAAAACGCCCACCCTGCATACATTATACCTGGCGCAGGTATAATGTGGTGCAGGGGTTCACAAAGAAACGCATCTCCCTAGATGCGTCACTTTGCAAATATGACGCAACATGGCGCATTTTTACCCTGTTGGTGCGTCACAAAAAGTGACGCACTAGCGGGGCAAAAGTGACGCAAGGGGTCATAAATAAGCCCTTATGTTTTTTAAATTAACTGGCATGTTAAGGAACTATAAAACTGCCCTCTTAAAATCAGTTCTACAATAACTAGTTTTGGAATAAAAGCAATTTTTGCCGCAACATTGTGCTTTCATGGCGCTACACATAATGTATGTTAGCATTTTCCAGCTTGGTTGAAATCATTGATTGCCAGCTGGTAATAACATTGTGGATCCTATTTTCTTAGGGACTGCATTGTATATATGGTGCAAGTTTCCTGTTTGCGCCATGGTGCACCTTTATATAGATAGATGCGCCATGCCCAAACAGAGAAAGTGGCCCTATTACAGTGAAATGCGCAACCCTCCAGGGTGGCGGTGAATCGTGCCGTCTGTGGGCTGGTGGCAACCCGCCTGCTTTTTGAAGCGTTATTAGAAATATTTATGCAGGCATGCCTGCAAGGGGATGTCTGAGGAGTCCATAGGATCCCTTTTTCACCCTCCAGAGGGCTGCCATAAGGAGGGGCCCTGACAGTGTGCCAAGTGGCTCTGACAGCTTCTTTGTGCCAACTTCCATAATACAGCGCAGGAGCAGAGGTAAAGAGATTCCCTCATTTGAATGGGGCCATGCCCCCAATCAAATGAGGGAACACACTTGAGATAGCGCTGACGCTACATGTGTGCCAGCGCTATCTGTATTGTAGAAGGGGCCGCACAAGCATCTGTGGCACCTTCGGTAATACCAAAGCACCCCAGGGCACACAAAACGGGACCAGATGCCAGTTGTGTCCCCAGGGCACATTCTTTATCACGACCACAGGTGTTCAAAATTGCCCACAGGGGAACTTGCATGAAATGAAAAGGATAAAAAAATATTTGTCCAAAGTAAGAGCTAGAAAAAAATCTTTGTGGAAATAAATTTGCTCTGTCCTTGCAAAAAGGAATTGTTACACAGGCCATTCTCATATTAAGTTAAAAGCTAGATTCAGAGACAAACAGCATATGCCTATTGAGGCGATATTAGCCACCAATACATCAAAAGCTGCCCGTTCGACGTAGGATCCTCGAACACAGAAGATGGAGAGAGCACACAAAGGGGAGATGGCTGGACTGCCCCCTTCACAGTAGACCATCGCCAGTGTTGTAAAGTACGAAAAAAGCATTTGCAATGCATTAGGTCTCGCATTAGGAAAGTTTGAGCTATTGGTCTTGGAAATGACAATTTTTTTATTTATGTGTTGTTTTTGAAAATAGCAAAATTAATAGCTTTGTCATTTACAATGCCAATAGTTATAACTTTCGCAAATGTGACACCTATAGCATTTGTAATGTAACATGTTTTGTATTTACGTGACTTAGATGTATTGATATTACAAATAACAATGGCTTTTAATTTTTTTAAATAATTAATACTTAAATAAAAGTGATTGTAATTTATAATGGCAATAGTTTAACTTTTGTAAATAAATTTTGTGAAGATTATGTTCAGTGTATTTTATTGTGACGAAAATCCAAGAACAGAAGTGAAATATTAACATCTTTTTGTGACATTTGTAATAAAGCTTGAAACATTGAGCGAACATATTTGAACCAGTGATGCTGTGGTGGTGCTGAGTGATGATGTGGTTCCGCTGAGTGATGCTGTGGTTGCGCTGAGTGATGCTGTGGTTTCGCTGAGTGATGCTGTGGTTGCGCTGAGTGATGCTGTGGCTACGCTGAGTGGTGCTGTGGTGTTGCTGAGTGGTGCTGTGGTGGTGCTGAGTGATGCTGTGGCAGTGCTGAGTGGTGCTGTGGTGGTGCTGAGTGATGCTGTGGCAGTGCTGAGTGGTGCTGTGGTGGTGCTGAGTGATGCTGTGGTGGTGCTGAGTGATGCTGTGGTGGTGCATAGTGGTGCTTTGGTGGTGCTGAGTGATAATATGCTGGTGCTGAGTTATAATGTGGTGTGCTGAGTGATAATGTGGTGGTGCTGAGTGGTGCTGTGGTGGTGCTGAGTGATGCTGTGGTGGTGCATAGTGGTGCTGTGGTGGTGCTGAGTGATAATATGCTGGTGCTGAGTGATAATGTGGTGTGCTGAGTGATAATGTGGTGGTGCTGAGTGGTGCTGCTGAGTGATGTTGTGGTGGTGCTGTGGTGGTGCTGTGGTGGTGCTGGGTGGTGCTGTGGTGGTGCTGAGTGATAATGTGGTGGTGCTGGGTGATAATGTGGTGGTGCTGAGTGTTGATGTGGTGGTGCTGAGTGATGCTTTGGTGGTGCTGAGTGGTCCTGTTGTGGTGCTGACTGATGCTGTGATGCTTAGCAGAAGATGACTGGGAATAAAAGAGATGCCGCAGGCTGGTAAGAGAGGTGTAAAAATAGCCTGGTTATGGTAGTATAGTTGTGTGAAATATAGTCAATGGAGGGCTGTGAGAGAAACATGAAAAAAACTAGACCAGTGCAGCTATAGCGAGTGCTTTCTGCAAACACTGGCAACACAAAAAGATAAGCATTTAAAACATTAAAAATGCCAGGGATGGCAGCCAACATGGAGACAGTTAACCCAGGGTGCTCAGTTGGTCCTACTCACTGCTACTCCATTTTACCAGTTGGTTAAACCACCTCACTCCACTGTATCTTGGCTACCAAGCCTGACAACACTACTTGTGTATTAAAAAACAAATCAGGCTATCACACAGAAATTTACTGCAGAAAGATAAAATTTGAATACTGTAGGTACCCCTTGCAATCTGATCACAGCTTCCAATGTGAAAACTGCTGAACTGGTCTTTCATCCTCACTATGTTGACAAAATAAGCACAAATGTGACGTCGAGAACAATACTGAGCAGTTAAAGTGCAACTACAAACTCGCATATTTTGCCTGCCGTTTACCGATCCCAAGATTAAGTTTCATCTAACATGCTCGTGCCACCCGTAAACTACTGGAGGCCATAATACATGGGGAGGGGTGGAAGCTTAGGTAACTGAGCAAGCGACATAGTTATGCCCCATGGAGCAGCAGAACGGGACTTGCAGGCAGAGTTGGAGTGTCAAATTACCAAGCACACACAGTACAGGAGATGGACCTTGATGGACCACAGACATGCTTTACAAGTCAGTGAGGGAAGGCAGCTCCAATAATGCCAGTGTCTCACAAGCCTCTCAGGAAAAACCTACATACATTATTCTGCCTGCGAAATTGGCGGAAAAAAGGCAAGTGGTTCAATAGTTAGTGTCAAGTGTAACCCCACTCAACAGAACCCTGTGTGGCACACGGAGTGCTGAAGTCCGAGGAGAAGCAAGGTGCGAAAGGCAAGCGAGGAATGAGCTGCCAGGCAGCGGGTGGTACAGATGACTGCTGGAGGGATGACTATTTTTCCGTTAATGCTCGCATATTTTGCCTGCTGTTTACCGATCCCAAGAGGGGGGGGGGCGGGGAGGGGGGATTCGGAAGCTTAGGTAATTGAGCAAGCGCCATAGTTATGCCCCATGGAGCAGCAGAGCAGAACTCGGAGGCAGAGTTGAAGTGCCAAAGCCTAGCAGAGGAATGTTGGCTAGGTCATACCCCACAGCAGCCTCCCCACACAGGCTGGTGGTATAAAACCAGCAGATTCAATATTTAGCAAGCAGACAGTGGCACTGAGGAAACGGACAGTCTGCCACTGCGAGCAGAAGGCGGCAGAGGCAGGGAGTGGGAAATCAACACTGTAGGAGGCAGAAGCACGTGGAGAAAGCACACACGAGAGGGAGCAGTAGAAAGACGGAGGAAGAAAGGTGGAGAAAGAGGAAGGATGGAAGGATAGGGAGAAAGATGCAGATAAAGTCAGTGAGGAAGGAAACGATGGGGAGAAAGAAATGGACCTAGAGCAAGAAATATGGAGGTAAAAGGCAGAGAGGAGGCTGAGAGCGCATGGCTAACTGAGAACATCAAAGCGGCCGAAAGGGGAAACAAGTGCAGGAAATGCAAGCGGCCGGTGGGGTGGGGGGCGGGGAGCGGATCCCTTTGAAGTAGCTCATGGCCTCGTGGCCGTGAAAGTGAAAGCAATTATGGGGGAGGTGCGAGGGAGGCTGATGGCTTTGATGTGCGGCTCGGGAAGCAAATGGAAAGCGCACTCACGGACACACATGCACTCGGCAAAATCCGCCTGGTTTTAGCTTTCTGGTTTGACCCCAATAGGGCAATAGGGCTCGCATTAGTAAAGTTAGAGGTATTAGTATTGTAAATGACAACTTTTTTATTTATGTTTTTGTTTTGAAAAT